>NC_059159.1:54962263-56371638 GCF_019923935.1 Bubalus bubalis | reverse complement strand
GAAGGCCAGTATTCTGGCCTAGAGAATTCCATGGACTGTATAATCTGTGGGGTTGCAGAGTCGGACATGACTGGACGACTTTCACTTTCACTTCAATTTCAACCAGACTGATCACATAGACCACAGCCTTGCCTAATTCAATGAAACTATGAGCCATGCCTTGCAGGACTACCCAAGACAGACGGGTCATGGTGAAGACTTCTGAGAAAATGTGGTCCATTGGAGAAGGCAATGGCAAACTACTTCAGCATTCTTGAGAACCCCCACGAACAGTATAAAAGGGTTTCCCTTACTTTCTCCAACTTAAGTCTGAATTTTGCAATATGGAGTTCATGCTCAGAGCCACAGTTAGCTCTCAGTCTTGTTTTTGCTGACTGTATAGAGCTTCTCCATCTTTGGCTGCAAAGAATATAGTCGATCTGATTTCGGTATTGACCATCTGGTGATATCCATGTGTAGAGTCCTCTCTTGTGTTGTTGGAGGAGGGTGCTTGCTATAGGGTGCAGTGCATTCTCTTGCAAAACTGTTAGCCTTTTCCCTGGTTCATTTTGTACTCTAAGGGGGTATCTCTTGACTTTCTACTTTTGCATTCCAGACCCTTATGATTAAAAAAACTTTTTTTTTTTTATTTTTTGGTGTTAGTTCTAGAAGGTCTTATGGGTCTTCATAGAGCCATTCAACTTCTGCTTCTTCAGCCTTAGTGATTGGGGCATAAGCCAGCACACAGGTGCTCTGATCTCCAGTGGGAACCGTTTTTGTACAGTGCAACAGCCCTGGTCTGACAAAGATACAACCAGGAGTTTAGTCGTCTCAGGGTGAAGATCTGGTTACCCTACCAATCAAACAACCTAGACTAGCTTAGCAGAAGTTCTGGTTCAGGATAAGAGTAACCTAGAGCAGGTGGTATTTAGATAAACATGATGAATATCATCATTAAGCAGGTTTACATGAAATGCTGCCAGTGTCTAATCCATAATTCTTTGCCTTTATCACTTTGGTGTATGGTAGTAGTTACCTGTATTCCTTTTCTTAAAGTTTCTTGTTTTTTGTTTTTGTTTTTTTTTTAATTTAAATTACCAAAGCTTGGTTTGCTCTCTCTAGTGTAACTCATAAGTGCTAGGGAATTACTGTCCCTTGGAAGAAGTCCTCAACCAATGACTGATCCTAGTCAGAGTATAAACAACACAACTGTCTCAAACAGTAAGTGGGAAAGTCACTTTATACAATGCTTTTACATTGGCTCCAAGAGTTTTTTGGCTCAATTAAGCTTCAGTCGCCTTCAGAAGTAGCTGGCTTGATTCTGTCTCCTTTATTTGCTGCTTTCCCGTTCTTGTTTCATGTCCCTTCTCCTGTGCTTGTGTTTTTCTTCACCTCCAGAGGAGCTACTTGCATGTGAATCATTTTATCAGGATCTTCTTTGGGGAAACATAAACAAATTGGGAAACGAAAGATGGGTTATTATTGGTTTCTTTTCAAACATAATCTTGAATTAAACTGAGAACTGTGTTTGGTGCCCATGTATCTCATACATTAATAAATGAGAACCTAACAGAAGCTAGAAGTATAAAACACAGTTCTTGAAATCTATCCCAAGTTATTTTAATGTAAACATTAATAATAACAGTTGAAAATGAAAATTTCAAAGGAAATGCAAAACTGAGCTGAAATTATAGGTATAAAATGCGATTGTCCTTAAGAAATTAGGACTTATCTTAATTTCAAGACTATCCTTTGCAGTTTGTACTGACTTCGTAATTTGGATTCCATTTTTGGTTTCACATTCCTATGAGCCCGAAGTAACAGAATCCTGGCTGTTCTTCTATGTTCTGACTCTTGACCTTTGCCCAGTGCTAAAGATATCTCTTCATCTCAGTCTTCTGGGTCCAGAACATTCTGCCATGACTTGAACCTCAGCTGTATAATTCAGCATCCCACTATCATAAGCCTTTGAAATATTTGAAATCATAATTCTTGTCTATTATTATTTTGTGAATAATCTCGGGACATTTTTTTTTTCTATCTCTTTTCTATCTCTTTCATGTTCTTTGTACTTTTCAATTCCCCAGTACCTCAAAGGATCTTGGATATTTCCAATGTTCTAGGGAATATCCCAGTCTGATTAAGAAGCAAACATTTTTAAATAAGACAGCTTTTCTTTCACTGTCCAGCCTGGACCTTTTCAGACTTGGCTGAGTATCCTTGGCCCATGGGGATACCCTCGTCTCTCAACAACTCTGGGAAGCAGAGTGACACCCAATTCACACATACCAAGTTTTTAGCAAGACAGAGCATTTTAATTGAATTCCAAGGCAGTTAGTTTGGGTCCTGGAAATTCATCACTGACTGTGGGTGGCCTCTTGAGAGCAGTATATGTGTGTGTATAGTGGAGGTGTGTGTGTGTGGCAGGGGGGTGCGTGTATGTATGTGTGTATTTTTTTCCCCTTCCTTTGCATGGGTCTGCCTAAGACATATTTGGTATACTGAGTCATATGAACAAATATGGCCCTAGCCCCAGCCACACTCCTGGATCATCAACTCTGCATAATATCCCTTTCTTAATTCTGAAGGGGCCAAGTCCTACTTAGCAACAGGATATTCGCCTAGCACTCAAGTTGACTCCTTGATGTTGCCTGATGAATCCCAGAGAAGACTTGTCTGTCTTTTTTATTTGTGACCTCACCTCTATGTCCTTCCAGAATGGCAGAGTCAACTAAGAAAGTATTTTAACTGAGAAAGTTAAAAATATCCCAGACAGCATAATTTAGCGATCAAAATATTCCACCTTCAGGGAAGAGTAATTACAGGCCTCCTGTCTCTTCTATCTTTTGTGGAAAATCTGCATGGCTATCTTCTTTTCTTTCATTAAAGAAGAACAGTTTTGTGTCTACAGAGATGATTGTTTTCACATTGGGAGTCTACAGCCTTCCATGGTCAAGGTCTTCATTGAGGCTAAGTATGCTCTCATGGGATAGAAACTTAACCAGATTGTGAAATCAGGAATAGTTTTGTGTGTGTGTGCGTGTGTGTGTGTTTTAATGTGAAGCACGAGCTAGCAAAATTTTAGAAATACCATTACAGGCTGGCTTGGACCTATATCATTACTAACCATCTCAGATAACCCAGACTACCCCTGACTCTTTCCAGTGAGGTCAGAATTCCTCTCCTACCCTCAGAAACAGAGTACAAGCAGTGTGCCAGCAAACAACCATGAGGCCTAGGTCTTCTTTCCATCTCCCCCGAACACCTTCCTCCTTCGGCCACCTTCTAGGAGACATTGGAAAACTGAGCAAAACTTCCATTTTCCCCATTGCTTGATTGAGATATAAGCCTGGACTTGCTCATAGTGCATTTTGTAATCTCCATTCCTTAGCTAAAATTAATCCTGTATCTTCAGCCTCTCTGAAAGCTATTGCCCATAAGAGAAGTCGGCTTCTCTCTCAAGGACTCAATTTCCCTTTGTAAATCATCCTGGGTAGCAATGATAATAATGACAATGGCGGTGTTGTTCAGCCTCTCAGACTTGTCTGATGATTTGCCACCCATGGACCGCAGCACACCAGGACTTCCCGTCCTTCACCACCTTCCAGAGCTTGCTCAAACTCATGTCCGTTGAGTAGATGATGCCATTCAACCATCTCATCCTCTGTCATCCCCTTCTCCTCCTGCCTTCAGTCTTTCCCAGCATTAGAGTCTTTTCCAATAAGTCAGCTCTTTAAATCAGGTGGCCAAATTGCAGCTTCAGCTTCAGCATCAGTCCTTCCAAAGAATATTCAGGATTGATTTAATTTAGTATTGACTGGTTTGATCTCCTTGCTGTCCAAGGGTCTTCTCCAACACAATAGTTTAAAAGCATCATTCTTCAGTGTTCAACCTTCTTTACGGCCCTGCTCTCACATCCGTACATGACCACTGGAAAAATCATAGCTTTGACTATATGGACCTCTGTAGGCAAAGTGATGTCTCTGCTTTTTAATAAACTGTCTAGGTCTGTCATAGCATTTCTTCCAAGGAGCAAGTATCCTTTCATTTCATGGCTGCAGTCACTGGCCACAGTGATTTTGGAGCCCAAGAAACTGAAGTCTGTCACTATTCCCACTTTTTCCCTATCTATTTTGCATGAAGTGATGGGACTGGATGACATGATCTTAGTTTTTTAAATGTTGAGTTTTAAGCCAGCTTTTTCACTCTCTTTAAACTGCATCAAGAGGCTCTTTACTACCTCTTCATTTTCTGCCATTACAGTGGTATCATCTGCACATCTGAGGTTACTGATACCTCTCCCAGCAATCTTGATTTTAGTTTGTGATTTATCAAGCCTTGCATTTTGCATGATGTACTCCACATATAAGTTAAATAAGCAGGGTGGCAATATACAGCCTTGATGTACTTCTTTCTCAATTTTAAACCAATCCATTGTTTCATGTTCAGTTCTAATTGTTGCTTCTTGACCTGCTTCAGGTTTCTCAGGAGACAGGTAAGGTGGTCTGGTATTCTCTTCTCTTTAAGAATTTCCCACAGTTTGTTGTGACTCATACAGTCAAAAGCTTTAGTGTAGTCAATGAAGCAGAAGTAGATATTTATTTGGAATTCACTTGTTTTTCCTATTATCCAACAGATGCTGGCAATTTGATCTTTGGTTCCTCTGCTTTTTCTAAATCCAGCTTGTACATCTGGAAGTTCTTAGTTCATGTATTGTTGAAGCCTAGCTTGAAGAATTTTGAGCATTACCTTGCTAGCATGTGAATAGAGTGCAATTGTGTGGTAGTTTGAACATTCTTTGGTATTGCCCTTCTTTGGTATTGGAATAAAAGCTGATTTTTTCCAGTCTTGTGGTCACTGCTGAGTTTTCCAAATTTGTTAGCGTATTGAGTGCAGCACTTTCACAGCATCATCTTTTAGGATTTGAATTAACTCAACTGGTATTCCATCACCTCCACTAGCTTTATGCATAGTAATGCTTCCTAAAGCCCACTTGACTTCACACTCCAGGATGTCTGGCTCTAGGTGAGTGATCCCACCAAGGTGATTATCTGTGTCATTAAGACCTTTTATGTACAGTTCTTCTGTGCATTCTTGCCACTTCTTAAACTCTTCTGCTTCTGTTGGGTCCATACAGTTTCTGTCCTTTATTATACCCATCTTTGCATGAAATGTTCCCTTGGTATCTCTAACTTGAAGAGATGTCTAGTCTTTCCCATTCTATTATTTTCCTCTATTTCTTTGCATTGTTCACTTAAGAAGACATTCTTACCTTTCCTTGCTATTCTTTGGAACTCTACATTCAATTGGTATATCTTTTCCTTTCTTTCTGCCTTTTGCATCTCTTCTTTTCTCAACTATTTGTGAGGTCTCCTCAGACAACCATTTTATCTTCTTGCATTTATTTTTCTTTGGAATGATTTTGGTCACTACTGCCTGTACAATGTTACAAACCTCCATCCATAATGGAGGCCAGTGATAAATAATCTCACATTGCAGTTGGATGGGAATATGATATGGCTATCCCTTTTTTTCCCTTATAACTCACCTGTGTATTTTTATAAGTACACCCACCCATCTGCTGCTCCTTTGGAGTGCAGTGGCCTAGCCCCATCATTGCACATTCTATGAGCATCCTCTGCTGATGATCCTATGATCCATTCATTATTGGCCAATGGCACAGCCCTGTTGACTCAGCTTCCCCTGGGTACCTGTGGTCTTAGCAGATACCTCTGATTCTCTTGTAAAATCCTCATCCAGATGCCTGTCCATGTGAAGCTCTTGCATTTTTAGGATCCTGTGGACCTCGTCTCTCCCTCTTTCTCTTCTCAATCATTTCCATGTCGTGTACCAGACCTGTCTAAAGTCAGTTTGGGTTAATTCTGCTATGTGGTTTGGAAGTACTGCCAGTTTCCTCCTAAAACCCAGTGTTCCTGATATTTGTCCCAGGTGTGGGGCCTCAGGACATATTTACCTTCCACTCAGCAGTTGTCTTATGCCTGTAGGCCCTGGTCTATGATCTATATCTAGTTTTAAATTCCCTCCTTTATTTCAGGTCATCTTGAACTGATTTATAATCCCCTTTTTCTAATTTGCTTGGCAGTAGCTAGGCACAGGGCTTTTGTATGCATCTTGATTTATACTGTAGGTCTATTTGGCTTGCAGGACACATTTTCACCAGTTTATTATTTAACAATAATCTGACAATCATTTAGGGCTTCCCAGGTTGGTGCTAGTGGTAAAGAATCTACCTGCCAAAGCAGGAGATGCAAGAGACACAGATTCAATCCATGAGTCTGGAAGATTCCCCGGAGTAGCAACTGTCAATCCACGCCAGTACTCTCACCTGGAAAATTCCATGAACAGAGAAGCCTGGCCGAGTATAGTCCACGGGGCCACAAAGAGTCAGACTTGATTGAGTGCACACCTACAAATGATAAGTTAGGACTCAATTTATACTATGGCAAATGCCATCCCAATCTCAAAAATAAATAGTTAACCATTCTTTTAAATCCTCATAATAGTTAACTTTTAAGCTTCAATATTATATTTTCTTTTTATTCTATCACATGTCGATATTTTCTCTAGACCCCTCACTTTATAAGATTAGGATATTACACCCCTTTCCTTCTACTCTCCTCTATATTCTCTTATACCCTGCCTCCACATCCTGGGTTCTGCCTTCAAAGTTACACTTAAAATGTCAGATTGATCATATTTACATTTTGATCTGCAAGTATAATAAGCCTTCCATGCCTTGTCTATAGGCAGATTTTAGAATTTAAATGTCTTGTTGCTGTGACCATATAATATCATTAATTGAAGAATCAAATAATATGCTAAAATAACATTTCCTTTCATAGCCATTTACTTTTCACCTTGTTTCCAATTTTTCTGCTTTGTACTGTGTGCCTTTATCACGTCCCACAAATACTTTAACTTCTACCTCAGGGATTCCAGCAAATCTTCCAAGTCTCCCTTCATTCCAGTTCCACCGCCTCTGCTCCTCCTGCTGAACACTGACATGATTGTTCTCTAGGCTCAATGAACAGCTGTCATTTTGAAACTTCCCTTCATTACTCTGCTGGGTCAGATTCAGTATCCTATGGTTCTCATTCTTTTTCCCCCTCTATCTTTATTTAAATCTTCATGGAACTTCCTGGAGAAGTGGGGTGGGGGGGGGATACATTGGCAGTAATGTTCTGAGCCTTGCTTTTATTTCATCTGCATGCTTGGTTGATAGTTTCAGATGTTCATAATTGTCTTTATGCCAATAACCCATCACACCAGGTGTCTCTGAGTCAGGAGTGTGTGTGGGGTTCTGCAGTTCTCAGCTTTCTCTTCTCATTTGCTACACCAACCAATACTCTCCCAACTACTTTAGGTCTACAGATATGTGTTGAAACATTATGTTACTGATGACTTTACCCCCTTTCTCTTTGTTTTATGGTGGCAAATGAATTTTTTATGCTTTTCCATTGCAAAGTGGCCTTAGAAAGGTCAAGGGGTAAACTTACATGTTCAATCTTTTATCTTGGACCAGAAGCTTTCATTTGCACTTTTAGAAGATCCCCTTGACTGTTCTGGGGTAAATGGCATGGGTGAGGGCCAGAGGGGATACACGGAGAAAAGAGGTGACTATTACATAGTTCCTGAGATGATGACATGGAGAAAAATTGACATTTTTAAAATAATTCTAAGGTTAAGGCCTATTTGATAGGCTGATTGGATGTGGAAACATGAAGAAGAGACAGGAATTAAGGTTAGGTGTAAGTTTATGGATTGAGCACCTAAGTGATGGCATTTAATGTTTGGGGAAGAAAAGGAGAGGGAAATAGATGCTTTATTTGTGACAAGCCAAGATGTATATGCCAATTAAGCATCCAAATGGAAATGGAAAGTAGAAAGTTAGATGCACATGTTTGGAACCCAGAGAAAGATATGTAGGGTTGAGAAAAATTGGCATGTTCCTCAGGAGATTCATGGTATTTATATTTTTCACCAGGAACTCACTTGGATAATCTCTAGTGATAGTTTTCTAAAACATTTCCATTAAATCAAAACATTCATTAATACAGCAAGAATAATGCAATTTCCATGAACACTAATACAGAGTCATCTGAAATGAAGAATCTGTAAGGAAAGAAATATGCAATTATTGAAGTCTATTTTAAAAAAGGTACTTCTACTGCCACTCAGAAAATCTTGGGAATGTATCTTTGGGTTTCTATTGATTCTCTCGTCTTAACCTAAATAACCTGAGCTACAGTAGCCCTCCTTAAAATTCTCAACCCTTCAAGATAATGGTTAAGCAGGAGGTCTCCAAACTTCCTCAGCTACTAGGTATACACCCATGCTTCCATCTTCTCATTAAAGTGGGACAAGCAATAGCTAAATCACAAAGTTCTTATGGGATAATTTATATAAAGTGGTTAACACAGTACCTAGCACATAAGACATTCTCAGGAAATGTTCAGATCAGTTCAGTTCAGTCGCTCAGTTGTGTCCGACTCTTTCCGACCCCATGAATCGCAGCATGCCAGGCCTCCCTGTCCATCACCAACTCCCGGAGTTCACTCAGACTCACGTCCATCGAGTCAGTGATGCCATCCAGCCATCTCATCCTCTGTCGTCCCCTTCTCCTCCTGCCCCCAATCCCTCCCAGCATCAGTCTTTTCCAATGAGTCAACTCTTCTCATGAGGTGGCCAAAGTACTAGAGTTTCAGCATTAGCATCATTCCTTTCAAAGAACACCCAGGGCTGATCTCCTTTAGAATGGACTGGTTGGATCTCCTTGCAGTCCAAGGGACTCTCAAGAGTCTTCTCCAACACCACAGTTCAAAAGCATCAATTCTTCAGCACTCAGCCTTCTTCACAGTCAAACTCTCACATCCATACATGACCACAGGAAAAAACCATAGCCTTGACTAGACGGACCTTTGTTGGCAAAGTAATGTCTCTGCTTTTGAATATGCTATCTAGGTTGGTCATAACTTTTAGTCATTATCATTTTCAAGGAGTTGCTAAAAATAAACAATTATCCTTGGAAAGGCACAATTTAACATTTTGTCAGCCAGATGTAACAGCTTCATAATGTGGATAGCAATTGAATCAACAAACCACTATACTAACCCTAGTTATTAATTACTCACCATGGATCTATCAACAAATACTTATCCTAATGATTCAACATTAAAAAATGATTTATAAATGCTTGTGCAAAAAAGGTTTCCCAGAAAACTAGAAAGCTAGGGACAAAGCTGCTGTTTGGGATGCCAGAATTCTGACTCTGCTTCCTACACCTGCTACTTAGAGAGAAATTGATGCTGTGTGCTTCCAGTTAATCTGTCTAACACAACAATGCTTTGATGCCTCAGATGTTCTAAAGGTGCATGTACACATATGCACACTTGCATGTGTACACACACACACACACACACATCTTTGGTCTTAGAACAAAAAGTTCCATTTTGCCACAGCAAACCGACACAAAATCATAAGAATCTTTAAAATAATTTCCAAAGGTTTGAATATGCCCTAAACTGCCCAAGTGTTTTTTTTTTTTTTTTTTTTTTTTCCAATTCCTAATAGCTATTGCTTAGGAAACCTTTTTCCTACAGTATTATTTCTGGGCCAATAACAAGAAAATGTCTCAGATACAGGGTAGGTACAAAGTGTTTTATGGTATATAACAGAAACAGAAATATTGAAGGAAAAGAGCATGAGATTGTGAATAGAACGGACCTGAGTTCAAATTTTAGCTCACCATTGCTGATTCATTAAAATTCGACTTTCTCCATTGCTGCCCTGTGAATAAATTCTTCAGTACCATTTTTCTAGATTCCATATATATGCATTAGAATATGATATTTATCTTTCTCTTTCTGACTTACTTCACTCTGTATAATAGGTTCTAGGTTCATCCACCTCGTTAAACCTGACTCAAATGCATTCCTTTTTATGGCTGAGTAAACATCCTGGAATGTGAAGTCAAGTGGGCCTTAGAAAGCATCACTACGAACAAAGCTAGTGGAGGTGATGGAATTCCAGTTGAGCTATTTCAAATCCTGAAGGATGATGCTGTGAAAGTGCTGCACTCAATATGCCAGCAAATTTGGAAAACTCAGCAGTGGCCACAGGACTGGAAAAGGTCAGTTTTCATTCCAATCCCAAAGAAAGGCAATCCCAGAGAATGCTCAGACTACCGCACAATTGCACTCATCTCACACGCTAGTAAAGTAATGCTCAAAATTCTCCAAGCCAGGCTTCAGCAATATGTGAACCGTGAACTTCCTGATGTTCAAGCTGGTTTTAGAAAAGGCAGAGGAACCAGAGATCAAATTGCCAACATCTGCTGGATCATGGAAAAATCAAGAGAGTTCCAGAAAAACATCTATTTCTGCTTTATTGAGTATGCCAAAGCCTTTGACTGTGTGGATCACAATAAACTGTGGAAAATTCTGAAAGAGATGGGAATACCAGACCACCTGATCTGCCTCTTGAGAAATTTGTATGTAGGTCAGGAAGCAACAGTTAGAACTGGACATGGAACAACAGACTGGTTCTAAATAGGAAAAGGAGTTCATCAAGGCTGTATATTGTCACCCTGTTTATTTAACTTATATGCAGAATACATCATGAGAAATGCTGAACTGGAGGAAACACAAGCTGGAATCAAAATTGCCGGGAGAAATATCATTAACCTCAGATATGCAGATGACACCACCCTTATGGCAGAAAGTGAAGAGGAACTAAAAAGCCCCTTGATGAAAGTGAAAGTGGAGAGTGAAAAAGTTGGCTTAAAGCTCAACATTCAGAAAACAAAGATCATGGCATCCAGTCCCAACACTTCATGGGACATAGATGAGGAAACAGTGGAAACAGTGTCAGACTTTATATTTTTGGGCTCCAAAATCACTGCAGATGGTGACTGAAGCCATGAAATTAAAAGATGCTTACTCCTTGGAAAGAAAGTTATGACCAACCTAGATAGCATATTCAAAAGCAGAGACATTACTTTGCCAACAAAGGTCCCTCTAGTCAAGGCTATGGTTTTTCCTGTGGTCATGTATGGATGTGAGAGTTTGACTGTGAAGAAGGCTGAGCGCCCAAGAATTGATGCTTTTGAACTGTGGTGTTGGAGAAGACTCTTGAGAGTCCCTTCGACTGCAAGGAGATCCAACCAGTCCATTCTGAAGGAGATCAGCCCTGGGATTTCTTTGGAAGGAATGATGCTAATGCTGAAACTCTAGTACTTTGGCCACCTCATGCAAAGAGTTGACTCATTGGAAAAGACTCTGATGCTGGGAGGGATTGGGGGCAGGAGGAGAAGGGGACGACAGAGGATGAGATGGCTGGATGGCATCACTGACTCGATGGACGTGAGTCTGAGTGAACTCCAGGAGTTGGTGATGGACAGGGAGGCCTGGAGTGCTGTGATTCATGGGGTCGCAAAGAGTCAGACACAACTGAGCAACTGAACTGAACTGAGTATTCCATTGTGTATATGTACCACAACTTATTTACCCATTCATCTATCAATGTACATCTAGCTTGCTTTCATGTTCTAGCTATTGTAAATAGTGCTACAATGAACAATGGGATACATGTGTCTTGGAGAAAGGGGAGGAGAGGGTGAGATGTATTAAAAGAGCAACATGGAAGCTTATACTACCCTATGTAAAATAGCCAATGGGAATTTGCTGTATGGCTCAGGAAACTCAAACAGGAGCTCTGTATCAACGTAGAGGGTTGAGATCGGGAAGAAGAGGGGAGGGAGGGTCTAAAGGGATGGGATATATGTATCAGTCAGTTCCGTTCAGTCTATGACTCTGTGGTTTTTGTGTTACCCCAGAACTCCAATAGTCGCAGCCACTGAGTAGGTGGACCTACCCTGGTCAACATTAATCATCCCACTTCTTATAATCACAGGAAGTTGCAGAAGACGAAAAGGAAGCTGTGGGCTGACATCTCACCGAAGGCAGTGACACATACCACTGTCAGGCTGGAAATAGTATGTTAATCCTGCATTTTAAGAGCTCCTCAATATGAAGAGTAAGATGAGCCAGACAGTCAGCTGACTGCAGAGAACATCTCTGAATGGGAAGATGCTATTTGCAAACAAAATAGATAAATTGTGTTGAGGGAAGTGGTGGTGGGGGTGGGAAGATGTTCTCATGTGCTACAGGATATTTAGCAGCGTCCCTGGTCACTACTTATGCCAGTAGTATCCTCTCCTCAGCTGTAACAACCAAAAATATCTCTGAAAAGTGAAAGTGTTCATCAGTCATGTCCGACTCTTTGCAACCCATGGACCGTAGCCCACAAGGCTCCTCTGTTCATGGAATTCTCCAGGCAAGCATATTAGAGTAGGTTGCCATTCCCTATTCCAGGGATTGAACCCGTGTCTCCCATATTGCAGGCACATCCTTAACTGTCTGAGCCACCAAGGAATTTTTGCCCTAGGTTATACGTGCACACAATTTTAGAAAGAGAAACAGATGGGATGTGAACTCAGGTTTCTCTGACACCAAATCAGGGTTCTTTACAATTTCTTCCACTTCTTTAGTGAACACATATTACTCAAGAGAATTTAAACCACTTCTGTCCCTTAAAGAAGTTGCATGTGGACTAACAGAATATTAAAACAGCTTCTCCAAGAGGAAGAGACTACAGCCCAGAGGAGACTGTACCTCTGCCCAGAAAGAGACATGATGTACAGAGTGACATCTGGGGGTTCTGCAGCTATTGACCATCCCCTTCTGCCTTGCTCTCTCCCCAAGAGCATAGCTTGTGGTCCCTGTGTGCTGAGCTTATCCCTGGGATTCTGGCACCCTCCAAGGGGCTGGCTTATCCTTTCTTCCCCCACCTACAGCTAGTTGTACAAGCTATTGACCTAAATGGAAAATGCTGCATTTCATGAGAATGAAATAGGTACATTGGACAAGAGTTCCACATTTCCTGCCATCAGCTTTACTTCATTTTCAGGAATGGTCCTGCTAACCTAGGATTTCCAAGGATTCCAAAGAATTTTGGAGTCTAGCAATCAACTTTTACTGGTGGTTGCTTTTTTTTCTGGATATCGCAACATGGCATATTCCTTTCTGTGTATGGAGGCGGTATTGGGGAACTCTCTGCTCTGGATACACCAAGATGTCTTATGTTATCTGACAGCAGCTGTGGTGTAAGGAAATGAGGATAACATTTGGAGTCAGAAAACTTGGGTTCAAATCCTAGGTGTTTTACCTGCAACATGACCTGGAGGATCTTTCTGGGTCCTTGCTTTCCCCAATGGAAAACGATGCTAATAAACTCTACTTTGGAAGGCTGCTGAAGAAGTCAATGAAATTACAGACAGATGGCAGTATGCTGTAGTGGGAAGAGACCCAAATTCATACCTAAAATCAATCTTTAAAAAGCCTTCCAAATCAGGACAATTTACTGAACTCTGTTGCTAGTTTTCACATTGCTAAAATGATGTTTCCAGCAGATTTGTGTGGATCAGATGAGAAATCTGTGAATTCTCTTATACAGTCCCCAAAGCAAATGATATGACTCATTTCAGGGGGCTTAGAAAAAGATGAAGGGATGCTTTGAGACAGAACAGGCTAGACTGCATCTCCAGGAGCCATCTTCAAGGGTGTCTGTTACTGCACCTGGGCCCCTGGGGCTTCTTCCCAAGTTAATTGGCAGGTTAATGTGAACCTTTGATTATGGATCGGTGGAGAACCCACTTGTCTTCCTCTTGTGGCACAAAAGGCATCTTGCCTGCTTTTATTCCTCTTTAGCATTTACTTCTGCAGCCTAATTGAGTTATAACAGGATTGTCTTCCCTAAGGGCCCTCTCCCAAATGATCAGCCCCAGATAAGAGTCATTGCTTTTGTGAAGATCCATTTTAATCATGGATGCCTCCTCTCACCTTAACTGCCTTCTTAGCTCCAAACAGAACAACCAGCTTGTGTACTGGGTGAAGTAAACAAGGTCCCCAGGAATATATGTTGGGGGCACTCATCCCAACTCTTTGAGAGACACACTTGGATTACGGCCTTACTTTTCATAACAAGACCAATGGGATGCTCACTCTCTTTCAAGTCTAGAGAAGACATTGAGAAGAACTCAGACCTGTCTCTGGCCCCACCCTGACTACCTGTTTAGTGCCTCCTACCACCTTCATCAGCTACACCCTCACTTTCTGTCCAAAAGGACACAGCTCTCATTCTGTGTCTTGGCTTGCCAAAGCTACACACTCTTGTGCCCCACCCACGCAATCCTTTCCAAGTGTTTTTCCCTAGTACCTAGTACATCTCTCAGGTGTGAGATGATTTTATGAACTAACTTATTCTTATTATTAAAGAATGAGAATGAGTTATTTCAATTTGATTCAAACCAATCTTATATTCCTAAAACAGCCATGGTCAGGCACTATATACAAACAGCTACACTATGCAAAGGAGTTTACACTTTTATCTAATGTAATTCCCCCAAAGTAGACATAACTATTCTTGCTCTTAGGAGGGAAACTCAGACTCAGAGAGGTTTGCTCAGAGTTACTAGGACCTTTGCATTACACAATGACATGGGACACCATTCCCGTGGTAGTCTAAACAAACGCTACTCCCTAGAATTATATTCCAGGACACAGAATGCAAAAGGAATGGCATCCTGGAGCTGTGCAAAGCTGTCGTTCTGGTGCTCATAGAGTCAAGTGTTGTAGTTCTTCTCCTCCTGAGTTTAGTGATTCTTTAGTTCACATAAAGAGATTAACCTCTAGCATGATGCCAACTCTCTTTGCTTCCAGTGAATTACTTAAGTGATGATCAAAGGTTTGTTGTAAATTGTTTGGGCACTCGGGTGGGGATGATGAGTATAGACTATGCTTAGCATTTTCATTTAAGTAATGAGCTTTCAGTTCGTGTGCACTATCGGACCATACTGCCCAGGTGAGTCCTTGCAGTTCAGAAAAGGTGAGGGAACAGCACTCCACATGGGCGATCACCTGGCAGTGGACAAAGAGCAAAAGTTGGACAGAGCTCTGTTCAGATCCTGAATTTGCCACTTGTTAGTGTGTTCTTGGATAAAGAGTAAGTTCTCCTATACCTCGGTTTTATCTGTGGAAGAAATGGCCCTTTTGCTTGGACCAGGATACCTTAAATTTGTCAGATAAGAGTCACTCAAGGGTTTGTGTGTGTGCATGGTCAGTCATCTTAGTCACTATGTGACTATGGACTCTTTGTGACACTATGGACTGTAGCCCACCAGACTCCTGTCCAGGGGATTTTCCTGGCAAGAATGCTAGAGTGGGTTGCCATGCTGTCCTGCAGGAGATGTTTCTGACCTAGGGTTGGAACCCACATCTCCCATGTCTCCTGCATTTGTAGATGGATTCTGTACCGCTAAGCCCCCTGGGGAAGCCCCAGTCAAGTGTTTAGAACACTATAATTCAGTGCTTTAAAAAGTGTGTAAAATGCTTGTACTATCTCAAGAAATTCTTAAGTTACATAGGTAATTTTAAAATTTCCTTTATTCTGAATCAGTTTTAACAGTCACTTTCTTCAGTTGTAAATCACTGTTTAATCAACTGCAGAATTCTATACTTTAATCAGTTCTACTAATTTTTATTTATTTATTCTAGATTTAGTTTTTAAATTGGAGGAAAATTGCTTTAAATGTTGTGTTGGTTTCTGCTGTACAACAACACAAATAGTTCTACTGATCTTTAAAGTCAATATCCTTTCTATTACACTCCTCTGTTCCTCAACAGTTTTTACCTCATTTTAAAAGTTTAAGACAATGTGTATTTCATACATGCTTCAGTGATTGTAAATACTCAGTCAAGTTTTCCCTGATTCTCGTCTATCCCATCTTTCACTCTGAAGGCAGCACAGGGTGTCTGCAAATATGCTGGTTCCTACACGAGGACCAGTGTCCACACACACACACTCCTCTCTCTTCCCTTTGGCTGTTCAAGACTCCCAATGCCATCTTGGAGAGCTCTGTGCTTCAAGAATCAATCAAAGGTTCAGCGGATGTGCTGACAGCCACACCAGCTCGTTTCCTGTACCTCTTAGCCCTCAGTCCCAGAAAGGAAACACAGCCCCTAATGGGCTTTATTTGTAATTAAACGACAAGGATATTGTGGTGGGAAGAGTTTTCTCCTCCTTACTAGGGCCACTTGCTGGCCTTTTTATTCATTTTTTTATGTGAGTTTAATTCCCATTGATGTGGGTGATGATTGTTGGTCAAATACCGCTTCTGCATCTGAGTTGGCATGGCATTCTCCGCCGTTGTCCCTGTGGTAAACACAGGGGAACTGAAAGGCAGGATGAGTTCACCTCTGAAGTCCTATTTGGTGCACATTTTGAGCCCAAGGACCAACAACGCAGGAGGCCTGGAGTGTTTTCACTTGGGCACAGCCATGAAAGTGTTGTGTGTATTTTTCCCCGTTGGTGGAAAAATGATGGCTTAGCTTTCTTGAAGCATTCCTGCTGACTTATTCATGGAACCCAAAGAGGGTGACATCCAAGGAGGGCAGCATGCAGCCTTCTGTTTCCCAGCCAGAGTCAGGGTTTGGCAAAGTGCGAGAGTTGAAGGGAGGCGGGACAGCCCAGTGCAGTAGGTGAGAGAAGAGTTGGCCAAAAGGTAGGAAAGACTTGAAACCAAAATCCACACTCTGATGTGCGGGGCCTCCCAGTGAGAAAAAACACTCACCAAACACCCACATACTTATTTGGGTTGGAAGAGGGTATGCAGTGCCCAGGAGGCTGTTGAAACAGAGAACTGACCCCCTTTGATGGGCTGGAAGAGCTGTGGAAAGCTGAGGCAGGGGCTGGGAGGAGGGATGAAGTGGAGGGTACCCAAGGCAAGGCTGTGGATACTTGGCCCCAAAGGCCCATTTTGCAGGTTTGCTTGGGATGAAGCTGTACGTTGTGCCTTGTATGGGTGGTGGATGGAGAAACTTATGAGAAGAAGGGATCTATGACTTTCCTAGGGAGCCAGACATACTTGGGTTTGAATTCAAGCCCCACCACTTATGACCATTGGAACCTTGGGAGAATAATCACTCAGCTTGTCTGGACCTCAGTTTCTTAGCCAGTAAAATGGGAATAAAATTGTGTGTGTGTGTGTGTGTGTGTGTTTTAATGAGGATTAAATTTGGCTTTGGTGTACTGGCCTAACCAGTTTTCCATACACGGCTGCCATCTTTCCATATGTTTGATGATGGGTCAAATATAAAGAGGAAGGCCTAAGATAACAGTTTCAGAACATCTCAGTGTGACTGTAAATCCTAGTTCTACCTTGCACTAGCTTTGTGACAGAGTAATTTTCTTAACCTCACAAAACTGCAATTTCTTTTATCACAGAAAAATTTATCACAATAATATGTATTTCACACTGTTATCAAGAGTTGAGATAATACATAAAAAGCCCTTAGCATAGTATTTTACTAAGCAAATGTAGTTAGGTTTATTAAGTGTTCAGTTCATTTCAGTTCAGTGCAGTTGCTCAGGCATGTCCGACTCTTTGTGACCCCATGGACTGCAGCACACCAGGCCTCCCTGTCCATCACCAATTCGCGGAGTTTACTCAAATTCATGTCCACTGAGTTGGTGATGCCATCCAGCCATCTAATCCTCTGTCATCCCCTGCTCCTCCTGCCTTCAACCTTTCCTGGCATCAGAGTCTTTTCAAATGACTCAGTTCTTCACATCAGGTGGCCAAAGTATTGGAGTTTCAGCTTTAGAATCAGTCATTTCAATGGATATTCAGAACTGAGTTCCTTTAGAACGGACTGGTTGGATCTCCTTGCAGTCCAAGGGACTCTCAAGAGTCTTCTCCAACATGACAGTTCAAAAGCATCAGTTATTTGGCACTCAGCTTTCTTTATAGTCCAACTCTCACATCCACACATGACTGCTGGAAAAACCATAGCTTTGACTAGATGGACCTTTGTTGGCAAATAATGTCTCTGCTTTTTAATATGCTGTATAGAACTTTCGGTCAGAACTTTTCTTTCAAGGAGCAAGCGTCTTTTAATTTCATGGCTGTGGTCACCATCTGCAGTGACCACATATATGACAGACAAATAAAGTCTGTCATTGTTTCCATTTTTTCCCCATCTATTTGCCATGAAGTGATGGGACCAGATACCATGATCTTCGTTTTCTGAATGTTGAGTTTTAAGCCAACTTTTTCACTGTCCTCTTTCACTTTAATCAAGAGGATCTTTAGTTCTTCTTTGTTTTCTGCCATAAGGGTGGTGTCATCTGCATATCTGAGGTTACTGATATTTCTCCCAGCAATCTTGATTCCAGCTTTTGCTTCATCCAATCCAGTATTAACTCCCAGAACTTGTTCAAACTCATGTCCATTGAGTCGTGCCATCCAACCATTTCATCCTCTGTTGTCCCCTTCTCTTTCCGCCTTCAATCTTCCCCAGCATCAGGGTCTTTTCCAATGAGTCAGTTCTTCGCATCAGGTGGCCAAAGTACTGGAACTTCAGCTTCAGCATCAGTCCTTCCAATGAGGTATCGGTAGATAGCAGGTAAATATATAATTATATATTTTTCAAGTCCAGGGATCAAACCTGGGTCTTCTGCATTGCAGGCAGATTCTTTACCACTGGACCACTGGGAAACCCATATAAATACAAATCTATATATATATACACACACACACATATACACGTATATGTACACACACACACACACACACACACATATAAAGTAGATATCAGGTAGCCTGAGTTGGTATCAGGGATTACTAAGTTTTCAGTTATTTAAATACAAAACAGGTATCACTTTCTAGATTATATCTCCTTGAGCATAGGGAGCATGCCTTCATCTGTGGCTTGGCACAGTTTTACAGTCACTAAATGCCTTTCAAATCAATGCAAAAATTGATGCAGTAGCTCCAGGGCAAGGTCAAAGATACATAACTATCATTTGATAATCCCTGGAGGATTTTCACCTTGAAACAAAATGGAAAATTAGTTCGGTTTTTGGATAGAGCATCACTCAGGGTAATCAGAACTGGAACTAAAAAACCAAAGTGGCAGAAAACACAGGAAAGTTACTGCTTGGCATGGATCAACAATTTGGGCCTGGGAAGGCAGGGAGTGGATTTGCCTTTCTAATTAGGTTTGACTTGGGCTAATATTGAAGTGAGCTTTTGTTGCTGGAGGAGACACCAGCTGGGAGGTACTCCAGGAACGTGCTGGGTGGCAGAGTGAAGTCAGCCTGATATTACACATTTTCTCTGGGTGATCCATAAATAGAAGGTTCACACATGGACACATGAGACCAGTCTATAAACTTAGCTCTGACGCACAATGTCCAGAGAAGTTAGACTCTTGAGTCACTCTGGATAACAGTTCAAACCCAGACTCGGCTACTGGCTTGCTGTGTGGCCTAACACAAAATTTCAGCTTTTCTGAGGCTCATTTTTCTCTCAATCTAGAAAGTGCAGATGGATAAGATATACCTCAAGAGGTTGTTGTGAAGGATAAAAAGCAAATCAGCTAAAAGATTATATTAACTTTTATTACAGAAACCTTGAAATAACACCAAATTCATTACACCATGTACTGATTTAGGGAAGAACTCCCCTAAATAAGAGACTTATTGTTTACTTAATTTTTGTAACCATGCCAATGGATAGTCAGACCCCTTGATGTCACCCCTTCCACCCTACCCCAATGGTTGTCTTAAAACATACTCCAGACAACTCCTCCTAAAGCATAACGTTGCCAAACCATTCCCACAGTTAGAAATTTCTCTTTGTGACCTACAGAATAAAGCCTAGACTTGCTGGCAAGGTATTCAAGGCATTCTGCCTCTAGTCTCCACAGATGCTTGAGTTTAGTTCAGTTCAGCTCAGTCGCTCAGTCATGTCTGACACTTTGCAACCCCAAGGACTGCAGCACGCCAGGCCTCCTTGTCCGTCACCAACTTCCAGAGTTTACTCAAACTCATGTCCATTGAGTCGGTGATACCATCCAACCATCTCATCCTCTGTCGTCCCCTTCTCCTCTTGCCTTCAACCTTTCTCAGCTTCAAAGTCTTTTCAAATGAGTCAGCTCTTTGCATCAGGTGGCCAAAGTATTGGAGCTTCAGCTTCAGCATCAGTCCTTCCAATGAACATTCAGGTCTGATTTCCTTTAGAATGGACTGGTTGGATATCCTTGCAGAACAAGGGATTCTCAAGAGTCTTCTCCAACACCACAGTTCAAAACTATCAATTTTTAGGTGCTCAGCTTTCTTTATAGTCCAACTCGCACATCCATACGTGACTATTGGGAAAGACGAATGGATAAGAAATCTGTGATACATATGCACAATGGAATATTACTCAGCCATTAGAAAGAATACATTTGAATCAGTTCTAATGAGGTGGATGAAATTGAAGCCTATTATACACAGTGAAGTAAGCCAGAAAGAAAAACACCAATACAGTATACTAACACATATATATAGAATTTAGAAAGATGGTAACGATAACCCTGTACGCAAGACAGCAAAAGAGACACAGATGTATAGAACAGTCTTTTGGACTCTGTGGGAGAGGGCGAGGGTAGGATGAAATGAAAGAATGGCATTGAAACATGCAAATTATCATATGTGAAATGAATCGCCAGTTCAGGTTCAATACATGATACAGGGTGCTTGGGACTGGTGCATTGGGATGACCCAGAGGGATGGGATGGGGAGGGAGGTGGGTGGGGGATTCAGGATGGGGAACACATGTACACCCATGGTGGATTCATGTCAATGTATGGCAAAACCAATACAATATTGTAAAGTAAATAAATAAATAAAACTGGAAAAAAAACACAAACATAGCCTTGACTAGACGGACCTTTGTTGGCAAAGTAATGTCTCTGCTTTTGAATATGCTATCTAGGTTGATCAGAATTTTTCTCAAAGGAGTAAGCGTCTTTTTATTTCATGGCTGCAGTGATTTTGGAGCCCAAAAAGGTAAAGTCTGCCACTGTTTCCCCATCTATTTGCCATGAAGTGATGGGACCAGATATCATGATCTTTGTTTTCTGAATGTTGAGCTTTAAGCCAACTTTTTCGCTCTGCTCTTTCACTTTCATCAAGAGGCTCTTTAGTTCTTCACTTTCTGCCATAAGGGTGGTGTCATCTGCATATCTGAGGTTACTGATTTTTCTCCCGGCAATCTTGATTCCAGCTTGTGATTCTTCCAGCCCAGCGTTTCTCATGATGTACTCTGCATATAAGTTAAATAAGCAGGGTGACAATGTACAGCCTTGACATACTCCTTGTCCTATTTGGAACCAGTTTGTTGTTCCATGTCTAGTTCTAACTCTTGCTTCCTGATGTGCATACAGATTTCTCAAGAGGCAGGTCAGGTGGTCTGGTATTCCCATATCTTTCAGAATTTTTCACAGTTCGTTGTGATCCACACACTCAAAGGTTTGGGATAGAAAATAAAGCAGAAATAGATGTTTTTCTGGAACTTTTTGGCTTTTCTGATGATCCAGTAGATGTTGCCAATTTGATCTCTGGTGCCTCTGCCTTTTCTAAATCCAGATTGACAATCTGGAATTTCACAGCTCCCATACTGTTGAAGCCTGGCTTGGAGAATTTTGAACATTACTTTTCTAGCATATGAGATGAGTGCAATTTGCAGTAGTTTGAATATTCTTTGGCATTGGATTGAAAACTGATCTTTTCTAGTCATGTGGCCACTGCTGAGTTTTCCAAATTTGCTGGCATATTGAGTGCAACACTTTTGCAGCACCATCTTTCAGGATTTGAAATAGCTCAACTGGAATTCCATATAGTCTTTGCAGCCAAAGATGGAGAACATCTATGCAGTCAGCAAAAACAAGACCAGGAGCTGACTTTGGCTCAGATAATGAACTCCTTATTGCCAATTTCAGACTTAAATTGAAGAAAGTAGGAAAACCCACTAGATCATTCATGTATGACCTAAATCAAATCCCTTAAAATTATACAATGGAAGTGACAAGTAGATTCATGGGGTTAGATCTGATAGACAGAGTGCCTGAAGAACTATGAATGGAGGTTCACGACATTGTATAAAAGGCAGTGATCAAGACCACCCCCAAGAAAAAGAAATGCAAAATGGCAAATGGCTGTCCAAGGAGGCCTTACAAATAGCTGAGAAAAGAAAAGAAGCAAAAGACAAAGGAGAAAAGGAAAGATACACCCATTTGAATGCAGAGTCCCAAGGAATAGCAAGGAGAGACATGAAAGCCTTCCTCAGTGATCAATTCAAACAAACAGAGAAAACAATAGAATGGGAAAAACTAGAGATCTCTTCAAGAAAATTAGATATACCAAGGGAACATTTCATTCAAAAATGGGCACAATAAAGGACAGAAACAGTATGGACCTAACAGAAGCAGAAGATCTTAAGAAGAGTGGCAAGAATACACAGAAGAACTATACAAAAAAGATCTTAATAACCCAGATAACCATGATGGTCATCACTCACTTAGAGCCAGATATCCTGGAATGCAAAGTCAAGTGGGCCTTAGGAAGCATCACTATGAACAAAGCTAGTGAAGGTAATGGAATTCCAGTTGGGCTATTTCAAATTTTGCACAAGGGAGGCAGTTTAAAATGTTTATTGGATTAAACTTCTTAAGGGAGATTCTGTTCCCAAAGGTATATCTTTCTATGCTACCAAAATATCCCCTCAAAGAGTGGTAGACTAGATTTCACTTTCTGTACAACCAGAACAAATTTGTGTCAACCAGTACTAGAAGTTATGTGTGATGATGGGTATATGATTTAAAGATTTAGTGTTTCACACCATTTATTCACTAAATAATCTTCTTGTCATACATGCAGACTGTGGTGTGTGCACCTGTTTTAGTGTGATTTATCTCCATTTAGACATGAATTAATTGGAAGGTCCATGGATTATTTCTTTATATTTCTCTTACGTCTTGCAAGGCAAATAGATGGGAAAACAATGGAAATAATGACAGACTTTATTTTCTTGGTCTCCAAAATCACTGTGGATGGCAACTGCAGCCATGAAATCAAAAGATGCTTGCTCCTTAGAGGAAAAGCTGACAAAACTAGACAGCATATTAAAAAGCAGAGATCACTTTTCTGACAAAGGTCTGTGTAGTTAATGCTGTGGGTTTTCCAGTAGTTGGGTACTGAAGTGAGGGTTGGACCATAAAGAAGGCTGAGCCCCAAAGAACTGATGCTTTTAAATTGTGGTTCTAGAGAAGACTCTTGAGTGTTCCTTGGACAGCAAGGAGATTAAACCATCAATCATAAAGAAAATCAACCCTGAATATACTTTGGAAGGACTGATGCTGAAGCTGAAGTTCCAATATGTTGGCCACCTGATGGAAAGAGCTGACTCATTGGAAAGGACCCTGATGCTGGGAAAGATTGAAGGCAGGAGGAGAAGGGGGTGACAGAAGATGAGATAGATAGATGGCATCATTAGCTCAATGAACATGAGTTTGAGTAAACTCCAGGAGATAGTGAAGGACAGGAAGATCCAACCAGTCCATTCTGAAGGAGATCAGCCCTGGGATTTCCTTGGAAGGAATGATGCTAAAGCTGAAACTCCAGTACTTTGGCCACCTCATGCGAAGAGTGGACTCATTGGAAAAGACTCTGATACTGGGAGGGATTGGGGGCAGGAGGAGAAGGGGACGACAGAGGATGAGATGGCTGGATGGCATCACTGACTCGATGGACGTGAGTCTGAATGAACTCCGGGAGCTGGTGATGGACAGGGAGGCCTGGCATGCTGCGATTCATGGGGTCGCAAAGAGTCGGACACGATGGAGCAACTGATCTGATCTGATCTGATAAAGTAAATGGTCTTCATCATCTAAAATTTCAAAGGTCTGCTAAATATACAAATGCCTGGTGTGAAAGATTTTGGTGGAAATAAAAATCTTCATCTATATTTGTATTAATCCACAGAAAAATATGACCCCATTAGTGGGGTGGGATAGATGAAATGAGATTTTAGTTTCCACCAAAAGAGGAAATTGGACGTAGAAATGACCATCAAGTCCACCTATCCCTGGGAATTTGCAGCAAACAGGAGTCCAGCGTTACATTTGGTCTAGTTTTAACAAATGAGGACTCTGTGTGTGTGTGTGTGTATAGAAAGCAAAACTGTACTGCCACTGATGAACAATCCCATCTAGTTCTTATCTGTATTCCCACAGCAGAGGTCTGGAGGAGCAGGAATGACTCATGTTTCTGAGACTCACAGTGGTTTCAGAGATAAGTCCTCCCCAAGGTTAAAGGATCCAAAGGCAGAAACACAGTACACCACACCCTCCAACCTTCTCAACCTCATTTCCTAACATGTTTCACATCCTGAAATTTCCATCCCACGTCATTTATACATCCTGGAACACTATGTCCTTTATTTTTTTCTTTTCTGCCATATACATGCTATTTCCTTACTGCTCACTTTCAAATCCTCAGTTCAGTTCAGTGCAGTTCAGTGGTTCAGTCGTGTCTGACTCTTTGCGACCCCATGAATCGCAGCATGCCAGGCCTCCCTGTCCATCACCAACTCCTGGAGTTTACCCAAACTTATGTCCATCGAGTCAGTGATGCCATCCTGCCATCTCATCCTCTGTCATCCCCTTCTCCTCCTGCCCCCAATCCCTCCCAGCATCAGAATCTTTTCCAATGAGTCAACTCTTCGCATGAGGTGGCCAAAGTATTGGAGTTTCAGCATCAGCATCAGTCCTTCCAGTGAACACCCAGGACTGATCTTCTTTAGGATGGACAGGTTGGATCTCCCTGCAGTCCAAGGGACTCTCAAGAGTCTTTTCAAGCACCACAGTTCAAATGCATCAATTTTACAGCACTCAGCTTTCTTCACAGTCCAACTCTCACATACATACATGACCACTGGAAAAACCATAGCCTTGACTAGATGGACCTTTGTTGGCAAAGTAACGTCTCTGCTTTTGAATATGCTATCTAGGTTGGTCATAACTTTCTTTCCAAGGAGTGAGCGCCTTTTAATTTCATGGCTGGAATCACCATCTGCAGTGATTTTGGAGCCCAGAAAAATAAAGTCTGACACTGTTTCCACTGTTTCCCCATCTATTTCCCATGAAGTGGTGGGACCAGATGCAATGATCTTAGTTTTCTGACTGTTGAGCTTTAAGCCAACTTTTTCGCTCCCCACTTTCACTTTCATCAAGAGGCTTTTTATTTCCTCTTAACTTTCTGCCATAAGGGTGGTGTCATCTGCATATCTGAGGTTATTGATATTTCTCCCGGCAATCTTGATTCCAGCTTGTGCTTCTTCCAGTCCAGTGCTTCTCATGATGTACTCTGAATATAAGTTAAATAAACAGGGTGACAATATACAGCCTTGACGTACTCCTTTTCCTATTTGGAACCAGTCTGTTGTTCCATGTCCAGTTCTAACTGTTGCTTCCTGGCCTGCATATAGGTTTCTCAAGAGGCAGGTCAGGTGGTCTGATATTTTCATCTCTTTCAGAATTTCCCACAGTTTATTGTGATCCACACAGCCAAAGGCTTTGGCATAGTCAATAAAGCAGAAATAGATGTTTTTTGGAACTCTCTTGCTTTTTCGATGATCCAGCAGATGTTGGCAGTTTGATCTCTGGTTCCTCTGCCTTTTCTAAAACCAGTTTGAACATCTGGAAATTCTCGGTGTATGTATTGCTGAAGCCTGGCTTGGAGAATTTTGAGCATTACTTTACTAGCGTGTGAGATGAGTGCACTTGTATGGTAGTTTAAGCATTCTTTGGCATTGCCTTTCTTTGGGATTGAAATGAAAACTGACCTTTTCCTGTCCTGTGGCCACTGCTGAGCTTTCCAAGTTTGCTGGCATATTGAGTGCGGCACTTTCACAGCATCATCTTTCAGGATTTGAAATAGCTCAACTGGAATTCCATCACCTCCACTAGCTTTGTTCGTAGAGATGCTTCCTAAGCCCCATTTGACTTCACATTCCAGGATGTTTTCCTGGTGGCTCACATGGTAAAGCGTCTGCCTACAATGCGGGAGACCCGGGTTTGATCCCTGGGTCGGGAAGATCTCCTGGAAAAGGAAATGGCAACCCACTCCAGTATTCTTGCCTGGAAAATTCCATGGACGGAGCAGCCTGGTAGGCTACAGTCCATGGGGTCCCAAAGAGTTGGACACAACTGAGTGACTTCAATGTCAATGTCAATGTCCAGGATGTCTGGCTCTAGGTGAGTGATCACACCATTGTGATTATCTGGGTCATGAAGATCTTTTTTGTACAGTTCTTCTGTGTATTCTTGCCACCTCTTCTTAATATCTTCTGCTTCTGTTAGGTCCATACCATTTCTGTCCTTTATCGACCCTATCTTTGTATGAAATGTTCCCTTGGTATCTCTAATTTTCTTGAAGAGATCTCCAGTCTTTCCCATTCTGCTGTTTTCCTCTATGTCTTTGTATTGATCACTGACGAAGGGTTTCTTATCTTTCCTTGCTATTCTTTGGAACTCTGCATTCAGATGCTTATATCTTTCCTTTTCTCCTTTGCTTTTCTCTTCTCTTCTTTTCACAGCTATTTGTAAGGCTTCCTCAGACAGCCATTTTGCTTTTTTGCATTTCTTTCCATGTGGATGGTCTTGATCCCTGTCTCCTGTACAATGTCACGAGTTCATCAGGCACTCTATCTATCAGATCTAGGCCCTTAAATCTATTTCTCACTTCCACTGTACTATCATAAGGGATTTGACTTAGGTCATACGTGGATGGTCTAGTGGTTTTCCCTACTTTCTTCAATTTAAGTCTGAATTTGGCAATAAGGAATTCATGATCTGAGCCACAGTCAGCTCCCAGTCTTGTTTTTGCTGACTGTATAGAGCTTCTCCATATTTGGCTTCAAAGAATATAATCAATCTGATTTCAGTGTTGACCACCTGGTGATGTCCATGTGTAGAGTCTTTTCTTGTGTTGTTGGAAGAGGGTGTTTGCTGTGACTAGTGAGTTATCTTGGCAAAACTCTATTAGCCTTTGCCCTGCTTCATTCCATATTCCAAGGCCAAATTTGCCTGTTACTCCAGGTGTTTCTTGACTTCCTACTTTTGCATTCCAGTCCCCTATAATGAAAAGGACATCTTTTGGGGGTGTTAATTCTAAAAGGTCTTGTAGGTCTTCATAGAACCATTCAACTTCAGCTTCTTCAGCATTACTGGTTGGGGTATAGGCTTGGATTATCTTGGTTGGCCTTGGAAATGAACAGAGATCATTCTGTCGTTTTTGAGATTGCATCCAAGTACTACATTCTGGACTCTTTTGTTGACCATAATGGCTACTCCATTTCTTCTAAGGGATTCCTGCCCATAGTAGTAGATATAATGGTCATCTGAGTTAAATTCACCCATTCCAGTCCATTTTAGTTCACTGATTCCTAGAAAGTCCACGTTCACTCTTGCCATCTCCTGTTTGACCACTTCCAATTTGCCTTGATTCATGGACCTGACATTCCACTTTCCTATGCAATATTGATCTTTACAGCATCGGACCTTGCTTCTATCACCAGTCACATCCACAACTGGGTATTGTGTTTGCTTTGGCTCCATCCCTTCATGTTTTCTGGAGTTATTTCTCCACTGATCTCTAGTAACATATTGGGCACCTACTGACCTGGGGAGTTCCTCTTTCAGTATCCTATCATTTTGCCTTTCATACTCTTCATGGGTTCTCAAGGCAAGAATGCTGAAGTGGTTTGCCATTCCCTTCTCCAGTGGACCACATTCTGTCAGACGTCTCCACCATGACCCGTCCATGTTGTGTGGCCCCACACAGTATGGCTTAGTTTCATTGAGTTAGACAAGGCTGTGGTTGTGTGATATGATTGGTTAGTTCAAATCCTCACTCATCCTTTAAGCCCAGCTCTAGAATTTCCTCTACTGTAATACCTTCCTAATCACACTTCCTCCCTCCCCAGATTCTAGCAATAGAGCTCACTCCTCCATAATAGTTTCATTGTTATCTCTCTCTCTCTCTCCCTTCCTCTCTCTCTCTCTCTGACTCTGTGTGTGTGTGCTTAGTCACTCAGCCACGTCCGACTCTTGGTGACCCCATGGACTGTAGCCCACCAGGCTCCTTTGTCCATGGGGATTCTCCAGGCAAGAATATTGGGGTGGGTTGCCATGTCCCCTTCCAAGGTATCTTCCCAACCCAAAAATCGAACCCAGGTCTTCCACATTGCAAGTGTATTCTTTACCACCTAAGCCACCAGGGAAGCCCATGAATACTGGAGTGGGTAGCCTATCCTTTCTCCAGGGGATCTCCCCAACCTAGGTATCAAACCAGGGTCTCGCACATTGCAGGTGCATTCTTTACAAGCTGAGCTACCGGGGAAACCCCTGTCTGTCTCTATCTGCAAATAACTGCATCTTCCTTGTGACTCAGCTGGTAAGGACTCCACATGCAATGTGGGAGACCTGGATTTGATCACTTTGTTGGGAATATTCCCTGGAGAAGGAAAAGGCTACACACTCCAGTATTCTGGCCTGGAGAATTCCATGGACTGTATAGTCCATGGGATCACAAAGAGTCAGACGTGACTGAGCGACTTTCACTTCACCTCTAGAGCAATACATCTCCTACAGCTCATAATAGAGGTGACTGCAGTTATTTATGTTTATCTTATTACATGCCAATCTCCACCTCCCCAAGACAGTAGGGGCAGATAGCAAAGAGACCCAAAGAGACTCCTCTGTGCTCTTTGGTCACATAACATAGTGCTTTGTTTTTAGAACATGCTCAATAAATATTTGGAGAGTGATGAACTTCAAGATCTCTCTTCCACTACAGGTATCATTACTTGGTCCTGACAGTAGCCATGGGTGCTTTGACTAATTAGCTCTTGTTAGTGAAGAGATTTCCAAACTTGTTAGCATACCGGCATCACTGGGATCTTTAACATTCACTGATGCCTAGGTTTCACCCCAGGCAGCCTCAGTCCTCATGCAGCTGGTCTGGCTGTAGCTGGGCAAGGGGACTTTGGAAGTCCCTCAATGGTTTCTGAGACACAGCCCTGGCTGAGGCACCTGCCCTCTGGCCAAATGTCTCTCTTGCTTGGGTTCATTTTCCCTCCTCGTTCTCACTCCTGACATTGCTGCTGTTCCTTCTTTCCTCAAGACCAGACTTCCAGAACTACCTATAAATAAAATAAAATAATAGACATAACACTCCTCTACAGAGCTAAAAAATGTGCTAAAACTATTGCATTGATACAGAAACAGACTTCCAGAACTACAAGCCACCTATAAAACAAAATAATAGATGTGACAGTCCTCTGAAGAGCTAGGAAGTGTGCTGGAACTATTAGACTGATAGAGAAACATCTCCTGAGTTGGATTTGATGTCCCAAGTCCTAACTGAGTTCCCTCAACTTTCCTCTGCAGCAGACTTGGTGAGGAATAAATAAAGAACAATGGTAGAACTTACCCAGTCCCGGGAGTCCTGAGCTTCTGTTCCTCCTTCCACTAGCCATCCTCAGGGGGTGAGCAGGAAGGGAGAGTGTACGTAAGAAGAGTGGGAACATTCAGCTGTGGCTCTGTCCTGCTGTATCTCCTCTGACACCCCTGGAGTTGGCAAGGGGCAGAGCCCGTGCAGCAGAAGTGGAGCAGAAGAAGCTCTCGCAGCTCTGATATCAAAGGCAGGAACAGACAGCAGAACCCTCCTCATGGGCCGTCTCAAAACTGCTCCATCTCAGGCTGGTCCCCTGGAATCTCTTACCAAATGATGGATGAGTGAAAGTCGCTCAGTTGTGTCTGACTTTTTGCAACCCCATGGACTGTAGCCCAACAGGCTCCTCCTTCCATGGAATTCTTCAGGCAAGAACACGGGGGTGGGTTGCCATTTCCTTCTCCAGGTGATGGATGAGAAAATGCTTACAAACTGCCTCATTCAAATCGTGGTCCACACAGACAGTGACCATCCACCTAACCTCTGGTCCCCCTTCTTGCTTCCAGGGGCCCCCCTGCTGCCTTGTGTGTGCTTTGCTTCTGCTTCTTTGGAAGAAGGTTCTAGAGGGTACTTTGCTCAGGCTTCAAGAGTCAGAGTGCCTGGGAGTCAGTCCTGGGCTTCCTCAGCCAGTGGCTGTGGATGCAAACCCCAAAGCCCAGCACTCTTGCTCAGAGTTAGAGCAGCCCCGCCGTGACTTACACTCCAGTGTCCCCTGGAGGGCTGAAGCCTCGACTTCCCTCAAATCCTCTGCTGGCTTGGCCTTTCTCCCTTCTCTGCCCAGCCTCCTCTATCCTTTACAGCCTCCAGCCAGGAGCACTTCTATCATTTACTTGCATAAAAACCTGACTTAAGTCAGAAACATATTATGAAACATCTGTGTCACCCCTCCTGGTCATTTGACAATTAAAAAAGCATATACTTATTGAATATATTCTTAGATATTGTTCATTTTATTTGAAACATGTATCGCCTCATTTAATCCCCAATTCAGCACTTCATAAATCAGGAAGCAGAGGTTTAGGAAGATTAAGTAACTTTCCCCAAATCATGTAGTGGCTTAGTAGTAATTAAAGAACAGGCCTGATTGAACCTAAGACTCCTGCTTTGGCTTATTCCATCAAACTACAGATTTTTAAGGAATGCATCTTTTCCTGGCTTTTTGTTAATTTTTCCTACCTTTCCTTTTTCCTTTCCTCCTCATTCCTTTTCAATCATGTTAGCCTGAAGGCAGGTGTAAGGAGGGAATCATGTTCTTCTGTCAGGCAGATGGGAAATGAACACTCTGCCCACAGCTTGGCAAGGACAAGAGTAGTGATTGATCTTAGGTTGCTGCTCCAAATAACAACCACTCAGAAACCAATCCTGCCTCTATCCTGGGTGGAAAAAGTCATCATTCATCACATTTCCCATCCTGCTCAAGCTACTGTATGCAGTTTTCAGCTTAGGTGTGAGAAGTAAAGTGGGCGGTCAAAACAAGGTTTTATTGCCCCAGGAGGTGGGGAAAGGATTCAAACTGTGATTCTGAGGGGATCCAGAAAGTCAGTGATTAACAAGTTCTTTTACTGACTGATGGTTATTGTATTATTTAGCTCTGCACTGAGTGCTGAGCATCTGGTAGACACAGATGCAGAGAGCAGAGATGGACAACAGTTGATTCTGGTCTGAAGGAACTTGGAGTCTGTGGAGTTAGAGACACATTCAGCCAACCAGAGCCCAAACAAGAATTTAGAACCTGAGATCAAGGACAATCAGGGCTGATTTGGAGATTCACAGAAGGCTTCAGATGTAGTGCAGCACATCAGCTGAGGTACAGGATGGCTGCAATTTCTTCACGAAGAATTATCATGGGGTGGGGAGGGGGGAACTGAAAGATTGAAGGTATTTCAGGTGAAGCGAAGAGAATCCAGAAAGGCATAAGGTGTCCATATGTAAAACACCCTCTTTGTTGTTCAGTCTCAGTCGTGTCCAACTCTTTTGCAATCCCATGGACTATAGCACGCCAGGCTTCCCTGCCCTTCACTATCTCCTGAAGCTTGCTCAAACTCATGTCCATTGAGTCGGTGATGCCACCCAACCATCTCATCCTCTGTTGTCCCCTTCTCCTCCTGACTTCAATCTTTCCCAACATCAGGGTGTTTCCTAATGAGTTGGCTCTTCGCATCAGGTGGCCAAAGTATTGGAGCTTCAAATTTGGCATCAGTCCTTCCAATGAATATTCAGGACTGATCTCCTTTAGGATGGACTGGTTGGATCTCCTTGCAGTCCAAGGGACTCTCAAGAGTCTTTTCCAACAATTTAGTTCAAAAGCATCAATTATTTGGCACTCAGCTTTCATTATAGTCCAACTCTCACATCCATACATGACTAGTGGAAAAATCATAGCCTTGACTAGACGGACCTTTGTTGACAAAGTAATGTCTCTGCTTTTTAATATGCTGTCTAGGTTGGTCAGCTTTTCTTCCAAGGAACAAGCATCTTTTAATTTCATGGCTGCAGTCATCATCGGCAGTGGTTTCGGAGCCCAAGAAAATAAAGTCTGTCACTGTTTCCATTGTTTTCCAATCTATTTGCCATGAAGTGGTGGGACTGGATGCTGTGATCTTTGTTTTTTGAATGTTTCTTTTTAAACCAGCTTTTTCACTCTCCTCTTTCACCTTCATCAAGAGGATCTTTAGTTCCTCTTTGCTTTCTGCCATAAGGATGGTGTTATCTGCATATCTGAGGTTATTGATATTTCTCCTGGTAATCTTGATTCCAGCTTGTGCTTCCTCCAGCCCAGCGTTTCTGAGAGGCAACAGTTAGAACCAGATGTGGAACGATGGACTAGTTCCAAATTGGGAAAGGAGTACATCAAGGCTGTATATTGTCACCCTGTTTATTTAACTGATATGCAGAGTACATCTATAATATAAGTTAAATTATAGATGTATTGACCTGAATACAGGTTTTGCAGGAGCCAGTTCAGGTGGTCTGATATTCCCGTCTCTTTAAGAATCTTACACAATTTGTTGTGATCCACACAGTCAAAGGCTTTAGCATAGTCAGTGAAGCACCTTCTGTATGATGCACCTTCTATAAATGGTTTTTCAGAGTAGCTGGAAATGCTGGAATGGGTACTGTGCTCAAACTTTCTTGCATTCCTACTATGTAGCATGTAGGATGCTAATTGCTATAAAAGAGTAAAAAAGAGTAAAATGTAGCCTTTTGTCCTTTAGTTGTTTATAGGTGGAAGAGACAGACAAGCAAAGCGATTATTACAGAAAATGAGATGTGTTCATAGGAGAGCACAGGAAATCATCTGATGGAGCTTGGACTTTCCTTGTAGCTCAGTAGGTAAACCGTCTGCCTACAATGCAGCAGACCTGGATTCAACCCCTGGGTCAGGAAGAGCCCCTGGAGAAGGAAATGGCAACCCACTCCAGTATTCTTGCCTGGAGAATCCCATGGACAGAGAAGCCTGGCAGGCTACAGTCCATGGGGTGGCAAGAGTCGGACATGACTTAGCAACTAAACCAGAGCTAGGAAGACTTCCTGGAGGAGGAGACGCTCAAGGTAAATCTTTTACAGTTGAAGAAGTGATGAGGTGGGAAGGGTAAACTGTGGACCAGTGACTGTTTAATGCAAAATTAAAGAGGTTTAGAAAAGGAAATGGCAACCCACTCCAGTGTTCTTGCCTGGAGAATCCCAGGGACGGCAGAGCCTGGTGGGCTGCCATCTATGGGGTTGCACAGAGTTGGACATGACTGAAGCAACTTAGCTGCAGCAGCAGACTTAATCTAGCAGTAAAGATTGAAATCAAGGCATATCTGGGTGCAATAGGGTTGCGAAGGTGGGGGAGCACCATTAGACCTGTGTTTCTGCAAGATCATGTAAGTTACTAGCTACACATGCGCTGGTCCTCAGCTCTCCTGACCAGTTCTGCTGGTTAATTGATGAGGCTGTGCTTTGTGTTTCCAGATATCAGTCCTATTGTTCTAGCTAATTTAGGGATTTATCTTTGTCTGTTGAAATAAGTGGCTTAAAGTTCCTAATAGAATAGAAAGCTGGAGGCAGGGTTGAGAGTGAAGCAGAGAAACGCTTTCAACTCACCTGCTGTGCTGTGTCCTCTCATTCTGTAACAGAAGAGGAAATGGATGGAGACTCTGCTGATTCGGTAACTATGGTAATATGCTGGCTCCTGTCATTTATGAGGGGCTTGAATGGATTAGAAGCACCTTTTAAAATGCTTGCTTGTGAAGAGGCAGCTAAACAAGTCTTGACTGCAGAGACAGGATTTTGGAAGGCTGGGTTTCAAAGGCCCACCCTGCCTTTGCAAATAGAGAACAGAGTCTTGGGGATCACTCAGGCCTGGCTTGCATATTTCCAACTAATGCCAGGCAGCTGCCCCTAAGCCCTCCCCAAGTAACCCACAAACCCAGGGCTTTGCTTTGAAACCAAGACTCTGCCCCAAATACCCATCTATTTAAAACTGCAACAAAAATACTGTCCCTTTCTTTTTTTTAACCTTTCTACAAGTTCCACCTTTAGAGTCTCTTTTGAACTTCCATAATAATTCATTCTCTACCCTTTTGTGTATCATGAGCCGTATTTTGGCTTCTCTCAGAACTTCGGAGATAATGAAATTAAAGAGACGTGGATTTAAGTCCAATTTCTGTTGCTTGCTTCTTGCTGTGTCACCTTAGAAAGATCCTTTTGCCTCTGAGTCTCACTTGTCTGATCTGTAAGACAGAAATGGCAGTGCCTATTATAAAAAGCTATTGTGAGAGTCTTGCAAAGTCTCTCGTGTTATCCATGCCACAGAATGAATCAAGTAAATGGAGTTTTCTTTAACTTTCCATCTTAACCCATTCTTTCTAAACTGTGAGCTTTTTAAGGACAGATTTTGAGTCTGTCTCATGCCTGCTTCCAATTCAGAGTCTAGACAGCCAGTGCCTAAAGAAAATGAACGAGAATACTGAGCCAGGATCCAAAGATTCTGTTCAGCCAGTTTATGCGGTCTGAAGCCAACATCCCATTAGCCCAATAATACCACTCTCCCTGGTCTCTAACTTTATTCAGACCCTATGAGAGGAACTCAAGTAACAGATGGATGCAACACATGCCAGCTGGCCTCCACTCCCAGGAGAACCAGCCCAAACACCTGACTTGTTGGTGGAAAGAATTGTGATTTTGCAGAAAGGATGGAACTCGGGAACACAGAGACATAAAGGGTGCCTCCAAATGCCCCTCAAAAAGCCCTGCCTAATGTCTTGAGATGTTTAGGCAGTCTCAGAATCTCTTCACTTCCCAAACCTTCATTCCCACCTCCTTTACACTCCTCTCTTTGAGTGGAACTCTCTTTGCTTCTGTCTAAACATGCTAGCTTCATCCTTCATGATAAACTTTCTCTGACACTCTGGTTAATGCTGATCTCTCCATTTTAGACCAAGAAAAGCACTTATGAATTGTATCCCTACCATTTGAGAATTAACTTCACTTTTTAGAATAACTTTTTTCATTCTTTTTTTAAAATCATAAAACAAAGATACCACAATGCAAAAAGTGGAAAATTTAAGAATAAAAGAATCAATTATAAATTTGTATGTTCTAACACAACTATATTTAACATTGTAAGATATGAACTTCCCATGTTTAAATTTTATAAGCATTTTAAATGTATGTATAAGAAATAGTTATGTGAGAATTTCTATATTGCAGTCTGATTTTTATAACAAAATATTAGCATTTTCCTAAATCGTAACATAGCATCCACAGCCATTGCTTTCCAGGGATGGACTACATTTTGTGTAAGTTTATACCCTTAAACTCTCATTCATAGCTAAACACTTAAAGTGCTTCTGCTTTTTTGTTGTTGTAAATAATGCAGCTCTTGCATCTTTTGTTTATATAGTTGTATAGATCAGCACAGACTAAAGTTTCAACGGATTAAGAAATAAAAGTGTATTTCTCACACAACACAGCCTAATATCACCCTTTTTGCTCTCTAGTTCTGCTCCACACAATTTGTTAAGGAACCCAGGCTTCTTCCATCTGGTGGTTCTTCCACCTTCTAGAATCCCAAAGTCCTCTACAAGATCCTTAGCATCCAGCAGTCAGATAAAGGAAGAAATAATTGACAACAGATTTCAAAGAAGGTTTCTGAGGTTTATCTGGAAGTGGGTAGAAGCAATTTATGCAAGTATGTCATCAGTCAAATAGTCACGTGACTTAAGCTGGAGGCTGGGAGAGGCAGTCCTGATATGTACCCAGGGAAAAGAGTTTGATGAGCATTTAGCCAAGTCTCTATGACAGTTTCTTCTTTATATTATTTAATTAGACTAGAAAAGTAGTCTAAAATTCAATAGTGCTTTTGTAGCTGTTAATATGTATTAAATCACTGCCCTTCATCCATTCATTCATTTACAATGTCTTTGAGTGCCTAAATGATATCAGTACCGTGCTAGGTAGGCACCAGAATAGAACACTGAATAAGACATATCATTAGAATTATGGCAACAAGTCAAGTCATATTCAAGTCACTTTGCTCTTGAATCTTTTAACTTTGTATAAATCTGCATCAGAGTTTTATATACCTTAACAGCCATGAATTTCTTTTGCAGTCTTGATTGAATCTATCCCAGAGATGGGTAAACAGAAACCAAAATGTTATAGATTATGTATGATGTGATAAATCATCAAATATACTTTATGAATTTAAAGAGAGGCTAGATGAGTAGCTAAAATTCTGCAGAAACCCTAAACCACAATAAGCAAAGAAAAAATGCCCAATTGAATTGGACAAAACATCAAATGAATGTTCTCCAAGGAAAGGGAAGAAGCTTTCTGAGCATGAGAAGCTCTCTCTGACCTCTACTCTGTGCCTGAAATAAGCAGTACAAACATTGTATTAACTCCCAGCAGGAGGGACTTACAGCAAAGAACAGAGCTTCCATTAAAGTTGAGGGAGACTGTAAACTTCCCATCAGGGGCTAAGGATAAAGGGAGTTTCCTCCATTAGCCTATGGTAATTTGGAAGAGCTCACAGCTCATAGAAAAGTGTAAATCTTTTGTCAACCTCCATTTCTAATGTACAACTTGGTTTCAGGCACAAAAACTACTTGCTTTGTGCTACTTTGTCTTCTTTTTTCTCAGTGAAGCATTAAAAGAGAGCCCATTCCTTTCTGAGAAGGATGGCTTTCCTCCCCTTTTCTCATATTTCTCAACACCTGTTGGGCAGCTGCTGCAGTCTGCCGAAGCAGTGGCTGCATTTACAAGGACTAAATTCTAACAATATGGAGAGTTAGTGATACTTAGGGATTTGCAATATGAACTTGACTATAGAAGATTGCTGGAACCACGCTCTCACATTTCCCATGTACTTCTGTGCTCTCGATTAATAAGTAATAAAAATAACAGAGAAAGTGAGCTCACCGGTTGTGTAGCTATGAGTCTTTCCTACATCTGTATATAACCACATAAACACAGTACTTAAATACCTTTACACTATGAACATATGTGGATCAGTTCAGTTCAGTCACTCAGTCGTGTCTGACTCTTTGCGACCCCATGAAAGGCAGCACACCAGGCCTCTCTGTCCATCACCAACACTCAGAGGTCACCCAAACCCATGTCCATCGAGTCAGTGATGCCATCCAACCATCTCATCCTCTGTCGTCCCCTTCTCCTCCTGCCCTCAATCTTTCCTAGAATCAGGGTCTTTTCAAATGAGTCAGCTCTTTGCATCAGGTTGCCAAAGTATTAGGGTTTCAGCTTCAACATCAGCCCTTCCAATGAACACCCAGGACTGATCTGCTTTAGGATGGATTGGTTGGATCTCCTTGCAGTCCAAGGGACTCTCAAGAGTCTTCTCCAACACCACAGTTCAAAAGCCTCAATTCTTCGGCACTCAGCTTTCTTTATAGTCCAACTCTCACATACATACATGACCACTGGAAAAACCATAGCCTTGATTAGATGGATCTTTGTTGGCAAAGTAGCGTCACTGCTTTTTAATATGCTGTCTAGGTTGGTCATAACTTTCCTTCCAAGGAGTAAGTGTCTTTTAATTCAATGGCTGCAATCACCATCTGCAGTGATTTTGGAGCCCAGAAAAATAAAGTCAGCCACTGTTTCCCGGTCTATTTGCCATGAAGTGATGGGACTGGATGCCATGATCTTCGTTTTCTGAATGTTGAGTTTTAAGCCAACTTTTTCACTCTCCTCTTTCACTTTCATCAAGAGGCTCTTCAGTTCTTCTTCACTTTCTGCCATAAGGGTGGTGTCATCTGCATATCTGAGGTTATTGATATTTCTCCCGGCAATCTTCATTCCAGCTTGTGCTTCATGCAACCCAGCGTTTCTCATGATGAACTCTGCATATAAGTTAAATAAGCAGGGTGACAATATGCAGCCTTGACGTACTCCTTTATCTATTTGAAACCAGTCTGTTGTTCCATGTCCATTTCCAACTGTTGCTTCCTGACATGCATACAGGTTTCTCAAGACGCCGGTCAGGTGGTCTTGTATTCCCATCTCTTTTAGAATGTTCCACAGTTTATTGTGATCCACACAGTCAAAGGCTTTGGCATAGTCAATAAAGCAGAGATAGATGTTTTTCTGGAATGCTCTTGCTTTTTCGATGATCCAGTGGACGTTGGCAATTTGATCTCTGGTTTCTCTGCCTTTTCTAAAACCAGCATGAACATCTGGAAGTTCATGGTTCATGTATTGCTGAAGCCTGGCTTGGAGAATTTTGAGCATTACTTTACTAGCATGTGAGATGAGTGCAATTGTGTGGTAGTTTGAGCATTCTTTGGCATTGCCTTTCTTTGGGATTGGAATGAAAACTGACCTTTTCCTGTCCTGCTGCCACTGCTGAGTTTTCCAAATTTTCTGGCATATTGAGTGCAGCACTTTCACAGCATCATCTTTCAGGATTTGAAATAGCTCCACTGGAATTTCATCACCTCCAGTAGCTTTGTTCATAGTGATGCTTTCTAAGGCCCACTGGACTTCACATTCCAGGATGTCTGGCTCTAGGTGAGTGATCACACCATCATGATTATCTTGGTCATGAAAATCTTTTTTGTACAGTTCTTCTGTGTATTCTTGCCACCTCTTCTTAATATCTTCTGCTTCTGTTAGGTCCATACCATTTCTGTCCTTTATCGAGCTCATCTTTGCATGAAATATTCCCTTGGTATCTTTAATTTTCTTGAAGAGATCTCTAGCCTTTCCCATTCCGTTGTTTTCCTCTATTTCTTTGCATGGATTACTGAGGAAGGCTTTCTTATCTCTCCTTGCTATTGTTTGGCACTCTGCATTCAGATGCTTATATCTTTCCTTTTCTCCTTTGCTTTTCACTTCCCTTGTTTTCACAGCTATTTGAAAGGCCTCCTCAGAAGCCATTTTGCTTTTTGGCATTTCTTTTTATTGGGGATGGTCTTGATTCCTGTCTCCTGTACGATTTCACAAACCTCCATCCATAGGTCATCAGGCACTCTGTCTATCAGATCTAGTCCCTTAAATCTATTTCTGGATTTAAATTCTGTATCTGGACACCTAGCTTTATATGTTTATCCAGATCTGCTGGACACAATAATAATTCCCTAATTGCACTACTGTGGCAGTTAACACAGAGCACTTATGAGCTGCTAGGCAGTGTTGTAAGCATTCTACAAACATCGATACATTCAAACCTCAAACAACCATAAGAGGTAGCTAGGATTATGATCCTTGTTTCACGCGGGAAGTAAAGAAACCTCAGAAGAGTTCAGCATCTTGCCCATGTCACACAGCTAGTAAATGGCAGAGCAAGGATTTCATTTGCATAGTCTGGATACACAGTCCATGATTTTAACTAGTGTGCAACACTCACACTAAACACTCCATATTACATTTATTAAACTACACTTCATAGTACAAAATGATGATTATTATTATATTTTTAATTTGCAACAAACCATTGAGATAGTAGAACAAATGTTATGGCAACCTTTGTTCATATATTTATTTATCTTCCATGATGAAAGTGAAGTTCAGAGAAATAGAGTAGCTTTTTAAGCCTAACATAGTTAATAAGTGAGGAAGCAAGAATATTCTGCAACCTGATTTCATGTATAAATTTTATGTATTTTATAGTATATAATATATTGTATATTTAATCTATGCTGTGCTGTGCTTAGTCGCTCAGACCCTTTGTGATCCCATGGACTACAACTCGCCTAGCTCCTCGGTCCATGGGGATTCTCCAGGCAAGAATACTGGAGAGTTTCCATGCCCTCCTCCAAGGGATCTTCCCAACCCAGGGATCAAACCCAGGTCTCCCACATTGCAGGTGGATTCTTTACCATCTGAGCTACCAGGGAAGTCCATGAATACTGCAGTGGATAGCCTATCCCTTCTCCAGAAGCTCTTCCCAACCCAGGAATAAAACCAGGGTCTCCTGCAATATTTTATGTATATATAAAACATATATACATATAAATATACATCTATATAGAGGTATTCGGAGTCTGATGTACCCAGTACCTGGGTATTTATAATACTCAATATTTAATTATATATAATAATATATCTATATAAAATAATAATGAAAATGCTTTGGAAATTACATTTAAAGACAAACACATTAACTTGAAATGCAACACACTATCCAGATCTTATCAATACAATTTACTTTAGAGTTTTTAATGAATTGAAATGCCCTACCCTAGGATACTTTATAATTTAAAAGATTTGAGTTCCATAACTCTTGAAAAAAATTCATTACTTAGTAAAAAAAAAAAAAAAAAGGTTGCAGGTTTCTTATAATAGTCTAATAAACCAGGTTATTAAAATTTCAGAAGCCATTCAATATTCCACAAATACTTTTTATACCTGTGGAGGTTTGAGAGAAATAAGATGAAAAATCTCTTGAGCCTGGCTTCTGCTCATTAGTTCTGCTAGCAACCGATTGCTGGTAACCAGAAACTAGTTCGTCAGCTTCTCTGGGCTTCAAGTTACTTATTTAAAAAATGGGCCTAGGGATATCATTTGTAAATGTTCACACAGTCTGTGAACATTGGAGTCTGACCAGTAGTCCCTCAACATGTCTTCAAGCAACAACGATGACAAGAAAGGGTAGTCATTGCTAGCTGTGACCTTGAACTTCTGGGTCCCATATTCAGTGATATTCTAGCAGAACCAGGCAAAAAGAAGTGTTGTGTTTGGTCTTTCTGAATTTGAGGATAAGTTTATTTCTCCATGAAATAATTATTGAGCACCAACTGACTTCCCTGGTGGCTCAGATGGTAAAGCGTCTGCCTACAGCGTGGGAGACCTGGGTTCAATCTCTGGGTCGGGAAGATCTCCTGGAGAAGGGAATGGCAACCCACTCCAACCCACTTGCCTGGAAAACCCCATGGACCAAGGAGCCTGGTAGGCTACAGTCCATGGGGTCACAGAGTCGGACATGACTGAGAGACTTCACTTTCCTTTCCTTTCCTTTAATTGTGTGTCAGAATGGTGATATGCATTGAATAAAGAGCTGGACATTAACACTGAAAACCCAGATCTCCTGGAATTTACATTGGATTTGAGGAAGCAAGACCTTAAGCAAATGAACAAACACTGTATAATATGTCAAGAGCTGGTAAGTGCTATGAAACAGAAGTGCTGTGGTGTTGGAGAAGACTCTTCAGAGTCCCTTGGACTGCAAGGATATCAAAACAGTCAATCCTAAAAGAGAAGTCCTGAATATTCCTTGGAAGAACTGATGCTGAAGTGAAACTCCAATACTTTGGCCACCTGATGCGAAGAACTGACTCAATAGAAAAAGACACCGATGCTGGCAAAGATTGAAGGCAGAAAGAGAAGGGGACGACAAAAGATGCTGGTTGGATGGCATCACCTATTCAATGGACATGAGTTTGAGCAAGCTCTGGGAATTGGTGATGGTCAGGGAAGCCTGGCATGCTGAAGTCCATGAGGTCACAAAGAGTCGGACATGACTGAGCAACTGGATTGAACTTAACTCATGGAGGAAAATAAAGCAGGGGAAGGATGAGGAAATAGAATGGAGAAGGTTTTACTTCCCATTCAACTGCAAGTTATTTGATTAATAATGAGGCTATTTATAGTCATCATTCATCTAATTTGGTGTAAATACGTTTTAGTGCAGAAGTATTGGGCATTTAAACATTGCCCCAGATCTTTTTTTTGGTATGATATGTCTTTTTTTAATTGAAGTATACTATACTGACATACTATATTCTATTAGTTTCAGGAGTACATCATAGTGGTTCAACATTTATGTACATTACAAATTGATCATTACAGTAAGTCTAGCAACCAGCTGTCACCCTACAAAGTTATTACATTATTGACTATATTTCCTACACTGTACATTACATCCCCATGACATTTATTTTATAAATAAAACCTTGTAAATCTTAATCCCCTTCACCTATTTTGCCCAACTGCTAAGCCCATCCCCTCTGACTACAAATGGTTTGTTTTCTTTATCTATGAGTCTGTTTCTGTTTGGTTTTATTGTTCATTTGTTTTGTTTTTTATATTTCACATAAAAGTGAAATCATACAGTATTTGTCTTTCTCTGACTTATTTTACTTAGCATAACACCCTGTAAGTCCATTCATGTTGTCACAAATGCAAGATTTCATTCTTTTTTATGTCACATACATATATGACTGTATGCATCTATTTCAATTCAGTTCAGTCACTCAATCGTGTCCGACTCTTTGCGACCCCATGAATTGCAGCACGCCAGGCCTCCCTGTCCATCACCAACTCCTGGAGTTCACTCAGGCTCACGTCCATCGAGTCAGTGATGTCATCCAGCCATCTCATCCTCTGTCATCCCCTTCTCCTCCCGCCCCCAATCCCTCCCAGCATTAGAGTCTTTTCCAATGAGTCAACTCTTCGCATGAGGTGGCCAAAGTACTGGAGTTTCAGCCTTAGCATCATTCCTTTCAAAGAAATCCCAGGGCTGATCTTCAGAATGGACTGGTTGGATCTCCTTGCAGTCCAAGGGACTCTCAAGAGTCTTCTCCAACACCACAGTTCAAAAGCATCAATTCTTTGGCGCTCAGCTTTCTTCACAGGACATACATGACCACTGGGAAACCATAGCCTTGACTAGATGGACTTTGTTGGCAAAGTAATGTCTCTGCTTTTCAATATGCTATCTAGGTTGCTCATAACTTTCCTTCCAAGGAGTAAGCGTCTTTTAATTTCATGGCTGCAGTCACCATCTGCAGTGATTTTGGAGCCCAAAAATATAAAGTCTGACACTGTTTCCACTGTTTCCCCATCTATTTCCCATGAACTGATGGGACCAGATGTCATGATCTTCATTTTCTGAAAGTTGAGCTTTAAGCCAACGTTTTCACTCTTCTCTTTCACTTTCATCAAGAAAGTTTCTCTTCACCTTCTGCCATAAGGGTGGTGTCATCTGCATATCTGAGATTATTGATATTTCTCCCGGCAATCTTGATTCCAGCTTGTGTTTCCTCCAGCCCAGCATTTCTCATGATGTACTCTGTATAGAAGTTAAATAAGCAGGGTGACAATATACAGCCTTGACGTACCCCTTGTCCTATTTGGAACCAGTCTGTTGTTCCATGTCCAGTTCTAACTGTTGCTTCCTGACCTGCATAGAGGTTTCTCAAGAGGCAGGTCAGGTAGTCTGGTATTCCCATCTCTTTTAGAATGTTCCACAGTTTATTGTGATCCACACAGTTAAAGGCTTTGCCATAGTCAATAAAGCAGAAATAGATGTTTTTCTGAAACTCTCTTGCTTTTTCAATGATCCAGCAGATGTTGGCAATTTGATCTCTGGTTCCTCTGCGTTTTCTAAAACCAGCTTGAACATCTGGAAGATGCATCTATTTCCATCTTTTTAAATTTATTTTTTTAATTGGAGTATATTTGTTTTACAGTGTTGTATGACTTTCTGCTGTACAAAAACATGAGTCAGCTATAAGTATACATATATCCCTTCCTCTTGAGCCTCCCTACTCCCCACATGCCACCCCTCTAGGCCACCACAGGCCACCAAGCTGAGCTCTCTCTGCCATACAGCAGCTCCCCACTAGCTATCTATTTTCCACATGGTAGTGTATATCACAGTGCTTACTCTCTCAATTCGTCCCACCCTCTCCTTCCTCTTTTGTGTGCACAAGTCCATTCTCCATTCGTGTCCTGCAAATAGGTTCATCAGTACCATTTTTCTAGTGTTTGTTGGCTATCTGTAATTATGACACCTTTTTAATCTGTTCATCTGTTTACAGACACTTACATTGCTTCCATAGCTTGACTATTGTAAATAACACTGCAATGAATCTAGGAGTGCATATATATTTCAAACTAGTGTTTTGTTTTTTGTCTAGGTAAATACCTAGGAGCGGAATTGCTGGATCATATGGCAGTTCTGTGTTTAGCTTTCCGAGGAATATCTATACTGTTTCCCATTGAAAACACCAATTTGCATTCCCACCAGCAGTGCGTAAGTGTTCCTGTTTCTCCATTTCCTGACCCACACTTGTTATTTGCTGTCTGTTTCAATAGTAGCCACTCTGACAAGTATGAGGTGATATATCACTGTGGTTTTGATATGTGTTTCCATGATGATTCGTGATGTTGAACATCTTTATATGTGTCTGTTGGTCTTCCCTAGAAATACGTCTCTTCAGGTCCTCTGCTCATTTTTTAATCAGATTTTTTTTAAAATATTTAGTTGTGTGAGTTCTGTATATATTTTTGGTATTAACCTCTTATCTAACATACCATTTGCAAATATCCTGTCTCAGTCAGTAGTCTGCTTTTTCATTTTAACAATGATTTCTTTCACCATGCAAGACCTTTTTAGTTTGATGCTGTCTCATTTGTTTATTTTTGCTTTTTTTGCCTTTGCCTTAGGAGACAAATTCAAAAATTACTGCTAAGATTGATGTCAAAGAGAGTACAGCTTGTGTTTTCTTCCAGGAGTTTTATGATTTCAGGTCTTACATTTAAGTCTTTAAACCATTTGTAGTTTATTTTTCCACATGATATTAAAAAGTAATCCAGTTTCATTATTTTGCATGTAGCTGTCCAGTTTCCCCAACACCATTTATTTAAGGGACTACCTTTCCCCCATTGTATATTCTTGCCTCCTTAGCTGTAGATTAATTGACTATATGAACATGGGTTTGTCTCTGTGCTTTGTATTTTGTTCTATTGATATATGTGTCTATTTTTATGCCATACATTTTTTTACTACTATTGTTTTGTAGTATTGCTTGAAATTGGGGAGCACGATACCTCCAACTGTGTTCTTTGTTTTTAAAAGTCTGTTTTGGCTGCCCTGAATCTTGCCGAAGGTGTGTTATATACAGCATGCACATATAAATCTATGCAATAAAACAATTTATGCTAAAGCACAACTGTACTGAGATTTCAGATAAGAGATCATGGAGGTCTCCAAGCCAGACTTCAGGAAAGTGGCCAGAGCTGAAAATATAAAAATGAAAGGCACAATTTTGTAGATGGTATTTTGTTAAAGCAAAGTGACTGGCTGTTATCTGGTGACAAGGAATAAAGATTGTATTGTGGCTCATACCATTTTTTAGAGTGATGACCAGGGAGAACAACAAAGATTGTCCAGAAAGCAAATGAAGAAAGTGTTTTAAGGGCAGGCACTACAGGAAGGCACGATCCGCTGTGGGGAATGCAGAGAACAGGTCAGGAAATATGAGGATTGAGCAAGTGAAAGAAAGGCAGCAGCAATGTTGAGCATCCTTGCTTTTTTCACCATCACTGGGAGGGTTCACTATACAGATAGCCGTTCTTGATAAACGAATTTCAGATACATTCTGTATCTAAAATGACTCCGCCATAGTCACTTCTTTGATTCACTACTTAAATTATTAGCATTTCCTGGAAGTCATAGACACAATACAATAAAAAACAAATAAAAACATAGATGGACCTGGGTTCAAAACCCACACCTAACTGGGTTGCTCACACCTTCATAAATCACGCTTAGACAAGTTATGTAACATTGCTGCATCTCAGTTTTCTTATCTGAAAAGTGAGGCTATCAATAGCAATCTCAGATGCGTATTAAAGATGAAAAGAAATAACCTACAAAAAGGGCTTTAGCACATCACAGAGAAAGTGAAAGTGAAAGTGAAGTCACTCAGTCATGTTAGCACATCACAGGTCCTCAAGTTTTCCCTCTTTTTTTTAGGAAAGTGGACAACTTATAAATGAGAAGCATGGTGATTAGGGCAAAGTATGCACTGAATGGGATCACAGGAGACATGGACTGGGGCTCTGGCCCCAGCAGCTACATTGTGTGAAACTCCAGGTAACTTACATCACATTCCTAAACTTTTGAATCAAAGATCAACAGCCAATGGATCCCAACTATCACTTTTTTTTTTTTATTGAAATGATACTTTAGTTGGTTTGTTGACTAGTTTGTATCACTCTCTAGTTTGCCACAGTTCATACTTTCTTCATAACAGCACTCATTTAATTTATGTACCTGACCCTGAATTGATTTGAGTTTGCAAGCCCTGGAGTAAATCATATGTCTGATCCCTTTAGAGTATTTTATAAGTTTTGTAGCTAGCATTCCAAGATGTCCTTGCTCAGGGCATGTCTATGGATAGAACACCAAAGCATAATGCTTAGGGTCTACGTGCTTTTTAACACCCTGCAGAAAGTTTTAGACCTAAAACAAAATGATTGCCTCTCAAGAAAAATGAACAGCAAAATTAAATCATAAAATGTACACAAAATACATAACAGCAGGTCAACCATTCAACAGCAATTGGATTAAGGTAGATTTGTACTAAAAATAAAGTTTAAGTCACAAGAATAAAAGTAAAATGTATTCATCGGGCAACTTAGAATTAGAGAAGATTATCAAAACTATTTTTAAAAAAATAAGGACAAAATTACATTCAATTTTAATGTGGAGGTATAAGATGGAATTCTTTATGAACTATAGTCGCATTTTTATTCTCTTGTCAAACTTCTTGGAAAATATATCTAAGAACTTTTTTACTTTTTTCATTCATTTTTTCTACAGATTTCTCCAAGTTAACAGAGGAGAAAGGAAGGGAATAGTTATAGATGTTTCTTATTCATGCATTTTGCCCTATTGTAGGCACTCTTGTTTCCTTAAAACTTAGCACAGTGTAGGGGTTCAGTAATATTTATTGGCTTAAATAGCTGCTGAAGGAAAGGTAAGGACAACAGGGCTTGGGTGCCTGAAGTGGGGATAAAATATAAGGTTTTGTTTTGTTCTTCATAAGATATATGAACTCTAACATTGGTTAGAGAAGTAATATTCCCAGTATCCCTTAATTCTCTAAGTTGCTGCCAAAGAGGCGTAGGTATTAGGTCTACTCAGGTTTCTGGAAACTCTTTTATTTTCTGACTTAATGGGATAGATGCAGCTGGTGTGGCTTTTTTTTTTTTTTTTTTTTTGCCTTGAATCTTGGTGTGATTTCTGGAGGAGCGGATGATGCACTGACAACCTCAATTGATAAGTCAGCCTGCGGGGATGGTGGAGGGGCTGAAGGACATTGAATCCTTTAAGTCACTGGCAACCTGCTGCCCTGGACTTAGACCGCATACTGCATATTGCTTATTACGAGTGAAAATTGAACCCTATTTGTGTAAGCCACAGAAAATCGAGGGGGTGTTTCTTTTTTGTTTTTGTTTTCAACAAAAGCCCAAAATATGTCTGATTGCTATACCATGTGGAGAAATGGTTAACACACAAGGGAGAGGAAGGTCACTGGCATTAGGGAAATACAGAAACTCTCAAGTCAAGAAGCTGAAAGAGTCTTCTGGAATTCTTCTGGAAGCAAAGTGACTGTTCAGGTACACAGCTAAAAATCAAATAAGTAAAGCATTTAAGAAAACCTCCATGGTTGGGAAAGTGGGGAATGGAAACTAGACATGTATACCCCCAAATCCAAACTATCCAAGTGGATGATGGAACTACCACATAGCCAGTAGGGATTACCTAAATCCAGGAACACAGCTTCCTGGTACCAAAGATGATACTGAAACAGAACTCAGTACAAAGGAGATGATGCCCCTTATAATAGTCATCTCTACATCTTAATCTTCTTATCAAAAATTTTGGCAAGAATATGGATGGCAGATGATTAAGTTGAACTCCTTGAAATTGCACGAAATAAAGATTTTCTCTGGTCAAGTCATAAAGCGTTCCCTACTTGACTGTGATATACTTAAAGGGAGGAAGGGAAGGGGAAAGAAGAAGTATGTGTATATTGGGTCTGAGGGACTGTGGAACAAGGATTTGGAGATGATTCCCAGGAAGTATTTAGACTGTTTTATAGTGGTTTATGAAAAACTGATTTTTTCATAACAATTGGGGAAAGACAACTGGGGAAGGAAGTTATTTTTGTCTTATGGCTATTTACAATAAACATGTATTCAGAGGTTTCCAAAAGCATGCTATCCTTAGGATACATATTATCATTTATTTCCCAGTTTCATCCGTTTTTTTGCTTTGTTTTTTTTATTTTTTGGTCTCTGGAGTTAGAGTCACTTCCTCTTACGTTGGATGCGACCACTCATTTCACGTGGCATGTTGCTAATGAACTGAAAGGTGTGCTTTTCGTCTCCATGCCTGTCACTGACTTCTGTTTCCTTAACAGAGACATAATCAAGCAGTGGATTATAGGCCGATTCAGTGCCTTCTCTGGGCCTTAGTTTCCACACCTGAAAACAAGGCAGTGGAAGTAGGTATTCACAAAAGTGCCTCCCAGCTTTGGACATTCTATAGTCCTGGAATTCTACAGCACAGATGCTATCACCTGGCAGCCTCAGTAAACAGAAAGCTGACTTGACTCCATTCATTTTCCAGAAATGCAGAGTCAGTCATCCTCTGAGAGTAGATAGCTTGTATCAACTTGCTTAGATAAAGGATAACTCAGCAACATTAATACGCTATTCTATGGATGAACCTGCATCCTGTAGACTTTTAAAACACAAATATAGGTCCTTTTTTCTTTGAAATCTGAGACAAAGAGTATCATTACTAAGAGAGGGAGGATGAAATTGTTAAAAGCTCAATGTTCGGATTTTTACTCATCTGTGAGTGAGTGAAATTTGCTCAGTCATGCCCAACTCTTTGCAACCACATGGACTGTAGCCTCTGTCCATGGAATTCTCCCGGCAAGAATGCTGGATGCAAGCAGATTCTTTATTGCCTGAGCCACCAAGGAAGCCCTTGACTCTTCTGAATGACTTCAAATTAGCTGCCCCTTTATATAATATCTTGACAAGAGATCTTCTTTTTCAGAATTACATAGCTGTAGTTAAATATCTGCTGCATGGCATAATCTATGTTAGGAAAGTTCATAGTTTCATTATACACTAGACAATTATCAACTCCATAGGATATTGTCATGCATTCGTGTATTTCCAGAACCTACTACAGCACCTGTCATGTTGAAGACAACCACAGATACTTAGGGTACTTGCAGTAACAATTACTTCCTATGAAGTAACAATCAATATGAAGTTGGTAACTACTACTATTATTTCTATTTTGCAAACAGAGGTTTGAATAAGTCATAAAAACTGGTGCCAATGTCAGACCAGTCATTGGCAGAGCTACAGCTTGAATATAAGAATCTTAACTCCAAAGACTGTATTTTTTCTGCTAACTAGATTGTTCCTTCCTACCATGGCTTTCTCCTTATTTGCTGCTTCTGAAAATCCCATGGACAGAGGAGCCTGGTAAGCTGCAGTCCATGAGGTCGCTAAGAGTCAGACATGACTGAGCGACTTCACTTTCACTTTTCACTTTCATGCATTGGAGAAGGAAATGGCAACCCACTCCAGTGTTCTTGCTTGGAGAATCCCAGAGACAGAGGAGCCTGGTAGGAGGCCATCTATGGGGTCGCACAGAGTCAGACACGACTGAAGTGACTTAGTAGCAGCAGTAACATTCCAATACAATTTGCAACAAGCCATACAAATAGATTTTCTACTAGATTATGAAAAAATCAGCCTTTGATAGGAAAGAATTTTTTGCTTAAAACATTTTGCAACAAAAGCTTTCTTTGAAGCTAGTTTAGGGTAATAAATATGTCCCAATACCATCCCACAGAAAACGGGAGTTAAACGACTGACAAAGAAACAGTATACAGAGAAGGAGGATTCTGAGAAGAGGATAGGAGATACCAAAGGTAAGAGCTGTGAAAAAGACAGCAGTTAATAAAAGGAGGAATAAAAGCTAATCGATATTGCAAAGGAGCCACTCTCCAAAGTTCAGTGCCCCTATGGACCAGATGGGCTGAGATTCGAATACTATTTCCTTTATTTTGAACTCTATGGGTGTTTGAAATTTAGTCACTGAATCATGTCTGACTCTTTGCGACGCTATGGACTATGGCCCACCAGGCTCCTCTGTCCGTGGAATTCTCTAGGCAAGAATACTGGAGTGGGTAGCTGTTCTTTCTCTGAGGGATCTTTCTGATCCAGGGATTGAACCCAGGTCTCCTGCATTGCAGACAGATTCTTTAGTGTCTGAGCCACTATGGGTGCTTGACTGACTAGCAATGTTTATTTAGAATAGGCTCTGTTCAGTTCAGTTCTCTCTAATTCAATTGTGAAGTTCTTGGGTTTCAAACCAATAACAGAGCAACACTATCGATACTCAGTTATATCAAGCAGTTTTATCAACACTGTAGTGCCAGTTCGATATCATATTTAATATTACTAAAACTTCTTGGACTGCAAGGAGATCAAACCAGTCCATCCTCAAGGAAATCAGTCCTGAATATTAATTAGAAGGACTGATGCTGAAGCTGAAACTCTGATACTTTGGCCACCTGATGGGAAGAACTGACTCATTAGAGAAGACCCTGATGCTGGGAAAGATTGAAGGCAGGAGGAGAAGGGGACAACAGAGGATGAGATGGTTGGATGCCATCACTGACTGGATGGACCTGAGTTTGAGCAAGCTCCGGGAGTTGGTGATGGACAGGGGAGTCTGGAGTGCTGCAGTCCATGGAGTCGCAAAGAGTTGGACACGACTGAGCAACTGAACTGAACTGATATATACACCTTACACCCAACAGTGACCAGTTTGAAATGTAAGAGAATATAAATTATTTACAATGACAAAATATGAGAAATTTCATATATTTTTGCCCAAAGTCTTTGATATGACTGATAAATAAAAACCAATATAACTAAAGGATGTAGTTTCTTAATGGTAAAGGATAAAAATATTTTCCTTTTGGAACTTTTTACACAAAGCCAGAGGCAATGCACCACATGCATTCACAGGTTTCACAGTTTTTCCGGGCTTCCCCGGTGGTGCCAGTAGTAAAGAACCTGCCTGCCGATGCAGGAGGAGCCTTAAGAGACCTGAGTTTGATCCTTCTTTAGGGAAGATGCCCCTGGAGGAGGGCACGGCAACCCACTTCAGTATTCTTGCCTGGAGAATCCCAGGGGCAGAAATAAGCTGGTGATCGACAGTCCATGGGGTTGCAAAGAGTCAGACACGACAGAAGTAACTAAACACAGCACACAAGTTTTCCTGCCATTCTCCATGAGATAGTCATTGGCTGTATTGATGAAACAAGTTGAGTTATTACATGTTTTGTTTTGTTTTACCAATTAAATTATTTACCTCTCCTCCTTTTTTTAGTAAGAAATCACATACCAGTAGATCGAATCATTTTAGTGAGCATGACATGTCTCTAAGATAGTTTGTCTTTTGGGGCACTATTCTTTGAACTCTACTCTCAAGTATATGAGACGGTATCCTTTTTAACAAAAAGATGTTTTGGTGCAAGTTTTTGTTCTGTGTTTTTCAAATAAAATTATTTACTTTCTAATGATTTTTGGTTTTCTTTTTTCTTCTTTTTTGAATACAGCATTTGACACCAAAAACACTGAGTTGTTTTTGAAGTAACGTACACAATAAAAGCAAAAAAGCTGCTTTTATATCAAGGGTATGATTTCATTTATATGCACTGCTTTTTGTATATTTAACTACTTACTGAGTTTTTTACCTTATTCTATATGAAAGTTTATTATTCCCAAATTCATTCTTTTTCTACTAACATGTTAATACTCATTGTAACATACACTGTATTCCCATTTCCCTGATGAATACTGATGTAGAGAACCATTATATAGGCTAATAGAATATTCTTTTTTATAGAAGTTTAGGTTATCTAGTCATCATTTTCCCACATCTCTACAATGTCTTAAAAATATGATCTAAAAATATATTTATCTTTTTTCTTTTTTTTTTTTTACATTGGAATCACTGGCCTATTGTGGCTTATCTCACCCTATTTGGAAATGGAAATCACTGATATGTATTTTAAAATAATTCTATTCACATGAATACTCTGCTTAAAACTTCTCAACACAATTACAGTGAAATGTGAACTGAAGCTGGCCTACAGCCGGTTTTTCTGATCCCACCGTAGAAAGGCATGCTATGATCCTGCATTCACTGTTTTCCTTCTGCAGTGGCCCTCTTTCTGCCTTTCGAATGTGTGTCCTTCTGTTTCAAGGACTGAGCACTAGCTGTCACCTCTCTGGGCCCCTCTCCCTCAAGAGTCTGGCTCTTCTCCCTGTTAAGCTTCTTCAAATATCACTTCCTCTTCAGGCATTTCCCGAGCTTCCCAACTAAAGTACCAACATAAGTTTATCCCTCCCATCACACTGTACTGTCTCCTACATAGAAATTATCACTTCTGAGATGCTCTTTTTCTGTTTAAAAACTTGTTGTCTGTCTTTCCAGTAAAATGAAGAGTTTCATCAAAGTTGAGATTTTTTGTGTTATTCTTCAGTTTTACAGTGCTTGGCACATATTAAGTACTCAATAGATACTTGTTAAATTTCAAAGAAAAGATTAAGACATAAAAAGTAACTGAAGAAGACAAAATATAGAAAAATAATGTTAAAGCTTTGTGCTAGAGAAAGCTTTTCTAAGGATACCACGAAGAGGAGAAGTGTAATAGACAGATTTGTTTATACATAAAATTGTAAATCTGTCTAGTAAAACTCTCCCCACAAAAAGTTAAAAGAAGAAAATATTTACAGCATATATAATTAGCACTAGTTAATACTCAGTTCAGATTAACCCAACCACATGTTTTAAACCTATTTAGAAAAGAGTCATCTGCCTGATTCAGTTTTGCCCAGACATCCTTTAAAATAAGTATAACAGTAATCATCAGAGGAAATGATGTAATACTGAAGACAAACAGCTCAGTAAAGAAGTAGGCAAGAGGAATGAATAGGCAATTCACACATGCAATGGACAGTAAAAGATATGAAAACATGGTCAAATTTATTATTTAAAATACATATTTACACAATGAAATGCAATTTTATGTCTATAAAATTGGTAAAAATTTTAAAATGTTAATAACAGGCTGAGCTGTCATTTGTGTGAGGAAAACAAGTTTTCTAATATATAATTTGTGGAAATTTGAATTATAATGACATTTTTGGAAGCAAATTTGCCAATGTCTATCCAAATTTAATTGTACATACTTTTTGACTCAGCAATATATTTCTAAGAATCAGTCTTATCAACATGCTAAAGTATATATGCAAAGACATTCACACAGATTATTGCAATGTTGTTTATAATAAGAATATAGTAACAATCTAGTGAAATGTACAAAAATAGGAAACAGGATAAATAATGTATGGTTTACCCATGGTGGAATTCTGTGTGACCACTGAAAATAAAGAAGTAAATCTGAAGTGTACTAACTTACAATAATGTCTATGATACATTAAAAGAAAAAAACAAGTTGAACATCAATATGTACCCTGAGTCTCTTATTAGAAAGAATATTGCAATTTGCAAATAACAAACTCCTGACTAATTATGGTTAAAATGGCAATGACATCTATGATCCTCCATTAACAATAAATCTGGTGGAATTGTTGGAGAATTATTTCAATAGCCAGTGATGTTAGAACACAGGGTCAATGACTCTACAATTCTCTTGGCTTTTCCTTCATGGTCACAAAATGAATGAAGCAAATAACAAGTCTCCCCATCAGCTTCCCAGGGTGAAGACAGCAAGAGAAACAAGCTCTCTTCTCAAGACTCCATGGCTTTTTATCCAGCTAGATAATCTCTCATAGAAATCTTCTATAAGATTTGTCTTTACTTCACATAATTCAGAACTGTGGCATATGACCATACTTTGCTACCCAGAAGTCTGCAAAAGTAGCACACTAAAGGCAATGAATTTTATGGCCTATATCAGTTCAGTTCAGTCACTCAGTCATGTCCGACTCTTTGCGACCCCATGAATCACAGCACACCAGGCCTCCCTGTCCATCACCAACTCCCGGAGTTCATTCAAACTCACGTCCATCGAGTCAGTGATGCCATCCAGCCATCTCATCCTCTGTCGTCCCCTTCTCCTCCTGCCCCCAATCCCTCCCAGCATCAGAGTCTTTTCCAATGAGTCAACTCTTCGCATGAGGTGGCCAAAGTACTGGAGTTTCAGCTTTAGCATCATTCCTTCCAAAGAAATCCCAGGGCTGATCTCCTTCAGAATGGGCTGGTTGGATCTCCTTGCAGTCCAAGGGACTCTCAAGAGTCTTCTCCAGCACCACAGTTCAAAAGCATCAATTGTTCGGTGCTCAGCCTTCTTCACAGTCCAACTCTCACATCCATACATGACCACAGGAAAAACCATAGCCTTGACTAGACGGACCTTTGTTGGCAAAGTAATGTCTCTGCTTTTGAATATGCTATCTAGGTTAGTCATAACTTTCCTTCCAAGAAGTAAACGTCTTTTAATTTCATGGCTGCGATCACCATCTGCAGTGATTTTGGAGCCCAGAAAAATAAAGTCTGACACAGTTTCCACTGTTTCCCCATCTATTTCCCATGAAGTGGATGGGACCAGATGCCATGATCTTCATTTTCTGAATGTTGAGCTTTAAGCCAACTTTTTCACTCTCCACTTTCACTTTCATCAAGAGGCTTTTGAGTTCCTCTTCACTTTCTGCCATAAGGGTGGTGTCATCTGCATATCTGAGGTTATTGATATTTCTCCCAGCAATCTTGATTCGAGCTTGTGCTTCTTCCAGCCCAGCGTTTCTCATGATGTACTCTGCATGTAAGTTAAATAAGCAGCGTGACAATATACAGCCTTGACGTACTCCTTATAGAGGTGTCATAATCTATCATCAGAGTTGGAGGAGGAGTCTACTATCCTAAAATAGAGATTTCTGCCCCCAAAAGCACTGACCATAAAATATAGACCTCAGTAAAATTAAAAATTTCTGTTCATCAAAAGGCATCATTAAGAGTATATTAAAATAGACTTGGAGTAAACATTTATAATACATAAATATCTGATAAAGGGCTTTGATCCAGAAGATAAAATTTTCCTACAATTTAAAAAGTCAAATAAGTCAATTTAAAATGGACAAATTACTTTGACACCTCAGAACTGAGACTATCCAAGTGATTAGTAAGCTATGTGAAAGGTTATTATCATTATCCATGAAGAATATTCAAACACAAACACAAATCACAATAACTACTATCTACTCACCAGAATGGCTAAAATTGGAAATACAAACAATACTGAAAGCTGGTGAAGACAGAGAGCAAGTAGAACTCTTGTACATTAGAGCTGGAAATAAATAGGTACCGCCACTTTAGAAAATTCTTTGGTGATATCTACCTGGCTTCCCTCATAGCTCAGTTGGTAAAGAATCTGCCTGCAATGCAGGAGACCCGGGTTTGATTCCTGGGTCCGAAAGATCCCCTGGAGAAGGAAATGGCAATCCACTCCAGTATTCTTGCCTGGAAAATCCCATGGAGAGAGGAGCCTGGCAGACTACAGTTCATGGGGTCACAAGAGTCGGACACGACTTAACAACTAAACCACCACCACCACCACTAGATAAATTTACAAATACTCTATGATTCAGTAATTTTATTATTATTTATATAACTACAGAAATGAGTGTATACATCCACCAAAGTATTTCAAGGAAGGTTCTCAGTAGTTTTATTAAAGATTTCATAAGATTGAAGGTATCTCAGATGTTCGTCAAAAAGAGAATGAGTGAACAGTGGTAAGTGCATGGAATGGGAAACCACATGGCAATGAGAAAGGATAGACCACTGAATTATGCACCCAAATCATGAATCAACCTCACAGAAGTGCTGGCAAGATCGGGACACAAAGGATCATATACAGTAGTATTTAATTTATCTGAAATTTAAGAAAAGCTGAAACTACGGTTATAGCAATCAGTATAGTGATAACTCTCAGAGATACTGACTGAGAAAGGGCATGACGCACATTTAGGGTAGTGGGCACAATCTATGTCCTGAACTGGCTGATGGAAAGACTGCTGCATATGTATGTAAACTAAAGACCTGTGAACTTTACAGTATGTACGTTATCAGATCAGATCAGATCAGTCGCTCAGTCGTGTCCGACTCTTTGCGACTCCATGAATCGCAGCATGCCAGGCCTCCCTGTCCAACACCAACTCCCGGAGTTCACTGAGACTCATGTCCATCGAGTCAGTGATGCCATCCAGCCATCTCATCCTCTGTCGTCCCCTTCTCCTCCTGCCCCCAATCCCTCCCAGCATCAGAGTCTTTTCCAATGAGTCAACTCTTCGCATGAGGTGGCCAAAGTACTGGAGTTTCAGCTTTAGCATCATTCCTTCCAAAGAAATCCCAGGGCTGATCTCCTTCAGAATGGACTGGTTGGATCTCCTTGCAGTCCAAGGGACTCTCAAGAGTCTTCTCCAACACCACAGTTCAAAAGCATCAATTCTTCAGCGCTCAGCCTTCTTCACAGTCCAACTCTCACATCCATACATGACCACAGGAAAAACCATAGCCTTGACTAGACAGACCTTCAATAGAAAGAATAAAACAAACCCCAAAACCTCAAACGAAGAAATGTCTTTCTCCTCTATCTTAAAAATTGGATTTGTTGTAGCTGGAAAGTAGACATTTGACGATCATGGTTATTGGGTTGTCAAAGGACACTGTGCCACAATTCCATTTGTATACACACAATCAGACACACACACGTTATGTGTATTTACATAAGCCTAGAAATTGTTTGGAAAATATTCACCTGATAACATCAGTTACATTTGAAGATGAAGTCAAATAAATTTTTTTTTCATTTTTACATTTCTGATTACTAAAATAAAAGAGGAAAATCACACCATTAGAGCCGGAAGATTGAGAGTCTAGTCAAACAGTGTTAAGTGTTAGGGATTTGTCCTTTATGGTGAATAGATGGAGACACAGATGATAGACACCCATTCCCCTGGATCTACTTGGGACCACAGTAGGAAAAGTTACTGAGGGATGCAAAGCCTTCTCCAGACTCATCTCATCAAGATGGAAAAATCCACTAGTAAAATGAACATGCCTGTGAAGAACTGAGAGCTGTCTCCAGTATATTCTCCTGAAATGACACGCTTTCTCATATTTACTATGACAAGAGTGGGAAAGCAGTCTTAGAGGTCATCTCATGTAGTGCCCTTGCCAATGTGCCAATATTTTTCATAGTTCTTACTCTTGAAGCATCTCAACAGTAAAGTATCAAGTGGAAAATATGCCTTTACAACCAAGTGGGGGGCGGGGGGGTGTGCTGTATGGTCAACTGGCTAGAAAACAGGCTGTGAAATCTGCCCATTTGTTTGCTTTGACTCCTGGAGCAGTGTCGACTGTGTTTTTGTTTGTGTGTGTGCATGGGAGTGTGTGTGGTGGGGGAGGGTGTGTCTCTGGGAGACAGTTGAAGGAACTAAAAGAGAAAGAGACAGATGATGTAAGGATTCTATGTTTGAATGCATTTAACAGCCCTTGCTTGGGGTTAAGTATTGGCATCCCTGAAACTGACAGAAATCAAAGAATCTAGATTTTAACCTCAGTCCTTTCATTCCAGTTTCATTCTAGCTTTCCCTAAGTCCAAAGTGCATCAAGACAAAATTCTTAACTTATAGGAACACAAGAGTAAAATATGTTCTGAAATAGCTTTCTCCAGGCCCCCTTCTGAATCCCTGAAAGCAGCTTAACAGCATGGGTGGTTATTGTGTTTTCTAGTATTACCCAATAGTGTTACAGCATTATTTACTGCTACCCCCTTAATTTTTCACCCATCAGCTAGTTCCCTCACCTGCTCATCACATACACATTTCACCAGTCTGTTTTCCATTGGCTTTTGAGTTTCCAAAGCCCAGATACCAAGGGGAATAGAAAGGACTTGTGTATGTAAAAGCAGATTTTTTTTTCTTTTTATATTTGCCTCTGAAATTTTATTTCTTTTTTTTTAATTTTAATTTTTTTTACGTTACAATATTGTATTGGTTTTGCCATACATCGACAAGCATCCACCACGGGTGTACACGTGTTCCCCATCCTGAACCCCCCTCCCACCTCCCTCCCCATACCATCCCTCTGGGTCATCCCAGTGCACCAGCTCCAAGCTTCCTGTATCCTGCATCCAACCTGGACTGGAGATTTGTTTCTTATATGATATTATACATGTTTTCAGTTCTAATGAGGTGGATGAAACTGGAGCCTATTATACAGAGTGAAGTAAGCCAGAAAGAAACACAACAGTACAGTACACTAACATATATATATATATATATATATATATATATATATATGGAATTTAGAAAGATGGTAATGACAACCCTCTATGTGAGACAGCAAAAGAGACACAGATGTATAAAACAGTCTTTAGGACTCTGTGGGAGAGGGAGTGGGGGGTGACGATTTGGGAGAATGGTAAAAGCAGATTTTAAAGACTATCTGAGGAATAGAGTCACACTTTTTTGTTTCTTGGACTAGACAGAACCCTCAGAGTGAGAGGAGGGAAGAAAGGGAGGGTTTATCAAGTCCATGTGCATACTAAGTTGCTTCAGTTCAGTTCAGTAGCTGAGTGTTTTCCAACTCTTTGTGACCCCATGGACTGCAGCACACCAGGCCTCCCTGTCCATCACCAACTCCCAGAGTCCACCCAAACTCACATCCATTGAGTCGGTGGTGCCATCCAACCATGTCATCCTCTGTCGTCCCCCTCGCCTCCTGCCTTCAATCTTTCCCAGCATCAGGGTCTTTTCAAATGAGTCAGCTCTTCGTATCATGTGGCCGAAGTATTGGAATATCAGCTTCAACATTAGTCCTTCCAATGAACACCCAGGACTGATTTCCTTTAGGATTGAATAGTTGGATCTCCTTGCAGTCCAAGGGACTCTCAAGAGTCCTCTCCAACACCACAGTTCAAATTCTTCTGTGCTCAGCTTTCTTTATAGTCCAACTCCCACATCCATACATGACTACTGGAAAAACCATAGTCTTGACTAGATAGACCTTTGTTGGCTTCAGTCATGTCCAATTCTTGGCAATCCCATGGACTGTAGGCCACCAGGCTCCTCTGTCCATGGGATTCTCCAGGCAAGAATACTGGAGTGGATTATCATTTCCTCCTCCAGAGGATCTTCCCAACCCAGAGACCTAACTATGTCTCTTACTTCTCCTGCATTGGCAAGCAGGTTATTTACCACTAGCACCACCTGAGAATAGACACTGAACATTTCCAGAATGAAAGGAGCTTTTTGAGTGGGTCATCTTGGGCCATAGTTGATGTGTGATGAAGAGAAATTTGTTGCTTTGGAGAGTAGAGGGTCCTTCTGTCTCACATTTCTGGAGGGCAGCAAGCTCCCAAAGAAGGTATCATGTGTCTAGAGTGATAAGACTTCAGAGTTTCCATTATGTAGTGTGATTTGGATGCAGTAGAAAAACTCTCCTGAGAGGGACCCAGAAGAAATAAGAAAGAACCAGACCAGAAGGGACCCAATGGCAGGATGAGGATGGCCTGAGCAGAGGGCTGCAGAAGGACAGGAGCATCCCCAAGCAGACTGACACAGGCAGCAGCATCATCTTGTCCACGTCTGGCCCGTGAACGCCCCCGGGAGAGTACACCACCACTCTGAAGGGCAGAAGGTGGGGGACTGTGTCTCTGAACTGATCAAGACTGATGTCCGGAAACCTTTGAAATTGGGGCTAAAAATAAAAATTGAATTGCAAAAGACAATATTAGAGGTTATTTATCTTCTCTCAAAAGTTTCATCCCTATCCCATAACCATGCAGAAAGCATCATTTTATCTCTTTTTATCGCTATAAAATGGGTTCAAATTCAACCACATTTCTCTGAATTGGAGGATTTTGTTCCAAAACTGCTAGGTGTTAAGGAGATTGATTCCTTAGAAAGTCCTTATTATTTCTCAGAGTCTCTCATTCAGCACTCCATGAAAGGTCCTTGTGAGTGACCAGCTCAGAGGAGCAGAAAGAGGACTACAGCTGGAGAACCATGCTTAAATCACCCCTAGGATAGTCTCCAATCGGACACTGGGAAAGGAGAATACACACATGGGGAAATAAAGTGCAAAGATAAATCAGTATTTCCACACTCATCTTTCAAACAGCAGGAAAATCTGCTTTCTTGAAGCATTAGAGAAGCCAGTAAGGATGGGTGTGCTGCAATGATACAGATCTTATGGTGACTTTGGAATCAACAAAGCATTTTGTTGTGGCCTACAGAGTCCATCGGTAGACATCAGATTGGCTGGGAATAGACCACCACATCAGAGTCAGGCAGACAGCTCAGAGAGATCCCCCAGGCACTCCTCCTGTGCACTGAGGCTGGGCCAGAAACCTAAGGGTGCCCGGGGGCCAAGGACAGAAGGGCACCCCCTTCTCTGTAATCCACATACATACCCTCCCCTACCAGCCATCCTCTTCCTCTTCCTCCTTCTTCTTTAAATTGTTCCCATTACTGGTTAGGGATGGTTTCACTAGGCTCTAGGCTACAGGAGTGGTCCCTACTTGTCCAGTACTGACCCTGGGGTGATTTAGGGCAGGAAGCATATTGATGTGGTGTGTGAAAGCTTGATAAAGGAGATAGTTTGGGATTTGGAATGCTTGGTTTGTATATCAAAGGTATGCTCTTGGAAACTCATTTGCTATTTCTGAGAATTAGCTCACCCTGGAAGGAACAGTCTCTCCAGGATCAAGACTCCAAATGCCAGAGCATCAAGAACACGTAAAATATATAACCAACAAGGATGTATTGCATAGCACAGGGAACTATACTCAATATTTTGTAATAACCTATAAGGAAGAATAATATGAAATAGAAGATGTGTATATATAGAAACACTATGTCGTACACCTGAAATTCACATGACATTGTAAATAAACTACACTTCAATGAAATAATATTTTTGAAAGATTATAGATAATAAGCAAATCCCATGGATGGAGGAGCCTGGTGGGCTGCAGTCCATGGGGTCGCTAAGAGTCAGACACAACTGAGTGACTTTACTTTCACTTTTCACTTTCATGCATTGGAGAGGGAAATGGCAACCCACTCCAGTGTTCTTGCCTGGAGAATCCCAGGGACTGGAGAGCCTGGTGGGCTGCCGTCTATGGGGTCACTCAGAGTTGGACACGACTGAAGCGACTTAGCAGCAGCATAGATAATAAGAAAATACAACCAATACAAGTTGTATTACTAACCATCATTGTTTTATGATACACTATCATCATTTGTCCATGTGTGGTCCTTTTTATTTTATGTATTTTTCTCTAAAGTAGAAAACCACCATGCATTAACCACAGAACCTAAAACCTAGAACAGTATCAGTAACTTACATTTACTTACGAGCTTTTGCCCTAATATTGTGGAGTCCAACAACTCTTTCCACAGCTTATTAATGGGCCTCAGCACCTCATCTGGAGAAGAACATCCTATTTTGAATGACTGCCAACAGACACTTATATTCCCTGTCCTCTCATCTATCTCATCAGCTTGAGTTCCAAGCTCTTTGAATGTTATCCAATCTGTAATTTAAACACTGGAACATGAAAAATTCATGAATTTATGGAGATAGATGTTGAATTCAAAAAAACATATGTTACATTATGTCTCCATTATCTGATGCTTCTAATAATGGCAACACATTCTTCACAGCCCTTGAACAAAATTCTAAAACCAAGAACTAAGGAAAAAAAGGGTTCCTGGCAGAGGGTTTTCCAAGTCAGGCTTGAGGCTACAATAACACCAGCAGGAGTCTTCTTACTGTCTAGATTTTCAGCAGCTCAACTATTCATTTTGAATGAGGGACACTAGGCATTGTCAAACAGCAGCCATCAGACGTGAAGGGACAAGACTTTTCATAGCTTTGGGGAATATTAATTATGATGTGTTTTGCATGGGAAGTTCGAGAGATGTTATGTTTAGAGAAACTGGTGGGGTTGTTGTTGAAGAATCGGCGGAAGTCAGATGCCTACAAGAAAGGACCCTGGAAGAGCCAGCGGTACACAGTCAGAGGCAACAGGTATTCTGGGGAGGGGGTGTGTTGGGACCATGCTTTGGGGACTTCAGACTGACTCTCCAGTTCCTCACTGTGATCCTAGGTGGTGTTAGGTATGTCTCTTTCCAGATGTTTGGAAACAGGAGGATGAGAGAGTGGTTGTGTGCCTGGATGGTCAGTTCTGCCCACTCGGCCCTTTTATCCTCTGTCCCTTCTATAGACATGCAAAGATGTCCCCAGATTCCTGAGCTATTGTTATAAACAGAGAAATGGGTAAGAGCACAGTTTCAGGTCTTCATCAACATATCCTTTTCTCTGCTTTATCCTGTGGGAACTTTGGAATTTGGCTTTGTGATATTCTGGCGAATGCTCCACAATCAAAAGGCTTTTCAAAATCTCCTCAGGTCTCAAGTTCAAAGCAAATAGTGAGTCTGGTTGTATTTTGTGCAGATAAAGTATAAATCATTTTCTGTCATATTTGGACATCCTGCATGAACTGACCTGAGCAAAGAGAACTTGGGTGTTAAGGGCTCCTAAAGTTTGGGGACTTTGGCTGGATCTTAATGTATTTAGGAGACCCCATTCTAAAATATTTACCCATCCAAATGAAATAAAAGGGTGCTTGTCCTACAAGCAGCCCCTGAAATAACATTGGAAGTCCAACCCCTACCACTAAACAGTGGCTATTACCCTTGGACACTGGTAAGCAGGACTTAGAATTCTGGAATAATTTTCCTTTGAATTTATGACTCTTCAACTTCATTTCACACATCAGCCTTCTCGTCTCCTCTCCCACATTAAATTGGTCTATAAAACTCCATACACCATAAAATGAGACCAGGATGACGTGGTAAAGTGTCCCCAAGGTCAACATTATGATAAACTCCCCACTCCACCTCCCCACCCTGGCCACACCCCAGGAGGAAATGGAAACAAAAGGCATGATGGCTGCAGACTTCATTTCTGGCAACCCTTAAAGAGTTGCATGGTTCAATTTAGCTAAAACGGAGCAACCTTTCTGAAAAGAGACCACTTTTCTTCCTGTTCATATCCCTCATCTGCATGGTGGTCTACACAAAGGATCAAGAACATGCTTGAATCTCGCTGGGTTCTAGAGAGCTGACACCAAGGACTTCATGTGGCCTGGCTCCAGCCACATGTAGAGCAACCTGGAAGGCCAGCCCTGATGGGGTCTGAAATATTTGGCTCCTGGCTCAGGCTGTGGGCTGACTGTCTGGTTTTTTTGAACACAAACTAGCCTGGTAGTCTTTGTGTAGAATAGTCCTTGAAGCTTTTTTCCATGACATCTGCCAATTAAATGTATAAATTATTCTGTTTACTCCTCTGTGATAAGGTAGATATTTTATTCAGAAGCAAAGGGTTTCTCCTCATTCTTGCATTTTCTTCTAGCACTTGATAATCTGCTATTATGTGACAAAAAACTGAGCAAAAATGTTTTTAATATGTGATTCCATTTTATTCTTCATTATAATCCCAGTAAAATGGGCTAAGCATTCATTTTACAGATGAGGAAACTGAGATAACTGCTTTAAGTGCCACACAAACCAATCAGGGGGCAGAGTAGGAACTAGAATCTAAGTCTGCTCGTTTCAAGTTGTTTTTCTTTTTTAAACCTTATCCATTGCAGTTTCCCACTTGACTGTTTTGACTTGGTATTTCAGCCTTCAATCATTCCTTCATCCATTCAACAGCTATGGTTTAAGCATCTACTATGTACAAGGTACGAGGTCCAAAGGCTAAGCACAGGGATCTCTAAGCTTTTTCTATGAAAAGCCAGATAATAAATATTTTAGGATTTAAGAGTCATATTGTTTCAGTTGCAACTTCTCAACTCCACCACTGTAGTGCAGAAGTCACCATAAACAATAGGTAGATTAATTGATATGACTGTATTGCAGAAAAAAAACTTACTTATAAAAATAGGTAGATGGTCAGATTTGGCACGCTGGCTACAGTTTTCTAAAGACTACCATGCGTGGACAATCTGCACACACATCCATAGCATCACTAGTCAGGTACCACAGGATTGTGTTGACTCTGAATCCTGGGCCTGCAGTGACAAGGAGAATAACGACTTGGGCTGATCCTCAAAATAATCCAAAGAGGCCCACCTGATTCATCACTGTCTTCTACGATGAGATATAATCTGTGCCCCTCAGCATTTCCCTGACATTATTCATGTGAATGTTCTTAGTGCTAGCAAAGCCCTTGTGAGCTGTGTGTAGGAAAAACAGTGTTAAATAGTAGAAAATAACACAAATTCCGGGCCTTAGAAAACACAAAATGTCCTGAGTGTGGGCATGGCCATCCACAGATCTAACTGCATTTGCAAAATTATTAATTATAAAATTATATTAATTATAAAATTAATTATAAAATTATAAAAATTATAATTATAAATGGATTGACATTTATATGCTGAAGGCACCCATCTGCATTATCCTAATTGATCCTCACAACAATCCTGTGGTCAATAAAAGTATTGTTATTTCTACTTTCCAAATGAGGAAATCTAGACTCAGAGAAGTTGGGTCTCAGAGGTCACACAACCAGGAAGTAGCCAACTTAGGATCTGAGAAAAAGGCAGCCTCTTTCAAAGCTCATGACCCTCAGCATCAAGGTAGACTTGATTTTGAAAGAAGAAATTGAAAGAACAAGACTCTTTTATTTTTGTCAAGATGGTTGCTTCCATGGAATCACGGCAATAAGACTCTGGAGGGGACCACTTGACATGAAAGATGTGGGATACCAGCCCCAGAGCATGTGCTACTCACTGTGGTCAGCTTCCTGAGGCACAGGCAGCCTTCCAGAGCATGAGCTACTAACTGTGGTCAGCTTCCTGAGACACAGAAAGGCCTTGTTCCAGTGTGTGTCCACAGTGCCCTCTGTTGCCTCGGAGGATCACCACAGAGGCCCTGTTCAGAGTCTCCTTCAAAACAGACGATCCTTACCACCAGTTGCTGAAGACTGGAATTTGAGTCATGGTGTGAGATTTTATTGGGATTCTTTTCTTGTTACTCCTCATAATTCTACAGTGGGCCACTAGATCTTTCCTGGGGATGAGGGGCTGGGGAAGAGGAGAGAGAAGCCACAGTCCACCCCTGGCACGTTGAGGCAGGCGGCCTCTCGGCGCTTGCTTGCCTGCCACCTGAACAACAGTGCACGTCTTCCCGTTCCCAGGGCTGCCTGTGGTCAGCTGAATGGCGACGACATCTGGGCCAGGAAGAGGTCAAGGAGGTTCCCAATGGTCCCCGGGGGCATTTATAGCTCCAAATCAGGTAAATCTTATTTCATTACTGACAAAAATTTTCATGAAAGTGAGCAAACAGCACTAACCTAATGGGTGCAAGGAAAGGGGACTAATCAAGAAAAAAGAATACAGACCAAGTGATTGCTAAAGGAGCTAGAATGGGAGAGTTTAAAAAAAAAAAAGAAGGAATTAAATAAATAAAATATCATCCTTCATGCTACAGTGGGGCTGTGGCCTGGGGATGGAACTGGAAACTTCATGTGGTGAGTTCTAATGGGATGTGGGTTGGGCCAAAATATATTTGTCTCCAAGAAATACATATTTCAAAATGCTAAGCTTCACTTTTTTTTTTTTTTTTTTTTGCCTTTAAAGTAAATAACCAGGAAAATGCCAGGCTTGATTCTTTCTTGAATGGGACCCTGGATATGTCTTAGGAAGGGAAAACCCTTGCTAGCAGTTGCCCGGTAGGTCCATTCAGCTATGCTTTAAGCATCCACTGTGAATCTCTGCCCTCACGGCATCCAGGATCATGTCCAAACCTCCCTTCCCCACCCCCCACCCACACATGATGCGCTTCCTTTTTTCAAAGGAGCAGTCATATTGGAAGAAGTACAGGGCACCAAAAAACAGTTTTGCTGCTCCAGTAGTCAAATCTCTGAGCCCACAGAGATGTTTCTCTGACTACCACATTTTCCTTAGCTCTTCCAGGCTCCATCCCTCTAAGCAAACATTCCCTCTACATTTAGACTCCTTCTAACACTGAGTATAATGTCATGGAAAGAAGCATTGACAACCTGGGTTTTAGTGGTTTTGCTATTCACTTCCTCAGGGTTAAACATCCCAGACTTTGTTTTCTCATCTTTATTCAATACTATCTATTGAATATAGTTCCTGTGGAGAATCAAATGGGATCATGTACACAAAAGTATGTTAATAAATGCAACAAACAAGTATTCATTAACTGCCTGATGTGCGCTTGACATTGAGAAATAGGATGTTAAGGCACAGCCTTTGACCTTGAGGAGTTTATAACCTGGCCAAAGAGGCAAACAGAGAAAGAGGCAGTTGTCATGTAATGAATGGAAACTGGTTTGTGTTTATTTGTTTCTTTTGCTTTTTTTTTTTCTTGTTAGCTGTAGCAAACAAACTCATAACATGTTCCAAATCCTATACCTACTGCCATTTATTCCTTTTCCCTTTTTGAGCCTCAGATTTCCAATTTGCCAAATGAATGAGTGTCTAGATAATGTGTTAACCAAAACAGAACACTTCTGAAAGTCAGAGCTGTGTGTGTGTTAATCGTTCAGTCGTGTCCGATTCTTTGTGATCCCATGGACTGTAGCCCACCAGGCTCTTCTGTCCATGGGATTTTCCAGGCAGGAATACCATGCCCTTCTCCAGGGGATCTTCCCAACCCAGGGATCGAACCTGGGTCTCTCGAATTGCAGGTAGATTGTCTTACTGTCTGAGCCACCAGGGAAGCCCCCAAAGTGAGAGGAGGTGCTATTATGCCAGAGCAACTATGCCAGAACAAAGATCCCAGGCAACCAGAGATTACAGTCACACTACAGATAGGTGAGGGCAAGCATTCAGCACTGTCTGAGGCCTATTGTAGTTCTTACAGTTCATGGTCTTACAGTGATTTTCCAAGTCTTTCTCTTAGCCCCCGTTAACATGCTTCCTCTCTGGCTGTCTCATTGGCATGGCTGCTGGTCAGTAGTATACAGTGAGCTCAACCTTAGCAATCCCTGAAAATCTTGGTTGCTGCCCTCACAGATCAAATCCTTTGTGAGTCAAACGGCATCATATTTTTTGTGGTCATATCAGCTGTTGGAGCTTAGCTGCTTCGTGGGCCTAGGAAACTAAATGAAAATAAACACAAGCAACAGAGGTCATGGTACTGTGGGATGTTGAGCTCTTGGAGTGTATTTTCCCCTATCTCAGATACTTTTTATATTAATCTCTGTTCCCAAAGTAGGAAGCCCTGTGCTCACACAGATGAGCAAGTTTCCAGACAACATAAATGTTTGACAATACCCACCCGCTGTGAGCTTTAGCAGGCCTCAGATGGATAAGAGGAGAGGATTAGTGAGCTGATTTTGTATATCTCCCTCCCCCAACTCTCCAGCCTCCTCACAATTTTACTCCCTTTTCATTTCCTTTCTCAACAATTTTATGCGCTTGGGATAAAAATCTTAAAAGTTGCTTTGTTTTTTTTTTCTAAATTATGTAGCAAAACTATTTCTGCCACAGTATAGGGAAATTGAGGCACAAATGAAACACAGGAGAGTTCTTGACAACCATTTACACACAAGCTCACACGATTGTGCAAAATGATTTGAGATCAGTGATGGAACCTCTTATATATTCAGGCTGTATGTTGCACATCTTCCCAGAATTAGACAATTGCTTCCCTGGTGGCTCAGTAGGTAAAGAATCCACCTACAGTGCAGACCTCCTGCAATACTGGAGACCCAGACTTGATCCCTGGGTTGGGAAGATCCCTTGAAAAAGGAAATAGCAACCCACTCCAGTATTCTTGCTATGAAATCCCATGGAGAGCAGAGCCTGGCAAGCTGCAGTCCATGAGGTCACAAGACATGGGGTCGGACATGACTTGGCAGCTAAACCACCACCACCATGTTGCATATCTTCCCAGAATTAGACATTTTAACACAATCTTAAAATCAAGGTAATGTGGCTGTTCTAACCATGCCTCTTCCCAAATGCATACGCACGATCCATATGAATATCTTTTGTCAGAGAGTGGTAGGGCCTCAGGAGTCATGTGGTCCTGGAGGCCTCTTTTTCTAGCTAAAAAGCTTCATTTCCTGATGGATAAGCCCCAAGGATTGCAGAAACAGATTCTGGAGGAGAAGTCTCACCATCCTGGCAGGCAGCATAGGGTTGCACCTTAATTGCTTTCATCTGTATCATAAAACAGCCCATTTTGGTGACTCGGTTATGGAATAAGAATTTATGCAGAAGGAACTAGGTTGGGTGTTCAGGAGGTGACTGCAGGGTGAGAGGTGGAGAGACAATACAGTGATACATTTACCAAATTCTTCCTGAACCCCAAAGAACTTAGAGAAGCTGCACTCAAAGGACAGCTACCACCCCAAGTCCAGTGGAATGTAGAATCTTTTCCTTCTCAGTCTTCACAGCTAGCCTATGCCGTGCATCCTCCTCTGGGGCCTGAAACTCCTTGCTAAAGGCCCATCTCAGCTAGCTATCTTCAGACATGCATAGGAAGACCTGGAAATCACCAATCCTGGTTCAAATGGGGTTGTTACTATAATCATACCTTTTACCTACCTACTTTATCAGAAAGCTGGATGATCAATACTTGGTGATACTGCATGGAATGAAATGGAAGTGAAGGTTAGCATGATTTGGTCTGACAGGGACAAGGGGATGGGATTCCTGGGCTACTTCTTGATGCTTTTTTCTGAAGTACGCTTTACTTCTATCCATGCCCCATGCTCTGTATCCCTCTGTGTTGGCTCTCCAGGAGTCTGCTGGGCTTAATTTAGTAAGTAGGTCTTATGATTCTTAATCCAAAGGCCTCAAATTCCATATGGCATGTTTGAAAAGAAGGCATGCACATTATCTCAAATTCTTTTTGCTTTGTGTTTTAAAATGTCATCTTCAGCATCAAAAGTGAAAGCTCTGTGCTTACACTGAGCCCAGCCCAGCTGTCCTGTGGGGTCCAGGGGACCCCTGCTAGGCTGTGCACAATTTGCCACTTACCAGTCCCCACCCTATTTTGCCCTTCAAGTACGAACATGATGCTGTTGACTCACTACAATTAGGAAAGATGTTTTGAGGTTTTCAGCATAACTTAGTGAGTGTTGAGTGAACATCTATTATGTCCCAGGCTCTGCTTCTAAGTTTAGCAATAGTTTTCAGTTCAGGAAAGAGTAGCTGGGCCAACAAGATGAAGAAAGTACATTTTCAAGAATATTTTTTGAGGCATGTTTAAATAAGTGATGTGTACATAATTGGAAAATAGCATGCAAACATGTAAGAAGGCATGTGAGTCATATGCAAGCGTTGGCAGATCCTAGAAGACGGAGCGGTTAATTCCTCCTGGGGTATCAGAGAGAACTTGTCTGGTATGTAAAAACTCAGAGAGTTTGAACCGAGCTTTACATATTAATTCAAACATGAATTCCACTGCCATTTACTGAATGGCTGTTGAGTGACAGATAGTGCAGATTTAAGCAATGTTCTTGTCACCAGGGAACTCATGACCTATCTGGTGAGTCAGATAAATAATGATCATAAAATAAAGAAAATGGCTTTGGACTGGTAATGAGAGTAACAGCACCCCCAGCTCTTTCAAAAGCATTACTATGTGCTAGGTACCATTCACTGACTACTTTTCAACTCATTATTTAATTATAATTTAAAATCATACCATACACTGGTGTCTAAAATAGGTTTACACAAAGGGAAACTTATTCAGAATTGCCTTTCTAGTCACTGGGATAACCAAAATCTGAAGTCTTGAATCCAAGTATGTTAGACTCCAAAGTTAATAGACTCTTAACTATTAAAGAAGAGTTGGATGTAGGGAACAATGTAAAGCAAGAGAACAAAATTGGGGAAGACACAGGAGAAGGAAATTATACTACACGGTCAAGATGGGGCACTTCCTTTGGAACTTACTCTACCCTGAAGTATTGTAAGGCTGGGTAGGTAGGATTGTGGTTGTTGTTCAGTTGCTGATTTGTGTCAGATTCTTTGTGACCCCATGGACTGCAGCATGCCAGGCTACCCTGTCCTTCACTACCTCAAACTCATGTTCATGGAGTCGAAGATGCTGTCTAACAATCCCATCCTCTTTGACCCCTTCTCCTTTTGCCTTCAATCTTCCTCACCATCAGGGTGATTTCCAATGAGTTGATTCTTTGCATCAGGTGGCCAAAGTACTGGAGCTTCAGCTTCAGCAGCAGGTTTCCAATAAATATTCAGAGTTGATTTTCATTAGGATTGACTGGTTTCACCTCCTTGCAGACCAAGGGACTCTCAAGAATCTTCTCCAGTACCACAGTTCAAAAGCATCAGTTCTTCAGTGCTCAGACTTCCTTATGGCTCAAATCTCACATCCCTACATGACTACTGGAAAAAAATCATAGCTTTGACTATATGAAAATTTGTCGACAAAGTAGTGTCTCTGCTTTCTAATATGCTGCCTAGGTTTCATACCTTTCCTTCCAAGGAGCAAGTGTTTTTTAATTTCATTAAAAGAAATTAAAATCGCTACAGTCACCATCTGCAGCGATTTTAGAGCCCAAGAAAATAAAATCTGTCACTGTTTCCATTTTTTCCACTTCTGTTTGCCATTAAGTGATGGGACTGGATGCCATGATCTTAGTTTTATGAATGATGAGTTTCTAGCCCGCTTTTTTACTCTCCTCTTTCACCTTCATCAAGAGGCTCTTTAGTTTCTCTTCACTTTCTGACATTAGTGTGGTATCTTCTGCATATCTAAGGCTGTTGAAATTTCTTCCAGAAATCTTTATTCCATCTTGTGGTTCATCCAGCCTGGCATTTTGTATGATGTACTCTGCACAGAAATTAAATAAGCAGGGTCATAATATACAACCTTGGCATACTCCTTTCCCAATTTTGAACCAGTCCGTTGTTATATATCTGGTTCTAACAGTTGCTTCTTGTCCCGCATACAGGTTTTGCAGGCGGCAGGTAAGGTGGTCAGGTATTCCCATCTCTTTAAGAATTTTCCATAATTTGTTGTGATCCACACAGTCAAAGGCTTTAGTGAAGTCAGTGAAGCAGAAGCAGGTGATTTTCTGGAATTTTCTTGCTTTCTCTATGATCCAGGAAATGTTGGCAATTTGATCTCTGATTCCTCTGCATTTTCTAAACTCAGTTCGTATATCTGGAAGTTCTCAGTTCATATATTGTTGAAACCTATCTTGAAGGACTTGTAGCATAATCTTGATAGCATGTGAAATAAGCACAATTATAGGGTAGTTTGAATATGCTTTGGCATTGACTTTCTTTGGGATTACAATGAAAACTGACTCTTTTTCCAGTCCTGTGGCCCCTGCCAAGTTTTCCAAATTTGCTGACATATTGAGTGCAACACTTTAACAGTGTCATCTTTTATTATTTTAAATAGCTCAGCTGGAATTCCATCACCTCCACTAGCTTTGTTCATAGTAATGCTTCCTAAGGTCCACTTGACTTCACACTGTAGGGTAGCTGGCTCTAGCTGAGTGACCATACCATGGTGGTTATTGGGGTCATTAAGACCTTTTTTATAGTTCTTCTCCTTATTGTTGCCACCTCTTCTAAATCTCTTCTAGTTCTGTTAGGTCCCTACCATTTCTGTCCCTTATTGTGCCCATCCTTGCATGAAATATTCCCTTGATATCTCCAAATTTTCTTGAAGAGATAGCTAGTCTTTCCAATTCTTTGTTTTCCTATATTTCTTTGAATTGTTCACTTGCGAAGGCCTTATCTCTCCTTGCTGCTCTTGCTACTAAGTCGCTTCAGTTGTGTCCAACTCTGTGCAACCCCATAGATGGCAGCCCACTAGGCTCCTCTGTCCCTGGGATTCTCTAGGCAAGAATACTGGAGTGGGTTGCCATTTCCTTCTCCAATGCATGAAAATGAAAAGTGGAAGTGAAGTCGTTTAGTCGTGCCTGACTCTTAGTGACCCCATGGACTGCAGCCTACCAGGCTCCTCCATCCACGGGATTTTCCAGGCAAGAGTACTGGAGTGGGTTGCCATTGCCTTCTCCATCTCTCCTTCCTATTCTCTGGAATAGCAGTTGGGTATATTTTCCCCTTTCTCCCTTGCCTTTCACTTCACTTCTTTCCTCAGCTATTTGTAAAACCTCTTTAGAAAACCACTTTGTCTTCATAGGGTAGGGTTTGATACTGAGATGCTTAGATAACTAAGAAGTCTAGTTTTTATTCTGTAAACTGTGGGTACCTGAAGCAGTGGTTTTAGATAGAATGTAATATAACAGAGGACTTCCCTGGTGGCTCAGATGGTAAAGAATTCACTTGCAATGTGGGACACCTGGGTTCAATCCCTGGGTTGGGAAGATCCCCTGGAGAAGAGAACAGCTACTTGTTCCAGTATTCTGGCCTAGAGAATTCCAAGGACAGAGGAGTCTGTCAAGCTATAGTCCATGGGGTCGCAGAGTTGAACATGGCTGAGTGAATTTCACTGACTAAATATAAGAGAACAGAACTTCATGGATTTAGAAAAGGCAGAACAACAGATCAAATTGCTAACATTCACTGGATCATGGAGAAATCAAGAGAATTCCAGAAAATCACCTACTTCTGCCTCATTGACTACACTAAAGCCTTTGACTTTGTGAATCACAACAAACTGTGGAAATACTTAAAGAGATGGGAATACCAGACCACCTTACCTGCCTCCTGCAGAACCTGTATGCCAGTCAAGAAGCAACAGTTAGAACTGTACATGGAATAACAGATTGGTTCCAAATTGGGAAAGGAGTACATCAAGACTGTATATTGTCATCCTGCTTATTTAACTTATATGCAGAGCACATCATGGGAAATGTTGGGCTGGATGAAGAACAGGCTGGAGTCAACATTGCTGGGAGAAACATCAATAACTTCAGATGTGCAGATGACACCACCCTTGGAGAAACTATGTAAAGTTTAAAAATAAAATAAAATTAAAAAAAAAATAAATAAATAAAAGAGCCTCTTGATGAAAGTGAAAGAGGAGAGTGAAAAGGCTGGCTTGAAACTCAACATTTAACCATTCACTAGTGCTTTTCCTGTATCTGTTGAAAAACTGTTTTTTCTTTCCTTTATTCTATTAATAAAGAATACTACTTTATTATTATAAAAAAAAAAACAAAAAACAAAGATCATTGGCATCCAGTCCCATCACTTCATGGCAAATAGTTGGGGAAATAATGGAAACAGTGACAGACTGTTTTATTGGGCTCCAAAATCACTGAGGATGGTGACTGCAGCCATGAAATTAAGACTCTTGCTCCTTGGAAGAAAAGCTATGACCAACTTAGCATATTAAAAAGCAGAGACATTATGTGCCAACATAATGTCCATTATGGACAACATTATGGACAACATAATGTCCATATAGTCAAAGCTATGACTTTTCCAGTAGTCATGTATAGACATGAGAGTTGGACCATTAAGAAGGCTGAGTGCCCATGAATTGATGCTTTTGAACTGTGTTGTTGGAGAAGACTCTTGAGAGACCCTTGGACTACAAGGGGATCAAACCAGTTAATCCTAAAGGAAATCAATCCTGAGTATTCTTTGAAGGGACTGATGCTGAGGCTGAAGCTCCAATACTTTGGCCACCTGATATGAAGAGCTGACTTATTGGAAAAGACACTGATGCTGGGAAAGATTGAAGGCGGGAGGAGAAGGGGACAACAGAAGGCAAGCTGGTTAAATGGCATCACAGACTCAATGGACATGAGTTTGAGCAAGCTCTGGGCAATTGTGAAGGACAGGGAAGCCTCATGTGCTGCAGTCCATGGGGTTTCAAAGAGTCGGACATGACTGAGTGACTGAACAAAAACTTCATGGAAGTATTGTTACCAGACCAAACCTGGGTTCCCTCACCCAACACACAGCAAAGCCAATCTACTGACAGTAGAGTGTGGTAAAAACCAATACAATATTGTGAAGTAATTAGCCTCCAATTAAAATAAATAAATTTATATTAAATAAATAAATAAATACCCCCCCCCAAAAAAAGAAAATCAGGATTTATTACAGGATGCCAAGCAAGGAGAATGATCAGCCTATGCACAAAAGATCTATACTCCCCAGTGGCTTTCAAGAAACGTTTTTAAAAGGCAATATCAGAGGTGTGGGTTGTAAGTTGTTTGATCAGTTCATGGACATTATTTTGACTTGCTGGTGGTGCGGTAACAGAGAGATCTTTCAAGAGTCTCAACCATCAACCTCGTTCCAACTAGTCTTGGGTCTATGTGCTTGTGATCAATAGTTTCATTTGGTGAGATTCTGGCTTTTGTAAAAAAAAAAAAAAAAAAAAAAAAACAGCTTAGGAATGTGCATCAGACATTCTTATCTGTGTCCTGCTGCTGCTGCTGCTAAGTCACTTCAGTCGTGTCCAACTCTGTGCGACCCCATGGACTGCAGCCCACCAGGCTTCTCCGTCCATGGAATTCTCCAGGCAAGAACACTGGAGTGGGTTGCCATTTCCTTCTCCAATGCATGAAAGTGGAAAGTGAAAGTGAAGTCACTCAGTCGTGTCCGACTCTTAGGGACTCCATGGACTGCAGCCCACCAGGCTCCTCCATCCATGGGATTTTCCAGGCAAGAGTACTGGAGTGGGGTGCCATCGCCTTCTCCCTCTGTATCCTGCAGGGAGGAACTAAAGGTCCGGTGACTCAGCTATATGACTGATCTATTGTTTTAATTGTTACTGTTCTCCTGACCCAGCTGCTGTGATTTGTTACTATGTTGTTCTATTCTTCCAATCATTAAACCCTGAGCCAGACTTTCTGAGACTCAGAGGAAGTCTAAGTACAAAGTAAAGCATTTTACTTCAAGAGACAAAAGTTATAGATGTGAGAGAAGGGAGTGTGGGGCTCCTATACCTAAGAGCATCCTAAGTCAAAGTGAAATGAAGTCACTCAGTCGTGTCCGACTCTGCAACTCCATGGACTGTAGCCCAGCAGGCTCCTCTATCCATGGGATTCTCCAGGCAAGAATACTGGAGTGGGTTGCCATTTCCTTCTCCAGGGGATATTCCCGACCCAGGGATCGAACCCAGGTCTCCCACATTGCAGGCAGACGCTTTAACCTCTAAGCCACCAGGGAAGCCCACCACGGAAGAACATCCTAAAGGGTCACACTAAGATTCAGTATCTTTGAATAGAAAACAAAGATGGGTTTCCTGGATTACCTGAACTACATTTTTTGAAGTATGTAGTGAAGGTTAGGTTTTGGGGCTGTGATTTTTTAATTATTTTATTTTTTGAATAGATATAAATGTCTTGCCTAGAATTTATCTTTACTTTTAGTTGCTATGAACCCAAATGTGCAAAGGGCAAGGCAACTTCTTTATTTTTATAGAATGCTACTTAATCCCTATATAACAGAAACTGTAGCCTTAATCAATGTGCATATAGACATTTTAGGTTTGAATTCATTCAAATTAAAATTGGCACCCTTTTTTCCATTAGGTGGATTTAAATTCAGAGGAGCTTTTAAAACACAAAGGAACTTCTCATCAGCTATCTATTTTATACATATGGGCTTCCCTGATAGCTCAGCTGGTAAAGAATACACCTGCAATGCAGGAGACTCTGGTTCAATTCCTGGATCGGGAAGATCCCCTGGAAGAGAGATAGGCTACCCACTCCAGTATTCTTGGGCTTCCCTGGTGGCTCAGTCAGTAAAGAATCCACCTGCAATGAGGGAGATCTGGGTTTGAGTCACTGGTTGAGAAGATCCTCTGGGGAAGGGTATGGCACCCCCCTCCAGTATTCTTGTCTGGAAAATCCCCATGGACAGAGGAGCCTGGTGGGCTGCAGTCCACAGGGGTGGCAAATACTCGGACACGACTGAGAGACTAAGCACAGCGCAGCGCACTGTGTACATGTCGATACTACTTTCTCCAGTTGCCCCATTCTTCTCACACTGTGTCCACAGGGCCCGTCTCTATATCTGAGTCTCCAGAAATCAATACAGCATTGTAAAGCAATTTTCCTCCAATTAAAAATAAAATTTAGAAAACACACATGAATGGAGATAAAAGTGGGGAGGAAAGTATTTGAATACTGGTCGTTTGTATCTGTCCCGTATTCTCCAGCCATTGATGATAAACTGTACTATTCTCAGTCCATCACCTTCCTACAGCCCCCCTTTAGCCCTTTGAGAGTTTCAAGTGTTTTCTCGCATCATTCTGAGGCCATACAAGACTTGGTGGCCCAGCTTAGATGTTCCTAGACCTTGCTGATTTTCCCAGGGCCCAAGCAGGAAGCAAAGACAAATCCATTTTCTCATTGACCCCTCCCAAAGCTTGGACTCAATCCAAAGGGATGAGAAACATGGTGAAGAGCCCTCTGAACCCGGCTCCAGCTCTCTCTCTTCTTGTCCCACCTGCCTTACCTCCTGAACTTAGAAGCTCTTTATCTAGACTCTTGCAGTGGTAGAACGGAGAAGGCAATGGCAACCCACTCCAGTACTCTTGCCTGGAAAAATCCCATGGACGGAGGAGCCTGGTAGGCTGCAGTCCATGGGGTCGCTAAGAGTCTGGCACGACTGAGTGACTTCACTTTCACTTTTCACTTTTCACTTTCATGCATTGGAGAAGGAAATGGCAACCCACTCCAGTATTCTTGCCCGGAGAATCCCAGGGACAGAGGAGCCTAGTGGGCTGCCGTCTATGGGGTCGCACAAAGTTGGACATGACTGAAGCGACTTAGCAGTAGCAGCAGCAGCAGCAGTGGTAGAAATGTTTTGGAGGAAAATTGGTTCTGCGTAATGGCATATTCTTCCAGATCTCTCTCATCCTAGTATAACCTGGACCAAGGCTTTTGAGCTTAAAGGCAATGAATTTGATGAATGATGTCCACCTGCCTGAATAAAACACATGTTCAAGAGAAAGCATACATGAAAACATGGGGATAAGCATTTTACAAAAGTGTCTCCACACTATTAGAACCTTGGTATGAGCTTTAGTGCCTTGGAGAAACGGATTTGAATTGACTTTTTAACCAAAGAGAAATTTGATCTACATAGCCAGGCATTTTTCAAGATGGCAAATTCACAAATCCACTTTCTTGTTTTCTTTTATTCCCCAACAAGGGTCTCATCTATGATCAAAGCCTTAAAAAAAAAAAAAAAAAAGCAGCAACTGGCATATCCTTGAAGGTATAATTAGCTACCATAGTAACTAAAAATTATAATCTTTCTTTGACTTTCCAGACAACCTAAATAAGATGCCATCACATTCCCCCTACAATTAATACTCCCTGAAGAAATATCTCAGTGTCATGATCTATTGCTAAATTTGGAGTATGGAGGCAAAAATTTGGTCATTTCCACAAGCAGTTGCAGTGGTAGCAAATGCAATGAATTCAGCAAAATACACGGACATTCTGCTTGGGTTAGCAAGATGAACTGACTAGGCGCTTATGAACCTGGTGGTTAAATACTAGTTGAAGAAGTTTTATTAATACTTTGACTGACAAAAATGTAGATAACAGAAAGGAATATTTTTATTACTATAACTCAGTTAACTGATACAGTGAATTATGAACCCAAAGGTTCATCCTGTATCACTTTTAGAACATTTACTGGCAACTTGCAGTGGAATCTCGTAAAGATGTTCTTCTTACCCAATCATAATAATAATTTAGAAGTAGATTCAGTACTCTCACTTTATACATGTAGAAACCCAGCTTCCAAAAGAATTGTCCGGGGTCAACCATGCTAGTAAAAGACCCATAGTTCAACTCTGGTCTATATCTGACTAAAGTAGGGCAAATGTTTCCTCATTTTCTTTTCCTGAACCTAACTCTGTACACTGAATGGTACCATGACAAGACTCATTGAAGAATGCTTCGTCCTGAACACTGATAATTCTTCTAAGAATTCTGTCACCTGCAGGAACAAGTTTACTTAGCTATCAAGGAAAAGAGACAGCTTGGCTGCCCCCTTGTTTCCATTTGTTTTCCCTACCCTCTATCTGCCTGAGCTTCTTTTATTTCAAGAAGAAATGGAAAGAAATGAAGAAAAAAAAAATGAACATGTACTATGTTCCAAAGGCTTGCAACAATTTTACAAGCTGTATATTATTATTCTCTACTTTGTAGCATGAAAAGCTAGAGCCTAGGGGCTTCCTTGGTGGCTCAGATGGTAAAGAGTCCACCTGCAATGCAGAGACCTGGGTTCGATCCCTGGGTCAGGAAGATCCCTTGGAAAAGGAAGTGGCAAGCCACTCCAGTATTTTAGCCTGGAGAATTACATGGACAGAGGGGCTGGGCAGCCTACAGTCCATGGGGTTGCAAAGAGTCACACACAACTTAGTGACTAAGCACACACACTCAGAGCAGTTAAAAATGTATTCAGTGATAAAATTTTTAGAACGTATGCTTAATAATGTCTAAAACAAAGCAAAAACTATGTGCAAGTTCATATATTTAAAATGTACAGCAGAGACTCAAACCCAGATTTATCTTGTTTCAAAAAAAACCTTTCTGCTTGCAGAAGTTTATTTATTTATTTAACAGGTATTTATTGAGGGCCTGTATGTAGCAGAGGTGGATATAAATTAGTAAATAAAATAGACATAGTCTTGACCTCACAGAGCTTACCATCTAGTAAGCTCTGTAGAGAAGATCTAGCTCTAGTAGATTCTCTACTAGAGAATCGAGTAGAGAAGACAGAAAATAGATAGCAAATTAATAATACTATAATATATACTACTCTTAAAAAGAATAGCCAGGAAGTCTCCCTAGAAATTAAATATATGAAATATAATATATAATCTTTTATATTTATGCTAATTCAAAGAAGATACTAGGAGAAGTTGCTCTCTCTAAGAAAAGAGGCAGTTAAGCTGAGGACTGGAGTATAGAGGAGCAGGCCAGGGCTGGAGTGTGAGGATGCTATCCTGGACAGAGAAGAGAGTATGTGAAAGGCCCAGGACAGTAAAGATCTTGATGGGTTTAAGGGACAGAAAGAACTTTTGTTCAACTGGAGAGAAGATTCTTTGGAGAAGAAGGTCATGGAATAAGTTGTAGATACAGGCAGCAACAGGTTATACAAGGAATACAGGTTATGTTATTGAATTTGGATTTTATTCTAGATTTAGTGAACAGTCAGGGAAGTGATAGGTTCTGATTTTTTTTTTAATAGGTTACTCTGGCTGCACCATGGTGGTAGTTCTGAAGGAAAAGTAAGCGATTATGGCTTATCCAGAAAAGCCACAATGGCTGCTTGTCCTAGCAAGGGGAAATGAGTGTGTGTCTGTGAGTGTGTGTGACGTAAGTAATGGTGATGTGTATATATATACACCATGCAGGTTTACAGTAAATACAATAGTAAAACTAGAGTAAAACACTGTGGAGGAAGAAGAGTCAGGACTTGTGTGGTCTGACCTAGAGTCAAGAGAGGAACAGGCCAATTTGCAGTTTCTGAATGAGCGGTGATCCCACCGTGTGGTGGTGCCAGGACTGAGACAACACAGGCGAGGAAGGCAAACATATTTGGGGTGGGAAATGTAGAATTTGCTCTTGGACATGAGATTTGAGATAGCAAGGAGACTGTTGGCCGCATGAATGTGGAGCTCAAAAGAGAAGTTTGAAGAGGAGATATAAATTCCTGAGTCATCAGTTTGCTGTTGTTGCTGTTCAGTTGCTAAGTCATGTCCAAGTCTTTGCCAGGCTTGATTCTTCAGCTTGTTGATGTCATTTAAAATAACAGGAATGAATAAGTTTACCAAAAAAGAATTTAGAAGGATAGATAGCCTACAATGTAGCTATGAAGTATTCTTATGTTTAAAATTAGATTAGAAGAGAAAGATCTTTCAAAGGAGACAGAGAAGGATCGTCCAATGAGGAAGAAGCCAAACCTTCTTTAGCACAAGAATGTTAAGCACTGCTGAGGCATCTAGAACTCTCTGCAACAATGGAAATTGTTTACATCTACAATGTCCAGTATGGATCTGATTTTCATACTGAAACATTGTTTCATATTGCATGATGTAGGTCTAAAGGGAAAACAACTGAAAATTGGTCACTGATTTTGGCAACAGGACATTATTGTTACTGCTGGCCAGGGAGGCTACTGTTGCCACTGACCCTGGAGGTGGTAAAATAGAGGTAAAAGCCAGTCTGGATAGGGAAGACAGAGGATGCAAAGAAACGGAAAGAGAAGTTTCTGTGACGCTTTTGGGATATTGACCCTGAAAGAGGGAAGAGAAATGGGGTAAAAGTGAGAGGAATGTGAGAGTTCAGGAGAAGAGTGTTTTATCTGAGGGGATGGAAGATGCCATTCATTTATTTATTCATCAGATATCCATTTAAGAATTGTGAGGGTTTAGTACTGTTCACTACCCGGGAGATGTGGTGTGAGCTAGGCAAGCAAGAGCTCTACTTTCCTGGGATTTATAATCTACTGGGAGAGGGGACACAATCAACAACAAACAATAAATTTACTAACCAAAGGACAATGTTATAGAGTGGCAAGTGCTATGCTGAAACAGAATGAAGGAACAGGGACAGGAGTGATTGCAAAGGGAATGAGCATTATTTAAAGCAGAGGGTCAGTCACGCCCTTTCCAAGGTGGTGAAATGAGCTGGGGCCTGAGTTATGAAAAGAGACTAGCCTAGGTAATAAACCATGTCTTCATGCTTCTGGGGATGACCCAGCCAAGTGGTGAAGACTGCTAGAGGAAAAGAGGCATGAGAGCAGGCACAGAGCTGAGCAAGTGAAGAGACATCCAAAGAATTAGCCCCTAGGTGAGAAAATGATCCTTCTTCAGAAATGAGCTCAGTGTCTTGAGTGATGTGAAGAGGCTGAAGAGTTATTGTTAGTGAGGAACTTGAGAAGGTAGGCTGAGAACACAGGTGATGGTGATCAACCATAGAATGTCTACAGCCCTGGTTGGGAGGAGGGGTACTCTTGGTAGTGACAAGCCCAGAGCATGATATTGAAGAGGGGAGTTGAGGAAAAGAGTTTTGGATGTAGAATTAGTGGCTGATGGTAAGAAACAGTGAGTCTGGGGAATGGGGCAGATTACCCACATGGGTGTTGAAGTCAACAAAAATGGTGACAAAAATCTAATAAAGAGGAGGAACATGAAACAGAGCTAATTTTTTTAATATAAAATAGGAGATGATCAGATAAATGGTAGCAACATGGACAGTATATCTGTAGGAAGTAAACCCCAAATACACAGAATGTTTTGCATGAGAGAGTAGAAGTAAATTTAAAAGTTGAAATGGGGAGCAGGGAGGATATGGACCTTGCTTTTCTATCCTAACATATATGTTAAGAGTTGAAAAACAACAACAACAAAAAAGCAGTCTCTGCTTGCAAGGACTTTGGCTGACTTTGCTGGTTTTTTTAACAGCCATTTCTCCACCCTTCCCTTTTGCTTAAAAATCCCAGTCATGTATCCAGTACTAGGAGGTTAAGGGGTTAATAAAGATGACAAAGTCATTACTGTTCCTCTTGCCAACACATTTTTCATGACCTCTTTTTGTAGCTAAAGGAAAGTTGTAATATGGTTATGGTGAAAATCATTCATTCAACAAAATGTATTTTTGGACACCCTTTTGCCTAACAGCCTGATTCTAGGTGCTGAGGATCCAGCTGTGAACAAAAAATTACAAAACTCATGGTCTTACAGAGTTTACATTCCGATGAGAGGAGGCAGGCAAGAAACAAATACATATTTCAAATGATATTAAGTGCTTTTTAAAAAGACATGGAGGACTTCCCTGGTGGTGCAGTGGATAAGAATCTGCCTTGATCTGCCTGCCAGTGCAGGGGACACAAGGTTCTGTCCCTGGTTTGGGAAGATTTCACATGCCGTAAGGCAACTAAATCCACATGCCACACCTCCTGAAGCCTGCATGCCTATAGCCTGTGCTCCACTACAAGAGAAGCCAGAGCTCACCGCAACCAGAGAAAGTCAGTGCAAGCAGTGAAGAGCCAGCACAGTGAAAAATATACAAGAAAAGATAAGGAGGAGCATACTATATCTGGGAGTGGTTGTATTGGAAAGCTGGTCAGATATAAGTGGAAATCTGCTGGGAAGCTTCTGGAGAAGTTGTCTTATCAAAAGTTTATTGTAAGAGATGCATTCATTGTCATCTTCCCTTTCTCCTTATTTTTGCTCAGATGCAGATATGATACCTGGGGCTATAGTAGCCACTGTGTGACTATGGAGCAATAAAGATGAGGACAAAAATGTCAGTCCCATAAGGTTTACAGAGGGAAAGGATAGACACAGTATGAGCATCATTAAGATGTTGCCCCAAACTACACAAAAACCAAAATATAGACCAATGGAACAAGATAGAAAGCCCAGAAATAAACCCATGCACCTATGGGTATCTTATTTTTGACAAAGGAGGCAAAAATAAATGATGGGGCAAAGACAGCCTCTTTAATAAATGGTGCTGGGAAAACTGGACAGCTACATGTAAAAGAATGAAATTAGAACACTTCCTAACACCATACACAAAGATAAACTCAAAATGGATTAAAGACCTAAATGTAAGACCAGAAATGATACAACTCTTAAAGGAAAACATAGGCAGAACACTTGATGACATAAACCAAAACAAGATCCTCTATGACCTACCTTCTAGAATAATGGAAATAAAAGCAAAAGTAAACAAGTAGGACCTGATCCAGAGAAGGCAATGGCACCCTACTCCAGTACTCTTGCCTAGAAAATCCCATGGATGGAGGAGCCTGGTAGGCTGCAGTCCATGGGGTCGCTATGAGTCAGCCACAACTGAATGACTTCACTTTTACTTTTCACTTTCATGCATTGGAGAAGGAAATGGCAACAGACTCTAGTGTTCTTGTCTGGAGAATCCCAGGGACAGGGGAGCCTGGTGGGCTGCCATCTATGGGGTCACACAGAGTCAGACATGACTGAAGTGACTTAGCAGCAGCAGGACCTGATTAAAATTAAGTCACCAGTTTTGATGCACGATACTGGATGCTTGGGGCTGGTGCACTGGGACGACCCAGAGGGATGGTATGGGGAGGGAGGAGCGAGGAGGGTTCAGGATGGGGAACACGTGTATACCTGTGGCGGATTCATTTTGATATATGGCAAAACCAATACAATATTGTAAAGTTAAAAAATAAAATAATTTTAAAAAATAAAATAATTTTAAAAAATAAATGCTTTTGCACAGCAAAGGAAACTATAATGGGAGATAATAATAGCAAATGAAACAACTGACAAAGGATTACTTTTCAAAATATACAAGCAACTCATACAACTCAATACCAGAAAAACAACCAACCAATCAAAAAGTGGGGAAAAGACCTAAACAGACATTTCTCCAAAGAAGACATACAGATGGCTAACAAACACATGAAAAGATGCTCAACATCACTCATTATTAGAGAAATGCAAATCAAAACTACAATGAGATATCACCTCACACCAGTCAGAATGGCCATCATCAACAAGTCTACAAACAATAAATGCTGGAGAGGGTGTGGAAAAAAGGGAACACTTTTGCACTGTTGGTGGGAATGTAAATTGATACAGCCACTATGGAAGGTGGTGTGGAGACTCCTTAAAAAACTAGGAATAAAACCACCATGTGACCCACCAATCCCACTCCTAGGCATATACCCCGAGGAAACCAAAATTGAAAAAGACTCATGTATCCCATTGTTCATTGCAGCACTATATACAATAGCTAGAACATGGAAGCAACATAGATGTCCATTGACTGATGAATGGATAAAGAAGTCGTGGTAAATATACACAATGGAATATTACTCAGCCATAAAAAGGAACACATTTAAGTCAGTTCTAATGAGGTGGATGAACCTAGAGCCTATAATACAGAGTGAAGTCAGAAAGAGAAAGATAAATATCATATTCTAACACTATATACAGAATCTAGAAAAATGTTACTGAAGAATTTATTTGTAGGGCAGCAATAAAGAAATAGATATAGAGAATAGACTTATAGACGAGGGGAAGAGGGGGCGAGATATATGGAAAGAGTAACATGGAAACTTACATTATCATATGTAAGATAGATAGCTAATAGGAATTTGCTGTATGTCTCAGGAAACTCAAACAGGGCTCTGGATCAACCTAGAGGAGTGAAATGGGGAGGGAGATGGGAGGGAGGTTCAAAAGGGAGGGGATAAATGTACATCTATGGCTGATTCATGTTGTGGTTTGACAGAAAACAAGAAAACTCTGTAAAGCAATCCTTCAATTAAAAAATAAATAAATTTTTTAAAAAGCAAAAAAAAAAAAAAAAGATGTTGCCTCAAACTAAAAAACAGCTTTCTTTAGACTTCTTGTTATGTGATATAATTAAATATTTTTTGAGTCATTCTTCTATATGCAGCTGGAAGTATCTTAACTATTATAGAGATATATCAGAAGCAATGTCATCTAGAGAAAACCAATATCCAGTTAAGACAAAGGGCTGAGTAAATGCTTAAAGGATAAGTTGAGGATTCTGGAAATTACTGATAATAGAGCAGGAGCTTAAGAAAGCACAGGTTAGGATTTGAGAAGGATGAAGGTGAGCTCTGATTTAGTGTCTTATATATTGCTGTATAACAAAGTACTCCAAAACATGATGACTTAAACATTTATTATCTCCTAAGGTCTGTGTTCCAGGAATTCAGGAGTGGCTTACCTGGATGGAGCTCTGATTTAGTGTCTTATATATTGCTGTATAACAAAGTACTCCAAAACATGATGACTTAAACATTTATTATCTCCTAAGGTCTGTGTTCCAGGAATTCAGGAGTGGCTTACCTGGATGGTGCCAGCTCAGGGTTTCTCATGTGGCTGCAGTTAAGATGTTGGCTGGTGCTGCAGACATCTGAAGGCTTGGCCAGGGCTTCTAAGATTCTTGGAAGGATCATTCACTTGGATCTTGGCAGAAGACCTCAATCCTTACCATGTTTGCCTCTCCATAGAGGTTTGTTTGTTTCGTTTTTTTTTTAAACTTTACAAAATTGTATTAGTTTTGCCAAATATCAAAATGAATCCACCACAGGTATACATTTGACTATCCTCACATGGCATGTTGCTTCTTCCCAAAGCAAGCAATTCAAGAAAGCAAGATGAAAGCCTTGAAGTCACATGCCATCATCTTTGCAATGTCTTTTTGGTCAAACAACATGGCTCTATTTGGTGTTCAAGGTGACTATACAAAGGCATGAATCACTAGGAGGTTTTCTTAGGAACTGTGAGATTCAAATCATGAGATTTACAGAGTAGATGAAGATGAAATTTTGAATGATCATGAATAATAGAGGAGACTTAGATTTCTGATGATGAGTGAGGCAAATCAGGATGTTAAGGCATGATGGAACTGGTCCTAATAATCTCTTTGAGGAAACTGGCAATCAGTTCCAGTGCTATTATATTGAACATGTCATTGGATGAAGTCTTTCTGGCAAGTGTTTTTTCAGGAGGTTCATGCTAGAGAGATCAATTGTTAATGACTGCTTCTCAAGGATTCCCTGGTGGCTAAGACAGTAAGGAATCTGCCTGCAATAGGTTTGATCCCTGGGTTGGGAAGATCCCCTGGAGAGGGGAATGGCTGTCCACTCTAGTATTCTTGTCTGGACAATTCCATAGATAGAAGAGCCTGGTAACTTACAGCCCATGGGGTTGCAAAGAATCAGACATGATTGAGAAACTAACACTTTCACTTTCTCAAGACATCACTGGGTAGTATGGCTAAGTGAGGTGTTTGAAGGTACTAAAATAGAGGAACAGCAGACTGAAACTCCAGTTCCATTCTAAGTCTAGCTATACCAGCCTCTTCCCCAGCTGGCAACTGGAGAGCCATTACTGTTCTTAGTTCTTCCAGCAAAACCCCACCTCATTTCCCTTTAATTCCATTCTAAAAACCCATTTCCAAACTCTTTAACTTCTTTCTTGACACAACCAGCGTCTTTTTCTTCACCACAAAGCCACCACTAATCAGGAATTTGAACCAGCTGATGTCAGAATGACTTAATGGTGTCAGGATCCTTGATAGTCTTAGGATCCATTGAAACCCCTAATGAAAGATATTTTATTGTTGTTGTTGTTATTGTTAAGAAGGAAATGCAAAGAAACTCCTCTTTTTATGGGAAACATGAAAGCTTTGTGGATTGAGGAATTCAATAAATAAAGACAGGGGGGATTAAGGACAAGTCAACTTTTCAAAAGGATAAAGTATATAGTTTCCAAAACATTCATTTCTGGGTATAGGCTGAAGACAAATATCTTTTGCTTGTAATTTGTTTTAGCAAAATTCCAGGATTTAATTATTAGTTTGGTGAATGACCACACCAGACCATTTAGTATAACATGACAGGCTCTGAAGAGAGTAGTCAGTAATTTGAAACAGTAACCATGTGTTTTGTTTAAAAAATTAATACCTGTAGCATGATTGGAGTGGCATGATTCCACCAATGAAATGTAGAAAAAAAAAAAAAACTTCATGGTGTTAATAAAGGCAGCTACTGTTCTGGCTTATGGAAAACATAATAGATGCTTTTTGTTAACTATTTTCTGTGTACCATTGCTACAGAGGCATTATCTCATTTCATCTTCTTGACCACTATTTGAGCTAGACAACAACCAAAGGAGTTAATATTTACAGAACACCTACTCTGCTCCACAAATTTTTACATGTATTGTCTCACTCAAGCCTCATAATATTATTTCTGTGTTAAAGGTGAAAAAAGGATTGGAAAGTCTAACTAATATCAACAAAAAATAATGAAGGCAAGATTTAAACTGATGCTTGTGTAACTCTGTTGTTCATATGCTTAACGGCTATTCTTAAAAAAGATAGTAAAACCTAACATTCTGACTGAGTTTGAGGAAGCAGAAGACTATGGACTGGATATGGTGAAAATTTTAATTCCACATGTTTGAAAAAATTTAGTTCCATTACATCATGTTTAAGAATAAACAGGGCCTTCTCCAATGCATGAAAGTGAAAAGTGAAAGTGAAGTCACTCAGTCGTGTCCGACTCCTAGCGACCCCATGGACTGCAGCCCACCAGGCTCCTCTGTCCATGGGATTTTCCAGGCAAGAATACTGGAGTAGGGTGCCATCGCTTTCTCCCTTTATCACATTGGTACCTACTAAAATATCTCCATATTCATTCTTTAACATCTGTCTTCCCCAGGAAATTGAAAATTTAGATGGTAGCAACTATGTCAGTCCTGTTTACCACTATTTATTTGACTCCTGGCCTAGGAGATTGAATTTAAGAAGGCTCCATAAATATTTGTTGAATGAATGAATGGATGATGAATAAGGAAAATTCTTCACTGTTTGAATACTGTGTATTGATTACGGCTTGCTTGAATGGGAGTCTAAGAAAAGCATTTACATGTGTATTTCTTCACACTTTAAATGTCTATTCTTATAGCTTTTCTGACATGACCTTGTTTCAAACTGTGATGATATTTTCCTTGCACTTATGCAATTCCCACCTTAATAAGCACCTCACTTTCAGTTATGCCATCTATGCTTACAGCCCCCACTGTACACACAAATCTATTTTCCACATGACAGCCAAAGTGATATTCTTAAGCTATAACCACATCACATCACTTCCTCACTTTTCAGCTTTATTTTGCAAGTAGAATAAGATCCAGTGTCCTTCGAAGTAGAAGTTTTAGTCACTCAGACGTGTCCAACTCTTTGCCATGCCATGGACTGTAGCCCACCAGGATCCTCTGTCCATGGAATTCTCCAGGCAATAGTACTGGAATGGGTAGCCATTCCCTCCTCCAGGGGATCTTTCCAACTCAGGGCTCAAACCAGGTCTCTTGCATTGCAGGCAGCTTCTTTACCATCTGAGTTACCAGGCCCTAGATGACTGACTTGGAGAAGGCAATGGCACCCCACTCCAGTACTCTTGCCTGGAAAATCCCATGGATGGAGGAGCCTGGTAGGCTGCAGTCCATGGGGTAGCTAGGAGTCGGACACGACTGAGCGACTTCACTCTCACTTTTCACTTTCATGCATTGGAGAAGGAAATGGCAACCCACTCCAGTGTTCTTGCCTGGAGAATCCCAGGGACGGGGGAGCCTGGTGGGCTGCCATCTATGGGGTTGCACAAAGTCGGACACGACTGAAGCGACTTAGCAGCAGCGGCAGCAGATGACTGACTACGCCTATCTCTCATATTGACTACACTAATGCTTCTGACTGTGTGGATCACAACAAACTATGGAAAATTGTTCAAGAGATAGGAATACCAGACCACATTACCTGTCTCCTGAGAAGCCTGGAACAGGTCAAGCAACAGTTAGAACTGGACATGAAACAATGGACTGGTTCAAAATTGGGAAAGGACTACTGCAAGGCTTTATATTGTCACACTGCTTATTTAACTTATATGCAGAGTACATCATGCAAAATGCGGGCTGGATGAAGCATAAGCTGGAATCAAGATTGCTGGGAGAAATACCAATAACTTCAGATATGCAGATGACACCACCCTTATGGCAGAAAGTGAAGATGAACTAAAGGGCCTCTTGATGAAAGTGAAAGAGGGAGTAAAAAAAACTGGCTTAAACTCAACATTCAGAAAACTAAGATCATGGCATCTGGTCCCATCAGTTCACGGCAAATGGGAAGCAATGGAAATAGTGACAGACTTAATTTTATTGGGCTCCAAAATCACGGTGGATGGTGACTGTGGCCATGAAATTAAAAGACACTTGCTCCTTGGAAGAAAAACTATGAAAAACATAGACAGGGTATTAAAAAGCAGAGACATTACTTTACCAACAAAGATCTGACTCCTACTGACAAGTAGGAGTACTTGTCAGTACTACAAGCTATGGTTTTTCCATAAAACCATATGATTTTTGTTTTTTCCAGTAGTCATGTATGGATGTAAGAGTTAGACTATAAAGAAGGCTGAGCCCCAAAGAGTTTATGCTTTCAAACTGTGGTGTTGGAGAAGACTCTCAAGAGTCCCTTGCACTGCAAGGAGATCAACCAGTCAATGCTGAAGGAAATTAACCCTGAATATTCACGAGAATAACTGATACTGAAGCTGAAGCTCCAATACTTTGGCCATTTGATGAGAAGAGCTGACTCTTTAGCAAAGACCCTGATGTTGGGAAACATTGAAGACAAAAGGAGAAGGGATGACAGAGGATGTGATGGTTGGATGGCATCACCAACTCAACGGACATGAGTTTGAGCAAGCTCCTGGAGATGAAGGACACGGAAGCCTGGCGTGCTGCAGTCCATAGGGTCACAAAGAGTCAGACACAACTGAGCATCTGAACGACAACAAATCTCTTATATGTTATCTCTTACTAGTTTCTCCCTGAGTCACCATATTTTGACCATTCTGGCCTCTTTCTGTTCCTCAAACACACTCATAAGTCCCTTTGCTCCTGGTGTGTCCTCCACCTCAGATCTTTGCACAGCTGCCTAATTATCAGTAGAGGTCATCTCCCAGAGTCCATAACTAAAGTATCCCTCACACCTTACAATCTCTGTCCCATTACTCTATTTTATTTTCTTTGTATCTCCCATCACTCTCTGAGTTTATGTATATATAGTATGTCTCTACCACTAGAGGCCTCCCAGGTAGTGCTGGTGGTAAAGAACCCACATGCCAATGTAAGAGACATAAGAGACCAGGAAGATCTGGGCCAGGAAGATCCTCTGGTGGAGGGCTTGGCAACCCACTACAATATTCTTGCCTGGAATGTCATGACTCCCATGGACAGAGGAGCCTGGTAGGCTATGGTTCATAGGGTTGTATGACTGGAGCAACTTAGCATGAATGCACACTCTAGCACTAGAATATAAGTCCTTTGAGGGTATAAATCTTACATCTTGCTATTGATGTGTTTTAATCACTTAGAACAGTGCCTAGAAAACAGAAAGAACTAAATATTTGCCAAATCAACAGATGAATGAGTGCATTCAGAGAGGTGAGTTATTGAACAATCATATTCAGATTTGGTAACTTTTTATTATGCAATTCAGAAAAAGTACCATGTTGGGTGTAGAAGTTGAAAATATGATTATGATTCAATGCTGCCCTCCAAGATCCTAAACAGTATACTAACGAGAGATCTACAAATGAATATATTGAATATAGTATAAGTGCTGGAGTAGATGTGTATTCAAGATACTTTTGGCAGATGGGGAGATATTCCATGTTCCTGTGTAGGAAGAATCGATACTGGGAAAATGACTATACTACTAAATGCAACCTACAGATTCAGTGAGATCCCTATCAAACTACCAATGACATTTTTCACAGAACTAGTACAAAAAGTTTCACAATTCATACGGAAACACAAAAGATCCTGAATAGCCAAAGCAGTCTTGAGAAAGAAGAATGGAGCTGGAGGAATCAACCTTCCTGACTTCAGACTATACTACAGAGCTGCAGTCATTGAGACAGTATGGTACTGGCACAAAAACAGAAATATAGACTAATGGAACAAGATAAAGAACCCAGAGATAAACCCACACACCTATGGGTATTTTATTTTTGACAAAGGAGGCAAGAATATACAATGGGGCAAAGACAGCCTCTTCACTAAGTGGTTCTGGGAAAACTGGACAGCTACATGCAAAAGAATGAAATTAGAACACTGCCTAACACCATACACAAAGATAAACTCACAAAGGATTAAAGACCAGAAGCTATAAAACTGTTAGAGGAAAACATAGGCAGAACACTCAGTGACATAAATCAAAGCAAGATTCTCTATGACCCACCTCCTAGAATAATGAAAATAAAAACAAAAATAAACAAGTGGGACCTAATTAAGCTTAAAAGCTTTTTCACATTAAAAAAACCACAAACAAGGTGAAAACACAACCCACAGAATGGGAGAAAATAATAGCAAAGGAAACAGCTGACAAAGGATTAATTTTCAAAATATACAAGTAACCCATACAACTCAATACCAGAAAAACAAACAACCCAATCAAAAAGTGGGAAAAAAGACCTGAACAGAGACACTTCTCCAAAAAAGACATACAGATGGATAACAAACACATGAAAAGGTGCTGAACATCACTCATTATTAGAGAAAAGCAAATCAAAGCTACAATGAGACATCACCTCACACCAGTCAGAATAGCCATCATCAAAAAGTCTACAAACAATAAATGCTGGAAAGGGTGTGGAGAAAAGGGAACGCTCTTGCACTGTTGGTGGGAATGTAAATTGATACAGCCACTATGGAAGACAGTATGGAGATTCCTTAAAAGGCTAGGAATAAAACCACCATATGACCCAGCAACCCCACTACTAGGCCCATACCTCAAGTAAACCAAAATTGAAAAGATACATGTACCCCAATGTACATTGCAGCACTATTTACAATAGCTAGAACATGGAAGCAACCTACATGTCCATGAACAGATGAATGAATAAAGAAGCTGTGGTACATATACACAATGGAATATTCAGGTCAGTCCTCAGTCATGTCCGACTCTTTGCGACCCCATGAATCGCAGCACACCAGGCCTCCCTGTCCATCACCAACTCCCAGAGTTCACTCAAACTCATGTCCATCGAGCCAGTGATGCCATCCAGCCATCTAATCCTCTGTCATATCCTTCTTCTCCTGCCCCCAATCCCTCCCAGCATCAGAGTCTTTTCCAATGAGTCAACTCTTCGCATGAGGTGGCCAAAGTACTGGAGTTTCAGCTTTAGCATCATTCCTTCCAAAGAACACCCAGGACTGATCTCCTTTAGAATGGACTGGTTGGATCTCCTTGCAGTCCAAGGGACTCTCAAGAGTCTTCTCCAACACCACAGTTCAAAAGCATCAATTCTTTGGTGCTCAGCTTTCTTCACAGTCCAACTTTCACATCCATACATGACCACCGGAAAAACCATAGCCTTGACTAGACAGACCTTTGTTGGCAAAGTATTATGTCTGCTTTTGAATATGCTATCTAGGTTGGTCATAACTTTTCTTCCAAGGAGTAAGCGTCTTTTAATTTTATGGCTACATGGACTATTACTTGGCCATAAAAAGGAACACATTTAAGTCCATTCTAATGAGGTGGATGAACATAGAGCCTATTATACAGGATGAAGTAGGTCAGAAAGAGAAATAGAAATATCATATACTGATGCATATATATGGAATCTAGAAAGATTATACTGATGAATTTATTTTCAGGGCAGCAATGGAGAAACAGACCTAGAGAATAAACCTATGGACACGGGGGAGGGGTAGAAGGAGAGGGTGAGATGTATGGAGAGAGTAGCATGGAAATTTACATTACTATATGTAAACTAGGTAGCCAATGGGAATTTGCTGTATGACTCAGGGAACTCAAACAGGGCTCTGTAACAATATAAAGGGTGGGGTGGGGAGGAAATGGGAAGTAGTTTTGGGAGGGAGTTGACATGGGTGTACCTATGGCTGATTCTTGTTGATGTGTGACAGAAAACCACAAAATTCTGTAAAGAAATTATCCTTCAGTTAAAAAAAAAAAAATAAGATACACTTGGTGCCCAAAGGTGGTAACAATCAAGTCTTCTTGGAAGCCTCAGGAGGGGCTTCCCATGGGATGTCTTAACTGATGAGTATACTACAAATGAGTTTTAGGAGGGTCTCACATTTCCAGCAAAGATAAAAAGATTGTCCAAAGAAGTGTAATGACACAACAATATGGTGTGCTGGGGAAACTGACGGGTTTTCTGAGGCAAGATCACAGGGTATACTAGAGAGGAAAAATATAAGGTTGAGCCAGAGAGGAATCAAAGCAAACATCTCTACTCAGCACTCCTTCTACAGACAGTATCTCATTTCCACTGGGAAAATGCTCCACTCCATACAGTCCTTGTGTGGCCTCTGTCAATTACAGCATCCAGGATTTCTGGCTTTAGTGGAGAAGTTATGATAAGTGTCTAACCATTCTATTTCACCAAATCCCTGCATACAGTGATTTGCCAAGGACAATCAGGGTTCCTTCCTGATATTTTATTTGCAGATACCAGAATAAAATGGAAGAGTTGCTACACATGCTCTTCTGCTCCATTTCTCCCATGTCCCCCACTACAGTGAAGGGAAAGGAGGCAAGCTGACAAAGAGAAACAGAACACATAGCAATAGCTTTAGAGATAGAAGTTCCATACAGAGGGACAGATTGGATTCCTGGAACACTTGGAGCCAGCCTCATCCCCTACACATCTGAGCTATCACATGACCAGTATATTTCTTTTTGTTGTTACAACTCTGGAGTTAATTTCTGACAATTATAGCAAAAAGAATATTAGAAAGCATTTTTTTATGTTTAGATTGATGAAAAGACTATGGGAAGAAAAGACTACATATACACTCTTGGGCATGCTAAGTTTGAGATGTTGGGAATACCCCAGCACAGATGTCCAAGGGGCCGTTAAGCATAGGAGCCTGGTATCCAGAAGAGAGTGACTGCCTAGCAATATAGATTTAGAGTGAGTCTGGATTAAGCTGATTACAGCCATGGGCCTAAATAAAACAATTCATGGAAAGTACAAAGAGCAAAAGAAAATAGAAACCATAGAAAGAATCTTGGGGAATTCTCTCTTGAAGGAACATGAGTGGATGAAGAAGAGATCCTCAAGGCTATTGAGAGAGTATCTGAGAGGGAGGAGAATCAGGTAAGAGTAAACTTCCAAAAGCTGGAGGTAGTAATAGCTTCAAAAAGGATGGTGGGGCTGACAGTTCTCAGTGGTGCAGAAGAGGAGTATGATAGGGTCTGTATTCACTGGGATACTCTAGGTGATGCTGCAGCAACAAGGTAACCCCTGTATCCCACTGGCTTGAGATAATGAAGGTTTATTTCTTATACTTAAGGAGCTGGGATGACCAAAGTTCCCCTGTCTTGCAACCACAGGATATGGAACCTGCAGCATCTCTGTTCACTGGACAGAGAAAGAGAGAAACTAGTGACTACACATGAACATTTCACTGCCTTAGTCTGAGATACACAGGGATTTTGCATACATTTCATTGGCCAGAAATCATCATATGACTCTGTCTACTTAGATGGAAACTAAGAAATGTAGGGGACACAATGGGATATTGGATTTGGTGAGCATTATTGTCTCTGCTCCAAGGACAAAGAGGTAACGTTTGGGCTTATCTATCACTGGGCCTTTGGTGACTTAAAAAAAAAAACAAATTCACTGGATCTATGAGGCTGGAAACCAGCTTGGAATTAGAGGATGAATGGAAGTTGACAATGTTATGTGCTTCATGAATTTCCATATACATTGTGGTTTACCTAGTAAAGAATCTGCCTGCAATGTGGGAGACCTGGGTTCGATCCCTGGGTTGGGAAGATCCCCTGGAGAAGGGAAAGGCTATTCACTCCAGTGTTCTGGCCTAGAGAATTCCCTGGACTGTATAGTCCATGGGGTCGCAAAGAGTTGGACATGACTGAGAAACTTTCACTTTTCACTTACCACATTTAATCTGGGGACAACCCAGAGCCAAGTATTATTTTTTAAATTTTATAAAGGATGAAATCAAGGCTCAGTAAAAGTCACTTAGGGATTCAACCATTAGTTACTGAGTGTTTGCTAAATACCAGAACTGAGGATTCAGTAGCAGCAAAACAAACACATATCCTTGACCTCAGGGAGCTTACGGTCTTATACGCATGCATTGAAACACAAAACCCCAACTCTGCATCATGCTGCAAACAGAAACCTAAGATGCTGTATCAGAGAGCCCGGAACAACCCTGGTTCCATGGATGGCAATGCGGCCACAGGGTTGTGATAAGTCAGCATTCAGGAGGCAGAGCTGGGAGATGGGAGCTAAGAACAGCACACCTATTCCCCTGACAGAAAATAGCATGTGCTGGTGTCATGGCATGCAAGCCGAGTTAGAGGGGCTGAAAGGCTAACATGGCTAAATCATAAGTGTGTGTGTGTGTGTGTGTGTGTGTGTTAGTCACTCAGTCATGTCTGACTCTTTTCAACCCCATGAGCTGGAGCCTGCTAGGCCCCTCTGTCCATGGAATTCTCCAGGCAAGAATACTGGAGTGAGTAGCCATTCCCTTCTCCAGGGGATCTTCCTGATCCAGGGATTGAACCCAGGTCTCCTGCATTGCAGGCAGATTCTTTACCACTGCACCATCTGGGAAGCCCTAAATCATAAAGACCCAGGGAAAAGAAGCATGGTGTAAGACTTGGCTTAAGAAGTGACATGGGACAGAACCATCCCCATTCCTGTGGGCCAAGTTCAAGATGGCAAAGCCATCTTATTTTTCAGCAGAAGTTTGTTGGCTTGCCTATCTCTGCAGAGAGGCACTGTCCTAAATAACCCACCAAAAAACTCTACCCCAAGATCTGCCTGCTCCAACCAGTTTACCCTTCGCTGAACTCCAACCAACCACCTCAGCACCCAGTTCAGCTGGAGATGCGGAAACTATTGTTAGACAAGTTCCAAGTTGGAGGAACCAGGGTAGGTTTTCTTATCACTGAGTATCCCTCCCACAGAAAGTCTCACATGGAATTCATAAACAGATGGCCTCATTTGCTGTGCCATGTGGAACATTTCCCCCTCTCCCTTCCTCTCCTCTCCCTGGAGGGAAGGACTCATAGAGCTTTCTCTGAGTCGTTTTAGTGGGTTTCAAGGCTTTCTCATTTTTGTTCTCCGATTCTCTCACAAATAGAATCAAGCAGTATCAAGCTGATTTTCCAAAGGTTGCCTTCATGAGGGTTTGCTCAGCTCACTTGCAGCTGAAGACATTTAGGCTGAGGTAGAGAAAACCCACAGAGAAGGCAATGGCACCCCACTCCAATACTCTTGCCTGGAAAATCCTGTGAATGGAGGAGCCTGGTGGGCTGCAGTCCATGGGGTCGCTAAGAGTCAGACATGACTGAGTGATTTCACTTTCACTTTTCACTTTCATGCATTGGAGAAGGAAATGGCAACCCACTCCAGTATTCTTGCCTGGAGAATCCCAGGGACAGGGGAGCCTGGTGGGCTGCCGTCTATGGGGTCGCACAGAGTCGGACACAACTGAAGTGACTTAGCAGCAGCAGCAGCAGCAGCAGAGAAAACTCAGGCATCAGTTTCCACTTGGTCTTTCATGAGTTAAAATCAGCCTGATAAAAACGAGCCAGAAGTGCTTGAGGGAGTGGTAGGAGGGAGGGGTTGGCTTTTGCTATTGAGATATTTCTGTTTACATGAACTTTTAGAGCAAACATCATCTTTGTCCTTTTGTTCCCCCTCACTTATGTAAAGAAAGATGAAAGGGAAGGAAAGCCAGGTCCTTTGAGGGCAGTGTTGACAGGAGCAGTGACACCAGGACCATATTGTCTCTGGCAAGTGAAGTTCTCTATTTATAAAACTCTAAGAAGTCAGGAATGTGGGTTATCCCTCCCGCGCGCCTGCACACCCCCGACTTTTGTTTGTGAAAGTTGCAGGTTCCCAAACAGCTGTCCTTTAGAACAGGGGTGTGACCTCTGCCCAGGCCTGCTCCTAGACACTTACCTGGTTTTCTACTCTAGCTTCTCAATCATGTCCCTGAATTAAAATGTCACTTCAGTGTGAAGTTTGCAGAAGACACTTTTCTTTGGCAGAAAGCCTTCTGAGAAACAGCTTTGACTCATGCACACTACCCCCAAGAAAATGACTTTTTAAAGAAAATAAATGTTTGAGCTTGTATTTATTTATTTAAGAATTAAGACACGAGGGCCTGTGATATGACTGGTATGGTTAAGCACAGTGCTTCCCAGTGGAGGCCTCTGAGGTTGGTCTGCTTGGGTTCTGATTCTGGGTCTTAGTTATTAACAGTGTAACAGTGGGAATATGAGGAAGCTACCAAAACTCTGTTTTCTCAGTGGATGGTCTTGGAGTTAATTGGAGATAACCCAGGGAAAGAGCTTAGCACAGTGCCTGGCATGGATCAGCTCTCAGGACTTTGGCTATTAGTGGAGTGATGCAGTCTTGGAAGGGTTGTTTTGTTGTTTGTTTGTTTTTTCCCTGCCACTTCTTTTTCTTAACCAGATCTTCTTTATTGCTCTTGTTTAGTCGTTAAGTCGTGGCTGACTCTTTGCAAACTCATGGACTACAGCATGCCAGGCTGCTCTGTTTTCCACTGTCTCCTGGAGTTTTCTCAAATGCATGTTCACTGAGTTGGTGATGCTGTCTAATGATCTCATCCTCTGCCAAACCCTTCTCCTTTTACCTTCAATCTTTCCCAGCACTAGGGTTTTTTCAAATGAGTTGGCTCTTCTCATCAGGTGGCCAAAGTATTGGATCTTCAGTTTCAGCATCAGTCCTTCCAATGACTATTCAGGGTTGATTTCCTTTAGGATTGACTGGCTTGATATCCTTGCTGTCCAAGGGTGTCTCAAGAGTCTTCTCCAGCACCACATTTTGAAAGGATTAGTTCTTTGGTGTTCAAACTTCTTCATGGTCCAATTCTTACCTCTGTACAAGACTACTGGAAAAAACCATAGCTTTGACTATATGGACCTTTGTCAACCATTTCATGGCTGCAGTCAACATCCATAGTGATTTTGGAGCCCAAGAAAATAAAATCTGTCACTGTTTCCCCTTTTCCCCATCCATTTGCCATGAAGTGATGGGACTGGATGTCATGATCTTAGGTTTTTTTAATGTTGAGTTACAAGCCAGCTTTTTCACTCTCCTCTTTCACCCTCATCAAGAGGTTCTTTACTTCCTCTTCACATTTGACATTAGAGCGATACATCAACATATCTGAGGCTGTTGATTTTTCTCCTGACAATCTTGATTCTAGCTTGTGATTCATCCAGCCCGGCATTTTGCATGATGTACTCTGCATAGAAGTTAAATAAGCAGGGTGACAATATACAGCCTTGCCATACTCCTTCCCCAATTTTGAACCAGTCTACTGTTCCATGTCTGGTTCCACAATTGAGCTTGATTTCCACTTTGGCCCAGCTGTTTATTTCTTTCTGGAGCTATTAGTAATTGCCTCTGCTCTTCCCCAGGTGGCTCAGTGGTAAAGAATCTGCCTGCCAATTCAGGAGATGCCAGAGATGTGGGTTGGATCCCTGGGTCAGAAAGATCCACTGGAAGTGGGAAATGGCAACCCACTCCTGCATTCTTGCCTGGAAAATCCCATGGATAGAGGAGCCTGGCAGGTTACATTCTATGGGGCTGCAAAGAGTTGGACACGAATGAGCATCCATGCACCCACTTCCCCAGTAGCATTTTGGACACTTTCCAATCTGGGGGGCTCATCTTCTAGTGTCATATCTTTTTGCCTTTTCATACTGTTCATGGGGTTCCTGCAGCAAGAATGCTAGAGGGAGTCACCATTTCCTCCTCCAGTGGAACAAATTTTGTCAGAGCCTGTCACTGTGACCCCTTTGTCTTAGGTGGTCCTGTGTGGCACGGCTCACAGATTCATTGAATGATGCAAGCTCCTTTGCCATAAGGCTGTGATCCATGAAGGAGAACTTTTCTTTTGAGTCAACATTAATTTTTAGCCAATATTAATTAAGTACTCGGATAAGTTCATTAAATGAATGACTGAGATTTAGGTTCCAGCCCTCAGGTTGTGGCCAGCCAACCTGAGTGCAGAGAAGGCAACCAATGTCCAGAAAGGTTACACTCCCCACTCTAAGGAGAGTTCTCTCAGAGCCCTCAGAAAAGTCTTAAAGGTTCACACACTCTGCACAGCCTCCTATCCCTCCAGCTGCGGCAGCCTCCTCTTCTGCAAGCACCCTGGACAGGCAGTGCACGTGTTCCAGGCAAGGGTGGGAGGTGGGAGGGTGCCCAGCGTGATGCCGGAAGGAACATTGGGTACCAGGGCAACAAGGTCAGGTAGCTGCTGTGCTGTGTTCCGTCCAGTAAGAGAGTCCACTTGGAAGGCCAGATTCACTGGGCTGTCTCCAGGTGGACTGGAGAAAGGGAAGGGACGGACCGTGTAAGCCTCCTGCCGCCAGATTATTTCTAGTCCCCCTCCTTCCTGCGCGCCCTGGCCGTGTACCTCAGCATCTCCTGGCCAGACGGCAAGGTGATCTGGCAGGACCCAGCAGTGTTTCAGGCAGGGACTGCCTTCTGTCCTGCCAGGCAAGACCAGAGGCTCTGAAACACCCCAGGCTGGGGCCTGTCAGGAGCATGGCCCTGTGTGTTCCTGTTCCTGCACCTCGCTGGGAAAGAGCCACAGAACCTGTCTGCACAGATCCTCTGTGGAGTCACCCCCGTGCCCCCAGCTCCACACCCGCACTAGCTCTGCTCCAGGTTCTTCGTCCTCTTCACTGCTCCATGATTTCTTTTGTTCCTAACTCCTGCTACCATTACTGCCGGGGGAGGGGGGGGGTGGAGAAAAGATGAAGAAGGAAATGGAAAGAACATTACAGGGCTTTGAAGGCTGGTGTGTGCAGAGCCCTGGGCCTGCTGCCCTGAGGAATCAGATCATAACAATTGAAGCATCTTGTGTGGCCCGGGTCCTGCGGTGAGACACAAGAGACGCAGGGGAACTAATACCAGCCTTCACTCGCTCTTTCTCCTGCTTACTTACAGCACGGGTCTCCAATGAGACAAAGTCTCAGCCACTGTTATTTCATTCTCGTCCCCTCCCTGACCTTGAACTCTTCCACCCAATCTCCCTTGACAGGGTCTCTCCCTCCTCCTGTCAGCAGTTTCTGCCCCAAGTCCACTGCTCCATCCTCCTCTTTCAGCATCACGTGACCCCCTGCAGTTTGGCTCTGCATTTCTTTCTAAGCCAGATCCTAGCTCAGGCCTGAGATGGCCTCGTTTCTACAGTGCAGGAGCACCCTGCCCCTAAGACCCACACAGGCTGGCCCAAGAAAGCTCCTGGGAGCAGGGCACAGGCTTGTTGAGACCTAAATCCTGGGCCAAGAACAGCACCAAACCGATTTTCGTAAATGCTATAAGGGCCCCAGTCAAGGGCGTGGTTAAAGTGTATTTCCCAAAGGGTGGTCCTGGTGCGACCTGGGTCAGGATCACAAAAGGTTACTAGCTAAAAGAACACATTCCTGGACCTCATTCCTCAAAATAAGGAATCAGTATCCGCATTACTAACATTCTCCTTACTTAAGTTGCAAGTTAAAGACCATGTGTGTATTATGAAAACACTAGCCAACAGCAGTATTGTTACTGAAAGTTTAGACCTGTTCCCTAAAAAATAATAGCTGCATGTTGGAAGAAACTTTCTTGATAAGCTTGGAAAAGAACTCTGAGGCTTTGGGGAAATCACGTCACTGTTCTGGCTTCAGTGTTCTCACCTCTGTTGGGAGAGGATTGGTTTCACTAGTCTCCCAGGTCCTTTCCAGCTCGGTTTCCCTCTAAGTTTAGGATTCTGTCACCATAGAGTGGCCCCTGTGTAAGCAGAGATTGTGGAAGGGAACCCTACAGGTGTGAGAGTCAGGAAGAGAGAGAAGAGCATGGTGGTATGGGGTGCAGGGAGGGTGTGGGCACAGTAAGAGGATTCCGCTTTGTAACTATAGACAGCTTTCTATAAAAACTTATTAATGGATTCTTTCTGCACCTCAACTTCGCCTCTCGGAAAAGGGAGCAAATGAAGGCTGCTGAATAACAATGTTTATGAAACATAAGCACATCATAGGTCTTCAAGAAAAGGTGAATAATATCATCACACATTATAGTATTTAGGATTAACAAAATCATGTCCATTGAGATCCCTACTACAAGATATGGCACAAAATAGATGCCCAGAAAATGGTAGTCATTTTTTTTTCCTGTATACTAGAAACAAACTGTATTGAATTATTTCATCCTTTCCTTCATTCAACATGTATTTATTGAGCTCCTAGTCTACAGGAAGTACAGCACTGATGTAAGGGGCAATGATACTTGGAATGGCTATGGTCCTGACCAGCAATGTGATCTAACAGGAGATATAGGTAAGTAAAGGCATTGTTGAAAGTGAAAGAAAGTGAAAGTGAAGTCGTGTCCAACTCTTTGCCACCCCGTGGACTGTAGCCTACCAGGCTTCTCCATCCATGGGATTCTCCAGGCAAGAATACTGGAGTGGGTTGCCATTTCCTTCTCCAGAAGATCTTCCTGACCCAGGGATCAAACCCGGGTCTCCCACATTGCAGGCAGATGCTTTAACCTCTGAGCCACCAGGGAAGCCAAAGGCATTATTCAGTTCAGTTCAGTTGCTCAGTCATGTCCGGCTCTTTGCGACCCCATGAATTGCAGCATGTCAGGCCTCCCTGTCCATCACCAACTCCCGGAGTTCATTCAAACTCATGTCCATCGAGTCAGTGATGCCATCCAGCCATCTCATCCTCTGTCTTCCCCTTCTCCTCCTGCCCCCAATCCCTCCCAGCATCAGAGTCTTTTCCAATGACTCAACTCTTCCCATGAGGTGGCCAAAGTACTGGAGTGTCAGCTTTAGCATCATTCCTTCCAAATAAATCCCAGGGCTGATCTCCTTCAGAATGGACTGTGCCGGGGTCCAGCCCCGGTGGATCCAGGGAATTCGAAGCGGGAATGGCATCGGCGAGGATCAGGAAACAATTGCTTAATTAAATGTTAATTAAGGATATAAAGAGTGGTTAAATAAGGATAGCTCAGTGAGGAAATTCAGTGGAGAAAAGAGGCTGAAATAAGGATAGCTCAGTGAGGAAATCCAGTGGAGAAAAGAAGCTGAATAATTCAGCCAGAAGGTGAGAGAAAGAACGACATGGGGAGACTAAGTTTCAGTGAACAAGGCCCGCACTTTATTTTCCAAAGTAGTTTTTATACCTTAAGTTATGCATAGAGGATAATGGGGGAAGGGGTAGAGTCATGCAGTAAGCCAGGCTTTCTTCCTGCAAACTTATCATAGGCAAAAGTTTAGGTGATTTGCATCATCTTCTGGCCTGGAGGCCTGTTAACATTTTAAGACCCTTTCTTCAGAAAACTTTTTCTTCTCTAAAGGTGATTAGTCAGGTGCCACCCTCTAAAAGCATTAGATAAAGTTGCATTCCTACAGGGCAAAGCTGTGGTGGGCTATAACAAGAAAAAGAATTAACTCAAGGGTCCAAGGTTACAAACATTAAAGCTACTACTTACACCAATTATATTAATCAATACACTGCCAGGGACACAGCAGGTAAGGGATATGGAGACTTAGCAGCAAACATTAGCCTAACAAGTGAAAAACCCTTCACCAATACAATTTCTAATCAATCTTTTAACTGCTCAAAGGAATCTGTATTTAGACAGTTTAGAACATCTCATGCCTCTCACAGTTGGGAGGCTCTGAGCAATCACATGTGGCCAGGAAAACCTATTCAGGCAGGATAGAGGACTTCTGAAGGAGTTTGTAGATTGAAACACTATCACACCCAGAAACTTTATTAACTGGAGCTGTAAGTTAACTCTTTTTTTTTTTTTTCAGAGAGAGGTAGTGGGGGACAGCCCCCCGTAAAGTCAGAGGTGTAGGTGAGACCACAAAGCAGAAAGTAGGCAGACTCTGGTTTTAGGGGTAGATGCTCAAGAATTTCCAGGGGGACTCCTGAGGCTCTATCCCACCTTTGCGTATGCTGAGCCTCCTTCCTCATGACCTTTGCCACGGGCGGAGTTCCTGCTCCCGGCAGGACTGGTTGGATCTCCTTGCAGTCCAAGGGACTTTCAAGAGTCTTCTCCAACACCACACTTCAAAAGCATCAATTCTTCGGCGTTCAGCTTTCTTCACAGTACAACTTTCACATCCATACATGACCACTGGAAAAACCATAGCCTTGACTAGACAGACCTCTGTTGGCAAAGTAATGTCTCTGCTTTTGAATATGCTATCTAGGTTGGTCATAACTTTTCTTCCAAGGAGTAAGCGTCTTTTAATTTCATGGCTGCAATCACCATCTGCAGTGATTTTGGAGCCCAGAAAAATAAAATCTGACACTGTTTCCACTGTTTCCCCATCTATTTCCCATGAAGTGATAGGACCGGATGCTATGGTCTTCGTTTTCTGAATGTTGAGCTTTAAGCCAACTTTTTCACTCTCCTTTCACTTTCATCAAGAGGGTTTTTAGTTCCTCTTCACTTTCTGTCATAAGGGTGGTGTTATCTGCATATCTGAGGTTATTGATATTTCTCCTGGCAATCTTGATTCCAGCTTGTGCTTCTTCCAGCCCAGCGTTTCTCATGATGTACTCTGCATAGAAGTTATATAAGCAAGGTGGCAATATACAGCCTTGATGTACTCCTTTTCCTATTTGGAACCAGTCTGTTGTTCCATGTATGGTTCTACCTGTTGCTTCCTGACCTGCAAAGGCATTATTCAGTTCAGTTCAGTTTAGTCGCTCAGTCATGTCCGACTCTTTGCGACATGAATCGCAGCAAACACTGTGCAATTGATGCTGAGCCATAGGAAAAGCAAGATACTGTGAACATACAATGTATCAGCGTGTACCAGGCCAGCACAACAGGTGCAAATGAAAGAATGCTCATGGCATGCATGGCCATGGAGATTAAAGAGGGTGGAGAAATAAGAAGGGACAGTTCACAAAAAGCTGTATAAGTCATGCTGTTTACATCTTCCCTTGTTTTTAGGGTGTGAGGAGCCACTGATGTGTTTTAGAAAACTTACTCGATAGCCAGGTGGAGAAGGAACTGGGTTATAAAACCAGAGGCAGTGACGAGGAAAGAGGATGGTGCGGTAAGGGATGATGATACCAGGATGATAATGATGGGCATAGATAAAAACAGACAGATTCCAAACATGCTCAAGAAGCAGAACCTACAGAACCAATTATTGATTGGATTGAAGGGTATGTAAGTAGTATTTTAGGGTCATTCAAGTTGTTTCCCAACGATCAATCAGAGCGAAGCCTCCACATAAATGACTGGCTAATGTTGACCTACATTTAAAAATGCAGACTGTGTGTTCAACAGGTTTATTTTAACAAATCAACGATTTTTGTTAGCTCAGTTTCTTTGTAATTATAATCATAGTTTCAGAATTTGGGAGGGATTACATTAGAATTTTTATTAGGGCTTTGGTTTTCTGTTAATTCCGGATGAAACTTCTTAGAACATCTTCAGATGCAATAATGAGCTTTAACCACTTGATGGCCACATTTCAAAGTCCTTTATCTTCCTCACCTCTGACAATTTTCTATCTATTCTAATCAGCTGTCTCTGGGACTAAATACATCTGTTTTTTTCTGCTTTAGTAGAATGTCTGTTCTTTCATCTACAAGACATGAGTATGAAATTGTACTAGATCCACAGTAGGTGGATCTTCACTAAAAATATTTAATAAACAAATGGCCAAATGAATGGATATCAGTGATAATCTGGTTTGCAAATACTTGGGACAGTTTGAAGCTTCATTATATTTCATATGTTTGAAATTCAGACAACCACTGTTTCATACCAAAGAAGTATTAGAATAAAGTAGAGTGTTTAGAAAATGGTTTAGATGCGTAGACAACAAAATAGCCTTCTAACCATATTAATAGAAGCCTTAATAAAGGAAGAAAATCTTTCCTTGTTCGTATGTAATACTGATTCTAAAGCTTGCATAATTGTCATATTTAGGAGAATGCATGGTATACATGGAATCTGTTGCAATTCAGGAGACCTGGGGTTTGATCCCTGGGTTGGGAAGATCCCCTGAAGAAGGGAAAGGCTACCCATTCCAGTATTCTGGCCTGGAGAATTCCATGGACTGTATAGTCCACGGGGTCGCAAAGAGTTGGACATGACTGAGTGACTTTCACTTTTTCATGGCACATTTTTCACTTAACATTTAACATAAGCATCTGTGTTTGACAATAGTTTCTACCATGTTAACTTTAGCTATTGACGCGATGAGCCAGCATGTCCTTTTCATCGCATATTAAGCCATTTCTGAATTTCATGACAATAAATCATGCTGTGAAAAACATTTCCTAGAGACACAGTCTCAGAATATTTAGAGCAAAATATGCTTTTTTGAGAATGAAACATCATTAAGATGCACAATAGAGCTGACTACAGATGTATTATCAGATGACAGTATTTATTTATTGAAAAGGACCAGCCATGAAGGCTTAGAGAAAAAGAAAGCACTATTAGTAAGTACTATTGGTACAATAAGACTTTTGCCATTGTTCAGTCGCTCAGTCGTGTCTGACTGTTTGTGACCCTATGGACTGTAGCCCAGCCCACCAGACTCCACTGTCCGTGGGATTCTCCATACAAGAGTACTGGAATGGGTTGCCATGCCCTCTTTTAGGGGATCTTCCTGACCCAGGAATTGAACCCGTGACTCCTGCATTGCAGGCAGATTCTTTACTGCTGAGCCACCAGGGAAGCCCCAATCTCACTAATAGGGCCGCACATAAAATGGAAATGGACATAGGGTTTGCAGCCAAATTGCTTTTGAATATGCAAGTACCAATGACAAAAAGCATTCAAAACAGAATTTTAGTCTGATTTCATTAAATATTCCATTTTTCTAGCTCTATAGTTTGATTTCAAGCTCATCAAGTGGATTTCTGGTTGGAATCTGATTTTCCGTGTAGGTCTGCCTCCAGGGAAGAAACATTCTCCCCTAGATTTTCTGGTATTTTTAGCCTTTCTACCAGAGATCTCTCTATGGAGTGATATATTGCTTGTCATGTAGTTTTCTACAGAAAGAACAATGCCCAAAAATGTGCTTCAACTTTTTCTGATCACTATTATAGGGTGAAATTACTATTTCACCCTATAAATAAATTACTTGCCATCATAATTACATACATCAATCTCATGACCTCAGCTAATATAAGATAAATCTGGGACATGGATTTGTTCTTACTAACAAAATCAACTCAGAACCTGTAGGACTCCAAGCCAGATGCTAGATTACATAAATTCACCAAGGTATTCATTGCACTCTGTCCCATTTCTGGACACAGCTTGCCAGCCTTGTCTCCTGGTGAAGAAGTGAAGTGTTACTTGATCAGCTGTGCCCGGCTCTTAGTTGACCCCATGGACTGCAGCCCCCCAGGCTCCTCTGTCCATGGGATTTTCCAGGCAAGGATACTGGAGTGGGTTGCCATTTCCTTCTCCAGGGGATCTTCCCGACCCAGGAATTGAACCCAGGTCTTCTGCCCTGCAGGCAGATTCTTTACCGACTGAGCTACGAGGGAAGCCCTGGTGGATGCACATTAACATGACCATTTGTGTTAGGTACAAGTATGCATAATTTCTAGAGAAACTCTTATGTTAATCAGAGGTGGGTTCAAACTTTGAAAACTTGAAGCTCACATTATTTGAAAGGAGAGTATCATTTTTTTTAATAATACAGAACTATGGATGTAAAATTAAATATTTATCCAGAAATCACATTATAGATTTAAAAAATCTGACCAGTAACATATATATCATGATAATTTAACATTTTTATTAATCAACTATCTGATATATCTCTATAATAATTTCTCCTACATTTTTGGCAGTATGTTCTTTAATCACCTGTTTATATGACAGTGGTTTTTTCCTTTCTATACACAGAATGGTAAATATAATTCAGCCTTTCTTCTAGTAATGGTTGAATCATTGATACTTTAGAAAAAATTGTTTTACCTCACTGATTATTGGAAATATCTTCTTTATAACATGTATTTCCAATGCTATAAATTTCCCTCTAAATACTGCTTTTGCTGCATCCTATGCGAAGAGTTGACTCATTGGAAAAGAATCTGATGCTAGGAGGGATTGGCGGCAGGAGGAGAAGGGGATGACAGAGGATGAGATGGCTGGATGGCATCACCAGCTCAATGGACATGAGTTTGGGTGAACGGGAGTTGGTGATGGACAGGGAGGCCTGGCGTGCTGCAATTCATGGGGTCACAGAGTCGGACACGACTGAGTGACTGAACTGAATTGAACTGAACTTTTTAAAAGTTGTATTTTCACTTTCATGTTATGATTTCTTTTAATAGATCCTCTTTTTATTTCTGTTTTCTGATATTCCATTATGCTTTGTGACATTTATCCTGCTTGAGGTTTGTTACAAATCCTGGAAATGAAATTTGGTGTCTTTAAAAAATTTGGGGGAAACCCCGACCCATTATTTTCTTTTGAAGTATTGCTTTTATGTCATTCTATTCCTGGAATTCTTTTTGGTAAGACCTTTCTTTCTGGAATTCTAATTTAAATCCTGTTTAACTTGCTTTATCTACCATCTCTTAACATCAGATTCACATTTTCCAAAAATTTGTTTCTCAGCATTGTATTTTGGATAATTCCTTTGTTATCTTTCCATTCACTAACTTCCCACTGAGGGAAATTTGTCTAAATTTTTGCTGAGGTTTTAATTTCTAAAAGTTCTATTTGATTCCTTTTCAAATATGTTTGGTCATATTTTAAATAATCTTGGTCATATTTCAAATTTTTCTTTTATTTCTTTAAATGTAGCACTTGCATTCTGTGTCTGATATTCCAATGACTAAAATATTTGTTAGCCCAAATCACCTATTATTATTGCATCTGCTGACATTTAGGTAATGCTTTGTTACTATGTGTCTTTGTGATATTTGGCTGTGAGTTGCTCATTTTCCTTGGAACTTGTCTGGGGATTTTTAACTAGAAATACTAGATTGAAGCTATGTTTCTGCATAATATATATATATATATATATATATATATATATATATATATTAGGGCTTCCCCAATGGCTCAGTTGGTAAAGAATCTGCCTGCAATGGAGGAGACACAGGAGACTTGGATTCAGTCCCTGGGTCGGAAAGATCCCCTGGAGGAAGAAATGTCAACCTCAGTATTCTTGCCTGGAGAATCCCATGGACAGAGGAGCCTGGGGGGCTACAGTCCACGGGGTTGCAAAGAGTCGGACACGACTGAGCAAACATTCACCTCTTATAAGTATTAGCTAATTGTCTGACAGCACTATCAACCTGTTCCAACTCTAAATCTAAACACAATTATAAACTTGAGGTTTTACATATCACATAAGTGTCTTTAATTTGGACCACAAATGCTGTGGCTTGTGGTTTGAAAGATGTCGTCTTTTCAGGTGCTAGCTTTTTAAGGCAACATTCTACCGGGCAGTCTATCTGGCAGGGGCCCTGCGTTTTGTCTTCTGTTCCCCGCATTCTGTATAGTTGTTAGAATGAAAACTTCCATTTTCCTGGGTCTGGAAGAAGTCTTTAGCACAAAAACTGCCTTTGTTTCTTTCTTACCTTCCAGGTTCCTACTCTCACTTGATTTTTGGTCTTTTCTAGTCCCTTCTTATAGTTTCAGATCCATGATATTCTTTAAAAGATGTTTTTCTATTTTACCCAGCATTTCGGTTGTTTAAATCATCTAGCCGAAAAGAGTTAGAGCAAGACTGAGACTGCTGTCCTTACAAAGTCCTATTTTCAAGACTGACCTCTGGCTGGCGTCCAGTGGCTACCCACCATTCCTAGAACTGCTAAGAGTGGTTCTCTGTACCTAAAACTATCTGTACCAGCAATGTGGTTTATGCTGAACACCTACTTTCTTTTCGGGAGTCTGGAATTTTGGTCAGTGATATGTAGAGAAAGCCCATATGTTCAGCCTCTGATAAAAATTCGGTACCAAGTCTCATAAGCTTCCCTAGTTGACATTTCTCAGGTGCTGTCAGCTCTCATTTCTCAGCCGTAACTCATTCTTGGAATTAAGCACTTCCCTGGGAGACGACTCTCAGAAGCTAGTTTCTGATTTCCTCTGGACTTCTCCCCATGCACCTTTCCCTTTGCTGATTTTACTTTGCATCCTTCCACTGTAATAGATCTTAGATGTGACTACAACTGTATGCTAAGTCTTTTGAGTCTTCCTAGTAAATCACCAAACCTGGGGGTAGTCCAAGGACCTCCAACACACCCATACTGGCAGAAAATCCAACAACATACCACCTTTAAAGAGGTTGTGTCCTCATTTAATAATTGAAAATCCCTGTAATCTAGAGATAGTAGTTAAAAGTTAAATGAGTTTGCTAGGGCTACCATAACAAAATGTCACAATGTCTGATTTTTCCTTCTGATCGCCTTCTTTATTGTAAACGCAAAGTACATTTCTCCTTTTTATTTGGCTAAACCAGCATGCTGGAACACATAAATACCACATTTGATAACAGAAATTCTATGACAAAAAAGTCTCTCCACTATCAAGTAAGTTTGGGAAACATTGATAAAATCAAATGGTTTTTTCAGTGTAGAAGTGCTCAGAGCTTTCCGTGCATTATCCTGTAATAAAAAGATGTGGTAAGCAGTGCTTTCAGAACTTAATTCATCTCGAAATCCTTCTTTTCCTTCGAATATATATTAATCTAACTTAGGACACTAATGTTCCTGAGGCACAGCTTAGAAAATGCTGCAATAAAAATTTGCCTCCTGTCTTTTGAAAAGCCTTTGGTGTTTAAGTGTTTTTTTTTTTTTTTTTTTTTGCTTGTTTTGTTGATTGGCTTCAGTCATATTTAGCAACCATCTTTTGAGCTGCCTCAAAATCATTAGCGATTTAAAGCATACTGATATGCCCAGATTTACCCTCAGGAGCAAAAATCCACAGTGCTCTTAAGTTAAAGATGTCTTATTCTTAATCGGAAACAGTTATGTGCCTTCTTGGGGTAATCAGAACTTTGTTGCTGGCAACTTCAATATTCTCAACTCCAGAATGGACCTAGTAAAAATTACCTACCATGTGGGAGTGATTTCAAATAAAACCATTTATGCAAATAGATCTTGTAAATTAATACACAACATTCATGGGTTAAAAAAAATTGTAAATCTACAGGTCTGCTCTTTCTTAAAACTTGGGAAAAAATTATAAATAAATTAGAAAAAAATTCATTGATTATTAAATAATCAATCAATCCTGCTTTGTGGGAGAAGGCTTTTTTGATACCTTTTTGGAATGGGAAGAAGATTTTAGTGGATTTCTTACATGTTGACCCAAAATGCTGTTGATAGGATTTACAAAACGTTCACATCTCCCATTATGATCACTGAGTCAGAGGTTCCCCATGGACTTCTTTTCCATTGCTCACATAAAAGGCCAAAGTACTCTGTGGCTACACACAAGAGACTCAATTGTCTATATTGCCCTTGAAACTTAGTAAGTAGATTACTGCCTTTTTATTCCAAAGAATTTCCCACCATAATTGTCATGCTCTCTTATTTCGGAACATTTTAATTGTCATGTCAGAACATTTTGAAACATTCACGGTCTCAAATAGTATTTACTGGGTTAAGTCATTTATTGTTTTATTTTATCTATTAACCCTATACCTGCTCATCAACCATGACTAACAACCGCCCCCCCCCCCCGCCCCCACCGCCATTAAAATCAAATAATCCAAAGTTCCAATTTGCTTGGGCAGACTTATCTTGGATAAATATTCAAGTCCTGATAGGATTTTTGAAATCTTGAATGTTGACACTTTCAGGAACTTCTGTTAGTTTGAGGACCCAGGCTCAAACAACTCTCCATGGCCTATGAGTTGATAAAGAGTAACTGTGGAGTTAAAGAGGAGTAAGAGTTAAACAGTGTACAAATAAATGAATGGGACTCTCTACTATAATTCATGCTTAAATAGGCTATGTTGGCAGCATTCATCTCATGCCCTGGATCCATTCATTTTGACAATAAATGGAGTCAATCTCCAGGGTGGTATGCAAACCCACTGTAGGAGATGAAGACAAACCTCTTGGAGCAAGAAAAAATCAGGTTAATGCCATGGTTGGGTCTCAGGTGTCAGAGCCAGAAAGAGAATATACCCAGAAGGAGAGTCGGCAGGACTAAAATCACCAGAGAAGCCTACCTGTCATCAGTTTCAAACAGTATGTGCAGAAATAAGTGAGTGAAAGTCTCTCAGTCATGTCCGACTCTGCCACCCCATGGAATTCTCCAGGCCAGAATACTGGAGTGGGTAGCCTTTCCCTTCTCCAGGGGATCTTCCCAACCCAGGGATTGAACCCAGTTCTCCCACATTGTAGGCCGATTCTTTACCAGCTGAGCCACAAGGGAAGCCTGAGCAAAAATAAAACCAGTAACAAAACCAAAAGGTCAAGAGCTAGACACAAACAGAAAAAAAAGAAAAAAAAACTATAAAACCCAGAATATTTTCAGGTATAGCAAAAAGTCACTTTCATTGAGCTCCAGTGATATGGTAGATCCAACCAGTCCATCCTAAAGGAGATCAGTCCTGGGTGTTCATTGGAAGGACTGATGTTGAAGCTGAAACTCCAATACTTTGGCCACCTGATGCAAAGAGTTGACTTATTGGAAAAGACCCTAATGCTGGGAAAGATTGAAGGCAAGAGGAGAAGGGGATGACAGAGCACGAGATGGTTGGATGGCATCACCGAGTTGATGGACATGAGTTTGAGTAAACTCCAGGAGTTGAAGATGGACAGGGAGGCTTATCATGCTGCAGTTCATGGGGTTGCAAAGAGTCAGACATGACTGACTGAACTGAACTGAACTGAGTGATATGGTGGATGGGAAATATGACCAGTATTAATACTGCTATCCACCACCAAACAGCAGGTACTGTGTTTACCTGTTCACGCCTCTTTCCCTGTGTGTACCAGCTCAGGGAGTGATGCTGAATCTGCTTAAAGTACAGTAACTTTCCACAAATGCCTTCCTCTATCGCTAACCCTCAATCTAGTTTCAGAATCTTCCCCTATGGAAGCAGCCACACACAGTGTTAAACCAAAAAACCACAGGATTGCATTGCTCCCACTCCTCTCCAAACATGAAATATGAGCAGGTTTCTACACTTAAACACAAAACACTATTATTAACTTGTTCTCTCATTTGAAAAGAGGAAATGGTTTAAGATGGATCTGATTCAAGAGGCAGTTGGATACAGGACGGTAGGAAGTCTCGAGGGACATGCTGATGTAGGATTCAGTCAAAAAGCTCCAAGTGCTCTGATTTTTCTAATCTAGTGTTTATTTGAGTCAAAGGATTAAAGCCAGCACACAGTGTAAACACAGTCGTCTCCAGCACCTCACATCTTGCGCTTGTGGAGTAGGTCAGTGAGTGCCCTCACCTGTGTCTTTGTGTTTGGATCTGTAGACAGTCCTGTGAAATAGACAGAAAAGGGATTAGTTCCCACATCATGTGATGACCACAGCAGGAATGGGGAGCCCGCTGTAAAGGAGGCCGGTAAGTTCATATTTCTCAGAGGCAGAGCTCCCCTTCCTGGTCTGCAGTGTCAGAGGGAAGAGTTGGCATCAGTTCTTGGCCGACTGCTTCCCAGGGCAATCCTCATTCTTGTCTCAGACCTGCTGCAGCTGTGTGCTGTGCTCCTCCACAGCAGCAGGAATCTGCTCAGCCCTTCTGAGTGACGATGGGAGTCAGAATGGGTGAGTGGGGTCAGGACACCCCTGGCCAGGATAGAGGGGCAAACCCATCTCAGTACCCTGTGAGAAAGCTCAGTTGCTACCTGATGTCCATCCTGCAGTGCCCACAGATGCCACACATTCTTGCACCCCACCCTTTCCTTGGTTTGACACTCAAAGGGGTCCTTCAACAGATGCCAGTTCCCTGGGATTTGCACCATGCTTGGCTAGTGACATCTCCAGGTCTCTGTGGTGTGGGGTTTTGTTCCTGTTCTCTGACTCCTAAGCTCTGTAAGACATATGTAATCCTTCAGCTCAAAGCCTGGCATTGGCCCTGGGTCCATGTATCCCTCTTAGGAGAAAGTCCCTACAGGATGGAGAGCTCTTTGGACTTCCAATGTTCATTGTCCAGAACAGAACCTGCTCTGCCACTATTAATTCTGGTTTGGAATTACCAGTCCCTCTTGAGGAAACAGAATAGAGCTTTGCTCCCATTCCCCACATTTCTATGAGCTGTTGCCCCATCCTAAACTTGGTCTTCCCTTTTTTACTTCATGTTATTCACACTTGAGAATTATTTAGATCCATTTGAAGTGGAAAGGGTTTTCCCTGGTCCTCTATAATGCCTTAAATGATTTTTGTTTGAAAATGATTATGAGATTTTAAAATACTAATTTATGTTCCTTATGAATAAGGACTTCCCTGGTGGCTCAGACGGTAATGCGTCTGTCTACAATGCGGGAGACCTGGGTTCGATCCCTGGGTGGGGAAGATTCCCTGGAGAAGGAAATGGCAACCCACTCCAGTACTCTTGCCTAGAAGATCCCATGGATGGAGGAGCCTGGTGTCCATGGGGTCGCAAAGAGTCGGATATGACTGAGCGAATTCACTTCACTTCACTTCACTTCACTTATAAATAAGCTAATCTCTCTCCCTTGAATGTCACCTGCCACTAACACTTTATAGGAAGGTTGGAGTACGAAAGGAGGATATAATATAGGAGGAAAAAAAGGAAAACCCAAGTCCAGTTTCTCCTGGCTTTAGCAATGCTTACAGACGACTCCGACAGATAAGAAGAGAAAAATCCAAAACCATCGCCTCTAACAAAACCCAGTCTATTCAGCGCTGAGAGGTTGTGTAAAGAAGGGAAAAGCCAGGGAGGAGTGGGAGTGGAAGAGACATCGTTTTTGTCATTCAGTCACTCAGTTGTGTCTGCCTTTTTGCAGCCCCATGGACTGCAACAGACCAGGCTCCTCTGTCCTCCACTATCTCCCAGAGTTTGCTCAGATTCATGTCCATTGAATTGGTGATGCTATCTAACCAATTCATCCTCTGCTGCTCCCTTCTCCTTTTGCCTTCAGTCTTTCCCAACATCAGTGTCTTTTCCAATGAATCGGCTCTTCTCATCAGGTGGCCAAAGTATTGGAGCGTCAGCTTCAACATCAGTTTTTCCAGTGAATATTCAGGGTTTATTTCCTTTAGGATTGACTGATCTCCTTGCGGTCCAAGGGATTCTCAGGAGTCTTCTCCAGTACTACAATCTGAAAGCATCAATTCTTTGGCTTTCAGCCTTCTTTACGCTCCAACTCTCACATCTGTACATGACTACTGGAAAAATCTTAACTTTGACTAAATGGACCTTTATTGGCAAAGTGATGTCTCTGCTTTTTAATATGTTCTCTACTGCTGCTGCTGAGTCGCTTCAGTTGTGTCTGACTCTGTGCAACCCCATAGACAGCAGCCCACCAGGCTCCCCCATCCCTGGGATTCTCCAGGCAAGAACACTGGAGTGGGTTGCCATTTCCTTTCCCAATGCATGAAAGTGAAAAGTGAGAGTGAAGTCATTTAGTTGAGTCTGACTATTAGCGACCTCATGGGCTGCAGCCCACCAGGCTCCTCTGTCCATGGGATTTTTCAGGCAAGAGTACTGGAGTGGGGTGCCATTGTCTTCTCCATAATATGCTCTCTAGCTTTGTCATAGTTTTCCTTCCAAGGAACAAGTGTCTTAATGTCATAGCTTTAGTCACTGTCCACAGAGCTTTTGGAGCCCAAGAAGAGATAATCTGTCACAGTTTCCACTTTTTCCCCATCTACTTGCCATGAAGTGATGGGACTGGATGCCATGATCTTAGTGTTTTAATGTTGAATTCTAAGCCAGCTTTTTCACTCTCCCCTTTCACCCTCATCGAGAGGCTCTGTAGTTCCTCTTCACATTCTGCCATTTAGAGTGATATCATCTGCACATCTGAGGCTGCTGATATTTCTTCTGGGAATCTTGGTTCCAGCTTGTGTCCCGCTTTTCACATGATATACTCTGCAGAGAAGTTAAATAAGCAGGGTGACAATATACAGCCTTATCCTATTCTATTACTTTCCCAGTTTTGAACCATTCAGTTGTTCCTTGCCCAGTTCTAACTGTTGCTTCTTAACCCAAGGTTTCTTAGGAGACAGGTAAGGTTGTCTGGTATTCCTATCTGTTTAAGAATTCTGTACAGTTTGTCGTGATTCACACAAAGGCTTTAGTGTAGTCAATGAAGCAGAAGTATTAATAGATGTTTTTCTAGAATTCCCTTGATTTCTCCCTGATCCAATGAATGTTGGCAATTTGATCTCTGGTTCCTCTGCCTCTTTGAAACCCAGCTTGTACATCTGGAAGTTCTCAGTTCATGTCCTATTGAAGCCTAGCTTGAAGGATTTTGAACATAACCTTACAAGCATGTGAAATGAGCACAGTTGTACAATAGCTTGAACATTCTTTGGCATTACCCTTCTTTAGGAATGGAAGGAAAATTGACCTTTTCCAGACCTGTGGCCACTGCTGAATTTTCCAAATTTGCTGACATATTGAGTGCAGCACTTTCACAGCATCATCTTTTAGGATCTTAACTAGCTCAGCTGAAATTCCATCACCTTCAATGGCTTTGTTAGTGGTAATACTTCCTAAGGCCCACTTGACTTCACACTCCAGGATGTTCAGTTCCTAGGTGAGTGAGCATACCATCGTGGTCACCGGGGCCATTAAGACCTTTCTTATATAGTTCTGTGTATTCTTGCCACCTCTTCTTAACCTCTTCTGCTTCTGTTAGGTCTTTACCATTTCTGTCCCTTCTCATTACCATCCTCACATGAAACGTTCCCTTGATATCTCCAGTTTTATTGAAGAGATGTCTAGTCTTTTCCATCTATTGTTTTCCTCTATTTCTTTGCACTATTCAATTAAGAAGGCTTTCTTATCTCTCTTATATCTTCTTATCTCTTGCTATTCTTTGAAACTCTGCATTCAGTTGGGTATATCTTTCCCTTTCTCCTTTGCCTTTACTCCTTTCCTCAGCTATTTGTTAAGCCTCCTTAGACAATCACTATGAATCCCAGGGACAGGGGAGCCTGGTGGGCTGCCGTCTATGGGGTCGCACAGAGTCGGACACGACTGAAGCGACCTAGCAGCAGCAGCAGCAGCATGCCTTCTTATATTTCTTGTTCTTTGGGATGGATTTGGTCACCGCCTCCTGTGCAGTGTTATGAACCTCCATCCATAGTTTTTCAGGCCCTTTGTCTACCAGATCTAATTCCATGAATCTATTCATCACTTCCACTGCATAATCATAAGGGATTTGATTTATATCATACCTGGATGGCCTAGTGGTTCCCCCTACTCTCTTCAATTTAAGTCTGAACTTTGCAATAAGGGGTTCATGATCTGAGCCACAATCAGTTCCAGGTCTTGTTTTTGCTGACTGTCTAGAGCTTCTCCATCTTTGGCTACAAACAACATAGTCTGATTTGGGGGTTGACCATTTGTTGAGGTCTCTGTGTAAAGATGTCTCTGGGGTTGCTGGGAAAGGGTATTTGATACCCTTTCTGTCAGCTGTTGCCCTGCTTTATTTTGTATTCCAAGGTCAAACTTCCTGTCATTCTGGGTATCTCTTGACTCCCTACTTTTGCATTCAAATCCCTTATGATGAAAAGGATATCTTTTTTGTTGTTGTTGTTGTTAGTTCTAGAAGCTCTTATAGGTCTTCATAGAAGTGGTCAAATTCCAGCTCCCTCATCATCAGTGGTTGGGGCACATACTTGGATTACTGTGATGTTGAATGGTTTGACTTGGAATTAACTGGGATTATTCTGTTGTTTAGTGGAGAGTGAAAAAGTTGGCTTAAAGCTCAACATTCAGAAAATGAAGATAATGGCATCCGGTCCCACCATGGGAAATAGATGGGGAAACAGTGGAAACAGTGTCAGACTTTATTTTTCTGGGCTCCAAAATCACTACAGATGGTGACTGCAGCCATGAAATTAAAAGACGCTTACTCCTTGGAAGGAAAGTTATGACCAACCTAGATAGCATTTTCAAAAGCAGAGACATTACTTTGCCAACAAAGGTCCATCTAGTCAAGGCTATGGTTTTTCCTGTGGTCATGTATGGATGTGAGAGTTGGACTGTGAAGAAGACTGAGCACTGAAGAATTGATGCTTTTGAACTGTGGTGTTGGAGAAGACTCTTGAGAGTCCCTTGGACTGCAAGGAGATCCAACCAGTCCATTCTGAAGGAGATCAGCCCTAGGATTTCTTTGGAAGGGATGATGCTAAAGCTGAAACTCCAGTACTTTGGCCACCTCATGAGAAGAGTTGACTCATTCATTGGAAAAGACTCTGATGCTGGGAGGGATTGGGGGCAGGAGGAGAAGGGGACGACAGAGGATGAGATGGCTGGATGGCATCACTGACTCAATGGACGTGAGTCTGAGTGAACTCTGGGAGTTGGTGATGGACAGGGAGGCCTGGCATGCTGCGATTCATGGGGTCGCAAAGAATCAGACACGACTGAGCGACTGATCTGATCTGATCTGATTCTGTTGTTTTTGAGATTGCACCCAAGTACCGCATTTCAGACACTGTTGTTGACTATGAGGGCTAGGGCTACTCCATTTCTTCTAGGAATTCTTGCCCATGGTACTAGATATAATGGTCATTTGAATTAAATTTACCATTCCTGTCCACCGATTCCTAAGATATAGATGTTCAACCTTGCCATCTCCTACCTGACCATGTCCAATTTACCTTGATTTATGAACCTAACATTCCAGATTCCTATGCAATATTATTCTTAATAGCATCAGGCTTTGCTTTCACCAGCAGGCACATCCACAGCCGAGAGTCGTTCCTGCTTTTGCCCAGCTGCTTCAGCCTTACTGTAGCTATTAGTAAGTGTCTTCCACTCTTGCCCAATAGCATATTGGACACCTTGCAACCTGGGTGGGGGGTGGGGCTCATCTTCAGGTGTCATATCTTTTTGCCTCTTCATACTGTTCATTCAGTTCTGCAGGCAAAAATTTTGGAGTGTGTTGCCATGTCCTTCCTCAGGGGACCACAATTTGTCAGAACTCTTCACTATGACCCATCCATCTTGGGTGACCCTGCAGCACATGGCTCATAGCTTCATTGAGTTATGCTATCCCCTTTTCCATGAGAAGGCTGTGATCCATGAAGAGGGAGGAGACATAGCCCCATTCAATATTTAGGAGTTTGGGGGAAAAACCACTTTTCAGGCTGCCTCACACCAACATGGTGGTGTTGTTGTTGCTCTTCAGTCGCTGAGTGGTGTTTGACTCTGCACAGCCCCATGGGCTGCAGAATGCCAGGCCACCTTTTCCCCTTCTATTTGCCATGAAGTGATGAGACCAGATCCCATGATCTTTGTTTGTTTGTTTGTTTGTCTTTAATATTGGGTTTTAAGCCAGCCTTTTCACTCTCCTTCTTCACCCTCATCAAGAGGTTCTTTAGTTCCTCTTTGCTTTCTGCCATCAGAGTGGTTCAGTTCAGTTCAGTTCAGTCGCTCAGTCATGTCCGACTCTTTGTGACCCCATGGACTGAAGCACGCCAGGCTTCCCTGTCCTTCACCAACTCCCAGAGATTGCTCAATCTCATGTCCATCAAGTCAGTGATGCCATCCAACCATCTCATCTTCTGTCGACCCCTCCTCCTCCTGTCTTCAATCTTTCCCAGCATCAGGGTCTTTTCTAGTGAGTCAGTTCTTTGCATCAGGTGGCCAAAGTATTGAATTTTCAGCTTCAGCATCAGTCCTTCCAATGAATATTCAGGACAATTTCCTTTAGGATTGAATGGTTGGATCTCCTTGCAGTCCAAGGGAGGACGCTCAAGAGTCTTCTCCAACACCACAGTTCAAAAGCATCGGTGTATCATCAGCGTACCTGAGGTTGTTGAGATTTCTCTCGGCAATCTTTACTCCAGCTTGTAACTTATCCAGCTCGGCATTTCACATGATATACTCTGCATATAAGTTAAATAAACAGGGTGACAATAAACAGCCTTGCCACACTCTCTCCTCAATCCTGAAACAGTCAGCTGTTCTATGTCTGGTGCTAACTGTTGCTTCTTGGCCCCCCATAAAGGTTTCTCAGGAGGTAGGTAAGATGGTTTGTTGTTCCCATCTTTTTGAGAATTTTCCACAGATTGTTGTGAGCCACACAGTCAAAAGTTCAGCATAGTCAATAAAATAGAGATAGATGATTTTCTGGAATTCCCTTGTTTTCTCTTTGATATGGTGAATATTGGCAATTTGATGCATGATTTCTCTGCCTTTTCTAAACCCAGCTGAATATCTGGAAGTTTTTGGTTCAATTAATGCTGAAGCCTAGTTTGGAGGATTTTAAGCAGGATTTTACTAGCATGGGAGATGGGCTCAATTGTCCAGTGGTTTGAACATTCTTTAGTACTGCCCTTCTTGGGAATTGGAATGAGGATTGACCTTTTCCAGGTGTGTGGCCACTGCTGGGTTTTCCAAATATGATGACATATGGAGTACAGCACTTTAATAGCATCAGCTTTTAGGATTTTAAATAGCTCTGCTGGGAGTCCATCACCTCCACTAGCTTTATTGGCAGTAGTGCTTCCTAAGGCCCGCTTGACTTCACACTCCAGAATGTCTGACTCTGAGTGAGGGACTGCACCATCAAGGTTATCCTGGTCATTAAGAAACTTTCTGGAGAAGGCAATGGCACCCACTCCAGTACTCTTGCCTGGAAAATCCCATGGATGGAGGCGCCTAGTAGGCTGCAGTCCATGGGGTCGCTAAGAGTCGGACACGACTGAGCGACTTCACTTTCACTTTTCACTTTCATGCATTGGAGAAGGAAATGGCAACCCACTCCAGTGTTCTTGCCTGGAGAATCCCAGGGACAGGGGAGCCTGGTGGGCTGCCGTCTATGGGGTCACACAGAGTCGGACACGACTGAAGTGACTTAGCAGCAGCAGCAAGATACTTTCTGTACAGTTCTTTTGTGTATTCTTTCCATCTCTTCTTGATCTCTTCTGCTTCTATTAGGCCTTTACCATTTCTGTCCTTTATTGTGCCCAGTTTTGTATGAAATGTTCCTTTGATATTTCCAATTTTCTTGAAGATATCTGTAGTCTTACCTTTTCTGTTGCTTCCCTCTATTTCTTTGCATTGTACATTGAGGAAGTCCTTCTTGTCTCTCGCTACTATTCCCTGGAACTCTGCATTCACTTGGGTCTACTTTTCCCTTTCTCCCTTGCTCTTTGCTTCTCTTCTTTCCTCAACTATTTGTAAAGCCTGCTCAGACAATCACTTTGCCTCCTTGCATTTCTTTTTCTTTGGGATGGTTCTGTTTGCTGCCTCCTATACAATATTATGGACCTCCTTCCATAGTTCTTCAGGCACATCGTTTACTAGATCTAATCCCTTGAATCTATTCATCTCCTCCACTATATGTTCATAGGGGATTTGACTTAAGTCATAGCTGACTGGCCTTGTGGTTGTCCCTGCTTTCTTTAGATTAAGCATGAATTTCGCTATGAGGAACTGATGATCTGAACCATAGTCAGCTCCAGGTCTTGTTTTTGCTCACTGTATACAACTTCTCCATTTTCATCTACAAAGAATGTAATCAATCTTATTTTGGTATTGATCATTTGGTAACTGCTAACTGCTAAGTCGCTTCAGTCGTGTCTGACTCTGTGTGACCCCATAGACAGCAGCCCACCAAGCTCCCCCGTCCCTGGGATTCTCCAGGCAAGAACACTGGAGTGGGTTGCCATTGCCTTCTCCAATGCATGAAAGTGAAAAGTGAAAGTGAAGTCGCTCAGTCGTATCTGACTCTTAGCGACCCCATGGACTGCAGCCTACCAGGCTCCTCCATCCATGGGATTTTCCAGGCAAGAGTACTGGAGTGGGGTGCCATTGCCTTCTCTGCATTTGGTGACATCCATGTGTAAAGCCATCTCTTGTGTTGTTGGGAAAACATGGTTGCTATAACCAAAGCATTCTCTTGGCAGAATTCTGTTAAACTTTGCACTTCTTCGTTCTGTATTCCAAGGTCAAACTTGCCTGTTACTCCAGGTATCTCTTGGCATCCTACTTTTGCATCCCAATCCCCTATGGTGAATAAGACATCCTTTTTGGTGCTAATTCTAGGAAGGCTTCTGGGTCTACATAGAACTGATCAACCTCAGCTTCTTCAGCATCAATGGTTGGGGCATAGACTTAGATTACTGTGATGTTCAATGGTTTGCCTGGGAAATGAACTGAGATCATTCTGTCATTTTTAAGGTTGCACCCAAGTAATACATTTCAGCCTGTTTTGTTGATTATGAGGGCTACTTCATTTCTTCTCTGGGATTCTTGCCCACAGTAGTAGATATAATGATCATCTGAATTAAATTCACCCATTCCTGTTCATTTTCCTTCACTGATTCCTAAGATGTTGATGTTTACTCTTGCCATCTCCTGCTTGACCACATCCAATTTACCTTGACTCATGCACCTAACATTTCACCTTCCTATGCAATACTGTTCTTTAGAGCATCAGATTTTACTTTCATCACCAGACACACCCACAACTGGTCTTCATTTCTGCGTTGGACCAGCTGCTTCACTCTTTCTGGAGCTATCAGTAGGTATCCTCCACTCTTCCCCAGTAGCATATTGGACACCTTCCCACCAGGGGGATCATCTTTTGGTGTCGTATCTTTTTGCCTTTTCATACAGTTCATGGGGTTCTCACGGCTAGTATACTGGAGTAATTTGCCACTCCCTCCTCCAGTGGATCACATTTTGTCAGAACTCTCCATTATGACCCATCCATCTTAGGTGGTCCTGCATAGTTTCATTGAGTTATGCAAGCCCCTTTGCCACAACAAGGCAGTGATCCATGAAAGGGGAAACCAATTTGGGGGTGAGTAACTCAAAAGTAACTTTATGCATCGAACTTGCACTGGTCATCTATTTTACATATGGTAATGTACCTGTTTCACTGCTATTCTCTCAAATCACCCCACCCTGGCCTTCTCCCACTGAGTCCAAAAGTTTGTTCTTTACATCTGTGTCTCCTTTGTTGCCCTGCATGCCTGATCATCAGTACTATCTTTCTAAATTCCAAATATATGCGTTAATATGCAGTATTTGTCTTTCTCCTTCTGACTTACTTCACTCTGTATAATAGGCTCCAGGTTCATCCACCTCCTTAGAACTGACTCAAATGCATTCTTTTTTATAGCTGAGTAATATTCCATTGTATATGTGAACCACAACTTCCTTATCCATTCATCATGTGCCAATGGACATCTAGGTTGCTTCCATGTCCTAGCTATTATAAATGGTGCTACAATGAACATAGGGATACAAGTGTTTCTTTCAGTTTGGATTTCCTCGGTGTGTATGCCCAGCAGTGGGATTGCTGGGTCATATGGCAGTTCTATTCCCAGGTTTTTAAGGAATCTCCACGCTGTTCTCCATAGTGGCTGTCCCAGTCTGCCTTCCCACCAACAGTGGAAGAAGGCTCCATTTTCTCCACATCCTCTCCAGCATTTATTGTTTGCAGACATTTTGATGATGGGCATTCTGACCAGCGAGAGATGATACCCCATTGAGATTTTGATTTGCATTTCTCTAATAATGAGTGATGCTGAGCATCTTTTCTTGTGTTTATCAGCTATCTGTATAAAGCTGGGGCTCTGGGACAACCCAGAGCAATAGGGTGGGGAGGGAAAGGGTGGAGTTCAGGATGGGAGAGATACATGTATACCTGTAGCTGATTCATGTTGATATATGGCAAAAAAAAAAAAAAAATCACAATATTGTAATGTAATTGCCTTCCAAATAAAATTAATAAATTAATTTAAAACAGAAAAAAATGTAATTTTATTTAATGTTAGTAGTAGTTCTCAGAATGTGGTCACCTGAGCAGCAACATCACTTGGGAACTTGTTAGAAGTGTATATTTTCGAGCCCCATCATAGTCCTGCTGTAGTCATTGTGTTAATTACTCATATATAACTATAAATGCAAAACAAATTTTTTAAGTTGAAATTTAATATATTAATATAATGTGGATAATGATCATTTTTCTCCATTATCATAACTGATAAATCTTTGGTTGCAGTTTTAGAAGTTTATAATTTTAACAAAGTTCAATAATCAATTTTTAGAAATCTGCCTCATCCCAAGGTCATGAAAATATTCTAGTTTCCCTTCTGAAGATTTACTCTTTTACTTACAATTAGATCTGTAATTCATCTGGAATCTATTATTGTATACAAGAAACGGATTAAGTTTCATTTTATCCTCCTCTGGATATCCAGTTGACAGCACATTGTTTGTTTGAGTCTATTTCTGTCCCCAGTACTCTGCAGTGCTATTTTCGTCATGAGTCAAGTGTTGATATATGTGTAGTTCTATAGAAACCTGTATATATAAGGTTTCCTTTTTGTTCCACTGGACTAATCGTCCATTACAGTAGTATGTGCTGTTTTAATTGTTGTGGTTTTGCAATAAATCTTAATAGCAGGTATAACAGCTCTTTCCACTTTAAAAAATATATATTTTCTTCAAGGTTGTCTTGGCTATTCTTGACTCCTTAGATCTCCATGTTAAAACTTCAGTCACGTTCTCAACTGCCACCAAGAAGATTTTCTTGGCTATTCTTGGACCTTTTTTAGACCCGAGAATCTTTAGGATTAGCTTGTCATAAACAAACAAAAAACAAAGACACAATCTTTTGAGATTTCAATTGAGATTTCACTGAGTCTATACATCAGTTTGTGCCATTATGATATTAAATATTCCAATCCAGTGGTATATCCCTTCTTTATTAGAGTCTCTTTCATTTTCTACCAACTGAAAACAAAACATATCAAAAAACCCACAACATTCTGTATAGGGTTTTTACTCATCTTTGTTAGTTATACAGCTAGTACTTGATCTTGTTACAAATATCATGAATAATATAACATTTTGTACTTCATTTTCTGATTGGTTGCTATTATATGAAAGTACAATTCATTTTTGCATATTTACATTGTATCTAAAGCTCATTAATTTATTCTAATAGTTATTCTTTTGTATGTACATAGGTAATCAAGACATCTGTAAATAATAAGTACTCAATTTATTATTTTCTGATTCTATTACATTTATTTTCTCACCTTTTTTTTTAACTGTCTATGACTTTAATTTTTTAATTGAAGAATAATTGCTTTACAGAATTGTGCTGTTTTTTTCCAAACATCATGTCTAGGATTTTTAATGCAATGTTAAAGAGAAAAGTAAATTCCTTTGTCTTGCTCAGCATTTGAGAAGGCAAGCTTTCATTATATCTCCTTTAAGTAGGTTATTATAGATATTCTTTATCAGATTAGAGATGTTTCCCATTAGTCTTAGTATGATAAAAGTATCATGAATGGATGTTGAATTTTATTGAGTGTTTTGAAAGTATCATATTTTGATTTTTTTCTTTATTTTTTACATCTGGTTTCTTTAACATAATTTTTTGGAGATTCATTCATTAATTGGTTATCCCTGTTTTTTGCTGAGAAATATGATTATAGTCCATGGGGTAGTGAAGAGTCAGACAGGACTGAGGACTAACACTTTCACATGCCTTATGCATACATAGTTCTTTAGTATATTGAGATATTGGTGGGCATCTGAACCATTTCAGTTTGGGGCTATTACAAACAAGGCGTCTATGAATCCTTGTGCAAGTCTTTATGTGAACATGTGTTTTCATTTTTCTTAAATAAATACCATGGACTAGAGTTTTTCCTTTTCCTTTCAAACCTTTCTATCCTTCTACTTATGGTATTTCTCTTGTAAACCTCATAAATGTGGCTCTATTATTTTCATTCAGTCTGTTCATAATTGTCTTTTAGAAACTTATTTCAAAATGAGTGTAACTGCAGATATATTTGAGCTTAAATTTATCATCTTTCTATGTACTTCACTCATCTCTTTATTTTTCTCTCTTTTCTTGCTCACTCATGAATTTTTTTTTTAATTTCATCTGCTCTCCACTTTAGCTAGCAAGCTATTTTTTTTTTTTACTATTCTTTTAGTGTTTACCTTCAAAATCATAGCATATGGCCTTGATTTGTTAATATCTAATATGAATTAGGACTACTTTCCAGGCAATACAGGAACTTTAAACAAATTAATCCCATTTCCCCTTGCCTGTTCCAACTTGTGTGCTTTTGTTGCCATGTGTTTTGATTCTGTTTGTTTACAATTCTGTCTTATGTATTGCTATTGTTTTACACAGTGAGTTTTCACTCATGTATTTGCCTTTGCTATTGTTCTTCCTACTCTTGTATCTCTATGCCCCTATCTGGAGTCATTTTCTTGCTCTCTGAGGAATTTTATTAATAATTTTCTGTAGTGGGATCTGTTGATGGTCAATGTCAGGCAGTTATTTTCTTTTAACATGGCACTTATCACTCCACAGACTTCAGGCTTCTGTTTTCTGTTCCATTGAGTCAGCTGTCAGTTTTATTTTTACGGATTTAAAGAAAATATGGAGATTTCCAGGTGGTGCAGTAGTAAAGAATTCGCTTGTCAATGCAGGAGACACAGGAGATGCAGGTTCAATCCCTGTACCAGGAAGATCATCTGGAGAAGGAAATGGCAGCTCACTCCAGTATTCTTGCCTGGAAAAGTCCATGGACAGAGGATTCTGGCAAGTTACAGTCTATGGGGTCGCAAAGAGTTGGACATGACTTAGAGACTGAGCATGCATGCACACACAAAGAAAAGTATTTCTTTTTTTCTCTGCCTTGTTTTTAATACTTTTTTCTGTTTTTAAGTTCCAACAGTTTTATGATGATCTATCTTGGTTTATTTTATTTATTCTTCTTGGGATTGATAGTACTTATTTGAATCTGTGGCTTTATGCTTTTAGAATTTCATAAATCTCAGCCATCATCTCTCCAAATATTATTCTTTCCCCATTGTCTTTCTTTCCTTCCTTCTGGGGTTCCAGTTACAGTTATGTTAGACCAAAAGAAGAGTTCCAATTATGAATGTGAGAGTTGGACTGTGAAGAAGGCTGAGTGCCGAAGAATTGATGCTTTTGAACTGTGGTGTTGGAGAAGACTCTTGAGAGTCCCTTGGACTGCAAGGAGATCCAACCAGTCCATTCTAAAGGAGATCAGTCCTGGGTGTTCTTTGGAAGGAATGATGCTAAAGCTGAAACTCCAGTACTTTGGCCACCTCATGTGAAGAGTTGACTCATTGGAAAAGACTCTGATGCTGGGAGGGATTGGGGGCAGGAGGAGGAGACGACAGAGGATGAGATGGCTGGATGGCATCACCAACTCGATGGACGTGAGTTTGAGTGAACTCCAGGAGATGGTGATGGACAGGAGGCCTGGCGTGCTGCTATTCATGGGGTTGCAAAGAATCGGACACAACTGAGTGACTGAACTGAACTGAACATGACCTATATTCATACTCATTTTTTGAATATTTTTGATGGTTTTTATTCTTTACTGTCTATACTTTAATCTCTTTTTATTCTGATCTATGTATGTTTTATTAATTGGATTCATCTCTAACTACAAAACACTCCTCTAACCTACATGTCGGTGTACCAACCTATTTTAGTTCCTGCATCTGTCTGGGCCTTTTATCACACTGCTCTTCTGTCCTACGCACACATCCTCCAGTACTGATGTCTAGTATCATCCTGTCCTCCATGTTGTTTTTCTTAATGGTTCCCAAGCAGAGCCAAGCTCTCACACAGCCCCACTTGACTTGTGCAGACCAACGTAGGACCAACACAACACTTCATGCACTTATTTGTCTATACCTCTAACTCCTACCGGTAACTGGGAACACCTTTGCCTTATTCAGCTTCAAGTTTCCAAGAGCCAGCACACAAAAAACCAATAAGTACATTGATGCTGAGTGAATTAGTATAATGCACTCAATCCTGGTTACATGTTAGAATCATATTAGGGACGTGTGTTTTGAAAACAAACAGATATATCAAATCTAGATGTGGGATCTAGGCACTAGAACATTTGAAAAAACTACTATGAGTAATTCTAATGCATAGCTTGAGTTGAGGACTTCTGACTTAAAGAAACTGCCTCAAAAAAGATGACTTGATGGTGTAATGGGCTGAGAGCTGAAATGGTTTCCCTGTGAGGAAATGAGTACATTATGTGAAGCACCCCAGAAGATATACATGTCAGGGTAATGCATTTGGGTGCAGCTGTCCATGGATGCGTATTACCAGTGGAGACTCACTGTGTGTGTGTGTGTGTGTGTGTGCATGCGTGCACACACGCACGTGCACAAGTACACATGTATTTAGGAGGTGAGAATGAGAAAAAGAATCCTCAGGGTCACAGAGGTGACAGCTTGGGAGTCTAATCTAGAGCTCAAGTTGGTAAATAATCTGAAGAGAATTCCTGTCTTCTATCTCCCTTTGCAATGGCGGTATAGGCAGACCATCCCTACCTGTTAGCAGGAGGGTGCCTCATTCCCATTCATCCCAACACTTTGGGGAGATAGCAGGTGACTGATGAAGGCACCACAAGATAAGAGAAACCCCGATGTCAATCCTTAGGTGAAGCTATCAGCACTCCTGCCCCAGTTCAGACCTCTCACTGTGATGATGCGCACACTCCTCCAGTTGTCATAGAAACTGGCTCTTTCTTTCTGACTCCGATTTCCTTTGCTGTGTGTTTGGTTTCCCATGTTTTAATGAAATTAGGTATGCAGTGAAGTGTGCACACTTGCTCCCACATGACCGTGCCCGCCTCAGATCAAAGCAGCTCGAGATTGTCTTGTGCCTCATGAGGCGAGTGGATGGTGGGGAGCCATGGTCTCCTTCCGCTGTCCAGAGGCTGCACCCCGCTTCGGCTCCGGCATTTAGAGTCTGACACCAGCCTTCTCCAAGTTCAAATGCAGAAGCTATTTTTGGATTCTCAGATCAGACACAGGACAGAAAATTGGATTAATAAAATATCGAAAATAGGGAGAACATTCTGTGCACCCAAGGGGAGTATTTGTGACGTGCTTTAATTATTGGGAAGATGACCCTAATTGGAGAAAAAGAAAAGCAGCCCTGGATTGATATCAAACTGAGCTTAATAGAGTGTTAACGAGGCCTCCACATTTATAATATATCTCAATTGTCCTCTTGACACGAATTTGGGTCTTCAGTTACAGTCCCTGGTAATGTCCTGAATCCTATTCCTTTGTGTCTTCTGAACCCTTTATTAATAATTTTCCTGTATAAGAAGAGATTTTTAGGAAACAAGTAATTGCTGGATTCTTTGCTGCCCTCAGCTGTGAAGACTAGGATAAGACTGTGGTGTTCTATAAAAAAATCATTTAATGAACCATTTTCATTCTCCTTTCTTCTTCTAGGGTGGAAGGGAGTGAGGAGCATTTTCTTTCTTTACAAACTCTCAGAGTTCTGGAAGGGAGGTTGTCTGTGGGGTTTCTAAATTATGTCTCTACCACTACAACTTCTCCTCACAGAATTTCACAGAATTCTCCTCACAGAATCTCACCACAACCAAGCAATCACTTGGTTATGCCTCCTGTTCTCTATATCTTCCTGTACAAGTGTGAGTGCTAAATTGCTTCAGTCGTGTCTGACTCTCTGCGACCACATGGACTCTAGCCCGCCAGGCTCCTCTGTCCATGGGATTCTCCTGGCAAGAATACTGGAGTGGGTGGCCATGCCCTCCTCCAGGGGATCTTCCTGCCCCCAGGATCGAACCTGAGTCTTTATGTCTATTGCATTGGTAGGTGGGTTCTTTACCACTAATTCCACCTGGGAAGCCCCTATACCTTTCTACCTAAGCCATATTCAGTGAACAGACTCTTATTTACTTCTTGTTTATACGTCACTTGCCTATGCCATAAGTTTCTGAGACCAACCCCAGAGGAAGGGCAATGACTGAGTGTTTGCTAGAAAAGTAGATAGGATGAATCTAGTGAGTTGTATGCCCCAGGAGGGCCACTGAGTTATATAGGTCAGAAACATTTTTGTTTTACCCATCAGGTAACCCATGACTGTAGGAACCACGGTAACCCTCCCTGCTTCCACTGAATACATCTAAGGTCTTTCACTGGTCAGCCCTTATTCAGAATCTTAGGTCTAAGTCACCTTGCCTTTGGTCTTTGGTCCAAGAATGTCATGTGCAACAGGATGGGATGCTTTATTATTAGTATCAAAATTATTCCTCCATCCAGGCTCTCTGTGTCTCTGGAAGATTACTGAATTTATTTCAATCTGTATAGAGATCGATTTTTAGTATCCTGATAGAAACTCCTTTAGATTGAACACTTGCTGAACTTAGAAGTCGAGGAGATGCTCATTGCTTTGTTGAATGAGACTTTCTATTCGCTTGTAAGAACTCAAAAGCCAGTAAACCAGCTCTTATTAATTTTGCTGCACTGGAACTGAGAATCATACCCAGATACCAACTAAATCTGGTCCAGAGGGATCAGTCTTCCAACAGAGATACAACGCCTGACCTAGCCTTTGCTCAGTATTGAGCATCAGCTGTGATAGGAGGTGAAAGAGTCATTCCTGAGAAGCAGGACATTCCTACAGGGCATCACCTTAAATAACAGCTCAGAAATGGGGGCCTGTTTTGCCCTAAATGTATCAACATCAACATCTTTATGCAGAAATTTGATTTACAAAACTTTTTAGGGAAACATGACTACTTTCAACCCACGAGTCACACCTGGAAATTCCCTTGACCTTAAACACAGTGGGCAGAGTTGTCAACAATGCAAACTTGCCCACAATCTCTGGCCCAGAACTTTCTATTTTAAAAATCACAGGACGTGCCAGTCCCTATAACAGGAACACCCATCCGCCCCTTCCACGTCCATTTCCATCACCCAGTATCCAACTTTGTCACTGCATCTGACAGTAACAGACTCTAATCAGTGTATTTTCCTTTTATCCTTAGCTTTTACCCACTCAATTTTTGTGTCAGTCAAGAGAGGCCAGATTATGTCTCACTGAAAAAAAGTCCAAAATTTTGTACTTAGCACAGCAAAGACTTATTTTTAATTCACAGAAAGTCTACAATGGGTCTGGACAACTCTCCAGTCCAAATGCTCTTCTAGCAGCAGCTAAGGCATCCAGTTGGAAGGGGCCTCCACCAGCTTCTGCCTGTATCTTTGGGACACTCAGACTCCTTGGTTGACCTGTCAGTGAAGAACTTTCCAGAACAGAGTTTGGTAAACCTTTTCTTAAAGGGCTAGATAGTAAATATTTTTGACATTGCAGGCCAGGAGATCTCTGTTGCAACCACTCAACTCTGCCAATGTTGCATGAAAACAGCCATAGATAATATGAAAGTAAATGAGTGTGGCATGTGCCAACAAAATTTAATTTACAAAAACAAGTAGTGTGCTGGATTTGGCTTGCAAGTCATAATTTTCTGATTTCTGGTGTACAGTCTCTCACTGGCATTAAATGGTTTTGCCTGAATTCTACGCATAACATTTTACTCATATTTTATTTGTGAAGTCATATGATCATGCCTTCAGGAGCCAGAGAAGTATCATTTTCCCATGTTTTCAGAGGAGAAATGAGAGACTATGAGTTTTACTGATTTTTTCATGCTGTTTTATAAAGTTCAGAATAAATGGAAATTCTAGAAATAGTGATTCAATCAGACATCTTAGATTTGAATAAGTCTGCAGTCACCTGGTCTCCCCCATGACCCAGGGAAGGAAGTTTAACTTTCTGGACTGTCAACATCTTTATTTGTAACATGAAGATATCTGTCTTCCTAAAACGAATATGAGAATCAAGTGAGATATTTCAGGATAAAGGGATTTGGAAACTCAGCCTTGGAGATTCATGCCATTAGCATTCACTGCTGCCTTGAGCTTCGTAGGGCCCAGAGTCAAGCTGTTCTTCAGTTTAATGTCTAGGTTTTGTCATACTCCTAGTTCCAAACTCAAGGTCCGAAGTTGTGGCCTCTTCCAGGACTTTCGCTTAAGCTCTAGAGCTGGAGTCCAAAATTCATCTTTCCTATTCTCTGCAGATGACAGCCCATGACACTGCACGGAGTGGAAACTGGCAGTGGAATGGCTAGCTGAACTAAACAAGGGACAAAGGGGAAAAACAGGCACATGACCTCTTTTGGGAAAGCAAAACTGTTTTTATGAGGCATGCAAATTTTTTTTAGGGATGCAAATTTTTTTCTCCCTGCCTTTTCCCTCTTGGTTTCCAGAAGAGTGTCATTATCTCTTAAACAGTTCTCCTAAGCCACTTCAATCCTGTGCATTTGTTAGTCTAACATGATGTGCTTTAACTCCACTCTATTTTCAAGCCTCCAGGATGGCTGAGAAAGGAGTGAGGGAGGTGGGAGGGGCTGGAGGGGAGAGTAAGGGGAACAGCCTTCACGAAAACATTTGAAGGAAGCAAACTGACATTTTGGTGAGCATTTTCCCTGTGCCAGGAGCATTACACACATTATCTGATTTTATCACCATAATAATACTGCATTGCAGGCTTTTTTATTTCCACCATAGAAATGAAAACTCAAAGAGTTTAGGTAACATTCCTAGGACCACACAGCTAGGAAGCTGCAGAGCCAGGATTTTGAACCTGGCTGACTTTTCACCCTTCTAGGTTGGGTCCTCCACAAAGGAACTCCATCCAGATGGGTGTCAATGATGCTTCTTCCTTTCAGGGAAGTTTACTGAGTCTTCTATCCCAGTGGGAAAGGCTGGTAATACCCAAGGTAATTCAGTACTGAAGTACTTCCATCCTTCTCACTTAAGGACATCATTCACACCTGGTTCTCCTTCCTAGCCTCCATGCAGATTTAGGGCTGAGTTTGCAGACCCAAGGGCTTCCCTAATGGTTCAGATGGTGAAGAATCTGCCTGCAATGCAGGAGGCCCAGGTTGCATCCATGGGTCAGGAAGATTCCCCTGGATAAGAGAAAGGCTACCCACTCCAGTGTTCTTGCCTGAAGAATTCCATGTACAGAGGAGCCTGGTGGGCTACAGTCCAGGGGTCACAGAGTCAGACATGACTGAGCAACTAGCACTTTCACTTTTCACTTTTGAAGACCCAGGGGATTTATTTTGTCAATAAGCAATAGAAAATAAGCAAACTCTTAGGAAGGGAGCCTCAGTAAGAAGATAAGGAGACAAGATTGATGATGATGATAATTGTTAATAGTTACTACTCCCATTTGCCAACCACATTCACACAATCCTGACAAAAATCCTATGAAGTAAATACTAGTAATTATATTTTGAAACCGAGGCACCAAGATATGAGGCAACTTGCGCAAAGTTACACAGCTAGCAAATAAAAGAACTGGGGTTTCAAGACTCCCTGGTAGTCCAGAGGTTAAGAGTCCATCTTGCTGTGCAAGGGACACTGGTTCTATCCCTGATCTGGAAAGATCCCACATAGAGCAGAGCAACTAAGCCTGTGCACATTGCAACTACCAAGCCTGTGCGCTCTGCAGCCCATGTGCCACAACCAAGACCCAACACAGTAAAATAAAATGCATAACTAAGTAAAAGACCTGGGATTTGAACCTAGAAAGGATGACCCCAAAGCCTAGTCTCTTATCCACTCTGCTAGACATCTCAACCAGCTAGGAGATTTTTTTTTAAATGCCAGTACCCAGCCCTTACTCTTAGAGGTTCTGATGTATTTGGTGTGAGATAGGTGTTGATATCGATCAGTCCTGGATGTTCTTTGGAAGGAATGATGCTAAAGCTGAAACTCCGGTAGTTTGGCCCTCTCATGCCAAGAGTTGACTCATTGGAAAAGACTCTGATGCTGGGAGGGATTGGGGGCAGGAGGAAAAGGGGACGACAGGGGATGAGATGGCTGGATGGCATCACTGACTCGATGGATGTGAGTTTGAGTGAACTCCCGGAGATGGTGATGGACAGGGAGGCCTGGCGTGCTGTGATTCATGGGGTCACAAAGAGTCGGACACGACTGAGCGACTGAACAGAACTGAACTGAACTGAAAGTGTTCTAAATCTGGAGTGCAGCAAAGTTGAAACTGTGTGACTCAGTTACTTCATCTCCCTGGCCCTCGGCTTCTTCATCTCAGTATGGGGGCCAGGGAACTGTGAAGGGCAACTTGAGAGGTCACAGTAAGTGAAGAGTCGCATTGGCCTTTGATGGGTGGCTTCCAAGGACACTAGCATCAATTGATGTTAGAGACAGTATCTCCTGATGTTTTTCTTGCCCAAATGATTAATAACATCCTGCTCATCTCATGTGTGAGCATGCCCTTTGGCTCTCAAAATCTGCACATGCATGATTCTAAATTCTACTGAGTATCAAGGGAGATGGAATTCTTTCCCTCATTGCTGAATGGGTTATTCTCCCTTAAAATTTTTAACCAGTCAAACGGTAAAGGCACGCATGCTGTGCATGCTGTCACTTCAGTCACGTCCGTCTCTTTGCAATGCTATGGGCTGTAGCCGGCCAGGTTCCTCTGTCCACGGGATTTTCCAGGAGAGAATACTGGAGTGGGTTGCCACGCCCTCCTCTAGGGGATCTTCCAGAACCAGGAATCGAACCCAAGTCCCCTGTCTCCTGATTGGCGGGTGGGCTCTTTACCACTAGCACAACCTGGGAAATCCAAGCTGTGAAGGAGGCCCAGGCAAGTCTCCAGACTGATCTTCTCCTACAGCAGGGTCTCCATGACTGAGGAAGTGCATCTTCAGTCTGAGCCTAGAATTTCTCATTTACAAAATGGGATTTTTAAAAAGTTCAAAGGGCTCTTCTAGAGATTGAATAAAACGTCAAACATCATATACATATCATAGAACATAGAGGTACCTGGCATACAACAAATACTTATGAATAGAATATGCATACATGATGAAATAAATGTCATTTTCCTTATTGGGCTGATTAAAGAAGAAGCTATGCTAATTTATGTAAAGCATGATGAAAGTTAACATAAACAATAATTACAGATGCCTAGCAAGATGATCAAACCAGTCAATCCTAAAGAAAATCAATCCTGAATATTCACTGGAAGGACAAATACTGAAGCTGATGCTCCAATACTTTGGCCACCTGATGCAAAGAGCTGACTCATTAAAAAAGACACTGATGCTGGGAAAGATCAAAGGCAAGAGGAGAAGGGGATGACAGAGGACAAGATGGTCAGATGGCATCATCGACTCAATGGACATGAGTTGAGCAAGCTCTGGGAGATGGTGAAGAACAGGGAAGCCTGGTGTGCTGCAGTCCATGGGGTCGCAAAGAGGCAGACATGACTGAGTGATTGAACAACAAAAAGTATGATGATGTCTTCTAATTATGTGTTTATTGCATTTTAAAATGTTGGTATATTTCTATTATTGCAAGAAATTAAGCTAACACATAAAAAGCATGTAAAAACCATAAGTGTAATCCCATATGTGATCCCACCACTGGATATGCACATGCCAGAAAGGAGAAGACAGCTCCCTAGGAGGATCTTTTATTTGCAAATCAGGGGAAGAATGTGAAGACTCCTACAGTCCACTGGGGGAGTCTCAGGGCTAAATCCCTCTCCATTTGAAATTGAAAGAGACACGTGTACCCTAATGTTCATCGCAGCACTGTTTATAGTAGCCAGGACATGGAAGCAACCTAGATTCCCATCAGCAGACGAATGGATAAGAAAGCTGTGGTACATATACACAATGGAGTATTACTCGGGCATTAAAAAGAATACATTTGAATCAGTTCTAATGAGGTGGATGAAACTGGAGCCTATTATACAGAGTGAAGTAAGCCAGAAAGAAAAACACCAATACAGTATACTAACGCATATATATGGAATTTAGAAAGATGGTAATGATAACCCTGTATGCAAGACAGCAAGAGAGACAGATGTATAGAACAGTCTTTTGGACTCTGTGGGAGAGGGCGAGGGTGGGATGATTTGGGAGAATGGCATTGAAACATGTATAATATCATATGTGAAATGGATCACCAGTCCAGGTTTGATGCATGAGACAGGGTGCTCAGGGCTGGTGCACTGGGATGACCCAGAGGGATGGGATGGGGAGGGAGGTGGGAGGGGGGTTCAGGATGGGGAACACATGTACACCCGTGGTAGATTCATGTCAATGTATGGCAAAACCAATACAATATTGTAAAGTAATTAGCCTCCAATTAAAATAAATGTATTTTTTAAAAAAGAAATGGAATGTAAATCTGCGGGCTATAGGGAAAGCAGGGGACCAAGGCAAACTTGCTGAGAGGGGCCCTTGAGAGGTGGACAGACAGAGGATAACTGGCTTATCCTCATTTTTGTCTTTCTACTGAATCCTTAGTAAAATATTCATTTTCTTCCTTAAGCTCTTGTGGACTTAAATCTATTTCTTGAATTTCTTAAACAGAAGTGCTGGGTTCCCTTTCAAGTTGGTTTAGAGACAGGAAAAAATGACCATTCATGTGTTTCTACCCTCAAAAACTAAAAACTTCTGAATTGTTCATCATCACACTGCTGATGGCGAGAGAACCTAAGGTGCCCATCCCTGAGGAACAGGCAAGATGCAGGAAAGATGCCCATCTGGATACTGTTTAGCAGGAAGAAGCAACAGATGAGGCTGTTTACTTGCAACAACTAGAGAACATAAAAACATAATGAGACCAAATTAGCACAGTGCCATTCAAGTAAATGTAAAACATTCATACAATAAGAGCCCTGAATTTTATGAGGATAAACAAAACTCAGAGATTCATATTCAACATGTTAGAATCGCAGGATTGGGCAGTGCAGTAAAATTAGAATGAAAAGTTATGGATGGATGGATGGACAGGTGAATTTAGAAAAACACAAATAAGAACGAGAGGCCTTGAATGAGCCAGTGATCATGGAATTGCAGAAAATGATTAACTCAGCTCTCCATAATAAAACACTTCACCTTTCAAAGCATTCCTGCAACAACCCAGAAATTAGTAGCAGCAGCAAAATCAACACTCTCCATTCTCCTTTGTTCAGGAAGCTTGTAAAATACTGCAAAGAGGTAGACCACTCCTAGGGAATTTGATAGTTTTGCTGATTTTTAAAAGTTCAGATACTGTTTCAATGCCAAGCTGAAAGGGCTGCTTAATGTATAATTCCAACTATATAAAATTCTGGAAAAGGCAAAGCTATGGGGACAATAAAAAGATTGTGTCTGCCAGGGCTTGGGGACAAGGGAGAGAGAGATGAACAAGTGGAATATAAGGGGTTTTGATAGAGTAACAGAAGATATATGTCACGATACATTTGTCAAAACCCATAAAAGTGTACATCAAAGAGTGAACCCTCATGTGAACTATGGACTTAAGTTAATTGTAATATATTGGCACATCAGTTGGAACAAATGCTCCACACTGAACAAAATGAAAGCAAACACACCAAAATATTTTAGTATAAGACATGATGCATAAGAGTATAAGAAACAGAGAGAGCTACCTTAAATTGAGGATACAATGGCAATCATACTAGAAGAAGTTGATGCCATGTGCCTCCAGGCAGAACAGAGCCAGACTCTGAACAGAATGTGTTTTCTCTTCAGAAAAATGGGGTAAATAGGTGTACTGCTGTGACCTCTGGAATTGGTTATGCAAGTACTCTTGTAGAGAAAGACATGTCTACTCTCCTTTGCATACAGGAAGATACTTGTAGCAACTACAGGAGTCTGGGCCTTATTGATTTATTTAATGATTACATTTTTTTCTGTGAGTTTTCAGAACTAAGGGGAGCACATCGTAAAGACAGAGGCAGCAGCAACATAGTTCTTGTATTATAAACTGCATCTCTTTAACTTTTTGTGGGTAGATCTCTTCTCCATAAGGGAAAGTAAAGAGCTAATTCATAAGGAATCGTTTGAAAGCAGTGTGGAAAAAAAAATGTGTGTATGTGTGTATGTTGAAGGGGGCAAGATAGAGGTAGAAATGGATCCTCCCATTAAAAAGAATTTGATATGAACTACCTTGACAGCTGGTAAAGGAAGTGGGTATAGAACAATGACCTGAAGAATTATCCTGAAACCTTATCCAAACCCACTAATGTCACCAGGGACTATCATAAAACATACTCACATTGCAATCCTTTCCTCAAGCTCTTTGACAGAACAGAGTATGTGAGGGGTTGTGTGATGATACTGGATAATTGGGCAAACAGATACAACCAGGTTTTAACAAAACTCTGTAATCTCTAAGTTTAGTGCAGGGCAAGTGGCTCTTGAACTAACCCGATTAGAGAGAAAACTTGGTGGAGAAAGGTTAAGGAAACAGAAGACCACCAGTAATAGCAAAAGGGTAGCATTGGAGTCAAAATGACCTGGCTTGTAATAGCAACCGTCACTGTACTTACGTATAGTGACATTGGGCCAGCGAGTAAGCCTGTTGCTGTCCACATTTCTTCGGTAGTAAAATAGTAGTACAATATTTACTTTTCATAGTTTTATAAAGACCCCAAACAATAAATGTATATCTCTCAATGCCTGAAACAGACAGTACTCCATGTAGGGGGCTATTATAACGGCAGTCCAAGTTTAAGAAAAGTGCCAATCTCCCATCAGCAGTGGTATAAATGGGTTTAGGTAGAAGAGCTGGACTTCCCTGGTGACTCAGGGGTAAAGAATCCTCCCTGCCCATCACCAACTCCCAGAGTCCACCCAAACTCGTATCCATCAAGTCAATGATGCCATCTAACCATCTCATCTTCTGCTGTCCGCTTCTCCTCCCGCCTTCAATCTTTCCCAGCACCACGGTCTTTTCAAATGAGTCAGTTCTTCAATCAGGTGGCCAAAGTGTTAGAGTTTCAGCTTCAACATCAGTCTTTCCAATGAACACCCAGGACTGATTTCCTTTAGGATGGACTGGTTTGATCTCCTTGCAGTCCAAGGGACTCTCAAGAGTCTTCTCCAACACCACAGTTCAAAAGCATCGATTCTTCAGCACTCAGCTTTCTTTATAGTCCAACTCTCACATCCATACATAACTACCGGAAAAACCACAGCTTTGACTAGACATACCTTTGTTGGCGAAGTAATGTCTCTGCTTTTGAATATGCTATCTAGGTTGGTCATAACTTTCCTTCCAAGGAGTAGGCGTCTTTTGATTTCATGGCTGCAGTCACCATCTGCAGGGATTTTGGAGCTCAAAAAAATAAAGTCTGCCACTGTTTCCCCCTTCTAATTGCCATGAAGTAATGGGACTGGATGCCATGATCTTAGTTTTCTGAATGTTGAGCTTTAGCCAACTTTTTCACTATCCTCTTTCACTTTCATGAAGAGGCTCTTTAGTTCTTCTTCACTTTCTGCCATAAGGGGGTGTCATCTGTGTATCTGAGATTATTGATATTTCCCTGCTGCTGCTAAGTCACTTCAGTCGTGTCCGACTCTGTGCGACCCCAGAGACGGCAGCCCACCAGGCTCCCCCGTCCCTGGGATTCTCCAGGCAAGAACACTGGAATGGGTTGCCATTTCCCTAAGTATCTGTAAAAAGAATATAGTAGTAGTACTTAATCTGGGGGATCCTTTGAAGGCTTCAATGATGCAACTCATGTAAAATAATTACATGAGTGTAATTACAAGAGAGCAAGCACTCCATAAATGTTAGTTGTTATTATCTTTATTTGTAAAGTGGCTCAAAGCTTGCCTAACATGTAAGAGACAATCAGTACATGTGAATGGTTGCCTCCACCACGTGTTCCTGGCTCCGGGAAGTGGAACTTATCCTCCCAGCTCGGTGGAGGACTCCTACCCTCCTGACTTTCACCTGCTTGAACACAGGCCTCTGGGGGCTCAGGCAAATGAAGATAAGAGAGGCCATTTTCAAATTTAATAAACACAGAGCCACTCACGAGGGTGTCTCACATCCCCACTGGCAGTTCACAGACAGTCTTTTCTCAATTACCTGCAGCTAATTTTAACAGGAGGCTTACCTTGCTCACTTTGCTTTTTATATTCACCATTACCCCCTCCTGAGCCCCAGCGGGGTCTGCTCAGAGAGTCTAAACCCATATTAATATCCTGAGCAAAACATAATTAGAAAACGAGATCATCAGCCACAAGAAAAGTGCAGTGCTGTCCAAAGCTATAGATAGAGCGAGTGGAATGTGGGGTTTATGCTTTTTTTGACATTTTCACTTGCTTTGGATTCCTCACCTCATTACTTCCTTTTATCAGAAAAATAGGAAATCAAAGCCCTTAGGCCTCTATCTAGTTTCCACCCAGAGGCTGGCAGAGTAGGGCTGGTGACCCAGACCAGCTGATTGCCCATTTCTCTGAGCCAACCTTCCAGAGAACACAGCCATGCCCATCATTTGCATTTTGCCTTTGGCTGCTTTTGAGCTAAAGTGGCAGAGTAGTAGCAACAGAGACCAGATGGCCCACAAAGCCTAAAACATTGACTATCTGGGCGTTTACAGAAAAAGTTTGCTGGCCTTCATTCCATTGTATCCATAACAGAGACAGCTTCTGAAAGAACCCAAGATGTCCTCTTCCAGCTGGCGCTGATAGCCAGCACCTGCCTCCAAGTCCAGTGGGTGACTTGGGATGCATAAGAACTGATGCTTGGGCTGTGGAATTGGGCTGGCAGAGGAGGAAAACCCCAGGGAGGGCAGGGACCTGCTCACTGCTCCTGAGGAGGGAAGACCCAGGGAAGACCTGCTGAGTCCTGTGCAGTCTGGAGGCCTCCTCAGAGCCAGTCTGATCCTCCTGGGGCAAAGCTGTTGATGGTGGCCAGGGTTCTGTAACTCACAGCCTGGGGGGCCTGACTTTAAGAGTGTACGTGGAGATTCACTTTACATCAACTGTAGCCAACAATTTGCATGCCTAAAGTGTCCTAAGATATCTGCACTTAATGCAGATTCCTGGCTATACCCAACTGGATAACTTGGGGTGAGGTCTAGGAAGCACTGATGTACTTTTATTTTTTTTTTAACAAATATTACTAGTGTTATGGTTGTTGTCGCTTGTTCTTATTGTTCTTTATGTCAGTGGCCCAGATAAAACACTTTAAAGAACAGTATCCTGATGGTGTGGTCTTAATCATTTTGGCATAACAAACTATATAAGTATTTCATAGAAGCTATGGAAACTTCAATCAAAAGAAACAACAGAATGTATGTGTATAGACAGACCCAATGCTTCCTACAGCTTTAGAGAGTTCTGGACTCTAGGCCATCATTAAGAACCCCAAGTTACAAGCCATCCTAAAATAATGGCTATGAGAGAGAAAGTGTGGGGATGTATGATGGAAGATTGGGGGACTTGCTCCCAAGAGCTGTGGCTCCCTTTTCCCCTTCTTGTGGGCTTGCATGGAGAACAGTTTCTCCTCTATGATGTGGCTGTAGGATGCTCATCCAGATAAAGTCACCATGTTGTGAAGGTCACATGAGGGCATATGGATGAAAGCAAATTGCAAAACTCTCAAGTGCCATGCACACATGAGGGATGGTGATGATGCAATGTCGGCTATCAGGGGCTGGCTTCCAGATGCACACCATCCTCAGCTCTGTGATGGTGGCCCTTTCCTCCCATGTCCTTCAAGTCCCATCTTGACAAGAGAGGCTGCCTGCCCCATTGTTCTCAGTGCTGTAGTGCCCTGAAGAATTTCACCTTGTAAAATAACTGACTACTGGGTATGTCTGCCCTGGAGCTCTGCCAGCCTCCCACACTTCAGTTCAGTTCAGTTCAGTCACTCAGTCGTGTCCGACTCTTTGCAACCCCATGAATTGCAGCATGCCAGGCCTCCCTGTCCATCACCAACTCCTGGAGTTCACTCAAACTCACATCCATCGAGTCAGTGATGCCATCCAGCCATCTCATCCTCTGTCATCCTCTTTTCCTCCTGCCCCCAATCCCTCCCAGCATCAGAGTCTTTTCCAATGAGTCAACTCTTCACATGAGGTGGCCAAAGTACTGGAGTTTCAGCTTTAGCATCATTTCTTCCAAAGAAATCCCAGGGCTGATCTCCTTCAGAATGGACTGGTTGGATCTCCTTGCAGTCCAAGGGACTCTCAAGAGTCTTCTCCAACACCACAGTTCAAAAGCATCAATTCTTCGGTGCTCAGCTTTCTTCACAGTCCAACTTTCACATCCATACATGACCACTGGAAAAACCATAGCCTTGACTAGATGGACCTTTGTTGGCGAAGTAATGTCTCTGCTTTTGAATATGCTATCTAGGTTGGTCATAACTTTCCTTCCAAGGAGTAAGCGTCTTTTAATTTCATGGCTGCAGTCACCATATGCAGTGATTTTGGAGCCCAAAAAAATAAACTCCCACACTTAATGTGTCCCAAATCCACCATGAAACCAGCTCCTCTTCCTCCTTATTTCCTGGGTTTTGCTCTGATTAGATGATATTTTGCAATATTAATGTGTGCCCCTTCCCCTTGGTATGTTTTTCTCTCCCCCCTTCCTCCCCCTACCACCCACTCAGCTCTTTCATGAGAAAGAAAAGCAGAAATGGGGTTATCTGTTATGGGAGAGGAAGCTCTTCTACACGGGAAGACCAAGGAAAGCTCCCCTGAGGGGCAACACTGAAGACTAAATACAGAGAAAGAGAAGGAATGAGTCTTGAACATAAGCAGAGTGTCGGGCTCTGCACACCCCAGAGGAGAAAACAAGTGCCAAGACTGAGTGGGGAGCCTGGCTCACGTGTTTAAGGATGAGGAGGAGGCAGCAATGGCCGGAGGAAGCCGGGAAGGGGTGAAGGCTGAGCTGCGTGCTCAGGGGAACCAGGGTCCTGAGGTTTCTATTCTGAGTGATTCAAGAACTGGAACTTAAACTATAAAAGATCACTCTGACTGTGTTAAGCATCAGAATCACCTTTCAGAAGCCTCCCTCTTGCTGTGTGGGGTCTCAGGCAGAAGCCAAGCAGCCAATTAGGAGGCATGTTCACAGCCTCAGCAGGAGACAGCCACAGGGCTCAGACTCAGTGCAGAGGTGAGGGCAGTAAAGCTGATCACGCTTGAAATGAGGGTTAGAGCAGATATGAAAGAAAGAAGACCAGGAGGACTGCACGCTGCAGAATCTGACAAATCTAAGATGATTTTCACTCAAGACAGAGTCAACTTGGCTGTGGGAGTGCGGCTGGATCAGACATTCGGTGCTCACTGGAGATGCGTGTAGTAACCATCCACATAGGGACAAAGAGTGGACAGCTCAGCACATCAGCCTGGAGTTCAGGGGAGACGGACACGCCAACGTCAAGAGTGTGTCCCACAGGGTTCGGAGGGCATTTGATTGTCTGTGGTTGGATAAGCGTCCTAAGGGAGAGGGTGTGGATGGAGAGGGGAATATTGGAGAACCCCAGTGTAAAAATATGGGGCAGAAACACAGAATTCACAGAGGAAACTGGGAAGAGGGACTTGTGAGGTAAAGAGACAATCAAAACAGAGTGAAGTCATATGTACAACAGATTCACTTTTCTGTACAGCTGAAACAAACATAACATTGTGTTATGTTAACTAACATAAATCAACTATGGCCCAATAAAATTAAAAATTAAATTCAACAAAAAATAATTTTGTTTGCAAAAAAATAAATAAATAAATAGTGAAGTCCTAAAAGTAAAAGGAATGGCTCAATAAGGAAGAGATAATTCAACAGCATCAAGCACTAGCTGTACTTCAAATAAGGACTGAGACCTGCCCACGGACGTCAGTGGTGTGCTATGTTCAGCTCTCTGGATTTGCAATGTTCCCTGGGAGAATTAGGAATTATTTGTCCCCAGGAGTTACAGGAACATTTAGATTGAGATGAAGAGTTGTTCCAAAGCGAAGCTAACCTGATGGATTCCCATCTGCTGAGCAGGGTGCCTGCCCTTTTCTCAGGTCCAGAGAAGTGATTTTTCATCAGAGGAGAAACCTGTCACCCCTTTGAGATGCCAAGCCATAAATCTTCTTTCCACCAACTTGCTAATAGTTTTTGTTGCCACCTTTCCTGATAATCCAGAGTAATTGTTATGAAATATGGTCTTGTTCTAGCCCTGCCAGCTACAGCGCCTCCATCCCCTGCAGGTCCCGGGAGAGCAGAGGCTCTGTGTTTGTCACTGGGTGTGCGTGTGTTAGAAGCACAGCAGATGCCGTTACCAAGAGCGTGACATCCTGCTGAAACTGGAGGCGCCACACATCAACCCTGAAATCTGAGAGCCAGTGGCCCCTCCTGCCCAAAATACATCAGCAAGTGGCCTCTGCATTGTTTAATGCATTCTGTTTCTTGTGGAGACAGAAGGAAAATGAATCCTGTTTAACCAGGGGAACAAAAACATACTTTCATATGTGTTTTTACTTATTCCATAGAAATGTATTGAGCATCTGACATTGTCTGTAGGATACCGGGTTAAGTTTGATAGAAATGAGCAATGTAACATGTACATCTTATGAAAGTCAGAATTAATAGGAATTGGCTGAAAGAATATTTTCTCTGGAAAGAGTACTAGATTGGGAGATATGGTGCAGGGGTTCAGTAAGCGCAGCTCTAAGTGTCCCCTTTTCCTTCTGAAGAATGCACTCAGATCAGTGACCATGGGATTTCGCCTGTCCATGATGAACTCCCGCCAAATCTTAAAAATCCTTGCAAAAGGCTTAGCAAGCCTCTTAAACCCCAAACATGGAAACTTCAACAAGAGTCCCATGGAGGATGAAAAAACTGCCTTTTCAAGTCTCTTCTCCATGGTTCAATGTCTTGCCAACTTGCTACACTGGCCCCCCATTCTATAATGGTGAGGTGACATCAAATATTCCCTGTAGCTTTGCAATGATAGGTAGTGAGTGAACATACACAGCTGGATATCTCCAGAGTGTAAGTGGGATCCGCTGTGACCTGCTGCTGCTGCTGTTTAGTCATTAAATCATACACAACTATTTGCGACCTCATGGACTAGCCCACCAGGCTTCTCTGTTCATGGGATTTCCCAGGCAAGAATACTGGAGTGGGTTTTCCATTTTCTATGATTGCCATATAGAAATGGCAAAGTCTTGGGGATATAAAATTGAAGACAAATTCTTTCCCTTAAGAAACGCAAATGGAAAAAGACTTTGTAAATGTCAAGTGACTTTAAGGAAAGAAGCATCTTTTGGCAGATCCAGCCCTAGTCTTGGCTCATGAATCCTCTGGCTAAACATGTGTCTCAATCTTGACTGTGGTCATCCAATAACTGAAAATTGTCAAGTTAAGATCTGATAGGGTTGTTTTAACAATTGCTCGAGCAATGGTTTCTGCATTATAGTTAAAGCCTAACAATTTACTTCCAACTTTCATAATTTAATATAGAAAGTACATCAAGTCAAGTGACCCAACACTAAATTAGTTTAGGATTTCTAAGTAAGTGCAAATGCCTGAAATAAACAACTGGAAAGTATCATGCTCTTCCTCTGTGCCAGGCATTGTGCTAAGAGCTTTATATGGGTTCTCTTATTGAATTCACAAACCTCTAAATAAGTACTATTATTATCTCCCATTTCACAGATGAAGAAAGTGTTTTGAGTCAGGACTAAAGCCCATAATGTCTGATAAATCATAAAGCCTTATGATGAAACATTTCCTCACACAAGGTTGATTCAGACTGCTTACATCCACACTTGATGAACGTTAACACATTATGAATGGTTGTATTCACTGGCGTAACTTACTCAGCAGAATGGTTAGAGTCAGTGATGGCAGGACACAAGGACATCAGCAAAGTTGTGTAAGGATAACTGACAGATCTCACTTTGGTCAATTCCTTTGCATTCTTTTATACACAAAAGCGCTGAACAGACTCTGAGGCCCAAATCTCTTTCTCTATCCCCTTGATGAACAAAGACAAGGACTTTAAAACTGTTAGAGAATAACAAAAAAGATATAAAGTCAGATTAGTATCCCCTCATCTCAGTTGGCTAAACTTGGTTGATTCTGGCAGCTTTCTCACCTTTATAGGTGATGCTTTCTCCATCTGGACCACCAATTTCATCCTTTTCTACTTTTCTCATTTTTTCTCATTCTTCAAGACTGAGTTTAAGGGTTACTTCCTCCAAAAAGCTCTCCTGAATTCTCAGAATTAACCAAATGGCTCTCATCTATTTCCTGTACCATTATAGCATTATAGCTGTCTCACGCTTTGCTCCATTCCATACTAGGCTATGAAACCTTTTAAAACAAAGACTGTAATTTACTCCTCTTTGTATACTCAACATGTAACAGAGTGCGACCCCATAGACGGCAGCCCACCAGGCTCTGCCGTCCCTGGGGTTCTCTAGGCAAGAACACTGGAGTGGGTTGCCATTTCCTTCTCCAAAACATATAGCAGATACTTGATAAATGAATGAACAAATACTTTCTCATACAGACCAAGTGAGTTTGGTCTGCTTATAACCAGAGTCTACCTGCTTAAATTTAGTTATCAGTCACTTGGTTTCAGTACAGCACATGTCCACCCTCACAACTGAAAACAGAACTTATGATCTAATTGAAACTCAGACCTAGAAACAATAACAGAGATAAGCTGGTCCAGCCTTCTTTATATTGATAAAGAAATCAAGCCAAGAGTCCTGAAGAGCTTTCCCCAGGGATGCCCAGGTACTCAGGGGCAGATCTGGGAATGAAACCTAGAATTTGACTCCTAACCAGATGTCACTGACATTTCCCCCAACTAGAGCTCCCAGCACACTTACCATGAGCAAGTTCTTCCCAATGGATTGATTCATCTACATTGAGATGTTCTCAAAGTAACAAATGAAAAGTTACAAACAAAACACAAATTAATTTTCCATATGTTGTTAAAACCAAATCACAGAGTCTCTCATCCCTGTTAGCACTCAATTACAATTTCTAAAACATGTTTCAAAAATTCAGTTATTCCCAGCCATTGTTTATTATTTCTCAAATAATTTGGTGCACAAAAGAAATTTTAAAAGTGTTACTGCTGCTTTTTATCTTTGAATGGACAGTCAAGAACATCAACCACAAGAAAAATCCTCATTTCAGCCAGAACATTGATTTCAATAAATCTATTCAAAGCAATAAAGTGGCTTTTCTTCTTTTTGGTAAAATACACTCACAGTTCACAAAGTATTTTGTTGATAGAAATGTTAGCAAGCAATGACAGATGTGCAGCCTAAAAAAGCTGAAATGTAGCATAAGACCCACCAGTCATTAAAAATTAAAACATTGCTTTAGTGGACACTTAGTCTAGAGTGGTTTACACAGCACCATGATGGAGCTTCTGCAGGTGCATCACAAAGAGCAAGGGATATGCAAGCAGAAACATCTGCAGAAGTCCAATTCTATCATCTGTTAACTCTGTGGCCACTGGTGAGAGGTTTAATCCTCTTCATTCCATCCATCAAGTGAAGAAATATGTAATGACCACCTATATGATGCAGGCTCTATTCTAGGCACTTGGTGAACAGCAGTGAGAAAAAGAGTTAGGAGAAAACCCTATTCTCATCAAACTTACATTCTCATAAAAGGAGACTTTGGAAGACAAGTAATACACACACACACACACACACAGATAGGAAATATATAGTATGTTATTGGTGGTAATACGGTTAGGAAATAGTGAGTTCAAAGAAGAAAGCAGTTTTAAACAGGGTGATCAGGGAACGTGCCCCTGAGAAAGTGACATTGGGAAGAGTGAAGAAATGAATCAAGTAGGCACAAATAGATAGAATGCTCCAGGCATAGAAAATAGCAAGTTCAAAGCACTGGAGTGGGCTGAATGTGGTGTTCTTTAAAGAGTATTAAGAATGTCTGTCTAGGGCATTGGGAGTGATGGAAAGACTAATAGGGGGTGAACTCAAAGAGGTATAAGAAGACGGAACGCAGAGGAATGGACATTGCACGTCAATAAGAACACTAGCCTTTTTTCCCCAAGTGAGATGAGAAGCTTTTGAAGAGTTTTAAGCAGAGGAGTGGTATAAGCCGGCTCCAAGTGTTAAAAGGAATTGGACCTGAAAATCGGAAGGATGGAGTCATCATTAACTGAGATAAAAACAGTGGGAGGTACAAGTTAGTTGAGAAAGCCAGGTATTTGGTTTTGGATATATTGACTTTGAGATACTCATTAGACATGTAAGAGAAGATACTAATTAGATCATTGGGTCTACTTTGTACAGGAGAGGTCCTGACTGTAGATTTAAATCTGCCCTGCCACATTGGTTAAAGCAATGAGACAGAATGAGATCACCAGAAAAGAGAGATGTCCAAGGGCTGAGCCCTTAGGTACCTGAATTGAGATGTGGGTAATAAAAATAATGCTCAGGAAGTGTTTACTATGTACTATAGACTCTGCTCTGAGTGCTTCACATATGAATTTATTTATTTTCCCTGAAAACTCCATAAAGTACTATTTTTAATAAGTACTTTAATAAGTAAGTACTATCATTAATAGTACCCTTATTTTGTAGATTGGGAAATTGAGAGGAAGAGTAACTTGTCCAATGTCACGTACTTGCTGAGTTGCATAGCCAGAATTCCAACATGGACTAGCTGGCTTCAGAGTCTGAGCTTCTAAGCCCCTTCCTAGTAATGTCTCTAGCTAGAAGGGAACTCACATGAAAGACGTGGAAGGGACAACAAGTAAGGGGGAAGGAAAACCAGGGTAGCATGGGGACCTAGGAACCAACTGAAGAAAGTGTTCCAAGAGGAATAGAGTAGCCTGTCTGTTGATGGTGGCAGGTGAAATAAAGATGAGGACCAACAGAGAAGTGTGGAGGCTGTCGGTGACTGATGACAGCAATAAAAACGGAATTAACATGAGTTCAGGAGACAAGGAGGCTTTAAACAATGAGTTTTGACACTTCTCCAGAGAATCTTTGCTATTATAGGAGAGCATATAAACAGACATAAACTGGAGGGGAATATGGGGTCAGCTGAAGATGTCCTTTAAATATAGGACAACAAATAGCATAAAGGCATTGAGAATTGTGTGGTACAGGAAAAAAAACTAATGGCAAAGGAAAGACACAGGCATATTGCTGCAGTAACCTCCTGAATAGCAGAGGTAACCTTTGGGAAAATGGACCCAGTAACCAGAGGGGAGCAGTGTCTACAGGCACAGATACTGGTAGTTGGGTAAGTGTGGTGGTAGGACTTTGTGAACATTCTCTTCTGACTGTTGAAGTTCCTATGCTTCCACCTCTTTATTCATGATGGGTATTGTAATATCTCTCTTCCAAGGTGGTTGTGAGAATTGAATAAGACAACGTAGTAAAAGGCTAGTGTCATGCCTCATACAATTTATGAGCTCAAATTATAGAAATTCCTTCACCTGCTCCTTATTGGTTATTACTGGTATTGTTACTGATTATTAACATTTATTGAGCATTTATAATGTAGCAGATGCTGCTAAATACTTGACACACATTCCTCACAGAATGGTCCTTCCATGTTCGTGGGATCTTGTTGAGACTTTCTAGGCTCTTTCAAGGAACTAATTTGGAACTTGGTTAACTAGTTATTTCCTTTCCTCCCCAGTGTTCCCTTCATATCTTAGATGGTCATCAAACCCACGGATGAAGCTTTTATCAGCATCTGCTCTAATCCAGGTTTTTACTATTTGTTCATTCACCCTGATTCACCTGGAGAGCAGAGGCTTATGGCTGTGACCCAAATGCATACTATCCATCTAACAACCTTTGTGGGGTGACATGGAACATGATAGACTGGGCTGATCCCTTTGCCATCCCTGGGTGTATTTGGTGTTGGCTTCACTGAAACTACATCAGAAGGGTAAAAATCCCTGCACACAGCAACTGGCATTTGTTCAGGCATTCTTCATTGTGGGTGGTGAAATGGGAGATGAATCAGTGAAATGGGAGATGGAACCAGCTTCTGAACAGCAATGTTCTCAACTGGGAAAAGCCAAGTTAGGACTAGAATGCCTCAGGGGTTCACTGGGCAGTAACGGTCTGGATTTTCTCATCACTTGGACATGTTCTCTTTTACTCTTTAAAATGAGTATGCATTTCTCTACCAAGGACCCCCTCATCATAATCTATCAATCATTATAAATCCCAGCTCTCCTAAAAGAATCCCTTCAGGGAAAGAAGATTCCCATTCTGTTTCCACAAGTCTGTTTCAAAAGGAAAGTGTCATTCACCAGGCCCTGTCCTTGAGTGGCTCGTGCAGAGTAACATGAAGAGAGGCCATTGTGCTCCTTAGGAACTCCAGTGCAGAAAGTAGCCAGTGCTTCATGCAGAGTAACATGAAGAGAGGCCATTGTGCTCCTTAGGATCCAGTGCAGAAAGTAGCCAGTGCTGTGTTTTGAGTTGTTTCTTTTCAGGGTACAGACAGCTCCAAGATGATATGTTATCAAGAGCCTTCTGATAGGTCCGAACCTTGAGCTCGCCACAAGACTAGAGCTTGTTCAGACAAACCAGAATATCCAAAAGTTACCTTTGCTTCATTTCAATGCCAAACTCTCCTCCCCAGTTGGAGCTTAAGCCCCATTAACATAAGATGGAATGTATGAAGATTATTCCGAAACCGCACACACAAGATTCTGCTTGCCTTTACTGTAATGATAAAACTTCTCTGCTTGTGGATATAAAATTAACACACAGAAATCTCTTGCATTCTTATACACTAACAATGAAAAATCAGAAAGAGGAGTTAAGGAAACAATCCCATTCACCATTGCAACAAAAAGAATAAAATACCTAGGAATGAACCTACCTAAAAAGACAAAAGAACTGTATGCATAAAACTATAAGACACTGATTAAAGAAATCAAAGATGACACAAACAGGTGGAGAGATATACCGTGATCCTGGATGGGAAGAATCAATATTGTGGAAGTGACTATACTAGCCAAAGCAATCTATAGATTCAATACAATCCCTATCAAACTCCCAATGGTATTTTTCATGGAACTAGAACAAAAAAAATTCACAATTTGTGTAGAAACACAAAAGACTCCAAATGACCAAAACAATCTTGAGAAGGAAGAATGGAGCTGAAAAAATCAACTTGCTTGACTTCAGACTATACTACAAGGTTACGTTCATCAAAACAGCATGGTACTGGGACACAAAACAGAAATACAGACCAATGGAACAAGATAGAAAACCCAGAGAGAAACCCATGCACCTATGGGTACCTTATCTTTGGCAAAGGAGGCAAGAATATACAATGGAGAAAAAATAGTCTCTTCTCTAAGTGGTGCTGTGAAAACTGGACAGATACATGTAAAAGAATGAAATTAGAACATTTCCTAACAACACGCACAAAAATAAACTCAAATGGATTAAACACCTAAATATAAGACCAGAAACTATAAAGCTCTTCGAGGAAAACTTAAGCAGAACACTCCTTGACATTCACCACAGCAAGATCTGCTATGACCCACCCCCTAGAGTAAGGAAATAAAAAATAATAATAAACAAATGGGACCTAATTAAACTTGAAATCTTTTGCACAGCAAAGGAAACTACAAACAAGGTGAAAAGACAACCCTCAGAATGAGAGAAAATAATAGCAAATGAAACAACTGACAAATGATTAATCTCCAAAATATACAAGCAACTTCTTCAGCTCAATACCAAAAAATCAAACAATGCAATCCAAAAGGGAGCCACTGCCGCCAAGTCACTTCAGTCGTGTCCGACTCTGTACGACCCCTTAGACGGCAGCCCATCAGGCTCCCCCATCCCTGGGATTCTCCAGGCAAGAACACTGAAGTGGGTTGCCATTTCCTTCTCCAATGCATGAAAGTGAAAAGTGAAAGTGAAGTCGCTCAGTTGTGTCCAACTCTTAGTGACCCCATGGACTGGAGCCTACCAGGCTCCTTCATCCATGGGATTTTCCGGGCAAGAGTACTGGAGTGGGGTGCCATTGCCTTCTCCAAAAGGGGGCATAAAACCTAAACAGACATTTCTCCAAAGACATACAGATGGCTAATAAACATGAAAAGATGCTCAATATCACTCACTATTAGAGAAATGCAGATCACAACTAAAATGAGGCATCACCTCACACCAGTCAGAATGGCCATCATCAAAAAAATATATATATATAATCAATAAATGCTGGAGAGCTGTGGAGAATAGGGAACCCTTTTGCACTGTTGGTGGGAATGCAAACTGATACAGCTGCTATGGAGAAAAGCGCAGCAATTCCTTAACACACTAAGAATAAAGCTGCTCCGTGTGTGTGCTAAGCTGCTTCAGTTGTGTCTTACTCTTTGCAATCCTATGGACTGTAGCCTGGCAGGCTCCTATGTCTATGTTATTTTCCAGGCTAGAATACTGGAGGGAGTTGCCACGTCCTCCACCAGGGTGTCTTCTTGACCCAGGGATTGAACCCAGGTCCCTTATGTCTCCTGCATTGACATAAGCAGATCTTTTACCATTAGCACGACTTGGGAGGTCCAAAACTACCCTAAGAACCAGCAGTCCCACCATTGGGCACATAGTCTGAGGAAACCATAATCAAAAAAGACACATGTACCTCAATGTTCATTGTAGCACTATTTAAAATAGCTGGAACATGAAAGCAAGCTAGATGTCCATCGACAGATGAATGGATAAAGAAGCTGTGGTACATATACACAACGGAATATTACTCAGCCATAAGAAGGAACACTTTGACTCAGTTCTAATAAGGTTCTACATGAACCCATTATGCCAAGTGAAGTCAGTCAAAAAGAGAAAGACAAATGTCATATATTACTGTATATATATGGATTACAGAAAGATGGGACTGACAAGCCTAACCTTCAGGGCAGCAGTGGAGATGCAGACATAGAGAAGAGACTTGTGCACACAGAGGAGAAGGAGAGGTGGGATGAGTTGGGAGAGTACCATTGAAACATACATATTGCCATATGCAAAATTAGACAGCCAATGGGAATTTCCTGTATGATGCAGGAAGCTCAAATTCAGTGCTCTGTGACAACCTAGAGGGGTGGGACGAAGTTTCAAGAGGGAGGGGATATACGTATACTTATGGCTGATTCATTTTGACATATGGCAGAACCCAACACGATATCGTAAGGCAGCTATCCTCCAATTAAAAATACATACATTTAAAAGTTTTCCTGCTTAAATATTCATCCCTTGCCCTAATAAAAGAACTACCCTTTCCTTGACAGGGAGCCATGGCTTTGGGAAAAGACTCCCCATGACCTCCTTATTTGCTGCAAATGAAAGCTTCACTTTGTGTGATAATTTTCTTTGGTGTTGTCTCTGACTAAAAACTCACCAAGAAGCAGATCCCTTTTGGATTGGTAACGACAACAGTGAAAGGCAGTGGCTTGCCCTCGCCGAGCAATTTTTATCAGTGGCTCCCTTTCCCTTATCTGAAAAACGGACATACTGGCATCTGACAGGCTTGAGACCTGAAAATCAGAGCTAACCTAAATCTGTTTCCTCTGAGGAAGCAAGTGATTATGTGGACCTTTGGGATTGTCCTGATGTTTTATAATACGTACACGAAGTTCTTTTATTAAGAGATGAGGAGTTATTGAAGTGAAGAAATACTACTACTGTGCAAGGGATCTTTATTTCTCTTATGGGTGCCTACCTTGCACTGAACTTGTTAATTTATATATACCATCTCACTTCCTGCACATTTCCTACAGGGAAGTATAGGTAACTCGAATGTGAAGCTGAAGAGACTCATAGAGGAAAAGGACTTTGCCCAAATTCACACAGCTGACAAGTGATGGATCTCACATTTGTACCTGTCTTTTAGACAGACTTTCTACTTTTAACCACCAAATTATATTGCCCCCTGATTGATTTCTCCCATATTGAGCACTCCCGAGGTTTGCAGGGTCCTTCCGCGACACCAGGCTTTATAATGCCCATATGGCTTCACTTGCAGACATTCTGGAAGCTGTAAGTTCATAAATAATGTCTCTTCCACTTGGTCAGACTTGCAGTGCCAGTGGAAGACAGATGATCCTCCGCTGTACATGGTATCCCTGCAAGCTAACACGTTACTTCGTAGTCTTGGGTTGCCATCCCCTGGAGTGTTTTGATGCGATCAGTTGTCAGTTTCAGGTCTGTTGTTTCTCTCAGCAGAAGCCCAGCCAGTGGAAGAGGACAGCCCCAAAGCCCTGCCTGTGTTAGGGGAGCTATCGAAGTCAGATAATGACATAAGCGAGTCGGTGTTCATCTGGGGAACCTCAGACAAAGCAGCCCAGAGAAAAACCATCTCTGTCGATGAAGGTTTGTTTCACTTGCAACAGGAAAAGCAGCAGCAGCAGCATCCGGAGCCGGTGCTCAGGCTGGGGAGAGGGAAAGGGAAGCTGAAGCTGCCACATGTGAGTAGCATTTTGCGCTTTCTCTGCAGCTGGGAAAGGAACGCTGGGGAGGGGGCTTGGCTGTGAGGTGGGCGTGCATGTGTGCGTTGGGGCTCTCTGTATGGCTGAGGGTGGGAGATGGTTTACACAATTAACAAGTGCCTTGGGGATCTGCTCTCCTCTGCCAAAGGAGGTGCAAGAGTGGGCTCACACGCACTTGCATTTTCTCCGCTGATCATAACACACGTAAGCAGCAGGTGGGGATTGTTTTCTTTTGGTTTTCATTTTTTCTTTCCTCTTCTCCATTCTTGAGAGTGGGTTACACAGCAGAAAGCGCAGCCTGAAAGAGGATTCCTGAGTAGAAGGACTCTTTTCTTTCCCAAGAGGTTTTCTTTCCCAAGTTTCTTTAGCAGGTGTGCAGACCTCCATTCCTTTGCCCCTGAGCTGCTCTTCTGTAGGGGTGTTTACTCCCTGCTAACCACAAAGCAGCCAGGATGACTTTTGCTTCTCTCTCAGCCAGAGTTGTCTGCAATAAACAGCACCAGATCTGACACAATTTAACCTCTCAGGTGTACTGTTCAAAGAGTTCAGTGAGCAAAGCCCTGGGATGGGAAACATGGGGTGTACTTCATGCCTCTGCTCAGCAGGTCTCTCAGGGCTGACAGCATGGATCTTGAACTTTGGGAAAGTTTTTTGTTTGCTTGTTTAGCCAAGCTCTGACATTTACTATGAACATGGGATCGAGTGATGCTGAAAAGGGGCAGGAGAGAATGTTGTTGCTTTAAAGCCCTCATGCAGCAGGTTGTTGCAGCATCAGGAACTGGTTAATGTCTTTGGGTTACTGTTACTGATGCTAAATAATGTGCGGAGCCTAAGCACACCTGGGCATGATGTATTCTGGTTATGGGAGGACACAGGCGCTTGTGTGCAGTTTGTTTTCTCATCCCTGCTTCCTTCTTTCTCTCTTTAGAAGGTTTGATGTGGCTGTGCCTGTCATGCTGAGTGTTTGTATGTTTGAGTATCTTCAGTAAATACATACAAGTTCATCCTCCCTAGGAGGGGGGAGGGGGAAGGAGGGACACAGCATTGCCTATCCTAAACACAGGCTTTGAGCAGCTGTGCATGATGAAGGGAGAAGAGTCAGAGAACCTTCACACTGGGGCTTGGTCGGGAGGAGAGCAGTCAGTGATGCTTGAGTGAAGAACTGAATGCCCTAGTGCTGGAGGGCCAGGGCCCAGCTCCTGAGTTGCCGTGGGGTGTGGGTGGTGAACGAACCATGGGATGAGCTTCTTGGGGAGTCCTCTCACCCAGGCCATGCTTTCTGACCTTCCCCACACTTTGGCTCCCCGAGGAAAGAGACAAGGTGACTCAAAGCTGGGGATTAACGGTTTAGAGGGGCTCAAGTGGCCATCCCAGTGGAGAGGGTCCAATAGATGGGACATCATGCTATTTGGAACCCTTCCATGGCACAGTGGTATGCCTTGGCATCCAAGTTGGGAGAATCTAATTTAAGCAACCAAGGAAGGCCAAGGAAATGAGGCAAGATGAGCACCCTGATGTCTATGCTTTGTTATTATTTATTTTTGCTATCACTGAGGAAACATTAAAAAGTGGGGTTTCCTTTAAGATTTTTTTTCCTGAACTCAACTTTTTATCACCTCTGGTTCTTCTCTGTGCTCTCAGGCTTTGTCCAAGCATGCATTTTTGACACAATTGTAACTACAGTCTAGATATATTCATTTATACTGTTTGTTTCCAAGTATTATTCCATAAACACTTCCCCATCTTCCAGTACAGTTTCACACAGATGGCTAATTGTGGCTGGATTAAATGGATTAATCTGTTAAGTGGATCTGCCATGATCTGTTTCAGCAATGGTTGACTGTTTAAATTGCTTCTAGCTTTCCCATAATTATAATACCACTCTGAATATGTTCTGTGCATAAAGCAGTTTTACTTCTCTTTCTTAAAAAAATTGGTTGAGGATGAATTCCCAACAGTGATATTAGTGAGGCAAAAAATATGAACATTTTAGTGGCTTTTCCTGCCTATTACCAAACTGTTATCTGAAATATATTTCCATTGCCCCAAATCATCTGTAAATATCAATTGATCTAGAGTCTTATATACATTAGATTCCCACGCCCTCTAAATTAGGAACTGTAAAAAGTTTCCTAAGGTTGCTTTTTTCAGAGTTTGCTTTTTTTTTTTTTTTTTGAGTTTGTTTTGAGTCCTATTAAGCCAGGCAGTGCAGGGCTTCCCTAGGGCAAGCCTGCAGTTCCAGTTCCTCAGCTCTGTCAACGACCCCCATGAGCACCCAAGTTCACAGCCTCCCCTTTTTGTCTCTGTTGGGATGAAGAAGGGGTGGGCAGAAGCCCTCCATCCTGTACCAAGAGTTCCTGAGAAAGATGAACAGCAGTCACCGTTTAGGGGTGGGAGAAGCCAGCTCAGGATTCCCTTTAAGCCCTGGAACTCAAGGCCGTCAGGCTCCTCGGCCCTTCCCATCTTCTCCCCAACCCCATCAGAGCCTGGGCAGCGGCAGAATCCTGGATTCTCAGGATGTGAGATGAAGGCCTGACCGAGAAGGGGGAAGGGGGCCCTTGGGAAGGTGAGGACTGGCTAAGCTTGTTGGGAAAGAAAGGAGCGTGTTTGAAGGTCTCCACTCCTGGGAGTACTTCTCCGGAATGAACGTGCTTTAATGAAGGGAGCCAGACAGGGCTGAATGTCAACTCTGATCAAATTAAGAGCAGTTGGAACACTCCTTTCTCAGTGCTTACCTCCCATAAGGACAATTTTACCAACAATTTATTTTTTCTTTTATGTTGCCCGTGTATCTGGTCAACCTGGAGATTAATCAATGCTATTCTGACCTCCTGTGTAGCTTCCCATAAATCGCTTCAGTGCTAATCTCTTTTGTTCATTTTGTAATTATTTGTGCAAAGGCCAAGAGTACCCAGTGGGAGCCATGCAGAAACTCAGCATGTATTTGCCCATCCTGACCTATGCAAGGAGAGACTGACGGTGTCTTGGGAGTGGGAATTTCCTGCCCACAGATAAGTGGGTTTGATAAATGTGGGGGTTTTAGAAGTACTACTAACTCAGTGTGTGAGGGCTTAATACAGGCAGTACTGCGTCACAAAACTGGTGGGCCACTGGCATGTCAGAGTTGAAGGAGAGGTGATGGAACAAAGGCCTGAGAAGAAAAGGAGGCTTTGCTGCTTCAGATGCTGGACAGGGGGAAGAAATGGTGTGTTCACGGTCTTTATTCTGGGGAGAATAAAGCTTTGGTCTGCTAAGGAGAGGACAAGAAGCTTTTCAATTGTAGTACATGTATTTTAAGAGAGACATCAGTAAGGACTTCGTATGTGATAACACTCTTTATTCTTTCCTGTATTATTTGTTGAAGGTCTAACTTTCCTGCAGGCTTATACTCTGGGAGAGCAAGCGTAGTATCTGCTTAATTCCTGCTACAAACATGTTTCTCTATGGTTTGTCATATATGATAGGACAGGCTTTAAGGGTGCATCTACATCAATGCTTTTAATCCTATGCAATGTTTACTATTATTAGTCCCATTTTATCTATTTGAAAACTAAGAGACAAGGAGGTTATAATGGAGGATGTGTGGGATCAAGGCTCAGAAGGAACGAGCATTGAAACAGAGGAAGAGTCTCAGGCCACTTGAAAGTATCAAGACCACAACTTGAGCCCAAGAAGTTGAGCTCCAGAGTTTGTGTTCTTAATCCTCAAGTCATTCCCATGGGAATGATTGAAAATCTAAGAGAATGTTAAAACAAGCCTGTGCAGCTAAAATGAGCTATAATAATAATAACAAAGATGAAGGAGATTTTTATAACCAAGCCACTATTTAATATACATCAGTCCCTTTTGTCCCAGCTGGTAAAGAATCTACCTGCAATGCGGGAGACCTGGGTTTGATCCCCGGGTTGGGAAGATTCCCTAGAGAAGGGAATGACTACCCATTCTGTATTCTGGCCTGGAGAATTCCATGGACTATATAGTCCATGGGATCACAAAGAGTCATACACAACTGAGCAACTTTCACTTTCAAGCCTATCTAGCTCAGGATTCTGTGTAGAATAAACTCTGACACTTAGGCTTTCCCTGGTAGTTCCACTGGTAAAGAATCCACCTGCAATGCAGGAGACCCTGGTTCAATTCCTGGGTTGGGAAGATCTGCTGGAGAAGGGATAGGCTACCCACTCCAGTATTCTTGGGCTTCCCTGGTAGCTCAGCTGGTAAAGAATCCACCTGCAATGTGGGAGATCTGGATTCAATCCCTGGGTTGGGAAGATTCCCTGGAGAAGGGAATGGCTACCCACTCCAGTATTCTGGCCTGGAGAATCCCATAGACTCACAAAGAGTCCATGGGGTCTCAAAAGAGTTGGACATGCCTGAGCGACTTTCACACACTCAGTCCCTTTTACCAATGTTTTGTTTGTGCATTTTGAGTTAATTCTCACAATAGCTGTATGGGATGACCACTATCCTTATCTCTATTTCACCAGCAAAGAAACTCAGGCTCCAAGATGTTATATAACTTCCCCAAGGTCACAGAGCCTCCCTCTGACATCTGTTAAAACTGATGTACCAACTAGTAAGCACTGGATTGGGGCCAGAGCACCCACAACCAAAGGGCTCCTGAGGCAGTGGAGGTGGGCTCCCGGGCCTCCTCTCATCTCTGGGTTTAGAATCCTGGGATGGCTTCGAGAACCACCTCCCATGATGCTGCACAAAAAACTTAGGTCTCAGCCCATGCCTGCACTGCCTCAAAAGTTCCTTTCCTTTTTTAAACTTTTTTATTTTGTATTAGGCATAGCCGATTAACAACACTGTGATAGTTTCCTGTGAACAGTGAAGGGATTCCGCCCGACATGTACATGTATCGGTTCTCCCCCAAACTCTCCCATCCAGGCTGTCAAAGGCAAGTTTCTAAAGCAAGAAGCCTCTGAAAAAAAGTATCACGATAAAGGAAGCCATTGGTACACTTGCAAGGAAAAGACTAGAATCCCAGAAGGGAATCTGCCGTTATTCAGTGTTCCAGACCAGGGGTACCAGACCATGGCCTGTCAGGAACAGGGCCACACAGCAGGAGGCGAGTGGCAGGCAAGCCAGTGAAGAAGCTTGTTCTGTATTTGCAGGCACTCCCCACTGCTCACATTGCCATCTGAGCTCCCTCCTGACAGAGCAGCAGCAGCATTAGATTCTCATAAGAGCTGGAACCCTGATGTGAAGTGTGCATGTGAGGGGTCTAGACTGAGATCTCCTGATAATGTTCTAATGCCTGAAGATCTAAGGTGGAACTGTGGTGGGGATGCTATAGATTATCATTAGCAGAGAGGTTTGACCGCACAGCTGCTGCTGCCGCTACTAAGTCGCTTCAGTCGTGTCCGACTCTGTGCGACCCCATAGACGGCAGCCCACCAGGCTCCCCCGTCCCTGGGATTCTCCAGTCAAGAACCTGGAGTGGGTTGCCAATGCATGAAAGTGAAAAGTGAAAGTGAAGTTGCTCAGTTGTGTCCAACTCTTCATGACCCCATGGACTACAGCCCACCAGGCTCCTCCATCCATGGGGTTTTCCAGGCAAGAGCACTAGAGTGGGGTGCCATCGCCTTGACCGCACAGAGACCATAATAAATCAATTGGTTGGACTCATATCAAAACCCTATCAGTGTGTTTAAGCTATCAGTGACAATTAAGCTACATTTGGTGGCAGGCTTTACAGTGGCAAGTGAGTTGATGTACTTCAGTTATAAAGTGCATAACCAATGTAAAGCTCTCGAATCATCCTGAAACCATCCCCACCCCTCCCAGGTCCATGGAAGAACCGTTTTCCATGAAACTGGTCTCTGGTGCTGAAAAGGTTGGGAACTGCTGCTCTAGACCTGCATTGTCCACTAGGGTAGCCATTAGCCACAGCGTAGCATAGATCGCTGGACCTGTGCTGAGTTCAAACTCAACTATGCTGTGTTAAACTATGCCTCAGATCTCAGTGGCTTAGTATTAGAAAGTATAGACTATGCCAATACATTTTTATTGATTACATGTTGAAATGATAATGTTTTGGATATAATGGGTTACCTATATTAAGAATATATTTTATTAATTATATCTTAATAAAATATATCCTTAATATATTATTTTTCTATATCAAATATGTTTATACTTTATATAGAAATAAAATATAAATAAAATATATTCTATATTCTTAGAATTCTTAATAATTTTACCTCTTTAAAAGGTAAAGACCTTTTTTAAAATTGTGGTAAAATACACATAAGATAAAATTGACCATCTTAACCATTTTTCAGGGTACAGCTCAGTAATGTTAAGTATATTTTCATTGTTTTGTGACCAATCTCCAGAACTCTTTTGATCCTGCAAGACTGGTACTCTGTATTCAACAACTTCCCGTTTCCCCTTCCTGCAGCCCCTAGCAACCATTCTTCTACTTTCTATCTCTATGAATTTGATCACACTAGGTATCTCATATGAGTGGAATCATACAGTATTTGTCCTTTTGTGACTGATATTTCATTTAGCATAAGGCCCTCAAGGTTCATCCATGTTATTCCGTATGTCAGAACGCCCTTCCTTTTTAAGACTGAATAGCATTCCACTGTATGTATCTACCACATTTTGAGTATTTGTTAATAAACACATATTTTGTTTTCAGCTCTTTTTACTTTTTCTCAGTGTGGCTTCTACAGCTTTTAAAATCGCATTTGTGCCTTATATTTGCACTTTACGTGACATTTCTATTAGACAATGCTGCTCTGAATTTTTCTCTTTCCTTGATGTCTCCTGCTTCTCACCCCCTTCTCTATCCTTCCCCAGATGTTAGTTTGGCCTCCTTCTTCCCCCTTCCCTGAGACCTGAGCCAAGAATATTGACTCTGATTAAGTACTTCCTTTTATAAGGATCTTTGAAAGGCTGTCACGTTCGGCAAAGTTTTCTGTAATTGAGTGAAACTGTGACATAGCTCAAGATAGCTTTTTCCATAATACATAAGTAGAAAGCTCAATAAATTGGGACTGAAAGGAAAAGCTTTTGAAGTGATTTGATGTTTTAAGTCAACAGCTTTTCTCAGCTCCCAGTCTGAATTTTATTAGCCATAAAGCAAAGAATACAAAACCCATAAAGCATAAATTCCCAGCACAGATTGACACCAGTCTCTCACTTCTGAAATACAGGTTTTATAGAAAGACCTGGGTATCTGGAGTTTCAAGGCATTGGAATGTTGTCAGTGTCTTTTAAATTTCCTATCACTGAGTGTATACAATTCAAAAGCCTTGAAAGTGAAAGTCGCTCAGTCATGTCCGACTCTTTGCGACCCCATGGACTATACAGTCCATGGAATTCTTCAGACCAGAATCCTGGAGTGGATGGCTCTTCTTGTCTCCAGGGAATCTTACCAACCCAGGATCTGAACTCAGGTCTTCCACACTGCAGGCAGATTATTTATCAGCTGAACCAATAGGGAAGACCAAGAATACTGGAGTGGGTAACCTGTTCTTTCTCCAGTGGATCTTCCCAACCCAGGAATTGAACCAGGGTCTCCTGAATTGCAGATGGATTCTTTACCAGTTGAGCCACCAGGCAAGCCCTTAAAAGCCTAAAGCCTTTCAGCTTTCCAATTTTTTTCCCACCACTGCCTGCATGCTCCTCCATAAGAAAATTTAGTTCCCAAATGTGCAGTGCACTCCATGGCCTCCCAGATTTGATGTGTTCTTACTTTATTTAGCCTGGGAGACCCCACCCCATGCATATACATCTGGAGAAACCTTACTCATTCTTCAGGACAAAGTTCAAAGGTCACCATCTCTGTGACGCGTCTCTTGACCCCAGTGCCCATGAGGGTCCCAGAAAGAAACAGATGGCACATCCAATGAGTGGTTAAAGGATGTCACACAATGGAGCTGTTACAGAGCTGTGGCAAGGTCAAGGGAAGCCAGGAGGGGATGGTGAAGGGGCCCAAGGCTAGTGTCCACTAGAATCAGGAGAGAAAAAAACAGTTCCCAGAACTTGACCAGATTCCTAAAAGGAGCTTCTAGACAGAAGCAGTGGTTTCTCCTGGAACAGAGCTGCCCCACCAACCTGCAGGATGACAGAAAAGGAGCTCTCTGCTCCACACTCAGATGTTCTAACATCAACCGAACCTGTCTAGAAGCCAGAAGGCATGAGTGGCCAGAGAACGCAGCTCATGGACAATGCCTCTGAGAGCACAGGGCAGGTGGAAAGGAGGGAGGGTGTGTCCAGAAGGTCCAATAGAAACGAGCTAGCACAAGCCCTTATACCATCTCCAGAACGCCCCACAGTTCCCTAGCCTCCTAAGTGGAACTGTTTATGCCATAAGATAATGCTGGTCATATTGTATTTGTATCGTCCAATTCACTGTTTTTTCCGCACCTATGCAGGAGACAATGAGCTCTTTCAAGGTCAGACTCATTCTTCACATTCATATATATAAGCCCAACACTGAGCAAAGTACATGGAAGGAAGCAGATACTAAATAAATATGGAGTGAATGAATGTGTTTATCACATGTTCTTCCCTAAGCCCTAATTGATCCAAAATCACTGCAGATGGTGATTGCAGCCATGAAATTAAAAGACTCTTACTCCTTGGAAGGAAAGTTATGACCAACCTAGACAGCATATTAAAAAGCAGAGACATTACTTTGCCAACAAAGGTCCATCTAGTCAAGGCTATAGTTTTTCCAAAAGTGGTCATGTATGGATGTGAGGGTTGGACTATAAAAGCTGAGTGCCAAAGAATTAATGCTTTTGAACTGTGGTGTTGGAGAAGACTCTTGAGAGTCCCTCGGACTGTAAGAGATCCAACCAGTTCATCCTAAAGGAGATCAGTCCTGGGTGTTCATTGGAAGGACTGATGTTGAAGCTGAAACTCTAATACTTTGGCCACCTGATGTGAAGAGCTGACTCATTTGAAAAGACCCTGATGCTGGGAAAGATTGAGGGCAGGAGAAGAAGGGGACAAGAGAGGATGAGATGGTTGGATGGCTTCACCGACTTGATGGGCATGGGTTTGGGTGGACTCCGGGAGTTGGTGATGCACAGGGAGGCCTGGCGTGCTGCAGTTCATGGGGTCACAAAGAGTCGGACACGACTGAGCGACTGAACTGAACTGAACTGAACTGATGAATTACAGTGATTCTAGGTTAGTGTTAGTCTCTCAGTCATGTCCGACTCTTTGCAACCCCATGGACAGCAGCCCGCCAGGCTTCTCTGTCCATGGAATTCTCCAGGCAAGAATACTGGAATGGGTTGCCATTTCCTTCTCCAGATTCTAGGTTGGGAACTTCTTAATTAATTGCATACATAGGATTAATATAAGTTAATTCAATATCCTTTGGATCCCAGCTAGGGAGCAAAGAGGATTTGAATAAATGATACTCAGTGCCTCATTATGCTGTAATTGGTGCCGTATTTAATAGTGAGGAACTGAAGAACTTGAACGTAAATGGTAAGAAGCGGCAGTAAGTCAGATCAACCATGAGAATAAATGCTTGTGTAGGTACCCAGGGGAAATCTACTATAATAGGGTTTAGGGTTAGACATATATATGAATATATATATTATATTAAAGGGATCATGAATAAATATATATATATGTATCTCCAGTTAAAGAGGCCGTGAATAAAAGGCACATGCTATTATACATACATATCTATTGTAATAAAATGTGCCTTTAATTGGATTTTCATATAAATTTCACAGTTTGGAGAAAGAAACTAGAGGATTTAATGCTTTGAAACTAAAGTGATTGGGATGAGAGTGGGGTGCCCAGGGAGAAACGCCAACCAGGGCAAGGGAAGACAGCAGCAGGCTAAGCGGAGGCTGGCAAGTGGACTGAGGGCAAATTCGAGGCCAAGGCTAACGGCCAGGGCTGTTGCTCCAGGGATGAGGGTTTACAAGGCTGACTGGATTCCTAACCAGACCCACGGGTGAAGACCCATCTCTGAACCGTGTCAGTGTATTCCGGTTAGCTCACTCCACTGGATTAATCCTAACCTGAAGCTTGGAGGCTGCACCGGTTTTCTGGTGCTGCCATAACAAACTGCCGCAGACTGGGTGGCAGATGAGAGATGTATTCTCTCCAGTTCTGCAGGCCACAATCCGGAAAGGAAGGTGTCCGCAGGGCCATCCTCTCTCGAAGGTTCTAGGGGAGATTCCTGCTCTGCCTCTTTCAGCCTCTGGTGGCTCGCACTGTCCTTGGCTTGGGATATAAGTCTAGTCCCCTGTCTCTGTCTTTAATGGCCTTTTCCCCTCTGCGTCTCCTCTGTGTCTGCATGCCTCAAATCTCCCTCTTCTTTCTCTTTAAGGACACTATTTATTGGATTTAGGGCACATTCTAAATCCACAATGATCTCATCTGGAGATTCTTAATTATAGCTGCTAAGATCTTGTTCCTAATTAAGGTCACATCACAAATACTGAGGGTTTGGAAATGGACATCTCTCTTGGAGACTACTTAAACCCACTAAATGAACTTAAACCCACTTAAACTAGTGACTAAGCACTAGTTCTGCTTAGTCAGCTCCTTTTCAAGGCCAAGCCCTTCTCCCAAATCCATATTGTCTCATCTTGAATCTATGATCTTTTTCTCAACCATTATTTCCACTTTCTCTTTTCATTATTTTTTAAATGTTCTTTCCCCCATGGAATGTGCCTTTCATTTTATTTTTGACCCTGTCACATGGCATGCAGGGTCTTACTTCCCCAACCGGGGATCGAACCCCATCCTCTGCATTGGAAGCGTGGAGTCTTAACCACTGGACCACCAGAGAAGTCTCTCTTTTGCATCTGTAATATTTTCACCTTGATCCTTCCCTTCAGGGTACAAATATGGTTAGTTCCTTCCTAACCAGAAACAAACCACCTTCTCTCTGCCTGATTCTATCTTCAGAATTAAAACTCTTTTCCAATACCATCACACCTCACAAAAGCCCCTGTCCCCACCACCAATCCAAGGTAGGACCTCTCTTTTTTTTTTAACTTCACAATATTGTATTAGTTTTGCCATTTATCAACATGAATCCGTCACAGGTATACACGTGTTCCCCATCCTGAACCCTCCTCCCTCCTCCCTCCCCATACCCTCCCTCTGGGTTGTCCCAGTGCACCAGCCCCAAGCATCCAGTATTGTGCATCGAACCTGGACTGGCGACTTGTTTCATATATGATATTATACATGTTTCAATGCCATCCTTCCAAATCATCCCACCCTCTCCCTCTCCCACAGAGTCCAAAACACTGTTCTATACATCAGTGTCTCTTTTGCTGTCTCGTATACAGGGTTATTGTTACCATCTTTCTAAATTCCATATATATGCGTTAGTATACTGTATTGGTGGAGAAGGAAATGGCACCCCACTCCAGTACTCTTGCCTGGAAAATCCCATGGATGGAGGAGCCTGGTAGGCTGCAGTCCATGGGGTTGCTAAGAGTTGGACAAGACTGAGCAAATTCCCTTTCACTTTTCACTTTCATGCATTGGAGGAGGAAATGGCAACCCACTCCAGTGTTCTTGCCTGGAGAATCCCAGGGACGGGAGAGCCTGGTAGGCTGCCGTCTATGGGGTCGCACAGAGTCTGACACAACTGAAGCAACTTAGCAGCTGCAGCAGCAGCATACTGTATTGGTGTTTTTCTTTCTGGCTTACTTCACTCTGTATAATAGGCTCCAGTTTCATCCACCTCGTTAGAACTGATTCAAATGCATTCTTTTTAATGGCTGAATAATACTCCATTGTGTATATGTACCACAGCTTTCTTATCCATTCATCTTCTGATGGGCATCTAGGTTGCTTCCATGTCCTGACCTCTCTTTTAAGTCTCAGACATTTCTGGGCTTTTGCTCTCATTATGCAAAGCACCTTTTTAAAGTAACTGGGAAAGTTCAGGTTGCCCAACCTTTAAACTCGGGCTCTCTTTGTTCCTTCTGACCCGGCTGGAATGTCTAATTCTCTTGGCCATCTCTTCCTGCTAGGAGTTTCTCTCATACCTCAAGGTAAGTCAGGGCTTGCTGGAAAAAATCCTTCCCTTTTTGCTGCATGGGTTGACATTTCTTTAAAAAAATCTACTTAAAGAAAAATAACATTTCTGACTACCTGTCAAAGGTGGCTTTGTTACAGCACCAAACTTGGGTCCACTTGCCTTCGCTCAGTAAAACCAACATACTAACATCAGATTGTGGTGAAAGAAAGCATGGCATTTGTTGCAGAGCACCAAGCAAGGAGAAAGGGCAGCTCCTGCTCAGAAGATGTGGAAGGCAGTGTGAGGGAGGGGGCTTCAGAGTGTGTGATCCAATCCTGCACCATTCTCTGATGAGTTGACATAACGGTGAGGTTTCAAGCACATTGACATTCAAAGTTCAACTAGTCTAGGGTCCATGTGCTTGTGGTCAGTAGCTTTTATCTTGGGTGGGACTCTGCTCCCTTAAAAACAACTTCAGAATGTGTGTCAGGCCTTTATCTATGTCTTTCAGAGAACTGGGAGCTTGGTGATTCTGCTGTGTGGTGGATTTATAGTCTAAATTGTTACCAGTTTCCTGGTCCAACAGCTATTCTTTGTTTCTGTTTCTCCACATTTCCTAATCATCAACTGTTGAGTCAGCCTTTTGAGACTCAAGGGAGGCCTGGGAGAAGAAAGCAAAAGCCTTTTACTTCAAAGGACGGGGACGCAGGGCTTGTATACAGGTTTAGTTTCTTATTTTTAAATAAACGGATACTTACTACAACCAAAAATTACCATTACCATTTCCAATGTGGTATTGCATCCGTTCAACAGGTTTGAGTCACCGAGTCTTACCTAGTCATCACCTGGCCTCAGGAAGGTATTCCAAAACAAGGACATAGCACAGTGCTCTGCAATTTCACTTAGGATTCGGATTCAGATTCTGATCACCATGACGCTCAGCACCTGCTTTCTCTGGCAGGGCCTTATCGCTTCTGCAGATCAAGGGTCCTGCAATGCACAGGGCTCTAGCTAGCCTAGATGAATTGGTCAGTCTGTGTGTGTGTTACTGTGGTCCTTCCCTGTGCTAGAACAGGAGAAGAGGGATTTGTGAATTCACTTGTTATTTAGACTCCACCAGCACAGACTCCATGATTGGTGGCTGTTCCCCTATAATCTTGATTTTAGTTGTTTCCTTAGAAAAGCATCCATTTCATCAAGATAGTCAAGGCCATTGGAATGGATCTGTGTGCAGTATTCTGCTGTAAAATTGCAACTCCTTCTATAGTGGCGGCCTCATCTCAGTCCTATTACTTGTTTGTGTTTTCTCCATCTTTCTGTTTATTTTTTAATTGATATTTTCAATGGATTTGCTTTGTGTTTTACTGATTAACTTTACCTATCTATCCATTGATTTGGTTTTACTAAACTTTTACTGAAAAATATACATACAAGCAGGTACACAGAGTACAGCTCAGTGGATTTTCACAAAGGAAACACACTCATGTAATCAACACGATATCAAGAAATAAAACAGTACCAGCAGAGCAGCCCAGAAGCCCCAAGGAGCCTTCCAATCGGCTGCCTCCCGAGGGTAGCATTAGCCTCCCTCTGAACGGCATAAATTTGTTTTGCCTGTTGGCTTTTCTACTTCTTAAACAATCTGCTCATATAAAACATATGTACTTTTTCTGAGTCTGGTTTTGTTTATTATCATGGGCAATTTCTCATCTGTAACCTACTTTGAGTGTTACTGGGATTGGATACAAAGAGTGTCAGTTACCTGCACAACAGATGCTCTAAGTGGCAGCTATTATAATGAAAAGGAGGTATTATATGCAGATGGATGAGGTGGGGACAAGGAGGGGAGGGGAGGAGCCTGTACAGTGGATAGAGATCGGCTGATTTATCCTGCTACTGCTACTGTTAAGTCACTTCAGTCGTGTCCGACTCTGTGCGACCCCATAGACGGTAGCCCACCAGGCTCCCCCATCCCTGGGATTCTCCAGGCAAGAACACTGGAGTGGGTTGCCATTTCCTTCTTCAACGCATGGAAGTGAGAAGTGAAAGTGAAGTTACTCAGTCGTGTCCAACTCTTAGCTACCCCATGGACTGCAGCCCACCAGGCTCCTCTATCCATGGGATTTTCCAGGCAAGAGTACTGGAGTGGGGTTCCATTACCTTCTCCGATTTATCCTGACTGGTTCCCAAATATGGTTAGGACCAAGATAAAAAGACTTATGTTTGAAAGTAGGATTTTGATACTTCCTTTCCAACAATCTGATGACATGGTATGTTCTAGGTTTCATTATTTTTTTTTAACAGTTCATTATTAAAAATTTCAATCCCATTGAAACATTGAATTTCCAGTGAACACCCATGTACCCACCACCTGTATTCCATAATTAACATTTTACTTTTCATGCTTGATCACATATTTATGTCTGTCTATTAATTAACCAATCTATTTTTTTATGTATTTCAGAGGAAGTTTCAGGCTTCAGTAGTAGGTTTTTTTTATTAGATGAAATTCACATAAAATAAATTAGGAATGGGGCTTATCTGGTGGCTCAGACGGTAAAGAATCTGCCTGGAATGCAGGAGACCCAGGTTCCATCCCTGGGTCAAGAAGATCCCCTGGAGAAGGGAATGGCAACCCACTCCAGTATTCTTGCATGGAGAATTCCATGGACAGAGGAGCCTGGCAGGCTACAGTCCACGGGGTTGCAAAGAGTCAGACACAACTGAGCAACTAATAAACACACACACACACACACACACTTAAAATTACCCACTTTAAACTGAGTATAATAATTCAATATTACTTAGTACATTATGTTGTGCATCACATCTATCTAGTTCTAAAACTTTTCTATCAGTCCAGAATAAATCCCCTTACCAACTAAGTTAATAGTTACTCTAATAGTTACTCTCTATTCCTTCTTCCTCCCAACTCCTGGTGATCATTAATCTATCTGTTTCTGTGTTTACATATTCCAGATATTTCATGTAAACAGAATCATACAATATGTGACCTTTTGTGTCTGGCTTTTCTCACTTAGCATAATGTTTTTAAAACTCATCCACAATGTAGCACATATCATTACCTTCATTCCTTCTTACGATTAAGTGATATCCCACTGTTTGAGTATTCAGAGTTTGCATACCCATTCATCCATTGATGGACATTTGGGTCACTTTCACCTTTCGGCTATTGTGTATCTGAACATGTATGTACAGTGATCTAGTTAAGTACTTGTGTTCAGTTTGGGGAGAATATACTTAGAAATGGAATTGCTGAGTCATATGATAATTCTCTGCTTAACTTTTTGTGGAACTACCAAACTATCTTCCTGGTGTGGTAGTAAGTTTTTAAGCCTCAAGAAATCTTTTGTTCAAGGTGGGCAGACCTGTCCTAAAGAGTAGATGGTGTGCCTCCATGGCTAGCTGTAATGAGTGATTTGCTCATGTTCAGTTGATCTCCTTTCTGGCTAAAATACACAAGGATTTTATGGCACATGAGATGCTGATTAAGCAGGCTGTAGTTTCCTCTTGCTCCTGTAGGATGTGTCAACTTGCCTAGCAGAGGTGGGCAGGGTTTCTAGTCTGCTGGGGCACAGACTCCTCCGTTGATGGTTGCTGTTGTTTGATCAGTGAGTATCCATCCACTCTAGGCAACTGCCACATGGAGCCAGACCCCTCTGATTCCACGGGAAGCAGCTCCAGGCTCCACATGGCTTCCTGGGTTATGCTAGGAGTTAAGTACAATAGATTTGGGTTGCAGAGAAAGGAATTTGCCGAGATGCATGGGAGTGGCAGTCCTGGAATAGACACTGACAGCTGGCATGAGATTTCCAGGGCTGCCCCACTCTGCAAGCCTGAGAAAACAGGAGACATTCCAATGATTGCATGATATCATCTGCGTCTTAGCATTTGTTTTTAAACTATGGATTTAATTGCTGTTCCATTGGCTCCTATTTCTTCCTTCCCCATGAAAAATAGAATCTTTGAAATTCCCATGAAAGCACGTTCGGTTGCCATTTCTGTTCCAACTTGAAGACAGGATCATCCCTGATAATGAAAACAAATCTGCCGTTGGCAAATAAGTCCCAAGTGTTGCTTTTGGAGAGTCAGGAAGGGGAAGCAAACAGTGTCAGGGCAGCCTAGAGGCTGCAACAGATTAACAAATTCAGTTTGTCAATGGGCCAACAATCCACTCTTCTGCACTGCATACTCTCAAGCACAAACCCCATTCACAAGAATTTGGTCAGGTCAGCAGAGTTGGTGCTGGTGGGTCTTGATTTGTTGATGAAGAGCTCCAGATCAAAAGGAATCTGCAATTTATTCAAGCCCATAGAGCTAGTAGGGAACAGATCCAGAACCCAAATCCTGTGCCATTTTCAGTGTATGAGAAAAAGAGAATGATCACCCAGGGCATTGGGAAAATAAGAGTTTGGAGTCACGAAGAACCTGATTCGGGGCTGTTAGAACTGTGACTCAGTCACTGACCAGTCACTTAACCAGTACTAGCTCACTCAGCCCTGAGCTTCCTTTCCTTCATTTTCAATGGAGCTGATGCTAGTTATAAGATTAACGTGAGGACTTCCCTGGTGGTCACAGGGCTTCCCTGGTGGTTCAGACGATAAAGAATCTGCCTGCAGTGCAGGAGACCAGGGTTCAATCCCTGGGTCTGGAAGATCCCCTGGAGAAGGGAATGGCAACCCACTCCAGTATTCTTGCCTGGAGAATCCCATGGACAGAGGAGCCTGGTGGGGCTACAGTCCATGGGGTTGCAAAGAGTAACACATGACTGAGCGACTAACGCTTCACACTTCTTCCCTGGTGGTCCTGTGCTTAATAATTCCCCAGCAGGGGATGCAGGTTCAATCCCTGACCCAGGAAGATTTCACATGCCTTGGAGAAACTAGGCTCATGAGCCACAACTACTGAAGTTCATACACCGAGAGCCCGTGCTCCTCAACAAGAGAAGCCCTCACGCCACAGTGAAGACCCACACAGCCCCCCAAATTAACATGAAGATAAGATGAAATAGTGTATATGAAGTACTTTACATGCTAGTAATTGCAGATGCTCAAAAATTGCAGCTTTCCTTTCCTGATTAGATCATGCTAATAGATTCTAGAAAATCTGTGCCCACCCTTGCTCTTTTTCTCCAAAGGCTCCTAAACTGCACATTCCCCTGTCCCTTTCTTCAGATATATTAGCCTTGACATAAGGACAGCGGGGCTGCTTTGAGATGAGGAGGCACTTTGCAGTCATAGGGTAAGAGAATTGATGCTCATTACTTAATTGAAATAAACATTCATCTATATGTACAGCTGTCAGGAAGCGAGACCTGATCAAAGGCCCATTAGTCACAAGGCTGGCTTTGCAAAGGGCCACTTAGTTAAAGCAGTGAATTTAACATGAAAGGGAAGAGGGAACCGGAACACTGAAGCTTGGTACATTGTGCATTAGTAAGTCCTTTGGTCCAAGTTCTAGAGGCTTTCTCTAATAGAGATTAACCCAGATATTGAAGGCCAACTACATCACGCGTCCACAGCAGCTGTGAACAACTGGGAGCGTTTCACCACCTTGTCAAATTTCTGACTTGGGCAAACTTGAGAATAAGACTGAGAGGCAGAAATGTCAAATTTCACAGAAAATGCAGGTCCCCAAAGGCAGAAAGAAATCTTTCAGACCATTTTAGGGCAGAACAGTTGACTGTCCTATGTCCGCTGCAGAATTGGGAACTCGCCAGACTTTGGAAAGGTCATTCAGTGTGGACCTCTGCACACTTATGTTCTACCAGCACTTATTCTTTAATATGGAATTCTCATTCACAGCAACTGTAATATTAATGGTAATATTTATATCATTAGACTCGAAAACCAGACAGTGTGAGACACAAATTAATAACCATTTGCTCAACACCCACAAAGCCCCAGGTGCTGCTGCTACAATGGGGAGAGGTATTGCAGAAGTGGATGAAGAGATTAAATGATTTATTTTTCACATTTTGTAAGCACATTTGCATTATACAAGCACTCTGCACATTTGCATAATCTGCTAGTTGAATGGATAAATTGACAATGCATTGTGGAATTGCCTTCATTATGTGGTGAGGGTACAATTGCTGTTATTGTTATAATTGACCTCATTTGCTGAGTACCCTCTGTGGGGGGTACCACGTGGGGACAGCAGAGGGCAGTGGTTAAGAGCGCCGCCTCCAGAGTCACATTGCTGTGTTTGGATTCTGACTCTGCTGCTTCCTAGCTAGGCAGCCTTCAAAAGCAGCTTGATTTCTGTACGCTTCAGTTTCTCCGTCTGTAGAATAGGAATGGTAATAGTGATATCTGCTTTGAGGATTGTTATAAGGACTAAGCAAAGTAACTTTCCTAGAGTGATCAGAACAGTACCTGGCACAATGCAATAATAATCATCATATAATATCCACACCCAAGGCAGTGTGCCCTTTTATAAAGAAGGAAGCTAAGTTCTAATGCCTCAGGGCAGAGTAGCTTTGAAATCCAGGTTGTTCTTGCTCTAAGTATCTTCTCCTCCCGCAAAGCCAGCAGCATCCTAACACTGGATGGAGTGTGCTAACCTGGCATGCTCACTGTCACGATGAGGTAGAGCTCAACTGTCCCTCCTTCTCAAGAAAGGAGCACTTCACAAACTCGTACATAACCCATCTTGGCTGGAGCCGGAGTCACCATTTCCAAGTCTCCACCTAAATGTGGGAACACTTTGACTAAGACACTCAAGGAGATTCCTACTGCACTTCTAAAGTACTTTTCCACCCCCCACTCTGTCTGAAAAATAAATGCAACCTCAGGTCCGAGAGAGTGATCTCCCCAAGCCCTCAGGGTGGGGGATACTCCACATTCATGGTAGGGACAGCATCGTCCTGAGAGCCTGTTGTATGTTGAAGATTCTAGCGTCATGGCCAGGCTGGATGAGGTGAGAATTTTAAATTGGCATCACCAAAATTAGGTGATGTATCGTCATTGTGGTGAGGAGAAATCACAATCAAAGAGGAATCTGGAGATCAAGGTAGAAAACCAGATATTCTAAAGAGCAAGGAAGTAAAATTGCAAGACAGGTGAACTCTGGAGCTGAGATAAACAGGCATTCGAGAGTGAAGCCTGAAGCAGAGTGGAGTAGGCAGTAGTAGCCAGTCTGAATCTTACTCTGGGAAGTGACCCGTTCAGCTGCACTGGTGCCTGGAGGCTCACTTGTTTGAAAGGAATTCTGCAAGGCTCAAGACAAACAGGAGTCCCTTGCTTTATCCAAGGACTCTTTGAGTTGGAGTCCAGTGAGAGTTAATCTAATGCTGAAGGTTCTCTTCAGTCTTATAACAAAGAGGATACCTTAGGAGATGTCTGAGTCAGTGCCACGTATTAAGGTCATATCCACACTCCGCTATGCCAAGGTGATGATTTGGTGGGAGAAGCAGGGAGATGAGAAATCCTAAGGTCCTGTTGATCAAACACGAGCAGGCAGCATTTTGCTTCCATTTCTCACCAGCCTATCATTACACAAATGAGAATTTTATTAGTTCCAAGGGAGAGACTTGATTTCTGGGACACCTCTAGCGCTGTGAGGAGACAAATGATCTTTGGAATCAATGAGGACAATGGAGACAAATGATCTTCCCTAAAATTCTGCATTCCTGTGATATTACTTTGTTTCCAAACACGGAAGCAAAACACTGATGGGGAGTCGGCAGGAAAGGAGACTCAGCCACTCAGGCCAAGTCATATCACAATATCAACGTCCTTGTTATTTGACACAAGCAGATAATACTGGGTGGACTTTAAGCTTTGCCTTGTGCTGGCCTCAGTCTTGAACTGAGAAGATGATTCCTCTGCTCTCAGAACATGGCATCTGAGCTTTACTGGGCAACCTTGGATGCTTCCATTTTAACCATCAAGATTCATGGTAGTTCTTGAATCAGCCTCTTCAGTGTTTTCCCTTTTAATCCCCTAAGAGATTAAAGAACCTGGGTTTACAAGGCTGGGATATCCTTTGTGAACAGGTAAAACATGGCCCATCACCACAGGAGGAACCTGTGAACCCAACAGAAACCTGTCTTCCAAGTCTCTCAAATCCTTGGCCCCAGCCTGCTACTCAGAACCAGCCCCACTCTCATCTTTATTCGAGATCAGTCATGTGTCCGTATATGGGTTGGTACTCTTTGAACTGGCTTCGGGGCTCCTATTATTTCTGCATTTGGCTTTTGTATGCGCTTTTTTGCTGTTGCTCTTCTCTGGAAACTCACTGGCAGCCCTGACAACCAACTTGAATGCCAATCTCCACCTCTGTTTATGCCTCCCACCCACTCCTGGGTGGTACAGGCTGTGACTCAGCCACTAGCTGTATGCCAGGCACTTTGCAAACACTGTGCTGGAGACATCATCTTGTTTAAGTCTCACAACAGTCCTCAAGAGGTAATTATTGTCAGCTATATTTAGTAGAGGAATTTTGGATAGTGTTCTAGCCATTGTGTTTTATGATGTAGAGATTCTGGATTCTGTTGTATTCCTCCAAAGAGGTTTGATAGATTCTGTAGCAGGCAGTAACGTGCTTAAGAGTCAAGCTGCCTTTGGTAAGTGGCAGCTCAGATCTAAGTTCAATTCTTTTTTTTTTTCCTTTAGCTGGATGGTTTCATACATGTGTAGTTCAAGGGTCAGCCAGAGATTTGAGAAGAGTTGACACATAGGATCTGGGGCTCCCTTACTCTGATATTCTCTTTTCTGGGCTTCCCTCTTTACTTTTCAGAAGCCATGGCCACCTTGAATTCTGTCTCTGATTCCTCAGACCAAAAAGATGGCAAGTTTTTCATTATTCCTTCAGTTAGCCTATGTGACACCATGACTATGTCCTACCCACAGGACAGAATTTGGCTTCTCAGGTGGTGCTAGTGGTAAAGAACCCACCTGCCAATGCAGGAGGTGTAAGAGACATGGGTTTGATCCCTGGGTTGGGATGATCCTCTGGAATAGGGTATGGGAACCCACTCCAGTGTTCTTGCCTGGAGAACCCCATGGACAGAGGAGCCTGGGGGCTACAGTCCATAGGGTTGCAAAGAGTTGGACACAACTGAAGCGACTTAGCATGGCACGGCAGGACAGAATTGCAACAACATGGGAACTCGTCCTCTGTTTTTCCCTTCTTCCAAGTTTCAACTTTCTAAAATCTGCCTGCCTTTTTTGGCTTTTCAGTCTTTGGGTTTGTTTTTCCTTTTGAATATTTTTTTCCTGAAGTTTATTGTTATTGTTATTGTTATTGTTCCTACAGATTGGTCTGCTTGGCACTTACTCCATCACACTGAAAGTAGAACTTCAGAAGATATTCAACAGCTTTTATCAATAACTTCTATGTTTATCATTATTTCATGATCAGTCTTCTCTTGCTGAGTCACAGAATCATAGATATCCTGTACAGGCATTGTGAAGCAGACAGACAAAAGGAACCTAGATAGATGTCTGTAATATAGAGTTTGTAACTCTCTGCAAGGTTTGCAAAGAAGTGGTTCTTTTCAGAACTGCGTGGAGGCATCACCCTTTCTGAGTATCCATGTAAATGTGGGGAGAAGGGTCATTTTATTGAGTCAACCACAGTTGATGAGATATTAATTCTTCTCCACCCTCCTCTCCCTCAGAGGACATGTAGCAAGCAGCTCTCTCTTTGGAGATAGGAGGCTTGCCAAAGTGCACCACACCAGCGGGACGTGACTGGACTGGGTTTTGTGGTGATTGAGGAGGCAGAAACACCCCTGTCCAAGTTCTCTGTGGCTCTTAGGGGGTCCCAGAAGAGAGCTCCCTTTTAAAAACCCAGCTGATGGAGCTTGGAGCTTATTTGAAGGACCAGGCCACAAGGTATGTTTCCCATAAGTGTGACTGTGCTCCAAGCAAGGGTCAAAAGGAGATATGACTGCTGTTGGGAAGGTCCTCCATATCAGAGGGCAGCAGAAACTGATGCTCCTGACAACCAGGCTCTCCTGGGTCACCTTCACATCCCAGAAACCACTCACCATCCACTGCCCCAGTTTAAAAGTGTGAACCCTTTATTTCTGCCTCCCTGCTGTCCTGGTTCCAGCAACACAGTCATTATCACTAGTGCTGGGACCAATGATGACATTAGCTGTGGGAGCCAGCAGAGACGTGCCTACAATCCAGATGACAGCCTAAGGGACTGTCACTCCTTAGGCTGACCTCTGCCCCAGATATCTCCATAAGCTGGGCATAGTCAAAAGAAGAGAGAAGGAATGGAATCAGAGGGAGGAAGAAGGGAGCAGCGTATGTGAAAAATGCTGTGATGAGATTGTGGACAAGAAACTGTGTAGGATTTAATAAGTAGGACTGTGTTAAAAAAAGAAGAAGAAAAACAGAAATGACATCAAAAGAAGCTGCCTGTTTTCGGCAGATGGAGAGTTTGGGCCCTATAAAAGAATTTACAGCTCTAAGGATAAAGTGAGCTTTGCATATGAGCCTGACCAAGGGGGAGCTCTCCTTTTACACCTCCTACATACACAGAAGAAGGGGGCAACAGAGGATGAGATGGTTAGATGGCATCACCAACTCAATGAACATGACTTTGAGCAAACTCCGGGAAACAATAAAGGACAGGGAAGCCTGGCATGCTGCAGTCTATGAGGTCACAAAGAGTCAGACATGATTTAGCAACTGAACGAAAGCAACATACAGAGAACCCCAAAATTGGTGCTGAAAAGAAGATTGGCAGATTTGACATAGGAGTTCAACTTCTATTAGTTGAGTAAGTTTGCTTGTGTGTTAGTCACTCAGTCATGTCTGACTCTTTGTGACCCCCTGGACTGTAGTCCACTAGGTTCCTCTGTCCTGGGTTCTCCAGGCAAATTCTTGGAGTGGGTTGCCATTGCCTTCTCCAGGGGATCTTCCCAACCCAGGGATTGAACCCAGTTCTCCTGCATTGCAGGCAGATTCTTTGCCATCTGAGCCATCAGGGAGTTGAGGTGAAGGTGAGGTCGCTCAGTTGTGTCCGACTCTTTGCGACCCCGTGGACTGTAGCCTACCAGGCTTCTCCGTCCATGGGGTTCTCTAGGCAAGAATATTGGAGTGGGTTACCATTTCCTTGTCCAGAGGATCTTTCCGACCCATGGATCAAACCCGGGTCTCCCGCACTGGAGGCAGACGCTTTAACCTCTGAGCCACCAGGGAAGCCCCAGGGAGTTGAGAGGCACCCTTAAAAGGTAAAAAGATGACCGAGATAGTAGCAGAACTTATTTACAATACATACATTCAAAAATATGTCAACAAAGATGATCTAGAGGAAGGAGACAATTAGGCATGTCACAAATGCAGACATACAGATGGCTAAGAAACGTAAGAAAAAAAAACTTTGTGTTTCTTAAGGATTGATTGAAATGCAAATCAAAACGAGGAAATATCTTTTTTTCACCTACTAGACTAATAGAAGAGTAACTGATTTTTAATATCCAGTGTTGGTGTGTGTTGGGTGGTTCTTGGGAGAGAAGACCCTCAGCTAATGATGCTGAGATCCAAGTTAGAATTATGCAGTCTTTTCAGGGGCAATTAACAGTACTTTAATTGAAGAGTGCTTTCCCTTTGAAAAACCATTCCACTTTCATGAACCTGTCTTATAGACAGCCTTCCAAGTACATAAGGATAAACATATTGTTACAAAGATGTTCACCACTATATGACTTGTAATTGCAAGAAATTAGAAACACCAAAATGCCCAAAGGTAGGGGAACTGTTAAAAAGCACTACAGCAAATTGACTCCATTCAGTATCCAGGATTCTGTATTCAAAAATACTATTCAATTAGGGAGAAGGATGATGGCGAGTATTGCACAATCATGTGAATATACTTAGTGCCCCTGAACTGTACAGTTAAATATGGTTAAAAGAGCATGTTTTATATTATGTAACTTTCACCACAATATAAAAAAAAATAGAAAAGGAGAATACTATTTAGCTATTAAAGACAATAAAGTATTTCCATATGAATAACAGAGAAGCTTGTTGAAGACAACTGTTGAGTGACACAAGCAAGGAGTTGAATTTTCTATGTGTCAGAATTTTACTCATTTCATCTATAATTACATGGCTCCACTCCAGAAGTTTGTGATGGACAGGGAGGCCTGGTGTGCTGCGAGTCATGGGGTCACAAAGAGACTGAGCTACTGAACTGAACTGAACTGACTGATTGGTATGGTTGCCATCCTGCATCCCACTTTAACCAAGGAAGCAATCAAGGTCCAGAGAGACAAAGTAAATTTCCAAGGTTAGCTTCAGAATTCACGTCCTTAACCCTTATGCTAGCACGTGTGTGTGTCTCACACGTTCATAGAGATATGGAAAATGTGGTTTTTGGAAAGAAAATAACAGTGTATTTCTGTAAGTATGCCACCCAATTCTCTCTTGAGAGCAGACAAGGCCCGAATTCTTCCACAGGTTAAGTCCTGGAGGCTCAGGGCTCCCGCCCTCCCCGGGAAAGGCCCTCTGCTGAAGGGAGGTGCCCCCTCCGAGTTCACACCTCCTGCAGGGGGTGAGGGGGCCTCACACCCAGTGAATGGTGGAATGGTGGCACACAAAGACCCCTTGCTCCCCTCTCGGACAGTTCTGCCAGGCCATCCAAGCTCCAGGTTCTCCCTGTGAGTCAGCTCCAGCCTTTCTGGAAACCACATCCCAGCCGAACTTCTCTCTCCCCAGCCCTCTTTCCTTCACTCCTCCGAGGCTCTGGTGACCAAGGGCACTTCTCAGTAACCATGGGGCAGGCTTACCTCCACTGTGTGTATTCCTCAGGGAACTGGAAGGAGGAGAGTGGAGGGGAGAGGGGAGAAAAGGATTTCAATTTAATACGTATTTCTAAATTGTGTGTATTTTGTTCAACGAGTATGCATTTTATGTATGAATTTACAACAGGCTGATGTAAAGCATAAAAACATAAAATTAAGAGGCCTTGCTATATAGCCGATAGAATTGGGACCCCAGGATCTGACGAGATTTGTGTCCAGGAAAGAAAATAGCAGAGCTTTCATTTATTTTTCGGGGTTCTCACCTGAAAAATAAAATACCTTTTCCACTGTGCCTGGGTTTTCTCTCCTGATGCAAACCAAAAGCATATTTCCTCTTGCTCCTCCAAATTTTGTCTGGAAGTTTTGATATTTTTGAATCTCCATGGGCTCTGCTGTCAGAGGGCAAAGAAAGCCTGCTGATCTTCTCTCAAATTCCTGCTGGAGAGAATAGGAGGTACTGGATCTTGTCAGAGTTCCAAATGTATCGAATAAAAAAAACAAAAGAGCTGTGCATTTAGGTCATTGAGGGAAGAAAGATATGCTGATAGAAAGGAAATTGATGTAGTGGTGAGAACAGGAGCCATTTACAGATCTCCATTTTACTTATAAAATCGATGCCCAGTTAGTCAATTAATTCTCTGTGTATTCATTTGTTTATTTATTCATTCATCAAAAGTTTATTGAATGCTTATTCCATGCCACACATTATGCTCTTGGGAGTTGTATTGGCTTGACTGTGGTTCAGTGAAGCGGAACAGTGACTCACTAATTGCTAAGTTACTCTCTGGATATAGAAGGTGCTGTTCATGAACTTGGTTCAGAGGAGGACAGTCTGCCATTGTACTTGTCACAGAGAGCTCTCTAGGTTTCAGGTAAATTTGAGAAGATGTGAATCATTCTAGTCTTTATAAAAAGCTACTGGAAAACTTTATTTTCTGAGCGATTGCTGAGATTCCATATTATACCATGTGAAACAGAAGTAGGACATTTTTCTGTCAACGTTTGTTATCAATGACATTATGATGACTCCTAATGATGGAGCAGCACTTTGCCCTTGAAGAATATTTGGATGAATGATGAGATTATGAACTGATGATCACACATTCAAATGGCAATTACAAGAAAGCAATGTAGACACTCAGGGAATGAATAAATGAATAAGTAAACAAATGAAATTCAACTGTGCCTAGAAAAACACTTTACACACTATAGGCACTCAATAAACACCACTAAAACAAAACAGCGTATGTACTGGTAACTTTCTACCTCTCTCTCTTCCCTCCAATATATTTTGAGTGCCTACTCTGTGTCAGATGCTAGACCAGGCACTAAAGGCTTTGACTTAAGGTCAAATCATGTTTTGTAATTCCAAGCAGAACTGTAGCACACACTCTCTCCTCTTCTTCTGCAGTAACCAGACCTTTCAAAAAGTGCTTCTGTGTCCAGGGGGATGGGAACTGGGAGAAACAATAAGAGCTCTAAGTCATTTCACACGCAGTGTTTTTTTTGACTTATACCTAACTGCCTCTTGAAAATATTCTTTTGACAGAGAATTGCTCTCGAAACAACAGGAGCATTATGTCAGCGCAGTGATGACTGACTATTTTTAGATTCCCAGGTTCTGACTTTAAGTGCAGTATGAAAGTAGAGCTGTCCAGGAGCAAGAAGACCAGGCGGCCAGGGAGTAGGGACCACGGGCATCACGGGCACTCAGAACAGCAAGCTGACATTCAAATTCAACTGCATTAGAGATTAGATAGGACCTGAGCCATGGAAATCACCCCGGAAGGTTGACAACATGGTTAGATCGGGGCACTGTTTGCCTATTCTTGAGCAGTCCTCCGACAGCAGTGGAAACAGTGAACGTAGGTGAAACTTTGCTTATTTGACAGCAGTTTACCAAAAGAAGATTCAGGGTCAAATGTACCCAGGCAGGCACCATGGAGAAGAGAAGCAGCCAGGTGGAAACCATGGCAAACTGGAGAGCTTCTGCTCTGAGAAAGGGATCATCAGGTACTAAATTCAAGCCTGTTAGAAACTTGTGGGAATTCAGGCCCTGCGGTGTCATAACTTGCAAAGTTTCAAGAGAAGCAGGAAATCTTGGCTTTCATTGAAATTAATAGGCACTATCCAGAGACATATACTAGTTAGGCTTCACCACTGAGGGGGGCAGCAGCTGGTAAATGGTCCTTACAGTCAAGGATGTAAAGGGAAACAGAGAAGATTAATAGAATATGAAGCAGGTGTTGTCATGGCAACCAACTAGGGGTCCAGATAATACTGAGGGAATATAACTTCCTTCCTTCTTTCCTTTTCTCTGCTTTTTGTTTGGCATTTAGGGCAAAGTCAAGAGAGGTATTGCGAGAACAAGGAAGTTCTCTTACTTGTAAAACACATTCAGTTTTTCTTTCACACTGCTCTCCTGATTTTTTTAGCAACCCTGAGAAGTCAGGAGAGATCTTTATGGTTCCAAGGTAACTTTGCTTCCCATCTTATGGGCAAGCTGTGTATCCCAGAATATCAAGCAGAGCTCCAGGAGTTTCTCCATTGGGCAAAGGCCTGGCCCTTCCTGATCTGTTACCAGTGTGTATTTGGGGAATTAGTAGGAAAGGTGGAGAAATAAAGTATGATACTGTCACCAATCTTTTTTTAATCCTGATAAAATATACCACATGCTATTCTTTGCCTCATCCTTTTATTTTCTGGATCTTCATTTTACTTTTTGAGACTACTTTTCCAGGGCTGGTAATAGGAACCCTTCAAGGTTATAGGATGAAGTGGAAATAGCTTGACCTGGGAGTCTGGAGACCTAGGCCAGTTCTGATACAAGATAACAGAATGACTTTGGACAAGCCTCTCTGAATTTGCCTTATCCTGTCTTGTAATACAGTGACAATGAGGCAAGAGATCACTGTGGTTTCAGGAACCTCAGACTGAGGGACAGAATTTCTGGGCCCAGTTCAAGCTCTGACATGAACTACGTGTGTGATTTTGGCTAGATCACTGCTCCATGTCTCAGTTTCCCAATCAGCAAAATAAAGGTGCTGGCTGGTTTTGTCCATTCAACAAATACTTGTTGAGCTTAGGTGCTTCCCTGATAGCTCAGTTGCTAAAGAATCTGCCTGCAATGCAGAAGACTCTGGTTCGATTCCTGGGTCAGGGAGAGCCACTGGAGAAGGGATAGGCTACCCACTCCAGTATTCTTGGGTTTCCCTTATGGCTCAGCTGGTAAAGAATCCACCTGCAATGTGGGAGACCTGGGTTCAGTCCCTGGGTTGGGAAGATCCCCTGGAGAAGGAAAAGGCTACCCACTCCAGTATTCTGGCCTGGAGAATTCCATGGATGGTATAGTCCATGGATTCACAAAGAGTAGGATGCGACTGAGTGACTTTCACTTTCTTAACAGGTGCCAGGCTGTTTAGGGCTTAGACTAATATTTCATGGTCAACTATTGTGTAATTATATCTTAGCCTTCATTGGTGTAGGCTTCAACTTCTGCAGTAAGCTTCAACTTCTACAACTTCACAAGGCCCATAACATCTTTAGAAGCTCTGCTTGATCTTCCTGAAGGAGGGAGAGAAGGCAGATGACTGAAGGCAGGAGGTCACCATTGGCTTCTCCTAGCATGGTGTAGGTTGCTGGTGGCCACAACTGTTGGTGACTGTCTTTAGAATGGAAGGTGCTTAGCATAATTTGTCTTCATCTTTGGACCCTAACCACTAGTCCGAGAAGAAAAAAGTATTCCACTTGACATCTAGAGAAGTTTCTGTCTGTATGTGTGTATGTGGACAAGGGAGATGGAAAAAAAGAGAAGAAGCTTTTTAAGGAAAGTAAGACAAACACTCTTCACTATGCTAGAACTCATTAGTATCAGTTCAGCAATATATTGTCAATACTCTTCCAACTTTGCACATACAGATCTATATCTAACTTTTTACTGTCTACTTAATACTCTATCATATGGCATTCTCTTATATGTTTATCCATTCCCCTAGTAATGGACACTTAAATTGCCTATCAATTTCACTGCCATAAGTGATGCTCCAAGAAATAGATTTGTACATGTATCTTTGCACTTGACTATAATTATTTCCCTGAAATAAATTTCTAAAAGTAGAATTGCATGTCACAGCATGCAACTTTTTTTTTCTTTTGATAGCTCTGAAGTGAGCATGTTAATTAACATTCACACTCACAATTAATTAGCTTTTTTTCATTTACCAATAGTGAATAGTATGCATCATTTTAAACTTTGCTAGAAAAAACTTAGAAAGTAGTATATTTTCTTGCCCCTGCTGCTAAGTCGCTTTAGTCGTGTCCGGCTCTGTGCGACCCCGTAGACGGCAGCCCACCAGGCTCCACCATCCCTGGGATTCTCCAGGCAAGAACACTGGAGTGGGTTGCCATTTCCTTCTCCAATGCGCGAAAGTGAAAAGTGAACGTGAAGTCGCTCAGTTGTGTCCGACTAGTAGCGACCCCATGGACTGCAGCCCACCAGGCTCCTCCATCCATGGGATTTTCTAGGCAAGAGTACTGGAGTGGGGTGCCATTGCCTTCTTGCTCCTAAGTTAATTTAATTCGATTCTATAGATGTATTTTGAGTAGGTACCAGCTATCAGGCACAATGATGGGAGGAAAACACGTGTGTGCCTGTGTCCCTAGAAAGATGAAGACAATGAAAGAGGCTCTGGGGTGTAAGGACAGCACTGTTTGGAAGCAGCAACTGGAATTCCAACTGTGGCTTTGCTATCAATCATCCGCAGCAGCTCCAGCAGTACCTCCCCGAGTCTCTCTCTTCATCTCATTATGTGCTTGATAGTACAGTCGTGCTTGGCACATGCTGGCTAATGCATGTCAGCTGCTACCACCACTGCCAGAAAGACTTTGCTAAGTGTGAGCAATATGAAATGGAAAACTCAGAATGAAAGTTATCACTTTGGTTGTTGAAGGGGGAAGATATCTGGGAAAGACTCATGGATTTGAGTTGCACTTGCTTCTTCATCAGATGGGGCTGCCAGGGAGGACGGTCGTTGGAAAAGGAATGAGGAGGAGAACGCTGGGCATGTTGGAGTGGGATGGGGGTTGGACAGGGATGCAGGATGCAATTTGGAGTCACTGGAGCTGAGAATGCAGGTAAGTGAGGTGGGAACACTCCAGAATGTGGAGGGCTGGGTACCAGATGAGGGTAAATGGTTTAGTTCCCACCTTCTTTGCAATGGAAAGAAATTGAACATTTTGGAGGAAAAGAATAATACAGGCAGAGATCAGTATTTAACCTGACGGGTAAACTCTTACGGAATTCTAACATGCTGTATTCAATTGTTTATGTACTGACTTCTCCTAATAAAACAGCGACCTAAAACCACAATAAAATAGCAGTGTGTCTTTGCCAAACTACAGGAAAAAATTTAAATGTAGAATTGTCCCTGTGTCTAAGTTTTTTTTCTTATCCTTTTTCTTTTTTTCTAAGTCTTGATACACACAGACATTGTCTAGGCTAGACTCTAATATAAAATCATGTCTGGCTTACCATAAGAATGTTTGCTTTATTTTAACATAATTACCAATATGTTGTGGTATTTACAATGAGCATGAGGAATTCTAGGTCTCCATCCCTGGGACACAGTGGAGAACATTGTTATAAACTATAAGCATCTTCAGGGTAGAGGTTGCATTTTTCTTTCCTGTCTCTCTGAAAGCTGGTTCAGTTAGAATGTGGAAGTGTCTCAAAAAATGTCTATTGAAGTAAATGAAGTACTCAGCTCTGTAGATAATGGTAGCACCCAAAATGGAGATGCAATTAAAGTCCCGTACCATCCCAGCCAAGAAGTCACCAAATGGTTCAAGACAAATGACAGACACAAAATAAAAATACCTTAATCAAAATTGCAAAACAAAATGAAACTGTAAGTATGATAAAGCAAAGTCACTGAGTAAAACTGTGCAATTGATAGCCCAGCACATATTTTTTAAAATATGATTTACTTATCCACTGAAATTTATTTTCAAACATTTCATTTTTCCTTCCAAACAAATGAAATACACATGTGTATACATGCATGCGCGTGCACACACACACACACACACACACACTGTTATTTCTCACTAACTCAACACTAATTACCCATACTACTCAACATTCTTTTTACCCCAACACTAGACACAGGAATGGAGACAGATTGTTGAACCAGTTTTAACAAATCTGAAGCAGCAGTTTCTTTGTTGGAAAAATATTTCCACTTATCAAGAGATGTTGTTCCCTGAAGGGAAGTGAACACTGTGTTCAAAGCACTGACTTCTTTATTAAGCACATTGTGAGCAAGCTCGTTTTTCCATGTTGCTAACATTCAGACACGAGTGCCTCCAACCAAAGAGGGAGATGCTCAGGGTTGGCCTAACTCAGAGTAGCCAGAGGATGCTGTGGTTAATATTTCAAAAATACTGTGACTTCAATAAGAGCTTCAGTGAAAGGTATTAACCACTTTAATTGGGAAATAGTCCTTCAATGTATGTGTACCTTTCATATGGGCACATGGAGGGGTGGTCCCCCTAACCCACTCAGATAAAATTAAAATGTGTCATTGATGGTAACCAGCCTTGCTTGATGACATTTCCAAATAGTACTTATCTTGAAGGTTTGCAGCAAAATACATGAAAGAAAAATAGAAGATATTATGATAAAGCATATTTTGCAAAAGAAAAATGACGAAGCTTTTCTGTACAAAGGCCCAGACTGGGCTAGGAAGAAGGGGTGGTGCAAGCTGGGCGTTGTCTGCACTGTTTCTCTGTCTTGCCCAGAGGAGCCAGCAAGGGCTTTGCTCTTTCCTTCCCTTTACCTATTAGGCCTCACAGTCTAGGCACAGAAAACATAGTGTGTTGGTTTTCTAAACTGTTTCAAAGCATCATGAAGTTAGTGGCTTAAAACAGCATCAGTTTATCAGCTCAGAGTCCACAGGTCAGAGCTGAGGAGCTCGACTGGGTGCTCTGAACAGGCCCTCGAGGCCAAAGTCAAGTTTAATGGCTGGCTTGCGTCTTGTCTGAAGGATCTGGGAAGGACTCTGCTGCAGACTTATTTAGGTTGTTGGTAGAATTCGGTCCCAAGTGACTGTAGGACTGAAGACACTGGTGTTGTTCTCAACTTGACGCCATTCTCCTCCAGTCCTAGTGTGTGGTCCTCTCTATCATGAAATCTAGCAGAGGTTCTTCAAATCTGGTGTTTTGAACCGCTCTGCCTCCAGCCAGAAAAAAAATTCTCCACTTTTAAAGAACGTGTGTGATTAAATTAGATCTACCTGGATAACATTTATTTAGATTAACTCAGAGCCAGTGAATTAGTAACCTTAATAACACCTGCAAAATCCCCTCTGCACATAATGTAACATAGGCATAGCCATGAAGGCTCATCATGTGAGCAGGCCCAGGAGTCAGGGTGGGGAATCTCAAGGAGACTGACATCCTAGGCTTCTGCCTACCATGGAATGGTCTAATAATGTCACAGTGGCATAATAATAAGTTGTTTGCTTTTCTTGCTTTATTTCCAGTGCTAACACTTTGACAGCTTAGTGGCTAAGGATGCGGGTTGTGGCGTCAGTCTACTGGGGGCTTAAAACCCAACTCCTCAACCATGGCTGTGACCTTGGGCAATTTAGAGTCCCTTCTGCTAAAATGTTTGTTTTTAATATGCAAATTGTTCCAAAGACATTGCTATATTAGGGAACAATTCAAGCATGAGACAAATTTGCTTACACATAATTTCCTTCTCAAGAAATACCACGCCCAGGAATAAAAACTGCCATGTGAGAATACTTAAAACACACATACCTCAAACAACTGCCTCAGCCCACTTGCCTGTGTTTTGAGCCATACCCATCCAAGAAGGGTTATGACTTTCCTTCTGAGTTCAGATTACCTTCCTTCACCACTTCACACATGAGCTGTAACCATTCCAAGGCTGCTTCCACAAGTAATCATTAAATCTTTTCCAAAGTGAAGTGTCATATTTATGCAATACTTAGTGACTTCACTTTCCCTTTTCACTTTCATGCATTGGAGAAGGAAATGGCAACCCACTCCAGTGTTCTTGCCTGGAGAATCCCAGGGACGGGGGAGCCTGGTGGGCTGCCGTCTATGGGGTCGTACAGAGTTGGACACGACTGAAGCAACTTAGCAGCAGCAGCAGCAGCAAGGTATTTTTTTTAACCATCTCACATGCTTAAAACTATCCTACTGACGTTATTGGTTTCCTACCTCTACTGAATGTGTCACTGGTTGTTTTTGAATGGGTTGGATTGTGTCCCCTGTCCTTAGCTCCAGTGCTTAGAACTGTGACCTTATTTGGAAATATGATCTTTTCAGGGGTAAGCAAGTTAAAATGAAGTCATTAGGATGAGCCCTAATCCAATAACACTGGTGTCCTTATTAAAAGGGAAAATCGGTATACAAAGAGACGTGCACAGAGGGACGTCTATGTGAAGACACTCAGGAAGAAATCCACATGAACACGAAAGCAGAGATCAGAGCAAGGCATTTACAACCCAAGAAATGCCAAAGATTGTCAGCCAACCACCAGAAGCTAGGAAAGAGGCATGGGACAGAATCTGCCCGGCAGTCCTCAGAAGAAACCTGCCCTGCTGACACCAGGATTGCAGACTTCTAGCCTCCAGATCTGTGGGGCCTGATTTATGGTCCTTTGTCTGGCAGAGGAGCCTGGTGGGCTAGAGTGCATAGGGTCACAGAGAGTTGGACACGACTGAGCGACTGAGCACTCACACGCTGTGGCAGCCCTAGGAAACTAGTGTGTACCACAATCTGTGCTTTCTCGTTAGCCCCGTGGTTTTTATTGCATGATTTTGCACAGCATATGTAATTCTTAGCATAGTGACAGTATAGTAGCTTATAGGAACGCATATGCTGCCCTATAGCAGAAATGACTCTACTTAAATGAGATCCCCGTTTGCTCTTACTAAATGGGTCTTCGTGTGATTAGTGTCAGGACTAAATGAGATAGTGCATACAAAGTGTTGAGAATGAAATAAGCACCAAGTGCAAGCTACCATTGCTATCACCATTAGAATGTCTAGTGCAAAACTGAATTTTGAGCAACTGTAAACAACAACCATGAGGGTTAAATGGACTCCAAACTCCAAACACTCAGTTTAAAATCTTCATACAATGGCATTCAGTATTACAGACTTACAGAAACAGCCCCTTAGAGAGATCCATGGGCTGTGCAAGCAAGAGAATACAGATACTACCAATAAAAACAGGTCTCATAAACACTTTGCCAATGTAGATATTGATAAGAAAGGTTGATAATTTGGAAAAATAGGTCTTTTAAGAGCAGCATCACTATTTTCAAACTTTTTGATTAACTAGCATCAAGACAAATCGGGAGGAAACCCACTCAGCTGGGTGCTGAACTCCTTACTTTTGACACATATTCTAGAAAGCCAGCAAAGCCCCAGAGAAAGAAGCCAGGCTTTGCCTTTAAAAGGAGGACTATGCCCTGAATGGGAAGGATGCTGAGTCCTTACAAGAGCCGGGAGGGCATCAGGATGGGAGGCCTCTGTGATGAGCCGCGGGTGTGCACATGTTGGGTATCAGTTCACTGACTGCCTTAGGTAAGTCGCTAGATGCCCAGAGAAATAAGACATCCTGCTTCCAGAGTTTCCCAGCTGGGGAGACCCTGGAGAGATTACCTTATTTTCCCAAGCCTTAGCTTCTTATCCATAATAACAATTTATATCTGAGGCTGTAAGTTAGCACTAAAGAAAATTAATAAGACATGCTGTCCAGGCTAAGTGCCCAATAAAAGATAGATCCACATTTGTCCCTTCTCCACATCTTCCTTGAACCACTTTTCCACTGGCAGAGCTCTTCCACATGGCATCTAGTAGGAGAAGGATACAAGGATCTGACTGATGCCTGGGACTTTATTGTCCTACGTTCTTGATGGTTATTTAAGATTCTCTGATGGGCTTTTCAGGTGGCATCAGTGGTAAAGAACCAGCCTGCCAATGCAGGAGACTGAAGAGATGCAGGTTCGATCCCTGGGTTGGGAAGATCCCCTGGAGGAGAGCATGGCAACCCACTCCAGTATTCTTGCCTAGAGAATCCCATGGACAGAGGAGCCTGGTGGGCTACAGTCCACAGGGTCACAAAGAGTCAGATGCAACTGAAGTGACTTAACACACACACACACACACACACACACACACACACACACTCAAGATCCTGTTATGTTCAACTTGTTTCTCAGGATCTTCTGCCATCCCATGCTCACCACAAACAGTGCTGAGACTGAAATTTGAATTCAAATCTGCCTGATAGTCCCAAAACTTTGAAAAGTCAGGCCTGCTTTTATCTGAAGAAATCCTAACCAAGGTTGGAATGTTTAATAGCAGACTTTCCCTGAAGGTTCGGGATGATGGAGGGGCATTGTAGAAGCAGAACAAAAGGTGAGATATCTCTGCCATAAAAATCATGCTCCTTCCTTTACCTACCAGCAAGAGATTCTTGCTAGTAATGCCCCCAGCCCCACCCTACTTTACTTGCCAGCCTGCTGTCCTGTCATTTCCTCTCCCTATCACTCTCCCTCTCCTCTCTTCCTTCCCCCCTGACACCTGTTTGTAAATACCCAAATGCCTGTTTCTTTCTTACCAGAAAGTTTTAGTGTTTCATATCTCATGCCCCCAACAAGTCTCATTCTAGGCATATCTATGCATCTTTAAAACTCCATAAATGGCTGGTTAAATTGGAGCCTGTGCCACTATACAATCTGAGCAGAAAGCTTATATGAAACACAAGTCAGATCATGTCATTATTGTGCTCAGAACCTTGCAGTGATTTCTCACTGCGGCATAAAGTCAAAAATCCTCTGCATCCCTACATGACTCCCAGACTGCACACCTCCAGGCCCCATTCACACCTTCCCAGCCGTGCTCTCTGAGCCAGCCATGCTGGCTTTCCTAGCCTTCTCTTCCTAGGACAGGTTTGCTCCAGGTTCAGAGCCCCATAAACTTGCTGTTACTCTGGATTTTCTATTTCTTTCTCATATTATTTGTATCTCTATCGTGGGATAAATGATGGCTCCCTCCAAAAAAGTTATATCCATGGTCTAATCCTGGGAATCTGTGAATGTTACCTTACATGGAAAAAGATGTGTTTTGGTTCAGGATCTGGAACAGAAGAGTTTATCCTGGATTATCTGGGTGGGTCCTACATGCTTCATAAATATCCTGATAAAGGAGAGGCAGAGGGAAATTATATGCATGTAGAAGAGGAGGTGACATGCCCATGAGACTGGCAATAGCCACCGGGGTAGAATCCTGTCTAGAGCTTTGACAGGGAGGACGAGCCTGTCAACACTGTGATTTTAGGTTCTGGTTTCAGATCTATGTGCGAGAGAATACATTTCTAGGGTTTGAAGCCACCCATCTTGTGGTAATTTGTTACAGCAGCCCCAATAAACTAGCACAGTCTTTCCTTGGATGTAATATAACTCAAAAAGATGTCCTATGACCACCCCATATAAAATGGCCCTCTCTGCCTGCGTGTGGGTGTGCACACGTACAAATGCACCTGTACACACACAAACACACACACCCCACCACCACCACACTTTATCTCCATTACAGCTGTGGTTTTAGTGTTTTTCATAGCATTTTTGTACATAGCATGTAGCACTTTTTGATATATGATATACTTTCCAGTTTATTTATTATTGTCTGTCTCCTACTCTGTAATCTCCATAAGGGTGAGGACTTTATTAACGGATGTGTTTACAAAGCCTAGAAAAGTTCCTCACTCAAAGTGAAATCTCTCCAAATAATGATTGAATAAGTGAGTGGAGGACTTTGCCTTTAATCGCATAAAGAAGCAGAAGAAGCTCTCAAATTATAATTTATATTTTAACACCTCATAGCAAACCTCACTCCATCTCTATAACCACAAAATTAGCAATGAATATGTTTACTGCTATCCCAAGCAAATCTCTAGCAGTCAGAAAATGTGTGTGTGTGCATGTGTGCATTGAAAGGGAGGTGGGGAGAAAAGAAGGACAAAGTGTTTTTTCAGTGACATCTTTATTAAACAGTGCCAAGCTCGCATGCTCTGAGCTTAGGAGGAGAGAGAGCCGCCGCTTTCAGCCTGCTCACACCTGCCAGGCTGTTCTTGCCATTTTGCAATTTGCTCAGCAGGTTTGGAAAATGGTTGGGTAGTCTTACCTTGTCACAACTCAAAAGTGACATGCTATTTTTCTGTGTACCAATTTTCTACCCTAGGAGCCTTTATAAGCAGTGGATTAAGTGGGGAGAAAGCAATTTCTATTTAAATGCTGAGACTTGTTAGTCAGATAGGGCACAACTGAGATTTTCACTTTAAAGCCCACTTTAAGGGAGTGACGGATCAGATCACAAGTTACTTAAGGGCTTAATTTCCTGGCTTTGTTCCTTCACCAGTGTTTCTTTTAGCACATTTTGAAAATCTCAGGCAAACGGTGATCTTCGTTTGGGAAGACTTGGTATTATCTGGAATTCCAAATCTTCTGTCTTTCCCTTCTTCTCAATTCATAGTTCTGTTCTGGGTCATAGTTCATCCATGACACCTCTGGAGGTGTTCCAGGAGTGTAAATTAAGTGCCTATTGGTGTTATGCCTCCTGGTGTTTCATTCTGGGGATGCAAGGGTTGATTAAACTCAGTTTCATTTGTCAGAGGGCTCTTGTTCTCCTGGAGAAGCCAGAAATTTAGACAAATCGGTATAACAATGTAACGAGTCCATAGGACTCAGCTTGAGTAGAAATTCCGCAGGCAGACCATAAAGAGAAGGATGTAACTGAAAGAGGGTCTACGAAATTGAGGAAAGTGTTTGTTCCATTTGATAAACTACATATAGTTCTGCATGGCTGGAGTGAAATATGCTAAGAAGGGGTGGGGGAGGGGTGCTGAGTGGCAACAGAGGACCAGGGATCCTGCATGCTAAGACATTTGGACTCTCCCCTGAGGGTGATGCAACAGAGGGTGTTACGTGGTGAGTGACTTAATTATTTCACCTATCTCGTAGTATGAGGAAGACAGATGAGTGAGACAAGAACAAAGGTGAGTAAAGCAAGATTTCAGAAAGAAGAGCTGAAACTCAAAGAAACTGATGATAAACACAGAGATGGTTCAAAGGCCATTAAGGAAGATGTAATAGGATTTAGAGACCAAGCAATTATGGAAAATGAGATTAAGGAAGGAGTCTACGATGGGTCCTGGGATTCTATGGTGAGATGTTGTTCAACTTCTCCAGTGATCATTACAGTTGGTGAAGTAGGAGAGATCTCTCAGAGCCAGTGAGTGAACATCACCTAGGGAACAAAATTGTTTGGAGACAGTATTTCCTCTCAGGTTGTGGGACATACTCGCATTACATAAGCAAACTATAGCACAGAGAGAACTTTAGTGCAGTAATCTAACTTCCCCTGGCATATATCTAGCAAACCACATAATAATTATTTATGGCATGTTAATTAAACAGTAACAGTAAACAGTTGTTTAATGATAGTTCTTGATATTTTATTTCTGAAGTGAATGCCAGTATCTTTGCCATCACCTAGAGAGAGAAAAGGAAATGGTAACCCACTCTAGTGTTCTTGCCTGGAGAATCCCAGGGACGGGGGAGCCTGGTGGGCTGCCGTCTATAGGGCCGCACAGAGTCGGACACGACTGAAGCGACTTAGCAGCAGCAGCAGAGAGAGAGACTGGCTTCCCTGGTGGCTCAGTCGGTAAAGAGTCTGCCCACAACGTAGGAAATCCAGGTTCAATCTCTGGGTCAGGAAGATCCCATGGAGAAGGCAATGGCAATCCACTCCGGTATTCTTGCCTGGAAAATCCCATGGGCAGAAGAGCTGGGCAGGCTATAGTCCACTGGGTCACAAGAGTCAGACAAGACAAGTTTAATGACTAAACTACAGAGGGAGAGAAGGTCCTGGGAGGCAGAAAGGTAACAAAGCATTAGTAATCTTGATACTCTTCATTTCACCAAGCCCAGCTGTCCACCTGAAGCCTCTGCCCTAGTCTCATTCTCAGTTTGCCAAAACTTAGGGTTTTTATTAGCACTTACTGGCCAACCTGTCAGTTGGGACTCCCTGACCAGCTGTTGTTTAGAGTCTATCTGGGTCTTCCTGGATTAAGAACGCAGACTCTTGAGAAAGGGCTCTGCACCACTGTCTTCTCATCAGAACCCCTCCGTCCCCATTTCTCCTTCATCAAAAAGGAAAGGAATTACCGTCACAAATGAATGCATCCCTTCTCCTCTCCCAGAGCTGGACCACATGCCCCAAAACTCACCTGCTCATCAACTCACACTTTAACCAGTTAGATATCCATTGCTCTCTACACCTTTATTATGGGGACCCCTAGTGTTGCCAGAGTTCACAATCTGATGAAACCTTTCTAGCCTGGAGCTATATGTTGATGATATTCAAAATGAGGTCCATGGATCTAAGTGAGTCCTCAACAGTGAGTGCTTAGAAAATTTTAGCCTTGTCATTACCACAACCTCCAACATGTTCAGTATATATTTCTCATGGACTAGGACACAGACCAATGTAAAATGGTGTCAAATTTGTGTGATAAATTATACATCTCTTGAGCTGAGGGATCCGGTCAGTGGAAGATTTGGATGCAAAAATAAACTGACTGATGGCCATACCTAGTCAAAAAAGTACTGGTTGATTGGCTATTTGCATCAAAACATCTGGAACACCAATTAAAAATGCAGATTCTGGACCAACCCAGAGACTTAATGTCATAATCTCCGAAGGTAGGGTTTTGAGATCTATATTTTAAACAGGCAACCTAGTGGCTCCTTCATACTAAAGTTTGAAAAGCACCACAATCATTTATCAGTTGGTTATGTTGATTAGAATATAGTTTTGAAAGACTCCATTCTCATGTCAACCAGTTATTGTCCTTGGAGACACAGACTACATTCAGCACCAAGGAGGGCCTCTGGGAATCCATCTGCAGCACTGGAAAAAATGCACCCAAATCCATATTCCAGTCAAGTCATATCATGCTGCTGCTGCTGCTAAGTTGCTTCAGTCATGTCTGACTCTGTGCGACCCCATAGACGTCAGCCCACCAGGCTCCCCCGTCCCTGGGATTCTCCAGGCAAGAACACTGGAGTGGGTAACCATTTCCTTCTCCAGTGCATGAAAGTGAAAAGTGAAAGTGAAGTCGCTCAGTCATGTCTGACTCTTAGCAACCTCATGGACTGCAGCCCACCAGGCTCCTCCATCCATGGGATTTTCCAGGCAAGAGTACTGGAGTGGGGTGCCATTGCCTTCTCCTAGTCATATCATAGTTATGTACAAAAAGCAATTCATTGAAGAGCGTATGTAAATATAAACACTTAGTAATGTGTGTGGTTGCCCTTTGGCCACCAAATTTGGAGATCCTACTTTTTTTAATACCAGTTCTCAGAAACGTACACTGAGAGGAAAACACGGAAAAGGTGTGAGAAACTAGGCTTCTAGGGCCAAGTAGTAAAGGGAAAAATGATAAATTATACAGCCAATCATACATGAGCATGTCACGAGAGCACAGTATAGGACTTAACGTTCAAGGCATCATTCATCATAAATAAATAGACAGATTATGTTCACTTTGTTGTTCAGTCACTAAAGTTGTGTCCGATTCTTTGCGACCCCATGGACAACAGCATGGGTTCCTCTGTTGTCTACTGTCTCCTGGGGTTTGCTTAATTTCATGTCCATCGGTGACACTATCTAACCATCTCACCCTCTGCCGCCCCCTTCTCCTTTTGCCTTCAATCTTTCCCAGCATCAGGGTCTTTTCCAATGAGTTGGCTTCATATCAAGTGGCCAAATTATTGAAGCTTCACCTTCAGCAACCGTTCTTCCAATGAACATTCAGAGTTGACTTCCTTTAAAATTGATGGTTTTGATCTCTTTCCTGTGCAAAGGACTCTGAAGAGTCTTCTCTAGCCCTACAATTAGGAAGTGTCAATTCTTTGGCACTCAGACTTCTTTCTTGTCCAACTCTCACATCCGTACATGAGTACTGGAAAAAAAAACATAACTTTGATTATACAAACATTTGTCAGCAAAATGATGTCTCCATTTTTTTTAACATACTGTCTCAGTTTGCCATAGCTTTCCTTCCAAAGAGCAAATGTCTTTTAATTTCATGGCTGCAGTCACCATCCACAGTGATTTTGAAGCCCAAGAAAGCAAAATTTGTCACTGTCTCTAATTTTCCCCCTTCTATTTACTATGAAGTGATGGGACTGATGCCATGATCTTCACTTTTTTACTGTTGAGTTTCAAGCTAACTTTTTCATGCTCTTCTTTCACTCTCATCTAGAGGTTCTTCAGCTCCTCTTCACTTTCTACTGTTAGAGTGGTATCATCTGCATATCTGAGGTTCTTAATATTTCTCCTGGAAATCTTGATTCCAGCTTGTGATTCATCCAGCCTGGCATTTTGCAGGATGTACTTTGCATATAAGTTAAATAAGCAGGGTGACAGTATACAGCCTTGTTGTATACTCTTTTCCCAATTTTGAACCAGTTAGCTGTTCCAAGTCTGGTTCCACAGTTGAGCATTGTTTCCACTTTGGCCCAGCAGCTTTATTCTTTACAAAGCTATTAGCAGTTTCCCCCTGCACTTCCAAGTAGAATATTGAACATCTTCTGATCTGGGGGGCTCATTTTTCAGTGTTGTCATATCTTTTTGACTTTTCATACTGTTCACGGGGTTCCTCTGGCAAGAATACTGGAGTGAGTTGCCATTTCCTCCTCCAGTGGACCACGTTTTAGAACAAAACTCTTCACTATGACCTGTCTGTCTTGGGTGTTCCTGCTCACCATGATTCATAGCTTCATTGAGTTACTCAAGCCCCTTCCCCATGACAAGGCTATAATCCATAAAGGGGTACATCCATTTACCTTCTGCTTATATTTAATAAATTAAATTTTAAAACACTGTGGCATAAATGGGTAAGTTGTTTAAATTATTGAATTCATAAATTTTATTCATCTGAGGAGTCCACAAATATTGGATCTCTTATTCCTTGATGGAGTTACATAAAGAGGTGACTCTCCAATACAGACAAGCTTTGGAATTCCCTGGGAAGCTTCTGAAAGCCACAAATGCTTAAGCTCATCCTGGCCAATCTCAGGCTCCTGGAAAGTAAGGTTCAGAGAAATTATATTTTCAGTTCCCCTTGTGATTTTGGCATGGAGGATGTTTTTGGGAATTGTTGATGTAACAACACTAGTATCGTAATACTCAGATATGCAGATGACACCATCCTTATGGCAGAAAGTGAATAGGAACTAAAAAGCGTCTTGATGAAAGTGAAAGAGGAGAGTGGAAAAGTTGGCTTAAAGCTCAACATTCAGAAAACGAAGATCATGATATCCGGTCCCATCACTTCATGGGAAATAGATGGGGAAACAGTGGAAACAGTGTCAGACTTTATTTTTCTGGGCTCCAAAATCACTGCAGATGGTGACTGCAGCCATGAAATTAAAAGACGCTTACTCCTTGGAAGGAAAATTATGACCAACCTAAATAGCATATTCAAAAGCAGAGACATTACTTTGCCAACAAAGGTCTGGCTAGTCAAGGCTATAGTTTTTCCTGTGGTCATGTATGGATGTGAGAGTTGGACTGTGAAGAAGGCTGAGCACTGAAGAATTGATGCTTTTGAACTGTGGTGTTGGAGAAGACTCTTGAGAGTCCCTTGGACTGCAAGGAGATCCAACCAGTCCATTCTGAAGGAGATCAGCCCTGGGATTTCTTTGGAAGGAATGATGCTAAAGCTGAAACTCCAGTACTTTGGCCACCTCATGCAAAGAGTTGACTCATTGGAAAAGACTCTGATGCTGGGAGGGATTGGGGGCAGGAGGAGAAGGGGATGACAGAGGATGAGATGTCTGGATGGCATCACTGACTCAATGGACGTGAGTCTCAGTGAACCCGGGAGTTGGTGATGGACAGGGAGGCCAGGATGGACAGGGTGCTGCGATTCATGGGGTCGCAAAGAGTCAAGCACGACTGAGTGACTGAACTGAACTCTGAACTGAACCGTAATATGATAACCTGAAAATGGACATCCTAGGGAGAAAATTGGGTCTAGGTTCAGGTAAATTAAGGCTCTAGGAAACACACATATTTGAAAATTAAAAATTTCATGATGGTGTACAGCCAAATATGTAAAAAATTGTTTGCCATGTAGTAGTTAACAATTTGGAGAAGGCAATGGCACCCCACTCCAGTGTTCTTACCTAGAAAATCCCATGGATGGAGGAGCCTGGTGGGCTGCAGTCCATGGGGTTGCTCGGAGTCGGACACAACTGAGCTACTTCACTTTCACTTTTTACTTTCCTGCATTGCAGAAGGAAATGGTAACCCACTCTAGTGTTCTTGCCTGGAGAATCCCAGGGACGGGGGAGCCTGGTGGGCTGCCGTCTATGGGGTCACACAGAGTCAGACACGACTGAAGAGACTTAGCAGCAGCAGCAGCTAACAATTTGGGCCCCTTAATATAGGCTTTACATTGATGATCTGAGAGTGCCCACTGGAATATCTGTAAAATGAGTGAATGTGCCAGTTTTAGTCACCTTTGTAAAATCAATCAGCACTGAAGGAGAAGGCAAGGCAACTCAGGTCATGAGTGACTTGAACAAGACTCTTGCCTCTTGCGCTGTACACCCCAGTGTGGAGTTGCCCAAACCTGACGTTCTGCAGGCTCTCTGACTGGCAGAATAGGGAGGAGCAGAGCTGAACAGCATCAAGGTGCACAATCCGGTCAGTGGCAGTTCCTAGGTATCAAGTCTAGACTGAGCTAAAGCCAAAAGCACTGCAGAAAAGAACAGCTTCCCTGAACCATGCGCCGGTGGAAAGCTGAGGCACGGTTTAGTGAGCAGGAGGGGGCTCCTTCGCTGGCTGGTCCTCAGCAGTGCCAGCATGGGGCCTCGCTGAGAGGTGGACGGCAGGGCTCTGGCCAGTCTCACCCCAGGGCTCGATCCTTCCAAGAGATGAAAGCAATGTCTTTCCCTGGATCATCCTGTGGATGTAGGATGAGCTGAAAGAGAATACAGTTTAATTCAACGGGCGCAATCAGGTGGATGCTATGTTCCAAACCCGTGTCCCAGGCTGATGATACAGAAATGAAATAAACAGCTTCTGTTCTCAAAGACTCCACAGTCTAGAGGGATAGGCAGGCATGGAAGCAGCTGCCTAAAATAAAACAAGAGCCAGAGGATGGGTATGCACAAACTTGTGCAACGTACCCAGGAAGCAGCAGCTCATTCTGCCTTGTCACCAGGGAAATTTGTGAAAGGAAAGTAATAACTGAGCTGGATTGTCAAGGAAACGTGGGAATTTATCAGGTACACGAAGGGGACAGGGAGATAGGGGCAGAAAGGAGGGATATTCTTGGCAGAGGAAATGGATCAGCTGTTCATGGTGTGCTCAGCAAATGTAAATATCCTCTGTGTCTGCAACAGAAAATAATGTTCCATGGCGGAAAAGACTCTTGAGATCCTCAGATGGGAGCCCTACTGCCCTGAGGATGCCCTTTTTCTTCTTCCTAGCTCTAAAGTGGAATAAAAGGACTGGCATTGAAAGGGAATTTAGAAACTTAAACTTTACTACAACCCATAGTAAAATATGAATTTCATATACACATACTCACATAGGAAATAACATCTGTCAATACTTGCCATTATGAAGTATAAGACATTATAGGACTTCCCTTGTGGTCTAGTGGTTAAAACTCTGCCTGCTAATGCAGGATACATGGATTCAATTCCTGATCCAGGAAGATCCCTCATGCCCTGCGGCAACTAAACCAGTGCACCACAGCTATGAAGCCTCTGCTCTGGAGCCCACAAGGCATAGCTACTGAAAACTGAGATGCAACTCCTGAAGCCTGAGATGCAACCACTGAATCCTGCACACCCTGGAGCCCATGCTCTGGCAACAGACGAAGCCCCCACAATGAGAACCCCACAAACTGCAACCAGAGAGTAGCCCCCTCTGGCTGCCACTAGAGAAAGTCTGCACAGCAATGAAGACCCAGGACAGGCAAAAATAAATAAATAAATAAACATTGTTAAAAACTTCAGTTCAGTTCAGTGGCTCAGTCATGTCTGACTCTTTGCGACCCCATGGACTGCAGCATACCAGGCTTCCCTGTCCATCACCAACTCCCGAAGCTTGCTCAAAATCATGTCCATCTAGTCAGTGATGCCATCCAACCATCTCATCATCTGTAGCCCCCTTCTCCTTCTTCCTTCAATCTTTCCCAGTATCCAGTGAGTCAATTCTTCCCATCAGGTGGCCAAACTATTAGAGCCTCACCTTCAGCATCAGTCCTTCCAAAGAATATTCAGGTCTGATTTCCTTTAGGATTGACTGGTTGGATCTCCTTGGAGTCCAAGGGACTCTCAAGAGTCTTCTCTAAAACCACAGTTCAAAAGCATCAATTCTTAGGTGCCCAGCTTTATATATAGTCCAACTCTCACATCCATACATCACTACTGGAAAAACCATAGCTTTGACTAGATGGACCTTTGTTGGCAAAGTAATATCTCTGCTTTTTAATACCCTGTCTAGGTTGGTCATAGCCTTTCTTCCAAGGGGCAAGCATCTTTTAATTTCATGGCTGCAGTCATCATCTGCAACGATTTTGGAGCCGAAAAAAATAAAATCTCTCACTGTTTCCATTGTTTCCCCATCTACTTGTCATGAAGTGATGGGACCAGATGCCATGATCTTAGTTTTTTGAATGCTGAGTTTTAAGCCAACTTTTTCACTCTCCTCTTTCACTTTCATCAAGAGGCTGTTTAGTTCCTCTTCACTTTCTGCCATAAGAGTGGTGTAGTCTGCCTATCTGAGGTTATTGATATTTCTCCCAGCAATCTTGATTCCAGTTTGGGCTTTATCTAGCCCGGCATTTTGCATGATGTACTTACTCTGCATATATGTTAAATAAGCAGGGTGACGATATACAGCCTTGACATACTCCTTTTCAATTTGGAACCAGGCTGTTGTTTCATGTCCGGTTCTGTTTCTTCTTGACCTGCTTACAGATTTCTTAGGAGGCAGGTAAAGTGGTCTGGCATTCCAATGTCTTAAAGAATTTTCCACAATTTATTGTGATCTACACAGTCAGAGGCTTTGGCATAATCAATAAAGCAGAAGTAGATGTTTTTCTTGGATTCTCTTGCTTTTTTGATGATCCAATCGATGTTGGCAATTTGACCTCTGGTTCTTCTGCCTTTTCTAAATCCAGCTTGAATATCTGGAAGTTGACGGTTCACATATTGTCGAAGCCTGACTTGGAGAATTTTGAGTATTACTTTACTAGCATGTGAGATGAATGGGTTTGTGCGGCAGCTTGAACATTCTTTGGCATTGCCCTTCTTTGGAATTGGAATGAAAACTGACCTTTTTCAGTCCTGTGGCCACTGGTGAGTTTTCCAAATTTGCTGGCATATTGAGTGCAGCACTTTAACCTGTGTCAAAGTGAAAGTGAAAGTGAAAGTGAAGTCGTGTCGGACTCTTTGCAACCCCATGGACTGTAGCCTATCAGGCTCCTTCGTCCATGGGATTTTCCAGGCAAGAGTGCTGGAGTGGATTGCCATTTCCTTCTCGGTATCTTCCAACATTGCTATGAACTTTAAATTGCTCTAAAAATAGTCTTTTTAAAAGGAAATAGAATAGAATAGAAACTATTGCCTTTTATACAAAAAAAAAAACCTACTTACTAAGAAATAAAGACATAATAGTTTCTTTTATATGTTATTTCCTCTTTAAAATGACTAATTCTAGAGCAATTTAGGTTCACAGTGATGTTGGAAGATACAGAGTTTTGCCATATGCCTCGACACCTGCATGGCTTCGCTATTATTGAATCGTCCATCAGAGTGGTACATTAGTTAAAACTGACACTTCTTTATGACCCAAAGTCCATAGTTTGCATTATGGTTCACTCCTGGTGTTGTGCATTCTATGGGTTTTGCAAAAAAGATAATATGTATCCATCACCATAGTATAATACAGAGAACTTTCACTGTCCTGAAGATCCTCTGTGCTCTGCCTATCTCATTTCCTCCTTTCCATAAATCCTGGCAACTACTGATCCTTATACATACTTTTGCCTGTTCCAGACTATCTTGTGCTTGAAATCATGCAGTATACAGCCTTATCAGGTTGACTTTTTAACTTAGTAATACACATTTAAATTCTTCCATGTCTTTTCATGGTTTTATAGACCTTATTTCTTTTAAAAACTGAGTAGGTTCTCTTGTTGATATGTACCTCAGTTTAGCCATTCAGTTACTGAAAGACATCTTGGTTGCTTCCCAATTTTGGCAATTATAAGTAAAACTGATATAAACATCCATATGCATAAATTTTCAATCGATTTGAGTAAATACCAAGGAGCACAATCGCTGGATTGAATGGCGAAAGTATGTTTAGCTTTCTAAGAAACTGCCAAATTGTCTTCCAAAGCAGCTGCACCATTTTACATTCTGTCCACAATGAATGGGAGTTCCCATTACTGCACATTCTCAACAGCATTTGATGTTGTCAAGGGTCTGGATTTGGGACATCCTAACAGGGGTGTGACAGTATCTCACTGCTGCTTTAATTTGCATTTTCCTGGTTACATATGATATGGACGCTTGTGAACTGATTTAACTGCTAGATAATCATGATGCCATATTAATCAGTGGGCTCATCTTTTAGCAGCTTGGATTGATGATTTGAATCTTAAATCTCAGTTTCTGATTCCAAAACAGTTGTAATTCTGTCATAGGATTTTGGAAAGCCTTTTCCTCTTCCGCACCTCAGTTTTCTCATCTTCTCATCTAGGATGAACAATATTTGTTTCTTCCTCAAAACTTTCATCTTGAAGTCTATACAATCCTACCAAATCCTCCTTCTGGATTTTGATGAGGAATAAACAGAAAATTCCAGGGAGAACAATTGAGAATTTATAAAGTGAAATATAAACGGTTATTATTGGGCAATCTCTTACTTGAGTGACTGAAGCAGTGGGCATTCCTCTATTGGAGAGAGATGGAGCTGAGAAATTTTTACCCAACTGTAAGTTGAAATACCCACTTCACCTTCTTGCTGTGCTCAGGAGCATCCCATGAAACTGATTTTGCATGTGTCTCAAGCCTTGCTCCAAAAAATATAACCTCAAGAAAATCCAAGGGCAAGGTTCTCCTTTTCTTCAATGTCAGAGATCAAATTTGGGAGGTGTTGGTTTCCTTCCACCTCTGAAGCCTTGACAGAAGGCAACTCAGCTGCTGAAAAGACCTTGGGGCCTAGGCACTAGCTACTCTGAGAGTGAAATAGGGAAAATGCACTTAAGTGGCCAGCCCTGAGAGACCCAAAGACCTACTGAGGACTCAGGATGCCCAAGAACTTAAAACATGAGTGGAGATGGGATTCTGCCCCTCCCATCTTGGGAGTTGCAAACCTTATCAAAAGAGCTCTACCCACATTCCCAAAAGAAGGCAAATGGCTAACCACAATTTTTTTTTTTTAATTCTCATTGGTTTTTAAAGTCACAAAAGTGAATTTCCCAGGACAGGTCATGTAAGGCAGTACCTGGATGAACACAGGGAAATTATTCATTGCTTGCTCCCATGTTCCACAGCTTCAGTGTCTAGCTCTGTTTTCTCTATTTTTAAGAGATTGTATTACTTTGCTAGAATGTGAGATGAGTAAAATTGTGCAGTAATTGAACAGAGGATGAGATGGTTGGATGGTATCACCGACTCTACAGACATGGGTTTGAGCAAGCTTCAGGAGTTGGTGATGGACAGGGAAGCCTGGTAGGCTGCAGTCCATGGGGTCGCGAAGAGTCAAACACGACTGAGCGACTTCCCTTTCACTTTTCACTTTCATGCATTGGAGAAGGAAATGGCAGCCCACTCCAGTGTTCTTGCCTGGAGAATCCCAGGGACGGGGGAGTCTGGTGGGCTGCCGTCTATGGGGTCGCACAGAGTTGGACACGACTGAAGCGACTTAGCAGCAGTGTTGTACCTCATCCAGAATCTGAGCTAGTTACCTGGGGAAATGACTCCACCTCACCCAAAGATGCCATTGAATTGTGACACCAGCTAACTCCTACTCTTTCCCAAAGAGCTGGCCCGAAGGGTGACTCCTTTCAATACTGTCTCTGACATTTCCAGCCACCTTCAAATAGATGGGCTGCAACTGTACAACCACAGCCCTTTGATGAGATAATCAGATCACTGCATCATCCTAGACAGCAACAGGGACTTCTTTTCTTGAACTCTGCTTTTCTCATTTAATTCTTTACCAAAAAATTCTCTTGTTTAATAAATGCTTATATCATACTTACTATGTGAGAAAGTTAGATGGCAACATCCCCCGACAATCTTATGACAGTGATACTGTTGATACACCATCTAATTTTACAGACAAAGAAAACTGAGTCATAGAGGTTAAGTAACTTCATAACCCAGCCAGGAAAGGGCAGGCTAGCATTTAAACCCAATTCCTAAGTGCTTAACAGTGACTGAAAATCCTAATTTTTCTGGAGGTAATGAGAACCTCCAAAGCACTAGAATTAGGATTGGGGAAAAGTTCATGTATGTATAAGAAATTTCATGGAGCAAAAGCAAAGTACTGAGATTTTGAGATGTCATCTTCATGTACAAGCTAAATCTGTTACTCAACCTCTTTTCAAATTCCTTCAACAAATAGCTCTCAGATAAATAAGAACAACCACGTAGGCCATTTTCTTCCCTTGGGAGGGGTTCACGGATCTTGGTTAAAGTTCCATTTTCCCCTGGGGTCTGTGAACAGGGTCCTTAATGACTAACATTTGGTTAATCATTAATAGAATGGTTAATATATGGGCCTTGGAATCCAAATAATTTGGGTAAAAGTCCCAGCTTTGCTAGTTGTATGGCCTCAGGCAATTTACTTACCATCTCTGAGTCTCAGATTCTTGGTTTACAAGATGTGAGCAATCATTGTATTGGTCATGCTAGATGCTGGAGTGAGAAGTTTATGCTGGGGTGACAAGCATCTTGCATTTGTCAGTCACTCAACACAACAAAGGTGTGTTTTTCACTCAAAGCTGGTGGTTAGTACCCACCAGCAGAGGGGACTTGCTGTCCCTGGTTACTCAGCAGTCCAGGAGGATGGAGACTCAACCCAGACCAAGGTTTCTCCACCACAGAGCTATTGACATTTGGGGCTGGTTATTTCTTTGCTGTGGGCGGTTGTTGTCTTCATTGTAGAGTATTCAACAACATCCATGGCCTTCACAAACTGGATGTCAATAGTAACACCCCTCCACCCCCAATTATAGCAATCAAAGCTATCTGCAGACATAGTCAAATGTTCCCTGGGAACAAAATGACCACCAATTGAGAACTGTACTCAGATGATCTAGAAATGCACTTAAAAGGAAAGGTTGAGGCTTAAACATTGGCAACTAGATGTTTCTCCATGAAAATGACATACTTTGCCTTCTGTTTGATTGACTAAAGTTAGTCATGTAGCCATACTTAACTTTAAGGAGGTGGGAAGTATAATTCTATCACGTCAATTCTATCCTGAGAAAGGGAGAGATCAGGAATATCTGTCAACAGTCCTAATAAATAGCCAACTGGGATCATTGAAAGGGTTAAATGAAATAATATAAGGTGTTTGACACAGTGCCTGGCTAATTCAGAGAAGGCAATGGCAACCCACTCCAGTACTCTTGCCTGGAAAATCCCATGGATGGAGGAGCCTGGTAGGCTGCAGTCCATGGGGTCGCTAAGAGTCGGACACGACTGAGCGACTTCACTTTCACTTTTCACTTTTCACTTTCATGCATTGGAGAAGGAAATGGCAACCCACTCCAGTGTTCTTGTCTAAAGAATCCCTGGGATGGGGGAGCCTAATGGGCTGCCGTCTGTGGGGTTGCACAGAGTCGGACACGACTGAAGTGACTTAGCAGCAGCTGACTAATTAGAAGGGCTCACCGCTTGGAGACTGTTCATCTTAGAATACAAAGGCAGGTAGTTCAACCAACAGCCCCTTTATAAGAATTCAGAATCTCTATGTCATGTGCTTGAACTTTCCTTTATCTCAGGGCCAGTGCATGCTTAGTTGCTCAGTCATGTCTGACTCTTTGTGACTCTGTGGATTGTAGCCCGCCAGGTATCTCTGTCCATGGAATTCTCCAGGCAAGAATGCTGGAGTGGGTAGCCATTCACTTCTCCAGGGGATCCTCCCAACCCAGGGATGGAACTTGGGTCTCCTGCATTGCAGGCAGACTCTTTTCTGTCTGAGTCACCAGGGAAGCCCAAAGGCTAGTAGAGGTGGTTAGTTTGTGGTGCTTGTTTGTAAGGAGTACTCCTACTAACAATATTGTTGGTCAATTGAAATTTCCTATTATTAAAACAAGCAAACAAATAAAAAATGCTTGGCTGACCCTGCCAGGCTTCAACTTCAGATTGAAATTGTCTCTAATTGTCATGTGCTAACTACTTGGGCTTCTTTCCTAAACATCGTATACCATCCTTCCTATCTCAGGGTCTTTGCATTTGTTATTCCTTCTGTCTAGAATGCTGCCTCTGCATCCATCTAGTTAATTTTACTTTTTTTTTTTCCCTGCTTTCCAGGGAAGTCTTCCTGATTTATTAGGCTAGGTGTTCCTTCCTCTGCTCCCATTCTAAATGCATCGCCTGAAGACCTTTCTTATCACCCAGTCTATGATTATGTTTCCCTGTGGGATTAGTTGATTAAAGTCTGTCTCCCGTACTGGCTTGTGAATTCAGTTGTGTCTTTCTCTCTTTTGTTCACTTTATAACTCCAGAGCCTAGTGTGTGGTATAACATAGACACTCAATACATCTGTGGTGAATTAATGAAGGCCAAGAATAAAATTTGGATCCACTGACACTGGGTTTGAACTCTTTCCTTCAAACCGTGCTGCAGGCAACAAAGTACCAGCCCCAATAGATTCCTCAGGGAAGGAAAGGGGAAAGAAGTGCCAGCCTAAAGTGCCATTCCTCACCTGCTACAAGGACACTTCTAGCAGGGGTATGTCGCCTGCACATGCAGTGCCCGAGCGGCCTGCCACTGCAGCGTCTGTGTGTTCAGAGACAGCAGAGAGCTCCCAGTTCCTGGTTGGGAACCATGGTGAGGAGTATAAACAGAGCTGAGCAACTTCACCCTGGAGTCCGGAGGACCAGCCTTCGGGCCCCTCGGCGCTGACCCTGGCCATCCTGAGCACCTGGGGTAAGTCTTCCCTTCTTTCCCAGGATTAGGGGTTGACTCCTGGTCTCCTTTGTCAGCCCACACACCCTGCCCCTTGGCATTCTTGCTGCTGGCCTTTTGAACTTGAATAAGCATCCATTTTCTTCCTTCCTGTGACTTGGAGGGGACCCAAATCTCTGTGCTCCTGGCTCTTTGCCTGTTTTCACCCCCACATTCTCCACCTCCACAAGTAGTTTCTCTCTGGTTAACTGGACCCTGATCTACAAAAACCTGGTTAGCTGCTTCCCTAAGTCTCTGCCAGGCATAGATCTATCAGACCTGCTCAAATGCCCCTTAGTCGGGGCTTACAGCTCTCCCTGGGAAACTATGAATCTCTTTCTCTTTGAAATAAGATCTTACTTTTGCTGAGGCTGCAGCATGACATACTTAAAAGTCATACCAGCAAGTGTTTAAACTAACACTTCTCATCACTAGCAAAAAATATTTATGGCCACAAAGCTGGATTGTTGGGAACAAATCTCTTGATACAAATCCATACAGGAAGAAAAATAAAACAAACAAGCAAACAAAAAGAGATGAAGAAGAAAATAGAGTCACACCTTTGGCTCTGCTCTGGGCATGAGAGGAGAGAGCCCATAGGCTTAAAAGACAGAAGGCCCTGGGGGCAAAACTCATGGAGTTTATTCCATTAAATCTGAAAAGAGCTTGAAAGCATTATGAGCAGAATGGCTGCTCCCCTAGCAGCCCAGCCACTGAATCAGGGATGGAACTGGTCATCAGAGCACGGAGCCTATGGTCTGAATCTAGGGCATAGTCTCTGGGACATACATTTTGACTTAAAGCCAGGGCAAACTCCTCAGGCAGCTAACTACAGGTAAAACTGTCTTTGCTTCATTGATTCAATCCACTCTTGGAATTTCACTGTCCAAAAAAAAAAACAAAACGGTTTTAGTGTTATATGAATTATCATTCAGGGCAATTGCTATTACAATGAAGGCCAGAGTCTTTTATTACAGCAAGAAGTTATTTTTACAAATCCAGGATGAGCTATGCATTGTCTAATTCTGGAGTTTGTTCAAGGGCTAAAGAATGCAGTAAGCTCATTCCTGAGGGACCTGACTTCCTGAAAGGTGGCCTCTGTCCAGAATGGTGAAGACGAAAGGTTAGCTGTGGTTGCTCCTTTAATCTGATTTACTGTTTTTATGAGTCATTCATACAAAGAGCTAGTCTGCTTTCTACAAAAGTCAGTTTTCTACAGCTTCTGGTTCTTTCTTTTCACTCCCATTTTAACTTCTTAAACTATTAGAGTAATCCACGATTGTAGAATAGCCAAGCAGAACAAATGTACAGAGAAAAAAAAGTAAAAATTTTAACCCATACCCCCAGACCAAATCCACTTCCTTTCCCTTTCAGAAAAACCACCAGTAGCTGGTGGATAACCTGTAGATAACTTTTTTCTTAAAAATATACAAGAATACACATAATTGTAGATTATATATAAAAGCAAATGCACTCAATGACAATGGATTATTCCAAACTGGTAAATAGCATCACGGTGTATAATATTTTGGTTTCCAACTAGCTTTTTTTTCACTTAATAATATGTCCTCATGCTTTCTATGCCAGTGTACATGCGTGCATGCCTGCTGTCACTCCAGTCATATGCATATCTAACTGTATGACCCCATGGACTGTAGCCTGCCAAGCTCCTCTGTCCATGGGATTCTCCAGGCAAGAATACTAAAGTGGATCGCCATGCCCTCCTCAAGCCAGTGTACATAGATACACCTAATTCTTTTAAACAATCTCCTAGTGTCTCATTCTATAATTACCATAGTTTATTTCTTGTTTGTCCTATTGCTAGAGTGTAGATTGTTTCCATTTCTTTACTGCTACAAACGTACCAGATGTATACTGACCTACACACAAATATGTGTGTGTGGGCATAAGTGTGTGTGTGTGTGTGTGTGTATGCATTTCTGTAAGATTTCTGTAGAATGAATTCCCTGGAAAGGAATGAACTGAGTTAAACTGTATGGGCAATTAAACTTTGCTACTGTTAAAGACCATTACTTTGCCCTCAGAAAGTGCTATGCTACTTTCCGTATCTCAACATTTTCATCTGTAAAATGGGAACACTAATGTTAGCCTCCTCACAGAACTGTTGTAAAAATACAGTGCAGAGGGCATGGAAAATAAGTGTTGGACTCTGTTAGTTGTCCAAAATAGTAGCTATGATGATAGTTATTTGTTATCATAAGTTGAAGAGAGACAGTCACATACCCACAGGGAAAGACAGTCTCTGAGTAAGTGGCATTCGAGTGACTAACTGGCATCTAAGCAGGTCAGATGACTACATGCCTGGGAGAGATGAGGGTGGAATTCCACTGACCCTCTGTAGAGCAGGATCCAGTTAACCAGAGAGAAACAATAAATAATCCCTTAATTTGCAGACTAACTCATAATCAGAACAGAAAAGGGGTATTAGAGGCTATGGAGTGTAAAAACATCATTGTGTGGAAAAGAAATAGAGAGAAGGGACCTTACTTAAAGTCACACAGCTGCTCTAGCAACAGAGTTGAACCTAGGAACTGCACCTCTAACTGCAAGTCCATGTTGCCTCTGTATTTATGTTTTCTGTACCATTCTCCACCTCTCAAGATAAATATCACGAGAAACGGGTCTGCAGAAACAGCTCTTTATGTCTTATTTGGGATGATGACTTAAAAATAACCAAAGTAATAAGGGAATAATGCTTCAAAAGTGAAGACCAGGCAATTTACAGGAAAGAAAGTACAAATGGCCAACACATATATGACAAGATGCTCAACTCAGTGATAGGGGAAACACAACTTTAAAGGGCGTTCATTCATTTATTCAATCAAAAGGAATTTTTGAGTGACTACCCCAGTGTTCTTGCCTGGAGAATCCCAGGGATGGGGCAGCCTGGTGGGCTGCCGTCTATGGGGTCGCACAGAGTCGGACACGACTGAAGCGACTTAGCAGCAGCAGCAGCAGCACTATAAGCTAGATTACTACTATGGAGTTTATTTTCCTTCTCTCCAATTGTCAATAATTTAAAAGCATGATGAGACCAAGTATTAGTGAGGATGTAAGGAAACTGGTACTTTCATATACTGTTTGAGTGGTGAGGGGATTTATACACAATTGTAAAGCTATATACTCTTGGCAGAATAATACCTCTTCCTCAAAGATGTCCATATATAGTAATGAGGAATTAAGTTTGCCGATGGAATAAGATTGTTGATCAGTGGATGTTTTCTTAAACTGAAGTATACTTGATTTACAGTATGTGTTAGTTTCAGGTATACAGCACAATAATTCATTTTTTGCAGATTATTTTCCATTATAGATTTTTGTAGATAATGTATATAATTTTCTGAGTTATACAGTAAATCCTTCTTGATTTTGTATCTGTTAATCCCGTAACTCTAATATGTCCTCCCCACATCCCCTTTGGCTACCCTAACATTATTTTCTATGTCTGTAAACCTGTTTCTGTTTTGGATATAGATTGATTTGTATTTTTTTTTAGATTCCAAGTATAAGTGATACACATAGTGTTTGCTTTTTTCCGTATTTCACTAAGCATAATTCTCTCTTGGAGAAGGAAATGGCAACCTACACCAATATTAATGACCGGAGAATCCCATCAACAGAGAAGTCTGGCAGGCTATGGTCAATGGGGTCACAAAGAGTAGGACACAACTGAAGCGACTTAACAATACTCTCTAGGTCCACTCTTTTTGCTGCAAATGACAATTTTATTCTTTTTGCGGCTGAGTAATATTCCATTATATATATATATATATATATCACATTATATATATAATATAATATATATCATTATACATATTAATATAATACATATATTAATATATAACATTATTATATTATTATAATATATTATTATTATAATATATTGTAATTGTGTATAATATAATATATAATATAATCGATCTATACTATTATATATAATAATATAATTATATATGTATTGTATTATATTTTATATATAATATAAATATATATTTATATATAAATATACATTATATAATACAATTAAAATAATTATATTATATAATATATTTTATAAAATTATATTATATATCTATGATATATTATATAATATAGATATATTATATATAATATACAATTATATAATATATATTTATATAATAATTATTATTTTATATATTATAATAATTATTATATAAATATTATCTATATTATATGAATAAAATTATAATGCATTAAATAATAGTATTATTAAATATATAATAATTATATATTATATAATAATAATATAATATTATAATATATATAATATTCAATTGTATATCTCTCTCTCTCACATCTTCTTTATCCATTCATCTGTTGATGTACACTTAAGTTGCTTCTATATCTTGGCAATTGTAAATAGTGCTGCTGTGAACATTAGGGTGCATGCACTTTTTATATATCAGAGTTTTCTTTCTTTTTTTCTGGATATTTAGCAGAAGTGGAATTGCTGGATCATATAGCAATTCTATTTTTAGTTTTCTAAGGAGTTTCCATAGTGGTTGCACCAATTTGCTTTCCTATCAACAGTGTAGGAGGGTTCCCTTTTCTCCATACCCTCTGCAATGGGCCTTATTTATAGACTTTTTAATGATAGCCATTCTTATTGATGTGAGATGATACCTCATTGTGATTTTCTTTTGCATTTCTCAGATGACCAATGCTGAGCATCTGTTCATGTGCCTGTTAACCCTATGTGTGTGTTCTTTGGAAAAATGTCCATTAGGTCTTCTGCCCATTTTTTATGGAGCTGTTTGTTTGTTTGCTTTTTGGTATTAAGTTTATGAAATTGTTTATATATTTTTAACCTCCTGTTGGTAACATCATTTACAAATGTTTTCACCATTCCTTAGTTTGTCTTTCATTTTGTTGACAGTTTCATTTGCTGTGCAAAATCTTTTGACTAGGTCCCATTGTTTATTTTTACTTTTCTTTTACCTTGGGAGACTGGCTTCTCAACTATCTTAATTTAGGGAAATCATGCTGGATTGTCCACGTGAAGCCAGCTGTACTCTCAAGGGTCCTTAAAAGCTGAAGAGGGAGGCAGAAGAATTAAAGTCAGAGAAGGAGAAATGATGATGTAAGCAAGGTCAGAGTGATGCCAGAAGGACTCCACTTGACATTGCTGGCTTTTGAGGTGGAGGAAGGAGGCCATGAGCCAAAGAGTGTGGACAGACTTCAGAAGCTAGAAAAGGTGGAGATAAGGACTATCTCCTAGAGCCCCCAGTAAGAAATGCAGTTACAGTGTTAAGTGCCTAGGTTTCACCCCTGTGAGACCAATGTCAGACTTACAACTTGCAAAACTCTTTAAGATATAATAAGATATAATGATAAGATATAAGATATAGATAATAAGATATAACAAGATATAATAGTAAATTTGTGCTGCTGCAAACCACTAGTTTCTGGCAATTTGTTACAGTGGCCACAGAAATCAATACAGCTCTATTAAAGCTCTATTAAAGCATTGTGTTCATTGACTCATCAGTTCACTAGCATATATGTATGGAGATCCACAGACAAGAATATCTGCTGAAGCATTGCTTGTAATGAAGAATGGTTGCAGGGACTTGAGCCTGTTATCCATGAAATGGGATAGGAAGCAGAACCTGGTGAATGCAACAGGTCTGTCTCCAAAATAAAGCATGAGAAAAGTAAGTTGCACTCCCAAGAACAAAATTACATATTTTTAACAGTCCTTATATCTGAATTGAAGAATGTATGCCAAACAAAACAATTTTAACCCCTAGGGAGATAACTGAATTTGAAGTTTATGACTCATATAATTCTTAAATAAAAACTAACAGAATGTTGTAAAGCAATTATCTGCCAATTAAAAAAATAATAAAATAAAATGAAAAAATTTAGTTGAAAAATAATGAGCTCATTTGAAGGCTTGTCCCTCCCCAAGTCACATACACTCTTCATTTGGTTCGGTCCATGTTATAAAGGACCTAGTATTAAAATTCAAAAATCTAATATCTAGGAAGTTAATGATCCAGCATATGAGAGGAAAGGATAATTCTTAAAATCTGCATTATCATTGGGGATTAAGTCAAAGGGTTCTAAGTTTTCTTAACTCCTGTAAGGAGGGTACTGGTGGCTACTCTGAGTCATGGGAAATTCTTGGGCCTCTGGATATCAAGGCTGGAGTCAGAGTGCCTGGCCTGTCTCTTTACTACCTTCTCTACTACCTACATTGCTGCATTTTTGAGACCAACATTGAAAGTTCAGCTTCCCAAATATACTGACTAATTTATATAGGAGGCATTGGCTTGTATGAGGAATGGAAACCTCTCAAACCTCAGTTCATCACCTGCATGTTTCAGTACTTTCTGTTGTTGAAATAAAATTTCCTTGTATAGGTATCCATTGTATGGATGACCCATTTTCAGGGATTTTTAAAATCCATCTATCTTTGTGTATGGTGTGAAAGAATGATCTAATTTCATATTTTTATATGTACCTGTTCACTTTTCCCAGCACCATTTGTTGAAGAGACAGTCTTTTCAACATTATGTAGTCTTGCTTACTTTGTCATAAATTAATTGGCAATAGGCTCATGGGTTTATTTCTGGTTTTCTACCCTGTTCCATTGATCTATATTTCTAGTTTTGTGCCAGCACCATACTGTTTTGATGACTGTAGCTTTGTAGTATAGTCTGAAGTCAGGGAGCCTGATTCCTCCAGCTCCATTTTTCTTTCTCAAGATTTCTTTGGCTTTTCAGGGTCTTTTGTGTCTCCATAAAATTTTGAGATTTTTGTTGTTGTTGTTGTTGTTGTTCTGGTAAGTAAGTTGCTTTAGTTGTGTCTGACTCTGTGCAACCCCATGGACAGCAGCCCACCAGGCTCCCCTGTCCCTGGGATTCTCCAGGCAAGAACACTGGACTGGGTTGCCATTTCCTTCTCCAATGCATGAAAGTGAAGAGTGAAAGTGAAGTCGCTCAGTCATGTCCGACTCTTAGCGACCACATGGACTGCAGCCTACCAGACTCCTCCATCCATGGGATTTTCCAGGCAAGAGTACTAGAGTGGGGTGCCATTGCCTTCTGCATTGTTGTTCTAGTCAGTGAAAAATTGCCATTGGTAATTTGGCAGAGAATGCGTTGAACCTGTAGTTTGCCTTGGGTAGTATAATCATTTTGATAATATTGATTCTTCCAATCCATGAACATGGCATGCCTTTCTATCCGTTTATGTCATCCTTGATTTCTTTCAATGATGTCATGGTTTTCAGAGAGGTCTTTTGTCTCCTTAGGTGGGTTTATGCCTAGTTATTTGTGTTTTTTTGATGTGATGGTAAGTGGAATTGTTTATTGAATTTCTCTTTCTTATCTTTCATCGTTAGTGTATAGAAATGCAACAGATTTCTGATCATTCTTTAACATCATACACAAAAATGAGTTCAAAATAGATTAACACCTATATATGAGACCAGACACTATAAAATTCCTGGAGGATAACACAGACAGAAGAACACTCTCTGGCATAAATCACAGTTATATCTTTTTTGATCCATCTTCCATAAAAATGGAGATAAAAACAAAAATAAACAAATGAGCTACCATATGACCCTGCAATTACACTCTAGGCTATATATCCAGATATGATATGAAAAACATTATATGAAAGGATACATGCATCCCAAAGTTTATTGCAGCAGTGTTTACAATAGCCAAGACGTGAAGGCAACCTAAACGTCCATTGACAGAGGAATGGATAAAGAGGATGGGGTACATATGTACAATGAAATATTACTCAGCCACGAAAAAGAATGAAATAATGTCATTTGCAGCAACATGGATGGATCTAGAGATTGTCATGCCGAGTGAAGTAAGTCAGACAGAGAAGGAAAAATATCATACGGTATCCCTTATATGTGGAATCTAAAAATAAATTATATAGATGAACTTATAAAACAGAAAGAGACTCACTGGCTTAGAGAATGAACTTATGATTGCTGGCGGGAGGGATGGGGGGACGGGATAGTTAGGCAGTTTCAGATGGACATACACACTCTGCAATATTTAAAATGGATAGTCAACAAGGACCTACTGGATAGCACATGGAACTCTGCTCAGTGTTATGTGGTAGCCTGGATGGGAGGGGAGTTTAGATGAGAATATATACATGTATACGTATGACTGAGTCCCTTCACTGTTCACCTGAAACTATCACAAAATAGTTAATAAGCTATACCCCAATACAAAATAAAACATTTAACATAAATATATTTTTCAAAACTGAAAAAAATCCACCTACCAATTGATGGACATTTAGATTGTTTGCTCTATTGGCTATTATGACGAACGCTACAGGGAGCAATCATGTACAAGTATTTAGGGGGCCATATGTTTTCACTTCTCTTGCATAGATGTCTAGGGATGGAATTGCTGAATCTATAGGACATCTACGTTTAACCTTTTAAGGAACTACTTGCCGAAGTGCTTTCTGATGTGGCCACACTAATTTACATTTCCATCAATAATGTGTAAGGATTTCAGTTTTCCCACAAAGCCCTTTCATTTACTTATTTGTTATGTCTGACTTGCATAGGATTGAATATCTCTGTTATAAAATTAAGTAGATGCATTACTACCTTAGAACCTCTGACAACACATTTCCGTATGTCCCTTATCAGTATGCATACCCTCACTGCTACTACTATTGCTACTGCTGATGAAAGCTAACATTTGTTGAGGGCTTACAATACTCCAGACACTATTTCAGTGTCTTGCATATATTAACATACATTTGATCCTCCCAGCAACAATTTGAGATAAGTAACCCAGCTGAGCAGAGAAGGCAATGGCAATCCACTCCAGTACTCTTGCCTGGAAAATCCCATGCACGGAGGAGCCTGGTAGGCTGCAGTCCATGGGGTCGCTAGGAGTTGGACACGACTGAGCGACTTCACTTTCACTTTTCTCTTTCATGCATTGGAGAAGGAAATGGCAACCCACTGCAGTGTTCTTGCCTGGAGAATCCCAGGGATGGGGGAGCCTAGTGGGCTGCCATCTATGGGATCGCACAGAGTTGGACACGACTGAAGCGACTTAGCAGCAGCGGCAGCAGCAACAGCCCAGCTGAGAAATAATGGTAGCTTGTATTGGAAGAGCAGTAGAGAAAACAAATAAGAAGTGAATAGATTGAGTCACTTATTTATTCATTTAATCCACAAATATTTATTGAACCTTCACTGTACTCAGTACTCATTGTACTGAGTTTACTGCTGTGAGCAAAAGAGTTTGTCTCTGCCCTCACAGAACTTAAAATCTGTTGATTTGAGAGATATTTAAGAATTAAAATCGAGATACCTTACTGGTTAATTTGATGCAGAAAGGAATTCAGGGAAAGGGTTCACACTTTGGCAAATAGAGGACAGCTTGCCATTATCTCTTGAGATAAGGACCATGGAGGTTTGAGAGCTGGAAAAGGTAGGCAAAAGATGGAAAAAGATGATTTCAGTTATGAGCATGTTGATCCACAGGGATCTGTAAGACATGTAATGAACAGTCCAGCATGTGAATCTGAAGTTTAAAACAGAGATCGGAACTAGATATATAAATTGGGGATGGTCGCATAGATGATAACTAAAATCGTGGGCATTGCCTAGGGGCGGAGTAAAATCGACGTGAGAAGGACCCTAGGGCTGGACCTTGAGGAATTTTGACTTTTAGAGACAGAAAAGCAGAGATGAGACTGCAAAGAAGCTGCCAAGTAAATAATAAGAAAACCAGGGGTGTATAAAGTTCCTAAAGCCAAAAGTGCATTTCAAGGAAGGGAGCTGTCAACAGTTCTGAATGCCCCACAGAGGTCAAGGAGAGTGAAGGCGCTTCGGATCGAGAGTCTCAGAAGTCCCTGGTGACCTTCTGGAAAGCTCTGTGGTGCAGCAGTGTGGCAGGGCCCAACAGCCCATGGAAAATGATGGGATGGAGGCGAAAGGTTCTGACCCTGTGAGGCCGCGTGGAGCAGACCCCCGAGCAGGGCTGTAACAAGCCAGGAAAGGGCACGTTTGACAAGTGCTGTTTTGTCTTTGATAGGAAAACTTGACGCATATTTAAGTACTGTTGGTATGAATTCAGTACAGTGTCAGGGTAATGACTTATGCTCTAAGTTCAATCATAATTTAATAATTTTCCCCATACTCTTTGTACGCAGATTTGAGCAATATGTTGAAAGCTTTACTAAGCCTGGCATTACAGAAAATCATGAACTACATTCTGCACCTGTCAACTTCTAGATGAAGTTCTTTTAATCATTTTAAACTTCAGTTTCCTCATCTTAGTTGTCAACATTGTTGCAAGTACAAGAAATACCATATAAAAAGAAATCAGCACCTCACTTGGCATTCAGTCAGCTCCCAAAAAAAGGTAGCACTCATTGTTTGAATCCACATAACCAGGCAGTGTGTATTAGCCAAATCCTTCTGTCTTATGTTTTAACTGCTGGCAGGGATGTTGTGCCCATTCGCTTAAGCTCAAACAGCTACCCGGGTTTCTTATCCCTAAGTCTAATTCTCAAATGATGCTGCATTATTCCATCATCAACATGTACTCATTCTTTCAACACAGGTTTTCCACCTCCATCACCCTATTCAGCTATATTTTAATCACCGACTGTTGTCATCACTGAAATTATCATTCCAGAAAAGGGAGTTCCCTGGCATCAACCTGCCATTCACAGCCTTGGGTTTACACTGTTTGACAGTCTATTAATATTTCACTGCATCCTGTTCTTCCATAACCAAATTTCCCCATCCTCTTAAGCCCTTTTGAACTTGACTCATCACATTTTCTTCCTGGTGTTGACTTTGCTTCTTATTACAATACTTTCTATCAGAATGGCCATTGGTAATCTTGGGATATTTCATTCCCAGCTAAATCTAACACTTAGGACCCTCCTATCCCAGGAAATAGCCTCCCATAGTTACCCTGGCTCTGTCAGGTAATACTTAGACTGACATGAAAAGAAAAGAAAAGCAGAAAGCTAACATGAAATGAGTAATCTACCCTAACAGAGAATTTCCTGGAATGTACTACTTGTTTCCCAATTCCAACTTCTTAACACCTCTAAAGAGGATTACACCATCACACTGAATTCAGATTTGTGTATTAAGTTGCTAATATCAAAAAAAAAAAAAGTTGCTAATATCAGGCTCCCTTTCTGAAATATTTTGTTATTCTCTGGATGCTACTTATTCTTCCAGTCCCTACACTCAGAAGTATAGTACTTATAGTATTTTCTTTATTCCTGCAACTTTACCCCATCCTACTCCATCTACTATTTTCCATTTAGACATTCATCCACGTCTTTTCCAAGTTTTTAATGCTCTTTTGGTTTATCTCTTTCTCTCTTTTTCCCCTGACATTTTAACTGACACCCCTGCCCCTCTAGTCCCTTTGTCATAAAACTTAGTATTATATTTTTCTTAGAACTTCATTTCGACCATATCCCTACCCGGTTAAAAATCTTTCTGACTCCACATTGCAAAATCATGTCTAGACCCTCACCCTACCCCACCCCTTCACCTTCTCAATCTCTCCTTAGTTCCTTAAAGAAGATCTTATTCCATTGTGCTTGACTCACTCTTTCCTAAAGTCATTCTGGGGATGTCCTTGCTTTCTCTCTCTTGCTCGTGTAGTTTCCTCCACCTCTAATCATTTTTCTCTGCTCCTCCTCAATATTCTCAATTAAACAGCCTCTGGAGAATCGGCACCCTAGCTGTTAACGATCCCCACTCCCATGAGCTAAGAGTGCACAATCGCGTAATCTTGAACTGGACATTCGTCATGTAATGCCTTGTGTTTGGCTCTCTTTGGTTTCCTGGAATTTTATATCTGATAAGCTTCTTAGGAGTGACATTATCTGTGTCTACACTGCTAGAGGTAAAGGATCCACTACAAGGGCAAGGGGATTTCTGCTCCATTCTGTGCAATTCAACTTCTACCAGGAATATCACACCAAAGCAGAAGAGTGGCCAAATGCAACACATTCAGAAGGAGAGTGTCAAAAGAGAGAGAGAATGGGAATATTCAGAGTTAGTAGATTGGACAGCTGTCCTCAAATACACAAAGATCCTTATGTTTAGCCAATTTGGTCCAGAGAATAAAAGGTAAAGAGATCATTCATAGGAGTGATATAAAAATATTAGCAATCAGTACAATGTAAGCAAGGACCAAGCAGAAGGTATATTGGCAAAAGGGTTGGCATAGAGACTTGAGGATCTTCTTGATGTTCCAAGGCACTAAACCTTTGCTTTCTGGATCATGAAAAGGTTAACGAGGTTGATTGGGAAGGTGCCAGGATACCAGGGTAGTAGTGGGGGCCTCTGGAGGAAGTAAGTTGTTATCAATCACTGATACAGAAGTGCTTTAACAACTGACATAGTCATCCTGAGACCTACCAGCTGAAAATCAGGTGCGGCCATTTAACAGACTGGCTTTCTGAAAACTGGAATAGAAGGAATCTACCACTAGAAGAACTGGCCATTCTGAGCACTGGCTTTCTGAGCATTGGCCAGCTTTCAGAAATGATACCAGGAGGAGGAAGTTATAGGGAGATGTATTTTTTAGTAAAATAAAATCTTAATACAACTAAGAGCTGTCTCCTGAGAGAATAAGTGTCCTATCTCTGGAGATCTGTCAATCCCTGATATGTCATTATTTTCTGACAGAAAATAATATTGGTATAGAAGACCTCTGTGGTCCCTGCCAGGGGCTTCCCAGGTGGCGCTAGTGGTAAAGAACTCGCCTCTCAATGCAGGAGAAGAGATGTGGATTCATCCCTAGGTCAGGAAGATCCCCTGGAGGAGGGCATGGCAACCCACTCCAGTATTCTTGCCTGGAGAATCCCAGGGATAGAGGAACCTGGCGGGCTACAGTCCATAGAGTTGCAAAGAGTCAGACACGACAGAGGTGACCTAGCATGCACACATACATATGGTCCCTTTCAAGCTTGCAAGTCTGCAATTTTACTACGGTCCAATATCTTCATCCAAGTACTGCATTTCAGACTTTTGTTGACCATGATGGCTACTCCATTTCTTCTGAGGGATTCCTGCCTGCAGTAGTAGATATAATGGTCATCTGAGTTAAATTCACCCATTCCAGTCCATTTAGTTCACTGATTCCTAGAATGTCGACATTCACTCTTGCCATCTCTTGTTTGACCATTTCCAATTTGCCTTGATTCAGGGACCTGACATTCCAGGTTCCTATGCAATATTGCTCTTTACAGCATCGGACCTTGCTTCTATCACCAGTCACATCCACAGCTGGGTATTCTTTTTGCATTGGCTCCATCCCTTCATTCTTTCTGGAGTTATTTCTCCACTGATCTCCAGTAGCATATTGGGCACCTACTGACCCAGGGAGTTCCTTTTTCAGTATCCTATCATTTTGCCTTTTCATACTGTTCATGGGGTTCTCAAGGCAAGAATACTAAAGTGCTTTGCCATTCCCTTCTCCAGTGGACCTCATTCTGTCAGATCTCCCCACCATGTCCCACCTATCTTGGGTTGCCCCATGGGCGTGGCTTAGTTTCCTTGAGTTAGACAAGGCTGTGGTCCTAGTGTGATTAGATTGACTAGTTTTCTGTGAGTATGGTTTCAGTGTGTCTGCCTTCTGATGCCCTCTTGCAACACCTACCATCTTACTTGGGTTTCTCTTACCTTGGACGAGGGGTATCTCCTCACCTCTGCCCTTCCTGACCTTCAAAGTAGGATAGCGCCTCTAGACCCTCCTGGGCCCGCGCAGCCACTCCCCTTGGACTTGGGGGTGGTCCTCCCAGCCGCCGCCCCCGGCCTCGGGCGTGGGGTAGCTCCTCCCGGCCACCGCCCCTGACCTCGGGCTTGGGTAGCTCTTCTCTGCCGTTCCTGCTCCGTTGCAGCCTGGCACTCTCAGCTGCTGCCCCTGACCTCAAATGTGGGGTAACTCCTCTTGGCTGCTGCCCTTTGGGCATGGGGTCCTCCCAGCTTCTGCCTCTGACCTTGGTCGTGGGGTAGCTCCTCTCAGCTGTGCTTAGTGCACCGGTCACAGCCGCCGTCACGACCTAGATAATCACGATGGTGTGATCACCTACCTAGAGCCAGACATCCTGGAATGTGAAGTCAAGTGGGCCTTAGAAAGCATCACTACGAACAAAGCTAGTGGAGGTGATGGAATTCCAGTTGAACTATTTCAAATCCTGAAAGATGATGCTGTGAAAGTGCTGCACTCAATATGCCAGCAAATTTGGAAAACTCAGCAGTGGCCACAGGACTGGAAAAGGTCAGTTTTCATTCTAATCCCAAAGAAAGGCAATGCTAAAGAATGCTCAAACTACTGCACAATTGCACTCATCTCACTAGTAAAGTAGTGCTCAAAATTCTTCAAGCCAGGCTTCAGCAATACGTGAACTGTGAACTTCCAGATGTTCAAGCTGGTTTTAGAAAAGGCAGAGGAACCAGAGATCAAATTGCCAACATCCGCTGGATCATGGAAAAAGCAAGAGAGTTCCAGAAAAACATCTATTTCTGCTTTCTTGACTATGTCAAAGCCTTTGACTGTGTGCATCACAATAAACTGTGGAAAATTCTGAAAGAGATGGGAATACCAGACCACCTGATCTGCCTCTTGAGAAATCTGTATGCAGATCAGGAAGCAACAGTTAGAACTGGACATGGAACAACAGACTGGTTCCAAATAGGAAAAGGAGTACGTCAAGGCTGTATATTGTCACCCTGCTTATTTAACTTCTATGCAGAGTACATCATGAGAAACGCTGGACTGGAAGAAACACAAGCTGGAATCAAGATTGCCAGGAGAAATATCAATAACCTCAGATATGCAGATGACACCACCCTTATGGCAGAAAGTGAAGAGGAACTACAAAACCTCTTGATGAAAGTGAAAGTGGAGAGTGAAAAAGTTGGCTTAAAGCTCAACATTCAGAAAACGAAGATCATGGCATCCGGTCCCATCACTTCATGTGAAATAGATGGGGAAACAGTGGAAACAATGTCAGACTTTATTTTTCTGGGCTCCAAAATCACTGCAGATGGTGACTGCAGCCATGAAATTAAAAGACGCTTACTCCTTGGAAGGAAAGTTATGACCAACCTAGATAGCATATTGAAAAGCAGAGACATTACTTTGCCAACAAAGGTCCCTCTAGTCAAGGCTATGGTTTTTCCAGTGGTCATGTATGGATGTGAGAGTTGGACTGTGAAGAAAGCTGAGCACCGAAGAATTGATGCTTTTGAACTGTGGTGTTGAAGAAGACTCTTGAGAGTCCCTTGGACTGCAAGGAGATCCAACCAGTCCATTCTGAAGGAGATCAGTCCTGGGTGTTCTTTGGAAGGAATGATGCTGAAGCTGAAACTCCAGTCCTTTGGCCACCTCATGCAAAGAGATGACTCATTGGGAAAGACTCTGATGCTGGGAGGGATTGGGGGCAGGAAGAGAAGGGGATGACAGAGGATGAGATGGCTGGATGGCATCACTGACTCGATGGATGTGAGTCTGGGTGAACTCCGGGAGTTGGTGATGGACAGGGAGGCCTGGCGTGCTGCGATTCATGGGGTCGCAAAGAGTCGGACATGACTGAGCGACTGAACTGAACTGAATATCTTCATCTAGTAGAAGAGGAAACTAACGCTCAGGAAGCAGAGGTGAATGCAATTGCTTTGTTCTTGCCACTGACTTCCCCGTGGTAGTTTTTTTTCTGAGTATGTTTGTCATTGTTCCCAAGTGTAGTCTTCTTCCTCCCCTCCCTGCAATGACTGGAAGCACCCTGCACACAGCAGGGACTCAGTAAACGTGCGATGGGCGAATGGCTAAACTGTTCACCCCTGCCTACACCTCAAACTCAGGATCCAGAGAGAAAACCTAACTCAGGCCCTCCTCTTTTCTCTGCTTCAGGCTATTGGAACGTACCCCTGCTTCCTCCTTCCCTGACCAATGCTAATGGAGGTGCTAATGAGGCCCTCTGGCCATCAGAAAGAAAGAAAAAGAAAATCAAATAGTCTAATTAATCCACAAATTACAGTCGCTGAAAAAAAGTGGTCATATTTCCTATAGAAAGCCAAACGGGGACTAATGGGCACTAAAGCATTGGTCTTGGCTCCTCGGGGTGTGTAGTTTGGAGGTTACCTGTTGTTTTTTCAGGGATTATGAGGCACCACTTGGCTTCCATTTGGGTGGAGCTCACCAGAACTCCGTTCCAAGTCTGAGCTGTCTGTTTGCTTATTAAATGGGAAAAGGAGGGCAGAGAGTAACCTCTTTGTATAAGGTGAGTCTAATATTAATAGCAAACATTTATTGAGTACTCATAATATGCCAGGAACTATACTAACCATGTTGCTTGGATGATATCATTGAATCCTGTATAATTATTTCCCCACTTTGTACAGAGGGAAACTGAGGCTTGGGTCAGATAGGTTACTTACTCAAGATCACATAAGGGAGATTCTTTACCGTCTGAGCCACCAGGGAAGCCAAGATCACATAATAAGTGGCTAAATACGTGGTCCAAGGCATTTAAGCCCATGCTAGATCCACCAGCTGCGTTCTGTAGCCAGTGCTTACATCTCTCTCTCTGCACGGTGTGGTCCAGGCTGACTGCATCGTACATCAGCGAAGCCTGCGAGTACAGCACAGCTTCTGCTTTGAGCACCTCTGGAGGACTGGAGCTGACCTTACACAGAGTGGACTTTAATGGCTCAGTTTGATGATGATTTGGGATCAGAGGTGTGGGGGCAATGTGCCAGAAACATCGGATGGGCTGGAGCAGAAAGTGGGGGAGGACGCTAGGTGACTGTGTTCTCTGGTTCGAGCAGAGCCCCCACCCCGGGCAGCCCACCAGGACACAGCGGGTTTTCACTCCACCCGGAGTGTGGGCTTTTATCCAGAGAGAGGCAGGACAGCCGGGTTGAAGTGTTCCCAGCACAGCGGGTGGAAAGCACGTTTGAAATTGTGAAATGGCAAGGTGTGCTGGGTTGGAAACCAACAGAATGAGGCAAAAATAGGAGTCATTAGACATAAAGTGAGAGCCCTCACTGCTCAAGAAGGCCCAACATGCATCACATGCAAGTGTGTGTGTGGCAGAGGGCACTGGGCAGGCTGTACAGGAACTTATGAAGGTCAGACCCACTAAGACCTGGAACCAGTAAGAACCCCTCTGAGAGCATCTCTTCTGCTCTTAATCTTGGCTGAGTTAGTCATACCTGGTGACCAGTAGGCCAGAGGCATGCAATGTTGAGCACCTACTAACCTAGTCCAGTGTTTCACAAACTCTAAGCTGCATAGGATAGGCTTCCCAGGCAGTGCTCATGGTAAAGAACCTGCCTGCCAATGCAGGAGACATAAGAGACATGGGTTTGATGCCTGGATTGGGAAGATCCCTTGGAGGAGGGCATGGCAATCCACTCCAGTGTTCTTGCCTGAAGAATCTCCTGGACAGAGGAGCCTGGAAGGCTACAGTATATAGGGCTGCAGAGTCAGACACAACTGAAGCAACGTAGCACGCACGCATGCAAGGTGCATAAGAGTCACCTGGGGGTCCACTTAAAATTCAGTTTCTGATGCTGTAGGTCGGGAGTAGGGCCTGAGGCCGTTTCTAGCAGGTCCCCAGGTGATGCCAATACTGCTGGTGTGTGGATCGCACTTTAGACCCTTTACATAATTATCTCTTTTGATCCTAATATAATGTGTGTGAGTTGACACGTCTGACAGATGAAAGCACTGAGGATGGTCTGCTACATCACAGTGCTTATTAGCTGAATCTAGGTCTGATGGCTCCAAAACCCATGCTTCGCTGTTCGGCATCACTGTAGTCCACACACACATTCTACTACCTTCTTTCCAAGGTCCCTAGGGCTGGAGTTTTAAACCCACCCTATTTTTTGGGCTCCAAAATCACTGCAGATGGTGATTGCGTCCATGAAATTAAAAGACACTTACTCCTTGGAAGGAAAGTTATGACCAACCTAGATAGCATATTCAAAAGCAGAGACATTACTTTGCTAACAAAGGTCCATCTAGTCAAGGCTATGGTTTTTCCAGTGGTCATGTATGGATGTGAGAGTTGGACTGTGAAGAAAGCTGAGCGCCGAAGAATTGATACTTTTGAACTGTGGTGTTGAAGAAGACCCTTGAGAGTCCCTTGGACTGCAAGGAGATCCAACCAGTCCATTCTGAAGGAGATCAGTCCTGGGTGTTCTTTGGAAGGAATTATGCTGAAGCTGAAACTCCAGTACTTTGGCCACCTCATGCGAAGAGTTGACTCATTGGAAAAGACTCTGATGCTGGGAGGGATTGGGGGCAGGAGGAGAAGGGGACGACAGAGGATGAGATGGCTGGATGGCATCACCGACTTGATGGACATGAGTTTGAGTGAACTCCGGGAGTTGGTGATGGACAGGGAGGTCTGGCGTGCTGCAATTCACAGGGTTGCAAAGAGCTGGACACGACTGAGGACTGGACTGAACTGAACCCTCTTCAGGATCTCTGCCAGTTCCTGACCCACTTCTATTTTTCCAGAGGCTTGGGCGATTATGCACTCACTCTACCCCTCGGGTTGGATGTCATGGATTAGAATATCACCTGGAGTATACGGAGCCCTCCCCTGAGATTAATGGTTTGCTCTGTCTGCCCGTGCCTAGCCTCAAGGACCCATCATCCCTTTTCCCCCCATGCTGTCAGTCTCTCAAGCCTTTACTCCGTGCTTCACTCAGTTCCCCTTCATAGCCGGGCCACAACCACTTAACACAGTGGTCCCTAACATTTTTGGCACCAGGGACTGGTTTCGTGGAAGACACTTTTTCCATGGATGGGTGGCAGGGGAGATGGTTCAGGCAGTCATGCCACCGATGGGGAATGGTAGACGAAGCTTTGCCCACTGGCCACTCGCCTCCTTCTGTGTGGCCGGGTTCCTAACAGGCCTCAGACCTCTACTGGCCTGAGGCCCCGTGGAGGGGACCCTGCCTTAACACACCTAGTGTTGACTGCACCTCCGAAATGATCTCTGGCTTCCAGGAGCTCACATCTGAGTTGGAGTGACCGAGGCAGATAGCCAGTCACCTTTACCCCTCTCCCATCTCCTCCCCACCTCTAAGCACTCCGAGCCTGAAGGAGCCACTGAAAGCACCATATTTTCCAAAAGCCATTTGCTGTTCACCTCAAATTACACTGACCTCTCCTTCCTCTAGACCCCTCCCTACCCAATCAAAACTTTTTTGTCTCGTAGCATTTGTCTCCTATACTTCATGGGCTTCCCAGGTGGTATGAATGGTTAAGAATCCGCCTGCAATGCAGGAGACCGAGGTTCCATCCCTGGGTTGGGAAGATCCCCTGGAAAAGGGAAGGGCTACCCACTCCAGTATTCTTGCCTGGAGAATTCCATGGACAGAGGAGCCTTTTGGGCTACAGTTGATGGGGTCACAAAGAGTCAGACCTGACTGAGCTACTAACATTTTCACTTTTTCACCTTCATAGCATAACACTTTCAGCGTTGCACTGTGGTCGACCATGGCCAGGCCTTCCCTTGTATCTTTGCCTCCTTGGAAGGACGTTCTATGCCTGGCCCATCTTTGTGTCTCCAGCAAAGGGCTTTGCACATTGGATGCACCTAATAAATGGCTATTCAGTGCATGAAGCGATTTCAAGTCAGATTGCTGCTGCTGCTGCTAAGTCGCTTCAGTCGTGTCCGACTTTGTGCGACGCCACAGACGGCAGCCCACCAGGCTCCCCCGTCCCTGGGATTCTCCAGGCAAGAACACTGGAGTGGGTTGCCATTTCCTTCTCCAATGCAGGAAAGTGAAGAGTGAAAGTGAAGTCGCTCAGTCGTGTCCAACTCTTAGCGACCCCATGGACTGCAGCCTACCAGGCTCCTCCGTCCATGGGATTCTCCAGGCAAGAGTACTGGAGTGGGGTGCCATTGCCTTCTCCACAAGTCAGATTAGTAAATAGCAAAATAGAGGAATTAAGACCTTAAGAGATGGATGAACAATTGAGTAAAAAGAAGGCTGGGAAAGGAGAGGGGGAGCCCTTGCAGGTCCCACTCTGAGGAAACAGGGTTGATGTGTCTTTTGAAATTTGAGTAGGATTTCTGTTGTGAGATTAATAATTATTATAATGAAAACTAAATTTATCGAGTGCTTATCACATGCCAGATACTGGCTAAATCAAGTGCTCATTCCATGGTGACAAAGCCCCATAAATAAAGATGGTTGTGTATATTGTAGTTTCCATTCTACAGGTAAAGAAACTCACAGAAAGACTTTCTCTAGAACAAGTCTCTCTAGACTTTCTCTAGAACTTTCTCTAGAAAGTAACGAAGTCAGGATTTGAATCCATCTCTCAGACTCCATCCCAGAAGTCCCAGAAGTGAAAGTCACTCAGTCGTGTCTGACTCTTTGTGACCCCATGGACTGTAGCCCGCCAGGCTCCTCTGTCCATGGAATTCTCCAGGAAAGAATACTGGAGTGGGTAGCCGTTCCCTTCTCCAGGGGATCTTCCCGACCCAGGGATCGAACCCCGGGCTCCCTCATTGCAGGCAGACTCTTTACCGTCTGAGCCACCAGGGAGGCCCACAGCATGTGTTAAAACCGCATGCCCTGAGTAGAGACGGGGATGCTTTAGGACGCCGTAAAGCAGGGCAGGAAGAAAAGGGAGAGGGGAAGGGCCAGCATCAATTTTCCCGGCGTGACAGGGCAGAACGGACCCGTGGTGGGGTCACTGTGGCGTCAGACGAGGCTGGGAAGGTGGTCTGGGGACAGACTGGGGCCATGTTTTCCCTCCATGAGAGTGAAGAGTACGAGCCGTGGAGAAGAAATACCGAGTCAAACCTACACTGAGAAGCGTTATTTATGTGCTGTCTCTGGCCCGGCCCCCAGGGCGCTGTTGTGAGGGCAATGGGGCTCCCGGCCAGCAGCCCTGGACAGCTCTGGGGGCCCCGGAGCTTGCTGCAAAGTCACACTTTGGAGAAGAAAGGCTCTGGTGATGCCCAGAGTGGCCCAAATAAAAGTCAAATACCACATTCAGTCCTCCAGGGGTGTTTTTGCTATTAAATTAAGTCTGGAAAATAAATAATTGTCTTTGGATTTGATCTGAGAGATTTTTGGTAGTTGAACACTCAGTCGGGAGGAAAAAAAGCTAACTATTTCTTGAAAGATTCTTTGACTGGCTCCCCCTGCCAGAAGACAGCAGATCGCAATGAAGGCTTGCTGTCTGCAAAGAGCGGCTTTTTCCCCTCCTTGACACAATTATCCCAGAAAAATAGAAGGGGGAGGGGAGGCTCCATCATATGTTCCAATTTTTATTGCTACATTCCTTGGATGGCTCCATATGTTTACCTTTAGCTGACTTTAGACTTGGTGTTCTCTGTGGCTGCTGGCGTCAGCCACAGAATTCTTTCATGTCTATTACTTTATTAAGGAATGTAAAAGCCACATACAGACTGACCAGGGGACAACAACAGCATGAGACACAAATAACCCTGAATGGGCTTGCAAAGAGCCTGAGGAGGCTTCACACCTAATTCTCCCAGATGGGCTGTAAGGCTCTCACAGACCAAAAGGGGGCACTGTTAACACTCGCTCCCAAGCCCCCTCAATAATACCGTTCCCATGAATAAACAGTAGAGAAGGTGTAGCGCTTTAACATCAGTCCTGATGGCAGCAGAATGGGGTGAAAGAACCCACATTCATCACTAGGAATTTGGTTGTTGTTTTTTTAATCTTTGACTTTTGTTGACTAGAAAGGGCATCCCCAAATCATAGGCAGATTGTTAAGATTAAATAGGACACATGCACTGCTAAAAACTGCTTTGCACAAAGCCTGGGCATAGACATTATACATGCTCAGAAAGAGCAGCTATTGTTCACGCATGTGTGCTGAGACATTTCTACCTCTTAGTAGGGGCACCTCATCTAGGCCCAGATTGGCCCGGAGCACTGGGTATGATAGTGGAATAAATTTCTGTATTGGGCAGGAAGAGACAGGGAGTGAGGGATAACCATTGTTCACTCAACCCCTACTGCATGCCAAGCACTTTGCACATATTATCTTATTATCATGATTTTACAGATACGGAAAATGTGGCGCACGGAGGCAAATTATATTGCCCTGGTATGTGGCAGAAGCACAATTTGAATACAGATCTCTCTGGATCTTCACTCATTTTGCTGGTTTCTGCTTTAGTAGGGGTTTATAACCGGTGCTCCAAGCACCCAGGATGTTGGGAGGTTAAATGAGAGAGATCTCCTCCAAAAGGTGACGCTCATACTTCAGGTCAGGATGCGTGGACGATCTGAACTCAGAAATATTCTGTAGAGTAGGGTGTGTTTCCACCGATGACTCCCCACCTGTTCTTTCCTGGTTAGGTGCTCAAGGATTAAGAGTAGAAATGCTGTGACGTCACATGGAAAGAAAAAAAGCGATTCTTTGCTGAGATGACAAAATGTGTTTGCCTTGTGATTGTCCCTGAGAACAGGAACTGGGTAAATGGCTTGCAACTAAAGGATGTTTTGATTATCAAGAGGATAGCTCCTTAGCCAAACTAAGAAAGCCCTCAGCCCCACTTAGGATTAGACGTGCTAGTGCAGACTGTAGTGAGCTCTGTCCTGGAGTGACTGGAGGCTGTGTCTCAGCTTGGGCTCCCCTGGTGACTCAGACAGTAAAGAATCTGCTGCCTGCAATGCAAGAGACCCAGGCTTGATTCCTGGGTCAGGAAGAGCCCCTGGAGAAACGAATGGCTACCCGCTCCAATATTCTTACCTGGAGAATTCCATGGACAGGGGAGCCTGGCAGCCCACAGTCCATGGGGTCACAAAGAGTCAGACACAACTGAGTCACTAACGCATTTACTTTCCCTTCAAGCCTCAGTGCATAGGGTCCTTCAAGGAGATCTTCAGAATCCACATCTCTTTCCATCTCTCTGCAACATTGGGAATTTTGTTTTTTATAAAACTAGATTCTCTTTTCAGTGAGAACTAGCTATGTGTATCTAATGATTACACTGAGCCAGTATTTCCCAAGGTGGTAGAAAAGGCTCTGAGAAGTCCTGTAGTAAAGAAACCTATGTCACTTTACTTAATCCAGAGATTCTCATATGTATCTGACCACAGAACTCTTTTAGCATAGCGCCTATTAATATCCCATGGAAACAGTTTGGCTATAAACATATAAACTCTTGAAACTGCTTAGAAAGGATAACCTCAACCTATTGGGTTTGGGTAGACTATTTAAAGCAGAACTATGGGTCACATATTTGGGATAAAATCTGAAGCTGCCTTAGTGGTCTGTCTGGATTATTTTTAGATCTGTGTGTGTGTGTGTGTGCATGTGTTTATATATACTATGTATAAATATGCATTTTAACTTCGAGGTTAGAAGAAAAAAAGAAGCAAGGAATATTTCTTCTTATACAAAAGCAATCAGTGTCCTAAGAGCGGGGAAGGGGAAAGTTTGTAAATTTTAAGGCATTATCGCCATCTCTTATTGCCGGCAACCACTGATCACAGCTTCCTACAATGATGGAAACATCTGGCCAGCTGTCAGTGAATGACAGACAATCAAAGATGACACCCCTTCTCATTAACCTGCCAGAGCCTGTTCCTCTGCTTCTAATCCAGCACCCCAAACACTTCTTTCCAAGTCATTGATGCCTACCAGCTGTATTCCTGAGTATTCTTTTGGATGATGAATTAATTCAAAAAGACAGTATTTTTTTTTAATGTTGCAGTTTGATTTTGATTTTCAGAACATGTCTGAAGGCTTCTAAAGAAAATTCTTAGAACCTCGCTCTAAAAAAATGTGCAGTTAAACGTATTTTTTAATTGTTGTAAAGGTATGGGAGTTGTTTCAAAATTATTTTTAATGAAATATAAAGTTGTTTTCTGAAATAGAACGTTATGCATTTTTTTAATTGTCATATATAGGGTGATTTTAAAGTAAATAAGAGCACAAGGTTCATATTATTTTAAATGTATATTGTATTTGTCTTCTCAGCGCTGTGGTTTTTAGTCTGAATAGCATCATAGTATGGAGCCAGCCTATTAAGCAGCCTGTTTGGGTAAGGAAACTCTGAGGCCGGCACAGTGTTGCATTGCTCACTCTGTCCTTCCAATATGGTTAGAATTCCACAACCTAAATGATCATTTGTTGAACAAATTCATGCTTTTATTAGTCAAAATACAGAGAAAACAGAGCCTCCCTGTTTCGAGATATTTGCTAATGCATGGTTAATTATCACATATAGCTGACTATAATTCATTTTACAGGGGCGACCTCCTGCAGGTAACATACTAGCAGTTTATGAACCAAAATAACCTCACTATAGGTTAGAGCTGTTCCAGGGCCCGTCAGACACTCGGTGCTTCCAGGCCTTCTCACTTCACGTTGCTAATTCGAACAAGGCTTTATTTTTATATTTGTCAGCAGCAAGACTGTAGGATGGTTGTTAAACTTCTCCCAGGCCTAATTAGAGCTGCAATGCACGCATTCATAATGAAACTCGTGTCTTGCTCGGAGTTAGCGAGCAGGGCTGTTACAGTAGCTTCCTGGCAGCCGGGGCTGGCAGTTTTAAGGTAGCTCATGGCTGCAGTATTAAGTGACTGTTGAAATTCATTGACTCCACCACGGCTAATGTGTCTAGATGACAACAAGTTTACACGGTTCTTTTACAGTTACGGCAAATGGGTCCATTTAAATATTTATTAGGTGATTATGGTGATGTGAAATGGAAAAAAAAAAAAATGCAAAGTGCAATCTCCCAAGTATGACTGTTTTGAACTGTTGATGAGAGGCCCAGAATCATGGTATCGCTCAAAATCCCCGCATCTTTCCCTTATAAATATTTATACTAGATCAGCAGTGATGAATGCTAATTTATTTGCATTCTGTTTCTTTACGGACTTCTCCCTGGGCAGAGGTTAGTGGTGAAAAGTGGTGCAGCCTTACCAGGTTGGACGGTATTTCAATCGGCCAAGCAAGAGGCATTTTGATTAGCTGGGGGAAAGTTCACTGTGCTGAAACTGAAGAGTCCTTTTTGCTCTTGGAGATGCAGCCTGAGTGGTCAGGCAGCTGGTGCGTTGCCCTCTCCCGGAGTTGACGCGCGCGCTGGCAAGCCGTTTCGCCTCCAAAAGACTGCTTTTCTGTATAGCAACTTGTCAAATCTTGGATTGAATCGGGTGAGGCTGGCTGATCTGGATGTTTGTCAGAACCTCCAACTCAATTTTTTTTTTTTTTTAATTCTACGAGCCACTTAAAAGAAATACATTTTCACCATCGGAGAAATCTCAAATTGAATGCAGCATCTGAGACAGAGACGAGGTTAAAATGAATCCAGCTCTGTCTTATAAAGGTTACATGTGCATGATACTGAAGAACGCAGTCTCTGGAGGCAACTGTCAAAAAATTTCAGACAGATAAAGGAAAACTGAATATTTTGCAACTGAATATTTTGACTGTGTAGGCAGCTGAAGCATAGGATAATGATTCCCAATTCATCCTCCTTAATGGTGTTTATCATTCTGTTCCCTATGTTTTAAAATGAAGAGCATCACAGCATCTGTGTAGCCTTGACATGTAGAAATGCAGAATTTTCAGGAGATTTCTAGATGTAGTTTTTTAAATACCCCATTTCTACATTTAGAATGCCCTGGAGGTCTGAGGAATGTCCCAATAAAAGTTTGCATAAAACACATCAGGCCACTGAATCAGAAGTCTCTGTAGCTACCATAGTTGCTTCAACTGGGAAAAAATTACCTTAATGTCTGACTCTAGCTAGCAGTGTATCTCTTTTTTTACAAAATATACTTGTCTCTCCTTAGAGCTGAACCTGTCAGAGTGCTTCTGATCTTAGACTGGTTCCAAGGGCATTAATTAAAAATGATCCAGAACCACCTCATTATATGATCAATAGCATTTCCCTCTGGGACAGGGCTGTAGCAAGAATTCACTTCACTGGTGGTTCTACAAAATCAGATGATTCAAAGTGACCTCAAATTAGGTGAGATACTCACCACTAAGAAAATGCTCTGATGAATCTTTGGTCATGAGAAGACTCCTCCAATGATGTAAATTATTACCTTCAAATCTATAGATGTGGATTCTAACTTTCAGAATCCAATTATGTGAATTCTTAGAATAAAAAGCAAGAACCATGGGTCCCTCTTGATACGTGGAGATGCATGGCTTCATTTACTGTCTGTGGTCGGAGCTGTTTGTAAGTGAAAGGTAGTCTGTTGTTTCTTTTTAGTTTCAATCTTCTCAACTGGGGGGATGGTGCGCAGAGGCTGCTCACTCGGTACAAACAGAAACCCTCATCTTTGCCCAGTTTTGTTCTCGATGAGTATAAAGTTGTCTTTCAATCCTCTCATTTGATAAATGAGGAGACATGAAATTAGGGTTTTCTGGAGAACTCAGAGTGGGCTGACACCCTACCCTACTCTACACTCAGGTCTTTTCCAGGACGTGCCCTGCTGATGGGCAGAACTCACCTGCAGGGCCCCTGCAGCCACCTGCTCTCCAGGTGAATCTCTTGTGATTGGGAAGGCTCTTCTGTAATGGGTTTTTTGGTGCATTTCATAAAAGATTCAATCTACCAATGTTTTCTTTGCTCAAAAGTTTGCAATTTTGCCAAGCAATTTTATAAATCAGGGACCATCTCTGATGGGCTTTCCTAAAATCCAAACATAGCAACATACCACAGGTGGCGTAGGTCACTGAAATAGGTCATGAGGAGGCAGCTGCTGCTGCTGCTGCTAAGTCACTTCAGCCGTGTTCAACTCTGTGTGACCCCAAAGACAGCAGCCCACCAGGCTCCTCTGTCCCTGGGATTCTCCAGGCAAGAATACTGGAGTGGGTTGCCATTTCCTTCTCCAATGCATGCATGCATGCTAAGTCACTTCAGTCTTGTCCGATTCTGTGCAACTCTATGGACAGCAGCCCGCCAGGTTCCTCTGTCTACGGGATTCTCCAGGCAAGAGTACTGGAGTGGGTTGCCATTTCCTTCTCCCCATGAGAAGGCTATTCCCTTAAAATTGCTATGTTGGTGCAAGGGCCAGGCACAAAACAGGGAAGTAAATTCTATTTTCATATAAGAGATCATTAGAAAATTAGAGTCATTTGGGCTTATCTTTTTAGATGTCCAGGAAAGCAAAACTGCCTATGACATCTGCTGGAGAAGTAAAAAAAGAAAATGCCATCTCGTTTTTGTCACTGTCATTAAGTCTGTGTCACCTTGAATGGGCTGGTTAATTTCTTTCAGATGAAAAAATAACAAAGCAGACGTTTTCTCCAAGTACATGGGCTCCATTTTTACATGGTGACAGGTCACTGCTGGCCATCCCAGCTGGCATGTGTACTGTGACCCCCAAAGTAAACAACATCACATTTAGATTACAATTGACTCCTCCACAGATGACTTCAAAAAAGCAATAAGACTTTCTTTGCACTTCTTTGTCCTCCTGAGCTTTCCTTTGTTCTGGTCTGCAGAAAAATGACAGGCTTAAAAATGAAGTAGCCAAGTAAATTTGATCTCAGTCCTGATGCCATTTGGATGTGTACCCCTGTGTGTGTGTGTGTGTGTACACATACCTGCATGCCCTCCTTCTGCTCACAGATTTCAGCTGTGGGGTCCATGGCATTGCTCTGTGTCCCAATGTCACTTACCGAGTCTATACCTGTCGGTGTATAGGTATAGAAAATATTCTCCATGATTCTCAAGGCTTGTCAGTGTGGATCATGGTTGAATCTGCAATCCTAGCTAAACAATACAATAAAATAACTGTGTTGTTGTCCATTCGCCGAGTCATGTCCAGCTCTTTGCAGCCCCATGGACAGCAGAATGCCAGGCCTCCCTGTTCCTCACCATCTGCTCAAGTTTGCCCAAGTTTATGTCCATTGCATTGGTGATGCCATCCAGCCATCTTATTATCCTCTGATGCCCTATTCTCCTTCTGCCCTCAATCTTTCCCAGCATCAGGGGCTTTCCCAATCTGTCATTCCAACGAGTACTTGAGGATGATTTCCCTTAAGATTGACTGGTTTGATCTCCTTCCTGTCCAAGGGACTTTCAGGATTCTTCTCCAGCACCGCAGTTTGAAGGCATCAGTTCTTTGGCATTCTGCCTTCTTTATGGTTCAGTTCTCACAACCGTACGTGACCACTGGGAATACCATAGCCTTGGCTATACGGACCTTCGTTGGCAGAGTAAAGCCTCTGCTTCTCAGCACACTGTGTAGGTTTGTCATAGCCTTCCTGTCAAAAAACAATCGCCTTCTGATTTCACGGCTGCAGTCACTGTCCACAGTGATTCTGGGGCCCAAGAAAAGGAAATCTGTCATTACTTCCACATTTTCCCCTTCTATTTGCCATGAAGTAATGGGGCCGGATGCCATGATCTTAGTTTTTTTAGTATTTAGTCTTAAGCTGGCTCTTTCACTCTCCTCCTTCACCTTCATCAAGAGGCTCTTCAGTTCCTCTTCACTTTCTGCCATTAGAGTGGTATCATCCGCATATCTGAGGTTATTGATGTTTTTCCCAGCTATCTTGATTCCAGCTTATAACTCATCTGGCCCAGCATTTCTTATGATGTGCTCAGCATATATGTTAAACAAACAGGGCAGCAGCAGACAGCCCTGTTGCACTCCTTTCTCAATCTTGAAGCAATTGGTTGTCCATACAGGGTTCTAATTTTTTCTTCTTGACCCGTATATAGGTTTCTCAGGAGACGGGTAAGATAGTCTGGTATTATCATCTCTAAGAGTTTTCCACAGTTTGTTATGATACACACAGTCGAAGGCTTTAGTATAGTTGATAAAACAGAGGTAGATGTTTTTCTGGAATTCCCTTGCTTTCTCTATGATTCAGAGAATGTTGGCAATTTGATTTCTGGTTCCCCTGCCTTTTCTAAACCCAGCTTGGACATCTGGAAGTTCTTGATTCACAAGATGCTGAAAGCTAGAATGCAAGATTTTAAGTATGACCTTACTAGCATCAGAGATGAGTGTAAATGTCCAGTGGTTTGAACATTCTTTAGCACTACCTTTCTTAGGACTTCCCTGGTGGCTCAGATGGTAAAGCGTCTGCCTACAATGCAGAAGACCCGGGTTCAGTCCCTAGGTCGGGAAGATCTCCTGGAGAAGGAAATGGCAACCCACTCCAGTATTCTTGCTTGGAAAATCCCATGGACGGAGGAGCCTGTGGGCTATAGTCCATGGGGTCGCAAAGAGTCAGACACGACTGAGTGACTTCAATTACTTTCTTGGGAATTGGGATGAGGATTGTCCTTTTCCAGGCCTGTGGCCACTGCTGGTTCTTCCAGATTTGCTAACATATTGAGTGAAATATCTCGATGGCATCATGCTTTAGGGTTTTGAATAGCTCTACTGGAATTATATCACATGCACTAGCTTTACTAACAGCAATGCTTCCTAAGGCCCTCTTGACTTCACACTCCAGAATGTCCAGCTCTGGGTGACTGACCACACTATTATAGTAATCCAGTTTATTAAGATCTTTATCATACAGTTCATCCATGTATTCTTTCAATCTCTTCTTCATCTCTTCGGCACCTACTAGGTCTCTACCATTTCTGTCCTTTATTGTGCCCATCTTTGGGTAAGATATTCCCTTGATATTTCCAATTTTCCTGAAGAGATCTCTAGTCTTGCCCCTTCTGCTGTCTTCCTCTAGCTTTATGCATTGTCCATTGAAGAAGGCCTTCTTGTCTCTCCGTGCTATTCTTTGGAACTCTGCATTTAGTCGGATGTACCTTTTCATTTCTCCCTTGCTTTTCACTTCTCGTCTTTCTTCAGCTATTTGTAAAGCCTTCTCAGATAACCATTTTTGCCTTCTTGCTTTTCTTTTTCTTTGGGATGGTTTTGTTCACTGTTTCCTGTACAATATTTTGGACCTCTGTCCATAGTTCTTCAGGCACATTGTTTAATAGATCTAATCCCTTGAACCAATTCATTACCTCCACAGCATATTCACAGGGGATTTGATTTAAGTCATACCTGGCTTGCATAGTGGTTTTCCCCACTTTCTTTAATTTAAGCCTGAATTTTGCTATGAGAAGCTAATGATCTGAGCCATAGTCAGCTCAAGATCTTGCTTTTGCTGACTATATATAGCTTCTCCATCTTTGACTACAAAGAATTATAGGTAGGAAATAAATGAATGAATGAATAATGGTATGGGTGTTCAAAGCTTTAAGCTGAGAGGATCTCAAATAACTTGCAATCAACTTCAAGTTATTTGATACCATATTCAAGTAAAATATTCAAGTACAAAATTTTATACCCTGGTATAAAATGACTTAGTGTAAGGAAATATAAATTCTTCCTACCTCCGTCTTACCCAGCTCTTAAGCAGGGATGTTTTGCTTAGATATTGGTGTTACTGCTTAACCTACTGATGTGTTGTCTGGGTGAACTCTTAGGATAAATTGTGAGTTGACAATTGAGTTGAGTGAACTGTTTCCTGAAGGGTGACTCTTCCAGGCAACACTCTTTAAGAGAAGAGGTGGAGCTTGGGGCCAGACAGCAGAGCATTCTGGAGGAGGGCCAGGAATTATCACTACCCCTATTTCACAAAAGGGGGAATTTCTCAAACAGGATGAATTACCTGTTCAATCTCATATAGACAGCTTTGCTTGAATAATCACAGAGTTTACTCTAGCTTGCTCTTTTTGTAGGGCTCTGGGTTGCCACACTAGCTTTAAAATGATGTGATAATTACCTAAAATGTATTATTTTCACAGCATTATACAGTTTGTAAAATGTGTGTGTGTGTGTGTGTGTGTGTTATACATGTATGCAGATATGTATGTGTGTGTCTTGCCCTCACAAACACCCAGTGAAAAGCAGGGACTATTTTCCGCCTCAGTTTAATCAATCAGGAAATGAGATTCACAGTTCAAGTAAATAGCCCAAAACCATGCAGGTTACAGTTTGAATTAGAACCCAGTTCTCTAGATTTCTCACCTGGTATTCTTTCTACAACATCATAAATCTTAGTGTTAGCCTTGCAATATCTCAATACCAGCTATTGAGAAGCTAGATGAAGATTCTTCAATGCATAGATTATTTTTAAGAGCAAGTGAATGAGATCATGAAACATTAACACGTTTCAGTCAGTAGGACTTGAAAACAACTGTCCCCTGCAACCCAGAATATTTTTTTTATTCTCGAGGGTGGGAAGTGATTCACATTGATTAGAGTTTTCTGACCTTCAGAATCTATTTTGTGTTTCTCCATCCCCCAAGTTATGGTTTAAGTTCTATTTGCACGGTATTCAAGCTCCAGTGACTACTAAAAATGGATGGAAAGCGTGAGGGTCACCTTGCTGTACTCTATATTATAGACCATGAACATAATATGGAGTGAAAAAAATTCAGGAGAAAAGCACCCTGATAGAAACATATACTGAAGTTGTTAATAGAAATAGAGGTCAAAATTATATGAATGAAGGGAAAAGGGGAAACTCTACAAAGAGAATCTTTTGGTGAGTGAATTCTGATTTTAGAAAAGTGCCACCCTTTACTAAAAGAACAGCAAAAGAGATTTATAGGAACCATCATGTAGAAGAACTCTATGGCTCTCAGACAGATGACCTGCTGGACAGAGTTCAGACCATGCTCTTCAGAAGCACCTGTCTATGGACAGCCATTCAAACAACCACTGTGGAGGGCAAATGGCAATATGCCAGACAAGATTCCTGAACCCCATGGTTCACTACCCCCTTTCACTGGCTCCTGTAAGAATGAGTGGTAGGAAGGGTCCCCAGAGCCCTTCAAGTTCTGGATAGAAAATCATAGAGGGATTCTCAGGACACAGGTGATGTTTTCATCTCTGCTTCCAGCTGAAGATCACGGCTTTGGAAAAGAAAGGAGGACGAAGTGTGTGACGGCTGAAGATGGTATTGGAGAGATGTTAGTTTCCTAGACTGTGGTCTGCAGCCCCAGAACAAAGGGTCCTGGCTAGAATCTGAGTACACTTCACAGAGACTGCAAAGAATGTGTTTGGCAGACAATTCTGCACTGATCAACAGAGTTGAAATAGAGCTTTTATCAGAGAGAGAGAAATAAAAGTCTGAATAAACTGCAAAATGTGATGGTATGGAGGTTGTCATGTCTGACATGGCAAGGAGCCACAGAACAAGGGCAAGGGCTCCTAGAATGTCTTAGCAATGACAAATTACATTTATATGCCAACCCTATGGAGCAGAGGGAACAAGCAGTTGAACTGAGATGTTAAGACATATGAAAGACATTGGCAATCTCCTAAATATCCTTCAACTTATGTGGTGAAGCCTATGGTTGGAATAAACAATATGTTAACCTTTGAAGAAAAGGTTAAAACAAAATATTAACCCAATCCAGGTAAGCATATTTAAATTTCAGATCTCTGTGACCCAATTTCCTGCCCTAAGTCACCAAAGATAAAAATTCTGTTGCTCTGAAGGAGCAGCATCACTCTTGACAACCTCAGACACCCTTTCCTAGGACCCACCACACCATGCCCACAGACAGACCCAGACCATTTATTCAAGAAACATCAACCATGTGGTGGGTGGTGGAAATACACAGATGAGTCAGACACAATCTGCTGTCCTGGAAGCTACAGTTGGGTAGAGAAGAAAGATGTGAAAATAAAATATTTAAAATTGTAGGAATCATGGAGATATAAGTACAAATCCTAAAGGATAAAGAAGAAAGTCTGTGTTCCAGCAGAAAGTATGGCCCTCCCTTTGAGTAAAGACCATGGAGGTTTGCAGCTAAAAGTATTCCCTTAGGGGACCTAACACACAAAATCTGAAAACTGCAAGTGGCTGTATACTTAAGGAGGATCAATTTGGCCACCTCTGAAGAAGTTTCTCATGAGGTAAATGGCTTTACAGAGCTTCCTCTCAGTTACTGTGAGCTTGATGTGTCCTTCTAGAAACTTCCAATATACGCATTTCAAGCCTTTCTTGTTGCGTGTTGGCTTGTAGCTAGTCCTTAATTATTGTAGAGCTTTTGTTTCAATCTTGGTTGGAGGAACTCAATGGCATGTTGCCTAACAGAGACAGGAAACAGAGAGGAATTTAGGCCTGTATAAAGTGGAATCATATACTGCACAAAAATTTATAGATCCTAGAGGGGAAGTAAAGTGAAAAGCATTTCAATTGTGAAAAAGAGAATCCAAAGTTCAACTTTGGTGGCATAATACTGCAGGCTCCCTAGTCAGGTAGTGTTAAAGGATATTTTCCTAATATTAAATACAAATCATGTTAAAACTTATTCTCAAATACGTGCATGCTCAGTTGCTCAGTTGTGTCTGACCCTTTGCAACCCCATGGACTATAGCCCATCAGGTTCCCTGTTTATGGGATTTTCCAAGCAAGAACACTGGAGTGGGTTGCCATTTTCTACTCTAGGAGAACTTCTCAACCCAGGGACTGAACCTGTGTCTCTTGCATCCTGCATTGACAGGTATATTCCTTACCACTGAGCCACCTGGGAAGCCCTATATTTGAGAAATTATTTTAAAATATAGACTTATATTTTAAAATGTAGAAGTGATCCCAATATGATAAGGGATTTTATCTCTCCATGTCTGCATGTGCATGCTAAGTGGCTTCAGTGGTGTCCAACTCTCTGGGACCCTTTGGACCATAGCCCACCAGGTTCTTCTGTCCATGGGACTCTCCAGGCAAGAATACTCGAGTGGGTTGCCATATGCTCCTCCAGGGAGTCTTGCTGACTGAGGGATCAAACCAGCATCTCTTACATCTCCTGCATTGGCAAGTGGGTTCTTTACCGCTACTGCCACCTGGGATACCCTGTCTCTCCATAAATTTACCAAAAGTCTAACTTCATTAAAACTAGATTACCTCACAATCATTTACCTCATTAACAATTTCAGCTTTTAGAAAGTACAGGGGAAAAAAAGAGGATTCCCCTTATACTTAATATTGGCCTTCAAAATGATATTAACAGGAATATTGAGAGAACCATGCCAGGGAATTTATAGATACAAGGAATATTTTTGAACACATACCCAAGGCTTTAAGAAATTCAGAGATAGATAGAAATAAGTCTATATCTAGAAGATTTCTAAAGTGAATGGGAATTTGTAAGTTTGAAGAATGCCCAAGTTGAAATTCCAGCTGTTCAGTTGAAAATAATCCCAACTGGAACAAAAGAGGACAGATAGCCCATGAAACTGTGCAGATACATGATGGGGGGTGGGGGGATTTCCCCATTTAGATCTCAAAAGAATCCATTCGAAAAATGGAGTTGAATCAGAAGATATAGTAACCATGCCATTCATTTTCTGGCTGCTGGGAAAGCTGACTATCAGAATGAAGTATGTCTTCATTGCATTGCTGAATAACAGAGAGAAGGAAGGACACTCAACTTTCAACTTGTATTAGGGTGTCAGATTTTTCTAATTAATTAATTAATTTGGCAGCTTCAGGTCTCAGTTTCAGCATGCACAATCTTCGTTGCATCATGCAGAATCTTTCATTGTGATCTACAGACTCTATAGTCATAGCATGCAGGCTCTCTAGTTCTGTCTTTCAGAATGGAACTTTTCCAGAGTATGCCAGCTCAGTAGTTGTGGCACTCGGGCTTAGTTGCTCCACAGCACATGGGATCTTAGTTCCCCAATCAGGGATCAAACCTGCGTCCCCTGCATTGCAAGAAGGATTCTTAACCACTGGACCACCAGGGAAGTCCCAGGGTATCAGATTTTCTATCAAGATATGTCATATCTGAAAGAATAGAATACGTGATATAAAGAATTGTATAGAATAAGAAATATAAAGAATTCAAGCCAACATTGAGAGGGAACAATTAGGTACCTATGAATTCAAGTTCAGCATTTTAGGCCTTGAAAAATTTTATCTGAAAAAAAATTATGGTGAAAATATATATCCCTATATCCTCTTAGTAGTCTTATTATTTCTGAGATGATATAATGAATGGGAGGGTTCTCAAAGGACTAGTGATCAGAAGATATCCAAATTTACTGAAATTTAGTTCCTTGAATTTAAAATTTATCCTTGGCAAAGTTCTAGGAAAGAATGTTTAGGTGTAAGTTCAGATTTTTTTTGAAAAAATAAAGTGATCATTAAGAACTCATATTTGCTCATTAGGAACAAATTATAGCATGGTTAACTTCATTCACCATTGAACTAAAATTTGCCATGTTGATAAATTAAAACACCACTCAAAATATAATACTTATTCATTTCAACCAGTCATTCAGCAAATCCCCCAAGTGGATTCACAGCTGGTTGAATAATTGCACTCAAAGACCATGACAATCTGGAAGAAAGTTCATAGGATGAGGGCTCTATCCCTAACCATGACCTGCTCTATTAGTTGCCAAATTTGTTTTTATCAGTAGAGCCTTTCCATTTGAGTCCATGCTATCTTCTCATTATGCATTTCCTACAGACAGAGGAGAGTGATGGGAGGATGAGAGGTTTAAAGCCTTTCTATATCAGGAAATGTTGACAGAACAGTCAAAACTCAGCCTACAGAAGTGAGAAAAGGGACACCTCATTTATATTGGCTGCCCAGAAGTCACCACGATTATTTTTTCTTGCCTCACTCCCTATTTTCCATTACCTCATTGCAGCATTACAAACTGATAACTATCCTCTTCTTTCTGAGAGCATCTTGCCTTGGTTTCCACAGTGGTATACTATCCTAGTTTTTTTACCTTTCTTCTATCTTCTCCTTTCTGTTTGATTTTGGTTAATTCACTTCCTCTGGTAAGTGTATTGGGACAGAGTTCAATCCCTAACTTCTGCTCTCTACTCTTCGCCTTCCCTTGGAGCACCTGTATCACTCACATTCACAGCCCATAAATAGTTCCCTAGTCCATAAATCCAAGCCTGACCGCATTCCTAAGGCCAAGCTCCACTTTTAAGCAATTGCTTGAGGGTTGCATGTATTTGGAAATCCTACAATCATCTCAAAACCCATGCTTCATCTTATCTTCCCTAATTCTGTCAATGGTACCACTAGCTTTTAGGTCAAAACTTGAGAGAAGTCTTGACTTTCTACATCCTTTTCTCTCATATCCACTTGGTCATTAATCTGTGTCATTTCATCATGTATAGATTCTTTTGCATTTCTCCATTCATTTCTGTTTCCATAACTGAGATCTATTGGAGAAGGCAATGGCACCCCACTCCAGTACTCTTGCCTGGCAAATCCCATGGATGAAGGAGCCTGGTGGGCTGCAGTCCATGGGGTCGCTAAGAGTCAGACACGACTGAGCGACTCCACTTTCACTTTTCACTTTCATGCATTGAAGAAGGAAATGGCAACCCACTCCAGTGTTCTTGCCTGGAGAATCCCAGGGACGGGGGAGCCTGATGGGCTGCCATCTATGGGGTCGCACAGAGTTGGACACGACTGAAACGACTTAGCAGCAGCAGCAGCAACTGAGATCTATATCCAGTGTTGACTAAATCATTCCACCATCTCCCTTTACAATGTTCCCTACTTTTACCATCAGATCAACTATTCAAAAATGAAGAGTATGAAAAAAAAAAAAAATGAAGAGTATGAATCGTCCACCATGTCACTCCCTTTCTCACCAATGTCCTTCTTGCATTTCAAATTCTAATCTACTTTCAAAAGCTAACCTAAGTTCTTTTTTCCTTCCATGGGGTTTCAAATCGCAACCCTGTCACTTATTAGCTGTGTGAACTCATTGTTGTTGTTCAGTCACTAAATTGTGTCGAATTCTTTGTGACCCCATGCAGTCCAGTACACCAGACTCCTGCCTTCCACTATCTCCTGTAGTTTGCTCAAATGCGTGTCCATTGAGTCAGTGATGCTGCCTAATCATCTCATTCTCTGCTGCCCCTTTATCCTTTTGCCTTCAATCTTTCCCAGCATCAGGGTTTTTTCCAGTGAGTCAGTTCTTTGCATCAGGTGGCCAAAGTACTGGAGCTTCAGCATCAGTCCTTCCAATGAATATTCAGGATTGATTTCTTTTAGGCTTGATTGGTTTGATCTCCTTGCAATCCAAGAGACTCTCAAAAGTCTTCTCCCAGCACCACAATTCAAAAGCATCAATTCTTCAGTGCTTGCCTTCTTTATGGTCCAAATCTCACTCTAATGCATAACTACTGGGAAAATCATAGCTTTGACTCTACTGACCTTTGTCAGCAAAGTGATGTCTCTACTTTTTCATACGCTGTCTAGATTGGTCATAGCTTTTCTTCCAAAGAGCAAGTGTCTTTTAATTTCATGACCGCACTCCCCATCCACAGTGATTCTGGAGCCCAAGAAAATAAAATCTGTCACTGCTTCCATTTTTTTCCTTTCTATTTACCATGAAGTGATGGAACCAGGAACCAGATGCCATGACCTTAGGAAGGCTACTTCACATTTTTCTTTTGAGTATGCTAACAGAAAGTAACATCATCAGACTGTGCAGAAGATTAAATGAGCTAGTATCAGTTAGGGCACTCAGAACTATTAAGAGCTATGCAAAACATTAAGTAAATAAAAATGCATATATTCTCTAGCTGCTCCAAATCGGAAGCTATCATTTCCCATACTCTCAGCATTAATAACTTATAGATATAATGTTTAATCTGCCCCATTTATTAAATTATGTTTCACTTTATGTTTTCCCATAGAATGTCCACTAGCTACCCACATAGACTGACAGTTTCTGGAGAACAAGTTTGCATCAGATATTTATTTGTACTCCCACAATCCCTATAACTAGCTGCACCTATTGGCAATGAGCAAGCAATAATTACACACTGATATGCCTCAGGTTTTCCAAAAGTGACCCCCTGGATTCTCCAATCCTCTGTCCACCGTCTTTGCCTGGTTTCTAGATGTGGTCTCACTGACCTTCTGCAGAGGGCTGGTTTCTGGGGTACAACGCACCTCTCTCACTGGCCCTCTCTGAGTGCTACATTTATCAGGGACAGTGGGTCTTGGCAGTCAGACAAGAAACACAATCTGTAGACAGAGCCACCACAAGTCAATCTTGCCAGTACAATTCCTGCAGTTTGCTGACAGTCATATGGTTGTTTTCCAAGCCTCTAATATGGAATACCATAGGGCCTTTAAGGAGAAGTAGCTGAGGGTCAGGGACTGCTGGCAATTTTCCTTCTATTTTTTTTTTTTCCTTTGGGAGATCACGCGCCTGACATTTCAACTCTGAAATGATTCACAACGCCAGGACTGTCATGTACAGAATCGTCTAGCTAAAGGTTGACGTTTTGGACTGAACTGGTGTGAATGCTTCAATGAATCTTCTGAAGAGCATCCAAAGCCACACATAAATAATAAGTTTGGAATGGTAACAAGAATGCCTGGGATGTGGCCTTCTGCATTAGCCGTATAATGTTCTTGGTGGGCTATTTCAGATAAAGGACCATTAGAAAAAACATTTATCAGGGTGTGGTGAGGAAAAGCTTTTTTGGAGTAAATGGTCCCAGTGCAGTTCGTTTTTCTACACAACATCCCCACCCGCGAACTGTGATCTCTGCTTAGGCAGAGCACTCAGCATGGAGGTAGTTAATATCCAGGTATTGATGAACTGTTCAGCATGAGAGAAGCTTTGCTAGCCTTATCAAAGGAGCCTTACCGACACTGGGTCACACACTCTCATCCTTTGTGCCAAGTGTTGCTGGGTCTTACTTTATGGTCCAGTCAGCTTCATGGGCGTCAAAGAAGAAGCCATGCTGAGGCAGCTCTGAGAATTCCATCAACTAGATGGAAATGACAAGTTGGAAGTATCCTTTCCAGGTTGCCTCCAAAGTTTACATCAACATTAGCTACTGGCCATGTTCACTCCATGAAGACTAGTCCTTCCTTTGACCAAACAGGAGATGCTTTGGAAGCACGAAACCTCATAAGTTAGTAATGGGCTCAAAGCATACCGCATAAGAACTTCATTCATAGGCACCTTATACCTGAAGGCTTGACCCACCTGCACACAGGCTTTCAGAAGAAAATTCAGACCCTAGAAAATTTTGGTTGTAAGGACAGTCAGCCACACCTCAAGAAAGCTCCCTGTCCTTCAGCTTTTCTACTTACACGTTCATCTTTTCCTATATTTCCTGATGCTGAAGTCTTCACCCCTTGAGAACCAGAATGGTCCCCAAACATCATCTTCTTCTTGGTTTTCACAGCTGAGTGAGGGCTATTTGGCTTTGACATACCTTACACAGTTTGTGCTTTGCTATAGCCCATCTTCTTTGCCAGGCTTTCCGTGCTCTGTCTCCTGTCTACCTGTCCAGGGTGGAGTTACTTCCTCTCCACTCTACTCACACTGCACACCCCATTCACACAAACCTCTAAGGTATTCCCCAGGTCCACCAGTTCTTTGGTTTGATCAGTCTGCCCAGAGGCAGGCTCTGATCACCCACCCAGGAATGCATTTAAAGGTTGAGACAGATGACACTCACTCATGGATATGAACGAATGTGTATTTGGTATGCAGGTTGGGATTCTCAGGAAGACAGGGGGACTTACAAGAGTCTGATGACAAGAAGGAGAGAAAAGGAGGGTGAGATGGGGGTGGCTTTGGGCTCTTTCTGTGGTTGTGATGTGGGTTAAGGTGAGGAGCTCTCCATACTGTGGGCTAAGCCTACATACTTTGAAATTCCATCCTGGGCACCTCTGCACACTGACATTTCTTGTCAGGATAGGGGTTGGGATAAGGATGTAGTGGAGAGATCAGCAGGGAGGGGATCCAGAGAGCCCATTGAAGTTCAAATGCAAAAAAAAAAAAAAAAATGGACACTTTATCCAACTTCCAAGCCTTCACACAAGCAGCTGTTCCAAGAGGCAGATTCTTACTTTCATCTGAAGCTTCTTGTAGGAATCACCTCCTCTAGGAGCTCTCCTAGACTCCATTCAGCTGCATGAGACCATCTCCCTGTCCATTTCACTGGTGTCCTGTGCTAGTCTCTATTTTTACAGCAGTTATCGCATTTGGTCTTTGCAGTGAACTGAACTGCATCTCCAAATGATATGTTTAAGCTCTAGTTCTCAGCACCTATGACATGAGCTTACTTGGACATGAGGTCTTGGCTGATGTCATTAAGGATCTTAGGATGAAGTCAACATGGATTTAACAAGGGCCCTAAATCCAGTGGATTTTAGAAAGGAAAGATTTGACACAGAGACACAGCAGGGAGGCCCTGTGAAGGTAGAGGCATAGAATGGAGTTTTACAGGTATAAGCCAGGGGTCACCATGGATTTCTCATTTCAGTTCAGTCGCTCAGTTGTGTCCGACTCTTTGAGACCCCATGGATTGCAACACGCCAGGCCTCCCTGTCTATCACCAACTCCCGAAGTCCACCTAAACCCATGTCCATTGAGTCGGTGATGCCATCCAGCCATCTCATCCTCTGTCATCCCCTTCTCCTCCCGCCCTCAATCTTTCCCAGCATCAGGGTCTTTTCAAGTGAGTCAACTCTTCACATCAGGTGGCCAAAGTATTGGAGTTTCAGCTTCAACATCAGTCCTTCCAATGAACACTCAGGACTGATCTCCTTTAGGATGGACTGGTTGGATCTCCTTGCAGTCCAAGGGACTCTCGAGAGTCTTCTCTGTGGATTTCCAGTGGCTCCCAGTGACTGAACAACAACGGCCCAGCAACCAGGAAAGAGGTGAGAAGTCAACTCTCTCTCAAAGCCCCCTAATGGAACTAACTTTATGGACACCTGGATTTCACGCTCTGGTCTCAAGAACTGTTGTTCAGTCACTCAGTCATGTCTGACTCTTTGTGACCCCATGGACTGCAGCACAACAGGTTTCCCTGTCCTTTACCATCTCCCAGAGTTTGCTCAAACTCATGTCCATTGAATCAGTGATACCATCCAATCATGTTATCCTCTGTTGTCCCTTTCTCCTGCCTTCAATCTTTCCCAGCATCAGGGTCTTTTCCAATGAGTCAGCTCTTCGTATCAGGTGTCCAAAGTATTGGAGATTCAGCTTCAGCATCAGTATTTCCACTGAGTATGCAGAGTTGATTTCCTTTAGGATAGACTGGTTTGGTCTCCTTGCAGTCCGGGGGATTCCAAAGAGTCTTCTCCAGCACCACTGTTCTAAAGCATCAATTCTTTGGTACCCAGCCTTCTTTATGGTCCAACTCTCACATCAATACATGACTACTAGAAAAACCATAGCTTTGACTAGACAGACCTTTGTCAGCAAAGTGATGTCTCTGCTTTTTAATACACTGTCTAGGTTTGTCATAGTTTGTGAATTGTGAGAGAATATACCTCTATTGTTTCAAGTCACCAAAGTTGTGATAATTTGCTCCAGAAATCCTAGGAAACTAATATCTTTACAATTGTCTACCTAGATTTTTGTCTTCATCACAAGAGTTGCTCACTTCTGGAAGGCAGAGTTTGTGTTTGGGTCTTTAGATTCCCACAGCCTAGCACAGTGCCAAACATAAATAGGGAACACCCAAAGTGTTCTCTGAAAAATGTGCTCAGCCTGAATTGACCAAATTCAAAAGTGATGAAGCCTCTGAAATTCGCTCAACAGCAGGATTTCTGTCAGATCTGCTAGCTATGGCAAAATCACAAAGGGCTCAGTCTCCATGCACACAGGCAAGGATGCAGTCCAGTCCGTGCTTTAGACAGTTTCTTTTCTCTCTGCCTGCAGGTGGATTTCTAGAACTAAGTGTGGTGGAAGGCATCCCGGTGCCAATCTTCGCAGGCGCTGAAGTGCTTTGGCCTGTGTCCAAATGCTCTCTCTGGGTCTGTGTTAACCAGATTTGTCTAGAAGATGGACAAGTAGCCTGGAACTCTGATTTAAACCACATGCCCCACTGGGAGTCCCTGGAATGAGGGTTCCAATGGTGCAAATAACCTGTTGTTTGGTTTGGGTGCTTTCTTCTCTAGCTGAGCAAAGAGATGACTTTTTTTCCTTGGGAGGAGGTGAGTGAGGATGAAAATATTTACTTAGAGACCACCTAGGCCAGGTCTGAAAACTCCTGAGCCAGGTGGGAAACTTCAGCCCAGTGAGAGTTCTCTGTTTTTGTTAAAGAAAAAGAAATCACAGCTGGGGACAGCCCGGGAGCCTTGGCGCAGACGTTTGAGGCACGAATCCCTGAGGCAGACGCGGTGACCGCTGCCCTTTCGTGCTTTTCCATCGCCTCATTTTACAGATGACAAACAGCCTGGCCACTTGTTTAAAGCTCAGGGCTTTCTTTTCCCTCCTGCTTCTCTTTTTTTTTTTTCTAAAAGCCACAAGAGTGTTAGGTGATTTTTCCCTCCCTGCCTGGAGGACATTTATGATGGATGCTTCATCTCACCCGCTCCTTGGGGCAGCTCAGGCCCTTGGACCGAGGAGCTGAATCTTTGCCTTGGGAGAGATGATGCCCCCATGGAAGGGGTAGGTGCCTTTTATTGTAGCCTGTTCTACATGGTAGCTGTGGGCGAGCAAAAACACTGAATGTGATGGGAACAAGAAATAGAATTCAATTAGTAACTGTGGAATGGGCGCAGAAGAAATCACAGGATCCCCCGCCTTCAAAGGGCTACACACACACACACAGAGTTGAAAACAAATAACTTTTTGCCAGCAAAAAACTGTTCCTTTTCATTTTTCAAAGAATCTTCCCATCCACAACATTATTTCATCTTCGTGAGACTCCTGGGATACAAGGCAGGTGGTATGACTTTGATTTTGTGGACATGGAAACAGAGAGGTGATATGACTGGATCCAGGGCACACGGCTTATTTGTGTCAAGGTGGGACCAACGTCTCTTCCTACTAGCTACCATTTCTGGCATTTTCTACCTCAATAAAAGCAGTTGATCTCTGTTGGATCTTTTCTCTCGCTAGATCCTGGTCTAAACACTTTGTCTACATTATCTTAGTGAATCTTGACAAGGATTCTCTAAAAGAAAGTACTGTTTTGGCTTTGCCATATATCAAAATTAATCCACCACATATTGTTAAGTTAAAAAATAAAAAAAAGAAAGTACTGTTATTACTCCTGTCTTACAGATAAAGAGACTAGCTAGTTGATGTGGAAACCGGAATTCAGAACCAAGTCTGTCTAAATCAAAAGACTCTTCCTGGCAACTTGGAGTTACAGATTTTAAGATTTCTTTTGCTGAGAGGATACAGAGTAAAGCAGTGGTTATGTATTAGAAGAGCTTGAGCAAGACAATTTCTTAGAGAAGTGAACTTGGAGAATGTTATATAAGGTAACATGGACAGTTAAAACAGGCAAGGTCCTTTGGAAGAGCCACTAACCTAATGCTCTGTACCCGGATGGCTTCGTTCTCCTAGTCCTACAGGTAAGGGGCTGAGGCTTGGAAGGGTCACGTACCTTGCTCACCGTCCACAGCTGGATTCTTAATTAATCTTAATCTTAATTAAGATTCTTAATGAATCTTAATGGATTCAGACTATTTGACCTCAGACAACGCAAATGTCTCCATTCTGCTGCACTTACTGGCCCCATAAAGGTGAAAGGTGACCATAGTCCATAAAGCCTGTGACATCCATATGTCCTGGCGAATGGAGGTAATGTAGCTAAAACATTCAAGGAACAAAATTGCTGGAACTTAATAACAGTATGTTTTCCGTTTCTCACTAGATTTTTTTTTTTTTTTTTTGCACTATAGCAGAACACATAGCACTGTGCAAATTTCCATAATTTATCTAGCTTGCTTGAGGTTATTTTGATACATCCATCATCTTGATGACAGATCTAAACACCCTCTTATTTTCCACTCTAATGCTACATCTGTGGAGAGTAATATTAATGACCGCTACCATTTTTTCAAGTACTTTCAATGAGAAAGCCTACATTAGCTTATATAATTGCCTCAGCAACTGTGCAAGGTAGCTATTATTTATCCCCATTTTAAGATGAGGTAACTGAAGCCAAAAGAGGTTATATAATTCATTCAGTTCACACAGAGCGTAAATGGCAAAGCCAGGATGGAAATGGGGGTCTGCGTGATTCTGAAATCCATCCCCTTTCCGTTGGCCGAAGGTAACTGGATAAGTTCTACACAGAGGAAGTGAAAAAAAAAGAATCTGTTAAGGTCATGTTTGTGTATTTTAATTTAAGATAATAAATAATAGGGAAGGGGCTGACATGATGGAAATGGTGCTTGGGGCAGGTGAGGAGAGACTGAAGGCAAGAAAAACCTTCTTCAGAGGCCATGAATCGCAATAGGAATTTGGAATGTTCAACACGTGGGTAGGGATGGTGGCTGTAGAAATAGGAAAAGGTGTCTCAGGGCCAGTAGGCTTTATGAAAAAAAAAAAAAAGTAATTAGTGAGGTTTGAATGATAACCAAAAGGAAGGGAAGAATTGAAAGAGACTTGGGAGGCAGATTCTTGGGAGGTATCTTCTCCATGTCATAACTGAGAGAAAGGAGATGTGATGATGAAAAGGGATTTGAAAGGCAGGGGTGTTTTCCTCCTGGGGTCCAGCAGAGTGGCCATTGGCAACAGTTGTCAGACCAGAGCTTCTACAGGGAGCTAGGGGCGAAGAAAGGTCTTCCTTGGAAAGGAGGATGTCACCAGTGCCAACCCATCCCCAGATATGAAACTTTGAGTTTATGCAGGTTGAGAGCTAGGGAGAGTATGCTTGAGGCCAAGGTGTGTGTGTGCACCTGGAGCAGCATCCTATTCACCATGGTGATGCCCCCTCTACAAACCCAGCTTCCCTGTGCTAAAAGGGGCTTTGGGAGGACCGCTCTGCACCTCCCAGAGTTAGATGGGAGCTCCCATCAATCCTATCGCCTCTTCAAACAAAATCGCATCTCCGGAGAAGCAGCTCCGTCTTCCATTATTTTTCTTCCATCCTTTTCTGCCTGATCACTATAGCACCTTCTAAGTGCTAGTAGGCTAAGTAGCATGTTGAGATCACTTATGGCTCTCCCGGTTACCCCGTGGGTGTTTTCGGTAATTTTTGTGATCCTGGTTACTGATGAGAGCTATACACCCCTGCCTGCAGATGCCTGTGCACAGACTCGGGAAAGCTCACTACTGGGCAAACGTTGCAAAGCGGAAGTTCATGAACTGGACAGAGCCCACCAATATATTTTGCTTGCCCTACACAATGTTTGTTAATATTTTGAACCAGCAGCTTTAAATTGTGAAATTTCACACGTTTCCAGCTTCTCTTAAAACAGAAAAAGCTCTGGCAATCCAGGGCTGCAATCCCACATGTCAGTCAGCAGCTGGGGCTGAGAAACCACAGCCCTCTTTAAACATGGCATTTTGTCTCTATTCTGCCCCAGTCTCCACCACTCCTTACTGTCTGACATAAGGTCTTCTGCCCTCACTTACCTCATTATCTGGCCACTATAGGCATTTGCCTTTGAGGCCTCAGTGTGTGCTCATGGTATTGATTCAAATAGAAGCTACTTGGTGCCCAGAAGAATAAATGCACTTGATCAGTAGATATGGATGGATGCTAATTCCTCTGCCTTCCTTTACGTCTTCTTCTCCTATTTACACCCTCTTCCCAAAATGCTCAGCACTTGTGATGAAGGCTGAGCACCAAGACAGTGCCCTTCCCTCCAGCATAACAGGGTCGCCATTAGCCTCCTCCACCAAGGTGCTTCCTCACCGCTCCCCGGCACAGCAGTGATCTCACAAGCTGATCGGGGACCATATCCGTGACACGGCCATCACTTGAGTCACATTTCAGAGGAGGAAAATGCAAGAGAAGGTGGTTTGGTGAAATAACGTCTCTGAGTATTTTAGAGAAGAGGTGAGCATGAGGAAAGTGAATGGAGCCTCTGAGGAAAGGTTGGGAAGCCCAGGCCACAGAAGGCCTGTGAGATGGAGGTGATCTTGAGGCAATGGACAGACATGGCAGCATCTTACTGTGAAGAGTGGTGTCACCAGGCAGAATGAAGAGCTCAGATTATCACTCTGTTGGGGCTGAAGGTGGGGAGGGGCCCACTGGAGGGAAGGGGACCTGAGGGCAAGACAGGCTCAGGAAGGTGTGAGGGGTGTCCTGGGTTCAGGCTCTGATCCCGTATTTGCTCACTCAGCATGAGACCCTGGGCCTCAGTCTTTCTCTGTGACCTTCAGGTGGCCCAAAAAGCATCAGCCCTCTCCTCCTGCCCTCAGCACCTGGCACTGTCCACCTGCTGTCTCCAACATCAAGCTGTGGTGAGGACAAGACCCTGCCCCAGCTGGTTCGACCTTTCCCCTGGTTGACCAGCTAGCTCTTCATCCATGCAAAGGGCACGCTGTGTCAGCTTACCCTGAAAGAATGAGCAGGAGACCGGGGCCCAGATGCCTGAAACGGATCAGAGTGTTCAAAACACCGTGTCTTTTTGTGGTTGTGCACCAGTTGTGACTCATGCTTTTTGATGATGAGCTTCGATGGATTTAGACAGGTCTTCTTGTGAAAGAGAAGTAGCATCTGGAGTAGAGAAAGTGCCAAGATGGAGCTGATTGTGGCCCTTCTACCATTGGGTAAAGTGCCTAGACCAGGATCTCTTTAAAGGAGACAGGCTAAGTAAGTCAGGGGTACTGATGAGAAGAAAGCATGGCCACTGCAAGCCTGACTGGGCCTGTTGGCACCTCAGGGCTGCTGGGCCACAATTTGACTGACAAAGCCACCAAGAGAGTGAGTTTTTGTCCATTAAATAAATGATGATGTTTATTATCCTCAGTTACACTTAGTGCAATAGGCTTAAGTTATATTGAAGGACCGAGTCCTTCATCTCACCTAGGGCCGAAACATTTCAAAGCAGGCAGATACAATACCTCCAACATCTCTTGAATCCTCCCTGGGGCATAATATAGATGATACTCAACACAGCACTTACAAATGGGCTCATGACCCTTGACTCTTAAGTAAATGTATCACACTCCTACTGTGCCGGGGAATCTTACTAGGTGCTTCAGAGACAGAAAAGGAATGAAGCCCAGTGCCTTTCCTCGGGGAGATTTTATTCTGGTAGAGGGCCATCCTGTGATCACACTAATGCCTAAATCGGGCTCCCATGACTAAATCAGTGTGATAAGTATCATAAGGAAGATCTTTAAAAATTCTATGGAAGCTGAGCTTTGGGAGAGCAACAGGAGATGCCTGGAGCAACAAATGCCAAGGCTGAGCTTAGCATATGCATGATGGAAGAAGCTCCCCAGCTCACAGGGAGACAGATGTGTGTATGTGTGTGTGCGCACATACGTGTTTTCTTGACACTTCGTTGTAACTCACTGTGAATAGCCTCACCCCATCTTTAGCCCAGACCAGATGCGGAGGTGACCAGTTCTTATTTCTCTTTACCTCTGTGCTGTTCTCTCCTACTGTAAACAATATTTGGATGCAGAGTTCCTTCGATTTCTCTGTTTTAAAAAAAGTCATTAGACACCATGGTCAAAAGTAGTGGGCTATGGGCTGGAGTCTGTTCGCTACCACCATTCCATCATGGGTCCACAGCTAAGCCAGGTCCTTTCAGCCTAAACCATACCATCTGTCAAATATTTATCTCCCTACCTTGCTGGAAAGACAAGACGCTTGTCTTTTGACAACTTCTTCAGAAAGCAAATTTTTTATTGAGCACCTACACTGTGCTAGAGAGTAGGCTAGGAATTAGAGTCCATCCAAATTCTCTAAACCATCATTTAACCTGCCGTACCCTTGATAAATGGCTTTCAAAATAAGCATGCATAAAACGTGCTCCTTCGACCCATTCTCCGAAAGACTCTCTTCCTCAGAGGAAAGCCAAATCAGTCCCTAAAATTCAGGGCAAAAGAGAATAGGCTTGCTCATCAAAAAAAGTATACCATCATCTCCTGGCCAGACTCCACATGATTTCTAGGAAACAGCCAGATCCTCCTCCAACCAATTCCTAGACAAAATAATAATCCCTAACTTCAGTCTAAGCTTCCACTAAGCTTGTTAACAAAATAGTTTTTGATCTGGTTACTGCTCAGCACGGCTGCAGGAGGACAAGACACCCCCCTTCCACCCTGCCCCTGTCTCCTCTGAAATACAGATTTGAATTTCACTCCCTTCAGGAACACAAAAGCCAACTCAAATCCAATGGCAGCATCGTGGATAAACTTACTACCTCCCCCCACCGGCGCCTCCTAAGGCCTAGTGTTTTTCACCATTGCTTTCATTCCTTGAAAGTGATTTCTTTGTCCCCAGCGTGTGCGGAGCTTCCCTCCCTCTGCCCCAGCCCTGTGCGGTGCTTCGGCCACTCCTGGAGCCAGGCCCTGGGAGAGGCGGCCATTCTTAGCCTCCCTAACAAAGCAAGGGTTCCCTTAGCAACAAGAACCGCGTGGAGGTTGGAGAAGGGGTTTCCCTCCACCCTCACCCCGGTTCTCTTTGAACTCAGGAGCTCACTCCAGGCTCTCATGGAGGAATCTCTAACCAGGGTAGGAAAACCACAGTTCTGAATATTGCTAATTGGCGTTTGGAGACAACTGCTTTTGCGTGCAACAGGCAGGAAAATGCGGGTAGAGTGGGCGAATGAACTCTAATGCAAGCATCCTGGTCGGGCGGAGGGAAAGCTGGTTTCCTTTCTCTACACAGGCAAGTCTCGATCCCAAACAGTTTGGGGCTGTAGGATGTATCTTAATCTTTTGCGAGATGAAAGAAAGGGGAAGGGTGGAAAGAGAGCGCTCAGGAGACAAGCTTTTATCTTGTTTTCTTCTTTCTCTCTTATCTTTTGCTTTTTGCTTATATAAAGAGAAGGAAATCAGAAATTACTTGTTTCCATGTTAACATCAACTGCTCAATTTTTCTGCCAGTGCACTTGCACACTACCTCTCTCTCTCTCTCCTTTTCTTTCTTTTTGGATTTTATTGTTGTCACGATGGAGAAGAAAGATTTGTAAAGATTGCTAAAGTGCAGCATGAACTTTTCTGGTAGAGCGGTGACCTCTGTGTGTCTGAGCCTGGATGGGGCACAGATGGGAGTCACTGACAGCTCCCCCTACATATCTGCATCCCCGTCACCAACACAGATTGATCCAGAAGACCTCACTGTGCCTTTGATGGAGGGAATGTCTGTCATTGATTGTGTTCTGTAGTAATCAAGTTTCTATAATTATGCAGAAGTTTGTCGCTGAAGTCTGGGCAGAGGGCCAGGTAAGGAAAATCTAGAGGAAAAAATAATTCAGCTCTTTCGTTTCATCGTAGGACTTCAGAGTAGTGAGGTCCCTTCTGAAAAGTCTGAAAGAAGCAGAGATGTGTCCAAGTAAGGGGAGGGGGAGGAGGAAGCCACAGACTATTCAGTTTTCCTCTCTTCCTTTTCTCTCCTTTCCTTCCTTCTTCCCTCTCTGCCTCTTTTTAAAAAATCGTACCTGCCATAACCAGAGTCCAGCCTAGGCATGACTGTTGGAAGAGGTTCTGAGAAGGTGCTTTAAGCCCTCTTTGAGGTTAAACTGATTGCTGCCTTCACCTATTTATCAATATCTCAATTTTAAGAATCTTACTTCTTTCATTCTGTGTTTGAATTTCCAGGAAACTCTTCAAGGACAGGCTCTCTGCTGCGCTCCTTGCTACCCTCAGGTTCTAACCAATTACAGGGCCAGGCACACTTTGGGTGCTAAACCAGTGTTTGTGGAATTGAGTGGATTCTTGAAGGAGCAGCTTGAGGTATTACTGGCTGTTAATCATCACCACGTGCTGCATGGAGTGTGGCGCTAGGACACACTCTGTGATCAGGAGAGCTAGACTCTGGACCAGGATGTGGCAGCGGGGCCTTAGTCAAGCTGCTTCAGCTCTCTGACCCTTCATCCAACAGGTGACAGAGCTTGGATGAAAATAGCATTTCTCCACAAGAAGCATTGATCTGAAGTCTCCATGCTGCCCTCAAGCCTGGGGAGAAGAGAATTTGGTAGTTGGGGGTTGATGGTGATACAGTCTGGTCAGAAACACCCCTGCAGAGAAGGGTGCTGCAGACTGTAGAGATGGAGCAAGGAGTGGCTCAGGGATTGGAAGCTAGAAAATTCTGGAGTAGACAACCTCTGACATTCAGAGATATGAGACTAATCTTCCCCAATTTTGTATCACCTCTTGTATCAGGTACTTTCTAAGGATGGGACAAGGTAATACCCTGATTTTTCTGACTGAGGCAAGCATACTATTCTTTCAACTAGGGGTCTAGGAGACTAGGCTTCTCACTGCTTATTTATTTAAATCACTGCCCTCAGAGTGGTGAGCAATGAACTCAAGCTAGTCAGACTCCATCACCTCATTCCAAAATATTCTTTCATTTATTCCACAATCAACAGATAGTTATCGAAAGTCTGTGAAGTCAGGCGCCATTTATCAATGAATAAGACAAATTCTTTGCCCTCGCCATGCAAGAGAGAAGGGAAAGAAAAAGACAGGCATGATTACTGCTTAGTATGATTGGTGCTACAAGAAACACTAAAGCAACATAAGGAGATGAGCTGATGGATAAAATTGCCAGGGAAGTTCTTTCTCAGGAGGTGACATTTAAGTTGAGGTATCAATTAAATGAAAGAATGAGCCATTTGGATACTAAAAGAATAGTGTTCCAAGCTAGAGAACTAGGAGTCCCAAGATCTTGATGTGCAAGTCTCCTTGACATGTTTTAAACAAAGCAAAATGTCTGGGTCTGGAATAGGGTAGGTGGAGTAGAGAGGAAAGGTCAGAAGGGTGGGAATGTGATAGCACAGATCATAGGGGTCTTATAAGCCACAGTGAGGACTCGGAAGCTACCTCATTCTGTTCATTAATTAGAAAGGCTTGATTCCATCCAAAGTATGATGGGAAAGGAGTTGAATAGATTTCACATGGAGGTTGTTAGATATGATCACTCCAGCAACTGGGTAGGAAAACAGTGTAGCCAGAGACAAACAACATCCACAAAATGATGAGAGTGAACGGCAGTGAAACCTACAAGGGAAAGCACGAGGGATTTGAGAAAATTAAGTGTGCTGGATGAACCTGAACTTGAATCCTGAACTTGTGATTTCCCCATTCTGTAACTTGGGAAAGTTAGTTAACATCCCTGATCTCTGTTTCCTCATCTATTAAAGAGGGATCCTATTGTCTTGGTGAGTTGTGAAGATGAAGGGAAAGGATGTACACTATAACTGAAGTGTAAGGTGACTGAGCTGTTAATATCAACACTGATTCCACTGCCTTTGCCTTGTTGGCCACTGATGAACAGGACACCTGAGAACGTCAGGCGAGTGGCTGGAGTCCCACGTCACCCTCTCTAAGTCAATTTTTTTCCCTACCTCTCACTCAGAGGTAGGGAAAAAGTAGGAGGTGACTTGCCTAAAGACACACAGCTGGTTAAGGTCTGGACTGTATTGGGAGATGGAGGGGCAGGTTTTTTCATGCCTAGTATTCTTTCTTCCACACCAAGACTCAGCAAACTGTGGCTCCACAGGCCGAATCTAACTTGTCCCATGTTTTTGTACTTGCATACGTACTAAGTTGCTTCAGTCGTGTCTGACGCTTTGCGACCCCATGCACTGTAGCCCGCCAGGCTCCTCTGTCCATGGGCATTCTCCAGGCAAGAATACTGGAGTGTGTTGCCATGCCCTCCTACAGGGGATCTTCCCAACTCAGGGATTGAATCCAGGTCTCCCACCTTGCAGGTGAATTCTTTGCAACCTGAGCCACCAGAGAACCCTGAAAATACTGGAGTGGGTAACCTATCCCTTCTCCAGGGGATCTTCCTGGCCAGGAATTGAACTGGGGTCTCCTGCATGGCGGTGGATTCTTTACCATCTGAGCTACCAGGAAAGCCCTATATTTAGCTTAATTATCATCGACTAAGAAGGGCACCCCGTCTCCAGGTCTCCAAAACAGCAGGACTGAGAGATTCTCTTGCGGGGATGGGGGTGGGGTGGGGGTCATGATCTTGGTGTAATAACACAACAAAGGGCCTCAGGCCACTGGGAACCAGCAAGGGAGCACTGGTCACCCAGGGAGGACAGAAAAGGAAGTGGATGAGGACTCTGGCCAAAGGGGCAGGAGTGGGGAGAAAAGAACTTCTGCATCCTTGCCCTCAGCTAGTTCAGATCCCAGAGACAACTATCTAAAACTCAGGCAAGGAGGAAACTTGAAGGAAACTCGAGGACCCTGGAAACAGGCAGATGCAGCAGCTCTAATTGATCATCTTGGCTTGAATGTGCACTCATGATTGGGTGTGTCTGGGAGACTCTATCAGGGAGCAACCACTATAGGGTCCTTATCTCCCCAGATGACCATCACCACCACGCTGAGAAAGAGTGCCTGCTTATTCTCAGACCCCAGGGTTCAAGTTCTCCTGGACCACCCAGGAATCTCCTCTTCCTCTCTCAAGACTTTAGGAGTATATAGGGAACTGTGGTGCTGGAGTAGACTCTTGAGAGTCCCTTCAACAGCAAGATCAAGCCAGTCAACCCTAAAGGAAATCAACCCTGAATATTCATTGGAAGGACTGATGCTAAAGCTGAAGCTCCAATACCTTGGCCACCTGATGCTTGGAAAAATTGAAGACAAGAGGAGAAGGGGGCAACAGAGGACGAGGTGGTTGGATGGCATCACCGACTGAGTGGACATGAGTTTGAGCAAGCTCAGGGAAACGGGGATGATGGTGTCTTTCCAGGGACCATTTCCTTGCCTGGCAGTCAGGAAAATTGGCTTCAGTCTCTTTGATCTGCAGGTTTCCACTGATACACTTAAGTAGACCCTTCTCCTAGGACTCCACTGGCCATAAGCCTACTGATGCACTCGATCCCCAACCGTGATTATTTACTTACTTCAAGGTTTTCATCTTGTGTTGGCAGGCCCATTATTATAGGTGTAAACTTATTGGTCAGAAAGCATGGCAGCTACACTTGATTGAACCTGTGGAATCTGAGCTTGAACTTCATCCCTAGGTGTTCCTCTAGACTCCAGGTTTCAGACTTCAGCTTGTTGCCATAAGCAGTGGAAACTGGGTTACACAGTTTTCAACTCCAGGTAATATAAATACAGTACCATGTATTTCTTGGCACTCTAAACTTTCCAACCAGCCTACACGGAGAGCACCCTAGCTTTTTGGAATGCTGAATAATTCACCAGACCCATCAGCCTTGGTGTTTCAGAGCTCAGTAGGCGCCCTCCACTGATCCAATGAACAGATGTGCTGATTTTTCACTTGTTCAGAATGTTTCAGCTATTTGAAAACCATGGACTTGAGGACTGAATCAGCCATGCTGCGTCCTGACATCCTTACTAATTCACAGACCAAGTAATTCCCTTTGCCTCACTCCAAAGGTTATCTTGCCTAATTTCTAGCAGCAGTTCAGTAACTGTGAGATTGAGTGGCATGGCAGCTCATTTCCAACTTGGCTTGCCGTCTGCACCATGGAAGAAAGAAAACTTTCTTAGTGTCTATCATCTTTTCCCGTCCTTTTTTCTTCTTCCATACTGGTGCTTAGATGAGGTTAGGGCCACTGCAAAATGGTTAATTAAACTGTAACAAAAAACCAGCAAATATGAGACCCTGGTGGGTAGTGGAAGAGCTAGTAACCTTTGCTAAGCCACTGGGAACTCAAAACAAGTGGAACTAGAACAGTTCCTACCTTCTTGGTGCTTACCGTGGAAATGAGAACCCACTGAAATGAGCAAGCCTGCCCAAGGAGGTAAAGACGGGACACCAAACAGCATGTGGAGAAGAAGGGAATGTTATAGAAGGAGGCCTTGCAAAAAATAAATGATTTTTTACAAGTGTGGTTCATTTAACTGAGACTTAAAATTATGAACACAGCATGCACTCCTTCCCCCACAAAATAAAAGCTTTGAGAAAGTTTGATCTGCCTCCCATAAAAAGTTACAGAAAAGCAAAGTGTCTGTGAAAGCCTTTAAAATCGTACTATTTTGAGTATGATAATCATCAGGAGTATTTAATGCTGTCAGAAGTCAACTGATGTGGAATCACTTAAATCAATGTAGTCATCTGTGTTGCCCCGTTAAAAAGACTCCCTAGCACTATTATTTATGGGAAACATCCATCTACCCTCATCTAGGAGCAGTCTAGACAAAAGAAAAAGAAAGAAAAGGAGAGGAATTAGGAGAATCAAAGAAGAGGAAGGAAAATCAGAGGAAGAAGTAGGGACTTCCCTGGTGATCCAGTGATTGAAAATCCGCCTGCCAATGCTGGGTAAACAAAGTTCGGCCCCTAGTCAAGGAAGATCTCACATGCTGTGAGGCAACTGAGCCCACGCACCGCAACATAAGGAGGCACTGCAGTGAGAAGTCCATGTCCCACTACTGAAGAATAGACCCTGCTCGCTGCAACTAGAGAAAGCCTGTGCACAGCAACGAAAACCCAGCACAACCAAAATTAAAATGTATAAAAAATCTAAAAACGAAGAAGTAGTAGTAGTAGAAGAAATAGCGGTAACAGAAGAAGGAGAAGAGGAGGAAGAAGAAATGGGTCAGTTTCATTGAATTCCGTCTAGTGCAACAATTTTCCTGTTTCCCAAGTGAAAACAATCATTTTGTATTTAATCTATAGCCAGAAAACAATGATATCCAGTGCCAAGTTTGGCATTCCGTATTGTGTTTAACCAGGATTGGAACCAGCTAAGATTGTGCCGTTATGTATTAGCCTTTGAGATGTAATGACCTAATATTCATAAAGCGGAATTAGGCAGTCGACTATCACACAGCCCAGCCCTGTCTCCAGTTCACTTTTTACTTCCACGCATCACAGTTGGGCTGAACAGATGGTGTTTCTGCAAGTTCTCAGCATTTCTTTTGCAACTCTTAAATAAGTATGAGAGTTGGAGCCTTATCTTTGTCCAGCCAGCAGTTATTTGCCAGATATAATTTTGTTCCCTTTTTACACGATGTTGACAAGTAGTAACCTCTGGGTGTTTCTGCGTGATGTGATTAAAGCTAGTACTGCGTGAGAGCTTCTTTCCAAGGGATCTCTCTAACCACCTCTTTCCAAGACACACACATTAATAATTCTTTAGCACCAATTGTTACTGTTCTTCTTAAATACTGTCAGCCGGAAGAAGAGCTTTCATGGTCAGGGTTTGGGTTGTATTGCTGTTTATTGTCCTGCAAGGCAGAAGGGTGGAGAGTGGTGGGGAACTGTCATCCTCTCTGCATGTTGTCAGTGTGGGGATGGTGATGGGAAAGAGTTTTTAAATTATGGGATAGAAACTGGGGTCCAGTGGGGAGGAGTAATTAGAGGATTTGGCCAGAGGAGGTGGGGGTGGGGCAGAGGGCAAGGACAGGGAGATGGGAGGGGTGAGCCACCTGGTGTTAATCGCCTGCGGTGTTTGCAGGGCAGAAATGGCGAGGGCACTTTGTCAAGATACAGTCTGCATTTGCAGACACAGATGGAGCAAGAGGGAGATTAATACATGTGGTTCTAACCACCTTTCATATCTTTACAGCTAAACATTATTTATAGAAATCAATTAGTCCTCTGTCTTTGCAATCTTATTATGAGTCTCTGTCCAAGTTTCTGGCAAGCTCTTTAAGAGGATGATTGATGGTAAACTTTCAGCATGAATAAAAAATGAACCTTCCCCTAGGAACTGGTGTAGTGGAGAGAAAGGTAAATGATGAAAATTACAAACTCTTCAAGGCACTAAGAAACTAATGTAGGATCAGTGTGGTCCTTGTGATACTATTTTTCCTTATAGGTTTCCTTTGTCTTCTCTTCTTTCTCTCTGTCTCTCCCTTCCTTTCTTCCTCTCTCTCTCCCTATCCTTTTTCTTCTCCTTCCATCTCTGTCTCTCCCTTTTTGCACAAACACTCAGCAGCCTATTTGTTCTGGAAACTTTCAGAGAGCCTGATGCCTACAACTGAACTTGTGGGAAAGCAAAGTTTTATTCATTTGCTAAGCTAGTAAATGCCACTTTGATTACTGATGCTCATGCAAGATAAAGAATCCCAGGAAAAAAATGGGACAGAGCTCTCATGTTTTGTCTTTTGGAAACTATTATAAGAGATGGGAGCCGCCGATTGGCCTCTGTTAAATGACTCTGGGAGCCAGGTAATAGTAAGTATAAAATCCCACTACAGTGTGTTCCATAGCTCAGACTCTCGTCTTGGTAGTTTCTTACCAAAGCAGGCTTAGAAATGAAATAGTTAGGATGCCTCAAATGTGAAGAAGGAATTATCCAATTAAAAAAAGCTGTAAAGCCAGGAGAGGACAGGAGATGGGGACACATGGCAGACAGATCTTAACTCCTGGAATCTTGAGGTGGAGGTGGTTTTATTTCCTTAGCTTTAAGAGGATTCTCTGAGCCTCTAATAATTAAGACGTTACTGGTGGCAAAGGGCAAGTGGAATCAGAGGCGCTCATTTGCCACTTGAAGGACTATAAAGAATGCCAGGAGATTTTAGGAAATCTTCCTAGCCTCTGTTTCTGTCACTGTGAAATGGGCAGGGTACGAGTACTGCACTCAGAGGTGTGGTGTGAGGACTAAATGAGACCAGTGTTACAGGGCTTAAGGCAGTGTGAGCGCAGCAGCTTCTCCCAAGGAGGCATCCCTAGGGTTAAGAGGACACAGAATGACTTTTCTCGTTTTCTTAAGGTTTGGTGCTCAACACTGAACATGTTCCTTTTTTCTAACTGTCAGCTGTATCTGCCAAGACTCTGCTAAGTGCCCCTGGGGAAGGCCATCTAGCTCTGTCTCTCCCACCCTATACTGTTATGTTGATATGGATTTGGACACAGTAGATGCTAAATAGGAGAAGGCAATGGCACCCCACTCCAGTACTCTTGCCTGGAAAATCCCATGGACAGAAGAGCCTGGTAGGCTGCAGCCCATGGGGTCGCTAAGAGTCGAACATGACTGAGTGACTTCACTTTCACTTTTCACTTTCATGCATTGGAGAAGGAAATGGCAACCCTCTCCAGTGTTCTTGCCTGGAGAATCCCAGAGATGGCAGAGCCTGATGGGCTGCTGTCTATGGGGTCGCACAGAGTCAGACACGACTGAAGTGACTTAGTAGCAGCAGCAGCAGCAGATGCTAAATAAATGCTGTCTGATTTCAAATTCTTTATGTTTAGATGGGATTTTCCACTTAATTTGAGCTGCTGATATAAATGTATACAGGCTCTGTATAAAGGTAGGCTAATAATATATGAAATATGTAATTTCCACTTCTTCAATAATTCCCCACACTACAGGGAACATCTTTCAGCTTCCAGTTTGATGGAATTGACTAACACAGTAACTGACACCTAATAAGTGCTTAGTAAACAGTTTTTTTTTTTAAATAATAATCACATAATAAAAAACACATAGTCACAGAATTTGGCTAAATCTTCATCAGCAATAGTTGGCTTGATTTTGGTGTAAAACAGTTAACTTTTTAAATTTTGAATTTTTGATACAGTTTTTAAAGCTTCACTCCATTTACAGTTATTACAGAATATTGGCTCTATCCCCCACGTTGTACAATACACCCTTGAGCATATCTTACACCCGATAGTTTGTGCCCTCCACTCTCCCACCCGTAGATTGCCCCTCTCTGCTTCCCTCTTCCCACTGGTAACACTGATTTTTTTTCTCTATGTCTGTGAGTCTGCTTCTTTTTGTTATATTCACTAGTTTGTTGTGTTTTTTAGATTCCACATATATGTGATAAACAGTATTTGTCTTTCTCTGTCGGTAAACGTTTTTTGAATGTGAATGAATGCATAAAACCGACATAGGAAAATAAGAGAGAGAGATAAGCAAGGAAAGGTTTTAAATAAAAATTTTGTTAACTTTTCTTTTAGAGTTCAATAGAAGAAAAATTGCATGGCTGAATTAGAAAAATAACTGGTTGCAAGCTATAGAAAATCTGTTTTCCTAACTCGAAGCCATTGGAAGGTTTGGGGCAGTTCTCAGAATCCATGAGAGACAACCAGGCTTGAAAAAAGGCAGGATCCAGGCAGCAGCTCTGGATTGTGTAGCAGATTCTGTGTAGCGGTCTCCTTGGTCTGTTCGATCATTATTTTCATCCTAGTTCCACTTAAGTGTCAAAGTCTCAGGAGTGAGACTAATTGGCCTAACTTGAGTCGCATGTCCATCACGTCCCCACAGTAGGGTGGGGGTCTAATTTATAGTCCCATCAAGAGTATACAGAATGAGGAGAGGCCATGCTCCTAGAGGAAATCAGGACGCTGCAACCAAACTAAAAACAAGCAGATGTCAGAAAATAAATGTTCACATTATAAACTTACTAATATAGAGATGCAACAAATTACATATATATTAGTTTCCTAGGGCTGCACAAGGAAGCACCATAGACTGGCTGACTTCAACAACAGAACTAAATTGTCTTGCAGTTCTCATAGCTAGAATTTCAAGATCAAGGTGCTGGTGGGGTTGGCACCTTCTGAGGGTCCTGGGGGAAGGCTGTGTACCAGCCTCTCTCTTTGGCTTGCTGATGGCTGTCTTCTCCCTGTGTCTCCATTTATGTTCTTTCTACACATGCCTGTATCCAAATGTTCTCTTCTTGTAAGTACACCATCATATTGGATTATGCACCACTTCCAAAGTAGCGCTAGTAGTAAAGAATCCCCCTGCCAATGCAGGAGACATGAGAGAATACCAGCTCAATCCCTGGGTCAGGAAGATCCTCTGGAGGAGGAAATGGCAACCCACTCCAGTATTCCTGCCAAAAGAATCCCATGGACAGAGTAGCCTGGCAGGCTACAGCCCATGGGGTTGCAAAGAGTCAGACATTAGCACCCACACATATCGGATTAGGTTCCACCTTAGTGATCTTTTTAGAGCCAGACATCCTGGAATGCAAGGTCAAGTGGGCCTCAGGAAGCATCACTGCAAGCAAAGCTAGTGGAAGTGATAGAATTCCAGTTGGGCTATTTCAAATCCTAAAAGATGATGCTGGGAAAGTGCTACATTCAATATGCCAGCAAATTTGAAAAACTCAGCAGTGGCCACAGGACTGGAAAAGGTCAGTTTTCATTCCAATCCCAAAGAAAGGCAATGCCAAAGAATGCTCAAACTACTGCACAATTGCACTCATCTCACACGATAACAAAATAATGCTCAAAATTCTCCAACCCAAGCTTCAACAGTATGTGAACCATGAACTTCCAGATGTTTAAGCTGAATTTAGAAAAGACAGAGGAACCAGAGATCAAATTGCCAACATCCACTGAATCACTGAAAAAGCGAGAGAGTTCCAGAAAAACATATACTTCTGCTTTATTGACTGTGCCAAAGCCTTTGACTGTGTGGATCGCAACAGTGGAAAATTCTTCAAGAGATGGGAATACCAGACCACCTGACCTGCCTCCTGAGAAATCTGTATGAAGGTCAAGTATAAACAGTTAGAATTGGACATGGAAAAACAGACTGGTTCCAAATCAGGAAAGGAGTACGTCAAGACTGTATACTGTCACACTGCTTATTTAACTTCTATGCAGAGTACATCATGAGAAACGCTGGGCTGGAAGAAGCACAAGCTGGAATCAAGATTGCCAGGAGAAATACCAATAATCTCAGATATGCAGATGATACCACCCTTATGGCAGAAAGCGAAGAACTAAAGAGCATCTTGATGAAAGTGAAAGAGGAGAGTGGAAAAGTTGGCTTAAACCTCAATATTCAGAAAATTAAGATCATGGCATCTGGTCCCATCATTTCATGACAAATAGATGGGGAAACAATGGAAACAGTGAAAGACTTTATTTTGGAGGGGGTACTCCAAAATCCCTGCAGATTGTGACTGCAGCCATGAAAATTAAAGACGTTTGCTCATTGGAAGAGAAGTTATGACCAATCTAGACAGCATATTAAAAAGCAGAGACATTACTTTGCCAACAAAGGTCCACCTAGTCAAGTCTATAGTTTTTCCAGTAGTTATGTATGGATGTGAGAGTTCAACTCTAAAGAAAGCTGAGCGCCAAAGAATTGATGCTTTTGAATTGTGGTGTTGGAGAAGACTCTTGGGAGTCCCTTGGGCTACAAGGAGATGCAACCAGTCCGTCCTAAAGGAAATCAGTCCTGGGTGTTCATTGGAAGGACTGATGCTGAAGCTGAAACTCCAATACTTTGGCCACCTGATGCAACGAACTGACTCATTTGAAAAAACCCCGATGCTGGGAATGATTGAAGGCGGAAGGAGAAGGGGATGACAGAGGATGAGATGGTTGGATGGCATCACAGACTCAATGGACATGAGTTTGTGTAAACTCTGGGAGTTGGTGATGGACAGGGAAGTCTGGCATACTGCAGACCATGTGATTGCAAAGAGTTGGACACAACTGAGCGACTGAACTGAACTGAACTGAGTGATCTTTTTAAATTTAATTACCCTGTCTCTGAATACAAGCATATTCTCACATACTAGGGGATAGGGAGTTAGGAATTCGAGGGGTGGGCTGACACAATTCAGCCCATAACAACATGCTATAAACACACTGGTTTACTAAATTAATGAAATTGAGCAGAACTGTCAATGGGCCTACCCATTGTGTCTATAGCATTTTTTAGTGAAAATGGAAAAATCATTCAGCAAACTCTGCAGAAATCTTTGGTGCTTCAGATTTACTGGTTGAGCTAATAAAAACAGAGATAAACAGATTTTCTCCTCTTCATTATTCTCTATTAAAAACATATTTGATCCTTTGCTATAGAGTTGCTATTGGAGACTACCGTAATAGCATACATATTTCTTTGGGGACAAATTAAAAGCAGCAATAATAAATCTTAGCTTTCTAATATTGAAAATAAATTAAAATAAAAACATATTTTGAAACCTGAAAAATGAGAACTGGGGGCTTTTCTATATCTGAGATGCCAATTTTGCCTGTAAAAATTTTCAGAGATTTTTCTAAAAGCAGAGCCAAGCAGACAGAAATGACTCAATATTACCTCCCACTGCACACACAAATTTTCTCTTTGACTGTGGCCACTGTTTAGATCCAAAGTTGTCCAGCTTTGAGCAATACACAAAGCAAATGATGTTCATGTGGTGATGCAGAAAGCCCTGGCTGAATCCTGAGCTACACTTGTGTCCTAGAATTCTCAGCTCTCAGAGTTTATGGTCCTGTGAGTCACATGTTCTCCACACACACATTTGTGGTTTTCTTCCATGACCAATGTCCACTTTTGCTAGACCTCATCCTCCATACCTATGTTTGCTTGGAAAGATGTACTGTACTGACCAAGGAACTTTGCTTCTGAACCTTTCATTTGCTAAAGAGGTAGTTGGCTCCTAAAATTTTAGAGGTAGTTTGTACTCTTGACATCTTTGCATGGGTGAGATAGCACTAGAATGCCATGAGGCTTGGACAGCACTGGGTCTTTGTCCAGCCAACCTCACAGCGTCTGCCTTCCTTTGCCTCCATTTTCAATGCCTTCAGATATTTAATATTAACCTTCTGGACCTGGAAAAGCAAGCCAAAGACACATGATGGAAACCACCAACTCCATCTCTGGAGAAGAAATCCTCTAGAAATTTAAAACAGCTTTTATTATTCTTTACTCAGTGTATAGACATGATGTGATGTGATTTGTGGGGTGTATGTATGTTGGTGTTTTACACATAATCACAGAATTTGGCTGAATCTTCATCAGTAGTGAGACTTCCCTGGTGACTCAGATGGTAAAGAAGCCACCTGCAATGTAGGAAACCCAGGTTGGATCCCTGAGTTGGGAAGATCTCCTGGAAAAGGAAATGGCAACCCACTCTAGTGTTCTTGCCTGGGAAATCCCATTGACAGAGGAGCCTGAAGGGCTACAGTCCGTGGGGTCGCAAAGAGTCAGACATGACTGAGCGACTGAACTGAACTATGTGTATCAAACAGTAAGAATCCAGGCTCCAAGGTCTCTCGGAATCTGTCTCACCAACATCTTTTCATTCCTCTCTGCTATGGCCACACCCCACTCACCACGTTTTCCCCACCCTTCTGCGCCTTTTCCTCTGGCAGCCCCTCCGTCCGGAGAAGACCTCCACCATGCCTCAGCTCTTTCTAAACACTTCTAACTTCTCATCATGTTTTGCATCTCAGTCCAGCCAGCAGATCCTCGGGGAATCCTCCCCCGCCTGCCTCCCTGATTCTTAGTCTCAGTCAGAGGCCCCTCCCCAACATCCCATGGTTTCACGTCTGTCTACACTGAGTCTGTCCTTACACTCTTTCATAATTCATTGTTTGCTAATCTGTTTCCACCAGACTGTGAGCTTCATGCAGAAGAGGACTGTGTATATCACTTCTTCATCTCCAGCCCCTAGCATGGGACAGGACACATGATGTTTAATGACTAGATGAATGAACACATTTATGAGCTAAATTGTTTAAAGATGAACAATTGGAGACATAGCTTTATTAATATCAACAATCTGGAAGCTCTCAAAGCCTCTTTATTTGAAAGTATCATCAAAGTCCTTTCAGTATGGATGAATGTCCCCACCAAGTTTACAAGCTGAAAATGGTCTGTGATTCTCAGGTTATTCTTGGGGCCTCATGTTACAAAGTTAAGACCATTTCTCCAGGTAGTGCATCAATTTGCTTCTCAGTAGAAATCTTCTGTCAGTTGAAAGTACTCAGTGGTGGTAACTATTGCACAAGCCACAGTGGAAAATAAAATCCAGGATGTACTGCCAGAATTATAGCCTGCCTAAGCAGAAGTGGTAATATACATAACATGTTCATTATCATGGTTTGTAATAATGGCCTTAGAGCCAAAAGGCGTAAGTTAAACCTGGTCTTCACTCTTTGCTAGTTGGGTGGCACTGAGTGAAGTTAGTTAGTATTTCACACCTTACCTGACTTGATTTTTGTCAAGTGAAGTGGCGTTCACTCAAATGGCCTTATGACCTTTAAGTTCTGTGTCAATATGATGGAATGAAAATTAATACTGCTTGAGTACCTGCTATGTGCCCATCATTGCTTAAAGGTAGGTAAACCCAAATGCAGATTTTCCCCAAAGCCGCAGAAGTTTCTTTCTATTCTTTCACATGTTGCCATTCTCAAGTTCATCGCTTAACAATTACAAATTATTTTTAGAAAATGTATCAAAATTACCCAAAGAGTGTGTTCCATGACATTACAATTTCTATTATATAGACTGTCAGATCAGATCAGATCAGTCACTCAGTCGTGTCTGACTCTTTGCTACCCGATGAATCGCAGCACGCCAGGCCTCCCTGTCCATCACCAACTCTGGGAGTTCACCCAGACTCACGTCCATCGAGTCAGTGATGCCATCCAGCCATCTCATCCTCTGTCATCCCCTTCTCCTCTTGCCCCCAATCCCTCCCAGCATCAGAGTCTTTTCCAATGAGTCAACACTTCGCATGAGGTGGCCAAAGTACTGGAGTTTCAGCTTTAGCATCATTCCTTCCAAAGAAATCCTAGGGCTGATCTCCTTCAGAATGGACTGGTTGGATCTCCTTGCAGTCCAAGGGACTCTCAAGAGTCTTCTCCAACACCACAGTTCAAAAGCATCAATTCTTCGGCGCTCAGCCTTCTTCACAGTCCAACTCTCACATCCATACATGACCACAGGAAAAACCATAGCCTTGACTAGACGAACCTTTGTTGGCAAAGTAATGTCTCTGCTTTTCAATATGCTATCTAGGTTGGTCATAACTCTCCTTCCAAGGAGTAAGCGTCTTTTAATTTCATGGCTGCAGTCACCATCTGCAGTGATTTTGGAGCCCAGAAAAATAAAGTCTGACACTGTTTCCACTGTTTCCCCATCTATTTCCCATGAAGTGGTGGGACCGGATGCCATGATGTTCGTTTTCTGAATGTTCAGCTTTAAGCCAACTTTTTCACTCTCCACTTTCACTTTCATCAAGAGGCTTTTGAGTTCCTCTTCACTTTCTGCCATAAGGCTGGTGTCATCTGCATATCTGAGGTTATTGATATTTCTCCCAGCAATCTTGATTCCAGCTTGTGCTTCTTCCAGCCCAGCGTTTCTCATGATGTACTCTGCATAGAAGTTAAATAAACAGGGTGACAATATACAGCCTTGATGAACTCCTTTTCCTTTTTGGAACCAGTCTGTTGTTCCATGTCCAGTTCTAACTGCTGCTTCCTGACCTGCATACAAATTTCTCAAGAGGTAGATCAGGTGGTCTGGTATTCCCATCTCTTTCAGAATTTTCCACAGTTTATTGGAATTATCCACACAGTCAAAGGCTTTGGCATAGTCAATAAAGCAGAAATAGATGTTTTTCTGGAACTCTCTCGCTTTTTCTATGATCCAGCGGATGTTGGCAATTTGGTCTCTGGTTCCTCTGCCTTTTCTAAAACCAGCTTGAACATCAGGAAGTTCACGGTTCACATATTGCTGAAGCCTGGCTTGGAGAATTTTGAGCATTACTTTACTAGTGTGTGAGATGAGTGCAATTGTGTGGTAGTTTGAGCATTCTTTGGCATTTCCTTTCTTTGGGATTGGAATGAAAACTGACCTTTTCCAGTCCTGTGGCCACTGCTGAGTTTTCCAAATTTGCTGGCATATTGAGTCCAGCACTTTCACAGCATCATCTTTCAGGATTTGGGATAGCTCAACTGGAATGCCATCACCTCCACTAGCTTTGTTCGTAGTGATGCTTTCTAAGGCCCACTTGACTTCACATTCCAGGATGTCTGGCTCTAGGTCAGTGATCACACCATCGTGATTATCTGGGTCGTGAAGATTTTTTTGTACAGTTCCTCTGTGTATTCTTGCCACCTCTTCTTAATATCTTCTGCTTCTGTTAGGTCCGTACCATTTCTGTAGACTGCTCTAATGTAGACCATGACACAGAACACTCGCTATAGTTAGCAGGTTTTATTTGGATGAGACAGAGTGTCTAGTAGGTCTCATCTCCTTGTCAAGTGAAGTAGATTTGCCAAAAAGATACAAATAAGTGTTGTCTGGGTAATGTGTTCTACATCCCCAACTTTTCAGAGTCCTAGTGGAATCCATAAAATGCCCATGCCAGCAGTCAGCACCACATGCCCTTTTGTTGCCTCGGAATCAGCTGTGTGGGACACTTGGTGTCATATAGCCCAAACATTCAAATGTTGGACTCATTTTTTTAAATTTTCATCTGAGTATTTGGCACTTAGAGAAACAGCCAACTTCAGCCTGGAATACAACAACCAAGGATTGTTTAAACTTGGGATTAGTCTGGGCTTTCTCGGGGGAAATGTTCTTTTTAACATCACTTTCTAGAACAGTGATCTGATCCTGTTTATGAACAGCATTGTCAGTATTGTTAGTAACAACAAGAATTCTTTCTCTTCTGTTGTAATCATGCTTATCCATCCTTTTACCCTGCATTGACCTAATTCAGGCCCTGTTACATGATGCCTAATTCAGCTTTGGAATTTACCTAACCCTTTCCCTGCCTCTGCCTTCCACATGTCAATCTGCCTACTGCAATTTCACCATCATTTCAATGTAATATGCCCTCTGAAAAGCTTGCAGAACCCCCCTCTGACTTACACAATAGTTCAAATGGATAAGGTCTTCCAGAATCTGATGCCTAATACTGAGAGAAAAAGCCCAAGAAAAGAAATCAGGTGGTCTTTGTTCTAGTTCTGATTGCACCATAGCCAAGTTGTGTGACTTTCCTTCTATGGATCATAGTTTCCTTGCATGGGACATGACGTGATTGGACAAGATCAGAGATGCCAGCTGAGTGGCATTCAGGCACCAACCCTTCCCTGCTGTGCCCTTGCAGTTCATCGTTCATCAGTCTCTGGCTTTTTCCCACTGAGCACTAATGAGCTTCAGAACATGCGTGCGGTCATGTCCAGAAGACCCCAGTTAACCCTGGAGATGAAAGCACTTCTAACTCCCTGGATGGGATGATCTCTGGGATGGCTTCCTACCACATTGCACAGCTCTATAGTCTTCTTTCCATCAGATTTGCCTACTGCTCCCAATGTAAGGCCCACACTGTGCCCAACAGCACTTGAATATTTTCTACAAGACATTTGGAACATTTGAGGCCATTTGAAAACACTTGCACTTGAGTCTCTGGTCCAAATACCACTCATCCTGCAAAGCTCAGGTGGGCCGCACTTTCCCATGAAAGCTTTACTGGTGACCCCAGCTGGCAGGGCTCCCATCCTCCACTCGCAATGCCCGTAGTAGTTTTTCATTCAACTATAAGTGTATATTGAGGACAAACTCTATGCCACCTCGCTAACTCTTTTGGCTGCCATATTTAATGATATTCATGTGACTTTCTCAGAGAAGGCAATGGCACCCCACTCCAGTACTCTTGTCTGGAGAATCCCATGAGCAGAGGAGCCTGGTGGGCTGCAGTCCATGGGGTGGCTAGGAGTCGGACACGACTGAGCGACTTCACTTTCACTTTTCACTTTCATGCTTTGGAGAAGGAAATGGCAAGCCACTCCATTGTTCTTGCCTGGAGAATCCCAGGGACGGGGGGGCCTGGTGGGCTGCCATCTATGGGGTCACACAGAGTCAGACACGACTGAAGTGACTTAGCAGCAGCAGCAGCAGTGTGACTTTCTCCACCACTACTAGACTATAAACTCATGACATTTAAAAACAGGCAACTTGTGTTCAAATTCTACTTCTTCCTATTAGTTTCTGTGAGCCCATAGACAAATCTCTTAATTCTTGGGTAGCCTTTACTGTTTACTAGTGAGTATCTGGTACATCCTAGAAAATCAATAATTATTGGTTTAGCCGAAGGAAAAAAATAAAGGAAAAAACAGACACAAAAAAATTTACCAAGACTTATTTGATGAGCTTAATGAGGGTTAAATAAGAATACATATATATAATATACATATGTGTGTGAATATATATACACACATGTAACATGGTATGCTTTTATATATGTATATATAAAACTTTGAAAACCTTGTCTCAAATGTCAAAAGCATGATAGAAATATGCACTTTATCACTACCAATAATACTAGATAAAACATTCATTGAGTGCCAGTGTTGTGAAAATAACATAATTTAGACTCTGACATGCTACAGAAAAGCAGGACAGGCTTTGGAACCCAGCTTCACCTGTGTTCATTGCCCTGTTCTTTCACTTTTGGTGGCTTTGGGTGAGTCGCCTGACTCCTCTGTACCTTCGTGTTTTATATGAAGATAAACTACAGTTTGGTGCAGTAAGACCTCCCAAATCTTGAGGGTGCTTCTCCTAACAGAGGCATCTCAATCATGCTACATATCCATGGCAGGCAAGCAGGAGACTGCTCCACACAATCACTCAGGGACCCAGGGCATGAACCTCTTGTCACTGCATCATCTGAAATCCCTAGGGCTAGAGCCCTAGGGCAAGAGATTGGAAGTCCTCACACCAGCAATTAGCACCCAACACAGAAGGGACCTGTGCGACTCACAGACTCAGCCTCAGTGGACCTCGGAAGTACAGCCTTCCATGAACACAGAAGAAGCGAACCAGACCTTGGTGATCATTAGAAACGTCTGATGAGGATAATAGTGACTACTTGCAAGGACTCTTGGGAGAAAGGAATGTAAGCACCTCACCAAACACATAGGACAGACCTCAGCAATGTGAGTGCCTTCCTTCTTTCCCTCCTGATTAACTCGGAAAGGTTGTATGCTTACTGTTATCTCTTTCCCATTTCCATCTCATGTCTTTGCACATAATGCTCAAGAAATTTTTGCTAAGTAACTTTCAAAAGAAATTTGCAATTATTTTCCATAGTGAAAGTGAAGTCGCTCAGTCGTGTCCGACTCTTTGCGACCCGTGGACTGTAGCCCACCAAGCTCCTCTGTCCATGTGATTCTCTTGCAATTATTTTCCATAAGGTATCTTAAATTCATAGAAATGTGTGGTTGTAAAGTGATCATCAATTGCAAGACTCATTTAATATTTTGGGTGATTGTTATATCTAGAATACCCATAGGCATAAAAGCAATTGCTTTGGCTTTTTTTGTTTTGGTCTGGTTTAGTTTCACTTCCTTTTCCCCCACAAACACTTTCAGAATTCACACAACCTGTTGATAAACCTGTATTTCACTATTGCTACAAAGTATCTTGTCAGCATGAGGGTATTGATTTCCTACAGGTGCCAGTTTCCTGCTTCTTCCTTTCTAACAAAATCCAGACTTGGTTCAGGTACCCTCCTCATCACCTTGCGGTCAGGTGCCTGTAGCAAGCTGACCCCACCCCAGCTCCAGGGGAGAACCTGAGTGATTTACAGGGGCGTTTTCCCCAGATTGGCTTAGGAAGGAGTTTGTGCCCAATTTTGCCATGAAACAAGAGGAGAAATGTGCTGGGTGACTTGTGGGGGAGCGTTTCTGGCCCTTGATAAGGAGAGAGAGAGACAGAAAGAGGTGGGTGCTGCCTCTTCCTTCTCTGGTTTGGTTGAATGTGACTCTGGAACCACTGCCCACCAGCCCGAGGATGAGTCCAAGGCTGAGGTCCACAGAGCAGAGTGATGCAGAGACGAATCAGTCAAGCCTGGAGCTTGCACTCCCTGTTTTATGAGATGATAAACTGCTTATTTTTAAGCTAATGTGAGTTAACATTTTCTATTACTTCTAGCTGAAAATATCCTAATTGGAACTAAAACCATTATATATTAAGATTTACTCACTTATTAAATATACAAGTATGAGCCCACTGCATCGGGTGTTTGGGAAACAGTGGTGAGTGAACACTGAGATACAGCGACCACTGGCAGAGTTTACAGCGCAGAAGGGGAGACAGGCATGCACCAAAAGCCCGCCCTCTGCAGTCTGCCTTGTTGACAGCACCATCCAACAGCTGAACTTCCTAGAAACTTTGGGGTCAACTGCTGCTGCTGCTGCTGCTGCTAAGTCTCTTCATTCGTGTCTGACTCTGTGCGACCCCATAGATGGCAGCCCACCAGGCTACCCATCCTTGGGATTCTCCATCTAGGACCATGCTTTTCTTTCTCCATCTTTCAGCACATCTGTTTGGCCACACACCACACAACATCTATTTAGAGTCTGTCCACTTTTCTCATTCTCTTCACTGTGACCACCCTGGTCTGAGCTACAGTCATTTCTCCAATAATAACCATTAACCATTTCTCCAATGGTTATATACCAACTCTCTCCCCTTGTATGCCTGCCTGCTCAGTCACTTCAGTAGTATCAGACTCTGTGTGACCCTATGGACTGTAATCCACCAGGCTCCTCTGTCCATGGGATTCTCCAGGCAAGAATATTGGAGTGGGTTGCCATGCCTTCTTCCAGGGGATCTTCTGGACCCAGGGATCGAACCTGCATCTCCTGCATTGCAAATGGATTCTCTACTGCTGAGCTACCTGGAAAGCCCCTTCTCCACGTATATATGACTCTGATCTGTCATACTAGCCAGAACAGCACTGTAGACGGGGGTGGAGGCCTCCTTGGAGAAGTTGAGGAGTGAATTGGGTTAAGTGGAGATTGTAGGCTCTAGAAAATTGCTTCTAGAGTGCTGACTGTGAATAAAAATAGAGATGGTTACCTTTGTGGGGTGGTAGTCTCAAGGGAGTCTTGTTTGGTTTTTGCATTAATATCGTAACAACAGAGTGTGCTTAGGCAGTGTTGGGGATAGTCCAGGAGGAAAGAAATGCCAAGAGAGAGTGGCCTCCAGAAACGAGGCCCTGAGGGCATCCTGAATCCCTTCAGGGGGCTGGCCGTGGGTCCAAGGCGGGCGCTGCTCACCACTGTAACAAAAGGAAAAAGGAAGAGAAGGCTCGCAGAGGTAGAGCGGGCTACGGACCTGGCAGGGGAAACAAAGCATTTCCTTTCAGGAGTCCTGACATATTTATAAAGTACGAGGTAGCATGTCCACCAAGGGCGAGGAGGAAGAGGGTGGAGGTTGCACAGTGAGCAGGAGTTTTGAGGAGAGCAGGACGATGAAAGAGTCATGACTAGAGTGGCAGAGAAAGCATCCTGGAGATGCCTAGAGACATTGCAGCTTGAAGGTGAGGATTACAAGGGAGGGATGAGCCTGTGCCCTGCCAGTGGCCTCGGTGGAGACCCTGAGGATGCTCGTGCTGGGAGGCAGCTCGTGCTGGGGAGAGAAGGGCTGTTCTGGGAGGCGGCCCTCAGCTGACCAAGCAGAGTAGTATCACTCACTCCAGCCTATCTCATGATCCATCAGGAAGCTCAGGCTGCAGACACTAGGTTAGTAGGGGAGAGGCCCTGATTAGGCCCATCTGGAAGATGTGTGGCAGTCACTGTCAGCCCTCGAGAGGAGAAGAAACTTTTGAGGCCCCCATTCTGGGTCCTGAGAGTTCGCTCTTGGCCTGATACTTGGGAGTTCACACGCACCCATCCCTCCATGCTTCATCTTGAAAAACAAAAATGGAAGTATCCTCAAAAAATGATTTCAGAGGTCAAAGAAAGTGATGATGAGTGAAAGCACACTTTGACTTACTCAGCCAGTGTGCATTGAGTTTCTACTCCATTCCAGGTACTGCCAAAGACTCAAAGAATAAGGCAGGCCCTGGTCCCTGCAGGGTTACTTGCCCAGAGGGTAGATAGATACTCAAGCAAATAATCACCAATACGCATACAGAACTAGTTGTGAGAGCTATAGGAACACAGAGGAGCAAGCCATCAAGTCCGTGGGAAGTTAAGTGAATGTTTGAGCCGAGTGGGTCATTAGGAGGAGCAGGCCAGTCTTTGCATGCATGTGCATGCTTGCTAAGTCACTTCAGTCATGTCTGACTCTTTGCCAACCCACGGACCTTTGTGAACCCCACCAGGCTCCTCTGTCTATGGGGATTCTCCAAGCAAGAATATTGGAGTGGGTTGCCATGCCCTCCTCCGGGAGATCTTCCTGACTCAGGGACTGAACCTGTGTCTGTTAAGTCTCCTGTATTGGCAGGTGGGTTTTTACCACTGCCACTTGGTGGTGGTTGGTGGTTTAGTCGCTAAATCGTGTCCTAATCTTGTGATCCCATGGACTGTAGCCCGCTGGGCTCCTCTGTCCCTGGGATGCTCAAGGCAAGAATACTGGAGCCGGTTGCCATTTCCTTCTCCGAGGGATATTCCCAACCCAGGGATCGAACCCAGGTCTCCTGCATTGAAGGTGGATTCATTACCAACTGAGCTATGAGGAAAGCCACCTGAAATGTCCTCAAATATCCTGGAAATAAGAATAGCTTCTAAACTGCAGCCGAAAGGGCGTGGCAAGCAAGAGGAGCTCACGTGTTTGGGGCTGGACCCCAAGGAGGAAGAGATTTGCAGGAGTAAGAAGCTCCAAGTCCCTGACGGAAGCAGGACAGACCCACAAATGCACCAAGAGAGCACTGGCCCCAGGGACTTCATGAGGCCTCCCCTGAAGGGCAGGAGGCCGCCAGGGCCTGGCCTTCTGTCTTTCCCCTGGGCCTTTGCAGGGGTTCTGTCCTTGGGCAGAGGGGAGGGGCTAGAGCTGCAGAAACTAGAGTGAATGGTTTTGATTCACTCCAGGGCAAGAGCAATGTGCAGACGAGAATCCTGTCTCCAGCATTAATTAGCCCAGCAGATGGGCCCAGAGCCTGTTTTCCCCTCTGACCTAAGCCGCACCTTATACCCCAAGAGGCTCCCTACAAACCGAGGTTTTGCAGCAATGGTTATAACAGCAAAGTGAGGGCAGCCAGTGGCGTTCCAGGAAGTTGTGTTGTTTATCCCCAAACTACCTCTCCATTTGTGTGTAAATGAGTCGCATGATTCATTTTCCATAAACAGCGTGGGTGAACAGAAGGGGAAAAAATCCAAAGGCTGGGACTGGCATTTCACTTTGTGGAAACTGCCAAAGAAAAGTTATTTTCTTCATTTTGGCATCCCTCTGAGAAGAGGCCAAGTCTCAGAAACGAAGTTGTCCACAGCTAGGTTACATCACCCTGGGTCTGGGTCTTCTGCTGCTGCTGCTGCTGCTAAGTCGCTTCAGTTGTGTCTGACTCTGTGCGACCCCATAGACGGCAGCCCACCAGGCCCCACAGTCCCTGGGATTCTCCAGACAAGAACGCTGGAGTGGGTTGCCATTTCCTTCTCCAAAGCATGAAAGTGAAAAGTGAAAGTGAAGTCGCTCAGTCATGTCCGACTCCTAGCCACCCCATGGACTGCAGCCCACCAGGCTCCTCCGGCTCCTCCGTCCATGGGATTTTCCAGGCAAGAGTACTGGAGTGGGGTGCCATTGCCTTCTCCGGGGCCTGGGTCTTCCCAGACGCATAAAGATGGCCCAGGAACAGATGTCAGCCCTGATGGAAAGAGAGGAAACAGCACAGAACTGTGCAACTGAAATGTGGGCTCTTCCCAGCCCAAAGCCTCGGGCTTGAGGAGGAAACTCCCAGAAGAGGAGTCCTCAGAGGAATCAAGGAAGAGGGTCTCTGTCCTGGCTCTGCTATCTGTCACTCCAAGATGTAGCCTCCTTGATCAAGATCTTCCAGAATATGACCCTCGGCTTCCTTGTTTATTTATTTATGGCCGTGCTGGGTCTTCTCTGCTGCACACAGGCTTGTTTCTGGTCATGGAGAGTGGGGGCTACTCTTCATTGCAGTGTGTGGGCTTCTGGCTACAGTGCTTCTCTCGTTGCTGAGCACAGGCTCAACAGGTGTGGTGCCTGGGCTTGGTTGCCCTGTGGCATATGGGATCTTCTGGGACCAGGGGTCAAACTGGTGTTGCCTGAATTGCAAGGCAGACCCCTAACCACTGGGCTACTAGGGAAGCCCCCATCCTCTGTTTGTACTTGGTCTTCCCCGGAATAATAATAGCAGCTGTCTTAGTTCATTTGGACCACTATAAGAAAGTGCCATAGACTGGGAGGCTTATCAACAACAGAAATTTACTTCTCATGGTTCTGGAGGTTGGGTTTCCTAGATGAAGGTACTGACAGATCTAGTGTTTTTTGAGGACTTTCTTCCTAGTTCATGGACAGTCTTTTCACTGTGTCCCCACATGGCAGAAGGTGGGAAGGGGGTGTGCAGAAAGCTTCCTGGGGCCTGTATAAAATCTCTTTTAAAAAGGACACTAATTCCATTCATGAGGGCTGTGCTCTTATAACCTAATCACCTTCCAACCTTCAAACACTGGGTGTTAGGATTAAGCATGGGACTGCTGGGGTGGGGCGGCATTCAGTCAATAGCAATAGCAGAAACAAGAAAGACTCCAGTTTTCACTGCATGCTTCCTATGTTCTTGTAACATCCATAGAATTTTATACTGATTATCCTTCTCATCTATATTCTTCACATATCCTTATTTTACAAGTGAGAAAATAACTCAGTCTGATTAAGTAAGTTTTGGCTCCTGATCAGACATTTAAAGGTAGCAGAACTGGGTCAAAACCACATCTATCTGATTTGAGGGACTAGGCCTTTCAGAGTAGGCCACGAAACTCCATTCCTGTGTACCTTGTAACTTTAGGGAGGATGGCGTATTCCTCTTTCCCTCAAAACCTCCTGGAGCTTCCTTCATCTGCCTCCTTGGCAGTAAGCAGGGTCTTTCCCCACCGTTCACTTGTTTGATTCTTAAGTTATCACACCAAATGCTGGGGAGCCCTATATCCAGCAGATTCAGAACCAAGGAGAAGTGAATAAGTTGCCTCTGGGTCTGATACAAAAAGCAGAGTCCTGGGAGTGTCCAAGGGCCCTGCTGGGAGGTAGCAGTGGGAACCTGATCATGAGAAGTGGCAGGTGCCAGCTCAGGGTTCAGCACAGGCTGGGGTTGGGAGCTGGGGAGCTTCCAAGGAACGGGGGCCGGGATCGGGGAGGTATCTGCTGGGACAAGGTGTGGGCCAGGCAGCTCTGCCTGGCCCCGAGAGTACACGAGAAGGAGCTGGCTGGTCCCCCTCAGGCCTGAAGGCACCAGTCAGACTTCTGGTCAGGAAGTCCTCTGTAAGGAGTCAGCCACGGGTGTCGGGCCGGCCCTCTGAGCGTCTGCTGTGGGCCCCTGCATTCAGCTCTTGGCAAGCTCTGGGCTGTGTGGTTGATTTCCAGTCCATGCCACCAGGCTGAAAGGTCCTCAGGGGCAGGAGGTGCCTCACTGGGGTTTATGAAATCAGCATCTAGCCCAGAACCTAGCCTAGAGCAAGGCTTCTGCATTCAAACCTTGATCAGCTCACGTCATCACCTTCCCTGTCTGATTTCCAAACAAAACCACTGAAACTGGATTCTTTACCACAACCGGTTGGAACTCAGTCGGTGTTTTACCAATCAAGGATCACGGTTCTGAGGAGTGTCCTCAGATGTCCGGTGTCTGCTCCCTCTTCCCCCGTGACCCTCCCCGAGGCCCCTGGGCTCGGCCGCGTTGCCAGCTGGTCGCTACTCCTGCCCAGTCCTGCCTGCCGCTTTGGCCCGACCTGCTCCCTTTGCACAGAGTGTATTTCCCCCAGGTATTGGCAGCATTCACCTCCTCACCACTCTCAAGCCTTTGCTTAACTATCACCCTGGCACTGAGCTTTCCTCCCCACCACCTGTTTTCACACTGCTTGGATAGCTGAGCTTCCCGGGAGGACTCAGCACTTTCCATCTAGCCATATGCCTCAGTCCCCCTGACTAGAATGCAAACCCCAGAGGCCAAGAACATGTGCCTGTTTTCCTCACTGCTGTATTTCCAGCACTGAGAGCAATTCCTAGGACAGAGAAGGTACTCAAGAAATACTTGGTGAATGAATTAATATGCGAGAATCACCTGGGAAACCTCGAAATACCGATCTCTGGAACCGACTACAGAGATTATGACCCCAAATATTAATCACGTGCCCTGAATGTGCCTTCGTGGTCTAAGTAGATTCCGCCCTCTTTTCCCGTAAACACCTGAGTCCTGGGAGCAGCAGGTGAGCTGCGGTCCCTCCCCGCCCCTAACCAGCGGCGCTGTTCTCGCTGCCCCATTCAGTGCCCGTGCTGCCTTCCAGGAATCCTCGGGTCAGGCTGCGACCGTGGGCACTGCAGCTGGGAGGGCAGAGAGGGAGTGCATTCTTTCCCCAGAGGCTGTCGCCTCTTTGCCCGCCCTCGTCCATTTCCCGGGTTGGCCGGCAAGCCAGAAGCCAATGGGGAGGCAATCCTCTGCCAGCAGTCTTGCAAAAGTTCGTGTGCCCCCTTGGCCCTCCAGTGACACCTGCCTGCAGAGCCTCTGACAACTCAGCCAGACGACAGTGGAGCTGATGCCGCTTGAAACCCCAGCAAGGATGTGGAGCAGTCCTGTCCTGGGACAGCTGGATGAGAGGAGGAGAGAGAGGTCGAGGTTGACTTCCAAACCTCCCCAGTGAGCGATATTTCTAGTGAATTGCTTGAGGCCTCTTGGGCTAGTCCTGATGCAATTACTTGCATTACTCTTCTTTGTGAGGCCCCCCGTGCCCTTGGGATGGCCCCTTCCCCTTCTCACCATCCTCTCTGGTGATTCATGCTTGCTTTCTGCCATGTGGTCAGCTGTGCATTCTTGCTAAGGGTCCTATAATTAGACCACAAGACTTGCAGCTCCTTGCTTGACTTTTGCCCAAAGAAGCCTCCGGGGGCACTCAGACCCCTACCTACCCCCTCTCACGTCTATTCATTAGCAAGGATGAGCTGAGATTGATTTCCCCAGACCCTCCCTGCTCACCGACCCCTCCCCCAGACTGGAAGTGCACATTTGAAAGGCAAGGCTTAACCCTGGAGAATTAGCAGGTGGTGGCAAGGATGGGTTTTATTCATGACAAAATGAGTCTACAAAGCATGTAAGTTTAAACGGACCTTCTTTAGGTTTTCTGTTTTTATTAAGTAAGAGGGAGTTCATTACCTCTCTGTGCCATTATTTTTTCTTTTGTGCCCAGACCACCGCCACACAGCTTTTGAGGTGAAAATAATCAGAGAAAGAAAAATCTATCCATATGTGTATTAAATAAGTATTTTCCAAAGTTTAGAGCCAGATCACTTTCTACACCGTTTTCTAAGAAAAACTGGGTCTCCCTATGTCTACAGGAGTTTAGCTACACAAAACAAGTCATCAAAATATGCAAAATATGAGCTGCACAATCTTTTTGCCCTTCCTAGTGTCATCTTTAGACTAGAAGTGATGCTAAAGATATAACAGGGTAGGAACTTTAAGCTCTAGTCAGTTAAGATGTTTTACAAGGAGGGAGGAAAAAGCAACCCTGGCTATAACTTGCTGGCAGTTAAGACACGGCCACCCTCGCAGCTCTTGGGTGTGCTCAGTTGCTTCAGGTGTGTCTGACTCATTGAGACCCCGTGGACCGTAGACCAGCCGGCTCCTCTGTCCACAGGATTCTCCAGGCAAGGAGACTGGAGTGGGTTGTCATGCACTTCTCCAGGGAATCTTCCTGACCCAGGGATCGACCACACATCTCCTGTGTCTCCTGTGTTGCAGGCATATTCTTAACCCACTGAGCCACCGGGAAGGTCCTTAGTCAACTCAGTCGTGTCCGACTCTGTGCAACCCCATGGACTGCAGCCCGCCAGGCTCCTCTGTCCATGGGATTCTCTAGGCAAGAGTACTAGAGTGGGTTGCCATGCCGTCCCCCAGGGGATCTTCCTGACTCAGGGATCGAACCCGGGTCTCTCCCTGCCGAAACCTCGCTGTATCAGGAAGGTCACGCCTCTGACTCTAGTGACAGTGGTGGGCTGAGTGTTGGAGGGGTGCGCTGCACACCCTGCGGGGCGCCTGTACTCGTTACCAGGGATGGCGCCTCAGCTCACCAAGTCACCAAGCTGGAGCCAGCCGGTCAGTCGTGAGAGTCAGACAGGGAAGCCCAGATCCCCACCCACTTTCAGGGGATGAAACACCCTGTCACTGGCCAGCCCCACCTTTCCCGGCCCAGCCCCAACCTCTCCCTGCCCCCCACTCTGATCACTCAGCAGCTGGTTTCCTGCTGCCCCAGCTGTCAAGTTTCCAGCTCATGCATTCAGTTATCCATCAGTGGAGATCTCAGGGGCAGTTGAGCGGGAGCGGACAAACCAGCCTTTCTTTATGCCAACAGGGAATGCTTGAAATAACCAGACACACAACTCTGATTGATGCGGCCACAGTTTACACACCACACTATGGATGGTCTGAAAGGGCTGGAATTAATAGCCTATTATTAGTGTGTGTGCTGGGGGGAGGGAAGGGAGGCAAGAGAAGGAGAAACAAGAAAACACCTTTTTACGACCTTCTCATTTAAATCTGTTAATTGGACTTTGCAGAACGTCATGTGACAATGGATGTGGGGGGTATGTTTAAACGCCCTGCTCTGAGTCCCCCGGGGAAGGGGGATACCAGTCAGCTTGGCACCAACCCACACACCACATTTTTTGGTAAATGATGCAAATCCCTGTGTTGGGCAGGGAGGGGTTAAAAAGACCAGTGAGTCCAGGACTGAGGGAAGGAAGAGTGGGGATTGCTTGGTTCACTTGCTTTCATGTCAGGCTCTGCTTGCCAGCTGCAGAGAGGGGAAATGGAGTTTAAAACCCCTGGTAAGAAAATTTTCCTTGGTCTGAACATTGTTTAAATTCCTGAAGTGGGTGATCCCTGTAATAAATACCTTGGACTTTGTAAGACAGATACATTTACTCAAGTTTAAAGTTTGGATTTGACGGCTATGCGCTTGGGAATGCACAGGACTGGAGTGTTTGTTATACGTTGGAACCCATTCAATGTGCACAACGAGTTAAGAGAACTCCATTTATAGCAAAGCGGACTGTCTTCCCCATGCCTCGTGCTCACTGTGTCAAAGTCTGTGCTGCATCCCACGTTCTGAACCTCGTTGGCCCTAAGCAGAACCTGGATGGCAGGACCGAGACGGGGAGTTTGGCTACAGCACCAGACACACTTTCTCTAGACTTGTACGTGCACGAATCCTGGAACTATATCACATGCCTTCCACGCAGGAAAACAACTTCTACAAGGAGAGAGTAGGGGATCTTCTGCAAAGCACAGAGGCATGGGAGAGAGAGAGACCCGGGAAAATCAATGCACTCAAACTCATGTTACTATATATATATATATATATATATATATATATATATATATATGGTTTCTGGCTCAGTCGTGATTATCTATAGTAGAAGATTCATCCTATCAATTGAAACATGGGTTCTCTTAGGACCCAATGCCTCTTGCCTGAATCAAAATACTTGATATTGCCCTAAATAATACCACCCCCACCCTACAATCCCTGTAGCAAAACCAGCAAGCTGGGTAATTCCTCGAAGGCCAGATTGTAATCTGCAGGAACTCAGGCCACCCTGGCGCTCTTTGACTAGACACCTTCCCCACCACCACCAGGTAAAATGACCTCTCTGACCTCTGTCCTTGGTGAAAGTCAGCATCCTTCTGGATTCACTGGCAGAAGTGGATGACTGACTGGTCAGCGTGAGTCTCACTTAACAGTCTGGACTGATCTTCCCAAGGGGGGTCCCCATCCAACCACAGACAAAGCCCCGTGACCTTGTCAAGCGTTGGCCCCCTGTCGGTGGGCATGGCCAGGGACCACTGTACTCTGAGGCTGTTGTCCCACAAAGCAGCTGGGGTTTTGTTTTCTCAGCATGGGAATGAGTGCCCATTTTTTCATGATGTGGAAAACAGTCTCACCTAGGGCTTGATGAAGCTTCTTAGAAGCAAGGGTCAAGAGTAAGTGGAGGTTCCTGGCCCATCTGCCCTGGAAAAGGAGATTGCAAAGGGGTGCATCTCATAATCCACCTACGGTTCATGTCCTGTTTCATCTGGGTCTCAAGCCTCTGGGAAGCGACTCCAGTGTTTTCTCTGGACTTATTTGCTGCACTCAGAAACTGCCTCCAAAGATAAAAGATCAACATAACATTCATTTATGAAGACGTGTGCCTTTTATAAGCTATAGTACATGATGTTTGCAACAAAGATGTGAAAATATTTTCTACAATGTTATCTTTTTAATTGCCTAAGCTCCTAATTTTACCATAGTTGTCAGAACAAGTTTTGGTTTTATTTTTTATAAGCTGCTCTTTTGTTTTCCAGTATGTTATTAATATTTAAGTTACTCCCAAGGCAGCATTTTCCAGTTAGGTTCATGATGTAGTTGAGATTTCATTGTGATTAAGGGAAGGAAGTCACAATGGAATTGATTATAAACACAAAACAACTACTGAAGAAATTCATACTTATAAATTTTTCCTGTATGTTAATGTAAGGAGCCCTTGATGTTGGTTGGTAACTGGGCTCTTGGGGGAAATGGGGGCAGGATGTCACTCACCATTCCCCTGCAGGTCCTCGGCATTTTGTTGGAACCAAGTTAAAAGATCCTAAAATGTTACAATCTGCAAAGGAAAAGATGCAGACTTGGATAAACTGGGCCAGGAGCAAGTCTGATGAACCCCAGGATTGTCTCATCTATCAATCTTCCCAGATTTTGGCTGCTTCAGATATCATGCGGTTGTTGAGGGCACTGAAAAAACAGCAGAACTGCAGTACTTTCAAATACAGCTGTTATCTGAAGGGCCTCCATTTAAACATGCCCCACTGTAAGCTGTATTACCGGCTATATAAAATTATAATAATTGACAGCATAATCTAGTTTTGCTGATGTGAACACATCTTGGTCCCTGGATTCTTGAATAGAGCACTAACCTAGACGCAGTTCTGAGGCGCTGTCTGTTAATTTCAAAGTTGGTTGTCAGAATTACTTAGAAGTTTCTTCCAATCTGTACACTAAAAAGGTGCTTAAAATTCTGTGTGTGTATGCCTGTGTGTGTGTGTGCATGCTCAGTCACGTCCAACTTTTCGCGACGCGATGGACTGTAGCCTGCCAGGCTCCTCTGTCCATGGAATTTTCCAGGCAAGAACACTGGAGAGGGTTGCCATTTCCTGTGCATGTGTGTGTGCGTGCCATTTCCTGGGCTTCTTCCAGATTAGACTTTCTGAGGGTAAGGCTGGGGAACTATATATTTTTAAAATCCAACCTTAAAGAGTAAGTAGAGTTTGTAATCCTTGGAGTAGGTGGGAAAAGCATTCCAGGGTCATAACGGTTTACTTGAAAGGCATGGGTTGAAGTAAGATGCAGTATTTTATTTGGGTTTTGCTGCAGATCTTCTCAGAGCCTTTTATATGCCAATGAACATCTGATCATCATGGAGTGGGGGAGGGGGGTGTAACATAGCACCCCAAACTTATTTGAATGTAGGCTCCTTTATCATAAGAGTAGTGTCCCTGAATCTTACTTTAGGAAACACCAGGATAAGGAAATGAGAAGACAAAATAGAAAGACTTCCTGGTAACACTTTCTGAGCTACTAACTCAGGAGAGTAGAAAGCAAAGCTCACTGCGTTTCCCTAACTAGAAGCAGTAGGCCAGACTTTGGCTAGGTCACCCCTCCTTCCCCGGGTGTTGATTGAAGAGTCCCCAGCCTCAGTTGAAATGCTGTACCCAGTGGTCCCAATAACTCGAAGAGAACACATTTATTGGGACAAGAGTTATTTGCAGGAACAGTACAATGAGCTTTGACTTTTCTGCCATTAGACCAGCCAGGAAAAGAGAACTGAAGGAGCTGAATATAAAGAAGGAAGGCAGCCTGAATTTGGATTTTAATTTGCCCCAGAGGCTCAATGATAAAGAATCTGCCTTCAATGCAGGAGCCGCAGGAGACAGGGGTTCAATCCCTGGGTCTGGAAAATCCCCTGGAGGAAGGTATGGTGATCCATTCCGGTATTCTTGCCTGGAGCATCTCATGGACAGAAGAGCCTGGCTGGCTATATGTAGCCCGTGGGGCACAGAGTCAGACACGACTGAAGCAACTTAGCACGTGTGTGCACTTCTCACAAGCTTGTGACCTTGGATGAGTCACTTAATCACTCTGAATCTCAGTTACTTCTGTAAAATCAACCTGGGGATTCTTTGAGTAGCAAATGAAACCAAATTTTAGGATACCAGGTTCGGAACCCTGGACTGAGTAGAGACCTAAGAAGCCAAATAAAATGTTCCCTCCTTCCTCCCAAAATCTGGAGGTGAAAGCAGCATCATTTAGCCTGATTTCAATTCTGCAAGCACACTTATGAACACTACCATACGAAAATCACATGACTGAGTGCTTAATACCTGACCAGAGAAGGTGTTCAATTGAAACTATTGTGACTGAGTACTTGTATATGAATACATTTTAAAACACCAACTTAAAGAGCCCTAGATTCGCCCAGGAGGAAGGGATACAGGGGGCTCTTGTAGCCTGCCTTATTTTCATAAGTGGAGTGCTGGTGGGAACGATTTGGGACTTTCTACACGTCATTTGTCCTTCCCCAAGAGAGGAAGGGTGGTCACTCTGATGTTTTGTTGGACCCCATTTTTCTAGAGGCAGGGTCACTTCCTGTCTCTGAGAAGGAAGTAGAACCTGCTTTAGCAGGACATCCATCCAGGTACTGTTGTGATGAGGCGTGTGAGTTTGTCTGGGGCCCCGTCCACTTGTGATCAGGAGAGGGGTTGAAAGTCTCCACTATCATCCACTCACCTCCCTTCCTGTAACCAACTGTGCAAAGCCCATAGTTCAGGCCAGAGAGCTGTCTCAGAGCCCCAGGCCTGCCCAAGCAAAAATCACTTAAAGATAACTTTATTACAGAGATGACACTTTTGAAAATAGCCAGAGAAAAGTATTTAGCATCTAATTTATGAGATGAAATCCTAGGCTCTCCTCATATACAGTGTTTTAGTTGGTAAAACAATTATACTGTTTTCAGTCCTCGTTAACACAGGCCACATTTATTGGTATCCCCCATGACAACTTAATTAGTATGCTAAGGATATTTTTCACCAGCTGCTTATGTCTTCAAGTTAAAAGTCAGCAGCTAAATATATAGTATGGCAAGAGCATAAACAGTGAAACTGATTTTAGTACTTAAAATGACTTGATTATCTGTATTTATAGCTGTAATTAGAGAAAGGCTCAATGCCTTATATAATCGGTTCTTTATTGGAAGGTTCTTGACAGAGGACTTGATGCTAATTCACCTTCTAGCATCGAAGAAGGAACTCTGCTCTTTTCAGCCATGCCACTGGCTTTAGCTTCCAGGTTCATTAACTACAGAACAGGTTGTCCTATGTTATATATAAATGCCCTCAATAAAGAGCAGCTTTCAAAAGAGTTGCTATTCCACCTTGCTCACATAATATATGCCTTTACCCAGAGTCTGGTTGGCTATTTGAGTCTAGAGAATGAGCGATGCTTTCTGTTATTATTATAAAAATAATGCTATTCTGTAAAAGGTTGACAACATGTCTAAAGCAAAACATAACAAAGAATTTTTATCCCTTTTACACAAATGCTGTTTTATCTGGAAAGTTTTAGAATCCATTCCTACATCTTTTTAGTATTTAGTATTGTTTTTGCATCCTGGTCTCATAAATGGGAGGATTTTTCCAAAAGTTTAAAAAGAAAGCAATTTCCATAACAATAGTAATGGATGTGAGTTATTGAGCACCTATTGGGTGCCAGACCTTTTAGAAAGCACTTTTTTTTTTAACTTGTCATGTATATATTTCATGTCTACAACAACCTGACGAGGCCACCTTTATTATATGTCAATTCCTCAGATGATGAAATGAAGGCTTGGAGAGGGAGGGAAATGACTTGCCCAGCATGACACAGTAGTAGATGGTAGCCCAGGCAATCTGGCTTCCAAGAACGAATTTGTAGGCACCACTTAAAGCTGCAGCCTGATCACCTGAAACCCATAGTGCTCAGACCACTACTGCTTGCCCCTTTCCCATGGCTTGCTTTCTCAGAATCGACCAACAAGTATATATGAGCATGTCACATATGCAGGATTACATGATGGTTCAGACAGCAAAGAGTCTACTTGCAATGCAGGAGACCTAGGTTCAATCCCTGAGTTGGGAAGATCCCCTGGTGAAGGGAAGGGCAACCCACACTAGTATTCTTGCCTGGAGAAGCTCATGGACAGAGGAGCCTGGTGGACTACAATCAGTGGGGATGCAAAGGGTCAGACACGACTGAGCGACTAGCACTTTCACTTCATGTCACACATACTTGTACATATGTATGTATGTATATGACACACGTATTTATGCGTACGTGTCACAATATATGTTTATATGCCTACACACATACTACATGGGAAGAACATAAAGTGTCACTTTGATTTTGGTATTCAAAACCACTCCATTATACTTCTAGCTGTAATTCCTTAGGTGATAGGCACATATATCCCTTTGTGCTTTGGTGTTATTTTAGAAGTTCTCATACACATTTTCATATAAAGCAGAGTTCTCATGATCTCATTTGATGCTGACATCAGCCCTGAGAGGCTGGAAGATCTTGTGTTCTTTTAGCAGTGAAGTGACTTATCCCAGGTGAGTCCACTCCTTGGAGCAGAGCTCAGACCAGAAGCTCACAGCCCTTCACTGTTGCTCCAGAATATCGAAGTGCTGTGCCGCTTCCAGACAGCAGGTAAACAGTCGCTCTCTGGGCTGAGCAGGGGCTTAACAGATACAAATGAAGTAATAACCGTCCCGAAAGATCTGCAGCATGAATCTCAGACACAGTGCTTGTATAGCAGAGTTTCCTAGTGACTGTGTCCTCCTGAGCAATCAGTCATCTTTGCTGTCCTCCGTCTCTGACCATGTAGTTAACTATGTCTCTTTTGCACCGAAACTAATCCAGTTGACACCCTAGGGATTAGGGACATATACATTGATGTGATTTCCCTCTACGAGATTGTGAATTCAACTCGTTGCTTTCAGCACAGGAGCCCCGCAGTGGAAGTGCACAAATATTTAGCCATTTATTTATTTGCTGTATGTAAACGTTTGCTGGATTTGTCATTGGCAATTGAAAAAGATATGGAGACACAGTGGGGGAAGGGGAAGGTGAGAGAGTAGCACTGATACATATGCATCATCATATGTAAAACAGATAACTACTGGGAAGTTGCTATATAGAGCAGGGAGCTTAGCTAGTGCTCTGTGAAGATCTAGAGGGGTAGGATGGGGGCAGGGGCGGGGGAGGGGGGGCAGTAATTCTCCTTTCTGTATGGCCGAAACACAGCATTGTAATGCAGTTATCCTCCAGTTAAAAATAAATTTTTAAAATATCTTGAAAATAAATAAAAAATAAAAATATTGTTTAAAAAAAACTGTGAAAAAGATATGGAGAAAGAGAAAAGGGATAAGATTCAGAAGCATAAGTGTCAATTTTAGTTATTTTGCCATGATAGGCTCTCCATAGCTCTTCCAATTCCCCTGCCCAAAAGATCAAATTTGGGGAAAATTCCTAGGAGCTCCATCTTCCAAGAACAGGCGGTGGCAAGGCTGGTGACCCTAGAAATGGCCTACAAAGAGGTTCTCTGGGGACTTAATGTGCTCTCCAGGACAGTAGAACCTATAAAACCCATAGGAGGTGGTTCTAGGGAGGAGACCAATGTGGCAAACCAAACTGCTTCCTCCTGCCACAGAGTTAAAAAACAATGTCCAACCTCCAGGTTGTAGGACAGAGAATGGTGAAATCATTCTCTGTCTGGCACAAGTTGCAGACTATTAAGTCGTTCGGGAAATGTGGACTTGTACCAATCGACGAGATTGGCCATGGCCAGTTTAATATGTTTTTGAAAATCAGCGAGTGCTTAAAAACTTGTAGTAAAAACCCTAATAAACTAAATTAGACCAAAACTCTGCCAGAATTGTATTTACCTCTTGAGGTGGAGGGTTAGGAAATCACGTTAAAAATTAAAATAAAAAAAAAGAAGAAGAAAAAGCAGTAGATTGTGTGTTTAGGTAGTTATTTGGTTAAAAGAACTAACTGTCCACTCTCAAAAGCAGCTCGTTTGCAGAGTGACAGGTGAGTGTTTTTGATGACACATGGTGCTCATGAATGATGCCACCAGCCATCCCCCCTTTTTGCCTTTTTTTTTTTTTTTATGAGTCGTATTTGTTTTTACAAGGGTAAGTTTGGAGGGAGAGGGGTGTAGTTACCCTAGCCAGAAGAATAAATGCTTTGTGCATTGTGCGTACCCATGTAGTATACTGAACAAGTACTAATAAGAATAAAATTATTGGAGCAAATAAAATCTCACATGCTTTTTAGTCACCTGGGAGAGGGGCTGTGCCAGCCTTCTAGAGCATATAAAAATAATTCTTCACATCTGAATAGCATTATAGAATTTATAAAGCCCTTTCACACATATTATCATGTTTGATCCTCAGCAACCCAGTGAGTCAGGCACGATGTGTGTCATTATCCCATTTTACAGTTCAAGAGAAGTTAAGTGGTTTGACCAAATCATGGTCAAGTCAGTCCTGCTTCCCACAGTCTTCTGGTTTCAGAGCATCCACTGTATCTGCTGTGACCCACGGGAACAGACGTATAAATTTGAGCACAAATCTTAAGGCCGTTCCAAGTAGAAGAAAATCTTTGACATGGGAAATGAACTTATCACCTGGTTTCCTAGATATCAGAGAAATGGGGGAAAGCAGAGGACCAAGGTCTTAGGCAGCCCGGTTCTGACACAAATCAGGTGTGTGTCCCGTTAAGACGCACGTACAAAATGAAGGACTAATATATGGTGTTCCACTTCCTAAGGGTGTCATTGAAAACCACACAAAGCTAATGTAAGTTCTGGTGCCTTCTGAAGCTCGATGGCCTGCAGACCACTTCCCCTGCCCATATTAATGAGGAGCCCGGTCTATTCATTTCCTATTGCGGCTCTCACAAATCATCCCAACGTGGTTCTCTCATCATTCTGGACGTTAGAGGTCTGACATCAAAGTACCAGCAGGGCTGCATTTCAGCCTCTGAAGGTACCTGCATTCCTTGGTTTGTGGTCCCTTCCTTACATCACTCCAACCTCTTGCTTTTTTCATCACAACTCCTACTATATTCTCCTGCCTCCTTCCCATAAGGACTCTTGTGATTACGTTCAGTCCACCTGTACATCCAGCACAATCTTGCCATCTCAAGATATTTAATCACATCTGCAAAGCCCCTTTTCCCATGTAAGGTAGTATAGTCATATACGTTCCAGGGTCAGCTCCTGGACATCTTTGGGGAGTCATTATTGAGCCAACCACAGCTGGGATTTAAAGAAGTCAAGACTGAATTTGTAATTTCTGCTCTCTATTCATAAATGGAATGACAAGGCTCAACAGTATAAACCAGCCCTCCTTCCCCTCTTCCCCACCATCTATGTCTGTTGTTGTTATGCAAACAGCTAAAGGCATTTCATCCAGAGAAGGCAATGGCACCCCACTCCAGTACTCTTGCCTGGAAAATCCCATGGACAGAGGAGCCTGGTGGGCTGCAGTCCATGGGGTCGCTAAGAGTCAGACACGACTGAGCAACTTCACTTTCACTTTTCACTTTCATGCACTGGAGAAGGAAATGGCAGCCCACTCCAGTGTTCTTGCCTGGAGAATCCCAGGGATGGGGGAGCCTGGTGGGCTGCCATCTATGGGGTCACACAGAGTTGGACACGACTGAAGTGACTTAGCAGCAGCAGCAAAAGCATTTCATAATGAGAGAAGAAGCAGACAGAAGTCAGCTTATACACTTAGAAGCAGGCATGTGAGTTGCATCTCTTAGCCTCTCTTTTTTAAGGAAAACATTTAAAAGCGTATTTCAACAGCTTACCCTGAAGCTGTCAGTGTTCCTTTGGCCTTCAAAGTCTCCTGTCTAGATTAGCATCTTCCTGGGGCCTTCTTTTTGGCCCCCTGCACTTTGTACACAACACAAATACAGTACCTAACACTTTGAATGTTAAAAACTGATTGTAATCCAGAAATCATGTTTTTCTTCTTCTGTACTCTTGAACACTATGTCTAGTTCATCTCTGTATATTCAAGGATTTACCCAGTTCTGGCAGACAAGCCCTTGATAAATGTTTGCAGGGTGAGTGTATTTTAGAGGATTTAATTTATATCTTCACGGTGCCAGAGGAAAACTCAGTTCATCCTGCCTCCTATTTCTGGGCCTCTATCTCTAGGTTCCTCATTCTACTGTGTCATTATCGACAACCTTTTGCCACCTGTCAAATACCGAATCTTTACTGAAACAACTGGTTGTCTATGAAAACCCAGAAGAAAGCAGATGCTTCTACATTCAAACCAAAAAAAATTCTATTTCCTTCTTCCCATCAGTAGAAGATAGGGTTTGTGACAGCAGCCAGAGTCAGAGAGAACAATTCACTCAGCACGTCATTCTCTTTGCTGCGTGAACGCCCACAGCTTTTCCGCTTCCATTCAGTAACAGTGCATCTCTAATGATGGGTGTTCTCAGGCATATCTTAATAAAGCGGAAGAAACAAAAATGCTTGGGCACTGCCTACAAATACTTTGTGATACATCACATTAGATTTTAATTAGTTCCCCCCTCGATACTTTAACCATGCCTTTTATTAAAATAGAAGTGGATCCTTAATTTAAAAAGATGGTAGTGAATGCTACTAAGTCACTTCAGTCGTGTCCGACTCTGTGCGACTCCATAGACGGCAGCCCACCAGGCTCCCCCATCTCTTGGATTCTCCAGGCAAGAACACTGGAGTGGGTTGCCATTTCCTTCTCCAATGCATGAAAGTGAAAAGTGAAAGTGAAGTTGCTCAGTCGTGTCCGACTCTTCGCGACCCCATGGACTGCAGCCCACCAGGCTTCTCCGTCCATGGGATTTTCCAGGCAAGAGTACTGGAGTGGGGTGCCATTGCCTTCTCTGATGGTAGTGAATAGGACATCCAAAATTTGTGATCATGACTCCATTTAGGGAACCTGTCAGTGGAAAGATTATTTCCTCCATGTGCTCAGTCAAGGAACAAAGAATGGGCCGTTAAAACTGAACCAAAGCCAGATGCAGTCAGACTGGATCCAGTGCCTTTCAGATCTGAGATGTACACCCCGCTGCCCATTTTCATGTTAAGCCACTGTGGCTGCCCTGGTAGCTAACTGGATAGGAAACACTTTGGGAAGAAGTTGTGGCCAACAAGCAAGGCCATTTGTGCATTGTATCACACAAATTCTGCTTTCCAACCTGATACTGCAGAATGATACTGCAAGTGGGTCAGAGGGTAGCTTGATTGCAACCGTGTTGGTGAGAAGACACTCAAACCGTCGGCCAGCCGCTCTGACCTCACCAGCACAAACCGACGGCTGAGTATTTCCCAGTAGTCCATAAAAAACACTTGCATGTGTTTGTTCAAATGAAAGAAGATTTGTCTCCCGGGAAAACGATTTAAACACGCAGAGACGGCGATCTCATTTTCGAATATTAGGTTTCGTTTTATGACAGATCATGCTGCTTCGTCCAGTCTGTCGATATTAAAAAGCGTGAACAAGCCACCTTGTTCTGCACTTCTCCTGTCCCCGCCTCTCATGTGCATTTATAAAAACACAGGCATATCTGTTTCCACACGTACTGTACAATATTTTATCGATTACAGTGAAACTTAGTTAGATCGTATTTCCAGAGACTGTGAAAAGAAAACATAGAAAGTGGGAAACACTGAATTTGATTATGCCAGGCATGGAGTTTAAAAGACCTGAATTGCGGGGAGGTCTTGTATGCGGGAATAATAAAAATAGATTTTACTTTAAAAACTACCCTTTACAAACTATCTGACAGAGAGATCTTGAGCATATTCCTTTGCCTCTGGACACAGAGTGCATATGGCAAATTCCTAGGGAGGCTGCTGTTCGTTTCCATACCCGTCTTTAGCTCTCTCTCCCTACTGCCAGGCTTTAGCTAGACTCCTGACGTCTCTGGCCAGGATCACTCCAGTGGTCTTCTGACTAGTCTTCAGGCAAGCCTTCCTCTACAAGTCAGCAAACTCTCTGCAAAGAATAAATCTACCAAAACCCCCTGGAGTCTTCTGATTGGCTGGATTTACATTACTCAAAGCCCCTTAAGCCATCCAGAAAATAATTTAAGTCCAAAGATCAGATATATATTTGCTCTGTTGTTCTTTTGTTCAGTTTACTTTTCACATTTAAAACTTTAATGCATCTGGAGTGTTTCCTATGAGATGAAAAACAAAATTTTTTTTCCAGATAGATACACAACTCTTTGGGCTTCCCTGGTGACTCAGCAGTAAAGAATCTGCTGCAATGCAGCAGACGCAGGTTTGATCCCTGAGTCAGGAAGATCCCTGGGGGGAAGGAAATTACGACCCACTCCTGTATCCTTGCCTGGGATATCTCCTGGACAGAGGAGCTGGCAGACTACAGTCCACAGGGTTGCAAAAGAGTCAGACATGACTTAGCGACTTCACAACAGCACAACTCTCTGGGCACTTTTCTTGAACTGTCTTGCTCTTGCCCTCTGATCTATTTTCCCTGCTGTCCTGTAAGTTAGCGTTCCTGACCCGGGGGGTTCCTGGGTTCTCAGCTCCATCCTGTTGCTTTCTCTGTTCATTCATTCCAAAACGCAACTGTGATGGAAGGAATGGAGCTCTTGGAATGTTTTAATATCAGGTAGGTTTAATTACCCCTTCACTAGTACTTTCTCTGTGGAGAAGGAAATGGGAACCCACTCCAGTGTTCTTGCCTGGAGAATCCCAGGGACAGCAGAGCCTGGTGGGCTGCCGTCTATGGGGTTGCACAGAGTTGGACACAACTGAAGTGACTTAGCAGCAGCAGCAGTACTTTCTCTGAAATTTCTCTAGCTGTTTTTATGACTTTGTTCTTACGTGTAAATGTTGGAATCTTTTTTTTTTTTTCATTTTAATTGGAGAATGATTACCTTCCAATAGTGTGATGGTTTCTGCCACACACAGCAGCATGAGGCAGCCTTAGACATGCCTGTGTCCCCTCCCTCCTGAGCCCCCTCCCTCTTGCCTCCCCATCCCATTGCTCCAGGTTGTCACAGAGCACTAGCTTTGGGGCCCCTGTGTCACACATCAAACTCCCCTTGGCTGTTGATGTTCCTCGTGCTTCCTACAAACATCTTGGTTACAATTTCATTAGTCCAAAAAATAAACTATAAGAAAATTGACACCTTTACAGTCTTCAGTCTTCTTGACTAGAAAGATGCCATGACTCTCCATCTTTTCGTCTCCTTTCACGCCTCTGAAAGTGTTAAAACTTGTTTTTTTATATAAGTTCAGCACATTTCATGGTTTTGTGGTTTATTTTTAGTTGCTTTATGTTTTTGAAGGTATACCAAATGCGATCTTTTTTCATTATATTTTCTAGCTGGCTATTGCTCCTACAAAAGAAAGCTACTGATTTTTTAATATTTATTTCATATGTAATGACCTTACTGAACCCTCATCTATTCCAATATTTTTTTCAGCTGATTCTCACAGGTTTTTTAAGAAACTATTTTCCAAAAATAGTGATTTTTTTTTTTCTCCCTTTTCCAATAGGCAAAGGTCATACTCCTCATTTCTGTTCTGGTTCTCATTATATTGGCTTCAACTTCCAGAACAATGTGAAATCACAAACACAATTTTGATCCCCCAACTTCAAAGCACCTCTCTCCCCACCCCCACTCCTGAACATCCTCACTCTTCCTGGCATTTCTGCTAGACTCTCCTTAGTGAGTTCCAACATCTCTTGGTGTCTTGGTAACTCTCCCACACTGACCCCTGGAACTTCATCTACTACTCCGTCCAATTATGCCAGCTAAGGTGGCCAAATAAAACACAGGACTCCCACTTAAATTTGAATTTCAAATACACAAAAAATATGTTTTGGTGTAAGCACGTCCAATGTAATATTTGGGACACACTTATGATTTAACTGGTCACCTCTGTTTTTATTCGGTAAATCTGGCAAGCACAGTGCCATTTCTAATTGCTAAGCCCACTAAGCCAAGTTCACCTCTGTGATCCCAAAGTTCTACACATATATGTACATATATCTATTACCATTTCTTTAATATTTTGCTAAAATCATATGTTCACATATATTTAATATCCCCAGAACCTAGTAGCGGCTGGAATATCTTAGGCGTTTAATGTATGTTTGTTAAGTGAATTTTTTGAATGCATGAACGCTAGCAAGCGGATCATCAAATATTCATTGAGCATCACTGGAACACATGGACTGTAACAACTTTGAATTTTAAATAGAAGAACAAACAGGTGTGTGGTTGCACTCAGGGCCAAACCATCCAGGGGAAAGAGAAAAGGACAGCCACTTTTCCAAATTTTCAGAATGGGAACTTTTTTAATCCAGAAAATAAGTGAATATATCATTTTATTTCGTCACTGGAAACAGCCACAAGTACTGGAATAGTCAGGAGACTCTGGATCTAATTCTCGCTCTGCCAGAACTCAATTCCACTAGAATGCACTGGCCATATGGACAGGAATTTTCTTGTCAGTTTTGTGCGATGAACTCATAGAGGTATCCAATAAATATTTGTGAATGTATTAATGAACTGTTGAGCTTATGATGCTTGACTTTTGCAAGCCAGCTTAATACTTCTTAAACAAAACTTGGTGTCAGTGAAACGGGTTTATTTAATACCTCCTAATTTCTCATTGATTTACTGTTGCTTACCTGCTTTTTCTCACCTGAAGGGCTATTTCCCTCTCTTCTAATTATATAAATTCTTCAGCCTTCAGAAGTTTAAATTCCACCCGGTGCAGATTTCTCCTCAGATAATCTTCCCTTCCTTCTTCTCCTTTTCCTTCTTATGGCCCATAACCTTGTGCCATCTCTCCTACTGTTGGCCTGAACTATTTTCCACCTAAAAATAACTCCTGTTATATACCTTCTGAATTTTTATATCTTATCATTGCAACTAATTTGAACACCCCTTGAGGATAAAGACAATATAATTATATCTATGCTATATATAATGTGTTAATTAACAACAATAATAATATATATTATATAATGCATTGTATGTATATATTGTATGTACGTATGTATATGTGTATATATATACACACATATATGAACTTTTATCTCCCTCAGCAGCTGACACAGGGCTTGGCTTAAAGGGGCTTTGTCACCCTACAAGCATATCACAGTCTTTGGGGGCTCTGTTCATCAGTCACTTAGGATCCCAGGCTGATAGAATGACCATCATCTTGAAACATCTGGTTGCCCTGTCAGAAGGCAAAGAAAGTCCTTGGGGCACTTGCCTGGGAAATTAAATGACCTGCCAAGGATGTGACATTCTGCTCTTTACATTTGTTCCCAACTAAAACTATTCATATGATCTCATTCACCCACAAAGGAACTAAGAAAGCAATTCTCTATATGCCAAGAAGGTGTAGACCCAAAATTGTTTTGGCAAAGAGCATGAATGAGTACTATGGGGCACAATAAAAGTTAGATATTGCTTTAGAGTACAAAACAGGCACAAGCTAGTCAGTGATACCATTTTTTAATTCTGTAAGTTTCAAGTATGTAACATTTTAATTGACATCTGTATATACTACAAAATGACCACAAGTCAAGTTGAGGGGGTTCCCTCACCTTGGGGTCACAAAGAGCTGGACATGACTGAGTGACTGAACTGAACTGAGGTTGTTTCCATATCTTGACTACTGTAATTAATGCTGCAATGAATATAGGGGTACATGTATCTTTTTAGAATGTGTTCCTATATTCTTTAGATGTGTGCTCAGTAGCATCCGACTCTTTGTGATCCCATGGACTGTAGCCCGCCAGGCTTCTCCGTTCATGGAATTTTTCAGGTAAGGATACTGGAGTGGGTTGCCTTGCCTTCCTCCAGGGGATCTTCCTGACCCAGTGATCGAAACCGCATCTCTTACATCTCCTGCACTGGCAGGCGGATTCTTTACCGCTGCACCGCCTGCTTAGGTATAAGCTGAGGGGAGGCAGGGGTCTTGATCTTCTTTGTGTTCCCTATGGTGCTGTGCATCAATGATTACATACGACACAGGGTGCTCCCTGCCATAGTTTTGCCTCTCAGGAGTCCCTTTCCAGGTTGGGCCCGGGCTCTGGAACCCTTCCTGGCCCCCCTCTCTCCAAGATCCTAGGGCCTCTAGTGCCCTTGGCGCTCAGCCCTCAGCGTGCCTGCCACACCACGGGTGCAGGTGGGCACTGTGCCACAGAATGTGCCTCTGCAGCCTTTGATGGTGCTGCTGTGAGGTGGGCGGTGCAGCCAGGTGGGACGGCACAGGAATTCTCTGGATAAGTGCCCGGAAGTGGAACAGCTAGGTCATATGGTAGTGCTATTCTTAGTTTTTTGAGGAATCTCCATACTCTTTCCCATAATGGCTGCACCAAAATGCAGACTCATCGACAGCGTATGAGGGTCCTCTGCCCTCTGTATCCTCTCCAACATTTGTTGTTTCTTGTCTTTTCCTTAACAGCCATTCTAACAGCTGTGAGGTGTTATCTCATTGTGGTTTCGATCTACATTTCTTTAATAATTAGTGATATTGAATATCTTTTCATGTGTTTGTTACCCACATGCATGTCTTCTTTGGAAAAAATGTCTCTTCAGATTCTCTGCCTATTTTTTAATCAGGCTGTTTCATTTTTTTATTGTTGAGTTACTTGAGTACTTCCTGTATTTTTAATACTAGCATCTTATCGGAGAAGGCAATGGCATCCCACTCCAGTAGTCTTGCCTGGAAAATCCCATGGACGGAGGAGCCTGGTAGGCTGCAGTCCATTGGGTTGCAAAGAGTCGGGCACGACTGAGCGACTTCACTTTCACTTTTCACTTTCATGCGTTGGGGAAGGAAATGGCAACCCACTCCAGTGTTCTTGCCTGGAGAATCCCAGGGACGGGGGAACCTGGTGGGCCGCCGTCTATGGGGTCGCACAGAGTTGGACACGACTGCAGTGACTTAGCCGCAGCAGCAGCACTTTATCAGATATATGATTTGCAAATATCTTTTTCCATTCAGGAGGCTGCCTTTTCACTTTGATGATGGTTTTCCTGGCTATGCAGAAGATTTTTAGTTTGATGTAGTCTCATTTGTTTATTTTTTATTTTCTCTCCATTGCCTTTGGAGTCATATCCACACACACACAAAAAAATGCTGATTAGTGAGATTAACACCTACGTGTTCTTCTAGATTTTTATGGTTTCAAATCTTCAATCTATTTTGAGTTAATTTTGTGTGTGGTATAAGACAGCAGTCTAATTTCACACTCTTACATGTGGCTGCCTGATTCTCCTGGCACCAGTTACTGAGGAGACGTTCTCCATTGTATGCTCTTTGCTCCTTTGTCATAAATTAATCATCTATATATGCGTGGGCTTATTTCTGGGCTGTCAATTCTGTTCCATTGACCTATGTGCTTCTTTATGTGCTGGTACCATACAGCTTTCATTACTATAGTTTGTAGTATAGTTTAAGCTATGGTACATATACACAATGGAGTATTACTCAGCCAAAGAATACATTTGAATCAGTTCTAATGAGGTGGATGAAACTGGAGCCTATTATACAGAGTGAAGTAAGCCAGAAAGAAAAACACCAATACAGTATACTAACAAATATATATGGAATTTAGAAAGATGGTAACAATAACCCTGTATACGAGACAGCAAAAGAGACACTGATGTATAGAACAGTCTTTTGGACTCTGTGGGAGAGGGAGAGGGTGGGATGATTTGGGAGAATGGCATTAAAACATGTATAATATCATATATGAAATGAGTTGCCAGTCCAGGTTTGATGCACGATACTGGATGCTTGGGGCTGGTGCACAGGGACGACCCAGAGGGATGGTATGGGGAGGGAGGAGGAAAGAGGGTTCAGGATGGGGAACACATGTATACCTGTGGTGGATTCATTTTGATATATGGCAAAATCAATACAATATTGTAAAGTTTAAAAATTAAATTAAATTAAAAAAATAAAACCAGGGAATATGATATCTCTATCATCATTCTGTGAAATATGCCATTGGAAATTTCATACAGATTGCATTCAGTCTATAGATTGCTTTGGGCAGTATGGACATTTTAGCAATATTGACTTTCCCAATTCATGAACACAGAATATCTGTCCATATATTTGTGTCTTATTTATTTTCTTTCACTTGTGTCTTAGAGTTTTCAGTGTACAGGTCTTTCACTTCCTTGGTTAAATTTATTCCTAGGTATTCTGCTCTTTATGATGCAATTGTAAATGGGTTATTTTCTTAATTTCTCTGTATTATTAATGTATAAAAATTCCACAAATTTCTGCATATTGCTTTTTTTAATCCTATGAATTTATTGAATTGATATTAGCTCTAACAATTTTTTTGTTGTTGAGTCTTCCAGTGCAGTTCAGTCACTCTGTCATGTTTGACTCTGCAACCCCATGGACTGCAGCACACCAGGCTTCCCTGTCCATCACCAACTCCTGGAACTTGCTCAAATTCATGTCCATCGAGTCGATGATTTCATCCAATCATCTCATCCTCCCTGCTCCCCTTTTCCTCCTGCCTTCAATCTTCCCCAGCATCAGGGTCTTTTCCAATGAATCAGTTCTTCACATCACGTGGCCAAAGTATTGGCACTTCAACTTGAGTATCAGTCCTTCCAATGAATATTAAGGACTGGTTTCCTTTAGGATTGACAGGCTTGATCTCCTTGCAGTCCAAGGGACTCTCAAAAGTCTTCTCTAACACCACAGTTCAAAGCATCAATTTTTCTGTGCTCAGCTTTCTTTATGGTCCAACTTTCATATCAATATATGACTACAGGAAAAACCACAGCTTTGACTAGATGGAACTTTGCTGGCAAAGTAATGTCTCTGCTTTTTAATATGCTATCTAGGTTGGTTATAACTTTTCTTCCAAGGAGCAAGCATCTTTTAATTTCATGGCTGCAGTCACCATCTGTAGTGATTTTAGAGCCCAAGAAAATAAAAGTCTGTCACTGTTTCCATTGTTTTACCATCAATTTGCCATGAAGTGATGGGACCAGATGCCATGATCTTAGTTTTCTGAATGTTGAGCCTGAAGCCAACTTTTTCACTCCCCTCTTTCACTTTCATCAAGAGGGTCTTTAGTTCCCTTTCACTTTCTGCCATAACGATGATGTCATCTGCATATCTGAGGTTATTGATATTTCTCTCAGCAATCTTGATTCCAGCTTGTGCTTCATCCAGCCCAGCATTTCTCATGATGTACTCTTCACATAAGTTAAATAAGCACAGTGACAGTATACAGCCTTGATATACTCCTTTTTCTATTTGGAACCAGTCTGTTGTTCCAAATCTAGTTCTAACTGTTGCTTCCTGACCTGCATACAAGTTTCTCAAGAGGCAGGTCAGGTGGTCTGGTATTCCCATCTCTTTCAGAATTCCCCACAGTTTATTGTGATCCACACAGTATTTGGATACATATTATTTTTTCTTCCTTAATCACTCTGTTTGGGTCTTTCAAAACTATGTTGAACAAAAACTGTGAGAGTGTACATCCTTTTCCTCTTCCTAGTCTTAGAGGAAAAGCTTTCAGCCCTTCACCATTGAGTATGATGTTAGCTATGGGTTTGTCATATACGGATGGAGGTATGTTCCTTCTATGCCAACTTTGTTGAGAGTTTTTTTAATCATAAATGGATATTGACTTTTACCAAATGCTTTCTCTGCATCCATTTTCTTAATGAGATGTTTCATGTTGAGCCATCCTTTCATCCCTGGGATAAATCCCAGTTAAGCATGTTGTATGATCCTTTAAGGGTATTGTTGGATTTGTTTTGTAATATTTTGTTGAGGATTTTTGCATCTATGTTTATCAAGGACACATCTATAATTTGTGTGTGTGTGTATCTTTGTCTGGTTTGGGTATTGAGGTCATGCTAGCTTCATAAAATGTGTTTGGGGGGTCTCCCTCTTCTTCAGTTTTTTTGGAAGAGTTCAGAAGAATAGGTATTATATCTTCTTTGAATGTTTTGTAGAATTCACCATTGAAGCCATCTGGTCTTGAGTTTTTGTTTGCTGGGAGATTTTTTATTACTATTTCACTCTTCCCACTAATAATCAGTCTATCTAGATTTTCTATTTCTTCTTGATTCAGCCTTGGAAAATTGTATGCTATAGAAATGCATCCTTTGCTTTGTTGTAAGCTCTCATCTTTCATTTCTGATTTTATTTATTTGAGCCCCTTCTCTTTCTTCTTGGTTACTTTAGCTAAAGGTTTGTCAATTTGGGTTATCTTTAAGGACTAGATCTTGGTGTTAATGACCTTTTCTGTGTGTGTGTGGTTTTTTTTTAAGTCTCTATTTTGTTTATTTCTGCTCTACTCTTTATTGTTTCTCTCTTTCTACTAATATTAGGCTCTGTTTGTTCTTCTTTTTCTAGTTCTTTTAGGTGTAAATTTATGTTCTTTATTGAAAAGTTTTATATATCTTGAGACAGGCCTGAATGGCTATGAAACTTTCTTTCTTAGAACTACTTTTGCTGCATCCCATAGATTTTGGTATCTTGTATTTCTGGTTTTATTTGTCTCTTGGTATTTTTTATTTCTCCTTTGGTTTTTCAATGACCATTTTGTTGTTCAGTAGATGTCGTTTAATCTCCCTGTTTTTTTGTGATTTTTTTCCCCATTCATGTGTGTGTGTGTGTGTGCATATGCACATGTGTGTGAGATTGATTTCTAGTTTTATACTTCTGTGGTTGAAAAAGATGCTTGATATGATTTAAATCTTAAATTTTTTGAAACTTGTTTTGTGACCAACATGTGATCTATCCTGGGCAATGTTTCATGGGCACTTGAAAAGAATGTGTATTCTACTGCTTTTGCATTTCAGGTAGATTCTTTATCACTGAGCCACCAGAGAAGCCTTAAATGAATCTTGGGTTTGTTGATATCCATTCAGCCACTCTATGTCTTGATTGGAGAATTTAATTCAATTATGATAAGTATGCATTTATCACCATTTTGTTAATTGTTTTGTAGTTCTATGTTACTTTCTTCTTCTCTTTCTTCCTTTTTATTTTGGTAGTGTTCTTTAGTGTTATTTTTAGATTCATTTATCATATTCCTTTTTATATTTACTATGAACTTTTCCCTTATGATCACCATGAGGTTCACATATACCATCCTATGTGAATAGCAACCTTAGTTTAAGTTGGTAGCAACTTAAATCTGAACACATTCCAAAGCTTTATCTTTTAACTACTCCCCACCTTTTAACTTTCAATGACACATTTTTCATCTTTTTATTTTATGCATCCCTTAACTGGTATTTTAATTTTAGTTAATTTTCCTGCCTTTGTCTTTTAACATTTATGCTTGCTTTATAAGTGATTGATCCACTGCCTTTATTATATGTTTACTTTCCCCACTGAAATTTTTAATTTTATATGTTTTTTTAAAAAAGTGAAATTGAAATTGTTACTCATTCAGACATGTCTGACTCTTTGCAGTCCCATGGATAGTAGCGTGTCAGGCTCCTCTGTCCATGGAATTCTCCAGGCAAGAATACTGGAGTGGGTTATCCATTCTCTTCTCCCAGGATCTTCCCCACCCATGGATCAAACCCAGGTATCCTGCATTGCAGGCAGATTCTTTACCATCTGAGCTGCCAGGGAAGCCCATATGTTTTCTTACTGCATGCTGAGTCTCTTCAGTCATGTCCAGCTCTTTGTGACCTCATGGACTGTAGCCCGCCAGGCTCCTCTGTCCATGGGATTTTCCAGGCAAGAATACTGGAGTGGGTTGCCATTCCCTTCTCCAGGGGATCTTCCCGACCCAGGGGTCGAATCATTGTCTCTTAAGTCTTCTGCACTGGCAGGCAGGTTCTTTACCACTTGCACCACCTGGGATGCCCATATATTTTCTTATTATTTAGTTCCATTTCTGTTTAGCTTAAAAAAGGTCCTTTCACATTTCTTATAGAGTCAGTTTAGTGAGTGATGAATTTTTCCAGCCTTTGCTAGTCTGGAAAATTCTTGATCTTTCCTTTAATTCTGAGTGATAACCTAACTGGGCAGCATATTCTTATAAGTATTTTCCTTTTAGCACTTTGAATATGCCATGCCAATCCCTCTTGCCTGTAAATTTCTGCTGAAAATTTTGCTGATAGTCTTATGAGAAGCTATTTTTCTCTTGATACTTTTAGAATTCTCTCTTCTTCCTTAATTTTCAACATTTTAATTATAATGTTTTGGGTATATCTACTTGGGTTTGTATTATTTGAAACTCTCCAAGCTCCCCAGACTTGGATCTCTGTTCAGTTCAGTTCAGTCACTCAGTCATGTCCAACTCTTTGCGACCCCATGAACTGCAGCACGCCAGGCCTCCCTGTCCATCGCCAACTCCCGGAGTTCACTCAGACTCATGTGCATCGAGTTGGTAATGCCATCCAGCCATCTCATCCTCTGTCGTCCCCTTCTCCTCTTGCTTCCAATCCCTCCCAGCATCAGGGTCTTTTCCAATGAGTCAACTTTTCACATGAGGTGGCCAAAGTATTGGAGTTTCAGCCTCAGCATCAGTCCTTCCAATGAATACCCAGGACTGGTCTCCTTTAGGATCTCTGTTACCCCCCCTCCAAATTGAAATCATTTTCAATCACTATTTCTTCAAATAATTTTTTTGACCTTTTCTCTTTTCTTTCTGGGACCCCTTTAATGTGAATGTTATTCTGTTTGATATTGTCCTGGAGATCCCTTATGGTATCTTTACTTTTGAAAATTCTAGCTTCATTGTGCTATTCTGTTTTCCAATTCACTAATTCATTCTTCTGCCTCATCCAGTCTGCTGTTGAACCCCTCTAGTATGTTTATCAGTTCAGTTTTCACTTCTGTTTGGTACTTTCTTTTATTTTCTATCACTTTGCCAAAGTTCTTGCTGTGTCCATCCATTCTTCTCCCATGTTTAGTGAGCATCTTTATGACCATTGCTTTGAATTCTTTGTTAAATAGATTGCTTAATTCTGTTTCACTTGGTTATTTTTCTGAGGTTTTTGTCTTATTCTTTCAATTGGTTTATATTCCCTTGTCTCCTCATTTTGCCTAGTTCTCTGCATTTGCTTCAGTTTATTATGTAAATCAGCTATCTTCTTGGCTTTCAAGGAGTAGACTTATTTAAGAGATGTCTTATGGGGCTCAGGGTGAAATATGACCTGGCCATCAAAGCCAGGTACTCCGTGTGTGTTCCCTGTCTGGGCTGGATGCACCTTCCTGCTGTGGCAGGACTGTAGTTGCATCTTCAGTGTACAAGGAGTGGTTACAGAGCCTGGCCACAGTTGCCACAGGATGCTTGCAGGCAGGACAAACCCCCAGCCCAGCTTTGAGGCCTGCCTGCAATTGCTGTGCACTCAGGTGTATGATGCTATCACTCAGCTGACTGTGCAACCCAGCTAAGGTGCAGGGATGCCCACTCATCTCCCTTAGGTGTGCCCACTGTAACTAATAGGCTGCTGCTGCTGCTGCTAAGTCGCTTCATTTGTGTCCAACCCTGTGCGATTCCATAGACAGCAGCCCACCAGGCTCCCCCATCCCTGGGATTCTCCAGGCAAGAACACTGGAGTGGGTTGCCATTTCCTTCTCCAATGCGGGAAAGTGAAGAGTGAGAGTGAAGTTGCTTAGTTGTGTCCGACTCTGTGCGACGCCATAGACGGCAGCCCACCAGGCTCCCCCATCCCTGGGATTCTCCAAGCAAGAACACTGGAGTTGGTTGCCATTTCCTTCTCCAATGCATGAAAGTGAAGTCGCTCAGTCGTGTCCAACTCTTCGTGACCCCGTGGACTGCAGCCTACCAGGCTCCTCCATCCATGGGATTTTCAGGCAAGAGTACTGGAGTGGGGTGCCATTGCCTTCTCTGAACTAATAGGCTAGAGAGATAGTCTGTCAGCACTAATATTAGCAAAGAGGTCTCAGATTGCAAAAATGGTAACTACCATTGTCTCAGTACCCAGGGAAAGTACCGGTTGGTACTTCCTTGATAACAGATACTTTCAGGTTAGTAAGTGGGTCCCCTTCATCTACGGTCCATAGGCTTTTTATTCTGGTGTTTTTTGTGCTGGTTTTCTGGTCAAGTAAGTATATGTGTGAACTCTTTCAGAGAAGGTTTTCCTTTCCTCAAGGAAGGGCATATTCCTCATTACTTTTCTTTTCAAATGCGTTTAGGGAGCTTGTCTCTCCTGTATGGGTGGTATGAATGAAGCTTGAATCTCTTGCTCCTCAGCAAAAAAGATCCCTCTGTGACCCTCCCCATTAGGGATCACCATGGCTGGGGTTTGTTGGTGAGACTATATCTCTACCTCTTCTACCCTTCTTGCTATCTTTTTTCTTTCTGTTGTGGAGACTTTGTTCATCCAGTTTTTAGATTCATTTCTAAGGGAATTATTCCAGGTGTAGTTGTAGATATGTTGTGTCTCTGGGAGATGGTGAGTTCAGGATCTTCTTAGGCTTCTATCTTCAACCCTCTCCCTCAGGATATCTATTAAAAAAAAAAAAAAAAAACGTGTGTAGCTAGCCAAGAAATTTGGTAGTGAGATATAAATTGAGAGAGAAAAGGGGGGAAGATGGGTGAACTTTCAGACTAATGCCTGATTTTTCTCTGAAATGATTCCTAAATCGTGTCTCTTCAGAAAGTTGGACACAGTTTGTGATTACATATAACTTATTGGCAACAGCTGTTATGACAGAGACATTTAAAAGCCAATGTCCAACACTTCCCATGAGCTTTGTCCCTTTCTCTCCTCCCTACCCACAATCCCAGCATCACTAGTTTTGACAATTTAATATTACAATTTTTCTGGCTCCACTCTCTTTGACTAAGATTTCCTTGGCTGTAGAAGGTGGCTCACAAACCATTGCACTTTCATGACTGAATGAAGAGTTTATTTCTCCAACATACAAAGGGAGACTTGTCCCCAAAAGCAGTCTTAAGATCAAAGACCTTAGCTGAGTTACTAAAGTGTTAATTGACCAAGGATGATTGTCAAAAATTAGTTTCTATGTGAACCAATTAAAACAAGATAATTGGAAGTTGTCAGCACTTCTAAATATTTATAACAGTTGATGCAAATATTTATTTACATATCATCTGTTTGCAATTTTTATCACTTCTAGTCTCTGCAAAGCTGCTCATAAACCATTAGATCATTTCTCTTGATGCTTAAATTAAAATCTAAACTTATTCTAGTCAGCTGACAGAAAGCTAAAATATTTTTGTTCAAATTCATTTTTAAATGTGTATTTTTGACAATGTGTTTATATTCCTCATTTATAATGGAAAGTGATACTGTAGCCATCATTTCAAAGGGAGATTTTTGATTTTTTTTTCCTAGCCAGGTCATTCTATTTTCCTATGTGGAATTCATTAAACCAATTTTGTTGATTTTCATTATATTCCCCAGAGTGCTAAAACTTTTCTTCATATTTCTGCAATTGGTTAGCAGTATCAGCCCAGGATTGCTTTATATCTTTTCTATTACTGCACATCAACTTTATGCGAGATCTGAAATATTAAGAATGCCCTCCTATTGGAGAAATAATCTTTCTCTCTCCATTGCAAATCTTCCCTCAGTTCCAAGTCTCTCACCGACCTCAAAGCACATCTCTACCAACATCTTCCTTACAATTTTGATATTTATTTACTTTGTCTCACCTGTGTTCTAGAAATAAGTGTCTTCAGACTTTCTAATGCTAGCTCTTGCATTAAAATACTTAAAATCGATAAAGTTTATTATTCCTATTATATATGACATTTAATTTAATAATGAAAGAGAAAATCCCCAGCATTTGAGAATGACCCCAGTATACACTTGTGCTGCATTTCTATATATAGTTTGATCTGTGCAGAGTATTTTATTTGTTTTTATGTTTTTATATAACTGTGACACTGTTGTTGTTCTGTTGCTCAGTACTGTTTGACTCTTTGAGACCCATGGATTACAGCATGGCAGGCTTCACTGTCCTTTGCTATCTCTCCGAGTTTGCTCAAACTCATGACTATTGAGTCGGTGATGCCATCCAACCATCTCATCCTCTGCTGTCCCCTACTCCTGCCCTCAAACTTTCCCAGCATCAGGGCCTTTCCCAAAGAGTGGGCTGTTCACATCAGGAGGTCAAAATATTGGAGCTTCAGCTTCAGCATCAGCTCTTCCAATGAATATTCAGGACTGATTTCCTTTAGGATTGAATGGTTTGATATCCTTGCCAATCAAAAAGAGGACATCAAGAGTCCTCTCCAACTCACAGTTCGAAAGCATCGATTCTTCAGCACTCAGCCTTCTTTATGGTCCAACTCTCACATCCATACAAAACTACTGGAAAAACCATAGCTTTGACTATAGGGAACATTGTCATAAAAGTGATATCTCTGCTCTTTAATATGCTGTATAGGTTTGTCATAGCTTTTCCTCCAAGGAGTAAGTGTCTTTTAATTTCATGGCTGAAGTTACCATCCCCAGTGATATTGGAGCCAAGAAAAATGAAGTCTGTCACCATTTCCACTGTTTCCCATGTATTTGCAATGATGTGATGGGACTGGATGCCATGATCTTTGTTTTTTGAATGTTGAGTTTTAAGCCAGCTTTTTCACTCTCTTCTTTCACCTTTATCAAGAGGCTCTTTAGTTCTCCTTCACTTTATGTCATAAGGGTTTTGTCATCTGCATACCAGAAGTTGTTGATATTTCTCCAGGCAATCTGGATTCCAGCTTGAGCTTCATCCAACCTGGATTTCACATGATGCATTCTGCATATAAGTTAAATAAGAAGGATGACAATATACAGCCTTGACAAATCTGTTGTTTCATTTAAGGTTCTAACTATTGCTTATTGATCTGCATACATGTTTCTCAGGAGGCAGGTCAGGTGGTCTAGTATTCCTATTTCTTTAGGAATTTTTCACAGTTCATTGTGAACCACAGAGTCAAAGGCTTTAGTATAGCCAACGAAGCAGAAGCAGATATTTTTCTGGAATTTCTTTGCTTTTTTTGTGATCTAACAGATGTTGGCAATTTGATCTCTGGTTCCTCTGCCTTTTCTAAATCCAGTTTTTACCTCTGAAAGTTCTTGGTTCACATACTGTTGAAGGATTTAGATCATTGCCTTGATATCATGTGAGATAAACCCAATTGTACAGTACTTTGAATATTCTTTGGCATTACCTTTCTTTGGGATTGGAATAAAAACTGATCTTTTCCAGTCCTGTGGCAATTGCTGAGCTCTCCATGTTTGCTGGCATATTGAGTTCACTACTTTCACAGCATCATCCTTTAGGATTTGAAATGCTTCAGCTGGAATTCCATCAAATAGCTCTGTTTGTAGCAATGTTCCTAAGACGCACTTGACTTCTCACTCCAGGATGTTTGGTTCTAGGTGAGTAATCACACCATCATGGTTATCCAGGTCATTAAGATCTTTTTTTGTACAGTTCTTCTATGCATTCTTCCACCTCGTCTTAATATCTTCTGCTTCTGTTAAATCCATACCATTTCTGTCCTTTATTGTGCCTGTCTTTGCATGAAATATTCCCTTGGTATTTTTAATTTTCTTGAAGAGATCTCTAGTGCTTCCCATTATATTGTTTTCCTCTATTTCTTTGCATTGTTCACTTAGGAAGCTTTCTCATCTCTCCTTGCTGTTCTTTGGGACTCTGCATTCAGATGGGTAAATCTTTCCTCTTCTCCTTTACCTTTCACTTCTCTTCTTTTCTCAGCTATTTCTAAGGTCTCTTCAGACAAACATTTTGCTTTCTTGAATTTCTTTTTCTTGGAAATGGTTTTAATCACCACCTCCTATACAGTGTTATGAACCTCCATCCACAGTTCTTCAGGCACTCTGTCTATCAGATCTAATCACATGAATCTGTCACATCCACTGTATAATCATAAGGGATTTTATTTAGGTCATACCTTAATGGTCTACTTTCTTCCCTACTTTCTTCAATTTAAATGTCAATTTTACAATAAGGTGTTCATGATCTGAGCCACAGTCAACTTCCAGTCTTGTTTTTGCTAACTGTATAAACCTACTCCATCTTTAGCTGCAAAGAGTATAATCAGTCTGATTTTGGTATCGACCATCCGGTGATGTCCATGTGTAGAGTCATCTTTTGTGTTTTGGATGAGGGTGTTTGCTATGACCAGTGCATTCTTTTGCAAAACTCTGTAAGCCTTTGCCCTGCTTCATTTTGTCCTCCACAGCCAAATTTGCCTGTTACTCAAGGTACCTCTTGAGTTCCTACTTTTGCATCCCAGTCCCCTATGATGAAAAGGACATCATTTTTGGTATTAGTTCTGGAAGGTGTTGTAGGTCTTCATGGAACCATTCAACTTCACCTTATTCAGCATTACTGGTTGGGGCATAGACTGGGATTACTCTGATGTTGAATGGTTTGTCTTGGAAATTAACAGAGATCTTTATGTCATTTTGGAGATTTCACCCAAGTACTGCATTTCAGACTCTTGTTGACTATGAGGGCTATTCCATTTCTTCTCAGGGATTCTTGTCCACAGTAGATATAATGGTCATCTGAATTAAATTTGAGCGTTCTCATCCATTTTAGTTCACTGATTCCTAAAATGTCGATGTTCACACTTGCCATCTCTTGTTTGATCACTTCCAATTTACCTTGATTTATGGACTTAACATTCCAGGTTCATATGCAATATTGTTCTTTACAGCCCTGGACTTTACTTTCACCATCAGACACATCAACAACTGGGCGTTGTTTCTGGTTTGGCTCAGCCTCTTCATTCCTTATGAAGCTACTTCTCTCTTCTCCAGGAGCATATTGGACACCCAGTCAACTGGGAATTTCAACTTTCAGTATCATATCTTTTTCTTTTTGTACTGTTCATGTAACTTTTAATATTCAATTTTTTATTTTAATTTCACTTCCCACTCTATCATAACCATTTCCTCAATTATACCTCTTCATAATTATACCTCTTAATAAAGTTTGAGGTTTTTTTAATGGTTACATGATAGTCCTTTAGTAAAAGTGCCATAGTTTAGCTGGATCTTCTCTCACTGGATTTGAGAAGCATAGGATGGAGTTTGGTGCCTGAATCTGAGTGCTCAGTTCTTCTCCTTATGGATAGAAAATATGCACTGAGAATGAAGAGACAGATGGAGCACAAAGTTCTGATCTACACTGTAGTTACCAGCTATGGATCATAACAGAATGCTAAATGTTATCAAGGGAGAATTGTTAACTCTAAAGTTTTAGGAAGGAAAAGAGAATGTTCTTGGTTTCAGTTTCAAAACAATTTAGAATCCATAATCCATTTAGGATCTATAACCTGGGGCATAAACAATTGAACTCAGAAATTTTGTGCCAATACACATGGAAAAGTCCATTGTGAACCTGTTCTCCCCATGTCCTTCGAGGTAAGGAGAGAGAAGATAATCTGTTCATGCATCCCGTTTCCTCCTTCACAGACTGGCACTGAAACACTTGCAAAATAAAGAAATTGCAATGGTGGCCCTCATCTCCAGATCTTCTTGTGGCTCATTTTCTATGCTGCATATTTTATTTCTTTTTATTTCCATTCCAGGTTTGAGCCCCACATTTTGCCCCTCTCCAGTACTGAATCCTGGGTGGGACCTTTCCAATGACTCAGAATCCTCTGCTTAAAGCAGGGTGCTCAAAAGGGAGAGGCAACTGTCTTGTGTGCCTTGATCTACTTTTTGTATTTATCCATCTGTTTCAGGATCCCAAGAAGGCAGCATGTACTGTCTTCACTTCCTACACTGGAATTCTGTACACTAGTGATTTTATAAATGTGGGATCAGTGTGTTATCTGACAGTATACTAGAAACACAGATGTTCAAGCACCACTCATATCTATTATACCAGAACCTCGGGAGTGAGATGCAGAAATCTGGGTTATGACTATCTCTCCTGGCAACTCTAATGGATACTGAGCTTGAGAACCACTGCTGCAGACTTATCCTTGAATGATATACCTTCTTTGCTTCGTGTTTATCTCAGGGGGGCACTTGTCTTCAACAGATTCTCACATGAATTCTTGTTGAGGCAGCCGCAGTTTGCACACTCAGATGGGAAGCTTATCTTTTTTACTGTGAGCTCTTCCCCCAAAACTTGCCTTTCCTTGATTTTTAAATCTCTAGGCCTTCAGTGAATTATGCTGCTTCATTGGTATTGAGGACATTCATCTATGCCACCTACATCCCTATTCAGTAGCAAATGCCTCTGGTGTTTCATTTTTCTTTCTCATTCTGCACTCTTTTCAAACAAGGTCAGCTGTTTTTGAAAGTGTAATACTTGGCTCCCCACCTTTTCCGTATTTTGTGGTGCTAATACGCTTGGCTGGATCACAGTATGTTCTTTCCTTCCTCTTTCTCTTTGCTTTCAGCCTCATTCATTTGTTTTCTTCATGATATCCTTCCAGACTTTGTCTTTTGAGATCCTCCTTAGTAAGAGATATGAAGTCAGCCATTTCAGAAGCTGCCAAAATATCCCCATTTAAAACAAATCTTCTCCATGTGTAGGTCTCCAATTTGGATGAGTCTGCCCATCAGCCCAGCAACTGACTCCATCCGCACTCAGTGTTGTAGCCCAGGCTGCTTTTCCTTAAGGATGTTTCTCAATCTCAGCATCACTGATACTTCAGTTTGGGTAATTCTTTGTCCAGAGGGCTTTCTTCTATGTAACAGCATGTTAAACAGCCAGTATCCCCTGCCCCCGTACACTGCTACAAACTTCCATCCATAGTTCTTCAGGCATTCCATCAATCAGTTCTAATCCCTTAAATCTACTTGTCACTTCCACTGTAAGGGATTTGATTTAGGTCATACCTGAATGGCCAAGTGGTTTTACCTACTTTCTTCAATTTAAATCTCAATTTTACAATAAGGAGTTCATGATCTGAGCCACAGTCAGCTCCTGGTCATATTTTTGCTGACTGTATAGAGCTTCTCCTTATTTGGCTGCAGAGAGTATAATCAATTTCATTATGGTATTGACCATCTGGTGATGTCCATGGAGTCGTCTCTTGTGCTGTTAGATGAGGGTGTTTGCTATAACCAGTGCATTATCTTGAAAAACTCTGTTAGCCTTTGCCCTGCTTCATTTTGTCCTCCATGGCCAACTTGCCTGTTACTTGAGGTATCTCTTGAATTCCAACTTTTGCATTCCAGTCCCCTATGATGAAAAGGACATCATTTTTGGTATTAGTTCTGGAGGGTATGGTAGGTTTTCATGGAACCATTCAACTTCAGCTTCTTCAGCATTACTGGTGGGTGCATAGACTTGGATTACTCTGATATTGAATGGTTTGTCTTGGAAATGAACAGAGATCATTATGTCATTTTTGAGATTTTACCCAAGTACTGATTTCAGGCTCTTTTGTTGACTATGAGGGCTATTCCATTTCTTCTCAGGGATTCTTGTCCACAGTAGATATAATGGTCATCTGAATTAAATTTGAGCATTCTCATCCATTTTAGTTCACTGATCCTAAAATGTCGATGTTCACATTGCCATCTCCTGTTTGATCACTTCCAATTTACCTTGATTCATGGACTTAACATTCCAGGTTCCTATACAATATTGTGCTTTAGAGCATCAGACTTTACTTTCACCATCAGATACATCCATAACTGGGTGCTGTTTCTGCTTTGGTTCAGCCTCTGCATTCCTTCTGGAGCTACTTCTCCTCTCTTCTCCAGTAGCATATTGGACACCTACTGACCTGGGGAGTTCATCTTTCAGTGTCATATCTTTTTGCCCTTTCATACTGTTCATGGGGTTTCAAGGCAAGAATGCTGAAGTGGTTTGCCATTCCCTTCTCCAGCGTTCCACATTTTGTCAGAACTCTCCAACATGACCCATCTGTCTTGGGTGTGCCATACACAGCATGGCTCATTGTTTCATTCAGTTAGACAAGACTGTGATCCATGGGATCAGACTGGTTAGTTCTCTTTGATTGTAGTTTTCATTTCCTAAAGCAAATGCCTTATGATTATATAGTAGAAGTGACAAATAGACTCAAGGGATTAGATCTGGTAGACAGAGTGCCTGAAGAACTATGGATGGAAGTTCATAACATTATACAGGAGGTGGTGATCAAAACAATCCCCAAGAAAAATACATCCAAAAAAGAAAAATGGTTGTCTGAGGTTATCATTTCCACTGTATAATCATAAGGGATTTGGTTTAGGCCATACCTGAATGGCCTAGTGGTTTTCCCTAGTTTCTTCAACTTAAGTCTGAATTTTACAAAAAGGAGTTCAGCAAATATCTGAAAAAAGAAAGAAGTGAAAGGCAAAGGATAAAAGGAAAATTATCCAAAGAATAGTAAGGAGAGATAAGAAAGCCTTTCTAAGTTAACAATGCAAAGAAATAGAGGAAAATAAGAAATCTGAAGATATTAGAGATCTCTTCAAGAAAATTAGATATACCAAGGGAACATTTCATGCAAAGATGGGCATAGTAAAGGACAGAAGAGGTATGGACCTAACAGAAGCAGAAGAAAGTAAAGAAAGGTGGCAAGAATACACATAACTGTACAAAAAAAAAAATCTTAATAACCTGCATAACCATGATGGTGTGATTACTCGCCTAGAGCCAGACATCCTGGATTGCGAAGTCAAGTGGGCTCTAGGAAGCACCACTATGAACAAAGCTAGTGGGGCTGATGGAATTCCAGCTGAACTATTTCAAATTCTAAAAGATGGTTCTGTTAAAGTGCTGCACTCAATATGCCAGCAAATTTGGAAAGCTCAGCAGTGGCCACAGGACTGGAAATGGTCAGTTTTCATTCCAATCCCTAAGAAAGGCAATGCTAAAGAATCTTCAAACTACCTCACAATTGCACTCATTTAACATGCTATCATGGAGAAGGCAATGGCACCTCACTCCAGTACTTTTGCCTAGAAAATCCCATGGACAGAGGAGGCTGGTAGGCTACAGTCCATGGGGTCGCTAAAGTCGGACATGGCTGAAGTGACTTAGCAGCAGCAGCAACATGCTATCATGGTAATGCTCAAAATCCTTCCAGCTAGGCTTCAACAGTATGTGAACAAACAACTTCCAGAGGTACAAGCTAGATTTAGAATAGACAGATGAACCAGACATCAAATGGCCAACATCCATTGGATAATGGAAAAATCATCGAAATTCCAGAAAACTCTGCATCATTGATAACACTAAAGCCTTTGGCTGTGTGGATCACAACAAATTGTGGAACATTCTAGGGATAGGAAAACCAGACCACCTTACTTGCCTCCTGAGAAACCTGTACGCAGATCAAGAAGCAACAGTTTCCATACATGGAACAACGGGCTGTTTCAAAATTGGGAAAAGAGTATGTCAAGGCTGTACACTGTCACCCTGCTTATTTAATTTATATGCAGAGTACATCATGAGAAACACTAGGCTAGCTGAAGCACAAGCTGGAACCAAGATTGCTGGGAGAAATATCAATAACCTCAGATATGCAGATGACACCATGCTTATGGCAGAAAGCAAAGAGGAACTAAACAGCCTCTTGATGAGGGTGAAAGAGAAGAGTGAGAAAGTTGGGTTAAAACTCAACATTCAAAAAACTAGGATTATGGCATCTGGTCTTATCACTTTATGGCAAGTAGAGGGGGAAACAGTTACAGACTACTTTCTTGGGCTCCAAAATCACTGCAATGGCTGCAGCCATGAAATTAAAAGATGCTTATTCCTTAGAAGAAAAGCAAATCCAAACCTAAGCAGTATATTAAAAGCAGTGACCTTACTTTTCCAATAAAATTCCATATAGTCAGAGCTATTGTTTTTCCAGTAGTCATGTATGGATATCAACCATAAAGAAGGCTGAGCGCCAAAGAATTGATGCTTTTGACTGTAGTAAGTAAGCTGGAGAAGTCACTTAAGAGTCCCTTGGACTGCAAGAAAATCAAACCAGTCAATTGTAAAGGAAATCAATCTGGAATATTTATTGGACGGACTGATGCTGAAGCTCCAATACTTCGGTCACCTGATGTGAAGAGCCAGCTCATTGGAAAAGACCCTGATGCTGGGAAAGATTGAAGGCAGGAGAAGGAATGACAGAGGCCAAGGTGGTTGAATGGCATCACTGACTCAGTGGACTTGATTTTGAGCAAATTTTAGGAGATGGTGAAGGGCAAGGAAACCTGGTGGGCTGCAGTATATGGGGCTGTTAGAGTTGGATATGACTAAGCAACCTAACAACAACAAGCCCCACCCTCAAATCATGATAATCAAAGAAGAATGTTCCTAGATAATGCCAGATGTTGCCCAAGGATGTGAGGTGCAAGTCACTCAAAGTTGGCCAATGTACCCCTGTGTTTATAGCAGCACCATTCACAGTAGCCAAGATACGGAAACAGCTCAAATGTCCATTGACAGATGAATGGATAAAGGAGAGCTACATATATACAATGAAATACTAGTCAGAACTTAAAAAGAATGGAATAATGCCAGTGGAAGCCATATGGATGGACTTGAACATTATCAAAGTAAGTCAAGAAGAGGAAAACAAATATGATATTTATATATGGAATCTAAAATATGGTCCAAACATATCTATGGGACAAAAACAGACTCATCTATATACAGAACAGACTTGTGGTCTCCAAGGAAGGAGGGGCATGGGGGAGGGATGGATTGGGAGCATGGGATTAGCAGAAGCAAACTATTGTATATGGGATGGATAAACACCATCCTGTGATAAACCATAATGAAAAAGAATGCCCAAAAGAATATATATAATTTATATAGACATGTGTGTGTGCACGTATGACTAAGTCACTTCACCATTTGGCATAAATTAAACACAACATTGTAAATAACTCTGTGTGCATGCTAAGTCACTTTAGTCATGTCCAACTCTTTGCAACCCCGTGGACTGTAGCCCTCCAGGCTCCTCTGTCCATGCAATTCTCCAGACAAGAATACTGGAGTGGGTTGCCATTTCCTCCTCCAAGGGATCTTCCCAACCCAGGGATCAAACCTGTGTCTCTTAGATCTCCTGCATTGGCAGGCGAGTTCTTTACCACTAGCAGCACCTGGGAAGCCTGTAAATAACTGCACTTCCATAAAATTTAACAAAAAAGGATTTAAAGTTGGGTAGCTCATTCTCCCTGAGCCATCTGTGAGAGGACCAGAGAACAGAGGAACCTGGAAGGCCACAGAGAGTTCATAGAATCACAAAAGAGGCAGACATGGCTTAGCAATTAAACAGCAACAATACGTGTTTTCTAACACGAACTTTAAAGCATTTAAACATTTTAGGTTTGTACCTGTCCAATTTAGCCTCTAAAATCTCAGCATTTCTCCTAAAGTAAAAACTTCCTTTTTTTTCCCACTCAGTCACAGCATCTTCCTTCATTTTTCTTTCAATTCTAACAGCTTGTATTCTAATGATAAGATCAGAGCCTGTTGTTGTTGTTGTTGTTGTTTTAAACAACTTCATTCTTCCTTCACTCTGTAAGCAAATCTACCCTAGAAACAGATAGTTCAGCAAAATGGTCTTCTAAGCATACTTCCTAGCTGACTACCTAAAGATAAACCAAGGATCCAGCTCCTTTTAAATCGTTACCTAGATCATTGTTGTTCAATTGTTCAGTTGTGTTCAACTCTTTGCAACCCTATGGACTGCAGCAGACCAGACTTCCCTGTCCTTCACCACCTCCAAGAGTTTGTTCAAACTCATGTCCATTGAGTCAGTGATGCCAGCCAACCATCTCATCCTCTGTCACCCACTTGTCCTCCTGCCCTCAATCTTTACCAGCATCAGGGTCTTTTCCAATGAGTCAGCCCTTCACATCAGGTGGCCAAAATGTTAGAGTTTCAGCTTCATCATCAGTTCTTCCAATGAGTATTCAGGGTTGATTTTCTTTAGAATTGATTGGTTTGATTTCCTTGCTGGTGAAGGGACTCTCAAGAGTCTTCTCCAGCACTACCATTTGAAACCATCAATTCTTTAGTTCTCAGCCTTCTTTATGGTCCAGCTCTCACATCCTTACCTGACTACTGGTAAAACCATAGCTTTTGGTATATGGACCTTTGTTGGCAAAGTTGTGTCTCTGCTTTTTAATATGCTGTCTAGGTTTGCATAACTTTCCTTCCAAGGAGCAACCGTCTTTTAATTTCATGGCTGCAGTCACCAACCACAGTGATTTTGGAGCCCAAGAAAATAAATCTGTCACTGTCTCCATTTTTTCCTTATATATTTGCCATGAAGTGATGGGACAGAGTTTCTTAAATCCACATCATTATCAGCTATGGATTTAAGATAGCATATCTCATTTAAGAAATAAGCCTTATGAAAAAAGCCATTTAGAAAATATTTGCCCCAAAGCCCCAGGATTCTGTGGGCAAGCTCCTTGAATTAGGAAGCTGGTCCTTCCACAGTCCCACCTCAAGCCTGTGCTGTTCCCAACTAGATCAACAGGAACCCCAGCTGGATCAGCTAAGCAAGTGTTCCCAGTGCCTACCACTACCCTGCCAACCAAAACCTCTCCCTTGTTCTCTCTACTCTGATGGAAAGTATCCTGGGGTTTGCTATTGTTGTTGTTGTTCTACTTAAAGTCCAAATAATTCAGTATTGGCCTCAGCTTCACATTGACTGCAAGCCATTGTCACCAAACAAGTCAAACAAGAGCTAACACTGCCCACTCACACCAAATTGTTCATAATATAAATAGCTATACTAGGATCTGTGGTCTTGTGTTCAGATTTTTTCAGTTCAGTTCAGTTGCTCAGTCATGTCTGACTCTTTGAGACCCCCATGAACCGCAGCATGCCAGGCCTCCCTGTCCATCACCAACTCCCAGAGTCCACCCAAACCTATGTCCATTGAGTCGATGATGCCATCCAACCATCTCATCCTCTGTCGTCCCTTCTCCTCCTGCCCTCAATCTTTCCCAGCATCAGGGTCTTTTCCAATGCATCAGCTCTTTGCATCAGGTGGTCAAAGTATTGGAGTTTCAGCTTCAGCATCAGTCCTTCCAATGAACACCCAGGACTGATCCCCTTTAGGATGGACTGGTTTGATCTCCTTGCAGTCCAAGGGACTCTCAAGAGTCTTCTCTGCTTTCCAAATATCTGTAGTTTTCTTAAGATGTCTAGTTCATTGACTTGTTGAGGACTAGGATTCTAATCCTTCACCATGTCTTCTCCACTAAGTGGATATCAAAGTCCCAACCTCATTGATAGCTGGAGAGTGTCCAATAATCCCAAAATGCACAACAACCAGGAAATTTCACAGCAGAACCCAAACCAGGGGTTCCCCTTCCCCTCCTCTGAATTGAAGAACCTAGAGCCCATCGCCACACAACTGTCACTTGCCTGTCCACTCCCAGCAGGACCCCTGACTTGCAGCGTTAACACAGGAGCCTGCTCTGTACACGAGAGCAGTGGCCTGCAGCCAGGAAGACGTCCCTCTCTGGAAAATGGCCTGGTGGACACAGGTCTTCCCACAGTCTGGGAGGTCCACCTCTTCCTGGCTGGAAAAGACAGTTCGAGAGTAAAGAGAGAAGCCAGACATGCTCATGCTGATAGCTGTCCCTCATGGCTGTGTCCTCATGGAGAACACAGGAGGCAGAGGAGGTTTGGCTCCTTCTCCACACTGACTCTTCAGGCTATCTACACTTTCTTTCCCCTGTTTGAAAAAAGCTTTACTATGTGTCAGGTGCTATTTTAAGTGCTTTCCCTACAAGAACACATTTAATCTTTCCAACCAACCTCAGAGAAGGCCAATATAATCTCCAGTTTACAAAGGAGGAAATTGAGGCTGAAGTAAATAATTTGAATCCAGGTGATTCATTTCACCGTGTTTTTACTTAGTGGCTTTCTTTAAGGTTCTCAAAAAAGACATGCTCTTTCCTGCTTCAGGATTTTGCACAAGCTATGCCTTCTGCTATGATGATCTTCCTTCTCTCCTTCAATGAGATGTTCCAACCCAGCTTTCAGATTTCAGCTTAATTAGAGCTCTCTGGTTAAACATCCATAATCTGATATCCAAGATTAGATCAATATCTTTATTTTTGCAGATAAGACTCATCACAACTCCTACAGTTTCTATTTTCTATGCATAGAGAAAAGACTGGGGGTGGTAGTTTCTAAAATTCTAACAGTGAGATCACTGAGTGATAGAATGGCAGTTATTTTTATTTGGTTGGTTGTTTGATTTGCTTTGTTGTTCTTATTTGCTTGTTTTTGCTTTCTACGTTTTCCAAATGGTCCCATGCTTGGAATATACATCTTGTAAGTGGAGTAGTTCCTGGTAATAGTGTAAGTTGAGGTATACCAGTGAGTGTTTGGAGTCAGTAGTAATGAAGATCAGAGACTTTTTGGAAATCATTGAGCTGCAAGGTCAGAGACCCAGATGGATCATTGTGGCAAACATTACAAATACTAAGAAAGCTGGGAGAGAAGGAGAAAGCTGGGAGCTGCAAGCTAGAGTCAGAAGGGAGGCAGAAGGAAGTATCTAAGTATCTAATGCATCATGCAAAGTATCTAATGATGTGTGGTAGGGTATGGAAAAAGGGTGCGGCAACTATGTTAGACAGGGCAAGTTAACAAATGGTCTAGAAGAGCCACTAAGGTTCAAGGGCACTTTGGAGTCAGAAACAATAGGGGTCCATGCTGGAGCAGACTGTAGAAGTGGGAAAGCCCTGTTTCCATTCTGGTGAGGGGATGGATTGAGAAGATAGAGACAGAGGCGGGGTCTCTCACCTTAGCACATGGGTCCAGAAAGCACAATGAAAAAGACAACGCAAGAAGGTTGGAAGGCCACACACCCTAGAAGGAGGGATCTTCTTTTTGACTTTTTGACTAAGACAGGAAAGAAAGGGCCAAGTACAGATCAGCTTGGGTCTACTCTTGGCCCAGGTGGCATGACTAGCAGCATGAAGGACTCAGAAGACTGGGAAGCAGGCTGGACACTTGCGATGCTGGCTCTATGAGCATGCCACACACCTGATGCAGTCACACAGGGCCTCGGGCCGTAGGTTCATGCTCTGCTCTCACTGCTTTCAAGTTCTTAATCATCTTGCACCAAGAGACTCCACATTTTCATTTTTGCACTGAGTCCTGCAAATGACATACCTGGTCCTGGACACATGTACGGGTGATAGAGGCAGTGTGGATGCGGGCGGCTGCTGGGCAGGCAGAATCTTTTTGCTGGGGAAGTCTGGAGGTTGATTCATTTAATGACTATCTATTGAAGACTCACTATGTGCTCAATATTCTGCTAGACACTGCAGAAGATAAAAAGATGGATAAGAAGTTGTTTGGGTTCATGCTCTGATTTATAAGGAATTTGAACCATTGTTCTCCTATTGGAAGAGTTTTGGAACAGTATCAATTGAGGTCACCTTTTGTGAAACAGAACTTCAGTGTGATTTTCAGGCTTTATATTTACAGACTTCATATGTTCTTGTGTTCTTGTGTGGAGAAGGCAATGGCACCCCACTCCAGTACTCTTGCCTGGAAAATCCCATGGATGGAGGAGCCTGGTGGACTTGCAGTCCATGGGGTCGCTAGGAGTCGGACACGACTGAGTGACTTCACTTTCACTTTTCACTTTCATGCATTGGAGAAGGAAATGGCAACCCACTCCAGTGTTCTTGCCTGGAGAATCCCAGGAACGGTGGAGCCTGGTGGGCTGCCATCTATGGGGTTGCACAGAGTCGGACACAACTGAATTGACTTAGCAGCAGTAGCAGTAAGGTCTTGTGACTTCAAAGGAAATATGTCATTAAAAATTGATAGCTAGAAATGTAAACACTGGCCATTGATCAGCTTTCCTATTATCTACAGCAGATTTGAAAGATACTTCATTCCTTGCCTAAAACCATTTCTTTGAGATTTGAATAATTCATCTTTAGAAATTCATTATTTAATGATAAGATTTGAACTATAGTGGCCTGGGAGACATGAAAGGGTTTTATGTGCCTGTATTGTCAGCTGACAGAAGATAGAAATTTGAAAAGAGATGTTTGAAAGTAGAAAATATTTTGAGCCAAATAATAGTTTAATGATGTCATGGAGAAAAGATTTGAGGATAAGCCAAGCTTTAAGACATCCTTGAGTGAACCTTTAGTTAAAGAGCTTTTACTCTGCTTTTTTCTCCTTGTAAGGTGATTACCTCAGAGTTCCCAGTGCAAAAATCAGAGACCTTTCTAGATATCAGTGCCAGGTAATCTGAGAGAAATGATTTCCTAGTGTGCTCTGCTAGAAAAAGTACTGAACCAGGAGCCAAAGAAGACCCTGTTCCTAAAACAAAGCCCTGTGGCCTTCTGAACCTCAGCTTATCCATCTGTTAGGAGACATCAGTGAGAGGGCCCCATATTGCTGATGAGGTCTGTCTCTACACCAAGCTCTGCCCTGTCCATACCAAAGAGCATCTGTGGCCTCCTACAGCTTCAGAAACTCAACATCCCACAGGGAATTTATGCTTACTGGTCATTCCAAGCAAAGGAATTAACCTCCAAGAATGAAAGTTTTTATTATGGGATGTGAAAGAAGAAGGAGGAAATCATAAAAAGAAAGAAGATGGCAATGGTGAGGACAGTGACAGAGCTTAAAAGCCTGAGCCCCACACTGAACATCTCCACAAAGTCCTGGGAGATGACATCCTTACAGCTATGTTTGGCCTGAGGTTCCACCTCAGGACTTTAAAATAAAGGAACGGTCTTATAGCACAGAGCGGGAAACAGCTTAGCTTAGGACTGAATGTTAAGCATCCCTGTAATTAAAGACCCTCCCAACCATCAGGGATTTCTCACCGCTCTCCTTTCTGCAAGATATTAGCCTCCTGCTGCCCAGCAAGTTCCTTTCAGTTTACTGTAGAAATTTAATTCCTTTCACTTTCTTCTGTCACAGAATTTGACTTCCACACCATCTACTCAAGGTCTAGGCCAGGAACTCATGAATGTTCTCTGATAAACAAAAGGCCTTCTCTATGTTTCACCCTCCCCTGGCACAAAAGAATTAGCAGAGGTCTTCCACATTTCACCACGTGGTATCAGAGGAATAGTTGGAGCACTGGTTCTCAGTCTGAGTAGGAGGCAGCAGAGAAAACACAGGTATGACCCTCCCAGGGGTATCAGGCAAAGTCTGGAGACATTTCGATGCTCACAACTGGGGAAGGAAGGGGTAATAGTGGCATCTAGTGGGTAGAGGCCAGGATGCTGCTAGCCTACAATGTGGAGGGAATATCTGACCCCAAATGCCAACCGTGCCAAGGCTGAGAAACCCTGAAATAGAGAGTTGTTTTTCCACTAATCTGAATAAGTTCATCCCCTTCTCCCCCTAAGAAGGAAGAAGAGGTTAGACAGTATGGGTTTTAAATAAAGAATTTTTAACCATTCTATGTTTGTTTTTTAATTTATTTTTAATTGGAGGATAATTGCTTCACAATGTTCTGTTGGTTTCTGTCATACAACAATGCAAATCAGACATAAGCATACATATATATTCCCTTTTCTACAGCCTCCCTCACACCCCCCAAGCCACCCCTCTAGGTTGTCACAGAGCACCAGGCTGAGCCCCCTGTGTTATACAGCAGCTTCCCACTAGCTATGTATTTTACACACAGTAATGTACATATTCCAATGCTACTATCTCAATTTGTCCCCTCCTCTCCTTCCCCTGCTGTGCCCACAAGTCTGTTCTCTAAGTTTGCATCTCTATTCCTGCCCTGCAAATAGGTTCATCATATGTGTTTTCCTCTTTCTGATTTACTTCATTCTGTATAACAAACTCTTGGTTCATCCACTTCAGTTCAACTGATTCATTTTATTTATGACTGAATAATATTCCATTGTATGCACGTACCACAACTTCTTTATCCATTCATCTATCTTCATTTAAAATTCATACTCTTCTTGTCTGTTGAGGGTTTTTTTTAATAAATATTTTAGAACGTATGAGCACTTTTTTACATTTATTTACTTGTTTTTATTTGGCTGTACTGGGTCTTAGTTGCAGCATGAAGGGATCTTTGATCTTCACTGTGGTCTGCAGGATCTTAGTTGCAGCATGTGGATCTAGTCCCCTGACCAGGGATTAAACCTGGGCCTCCCTTCATTGGGAATGCAGAGTCTTGGCCACTGGACCACCAGAGAGATTCCTGTTGAGGGGTTTTGAGTATAGAATTTCTAAGTGAGTTCTGTGTTTCTTAAGGAATAAAAACATGACTTCTGGGTTCCTAGTGCTGCTATTATTTCTTTTAGATTTATGTATTAGGATCTGAAAGGTTACATGTTCAATAGCTCTTTGAATCAACATGTCAAAGAGTATGACTATAGCAACGGATTGGGCCTCCTTCCCTTCTCACCTAAATTCTACCTCCTATGCTATTTATTGAACCTATTAGGTTCAATGCAAATCTGTTCTTCCCCCTGAAACCATGTAACTCAGTTTGAGACTTGAAACCCTGGTCTCAGGACTTAATGAAAGAAATTTGGGCTCTTGATGTCTCATCACAGAAAGAATTCAGTGAGAGACAAAGTGATAGGTAAGAAGAGGATTTATTTAGATAGAAATATATTCCACAGCTGGGTAATTTCATAGGCTAATGAGTGAGAGCCTATGAAATTACTGTATAGTCAAAGCTATGGTTTTTCCAGCAGTCATGTATGGATATGAGAGTTGGACCATAAAGAAGGCTGAGTGCCAAAGAATGATTGCTTTTGAACCATGGTGTTGGAGAAGACTCTTGAAAGTCCCTTGGACTGCAAGGAGATCAAACCTGTCAGTCCTAAAGGAAATCAATTCTGAATATTCATTGGAAGGACTGATGCTAAAGCTGAAGCTCTAATACTTTGGCCACCTGATTCAAAGAGCTGACTCATTAGAAAAGACCCTGATGCTGGGAAAGATTGAAGGCAGGAGGAGAGAGGGCAACAGAAGATGAGATAGTTGGCTGGCACCACCAACTCAATGGACATGAGTTTGAGAAAGCTTCAGGAGATGGCCTGGTGTGCTACAGTCCATGGGGTCAGAAAGAGTTGGACAAGACTGAGTGACTGAACAACAATGAATGAGAGAGTATGCCAGTTATTTTGGGAAAGGGATGGGGATTTCCAGGAACTGGGCCACTGCTCACTTTTTAACCTTCATGGTCAGTCTTGGAATTGTCATGGCACCTGTGTGTGTAATATAGCTTGCTGGTATGTTAAAATAAGCATATTCTGAGGCTCAAGGTCTAATGGACGTTGAATCATCTGCCGTCTTGGACCTATTTGGTTCTAATCAGTTTATGTCATGTCCTTGGCCTATGTCATTCTTTCAAAGGTTATGCCTTCCCTCCTGTTCACTCCCATATTCCTTTTCTCTCTAAGTTATTCCCCACCCAGTCCCCCAGAAATCACCTAATGTCAACTCACCCCACAGCCAATCTGCTGCCTGGTTCTGCCCACTCTCTTCAGCCCCTTATCTACTTACCTACCTATTGTCAATGTATCTAATTAATCTCTTTGATTTCTCTAACCTTTCTAACTATCCACCCATCTTTCTCTACTTTAGTCCCTCAACACTGTCATCTGGGTTAGTTTAATAACTTCTGACTATGCTTCTCCAGGCTGACCTAGCTGCAATCCACAGCTATGCTGCGACCAGGATATTTTTGACAAAACACACTAAGAGTTGTGTCCAACTCTTTGCAACCTCATGGACTGTGCACACCAGGCTTCCCTTTTCCTCACTGTCTCCCAGAGCTTGCTCAGACTTATGTCCAATGAGTCGGTGATGCCATCCAGCCACCTCATCCTCTGTCACCACCTTCTCTTCCTGCCCTCAATCTTTCCCAGAATCAGGGTCTTTTCCAATGAGTCAGGTCTTATCAGGTAGTCAAAGTATTAGAGCTTCAGCATCAGTCCTTCCAATGAACATCCAGGACTGATCTCCTTTAGGATGGACTGATTGGATCTCCTTGCAGTCCAAGGGACTCTCAAGAGTCTTCTCCAATACCACAGTTCAAAAGCATCAATTCTTTGGCACTCAGCCTTCTTTATAATCCAAATCTCACATCTGTACATGACTACTGGAAAAACCATAGCCTTGACCTTTGTCAAGCCTGGACCTTTGTTGGCAAAGTGATGTCTCTGTTTTTTAATACTCTGTCTAGGTTTGTCATAGCTTTTCTCTGAAGGAGCAAGTGTCTTTTAATTGTGTGGCTGCAGTCAATATCTGCAGTGATTTTTGAGCCCAAGAATCCATTCGTATCTCTCCCCTATTTTAGAAACCTTCAAATAAGCTTCTTGGCTTTCTGTTCAAGAAGGCTTTCAGTCCTTTACCAGGAAGGAATGCTCTAATTAATTCTTGCTTATCTCTGTCCCCGCCTCTGGCCACTTTTTCCTGTAGAATTTTTTGGTATAACTGTTTTGAGCTACTTAGGGTTCCCTCAGCTCCTGTCCTGTCTCTGGGCCTGTGCACATGCTGTCCTGCTGAGACTTCCCTGACCTGTTTTGCTCATGCTTGCTCATCTTGAAATCTCAGCTCTGCTATTACTGCTCTGGGGAGCTCTCCTGCATCACTTTGGCCACTATTCCCCCCGCATATCCTTCAAAATGCTTGGCAAGAAGTCCAGTGCTTCTTCTTTGGACATGTAAATTTGGGACATTACTTCTCTTTGAAATTTATAATAAATATTAAAACATTAAAAGGTCTGAGATTGCTGTAGAAAGACCTATTTCACTATCTTTAGCCCAGCATTTCCCAAACTTACTTGAACATTTAACTTCTTTTCACAAATCTATCATCACAATTCTTTGGGAAAATGTGGCTTAATCTGGTTTAGGAAGAACCTCCTTCTCTGATAATACCCCACATGTAGCAGTATCATAGTATTTACCATATATGTCACTGTAATTGTAAAGTCATTTTTCTAGAACGCCTGTCATGTAAATACCTTGGTGATTATATAATCACCACACTTTTGCCAATGTTAGATGTTCAACACCTGGGACATATTTTAAGTATCTGGTATATGTTGATAAATACATTATTGACCAAAAGGACCATCTACTTTATTGCTTATTGACATTTAATCTATACTATTTGAATAGGGTGTGCTATGAAATTGTTTGGCCAGAATATCCCCATATCCAGCATGGAATATAATTCATAATATTATTGACATGTTTTCTGAGAATGACATGCTTATAAAGATTTCTTAATGCCCTTATCTTTAAGATGAGAGTCTACCTTGGTCTCTCATGTCAGCTTGCCTTCAAAGACGTTTTTTAATTGTTTTGGGACTCATATTTAGATTTTTTGCTGTTGCTTTGTGTTTTATTTTTGAGAAGACCATGACTAAGGAACACATCAAGTGTATTTAACTTGAAGGGAACACTTATACTCCACATTTGCCTTGAGGGTCCTGAGATCATGGAGACTGCCCCTATACAGCTCAGCTGAGGGGTGCTAGCCCACCAGCTCATCCCCCAGGAAAAGATTCCACCTTCACCTCTCACCACTGGCAGATCTCCCTACTGTTTAGGAGACCCCAAGAGCCTCCCTGCATATGGGCTGAGGACCCCTCTTCTCTTATGAGTCAGGAGACCTGGATGTCCAAACGAGTAACAGTGGGGAGAGAAAATGTACAAAGCATTAATGGTAACTTGGCAGCTTGAAGGGGGTAAAAACAACATAATCAGAAAATGTAGCTCTCTGTGAGGAACCTTTTAAAAAAAGAAGCCAGAAGAACTCTAAAAGAAAATAATATAAATTTCTAAGGAGACTACAGAAGTTATTACAAAGGAGCAATCTGAGGAGAAGAAAGAGTTCTTGGAACTCAAAAACATTGCTGAAAAAGGAATTAAGTACCTTGAAGCTCAGATGGAAGAATTATCACATACAGAAAAAAAAATCTCAAAGAAATGGAAATTATGAGTAGAAAATGAAAGTTACACATGGGGGATGCATCCTATTGTTGGTAGAAGGTGAATAGATTCAATCTTCTTGAAAACCTCCATTTAATATTAAGCTGCAAAGATCCTGTTAATAAAGTGCTCACAATTCTAAGAACTACCCTAAAGTATAGGCATGTGAGTCTAAAAAAAGAAGTTCAAAATGCTTTCTCATTGCAAGCTTATTGTAGTAGCTAAAAAGCACATGCAAGCTAAATGTTCATCAATATGGGACTGGTTAAATAAATTAGAGAATTACATAAATAAGCTTCTATTTAGTCACTAAAAAAAAATGAGGAGATGTATATATACTGACTTGAAATATATGTCCACAAAAACTATTAAAAGATAAAAGCATATTTAACAAAATTACATAGTATGACCTTGTTTTGTTGAAAGAATGTTAATGATATTTGTGTATATGTCTAAAGGTTTATGTATGTATATTTGCTTTCATAAGCATAAAAAACAATTTGGAATAATGCCTTCACATACTATTGACAACATTACCTCTGGGAAATGAGGCTGGAGTGTTGGACAAGAACATTCACTTCTTTGTATACTTTAGAATAAATCTGTGAGGTTCTGAACACTTTTTCCTTTTGGTGCTCTTTTATATTTTCCAAAATTTCTGTAATGAAAATAGCTTATTTAATTAAACTTTTACTGTTTAAAGCTAGAAAGAAATCAAAACACAAGAAGTCACATATAAGTAAACTTGGCAAGGCAATGGAAGGGTTTGTTGAGATCTCAGCAAAGGCAGAGCCAATACTAGGAAAAAAACAACAGTGACATCCCAATACCATAACAGAAGCTATTTGAAATGTTTATAAAATTCATACAACACTACAGCAAATAAATAAATGAGCTACTGTTAACAGAATTATTAACAATCTCGAAAAGCCAATCAACTATGATTTTTTAAAGACAAGCCCACTTTGGGTTAAATCAAGACCCAAAGTCAGAAAGAAAAGAGATTGAATGTGGCATATTTTATAACCAGTTAAGGAATATTTTTGACTCACATAGAAAATGCAGCTCTTTGTCTGCTGATTCCTCACTTTGTGCTCAGTAAAGACAGTCATAAGCACCCTATGTTAGCCCTGGGCAAGGTCTCTGCCAAGGGCTTTATATGTGTATTCCTTTGATAAGCACAGCAATCTTAGGAGAGACGTAGGTGCCACATGTTACAGGAAAGGCATTGAGCTACATAAAGACTGATGGACACACATGTGATGTCAGAAACTGAACAAGCGTAAGGTTGAATGATGGTTAGAGGTCACACAGGAGGTCAGTGGAGGATCTGACACTGAACTCCTAGCCTCTGATACTGTTGTCTCTACCTTCAGTGTGGGAGCTGTGGGCAGAGACCCTCAAACTCTCAAGGAGCCAGCACATGAAGAACATTTGGTCAAAGTGAAGAGGATCCACCGTTCACAAATGATAATTTTTACCCAGTAACTGGCGTATTCTACTTATATGAAACCTGCATTGGTTTTCTTATTTTCCCATGTAACTTAAAAGACTATTGGTTCCCAGCATTCCTGGGATTATGTGAGATAGAGAACAAGTATTCTACTGTGTGTGTGTGTGTGTGTATGCACACTCTGTCCCTCAGCATGTCTGAATCTTTGCTACTCCATTGACTATAGCCCACAAGGCTCCCCTGTCCAGGGGAATTTTCCAGGCAGGAATACTGGTGTGGATTGCCATTTCCTTATCCAGGGGATCTTCACAACCCAGGGATTGAACCCATATCTCTTGCATCTTCTGCATTGGCAGGCAAATTCTTTACCACTGTGCCATGTGGGAAGGCCCTATTCCTACCATGCCAATAAGCAAATACTTTAAATTAACATAAAATAGAATTAGTTCTATATTCAGAATAAGAAAGTGGTAGGTAGCCACTTCATCTCAAAATTTATAATTTTGGACTAGCAGGAAGTAACATTGTATATTAGAGAGAGGAATAGGTATACTGATTTGACTCCATGTGTGATATTAGTCAAACAGTTACGTTGGCACTGATGAATTTTTTTGCTGTCATAAAATTTTAAACAGCAGACAACTCAAGTCAAATATTTCAATCAGCAAAAGCATTCATTTTCTTAAAGAGTGTCAATCATAGGTTACAGATCATAACCAGATGGTATCAGCCACAAGAAGCAGAGTGAGAAGTTGAGAGAGATAGGTGATACAGAGAATCCTTTGGTTGGACACCTTGGCCTAGAGCTCCAGGGCTGTCAGTTGACAGATCTCAGTAATCACCAGAGCATAGGAGATTGGATTTCTAACAAGGAGACCAGAGATGGTATCCAAGTGCTTTGGACAAGGCGCATGCCTGTGGACCTGACGATTGAATCAGCCCCAAGCACCACCATGAGCTGAGGATGGTAGATTGCGGTCCTTGCACATCTTATGAGCGTGGCTCCCGTGCTGGGTACAGGCAGAGACACGTTGTGTGTTGTGTCTCCCCAAGGTGGGAGCAAAGGTTCAACTTCCATAACTAAGGTAATCCAGGATTGATATCAGAAGAGCCCATCTGTGACCCCCTGAAGATTCCCATGGGGTGCAAGGATGGACTCTGCTGAGATGCATACAGGGTAAGGCAAATGGTGGCCTGGTCTCTTGATTTTTCAAAGGAGCCAGTTCCTCCTGCCCAGGGCCTGTGCCCTTGATGATGTCCCTTCCTCTGGTGTGCTCTGCTCTCCACATTTGCTCTCTTAACTCCTACCCTGTGGCCACAATAGCACCTCTTGTAGGCATGCTGACTCATAAGTGAAACAGCGCATCAGGACAGTTCCTGATGCACACAGCCCTAGCAGTGTTAGCTGTTATCATTAATATGGACTTTTCATCAGATATTATCCTAACACTTCCCCAGTTAGAATTCCCTGATTTCTCTTTCTAGATTGAATCCCCAAAGACCACCTTCCCACCTCACTGAGCGCCTTGTAATTTTGCACCGTATCACCTCATGATCTTTCCAAGTGTTTAGTTATCTCTTCAATCACACATTATCATGAGGGCAGGGAATGTATGATTAGTGCCCACCACAGAGTCCTTCACATACGAGGCACTGAAGGAACATTTAGCAAATGAGCTAATCATTAAAGTGAAGGGCTCTCTTTCTCCTTTAAGAACTCAGGTTTTCTTTTTCAAATGTGGAAGTAAGCTTAGAAAAGCAAAGGCAAGTTTTTATGGTTTTTAATGGTCTGTAAAACCTCACCACCACAATGTTCTTAATGGCTTTATTTATTTTGTACCCCAAGAAAAACGATTGGTCCTACCGCATTAGGTAGCTACATAAGTTAGTCTCAAGGATGGTTTTGAATAGTTTTCAAAGTAATCAATGATTTTTCTGTGAAATTGTTGCCCAAATGAAGAGCTATTATCCAGTGAATCGGTGAAGTAAGGGACAGTTTTCTTTATTGATACTTTCAAAGCTAAAGAGGAAGCTGTTATGTGAGGCAGTAGTAAAAACTTTTCTCAGTAGGTGAGAACATTCTAAGTCTGTTTCCTAGCAACAATGTCCTCAAAGGAACTGAAGAGCTCAAAATTTCAGAGGAATCTTTGATACACTTTTTGTTTGAGGGGCAAGAGCTGGGTGGCAGGGGAGTGAGGGGAATGTATGTAGGGGGCAGGGCAAGTGATCCTAATTCCTTTGAGTCACTGATACATGTGACATTTTTCTGAATCTCACCATAGGGTCCATCTAAAAAATTCAACTCATTAAAAATGCATCATGCACCTGCCTTACGTAAAAGCTCTGAAAGAAGAATATCCTTTTTTTTTTTTTTCTACGCCCAGCCATTCAATAATTTAGTACATTGTCAATCTAGGAACCCCAACCCCAATCATCTCTATGATTATACATGAGGAATTAGGTGGCTTACTAAAATACTTAGGAATTTTCCAACGTGGATTTGTATCTAATTCAAATTATTAACGTTCTCAGCAGTTGGAAAAAATGAAGATTTGAGGGAGGCCATCTGGGAGAGAAATTTGGGAAAATGGTACAGTTTTGACTGCCAAGAGTGGAGACATTCCCACCCAAGCAAAATGGTCTCTGTAGCTACCTTCCTAGCTCCAATTCCATGAACTTAAGTTAGTTTTCCAAGTTGGCCTTCTGATAGTAATAATAACAATAACAGTAACAATACCAGGTAGCACTCTCTTCAGTATGGGCCAGCCTTATATTACTATCTGACATGTATTATCTTATTTAACCCTTACATCAGTTCTTTGAAATAGCCATTATTTTTATTTCTCTCCATCCCAAAGCATTGAATCAATTTGCCAAAGTCACGCTATTACTAAAAATGGCAGAGGCTGGAAAAATATTGCTCACTAAGGTGACTCATCTGACTCATCCAGATCCATGTGGGTGGCGTGACGAGTGACACGATCTTCTTGTCAGGCTGAGGACATTGTGACTTGACTGCTCAGGCTGGGAGATGACTGGGATCATTTGAATCTCACAACCCAAACACTTCACACCAATCATGGGGACTTACCTGCCATTCTCAATAAACCTACCACCCTGAAAAATACCCTTTTGGATATAGCCACAATAGATTTTTAAAAAATGGACTTGGAAGCGAATTGTCTGGTGGGCTGCCACCTTTAGCAAATTGCTGGCACACCCGGCAGACTCCCTCCAAGCATGGGCACAGTCTAATTGTCCCTCTTTTTTCACTGCCATCTTGAACGAAGAGAAACTTGGCATTGATTTCAACCTCCCCCTGCCCCCAGAAAACTTGGAAAAGTTTTCTTGGAAAAGAAAACTTGTCCACTTATCCCAATAAGCATGAATTGAGAAAATCATAATTTTCAGGAGGAGTCTCAGTTAATGGAACAAAGGGTCAGACCTGGGCCTTCTAGAACAGGGTACTCAGTGAGTATGAACCAGGAGCAAGAGGGTGATGAACTGAGCCAGCAGCCTGTGCAACCAGACTCCATATCTCCTCTCACCAGGATCAGACCTGGGAGACAAGTGAGCATCAGGGGATCTCAAAATTAGAGGATGCTCGGGACAGGGAGCTGAGCGTGCAATGAGGCATCACCTTTGACTCATGTGCTTTCTTTGTGGACTGCAGCTCCCTGTGCCTCCAAGAAGAGTTTCCCAAGAAAAAAATGGTTTCATCTCTAAGCTTCTCATTTTTTCAAACGAGAAAACATATTCAAAGGCTGCACCTTTGGAGGCAATTCAATGCCCTCTTCACTTGTAATTGGTCACTCTGCATTTTTTTTTAACACAGGTTTTTCTCTCTTTGTTTCAGAGGCTACCATTTAAAGACAGGCATTTCACTTGCAGTAAAATGTAAGTACGTTTCCTCCTTGAAATGGTATCTCCTTCTAGCTCTAATTCCTAAAAGCTCCTAATCTTTAAGGCTCCCATCTCACATTGCTGACTTTTTCAAGTCTGGCTCAACAAATGCAGTTTAAATCTAATATTTCACACGCTTAGTTTGTGTAACTTTGTGGAACATTTTATAAGCCGTTTAGGAAGCAGATTGAACCTGGCTGTGGTTGTGAGCAGGTTACCTCTAAAAGAAGGCTAGAAAAAAAGTAAGGAGGAAAGAATTAGACAGCAGTCTTTTAGACATTATGAGAGTGTGACAGCGTGCTTTTGAATATTCAAGTTCTCTCACAAATGGCCGACTACTCTTTATTACTCTTTGTCCGGTTGATCCTTGGAGTCACAGATTGTTTTCCATTTAACAATACTGTAGTTATCTTAATAATTCTTTCCTGTGTGTGCTGCATTACAGCCACTCTCTACACCAGTGTTCTTTCTAGAATGACTCTTGAGTATTACATTTCTTTATTCTTGGTACTCTCAGCATCCCTACCCAAATTACAACCCCCCTCTATTTTATTTTATTTATTTATTTTTTTCCTTTACTAATTTTAATTTCAAAAAATGTGTCAAAATGCCTTCATTTCAAAAACTAAATATTTGTCTTCTCTTTTTTTTTTATGGTACCAAATAAACTTTTTTTTAAATTTTATTTTATTTTTAAACTTTACATAATTGTATTAGTTTTGCCAAACATCAAAATGAATCCGCCACTATTTTAAAAGACAAAATAAAATTATACCAGGTCTGAACTGGCAGTTCTGAGTATTTTAGAGTTTTGCCTTTGAGAATTAGGATGTGACTATTTTTTTCTTTTTTCAATTAAAATGTATCTAATTATTTTAGCCAGATAATATGAACATTCCATCTGCCTCTGGAATAATTTGATTATGAGAATCTAAGAACAAAGACATCTAATGTTCCTTACCTTGCAACATATATCACAAATTCTTAAAACAGGAAAGTCCCACCAGTCACACTAGACTCTATTGTGCAAGTTCAAAAAGCAGAGGATAAATGTGGATTCAATATGAAGACTCTTGATATTCAATAGTAGTTTAAGTGGTAGTGAGTTTCTTGTCACTACAGATAAGTAAGTAGGAGACCAACAACGCCCAGCTCCTGATTCACACAGAATCACTACTGGAAGGTGCGTCTCAGCAGTCACTGAAGCATTTAATTAGACATCTTGGACCAGAGAGAATCCAGAGGTCTCACTTAAATTATACATATTATACATGTTCTAATAAATTCTCTTTGAATCATTCAGACCCTGAGACCAATGATGTGCTCAGGTGAACTGTAAGAAAAACTTAGGTTTTACTGACTTCCCTGGATGATGTCTTCTGTTTGTTCTCTAGAAGAAATTGATCCCACTGCTATTCCCCAAATATCTAAATGTCAGCACAAGAAACATCACCCTTAAAATCATTTACATTTTATGTCTAAGTATTATGCACTCACTGGAATTTGTAAAATGTCAAGTTCTGTGTTATACTGCTTTGGTCTTTATTACATTATCAAGACACCTTCATGCTATAAATGATTTAAGCAGCTTTTCCCAATAGAGTCATTCTAGATTTTATGAGCAATCTTCCTTTTCACGTGCTATCATGAGTATTGTATAAAGGGTAACTTTTGACTGTACTCTCTCTTTTGAACATAGAATGCCATTCGGGAAACACCACCTGTGTTTCTTCCCTGGATATTCATATTTGGCAGGTCTTTTTCATACAGAGTCTGGTTATTACATTTACACTGCTTTTAAATAATTTAATGTTAAATACTAAAATATGGTTGATATATGTTCATGGTAAAAATTAAGTGGAGGGCAATTTAAAGCAGCATTTTAAGTCATTATATGCAAATATGCAACTATAAACACATATATTGGAGAAGGAAATGGCAACCCACTCCATTGTTCTTGCCTGGTGAATCCCAGGGATGGGGGAACCTGATGGGCTGCCGTCTATGGGGTCACACAGAGTCGGACACGACTGAAGTGACTTAGCAGCAGCAGCAGCAAACACATATATGACTGTTAGCTCAAGATCTCTTGATCAAAATTTCAGTTGAAAATGCCTTTTACATCCTAGATTGAGGGTGGGGGGCGAAAATCTAGTTATTTCACTTTGGGTAATTTATGATCATTTTATTTTTACATTTTTTTCTCAAAGACATACAAAGTGCTTGGTGACCTAGTTTATTAATTCTTAGTAAACTTGCACTAGAATTTTATACCATCTATGTACCTTTCCACATCATCTCAGAGCAACTGGCGCAAAGTTGGTCTGACCTGTGGAGTCATGGAAACGCGTTCAAATCATCAGGCTATTGTGACTGGGGTTCATTTTGGCAGCCAGACTCAATAGGCCCCTCTGGAGTTGGCCTTGTGTCCTAATGATGATTGTATTATACAGTCTATACAAATGGAGAACCACCTAATCAGCACTCCATTCAAACAAGGCTTCCATCCACAGTGACTGGCAGGAGGCTTTGCAAGTAGGTCCTGGGAATGTATATGCGCCAAGTAAAACCCCAGCCCCACTGTGGGGGAGGGAGGGCAGCCTTACGCAGGTCAGGAAGGTGTGCTCACTGCAGCAAAAGGGCAGGTGATGAACGGAGCTCAGGAGAAAGAACAAGAAGGTGCGTGTCTGATTCCCGAATCACTCCCTCAGAAATGGTATGATTTTTGGGAATTTTAGTTAACCTCTCAATTTCTAAGTATCCGTATTATGGCTGGGTGGAGAATGAACTGGGAAGAAATACATTTTCTTACCTCCATCTAAGGGTGGTTGTGATAACAGCATAACATTTCAGAAAGATTTTATCATCTAAAAATGCTTTCTATCTTCAAAGGATTCTTATTAATTATTGGAGGCATTTGCTGTTTTTTGTGGAATTCCCAGGGACTCTGGAAGCAAACTTTGGGTCTTAAAATCAATATTTCACAATAGAAGAAAAAGAACTATATGGAGCCATATCGTACCCCTAGGAAGACTTGTACCCACATTTTTTGTTTCTTTTCAATTACACATACTCTTTAGGACCACTGCCTCTGGTGGGAGAACTGTCTTCTGGGTGGTATGGATGAGAAAGTTGCCAAACAAACCTGAATTATCCAGAGGCCTGTAAAATGCACAATTGCTTTTTAAGAGGCCTGGTGATATTGTGTGTTCCTTTCGATTTTTGGCAGTAACGATTTTCTGCAATTTGTGGTTTTGCGATTTTTCTTTACGCAGACAACACTCTGGCTCTCATTCAATGCCCCACTGGTTGGGGGCAAGAGGGGAGGAAAGAGAGAGAGATTCCCTGGGGCTCTGACCACTCCAGAAAAAGAAGGAAATGTTAATGAAATAAGTCAGAAAGAATGCTTGAGACTCGTGGAAGCTGGTTGGTTAGTGGGGAAGAAGCAACTTTTAATAGCCAAATGTGATTAGGATTTTATCAGGGGTTTCCCTGGTGGCTCAGAGGTTAAAGCGTCTGCCTCCCATGAGGGAGACCCGGGTTCGATCCCTGGGTCGGGAAGATCCCGTGGGGAAGGAAATGACAACCCACTCCAGTGGCAACCCACTCCAGTGTTCTTGCCTGGACAATCCATGTTGCCTGGACAATCCCATGGACGGAGAAGCCTGGTAGGCTACAGTCCACGGGGTCGCAAAGAGTCGGACACGACTGAGCGACTTCATTCACTCACTCACTCACTCAGTGGCTTTCATCAGCTACGCAAAGCTGATGAAACTCCTTAACTCCTCTTGACTCTCCACTGGGCTTCGTCTAGATTGCAATCTCAATGTATTTTCTTTTCCTATATTTGATAAGCTTAGAACAGTCTCTTCTACCAGGTCCCATCAGTCTTCTGGCCTTGATGGGATTCTCTTCAAATACTCCATCTTTAAGTGTCTGCTTGCCAGTTAAGTTAACTTGGCTTTTGTAAATTACCTGAAGATCCATGTGCCAGAGTTTTTGCCCTTATCTCTTAGCAGAGGTAGCGCGTGGATGTAGCTTTTATGTAGATGAGAGAAATTTGTTCTGTTTCTGTTTATCATCTCTGGAAAGGCTTTGCTGACTTGTGTTTGCTTTTTTATGACTGCTAGCCATTGCGACTGAAGCGGCTTAGCAGCAGCAGCAGGCATTATGCTGAAGGATTTAAAGTTGCATCCAGGGTGAACTGTATTTCTTCTCTGTTCACTTCTTTATATCTAAAGAAACCCTGTTCTCCGTGGAGTGGAGTAGATATCCCAGGACTTATGCCCACTGTTCCTGGACTTTTGATGCACAAAGGCAATTGTACAGGCCCCTTATTTCTTCTCTTTCTATGACGTAAACATCACTGCTTGTTTTGCTTCTAGAAAGAATAATTATTACTTGTAGATTAATTGTGTAATTTTCACTTATTTGTGTAATATATGGTCTTCCTATATGTTCCCTAGGGAACTGTTTGTATCATTATAAATCATGTGTTTTTAATTTTGGAAGATGCTTTCGACATGATGCTGTTCAACAGCGCCCCCTCGCCAAGCCTCCCTCCTTACAGCACTCTCTAGCGTCTCCAGCCTATGGAAGTCCAATCTGTTTTTTTAGTAGCTCAACCCTTTCAGCTTTATTTTGCTAACCTAAGATAACCTTCAGGTGGTTTGTACTAGTTTTGCTTTTGGAGCTTCTCAGAAGTTCACTGCTTCTTCCACAAGACAACGCTCCAAATATTTTGGAATCTGATCCTCTATACTCCGTGACTCTTCCATGTCCAGGCTAAACATCCTCAATTCCTTCAATCATTCTTCATATGACTTGGTTTAGTTACCCTTTTCCATGTGTCCCAGTCACATTTTTCAATGTTCCTCTTAAAATGTTACAGCCTGAACTGAAAAGAATATTCCCAAGGTGGTTGACCACTGCAGAGCACCAAGGGGGGAAAAAAAAAAGAAAAGCTCTCATTCTGGGCATGTTATTTCTATTACTATGACCTAAGAGCACATTGCAAATGGCAATAGCACTTTAGTCCTGAGATTAATGCTAAAACATCTACTTATGTTATATAGAAGCAGACATGAAAGCAGATTTTTTTTCCCCAGTCCTGTACTTGGTTTGAATATGCAAACCTTAAATTTTATCCTGGTGACAATGATTAGTTTAAGAATATTAGTAGTGGAAACTGTTAGGAGTTTTTTGAATTTGAATTCTTTTAAAATCCTGTGCCAGTTTCGGGACATACTTGATTTGCCTCTTGACTTCATTCAAGAAATGGATTTTTTTTAATTTTTATTTTATTTTTTAACTTTACAATATTGTATTGGTTTTGCCATATATCAGAATGAATCCGCCACAGGTATACAAAAAAAGCAAGTGTCTGGGACTTCAAGCTCCTCAAATATGAAGTCATATTTTATTCATTTGTATCTCCCCTGTTAAACAAACAGATGTTCAAGAAATGCTTTTATGAAACCAGTCAATAAAATCAAATAAGGCAACTTTCCAACACCTGGACAGAGAACCATCTTCTGATATACATCAATGCCCTTTACAAACCAAAAACGAGAGGAATTTTATACTACTGTACTAATGCTTGGTGGTTTTGTAGCAGTATAGTGTGACCCTCAGGGATAAGCTGCCTGGATTCTAATCCCACTAGATTTTGCTACCTGTGTGCTTTGGAGCAAGTTTCTCCCCATCTGGGTCTATTTCCTGATTTGTAAAATGATGATATTAAGTTCTTTGTATCTGCTTCATTTGTTTGTTGCGATGATTAAGTAAACTAATCAATGTCATCTAAAGAATGTAGAATAGCTGCCAAAAATATAAAAAATGATAATTAATAGTAGTAATAATAGTCTTGTTGTTTCTTTTGTTGTTGTTCTCAAGTCATGCTTGTGCAGCTACCCTATCCTAAGGGGAATCAAAGTAAGTTTGGCATTATTTGTTCATAGTGAACCAATATTGCCTTCAAATAATACCTATATTACCAAAATGCTATGTGATCTAATTATATAGAACTCAACTGCTTCATGCCTATCAGAGTTTAGGTATTCAAAAGAACCACAAGTGTCTAAAAAGATGAAAATAATGTAAATTTTACCAAATTCAAAGAGGAATTATGTTATATTCCACAGCAAACTACGCTAAAGATCTTCTTTATCCAAATTCCTCATAGCAGCTTCTCAAAAAACTGACCTCTTTCTCCATACTGCTTATATAGCCTGTGTTGCTTTTTTTCTCACTTCTGTCTTAATCATGTCCAATTCTGCAGGATTAATAAGCAACTAGTCTATTATTTTCAGTCTCCAACAATTACATTTCTTGTATAATTTCACTGTGGTCTTTCCAGCCTATTCCTGGAATATATATATATACATATATATATATATATAAAAACATATGTAGATATCATAAATTTTGCTGATGTAATGGATGTATAGCACAAAGTTCACAAATAGTAATAAAATATGCAATACTCGGTTCAGTTCGGTCCAGTCACTCAGTCGTGCCCAACTCTTTGCGACCCCATGGACTGCAGCATGCCAGGCTTCCCTGCCCATCACCAGCTCCTGGAGCTTACTCAAACTCATGTCCATCAGTCGGCAACGCCATCCAATCATCTTGTCCTCTGTCGTCCCCTTCTCTTCCTGCCTTCAATCTTTCCCAGCATCAAGGACTTTTCCAATGAATCAGTTCTTCACATCAGGTGGCCAAAGTATTGGAGCTTCAGCATCAGTCCTTCCAATGAATATTCAGGACTGATTTCCTTTAGGATTGACTGGTTTGATCTCCTTGCAATCCAAGGACTCTCAAGAATCTTCTCTAACACCACAGTGCAAAAGCGTCAATCTTTCAGTGCTCAGCTTTCTTTACAGTCCAAATCTCACATCCATACATGACCACTGGAAAACCATAGCTTTGCCTAGACAGACCTTTGTTAGCAAAATAATGTCTTTGCTTTTTAATATGCTGTTTAGGTTGTTCATAACTTCTCTTCCAAGGAGCAACCATTTTTTAATTTCATGACTGCAGTTACTATCTGAAGTGATTTTGCAGCCTAAGAAAATAAAGTCTGTCACTATTTCCATTGTTTCCCCATCTATTTCCCATGAAGTGATGGGACTGGATGCCATGATCTTAGTTTTCTGAATGTTGAGTTTAAGCCAACTTTTTCATTCTCCACTTTCACTTTCATCAAGAGGCTCTTTGGTTCTTCATTTTCTGCCATAAGGGTGGTGTCATCTGTGTATCTGAGGTTATTGATATTTCTCCTAGCAATCTTGATTCCAGCTTATGCTTCATCCAGCCCAGCATTTCTCATGATGTAGTCTGCATATAAGTTAAATAAGCAGGGTGATAATATACAGCCTTGGTGTTCTCCTTTCCCAATTTGGAACCAGTCTATTGTTCCATGTCCAGTTCTAACTGTTGCTTCTTGACCTGCATACAGATTTTTCAGGAGGCGGGTAAGGTGGTCTGGAATTCCCATCTCTTGAAGAATTTTCCACTTTTGTTGTGATCCACACTGTGAAATTCTTTGGCATAGTCAATGAAGCAAAAGTAGATGTTTTTTCTTGAACTCTCTTGCTTTTTTAGATGATGTTGGCAATTTGACCTCTGGTTCCTCTCCCTTTTCTAAATCCACCTTGTACCTCTGGAAGTTCTTGGTTCATGTACTGTTGGAGGCTGGCTTGAATAACTTTGAGCATTAATTTGCTAGCATGTGAGATGAGTGTAACTGTGAGGTAATTTGAACATTCTTTTGCATTGTCTTTCTTTGGGATTGGAATAAAAACTAACCTTTTTTAAAATTTTGTGGCCACTGCTGAATTTTCCAAATTTGCTGGCATATTGAGTGCAGCACTTTAACAGCATCATCTTTCAGGATCTGAAATAGCTCAACTGGAATTTCATCACCTTCACTAGCTTTTTTTGTAGTGATTCTTCCTAAGGCCCACTTGACTTGCATTCCAGGATGTCTGGTCTAGATGAGTGATCACACCATCATGGTTATCTGGGTCATGAAGATACTTTTTGTACAGTTCTTCTGTGTATTCTTGCCACCTCTTCTTAATATCTTCTGCTTCTGTTAGGTCCATACCATTTCTGTCCTTTTGTGCCCACCTTTTCATGAAATGTTCCCTTGGTATCTCTAATTTTCTTGAAGAGATCTCTAGTCTTTCCCATTCTGTTGTTTTCCTCTATTTCTTTGCATTGATTGCTGAGGAAGGCTTTCTTATCTCTCCTTGTTATTCTTTGGAACTCTGCATTCAGATGCTTATATCTTTCCTTTTCTCCTTTGATTTAACGTCTCTTCTTTTCTCAGCTATTTGTAAGGCCTCCTCAGACAATCATTTTGCCTTTTTGCATTCTTTTCTTGGGAATGGTCTTGATCACTGCCTCCTGTACAGTATCATGAACCTCCATCCATAGTTCATCAGGCAGATCTAGTTCCTTGAGTCTTTCTGTCATTTCCACTGTATAATTATAAGGGATTTGATTTAAGTCATACCTGAATGGCCTAGTGGTTTTCCCCACTTTTGTCAATTTAAGTCTAAATTTGGTAATAAGGATTTCATGGTCTGAGCCACAGTCAGCTCATGGTCTTGTTTTTTCTGACTGCATAGAGCTTCTCCATCTTTTACTGCAAAGAATATAATCAATCTGATTTCAGTATTGACCATCTGGTGATGTGTATTCTCTTGTGTTGTTGGAAGAGGGTATTTTCTATGACCAGTGTGTTCTCTTGGTATAACTCTATTAGCCTTTGCCCTGCTTCACTCTGTACTCCAAGGCCAAATTTGCCCATTACTCGAGATATGTCTTGGCTTCATGCTTTTGCATTCCAGTCCCCTATGATGAAAAGGACATCTTTTCTGGGTGTTAGTTCTAGAAAGTCTTGTAGTTCATCATAGAAATGTTCAACTTCAGCTTCTTCAGCATTACTGGCTGGGACATAGGCTTGGGTTACTGTGATATTGAATGGTTTGCCTTAGAAACGAACAGAGATCATTCTGTCATTTTTTTTTAATTTAATTTTATTTTTAAACTTTACATAATTGTATTAGTTTTGCCAAATATCAAAATGAATCCGCCACAGGTGTACATGTGTTCCCACCCTGAACCCTCCTCCCTCCTCCCTCCCCATACCATCCCTCTGGGTCGTCCCAGTGCACCAGCCCCAAGCATCCAGCATCGTGCATCGAACCTGGACTGGCAACTCGTTTCACACACGATATTTCACATGTTTCAATGCCATTCTCCCAAATCTTCCCACCCTCTCCCTCTCCCACAGAGTCCATAAGACTGTTCTATACATCAGTGTCTCTTTTGCTGTCTCGTACACAGGGTTATTGTTACCATCTTTCTAAATTCCATATATATGCGTTAGTATACTGTATTGGTGTTTTTCTTTCTGGCTTACTTCACTCTGTATAATAGGCTCCAGTTTCATCCACCTCATTAGAACTGATTCAAATGTATTCTTTTTAATGGCTGAGTAATACTCCATTGTGTATATGTACCACTGCTTTCTTATCCATTCATCTGCTGATGGACATCTAGGTTGCTTCCATGTCCTGGCTATTATAAACAGTGCTGCGATGAACATTGGTGTACACGTGTCTCTTTCCCTTCTGGTTTCCTCAGTGTGTATGCCCAGCAGTGGGATTGCTGGATCATAAGGCAGGTCTATTTCCAGTTTTTTAAGGAATCTCCACACTGTTCTCCATAGTGGCTGGACTAGTTTGCATTCCCACCAACAGTGTAAGAGGGTTCCCTTTTCTCCACACCCTCTCCAGCATTTATTACTTGTAGACTTTTGGATCGCAGCCATTCTGACTGGTGTGAAATGGTACCTAATAGTGGTTTTGATTTGCATTTCTCTGATAATGAGTGATGTTGAGCATCTTTTCATGTGTTTGTTAGCCATCTGTATGTCTTCTTTGGAGAAATGTCTATTTAGTTCTCTGGCCCATTTTTTGATTGGGTCATTTATTTTTCTGGAGTTGAGCTGTAGGAGTTGCTTGTATATTTTTGAGATTAGTTGTTTGTCAGTTGCTTCATTTGCTATTATTTTCTCCCATTCTGAAGGCTGTCTTTTCACCTTGCTAATAGTTTCCTTTGATGTGCAGAAGCTTTTAAGGTTAATTAGGTCCCATTTGTTTATTTTTGCTTTTATTTCCAATATTCTGGGAGGTGGGTCATAGAGGATCCTGCTGTGATGTATGTCGGAGAGTGTTTTGCCTATGTTCTCCTCTAGGAGTTTTATAGTTTCTGGTCTTACGTTGAGATCTTTAATCCATTTTGAGTTTATTTTTGTGTATGGTGTTAGAAAGTGTTCTAGTTTCATTCTTTTACAAGTGGTTGACCAGATTTCCCAGCACCACTTGTTAAAGAGATTGTCTTTAATCCATTGTATATTCTTGCCTCCTTTGTCAAAGATAAGGTGTCCATATGTGCATGGATTTATCTCTGGGCTTTCTATTTTGTTCCATTGATCTATATTTCTGTCTTTGTGCCAGTACCATACTGTCTTGATAACTGTGGCTTTGTAGTAGAGCCTGAAGTCAGGTAGGTTGATTCCTCCAGTTCCATTCTTCTTTCTCAAGATCGCTTTGGCTATTCAAGGTTTTTTGTATTTCCATACAAATTGTGAAATTATTTGTTCTAGCTCTGTGAAGAATGCTGTTGGTAGCTTGATAGGGATTGCATTGAATCTATAGATTGCTTTGGGTAGTATACTCATTTTTACTATATTGATTCTTCCAATCCATGAACATGGTATATTTCTCCATCTATTAGTGTCCTCTTTGATTTCTTTCACCAGTGTTTTATAGTTTTCTGTATATAGGTCTTTAGTTTCTTTAGGTAGATATATTCCTAAGTATTTTATTCTTTCCATTGCAATGGTGAATGGAATTGTTTCCTTAATTTCTCTTTCTGTTTTCTCATTATTAGTGTATAGGAATGCAAGGGATTTCTGGGTGTTGATTTTATATCCTGCAACTTTACTATAGTCATTGATTAGTTCTAGTAATTTTCTGGTGGAGTCTTTAGGGTTTTCTATGTAGAGAATCATGTCATCTGCAAATAGTGAGAGTGAAGGGCTGGAAAAAGATTTTCCATGCAAATAGGGACCAAAAGAAAGCAGGAGTAGCAATACTCATATCAGATAAAATAGACTTTAAAACAAAGGCTGTGAAAAGAGACAAAAAAGGTCACTACATAATGATCAAAGGATCAATCCAAGAAGAAGATATAACAATTATACATATATATGCACCCAACACGGGAGCACTGCAGTATGTAAGACAAATGCTAACAAGTATGAAAGGAGAAATTAACAATAACACAATAATAGTGGGAGACTTTAATACCCCACTCACACCTATGGATAGATCAACTAAACAGAAAATTAACAAGGAAACACAAACTTTAAACGATACAATAGACCTGTTAGACCTAATTGATATCTATAGGACATTTCATCCCAAAACAATGAATTTCACCTTTTCTCATTCTGTCATTTTTGAAATTGCACCCAAGTACTGCATTTTGGATTCTTTTGTTGACCATGAGGGCTACACCATTTCTTCTCATGGATTCTTGCCTACAGTAATAGATACAATGGTCATCTGAACTAAATTTACCCATTCCAGTCCAATTTAGTTCATTGATTCCTAAAATGTCGATGTTCACTCCTGCCATCTCCTGTTTGACCACTTCCAATTTACCTTGATTCATGGACCTAACCTTTTAGGTTCCTATGTAATATTGTTCCGTATAGCATCAGACTTTACTTCCATCACCAGTCACGTCCACAACTGGACGTTGTTTTCACTTTGGCTCCGTCTCTGCATTCTTTCTGGACTTATTTCTCCACTCTTCTCCTGTAGCATATTGGGCACCTACTGACCTGGGGAGTTCATCTTTCAGTGTCATATTGTTTTGCCTTTTCATACTGTTTGTACTGTTATTTATTGTAAATTTCATATAACCAATTGATTCTCACACAACACTTTCCATTAATTTTTGCTAAATCTTGTACTTGTAGTCAACCAATGGCTGTAATTGATGAATAAACGTAGTTTACATATAAATGTGGTTGATATTTATATTTATGTTAATGAGTAAGACAGAGATTCCCCCAGTAGCTCAGCAGGGCTTCCAGGGTGGCTCAGTGGTAAAGAACCCACCTGCCAATTCAAGGAGACACAGGTTCAATCCCTTGGTCAGGAAGATCCCCTGGAGGAGGAAATGGCAGCCCACACTAGTATTCTTGCCTGGAGAACCTCATGGACAGAAGTGGCTTGTGGGCGACAGTCCATAATTCACAGAGTCAGATATGACTGACTGAGCACAGCACTCAATGAGTAAGACAAAAGTGAAACAAAGATGTGTGTCACAGACCCACCCATTCATTAAGAATGTGAGCAACTTCTTTACTAAGTTGGATAATTTTTTTAATACTATAAAATATTTCCTCAAGTTTCTGTATTATTCACAACTCACAACATATTGAGTTATAAACTCAATATTCCTTTTTGCTTGCTCTGCTTTACTAATATTTTCTACCTCACTTTCTTAAATTTAGACAACCAATAACACAATAAATCAGGATTTGATTTGTAGTGTTTATCTATTTTTTGGGGGTAGATACTTTTATCATGGCCAGTTTCAAGCAACTAACATGACATCACTGAATATGGAATCAAGAAAGGATCCTAATACCTTTATATGGTGTTTCTACCATACACATGCAATAGACGCAAATAACCACAGAAGAAGACGTAATAATAAAATGTCATAAAACAGATATGAAGTGATGAGTTTTGAGTATTAGACGTCTATTCAAATTTTTTTCATTTAGTTTCACTTATGAGAGTAACCTGGGGCTTCCCTGGTGATTCAGATGGTAAAGAATCTGCCTGCAATGCAGGAAATCTAGGTTTGATTCCTGGGTCGGGAAGATTCCCTGGAGAAGGAAATGGCATCTGAGCAACTAACACACACACATAAGAATAAGCTATACAATGACCTTTGAACTGTGCAAGTCCACTTGTATGTGGATTTTTTCAATAAATATTGAAAAAACATTGCAACAACTTGAAAAAAATCACAAATTGTACAGCCTAGAAATAACAATAAAGAGAAATTAGTATGTTCTGAATGCATAAAACATGTAGATATACACATGGCATACAAAATGCGTGTTAATCAACTGTTTGTGTTTTTGGTGATGCTTCTTGTCAACAGTAATTAAGTTGGGGTGAGTGAAAAGTTATATGTAAGTTTTCTACTGCACAAGGAATCAGCACCCCTAACTTCCACATTGTTCAAGAATCAACTGTAGGTTTGTTTTTTATTTTTTGCATTCTTTTATCCTTTAAATTTAGCTAGTATTGAGTTTATTTGTTCTTTGAAAACTTTACATGAATCTCACTTTTCTTGAGACTTTCCTTCTCTCCCTGTTTCCATCCCATTCTCCTCACATTGCCTTCTCTATAACTTTTTCTGTTGCCTCTGCTCCACCCGCCTCACCAGGACTCCCAATCCAGCCAAATATCTGATAGAGGCTTATGTTCCTGCTCCATGGCTTTACTGAGGACATCCAAGCTCAGTCATTTGATAAAGTTGAGTGTATTTTCTTCAGCTTCCCTAGGCCACAACTGAATCCCAAGCAACAGTTTTCTTACTCCTTTGACAAGTTGAGAAGACTCACATTACCTCCTGGCCTCAATCAGTGAGCCCAGCTTTAGCTTCCCACTTGATATGAAGACTGCAACCCTCAGAAACTGCGGGTGCAGAACTCCTAGCCCTCCTGATTCTAGTCCTCCCTTGTTCTGATTCCAAACTGAAGCTCAGCTAGAGGGCTTCACCCCTCCACTTACCTCTTTATGTTCCTGTATTATTTGTTATCTTCAGAGTTAATGAGTTTCTCTGTGAGCAAGGCTGTATCTTTTTGATACTTTATCTACTTCGTTGAGTCCCATATACTTATATGGTTTTCTGGGGAAATGAATTGGGATAATTATGTGATTTTTTAAAATATAAAGGATTACAGCAATAAAGGGAAACACTAGTATAAAGCTGATGTATGGTCTCTGCCTAGAAAACACCCCCTTTCCTTTTTGTCTACCTGAATCTTAATAAGTTTTCTCTGGCTACTTACTCTAACTCATGTTTTGTCTTCCTTCAGTTTAGCCTCATAAATATATATTAAGTTCTACAACATATCAAGCACTATACTAGCACTGAGAATACAATAGTGAAGAAGACAGGCATGGTCCTTGTCTTCATGGAACGTGTATCTAGTATTGTCATTGTTTAGTCTCTAAGTTGTGTTCGACTCTTTAGCCACTACGTGGATGATAGCCTGCCAGACTCCTCTGTCTATGGGATTTCCCAGGCAAGAATACTGGAGTGGGTTGCCATTTCCTTTTTCAGGGGATCTTTCTGATCCAGGGATCAAACCCATGTCTTCTGCATCAGCAGGTGGATTCCTTACCACTGAGCCACCTGGGAAACCCATATCTAGTATGGGAAACAGCTAAACAAAAATTTGCTGTACAGTATAATAATAATATTAAAGACCTTAGCAATTACCATTAGAGCATCATATTTTACAGCTGATTACATACTCATTTTATTATTTTATGATTTGTACACATGGATTAACCATGTTTCCCCAATTCTGAAAGAACCATGAAGATAGTGAATATATATCCTGTATATATATTCTCTTATTTATATCTTTGAATTCACACATTAAGCTGGGGATCCCTGAGCACACAGGATTAAGTAGTCTTCATACTGCAGTAGGGTAAAAGGCACCAGAGCGAACAAAGAGGTAACTTTAAGGTCAGCTATTATTGCTTTTCGTCAATGGCCATTACAGAAGTTATAGAACAGTTTGTTGGTACAGAGTGATCTTTTAAGTCTCAGTGTACGGTCAGAATAAGACTATTATGCTAGAGTTAATTTTAAAAAGAAACAGCAGATTATTGTGTCTCCATGTTAATTCAATTTTAAGGCTAAAATAAAGAAACTTTAAAGTGGCTAAAGTAACTTTATTCCTGATTTATGAAGCATCTCATCTTTTAAAAGGACAGAGGCAGACCAAGGAGGAGACACAATTCTACATAAAAGACACTGTAAAAGCTAACTGTTCAGATCATGAATAGATACTGGGTTAAAGGACCTCCAGGAAACCTCTAGCATATACTTCAATATTTGGATCAAATTAAAGATAATAAAATTACACCCACCAGATGAACATAACAAGAGACAGAAAATACCAAGTACTAGTGAGAATGTAGAATAGCTGGCATTCCCATATACTGCTGGTAGATGAAACATTTGGTACAACCACTTTGGAAAACTAACATTATCTCCTAAAGATGAGCATAGGCATACCTGTAACTTAGTGATTCTATTATTTTATCTACACCCAAGAGAAACGCACTGTGGTATATTCACACAGCAAAATAACTGTAGAGCAATGAGAATATACAATCTACAACTACATGGAGCCACATGAATAAATCTCACAATGTTGAATGAAAGAAGCCAGACATTGGAAAGTGCTAATGCAATTAACAAGCATTATGAATTCATCTGGGGAGAACGAATACCTGTTGAACCTTTTCCATTTTATCTTTTTTCCACTAAATGCTGTCATATCAGCAACAGTTGGAGCAGATTAAAGTTATTAGAAAGACTATAAGACAGCAGAGTTTCCATCTGAAGAGGTCAGTGAGTTAGGATAGGAGAGGAATACTAGATATCCAGTGAATGAGGCCATGTTCTCAGCCAGAGACTCTGTGGCAATGGGAACAAGAAGTGAAACTTGAAAAGAGAGGCTAAAGGCCAGTAAGAAAATCCAAAACAATTGAAAGGGATGGTACAGTGAGTTAATGTTACCATTTAAATACTCAACCACCCAAAGATGGGAAAGAAAGAAGACCCCATACTTATAAGAAAGACCACACAGTGGCAAAAGAGGAACACACCCTGATCTGACACCAAGATCACACATCTCCTGGTAAAGTTAGGCAAAGTATAGCTGGAGAACGATTAGAAGGTATAATGAGATATGGAAGCCAGAAATGGGACTGCCTTTCCTAAACACAGCAGATACGTCAAGAAGCTCTCAGGTAGACTATCATTAGGACTACCATAACCTTCTCACCATGAGAACCAACTCAGGAAAAATGTTCAAAGGGCTGTATTTATTAAAATTATACAAATATATGCATTTCAAATCTGGAATTACAGTTTTAATTTCCAGGTACATTAAGGGGTATTGAAGAATGTTATACATTTATTAAAATTTAGAACTTATATAAGTAAAAGTGAAAATAAACAAATGGGATTTAAGCAAATGTAAATGCTTTGCACAGCAAAGGAAACCATCAATAAAATAAAGACAACCTATGGAATGGAGAAAATGTTTGCAAATGATACAACCAACAGGGAGTCAATATCCAAAAAACAAAAACTCTAAATCAAAATATACATGTACCACAGTGTTCAGAGCAACACTATTTACAATAACCAAGGCATGGAGACAAGCCAAATGCCCATCAATAGATGACTGGGTTAGGAAGAAGCGAGATATACATACGTACATATCACACACACACACACACACACACACACACACATATACACAGATTAGCATATGATTCAGTCATAAAAAAGAATGAATGTAACGCAGCAACATGGATGGACCTTGAGAATGTCACACTTAGTGAAGTAAGCCAGACGGAGAAATACAAATACTACACGTGCATGCTAGGTTGCTCCAGTCACGTCCAAGTCTTTGTGACTCTGGACGGTAGCCCTCCAGGCTTCTCTATCCATGGGATTCTCCAGGCAAGAGTTGTGGAGCGGGTTGCCATGCCTTCCTCCAGGGGATCTTCCCAACCCAGGGATTGAACCTATGTCTCTTAGATCTCCTGCATTGGCAAGTGGATTCCTTACCACTAGTGCCACCTGGGAAGCCCACAAATACTATATGATATCACAAGACTATATAATATCACTATGTGGAATCTAAAAAATAACACAACGGAACTGATATAGGAAACAGAAAACAGACATAGAAAGCAAACTTATGGTTACCAAAGCAGAAAGCAGAGGGAGGAGGGAGGGATAAATTAGGATTATGAGATTAACAGATACAAAATATTCTATGAAAAATACATAAGCAATAAAGAATTACTGTACAGCTCAGGGAAATATATTCCATATCTTATGATAACTTATAATAAAATATAATCTGGAAAAAAGCTGAATCACTATGCTATGTTCAGTATTGCAAATCAACTCTACCTCAATTTTAAAAAAACCCTATATAATTATTATATTCTATAATTCTCGGCCTTTAAATACATTTTCAGCTCAGTGAAACTTCACTGTAGTTGGCCAGAGTTCGGCTATAGCCCGTCATGAAATATCAGAGATGGGGTGGGGCGTGGGAGTGCAGAAAGCAGGAAGGAGGGCCAAGATGCTGTTCGGAGGGAAGTTCTGAAGGGCACAGGGTGCGGCAGGAAGGGAGTGTGACGTAAGACACTGTGTACATGATCGGCTTTCCTTTCCTATTCATAACCTATAAACTTCAGTGTGTTAATTTTTAAATGTGTGTCCAGCATGTGCTAATTGTCAAGCACTGCGCTAGGTAAGGCAGATGAAGATCCCTTAGTAAAGACAGACTCTCTGTGCTCCTCTTCATTCCAGTGGAGGCATCAAGGTGAAGACAGGACAGAATAACTCTAAGGGAATAACTTCTTGTGCAAAATTTTCCCCAAATGGAGAAGAAACCATGTTTAATCATTTTTCCTGGATTGTTGTCTTTCCCAAGATTCTCGCCTCCTTCCTTGTGTGCTTGGTACCCCAAGTCACATGCCTAAAGTAAACACTCTGAATGACTCAAAGTTACTGCATCATGATTCCTAGGCCTCGGTCTTCAGGGCCCAGCAACCTAAGTACAGAGAGGAGTTACTCAGCTCTGAGAGGCCCTCTCAAAAACAGATCAAGAGAAAGCTGAATGACTGAATGATGTTACTGCTCATCTTTAAGTTTTGGGGCGTTTTTTTTTTTAATTTTTATACCTGAGATTAGATACCCAGTCCTTTCATAAATCCAGAAAAACTGCATGCAGTCAGCAAGGAAGGGCTGAATATCACTGGATCCAGAGACCCTAAGACCCAGAACTAGAGCTGTCGTTCTAACAGGAGAACCGCCAGGGAGTGGAGTGTTAAGAGAACAAGCTTGCTCGGAGACTCAGCTTGACCCTCTGAAGCTTGTCTCAACTCACCCCTCAGTGAAACAGAAAATTTAAGCCACTGCTTTGCTTTGGAGAAGGTTTTACTTAGAGAAGGATCAACCTTTTGTTCATTAAAACTTGAGGGTACTTCTTTAATCTTAGTAATTAAGATTCTTCTAATTTCAGTATGTGTTTTCCAAAAAAAAAGGCTTTCAATAGTATTGAGTATTTGAATTATCAAACATTTGCTGATTGCTTACTTGTCTGTAGCCTCTTGAAATTTGCTAGGTCTTGCTCCCAAAAGGCATTACTTGTGTTTTAATTTCTAATATTCAGCGGTCCTTTCTTTTTTGCCATCTGCAAATTTAACTGTATAATATTCAGCAAAAAGCAAAAAAAAAAAAAAATTTAAATCATGTGAGAAATGTTGCCCACCTTCTCACCCACTGATCCTTTCTCAGGCACAAGACTCACTGGAGGCCCAAAGTTGGAGGTTCCTCAGGTCATTCGTTTCATGCACTTTAATGACTCTCCTGGAGTGAAGGTCTCACCAAGTGGAGAGAGATCCCAGTATTTAAAGATTTTCTTTTGCCTATCACGGTGCCTAAACCTGAGATAACCCTTTACTTGGTGCTCAACAGTGATCTTTCCTGCCACACTAAATGCTTAGATTTATTAAAAGGTGGCCCCACAGTGTGTTATGGGTAAGTTAATGAATCTTCACAGGCTAATTTTGACAATTAGCAATTTTTTACCTTACACATCAATTTTAAAACCTAAATCCCTCGTGGTTTGTGACTTTTGTGTGGTTCTTCAATTTTATTAACACTGTTTTTAAGCTGATAGAAACACTTAAAGTAATACTATTTTATTCGGACAAGAGAGATAATTTTATTTACAATGTTTTAAAGGAAAGCACATTCTAGTCCATTTTAATTATGTCATTAAAATGAAGACTAAATAGAAGTAGGGGCTAAGAGACACTATCAAGAGAAAAGCAATTCTCTAAGGAAACTGGAGAATCCTGCTTTTATTTTGAAATTTTAACACAGACCTGCAGGAGCTGTGCTGGTAATTGGTTTTTATAGTTTTGCTACAGCACTAAGTCATGTTTTATGGATTCTTTTATAGGAGAGCTGTGTTGCAATTTATTAAAAGGGAAGACAGACAGCATCAACCTACTAAAAGGTCAGAGAGAAAAAAGCAGATGGGTCTCTTTCCCTGAATCAGGTTAAAATGGTCCTGCCTGTCAAGAAAGCCATCGCTTTGAAGAATTCATTATTCACCCCAAAAGAGGCATCTGTAATCAATGTTGCTCCTTTCTATTTCCCACACCACAACTACCACCTCTAATCAGATGAGGAAGAAATTCAGTAGTAATTGCAAGGCGATTCCAAATTGCATTGGAAATATAACTTGGGATATAGGCTACCCAGACTGGAGTCCGCTTCCTAATTGGTATGTTTGGAGCAAACCTACCTCATTCATGGCATCATCATGGGCAAAGGCTTCAGTAAGGACTGAACTGAGAGACCTTTTAATCTGTTCTGCCTCCAAGAAAAGAATCTCAAAGAGACCAAGCCCCTCCAGAGACATAATAACGTCAGTCAGTCTCTAACCCATCTCTGCAGCTCTAGTTAACGGCTGCAGCTCAAGTTACAAGGTTGCCCAGCTCTGTTTGTTGGATTCATTCCGTTTCCAACCTTCTCTCATTATTTTCTTTACAAACCCCTTTTGTATTTTTTCCCTTGTGGGTCTCATGCTTTGAAGAACTTAGCTTATTAAACAAACAGTTAATGAAAAATAAGTGTTACAATTTTTATGAACCAAAATGGGAAATTGCCCATCAGAACTTTGATTTTGCGGACGTGTTCAGCATTACCACGTGAGTTATTACAGTCCTCTAAAGAAAAAAAGAAACTTTGAATTTTCAATTAGACTTTTTAGAAATGTAGGCAGTCTTCTATTGGCTTATACATCATTAAAATGCTGAAGCCTAATAATACATGAAGGTCTAAGGGTAGTTATCCACATTATAAGGGAGTTTCCATTCAGAGACCTTAAGAATGTTATAAAATCTCTGCTTAGTTCTTGCCTTTCAGGCACAAGCTACAAACATGAGTTACTCATTTCAGGGTGCTGTTTAATTCTCTTCACTTGAGAACACACAGTTAACCACCTTGAGCCAATGGAACCACAAACCCGGGTAAAAGATCTACCACTTTCTGTAGGTAGAACAGCTGCCTTCTGACACCTGTGCTTATTGCAAGAATCATATCCCTCACTTTCCATTTTCCATTCACGTTTATAAAATAAGGAAATAAAATACACTACTCAGATAACTGACCAATAAATGCTACTTTTCAGGCAATGATGGCTTTGCTTGCTTGTTGGCAAGAAGCACCCCCTAAAGAAAACTTGGCATGGCTGTTTGGTAAGGTATAAGTCTGCATTTGGTAGAGGAAATGAGACCTAGGGACTTAAATATATAATATACAGAAATGTAAGTCATTTGAAAGTCAAATTTTAAAAGTTGAGAACTAAAGTATCAGAAGTAAGACACAGATTTCCGACATATATTTCATATCTTAGACTAACAACTCTATGTAAAAAACAAACAACTCTGAAGTAAATATTTCAGCTTATTAATATATAGCTTTTTAATATTTCAGCTTTTTATAATATTTTTAATATACTAGCTACATAATACCAGTTATTACCACTTACAGAGTTTTGATTATGTGCCAGTATGTGGGTATACAAACACCCAATTAGTATACCCATGTGCGTGCAAATTAGATATTTGTTTTCACATATTTTTTCCTGATTATCTGACTTAATCTTATTAATAACACTGAAAAATGGGATTTTTTAAGCATTTTACTATAGAAACCAAAGGTCAACTATGAAGCATTTTGTCCAAGATCATGTGCACCTACAAAAAGATCTGGAATTAAGATTAAGTTCATCTGACTTTAAAAACCATGTTCTTTTTTCCACAGTTAAATGTCCTCTTAAGATTGCTTATTGAGACTGAATAGAACTGTTAAATCCTCCTGCCTTTGAACATAACCTCAATATATTTCTCTCTAAAGCTACATTCTAGAAAACTTAAATAGTGGATAGCAAGGTCCTGTTTGTCATATATTCGGTTTTAACTACTATCAGTTGTGGAGAATTGGACAGAACAGTGCCCACTTAAATTGAGCTTGTCTAAATGCCTGTTTCTCATAAATTCCCCAAGATTTTCTCGACCATCCATTCATCAGTGTACAGCAACAGATTCTGTTTCCATTTATTATACACCTCTCCGTGCTGGCTACTTAACTATGTTCCTTATGTTAAGTTATCGTTGTTGTTTTAGTCACTAAGTTGTGTCTGACTCTTTTGCAACCCCGTGGACTATTGCTTGCCAGGCTCCTCTGTCTATGGGATTTCCCAGGCAAGAATACTAGAGTGGGTTGCCATTTCCTTCTCCAGAGGACCTTCCCAACCAAGGGATTGAACCCGCATCTCCTGCATTGGCAGGGGGATTCTTTACCACTCAGCCACCAGGGAAATTACTTATAGAAGTTATACCTGGAGAAATAAATGTTGAAAGAATGTAAAATTTAATGTCATTAAATAATCAGAATAGTATTATGAGGCTTAAGTTACTATTTTCATGTAGGTAGAAGACAGAGGTTTGTTGAAGCCATACAGTGAAAAAATCAGGAAGCTGAAATCCAAGTGTCTATCAGGCCCCAAAGACCGTGATCTTCCCCTGAAAGACCTTACCTGAAAGTTACAGCAGATGGAGTGTCTTTGCTTTCAGGTTCTGGAAATTAGACTTTATTACATTTGGTATGGAAATCTATGTAATACTTGTCACGGTTTCCCAAGAACAGAGGCTAAGGCAAGGATGAAATTTCATGTGCGTGCAATGTTGCATGCTCAGTCATGTCCAGCTCTGTGACCCCTTGGATTATAGTCCACCAGACTCTTCTGTCCATGTGATTCTCTAGGCAAGAATACTGGAGAGGGTTGCTGTTTCCTCCTCCAGGGGATCTTCCCGACTTGGTACGTGTGGTTTATTAGAAGGTGATTGAAGGAAATATGGGTAAGAAAGAAGCGGAGCATAGAAGGAAAATTGGCTTCCCTGGTGGCTCAGACGGTAAAGAATCTGCCTGTGATGCAGGAGACCTGGGTTTGATTCCTGGGTTTGGAAGCCCTTCTGGAGTAGGAAATGGCAACCCACTCCAGTATTCTTGCCTGGAGAATCCCATGGACAGAGAAGCCTGACGGGCTGCAGTCCATGGGATCACAAAGAGTCGGACACGACTGAGTGACTAACACACACACACACACACACACACACACACACACACAGAAGGGAAGGTTAAAAGGTACATTATCAAACAAGTTAACATGTGGACAGTTGGAACTTAATCCCACTGGGAGACAAGGATGCCACGAGGACCACACTGCCATTGGAAATAGCATGGAATGGAGCTGAAAACTCCCCAGTCATGTCCAGTCTGGCCAGAACAGCTTCAATATCAATAGGTGAGTAAGTCACCTATAGCTAAGATTGTTCTGACCTTTGAGATTTTCACAAGGTAAGGTTGTTGAAAGATATAAGAATAGATTTGATGAAAGAACAGAATTATCGTGTTCATGCCCAGAAAGTCTCAACATTATAAAAATGTAAGTGATCTCCTAATCTGTAAATGAAAAAGAAACTCAAACAGAATATCCACAGGTTTATTGAGAACTTGGCTTGATTCTAAACTTCATATGGAAGAACAAAGACAAAACAAAGGCAAGAACAATAGCCACAGCAATTCTGAAAAGGGACAAAAATTGAGCAAATTCATCATGAACAGATAGGTAGACTTGTAAAGTTGCAGTCATTCAGATAGTATGTACCGTCACTGATGCTGCTGCTGCTGCTGCTGCTGCTGCTGCTGCTAAGTCGCTTCAGTCGTGTCCAACTCTGTGCGACCCCATAGATGGCAGCTCACCAGGCTCCCCCGTCCCTGGGATTCTCCAGGCAAGAACACTGGAATGGGTTGCCATTTCCTTCTCCAATGCATGAAAGTGAAAAGTGAAAGTGAAGTTGCTCAGTCGTGTCTGACTCTCAGCGACCCCATGGACTGCAGCCTACCAGGCTCCTCCATCCATGGGATTTTCCAGGCAAGAGTACTGGAGTCAGGGATAGACAAATAGATATGGCACTAAGAGGTGATCTCAAAAATGGAAAGTAAAGGAGGAGGTTTAAGACTTCAGTGGAGAAGGTGGACTACTTATTCAGTAAGGGATGCAGGTCTGTTGACTTTTCATGTGGAGATAAATTACATAGGGGTTTCACTCTTTTCCATATGAAAAAATAATAGTCTCACAGTACTTTCTGAGAGTTGATCACTGGGGCAGCTTCCAGTGCTTTCGGATTTTTCTGCTATACCATTGTCGGCATTTTTTTCCTAAGGAAAATAAAAGCTTCTGTGAAATGGTTTTATTATATGCATTTACACAGTGGTTGAAACAAGGGTTTGGACATTGAACATCTCCTCAATAACCTTCCTTTCTCCCAGAACCTCCATAGAAATAGAATGCCTGTTTTCTCATAAAAACGGAGCAGAGAGGCAATAAAACCTCAGGATCCTCCATTCTCTTTTTTCTTTGAAAGTTTAAGTTTCATAAAACTCAGTTTTACTTTGTTTAGATTCCAGGGTTCTATAGGCCCTCTGCTGTATTTTGGCTGCTTCAAAATGCAAGGCAAATAAGTCTCATCTGATCTATCCATTGAAACAGTAGTTCAAATGCTTTTGGAGCCAAGTCCCAACTCATAAAAAAGAATATCATAGCTGATTAGTAATGTCTGCCATGGACACAATAGGGAAAGTGACAGTATGCAGGCCAAGAATTTATCATTCTTTAATTTGATGTGTTTCTATCCAGAAATATAAGCATATTCTTACGTCCTTAATCTAAGGAGATTAATATTATAATTCAAATAAATCAATACCAACTTCTGCCCACAGAATATTTTTTCATAAAGCACCTGATTAGAATATGCTGCACAAACTAGATTTATCCATCATGTTGCAGCTCTTCGAGAAGGAAAGGGGAGAGCCTACCCTCAATAGTTATTTGGCTTAAGCAAGCCAAGAGTTGATTAGGGAATATGATATGCAGCCCAGGGTTTCCCTTCTAAATACAATATATATGATAAAATTATGTTTTATCATATATCTAAAATGGTATAGCCTTCATCAATAATCACTCGAAACTTTATTACTTTTAAACAGTTTGAACAATTTTTCCCATGCAGGAAAGTTGGAGGGCAACCTAAACCTGGCACATCATTTTATTTGTTGAAAATATTTATATTTCACTTCTATCAAAGAAAAAATTGGAGCCACTTACAACAAAAGCCATATACAATCTTGTTAATAAAAAAAAAGATAGGCTTGTTAATGACAATAGATTGGTCATTTTTCTCCAAATAAAGCCAAATTGTGTTTACACAGTATTTTTAATTGGGTTCTTTGATATGGGAGCTTTACATAGCTTTGCAATACTGTAAAATAAAGTTTCAACTGAAACTTATAAGAGGGGCTCTTAAAAGCATGATCTGTGACTCAAGAAATAAAGTAATAAATATAATCTTATGAAAGAATAGGTTGGTGATTTTTTTAAATGAAGTTTCTGTTTCTAGGGCAGTTTTCATGCTAGTTAAGCCAACAATGGACTTAGTTGCATTTATATCAGCAAAGACTTTTGTTTGCAATTGGCAGAGAGTATATATCTCTTGCTGCCCTAAAGATTTTCTCTCCGATGTCCAAATTTTCAGGTTAGGCATTCATCTTACAATCACACAGTTTTCATTTTCACTTATTGTTTTGATGCTAAAGATCACCCACTTGACCTCATCTCATTTGTTGTAACTCCCACCCTAGATGAAGCTTCAAGGCTAACATGGAAACACATGTTCTATCTGGAGAATTAAAAGGGAAGAGAGTAACCAATATGCCTAACTTCTGTAGAAAGAGATCTTGGGGTCCCTAGAAAGACTCCTAGTATATGAGCATTAAGAATCTAAAAGTGTGCACGTGTTCCCAGTTCTTGGCAAAACCAATACAATATTGTAAAGTAATTAGCCTCCAATTAAAACAAATAAATTTAAATTAAAAAATTTTAAAAAATAATAATAATAAAATAAAATGCTGCTAGGTAAAAAAAAAAAAGAATCTAAAAGTGGAAAAATGAATCAAGGGCTGAGGAGAGCTTAATAACATGAATATCAAGATGTCTTATTCAGATGCTGGAGCTGAGTCACAAATCTGTCTTTAAATCAGTGGTTTATATCTTTTTGTACTGAGTTATGGGCACCTTTGAAGATATAATAAAGGATCTGAAGCATTCCCTCAGAAATAAACAAAAAAAGAATCATTTATCAAAAAGTTATCAATAAAAATAAGGTTTTTTTTAAATACCATAAAGTTTTCCTAACAATTCAATTTTAATTGTAACAACATATAAATAGATAGATGTTTAAATATTCATTAGGAAGAATAACTGGAAATATTTTTTTGAAGTATCATCATAAACATTTAGAAGGAGTTCCCTACTTCTGGGGTTGGGGAGTGAGATGGTCAATACCCCACAGAGTTATAAGAGGACTAGGAATCGATATCCACATCAAGAATTATTTGTCTACTGAATGACTCATATTAATGTAGCCATCTCTAAGTATATATATATATATATGCTTTTTTAATAAATGAAATAAAAAATTAGAAGGAAAAAATCCAAAATTTGAGAAGCTATTGGAGAATGTATCGATTTATTCGTTCATCCCTCCACTTATAAGCTCAACAAATAGTTATTAAACGCTGGCCAATGGACATTAGGATATTGAGAATAAATTCTAGGGGTTTCCATCAGATCATAAACTCCTTGAGGGAAGGTAACAAGTGGGCTCAAGGCAATTAGCTGTTAGATGTTTCGTTTACGCTCTGTGGCGTGATCGCAGCACACAGCTCCCAAGCTGGCCTCTACCTGCCATTCAGTACCTCTCTGGGTTGATGATACATGCTTAGAGCATGTGGACTCCTTTATACATCCAGGGTTGTCACCACTGAGGGGGACTTTAAAAATCACATATTTCTACTTCTTCACTTACAGATAGAATAAGAGGAGGCCTGTGGGATAAAGTGACTTCTCTAAAGTTACCATTTCACCAGTGAGGGAATCAAGGCTGGAACTCTTGTTATTATGTTCTTTTCACTACAGAAAAAAATGAAGGTAGTAAATTTGCAAAGTGAAAGGGTTAGTTAGTCAGCCATCTCTGATTCTTTGCAACCCCACGGATGGTAGCCTGCCAGGTTCCTCTGTCCATGAAATTTTCCAGGCAAGAATACTGGAGTGGGTAGCCATTCCCTTCTCCAGGGGATCTTCCTGATCCGGGGATCAAACCCTGGTCTCCTCCATTGCAGGCAGATTCTTTACCATCTGAGCAACCAGAGGAGCCCCAGCAAATTTGCAAAAGAATTACTTAAATGCATTCCTAGACCAATTGCATTATTTTTTTATTTATTTATTGCTTACTTTCCTTCCACTTCCTCAAGGGTTTTATTTTTTTAAATTTGAAGTACATACAGAACTAATAAGATAAAAATAGCAATTGAGGGAATCTGGAGTGAGAGAGAGGAGGTGAGAAAAATTAAATGAAACAAGAAGTTACTTTGGTAGACCAAATGCACCAAAAAGTTCCACATAATAATTAGTAAAAATGGGTCACCAATGAAGGCTTTACTTCCTAGCAGCCAAGGAAGGAAGGACACAAAATTCATGGTAGGCATCTGATGAAAACAGTCTAAAATCTGAAAGGTTACATATTCTGTTATTGTAACTATATGACACTCTGGAAAAGAAAAAACTATGGAGACAGTAAAAAAAAAAAAAAAAAAAAAAAAAAATCTAAAGTTGCCAGGAGCTGGGGAATGAAAAGGGAATGAATAGTTGAAGCACAGTGGATTTTTTTTTCTTTGATTTTATTTTATTTTTAAACTTTACAAAATTGTATTAGTTTTGCCAAATATCACAGTGGATTTTTAGAGCAGTGGAAAACTCCCTAAGAGATTATAATGATGGATATACGTGATTGTACATTTGTCCATGCCTATAGAACGTGCAACACCAAGAATGAACCCTGATGTAAACTATGGGCTTTGGGTGATTCTGACATGCCAGTGCAGTTCCCTGATGGTAACGAATGTGCCCCTCTGATGGAAGATGTTGGTTACAGGGGAGGTTATTTGTGTGGGGGGAGCACGGAGGTGAATGGGAAATCTCTGTACACTCCTTAATTTTTCTATAAACATAAAACTGCTCTTAAAAAAGTAAAATGCTTATGGAAAAAAAAAATCTTGATTCTCAGGAGAAATTCCATGGCTCCTGGTCTTGAGACCACAATGAAGTTTTTCCCATGGGTCTTCAGAAAAGGCATTGCTTCTATGAATTCAGCAGTAAATTTCAACAGTCTAGTTCCTGAGCCATTCTTTGTAGAAGCCAGAGGGACGGCAGTGCCCAGGAAAGTAAAAACATCTGGACAAAAGACCAGAACACTGTTCCAGGCACACAGCTCACTGAGGGTCTGGCCTCATCAGGGATAGCATTTAGCCTACCTGGAGGAAAAATAAACAATCCACCGTGATAAACCCTCACCATGTGCCCAGGCTGTTCTGAGCATTTACATGTTATCTTCACATCTTCTGCGCAGACCTAGTGAATATTGTTGCTTGAAACTGAGTTTTTAATTAAGGACTGAGCAATGGAAATTTCAACGTTATAAAGGTCATATTTTCTGTCAAGAACTTGGAAAATAGATATTCAGTATTGCAGAAAAAATTTTTTTCTAATGCTGAATCTGTAATCTTCTATGAAAATCAGAACATATGGCAGAAAATGTTCAGAGGAGAAAAGACAAAATCTTCAACATATTAGGTTAGGACCACTGAGCCACTGTCCTGTCTCCACCAAAATAGCAGGTAATTGGGAATTTATGGTATTTGAGGCACTCCGGCACCTATGAGGGGTCTTCTTATGTGGCTCAGTGGTAAAGAATCTGCCTGCCAGTGCAAGAGAGGCAGGAGATGCAGGCTCAATCCCCTGGTCGGGAAGATTCTCCTGGAGGAGGAAATGGCAACCCAGTCCAGTATTCTTGCCTGGAGGATGCCATGGACAGAGAAACCTGGCAGGCTAAAGAGTCAGACATGACTGAGCGAGCACGCGCACGTGCACACACACACACATACACACACACACACACTCACAGTATCTATAAGAACGCAAGGTATGAATGTTTTCACTGATTTTAAGATTATGGCTATGAGAACTTGCTACAAGGCTTGAGTGTCAAATTAGGTATTCCACTTTGGGGTACACACCCAAAGGAAAAAAAAAAAACACTAATTCAAAAAGTGACATGCACTCCTATGTTCACCACAGCATAATTTACAATAGCCAAGATACAGAAGCAACCTAAATGTCCATTGATAAACGACTGGATAAAGATGGTGTGGTATAGACACACAGTGGAATAGCGCTCAATCCTAAAATGAAATCTTGCCATTTGCAACAACATAAATGAGTCTAGAGGGTATTATGCTAAGTGAAATAAGTCAGACTGAAATAAGTCAGGTAGACCAATATCATATGATTTCACATAGATGTGGAATCTAAAAAATAAAACAAAATGAAACAAAAATTGACTCACAGAGAATAAACAGGTAGTTGCCAGAAGGAAGGGAGGTAGAGAGACAGGTGAAATTGATAAAAGGGATTTAAAAGAAACAAACCTCCAGTTATATGATAAATAAGTCGCGGCAATGGAATATATAGCATAAGGAACATGGCCAATAATACTGTAATAACTTTGCATGGGAACAGGCAGTTACTAGACTTACTGTCATGATCATTTCAAAATGTATGCAAATGTCAAAGCTCTATGTAATACAACTGAAACTAACATAATAGTGCAGATTAACTACATTTCAGTTGAAAAACTAAGTGTTTTTATCAAATAAAAGCGACAGCAAATCTGCTCTTACTACATTGTCTGTGTGTACCATTCAGTTCAGCTCAGTTCAGTCACTCAGTCGTGTCCGACTCTTTGTGACCCCATGAACCGCAGCACGCCAGGCCTCCCTGTACATCACCAACTCCTGGAGTCCATCCAAACACATGTCCATTTAGTCGATGATGCCATCCAACCATCTCATCCTCTGTCGTCCCCTTCTCCTCCTGCCCTCAATCTTTCCCAGCATCATACACACGAAATGATTATTTAAGCCTGTTAACAAGCTCACATAAGTGATTACAGCCAGAACTTCCAGGTAATTCCTTCCCCATGGTTACATCTTTAGAATGTTTTCCTCTGGACTGAACGCAGTCCGATTTCCCTAACACCCAGATGGGTCCTCATAAAAAAAGACAACTCCTCCACAATAGAGCTTCTCAGCACCCCCTGGACATCAGAATCACCAGGGGAGCTTCAGAAGAGCCCAACGTCCAGGCTGGACCCCAGCCCAAGGATCTTGGAGTCTCTGGGGGTAGAACCCTCACAAGACAAAGATGGAGATAAAAAGAGGACAGAGAACCAGAGTCCCAGGTCCCTGGTACCCTGGAAGCAGGTGAGGAAGGAAGAGATAGTGAAGAAGGAGACCAATCAAAGGGCTGGAAGCTTGTGCCCAGTAGAGAGGAATCTGATCCTGTGACTCTGGCTGCAAATGTACAGCAGCTCCCAGACGTGAAGAACCCTATTCTTCCCCCACTTCTGTGCATCCTGCCTCCTGCCCCCAGAACAGCCCTACCTCGACATCCACAAGCACTAGGCTTCAATCACTACAGTCAGAGACATCCAGGGAGAGGGGGAGTGAAGAGTGAAAGGCCAGAGGGGAAGGAAAGAGGGTGGGGAGAACCGCATCAGGGAACGGAAGTCCTGGGTTCCAGCCTATCCTTGAGCATGGCCATTTGATTCAGGGATTCTCTTCTGTGTAATTCTGCATTAAAGGTGGAGACAGCTGGTCATAACTGGTACTTTCATTTTCACAATCCTTTTTTTTTTTAACTGGAGTATAGTGGCTTTACAGTGTTGTTAGTTTCTTCTGCTGTAGAGCTAAGTGAATCAGTTTTACATACAGATATATCCCCTCTTTTTAGATTTCTTTCCCACTTAGGTCACCACAAAGCACTGAGATAAGTCTTCTGTGCTAGACAGTAGGTTCTCACTAGTTATATATTTCACACATAGTAGTGAATATATTTTAATCCTAATCTCCCAGTTCATCCCACCTGCAAGTCTGGTCTCCATAAGTTTGTTCTCTGTCTATTTTTGCTTTGCAAGTCAATTCATCTGCACCATTTTACTAGATTCCACATGTAAGTGATATTATACGGTCACTGTTTTTCTTTTTTTCTGACTTACCTCACAGTGTATGACTGTCTCGAGGTCTGTCCACATCTCTGCAAATGGCACTATTTCCTTCCTTTTACGGCTAAATAGTATTCCACTGTCTACATGTACCACATCTTGTTTAACCATTCCTCCATTAATGGATGTTTAGGTTGCTGTTCTGGCTACTGTAAATTGTGCAGAAATGAACACTGGTGTATCGTTTTAAATTATGGTTTTCTCCAGGTACATGCCCAGGAGTGGGATTGTTGGTCATATAGTAGTTCTATTTTTAGTTTTTTGAGTAACCTTCATACTGTGCTCCATAGTGGCGGAACCAATTTACACTCCCACCAACAGTGTATTGTTGTCAGTCGCCTAGTCGTGTCCAGCTCTTTGTAACCCCATAGACTGTAGCCTGCCCACCAGGCTCCTCTGTTCATGGAATTCTCCAGGCAAGAATACTGGAGTGGGTTGCCGTTTCCTTCTCCAGGGGACCTTCCTGACCCGGGGTTTGAATCCAGGTCTCCTACATTGCAGGCAGATTCTTTACAGTCTGAGCCATCAGGGAAGCCTACACCAACAGTGAAGGAGGGCTCCTTTTCGCCACACCCTCTCCAACATTTATTGTTTGTAGTTTTTTTTGATGATAGCCATTCTTACTGATGTAAAGCGATACCTCATTGTAGTTTGGATTTGCGTTTCTCTAATAATGAGGACTGCTGAGCATCTTTTCATGTGTTTATTGGTCATCTGTATGTCTTCTTTGGAGAAATGTCTGTACAGATCTTCCACCTATTTCCCCCCACCCCATTGGGTTGTTTGCTTTTTGATATTGAGCTACTTGAGCTGTTTGTATATTTTGTTAATTAATATCTTGCCAGTTGCTTTGTGGCAAATATTTTCTCCCACTCTGAGGGTTTCCTTTGCTTTGCAAAAGCTTTTAAGTTTAACTAGGTCCCATTTGTTTGTTTTGTTCTCATTACTCTGGGAGGTGACTAAAAAAGTCTTGCTGTGATTTATGTCAAAGAGTCTGCCCACATTTTCCTATAAGAATTTTATCGTGTCCAGCCTTACATTTAGGTCTTTAATCTATTTTGAATTTATTTTGTTACAGTGTTAGGGAGCGTTCTAATTTCATTCTTTTACATGTAGCTGCCTGGTTTTCCCTGAACCACTTATTGAAGAGGCTATCTTTTCTCCATTATATATTCTTGCCTCTTATGTCAGAGGTCAGGTGATCATAGGTACATGAGTTTATCTCTGGGCTCTATCCTGTTCCATTGGTCTATATTTCTGTTTTTGTGCCAGGATCATACTGTCTTGATTACTGCAGCTTTGTAGTATAATCTGAAGTCAGGGAGCCTGATCCCTCCAGCTTCACTTTTCTTTCTCAAGATTGCATTGGTTATTCAGGATCTTTTGTGATTTTGTACAAATTGTAAAAAGTTTTGTTCTAACTTCTGTGATAAACGCCACTGGTTTTTTGATAAGGATTGCACTGAATTTGCAGATTACTTTGGCTATTATAGCTATTTTCACAATATTGATTCTTCCAATCCAAGATCACACTGTGTCTCTCTATATGTTTTTTTTTTTTTTTTTTTACTTTACAATATTGTATTGGTTTTGCCATACATCAACATGCATCCGCCACGGGTGTACACGTGTTCCCCATCCTGAACCCCACGTATTTCTTATGTCAGTATCCTACAGTTATCAGACTATAGGCCTTTTGCCTTCTTAGCTAGATTTATTTCTAGGTAGCTTATTCTTTTTGTTGTGATGGCAAATGGGATTGTTTCCTTAATTTCTCTTTCTGATCTTCTGTTTTTAGTATATAGGAATGCAAGAGATTTCTGTGTATTAATTTTGTATCTTGCAACTTTACCAAATTCATTGATGAGCTCTAGTAGTATTCTGGTGGCCTCTTTAAGATTTTCTGTGTATAGTCTTATGTCATCTGCAAACAATGACTGTTTTGCTTCTTTTTTCTGATTTGAATTCCTTTCATTTCTTTCTCTTCTCTGATTGTCATGGCTAGGACTTCCAAAACTATGTAAAATATTAGTGGTGAAGGTGGACATCCTACCTTGTTCCTGATCTTAGAAGAAATGCTTTCAGGTTTTCCCTGTTAAGAGTGATATTTGCTCTATGTTGAGTCTGCATACCCGCTTAGAACTATAGAATATACTGGAAGGAGCACTGTGCCTTTGGGTACAGAGAGAGTGGGAATAAGTCCTATTTTTTTCAGGCTTCCTGTTTTTAAGTCACAGCACAGCTCCAAATGCCTGGAATGTAGGCTTTAGTTCTCTCTGCCAACACAGTCCACCAAGCACAGACTTTTGTCCCGGAAAAGGACAGTCACTACTCCCTGTAAGCTCAGGCTGTGTGGAAGGGGAGAGTCCTTGTGAGAAACACACTTGTAAAAAGAAAAGTGCATTTTACATCCTTTCCTCCATACCCCCAAAGAAGTCCAAATTAATTGTATGAATTTAAAAGTGGCTAATTTTTAATGGAAATTTAATCTCTATGTTTCCCCAGTGAAAAAGTAGCCTGTTTACAAAGCAAGAAGGGCAGTGTGGTAAGTGTAATCCAATCATGCTTTGTAAATGGTCATCTTTTCCCTGGACTATTGTATATAACACAGCTTTTACACAAGCTTGTTAAATTTTAGATATTCAAGACAATTGACTCTAAAACCTTTGATTGCCTTGGTTATAGTTTCTCATCACTGGTTAAGACTCCATAATCTAATAACAGGAATTTATGTAAAAACTTCCAATTTACTACGGAGAAGAATTAGTAGATAATGACTCTGCCTAAAGAAAGAATGTGTCATGAGCTAAGTAAGACCTAACAAGCGTGGTTGTTTCCATTCTAAATCCCTCCATTGTCCAGTAGCATAAACTACCCATGCTAGCCTTAGTCTGAGAACAGTCTGCTAGGAGTTAGAAAAGATTAATGAGAACATTTGCAAAAACTCAAGTCAAGCCGTTTTACTGGGGAGTAGAGAAGGGTTGATTTTAATCCATTATCCGTGAGCTTGGAAGGAAATCATTATTTGCAGACTATCAAATAAGAAAGATGTGATATTTCCCTTAGTCTCTCAAAATGTGGGCATTTTCCCCTTGGAAATGGGAAGGGCAGACACAGCCTTCCCTCCTCTAGTTCTCTCACCTATGAAAGGAAGCCCAGATTCATCTGGCTTGCTTTTTCATTATTTGAGGCTGAGAACTTGGAGTAAACAGTGGGGGAGGGTCACATTCTGAAGGTTTAAGGATGGTCAGAGGTAGGAGGACAGAAAATAAGGCCAGCTTTGCCTGCCTACCGACCTGTCCAGCTTTCTTTTCTTAAAGGGTAGTTTTAGGCCACAAGTAACAATCAATTAATATAAACATTTAAGATATTTAAAATTGATATGTAGCAAATATTAGCAACCAACTGTAAACCAGACAGTTTCTCTATTATGCTATTAAGATATGTGTGAAAACTTTAATAACAAGTTTACAGAATGGTTCATTTTATCCCTATTTTGCAGATACAAAACCAAGCTCAGAGACATAATTACCTGCCTAAGGCTATACATCTACCAAGCGACAAATCAAGAGTTCTAACCTAATTCTATCTCTTTTGCCAAACGATATTATCTGCCAAGATTATCATCAGAAGTGTGTTAAGTCAAAATGGGTGTTTGTAATTATTTGTTCATTCACTCATTCATTCACATTAGGCCTGGATCACCTAACTGCATACTGACTAGAGCCACAGGCTTTGCGGTCAAGTCCTAGGTCTCTCACTTGCTATGCTGGTGGCCTGGTTAACTCATTTAACCGTGGGTTCCTGATTTATGAATTCTGTGTGTGCATTCTGTGCTGAGTCACTCGGTCGTGTCCAACTCTTTGTGACCCCACAGACTATAACCTGCCAGGCTCTTCTGTCCACGGGGATTCTCCAGGCAAGAATACTGGAGTGGGTGGCCATGCCTTCCTCCAGGGGATCTTCCCAACCCAGGGATCCAACCCAGGTCTCCCACAGTGCAGGCAGATTCTTTACCCTCTGAGCCACCAGGAAAGCCCAATTTATGAACAGGAGACCATGATGGTGCCAACTTCAGAAAGCTACTATAGATTAAATTAAATGATAACTTAAGGCCTTGGTTTGGTGCCTGGATATAGTAAGCACTCGCTCAGCTTTGTGTTGATGGCAGTGGAGGTCATGGTGGTAATGGGGTCCTGGGGGTAGAAGCGTTCTTTCTCTGCTAGGGAAAGCTGGCACTTGAATCCTGGAACCAATAGGGACCTTGGGGACTCATCTGCTCCTCTGCCTTCGGCGGCAGATGGAGCCGTGAACAACAGCGCTGCGTCAATGCCATATGCAATGCAGCTGATTTTATTCACTTGCCCTTGAACAGTAATAGTCTCTGTCTCTTGCCCATGACTCTGGAAAAAGAGGATCAATCCCACAGGCTCCAGGGCCTGCAGACACCCCAGTGACATGGTGGGGAGCATTTTCCAACAGTGTGTAAAAGCCTCCACTTGGGCTCTCAGCCCTGTCCCAGACTCATGCGCTCCTCAGAAGCCCTGCCAGTTTACTCAGTCACCAACCCTCCAGGCCACAAGTAAGCGAGGACATGGGGACTATTCAGGGGATCCCCTCCCCTGCAAATTTCCTCAAGATTTTTGGCACTGTGGAGACAGCCATAGTCACAATTTCCTTTGGACAATTTAAGAAATTAATATTAAAGGATGTGTCACCCTGGATCTAGAAAACAGGTCATCATCAGTTTCCTCCAGCAGCAAAATCCTCCAGGAGGGGATTTTGGAATCAAAGGGGAAACATTCCCTGGTTAGCTTACCTGTCTTGCCTTCCACTAACCCACCTTCCCAGAGCACTTTCATCCTGTCCGTATTCAAATGCTACCCTGGAAACCTCACTGTAATTCCTCAACCTAAGATACACAAACATCTAGAACTAACCAATTCTGTAGCAGACGGATAATGCTACTACTAAAAGTCTCTGCTGGAATTGTAGAATATTAGCCAGAATAAGAAGAGCTGGGTAAAGGCTTACAAATTTAAACCTTCCTTTGTGTTCACTTGCACATGATGATTTTATTAAAATGACACCGTGTTTTTATTTGCCATGAAATCCCCATCTCACAGTTCTAATAGGATTCACCTCACGTTATCTGATAGGTGAGATTTTAGGAACTTTCATGACCCATAGTCCAAACTAGAAATGATCATTCCAAACTATAATGACACTTTGTGTCTGATTCTGCAACTCCATGGACTATAGCCTGCCAGGCTCCTCTGTCCATGGAATTCTCCAGGCCAGAGTTCTGGAGTGGGTTGCCATTCCCTTCTCCAGGGAACCTTCATAACCCAGGGATCGAACCAGGGTCTCCTACATTGCAGGCAGATTCCTTACTATTTGAGCCACAAAAGAAGCCCCCAAATATGCTAGTTGCTCAGTCGTGTCCAACTCTTTGCAACCCCGGGGACTTAAGACCACCAGACTCCTCTGTCCATGGAATTATCCAGGAAGGATACTGGAGTGGGTAGCCATTCCCTTTTCCAGGGGATCTTCCTGACCCAGGGATTGAATTCAGGTCTCTTACACTGCAGGCAAATTCTTTACCTTCTCAGCCATGGTATTATTTCTTGTGCTAAGTCACTTCAGTCATTTCCGACTCTGTGTGACCCCATAGATGGCAGCCCACCAGGCTCCCCCGTCCCTGGGATTCTCCAGGCAAGAACACTGGAGTGGGCTGCCATTTCCTTCTCCAATGCATGAAAGTGAAAAGTGAAAGTGAAGTCGCTCAGTCGTGTCCGACTCTTAGCAACCCCATGGATTGCAGCCTAACAGGCTCCTCCATCCATGGGATTTTCCAAGCAAGAGGTACTGGAGTGGGGTGCCATTGCCTTCTCCGATATTATTCCTTACTGTGGCTTAAAAATCATCTTTCAAATATAACACTGGAGTGCAGATGTGAAAATAATAACAGCATTAATAAATGATGGCTGTCATGCTATTTTTTTTCCTCCAAATAACCTCCGTTTTGTTTTCACGCTCATCGCTGTGGCATGTGAGGGTTTTGCTCAGGTTCCATGGGAAGGTGCTGAAACCATCCATATGCTTTGTGTTGCAGAGTTGGGTGTACCTCGAGCCTACCCATCACAAGGCAGGATTTGGAATAAAGTGCTGGTAGAGAGAGGACTTCAGAACATACATAAATTATCCAGTTCACTGCAGCTACATTGCTCTCTTTATTCATAAAATAGTAGGCAGATCCTTCTGCCTTGATGAAATCCCAAATTATTAGTGATATAGAGTGACTGTGAAGAGGAGCAGAAAGAGTGTCAGCCATGATTTTTGCTTGCTTATTTCTTGACTATTCATAAATATTTATTGAACAATCTGACATTTGTTTAGACTATTTCTTTTTAACCAACAATGTAATTGAAAAAAATTCGGCTGGTACTTTTGTATAAACATCACTGTGATCTTGGTATAATGCAAATTACTTGTAAACTGCCACAAAAGCTAAGAATTTTCTGCTTTCTTAAGTACTGAGGTTTTATTTTAAAATGTCATATAGATAAGACAGCCATGATTTCTTGAGTGTTTATTGCATCTGGACATCACTGCATGGAGTGGCTTATGTAATCTTCACAGCCACTCCATAGTTTAGGTACTATTATTATGTCTACTTTTGAGAGAAAAAAGACACAGCAAAGTTAAGTAACAGTCCTAAAATCACCAACCACTGAGTGGCAGAGTCAGTATTCAAAAGCACTTCACAAGTCTTCATTTTTAACCACTGCATCACAATTAGACTGCAAGAATCAAAGCTTCTACATCCTAATTTTTGTTATGAACTCTTGGACTTCTGTAAAAGGAAAAGGCTGGAGTAGGTGAGTGTTCCCAGTATAACTTATATCAAGAGATTCATAGGAGAAAGACAAAAAGGATTTAAAAAGACAGTAAATTCCACTGGCACACGTTGTCATAGAGGAAAAAGAACACAAGATGGTAACTGTTTTCCTCTCGAGTTCGTCAGTGATCTTGATGACATGGGTTTGAAGGCAATGGCACCCCACTCCAGTCCTCTTGCCTGGAAAAGCCCATGGACAGAGGAGCCTGGTAGGCTGCAGTCCATAGGGTCGGGAAGAGTCTGACACGACTGAGCGACTTCACTTTCACTTTTCACTTTCATGCATTGGAGAAGGAAATGGCAACCCACTCCAGTGTTCTTGCCTGGAGAATCCCAGGGATGGCGGAGCCTGGTGGGCTTCCATCTATGGGGTCGCACAGAGTCGGACACGACTGAAGCGACTTAGCAGCTTAGCAGCAGTCTTCAACTAGAACTAAAGAAGACTATATCCTGAGTGTTACCCCATTAATGTTTGTGGAAACACATAAACTGTTTCATGTATATTCTCTCCTCTTTCTCAGCATGCAATTCAATTCTCAGTCCCATCTTACCAGGTGTATTTAGTATCCAAAGAATTTTTTATCGCACACACGCGCACACACTCCATTCAAATTACTTAAAGGAAGTAACTTATTCATGGATGCAATTTGGCTCATTACGTGCAATTATGATCATGCATCTGCCATTCAAGCAGAGAGCTGCCCTGGGTTTCATGTGAGGATAACCAAAAATAGATTTATCAAAACCATGGTGGCCTAAAAATTATCATACCAAATTTAAACATTCGGATAGACAACTTTTCCAGTGTGACTTCCTGTTTTGCAGAAAAGAGTCTGACGAAATAATAATAAAAGAGGCTTATACTCATTTCTGTCCACCAAGTGGCTGTTCCAAACAACATTTTAATGATTCAAGTGTAAATGAATCAGAAGCATATGGCTTAGATTTCCCTTAAAATACACAAGGGTTTTTAAATGAGGGAGAGTGGAATGAAGAATTTCCCCAAATTTAGTGCTCTTTGCAAATGGCTTTTCTAATGTTATTAAAAATTGGCGGTGGGGGAGGAGGCGGGGTGCTGATTCACTTTGAGCTGTATTTGGCAGACAGTGGTGGAGTGGGGCAAAGGTTCCTAACATCTTCTTTAAAAGGGGACCAACCTTCTTCTTGGGCATCAACTAATTCATCCCAACCAGCATTCTTGATGAGTTAAGCGTAAATGAATCAGTAACATACGGATTGCATTTGAAATACACTGGGGATTTTAAAACGAAGGAAAAAAGCACTTGGTAAAGTATGTTTGGAATTTTGCCAAACCCTGTAATGTTTTTTGTATTAAAAAAAAAAAAAAAGAAAGAAAAGATTTGAAACAATTGATGAATTCCTCCCAGGCCCTGCCATTCTCACCAGGAAGAATAGATGCATGGCTATTTGTGGGACTATTCCAGGCCCCTCCCTCTTAAACAACACTGGGGAACAGCCAGGGCCCAGCATCACTTTTTTGGTACCCAGACTTCTCCCTAATTCTAAGTGTCTATCTTACAGAAGATCACTTCCTGAGTAAGAGCAAAAGCTAGCATACTTATAACCCTCTTGTGAGGATATGCAAATATAGTACATTTGACTGTTCCGTCATTTGTTTTCCTCGATAAACATAAGAGGCAATTGAACAGAGATTGGAATCTGTCCCTAATTGGGATCTGATCTTGTGTTTACTTTTCAGCTTCCTCCCCTGGCATCTGAATAAAACATGTGATGACTTGGTGCTCTGTAGCCCACACAAAGCCCCCTAAACCAGTAGGCTCCTCACTTTTCACCTCCATGGACCTTGTTATTTTTCCTTTCCTCTCCAAGTCCATAGTTTGATGGATATACACCAGATACACTTATTGAGAAATCGTTTCCTCATTTTGTTATTAATAAAAAGAACTGCCGTTGCCACAGAACCAACAGAAACATCCTGAGTTGATAGAAATTGAATTAAATAGGCGTCAGTTCTCCTCTGTGGTCTGAACCCAGTTGGTTCTGTAACTCCAGTGGATGTTTCTGACATTGGGAATACCTCGGAGAAGCACATCTCTTCCTGCATGGGTCCCCAAAGGATCAAAATCCTAGGTAGTGAATCGTTAACTGAAAGGGTCTGATAGGCATTTCAAGGTAGAGAGATGTCCAGAACAGCGCCAGTGGAATTCTGTAGGGAAGAGCTCGAAAGTACCCTGGTATCTTTCCTAAATGCTGGGCAAGTGCAAAGACACGCTTGCTCTGAGAACCGTCTCAGAGAGAGTTGAGGACGGCTGAGGCCGCCCTCCCTGACGCAGACCTCCCAGGGCCCAGAGCGTCTCCCCTTCTCTCTGGAGCATCCTATTCCTCATCTGGAGCCCAGAGCCGACGGGCTGGCTCCATTTAGGACCTCTGCTGAGACTTCAGTGGTTTCAGTCCGTCTGCAGAAACCCAAACACCTATTTTATTTTCAAGACAATTAAGTGTGAGTCGTCAAGGCTCGTTAGCGGGCTTTAAAGAAAAATTGTCTCCATTATTTCCCTGCTCTGTTTTTTGAGGGTGGGGTAGGGGGATGAAGGGAATGGGAGGGAGTGACTGTGTGACAAGCTAGGTAAAAATTCAGAAGTTCATCTCTTCACCTCAGAACTTCAGCAAACATTTTCCTGCGAGTTTTCAGGGCAGTAGGTGGGAAGGCAGCTCCTCTCGTAACATTTGAAAAGAAGCTCTGCTCTCTGAATTCCTGCGAAGCAGACACCACTCTGGCAAAATCCTTGGGAGACCTGTCTTCTTGAGACAGCCATGGAGACAGTTTGACATTAATGAAAATGTGCAAATGAGATCACAAACTAGGTTGGAAGAACCGTTTCCAAACAACCTGTGACCCTTTTTCTTTCCTTCTTCCTGCGCCCAGAAAAAGGAGCCCAGTAACCACAGGGATGGGATTAACAGTGAAGGAGAAAGGAGAGGGTCCCCGTCCTTCCTTTTGGGTGTCAAGCACCAGAGTTAAGGTCCTGTTGTCGCTCTTTGAAATGAATTATGTCTGTGGCATGAACGACTGAACCTCAGCAGAGCCCGAGTCCTGGGAGCGCACACATATGCTTAATTTTATTTCAGGAAAGCAATCAAGCCAGAGGCACTTAGACCCTGCAGTGGGGCCCACTCAGAAACAAGACGGACAAGTTCACAGGCCATGGCCCAGCAGCCTCCAAAGGGTTGACATAAGATCGATTGGCCATCCCGGGCCATTTAGCAAACAGTTTACATAGGCGGCCTGGGTCCTGGATTTAAACTAAATGAAAACTATCGGGAGAATTCCCTATAAAGTGGACTTGATCTATATTAGGGAACAGGCTAATTATAGGGATTGGCATATATGGAATCAAAGCGAAACACTATATGAGACTGGAGAGTGGTGGTCTTTTATACCAGGGTGGTCTGAAACCCGGGTTTAATGTATGTACAATATACAAACATTTTTGACAGACCATTAACACCTATAATCTTGTAAATATTTGCAATTTTCTAGATCATAAATATAGCTGCATAAGCAGTTCTTTCAGAACATCATTTATACACCATTAAAGGTTAATTTACAAGTTAGTACCTTATAGAAAGAAGATATGTGGGCTTTATGCTAACTTTCTGTAAAGGGAGACTGGTGTCTCCAAAAGCAATTTGTAGCTCTCCTGTGGGTCTGACTGGGGTCCTATTCAAAGCACTATTTGAATTCTTTTCATCAGCTCATGTTCACAGCAAACTTAATCTTCTGTTTTGGGAGAAAAAGAAACAGAGAAGAGAGAAAGATCTGAGGTCTTCGGGCTGTACTTCCAAGCATCCAGCTGTTTATTTGAACAGTCTCTGTTGGCACCATCCTCATTTGTCATTGTCGCTCTGATACCTGTACCTTAGCCTCCAGCCCAAAGGGCTTCCAACAGTTCTCAACCTAAAGACCCCATGAGGGACCAACCAACAGAGAAAGCCTGACCTATGAGGGTAACATTACATTTAGTGAAATATCAAAAGGGGGTGGATAAGGGGGTAGGAAGTGTTTGGGGGATACTCTTTCCCCTTCCAGCTGGGCAATACTGGAGTCTCACTGAAGCTGGTGATGGGAACTCAGGTTCCTATAGGAACTGCCCACAAATTAGAGTGGTGGAAAGATGCTGGGGCTTACTGGGAAAAGAGCATCTCCTCTCTGGAGGGCTGGTAAAAGTGGGTCAGACCCGCGAGGAGGAAGCCACAGAGTGAGGTCAAGTGACCACAGAGGATTTATGCTGTCTGTTAAGAAGCTGAACTGTGTAACTTACTCAGCATGTGGAGCCTCTTTTCCTCTGCAGAAGGATTCCATCGATATCATTGCCCTTTTCCTGAAATATGAACAGATGCCCGCCAGCCTGGCGTGAGTATTCTTCATGCATCGTCTGTCTGCCTCTGAGACCTCCCGCATGGAGAGGCTTCTCTGTCTTTTCCTGGTGTTCAGGAGCTCGTTAAGACACTGGAAGCAAATTTCAGAAAGTTTGCAGTTTACAAACACACATCTCCCTTCTCTTTCTGTTGATCTGGGGAGATTTCCCAAGTGTAACCAATCTCCCCTGTGTTTTTCTGCCCCCTCAGAATCAGCCTGGTTCTCAGGAAAGCAAAACAGCTCTCTCTGCACTTGCAATCTGTCCAAGTTGTGTTGCAAACACAACAATGACCTCGGAGTCCAGAGGTTTAGACTCTAATCTTGGCTTTGCCACTGTCTGATGGCAAAGAGAAATGCCAGTCTACTCGGCCTTCAGTTTTCTCACCTGTAAGTGACCTTTCCATGACTCACGGTCTATCTTCCATGATTCCTCTTGTTTGGAGCCCATGAAACCTGTTAGTACTCTCCTCTCCCCTCTACACAGCCTTTGTTTGGAGGAGTAAACAGCTTTGCCCTTGCCAAGCTCTGAGCCCGTTCTCACATCCTTTCTAGCATTTTCCTCTGAAAGCTCATGTAAACTGAGGCGACTCTGAGCAACTTCCATTGCCTCTTTCTCTGCCACATCTCCCTTTCCATACTAGTTTCGTATTATTAAAATTGAACAAGTGTTGATAGAGCTCATAGGTTTTGTGGGAACTAAAGATTCCCTGATATTCTGAGACGAAACCCAAGATTTGAGCAAATGGTACGATGATTGATCAGGTTGGAGTTTCGGGATTTGGGGAACCTGAACAGACCACCACAACCTGGAAGCCCAGTACTGGACTGTGCCTGCAAAGGGACCAGAGGGAACAGTATTCTAAGGGAAGGACCCACAAAAGTGCTGTTCTAACTGTTAGGAGGGTCAGGTTGTTAGCTTTTCTCTGAAACACTCAGGGTGTAGAACATTTACATCAGCGAACAATGAAATTTGGCTTTCGTGACATTTTTCAACTGTGCTTGAGTCGTTTGTAAATTAATGACTCAGTCATTATATTTAATCTGAGTGTTGGGGGTCTCTTCCATTTGGAAATACAACCATTCTGAATCCTGGGTTGCATACTTTTCCTACAGTTTTTGATTCGTGGCTTCAGAGCTAGGCTTCATTGTATCTTATCTACTTTCTGAGAATTTCACCCACATTTGAATCTAATTCTATGGCCTCCAAGACACCTCCTTGGTGAATCATCGAACGTCTATACACTGCTTCCACCCGAGCCCTCCCACCCTTCCTTCCCCTTCTCCCTACTGTTCCTCCCCCTGCTTTCAAAGTGGTTCTTCCCTACATGCCTTTCGCTCAGGTGTGTTGGTTTGCACCTTTTGCTCACTCTTATTCTTACCTCCCTCCAGTAGCAGTAATGAAGGTAATGATCTACTCTGTGCACACTGTTGATCTCCACTGGGTTAACTTGTTAGCTGCCCCTCTCCTGGAGTGGGTTGCCATGCCCTTCTCCAGGGGATCTCCCTGACCCAGGGATCAAAGCCACGTCTCTTCTGCCTCCTGCATTGGCAGGTGGGTTCTTCACCACTAGCGCCACCTGGGAGGACAAAAGGCTATTCCTTCATGTTAAGCCTTTGTGTTTGGTTGCACGTGAATAGAGGAAGCAGCCACCATGAAGGATGTCTCTGCGCCTTCTGTAAACTCACTACTGAAGACTGCTACGTTTCGCAATGTCCCTTATATAAGAAGCCATATGACCCATGCTTTTTTGGGGATTAAGTGTTTAAATGAAAAATAATTCTTTGTCTCTCACAAGTACCTATTGCACTCGCTTTTAGGAGGTAATTAGAGTCACAATTAGAGAAGGCAATGGCACCCCACTCCAGTACTCTTGCCTGGAAAATCCCATGGACGGAGGAGCCTGGTGGGCTGCAGTCCATGGGGTCGCAAAGAGTCGGACACGACTGAGTGACTTCACTTTCAATTTTCACTTTCACGCATTGGAGAAGGAAATGGCAACCCACTGCAGTGTTCTTGCCTGGAGAATCCCAGGGATGGCAGAGCCTGGTGGGCTGCCATCTATGGGGTCACACAGAGTCGGACACGACTGAAGCGACTTTGCAGCAGCAGCAGCAGCAGAGTCACAAAACTCAGTTCAAGAAAGTCCTCACCTGTCTGTCTGCCGTGGTTATCAAGAGGCTCAAGGCCTCGACTTCCCCCAGGTGTCATCACTTCACTTTACCTCCTCTCTGAACTGGCCCCATGCTCTTCCTTCCTCCTCCTCTTTTCCACACTCCATCCTTGGTCTCTTAGTCATTGGCTCCATTCTCTTCTCTGCACCTCCAGCACTTTGTGGGAGGAATAGAGGATAAAATAATGCTACTTTGCCCTAGCAGCATGTTACTTAGCAGGGGTCTTCCTGGGAAATGATGCCTTAATCCAAGACCCATCAAAGGATGTTCTTATGAGAGGTGCCTCCAGCCAAAGGAAAACAAAACAAAGAGTTCTTTGAATTAAAAGGTTAGAGAATATATACTCCAGTTGCCTCTTGGAGATTCCCAAAGAGCATTAGGAGAGTTACATCTAAAAAGTTTTGAAGTAAAGAACCCACTTGCTAATGCAAGAGACATGGGTTCAATCCCTGGGTCAGGAAGATGCTCTGAAGAAGGAAATGGCAACCCACTTCAGTGTTCTTGCCTGGGAAATCCTATGGACAGAGAAGCCTTGTGGGCTGCAGTTCATGGGGTCACAAAAAGAGTCAGACATGACTTAGTGACTAAGCAACAACAAAAGAAAATAAATGTATTTGAACACACAGTCCTTGTATATGGGGGCATTTAATATGGGGTATTCAGAAGAATATGCTTCGAGGATGTCTGACTTCATCCAAATAGTGGATTCCAGCGGTGGCTCTTTCGAGTACTGGATCAGTGTGGAGATGGAGGGGTGGCCTTACCTGCTCCCCAGATCAGACCGCAGGTAACTGCTCTCCACAACTCATCCCTCCACACTGAATCCCTTCCCCAGAAACCGAGGCTTCCACAAACGATCTGTTCATCTTCATTGGCTCATACAGCTGCCCCACTCAGTCCTTACGGGTCTCCAGAGCTCCTTCAAAACCATGTTCAACTGTTCTGAATAAAGGTACAGAAAGAGCTTCATCAGCTGGAATACCTGGACTTAAGTCACGGCTGAGTCCGGGGGCGTGAATTCAGTCATCGTGTCTGCTCTCTTCCTCTCTTGGCTGCACTTCTGACTGTTCATTGGTATCATCTTAGTATCTCTCTGCACATGGGAATGAAGGCCACTGACCGCTCCCGGCGTGCATGCTGCAGACTATGATCCGAAAGGAAGACAGACCCTCTCTGTCTGCTGTTCGTATACCACACGGTGTGGGGGTACCGTGTCTGGCCTTGTTTTCAAGGTCACATGCCCATCCCTGTACCAAGAGCTCAAGAGTGTTGCCCCAGGGGGTTTTACAGCTTGAGTCATAAGCCCACTGACTCAAGGAAGCCTTAATGACAGAGAAAAACCATAGGCCTATCACTGGAATACTATGCCTTGCTGGATAATATGCCTTGCTTATTTACAAATAACTGGACCCCATTTCTTGTGACATTCCCCCTGTTAAAAACAGACCTTATTCTCTCAACATAGGCATCGTACCAATTTTTAGTGAGATAATTATATTCCCTTAGGTCAGTCACTTTCCCCTTTGGGCCTCAGATTTCTTAAGTGTGAAACAAAGAGATGCTCTCCAAGCTCTAAAACTCTAAGTTTCTAATTCAGGGACAGCCAGATACTATAAGTCAGAAGGGATGCTGTTCTTGAACTCATCTCTAATTATCTCATTCCAGCTTAGATTACATCCTCACCCTCTTAGCATAAGAAACAAGAAGAAAACACAAATTCATTTCACTGCTTCCCCAATCAATCGCACTTAGAGATAAGTTGGATGTACCATCTAAAAGCCATTCACAACCTCCTGACACATTCATTAAAACTGATCGTTTTAATTTAAATGTGCTCTGAAATTTTGCCTGGTCCTTCCAAGCCCTGAGTTTCAGGAGTTGTCCCCATTTTACATACAAGAAAGCTAAGGTTGAAATATTTAACTACTGTCTTGCTCTAAGTCAAAGGAGCTCACAAGGGTTTCTGAATGGTGCCAAGATAGTGCCCTCCCTCAAGCTCCTAAGACTGCAGCATAGTCTAAAAGATCAGTCAGTCCTTGCCATCAAAAGCCCGGAGCTCATGAAAAACAAGTCCGTGAACTTCTTTCTTGTTCAGTCGCTCAGTCATGTCTGACTCTTTGCAACCCTATGGACTGTAGAACGCCAGGCCTCCCTCACCATCTCCCAAACTTATGATGCCATCCAACCATCTCATCCTCCGTCATCCCCTTCTCCTCCTGCCTTCAATCTTTTCCAGCATCAGGGTCTTTTACAAATAGTCAGGTCTTCACATCAGGTGGCCAAAGTATCGGAGCTTCATCTTCAGCATCAGTCCTTCCAGTGAATATTCAGGGTTGATTTCCCCTAGGATTGACTGATTTGATCTCCTTGCAGTCCAAGGGACGCTCAAGAGTCTTCTCCAGCACCACAGTTTCAAAACCATCAATTCTTTGGTGCTCAGCTTTCTTTATGGTCCATCTCTCACATCCATACATGACTACTGGAGAAAACATAACTTTGACTATGCAGATCTTTGTTGGCAAAGTAATGTCTCTGCTTTTTAATAAGCTGTGTAGGTTGGTCATAGCTTTTCTTCCAAGGAGCAAGTTTCTTTTAATTTCATGGCTGCAGTCACCATCTGCAGTGATTCTGGAGCCCAAGAAAATAAAGTCTTTCTGTTCTTGAATGCACCTCTAATTATCTTGTTCCAGCTTAGATTACATCCTCACCCTCTCAGCATAAGAAACAAGAAGAAAACACAAATTCATTTCACTGCTTCCCCAATCAATAGCACTCACAGATAAGCTGGATGTACCATCTAAAACCAATTCACAACCTCCTGATACATTTATTAAAACCAATAAATTGGTTGTTTCCCCATCTACTTGCCAAGAAGTGATGGGACTGCATACCATGATCTTAGCTTTTAAACCAGCTTTTTCACTCTCCTCTTTCACCTCATCAAGAGGCTCTTCAGTTCCTGTTCACTTTCTGCCATAAGGGTAGTGTCATCTGCATATCTGAGGCTATTGAGATTTCTCCTGGCAACCTTGATTCCAGCTTGTGCTTCATCCTTGTGGCTTTGGGCAAGTCATTGACCCTCCCTGAGCCTGTTTCTTCTTTTGTAAAGTGAAGATAATATCTAACTCACAGAATGTTGTATTATATAAAAAGAATGAAGTACCAAACACTGGGAGGCTTCCCAGGTGGCACAGCAATAAAGAATTCACCTGCCAATGCAGGAGACACAAGAAAGGCGGGTTCCATGCTTGGTTCAGGAAAATCCCCTGTGGTAGGAAATGGCAACCCACTGCAGTATTCTTGCCTGGAAAATCCCATGGACAGAGGAACTTGGCAGGCTACAGTCCATGGGGTTACAAAGAGTTGGATACAGCTCAGTGACTGAGCAAACACAGCACACCAGACACGGAGTCTGATAGAAAAAGCACATTTAATCAATAGTAACTATTGTTATTGGGAAGGGGAAGGTGCAAAAATCTTCATGATGAAGCAGAGAAACATGGGTTTGTTACAATATTAGGATGGATACTTCCTTGGTCTAGAGTAAGCTGGAGATTGTCTCCACCTACCAGTATATTTTTAACTGGCATCTGAAGAAGGGAAATGCAAGGGATGAGTGGAATACCACTTAGAAGGGATCCTAATTTCATACTTCACCACAGCTGTCTGGGAAAATGTTCTTCAGTTTATGTCCTTTAAATCCCTGCCAGGGAAAACTGATAGATGAGTCTGAATTGGGCCCCTGGTTCAAAAGCCCAAATATTTTTTCTAGAAATAGTTGTTAATGCATCTTAAGAGCCTGAGTCATCACTCTGACACAGAAGAGGATAAATTCTAATTCATACAGGATGTTGCATGTGTCTGGAACTCAGAACCTCTCTGGTAAATACTTTGGTGTTTTCCTTCATCTTTTGTATGTATATATGATACAATATGCATAAAACTTTTCATATGAATAAATTCTTAATATGTGCACATTTCAGTATCCCTTGGCCATTTAACATTATAGTGTGTTCATTTTTCCTTATAATAAACAGCTGTCTGTAAATATTTTTATTCAGTGGATATAAAATATTCAGTTCTGTGGCTGGCTTATAATTTTCTTAGCCATTCCCCTGGCTAACAAGCAACAGTTCAACAGCTGAACAACAGTTAAGCAATTAGGATTTTCTTTCCAATTTTCACTGTTATTAATAATATTGTGATACATAAATCTTGTCTGAATTTTATATAGCTTCCATAAGAGTGAGTGTGTCAGAAGTGAATTTCTAGATCTAAAACAATGGACACTTTAATGACTTTTTATAGTGTTATCAAATTGATTTCAAGAATACAATGCAATTGTATATTATAACCAGATAATCTCATTTTTATTTATATATGCATGGTGCTGGAGAAGACTCTTGAGAGTCCCTTGGACTGCAAGGAGATCCAACTAGTCCATTCTAAAGGAGATCAGTCCTGGGTGTTCTTTGGAAGGAATGATGCTAAAGCTGAAACTCCAGTACTTTGGCCACCTCATGTGAAGAGTTGACTCATTGGAAAAGACTCTGATGCTGGGAGGGATTGGGGGCAGGAGGAGAAGGGGAAGACAGAGGATGAGATGGCGGGATGGTATCACCGACTCAATGGACGTGAGTTTGAGTGAACTCCGGGAGTTGGTGATGGACAGGGAGGCCTGGCATGCTGCAATTCATGGGGTCACAAAGAGTCAGACACGACTGAATGACTGAACTGACCTGAAGTGAGTAGTTAGGCATGAGATTTTTCTTATTTTTGAACTACAACACTTCATCGTTACATGAAGAATATTACTAAGACTTAAAGGAAATTTAAAAAAATATATATATATCTATAAAGGAAAAATCTAAAAGTATGAAAATAATTAAATTCCCATAGTATAAGTTTAATATTATTGTGTATTTAATATGCATCAGAAACTTTGTTAATTGTTTATATTGAAATATGTTTTATCCTTACAACAAGTAAATAGTATAGTTAGGACAAAGTATTATGTACTCCCAGCAATGAATGGTCCAAGAGCCTGGGCATAAATCTCATCCCATCTCACTGACCCTCACCAGATCACATTTCCATGGCTCTGGTAGCACAGCACTTCTACTGTCTAGATCTTCATCTCATACAACACAGCCAAACCACATGAACTGACAGTAGGGTAGAGGACAGAACTATGAAGGAACGTTGGGATCTTTGTGCAGGGTAAGAGTCAAGCATGCTGAGCAGCAAGAGTAACTCTATTGTAGGGAGGTACTCTTACTAATCAACTTTTCCCAAATAAGAAACAGGCTCCAAGAGCTTACAGTGCTTGACTGCTCCAAGATCACACAGCTAATACACTGCAGGGAGCAGTCCAAACGCAGTCTATCGTCTGTCTGACTCTCGTAGAAGCACTGAAGAGCTTGACGGGGCCCCCAAATCTCTGATCCAAAGGCAACCTGACTCTAGCACTTTTGAGGCTAGCAGTTTGCCTGGGTTCTTCTCTCGGCTCTGGGTCTCTATAAAATTGTATTCATTCACGATGAAAGCACCCATTCAGTCAGCTTGAGGATGAGGCTTCCTTTCTTTCTGACTTCTGGTTCCATGGACTCATGGTTAAGAACAAGGGAGTTTGAAGACAGGCAGGCGGGTTCATATCTCATCTCTAAACAATGTAGCTTGAGGATATCACTTAAGCCTGCTAAGCTTCAGTTTCCTAATCTATACGTGGAATAAATAACAGTCCCTACATTACAAGGTTGTTGTGAGAATTCAGTAAGCTAATACATGAAACCTATTGAGATCCACATTTGCTCAACATTGGTACCCAGTGATGATCAGCCATTAGGGGCCATGAGAGAATATTGTCCCCACCTTGTCATGGGCTATAACCACCATGCCTACCCAATCCTCAGGCATGGTTGCTCACAATTTCAAATCTAATATCAAAAACTGGGGCTTCCCTGATGGCTGAGTGGTACAGAAGCTGCCTGCCAATGCAGGAGACATAGGTTTGATCCCTGGTCCAGGAGGATTCCACAATCCATGGAGCAACTAAGCCCACGAGACACAATTACAGAGCATGGGAACCTCAATAAGAAAAGCTGCTACAATGAGAAGACCACATACTGCAATGAAAAGTAGCTCTTGCCCTTCTGCAACTAGAGAAAAGACTGCAGAGCAACTAAGACCTAGCACAGTTCAGTTCAGCTGGTCAGTCGTGTCCAACTCTTTGCTACCCCATGAACTGCAGCACGCCAGGCCTCCCTGTCCATCTCCAACTCCCGGAGCTCACGCAGACTCACGTCCATCGAGTTGGTGATGTCATCCAGCCATCTCATCCTCTGCCGTCCCCTTCTCCTCCTGCTGCCAATCCCTCCCAGCATCAGAGTCTTTTCCAATGAGTCAACTCTTCGCATGAGGTGGCCAAAGTACTGGAGTTTCAGCTTTAGCATCAGTCCTTCCAAAGAAATCCCAGGGCTGATCTCCTTTAGAATGAACTAGTTGGATCTCCTTGCAGTCCAAGGGACTCTCAAGAGTCTTCTCCAACACCACAGTTCAAAAGCATCAATTCTTTGGTGCTCAGCTTTCTTCACAGTCCAAATCTAACATCCATACATGACCACTGGAAAAACCATAGCCTTGACTAGATGGACCTTTCTTGGCAAAGTAATGTCTCTGCTTTTCAATATGCTATCCAGGTTGGTCATAACTTTCTTCCAAGGAGTAAGCATCTTCTAATTTCATGGCTGCAGTCACCATCTGCAGTGATTTTGGAGCCCAGAAAAATAAAGTCTGACACTGTTTCCACTGTTTCGCCATCTATTTCCCATGCAGTGATGGGACCAGATGCCATGATCTTTGTTTTCTGAATGTTGAGCTTTAAGCCAACTATTTCACTCTCCACTTTCACTTTCATCAAGAGGCTTTTTAGTTCCCCTTCACTTTCTGCCATAAGGGTGGTGTCATCTGCATATATGAGGTTATTGATATTTCTCCCGGCAATCTTGATTCCAGCTTGTGCTTCTTCCAGCCCAGCTTTTTTCATGATGTACTCTGCATACAAGTTAAATAAGCAGGGTGACAATATACAGCCTTGACGTACTCCTTTTCCTGTTTGGAATCAGTCTGTTGTTCCATGTCCAGTTCTAACTGTTGCTTCCTGACCTGCATATAGGTTTCTCAAGAGGCCGGTCAGGTGGTCTGGTATTCCCATCTCTTTCAGAATTTTCCACAGTTTATTGTGATCCACACAGTCAAAGGCTTTGGCATAGTCAATAAAACATAAATAGATGTTTTTCTGGAACTCTCTTGCCTTTTTCGATGATCCAGCGGATGTTGGCAATTTGGTCTCTGGTTCCTCTGCTTTTTCTAAAACCAGTTTGAACATCTGGAAGTTCACAGTTCATGTATTCCTGAAGCCTGGCTTGCAGAATTTTGAGAATTACTTTACTAGCCTGTGAGATGAGTGCAATTGTGTGGTAGTTTGAGCATTCTTTGGCATTGCCTTTCTTTGGGATTGGAATGAAAACTGACCTTTTCCAGTCTTGCGGCCACTGCTGAGTTCTCCAAATTTGCTGACATATTGAGTGCAGCACTTTCACAGCATCATCTTTCAGGATTGAAATAGCTCAACTGGAATGCCATCACCTCCACTAGCTTTGTTCATAGTGATGTTTTATAAGACCCACTTGACTTCACATTCCAGGATGTCTGGCTCTAAGTGAGAGATCACACCATTGTGATTATCTTGGTTGTGAAGATCTTTTTGTACAGTTCTTCTGTGTATCTTGCCACCTCTTCTTAATGTCTTCTGCTTCTGTTAGGTCCATACCATTTCTGTCCTTTTGTGCCCACCTTTTCATGAAATGTTCCCTTGGTATCTCTAGTTTTCTTGAAGAGATCTCTAGTCTTTCCCATTCTGTTGTTTTCCTCTATTTCTTTGCATTGATCACTGAGGAAGGCTTTCTTATCTCTTCTTGCTATTCTTCGGAACTCTGCATTCAGATGCTTATATCTTTCCTTTTCTCCTTTGCTTTTCGCTTTTCTTTTCACAGCTATTTGTAAGGCCTCCCCAGACAGCCATTTTGCTTTTTTGCATTTCTGACAGAATGTGGTGCACTGGAGAAGGGAACGGCAAACCACTTCAGCATTCTTGCCTTGAGAACCCCATGAACAGTATGAAAATGCAAAATGATAGGATACTGAAAGAGGAACTCCCCAGGTCAGTAGGTGCCCAATATGCTACTGGAGATCAGTGGAGAAATAACTCCAGAAAGAATGAAGGGATGGAGCCAAAGCAAGAACAATACCCAGTTGTGAATGTGACTGGTGAAAGAAGCAAGGTCCGATGCTGTAAAGAGCAATATTGCACAGGAACCTGGAAGGTTAGGTCCATGAATCAAGGCAAATTGGAAGTGGTCAAACAGGAGATGGCAAGAGTGAACATTGACATTCTAGGAATCAGCGAACTAAAATGGACTGGGATGGGTGAATTTAACTCAGATGACCATTATATCTACTACTGCGGGCAGGGATCCCTCAGAAGAAATGGAGTAGCCATCATGGTCAACAAAAGAGTCCGAAATTCAGTACTTGGATGCAATCTCAAAAATGACAGAATGGTCTCTGTTCGTTTCCAAGGCAAACCATTCAATATCACAGTAATCCAAGTCTATGCCCCAACCAGTAACACTGAAGAAGCTGAAGTTGAGTGGTTCTATAAAGACCTACAAGACCTTTTAGAACTAACACCCAAAAAAGATGTCCTTTTCATTATAGGGGACTGGAATGCAAAAGTAGGAAGTCAAGAAACACCTGGAGTAACAGGCAGATTTGGCCTTGGAATATGGAACGAAGTGGGGCAAATGCTAATAGAGTTTTGCCAAGAGAACACACTGGTCATAGCAAACACCCTCTTCAAACAACACAAGAGAAACATCTACACATGGACATCACCAGATGGTCAACACCAAAATCAGATTGATTATATTCTTTGCAGCCAAAGATGGAGAAGCCCTATACAGTCAGTAAAAACAAGACCGGGAGCTGACCATGGCATGAACTCCTTATTGCCAAATTCAGACTTAAATTGAAGAAAGTAGGGAAAACCACTAGACCACTCAGGTATGGCCTAAATCAAATCCCTTATGATTATACAGTGGAAGTGAGAAATAGATTTAAGGGACTAGATCTGATAGATAGAGTGCCTGATGAACTATGGATGGAGGTTTGTGACATTGTATAGGAGACAGGGATCAAGACCATCCCCATGGAAAAGAAATGCAAAGACCTAGCACAGCCAAAAATAAATAAATAAAATTTAAAAATTCAATGTAATACATGATAGTGAGACAATAAAAAAAAATCATGCTTTCATAGCAGAAGATTTAACCTCTGCTTCAAACTGGAATTTCTGCTGATCATTAAGTAGGTGAATGTTATCAGAGTTTGTTCTTAACTCACAAAATCTTGACTCCTTTTATTCTTAACAGCTTATCGCTCCTCCTGAATTCTTCTTATTCATTATATATTTTGATTTATCATAGGCTGTGTTTACAAGCCTCAGATGAGGCAATTTTCTTTTTGCTGAGAGAGCCCCAGCTTCATTCCATTTCCTTGAATTGTGACAAGTTCATTTTCAAGATTTATTTGAGGAAAAGGAGATTTCTTAAAAAGAGTGCACTCTATGCACAGGTAATGTTTGTGGGTTACCCCATGTCAGGGTTCTCCAGAGAAACACAACCAACAAGGTATAGTATATAGATATATATATATATATCTATTAATAGAAAAAGATATATTATGAGGGATTAGTGGCAAGCAGTGGTTCCAATATGTTCAGATCAGATCAGTCGCTCAGTCGTGTCCGACTCTTTGCAACCCCATGAATCGCAGCACGACAGGCCTCCCTGTCCATCACCAACTCCCAGAGTTCACTCAGACTCATGTCCATCGAGTCAGTGATGCCATCCAGCCATCTCATCCTCTGTCGTCCCCTTCTCCTCCTGCCCCCAATCCCTCCCAGCATCAGAGTCTTTTCCAATGAGTCAACTCTTCGCATGAGCTGGCCAAAGTACTGGAGTTTCAGCTTTAGCATCATTCCTTCCAAAGAAATCCCAGGGCTGATCTCCTTCAGAATGGACTGGTTGGATCTCCTTGCAGTCCAAGGGACTCTCAAGAGTCTTCTCCAACACCACAGTTCAAAAGCATCAATTCTTCGCTGCTCAGCCTTCTTCACAGTCCAACTCTCACATCCATACATGACTACAGGAAAAACCATAGCCTTGACTAGATGGACCTTTGTTGGCCCCAACCAGTAACACTGAAGAAGCTGAAGTTGAACCATTCTATGAAGAACTACAAGACCTTCTAGAACTAACACCCCCAAAAGATGTCTTTTTCATTATAGAGGACTGGAATGCAAAAGTAGGAAGTCAAGAAACACCTGGAGTAATAGGAAAATTTGGCCTTGGAGAACAGAATTAAGGAGAGCAAAGGCTAATAGAGTTTTGCCAAGAGAACACACTGGTCATAGCAAACACCCTCTTCCAACAACACAAGAGAAGCCTCAACACATGGACATCACCAGATGGTCAACACCGAAACCAGATTGATTATATTCTTTGTGGCGAAAGATGGAGAAGCTCTACATAGTTAGCAAAAAAAAGACCAGGAGCTGACTGTGGCTCAGATCATGAACTCCTTATTGCCAAATTCAGACTTAAACTGACGAAAGTAGGGAAAACCACTACACCATTCAGGTATGACCTAAATCAATGCCTTATGATTATACAGTGGAAGTGAGAAATAGATTTAATGGACTAGATCTGATAGACAGAGAGTACCTGATGAACTATGGATAGAAGTTTGTGACATTGTACAGGAGACAGGGATTAAGACCATCCGCAAGAAAAAGAAATGCAAAAAAGAAAAATGGCTGTCTGAGGAGGCCTTATAAATAGGTGTGAAAAGAAAAGAAGTGAAAAGCAAAGGAGGAAAGGAAAAATATAACCATTTGAACGCAGAGTTCCAAAGAATAGCAAGGAGAGATAAGAAAGCCTTCTCGGTGATCACTGCAAAGAAATAGAGGAAAACAATAGAATGGGAAAGACTAGAGATCTCTTCAAGAGAATTAGAGATACCAAGGCAACATTTCATGAAAAGATGGGCTCAATAAAGAACAGAAATGGTATGGACCTAACAGAAGCAGAAGATATTAAGAACATGTAGCAAGAATACACAGAACTGTACAAAAAAGATCTTCATGATCCAGATAATCAAAATGGTGTGATCATTCATTTAGAGCCAGACATTCTGGAATGTGAAGTCAAGTGGGCCTTAGGAAACATCACTGCGAACAAAGCTAGTGGAGGTGATGGAATTCCAGTTGAGCTCTTTCAAATCCTGGAAGATGATGCCATGAAAGTGCTGCACTCAATATGTCAGCAAAATTGGAAAACTCAGCAGTGGCCACAGGACTGGAAAAGGTCAGTTTTCCAATCCCAAAGAAAGGCAATGCCAATGAATGCTCCAACTACCTCGCAATTAGACTCATCTCACACGCTAGTAAAGTAATTCTCAAAATTCTCCAAGCCAGGCTTCAGCAATACCTGAACCATAAGCTTCCAGATGTTCAAGCTGGTTTTAGAAAAGGCAGAAGAACCAGATATCAAATTGCCAACATACGCTGGATCATCAAAAATGCAACAGAATTCTAGAAAAACATGTATTTCTGCTTCATTGACTATGCCAAAGCCTTTGACTCTGTGGATCACAATAAACTGTGGAAAAATCTGAAAGAGATAGGAATACTAGACCACCTGACCTGCCTCTTGAGAAATCTGTATGCAGGTCAGGAAGCCACAGTTAGAACTGGACATGGAACAATAGACTGGTTCCAAATAGGAAAAGGAGTACATTAAGGCTGTATATTGTCACCATGCTTATTTAACTTATATGCAGAGTACATCATGAGAAACGTTGGGCTGGAAGAAGCACAAGCTGGAATCAAGACTGCCAGAAGAAATATCAATAACCTCAGATATGCAAATGACACCACCCTTATGGCAGAAAGCGAAGAAGACTAAAGAGCCTCTTGATGAAAGCAAAAGAGGAGAGTGAAAAAGTTGGCTTAAAGCTCAACATTCAAAAAACTAAGATCATGGTATCTGGTCCCATCACTTCATGGCAAATAGATGGGGAAACAGTGGCAGACTTTATTTTGGGGTGCTCAAAAATCACTGCAGATGGTGATTGCAGCCATGAAATTAAAAGACGCTTACTCCTTGGAAGAAAAGTTATGACCAACCTAGATAGCATATTCAAAAGCAGAGACATTACTTTGCCAGCAAAGGTCCATCTAGTCAAGTCTATGGTTTTTCAGTAGTCATGTACGGATTAGAAAGAAAGCTGAGCGCCAAAGAATTGATGGTTTTGAACTGTGGTGTTGAAGAAGACTCTTGAGAGTCCCTTGGACTGCAAGGAGATCCAACCAGTCCATCCTAAAGGAGATCAGTCCTGAGTGTTCATTGCAAGGACTGATGCTGAAGCTGAAACTCCAATACTTTGGCCACCTCATGCAAAGAGCCAACTCTTTGGAAAAGACCCTGATGCTGGGAGGGATTGGGGGCAGGAGGAGAAGGGGTCGACAGAGGATGAGAAGGTTGGATAGCATCACTGACTCAATGGACATGAGTTTGAGTAAACACTCCAGGAGTTGGTGATGGACAGGGAGGCCTGGCATGCTGTAGTCCATGGGGTCGCAAACAAAGAATCAGACACAACTGAGCGACTGAACTGAACTGAATGAGGGAGTAGATCACAGGATTATGGAGGATAAGAAGTCTCACAGACTGCTGCCTGAAAGCTGGAGGCCCATGAAAGCTGGTGGTGTAGTTCTTTCTAATCCAAACCTGAAGGTCTAAAAACCATGAAACCAGTGTCAGGAGAAGATAATATGTTCAAGCTAAAGCAGAGAGCATATTTGCCCTTCCTCCCCCTTTTGGCTCTTTTAGGGCCCTCAACAAATAATGTGATGCCTACCCACTTTGGGGAGGATGAGCTTTACTTTTTCTTTTGATTCAAATGCTAATCTCTTTTGGAAACACCTTCACAGATACACTCAGAAATGATGTTTTATCAGCCATCTTGGCATCCCTTAGCCCAGTCAAGTGATCCAAAAAGTAACAATCAGACCCTAACTCCTAAAATCCTAGATATAAAAATGATATACTATATAGAATCCATTCAGCAAATAGCCACTAATTGGTGACTGTTTGGTATGTCTAGTTTTTGTTTAAAGATTTATTTATAAACAATTGTTAATTCTCTTTTTGAAATTCTCCAGGAAGATATCTAAATTCATGGGTCAATTCTAGGATTCTTTTCACTCTGGAGAATCAAGAGTCATATATATATATATATATATATATATATATATATATATATTTTTTTTTTTTTTTACCTAATCCTAATTTTCCTCTACAATATTCAATCAATAGTATTCAATCAATAGTAATATTCAGTAAGAAAATCACTATTTGAATATTAGTAATTAATTTTCATCCCATTCTTAAAGTGATAACTAAACACTTTCTAGACAAACTTTGGTAGTGAGAAGTATAGGAATTTACAATTCCAAATTCTAAAGCTTCACTTGCAAGATGTCAATGCTGTAAGTTCTTTGTTTTTATTTAAGAGCATTTCTTGTTTGTTTATTGATCTATGGAATTTTCCTATAGTAGTAGAATAATGACGGTGATGATAATGGTATAATAATAATAGTAGTAATAGCTCTCATGTATTGAGTGCCTCCTATCTGCCAAGCGCTGTCCTGGGTACTGTATACACATCTTCTCATGTAATCCTCACAGCAACCCTGAGAAGTAAGTACTCCTATCTCCAGTTTACAGAGGGGGACATTAAAGTTAAAAAAATTAGTGTCCAAAGTCTCCTGATAACAAGAACAGGACTGGAACCAAACCCAAATATGGCTAACTCCAAAGCCTACACTGTTTTAGAATCAAGTTTTTAGTCCTTCAGAGGTTGAGTTTTTAAAAGCTGGCTCACCATGGTCAGTCCAAAGAAGTAAAAGTGATTTGATTGAAGCCTGAAAGCTGGTGGTTTAGAGAAGTGTTTATGCAAGAGTACTGAGTCATATGATCTGTAGTGTATCCAGTAACATGGGACCGTGGTATCGCTGTCAGAGGCCTCCTCACACTCGTCAGTTCAGCACTCTGCCAGCGAGAGCAAGGGATGACACCCACCCTGTGTCAGCACGTCTGAAATGGGTGGGGCAGAGGGCATTGAAAAATCCTTGATCCTGTAAGGAAGTAATCATTTATCAGGTAGGTATCAACTGGCTCTTTATCATCAGTGACTTCTGAAAAGCAATTCCCAATAAAGATCAGATCAGATCAGATCAGTTGCTCAGTCATGTCCGACTCTTTGCAACCCCATGAATCGCAGCACGCCAAGCCTCCCTGTCCATCACCAACTCCCGGAGTTCACTGAGACTCACGTCCATCGAGTCAGTGATGCCATCCAGCCATCTTATTACCCATCCAAAGCAATGTCAAAATGATCAGAGCAGCTTATATCTCATGCTAACACCTATCTCCTCTAAATGATTCTTTGCCAATCTCTCTAGCATTCTTTTTTTTTAAATTGGAGTATTGTTGCTTTAAAATGTTTTATTAGTTTCTGCTGTATAGCAAAGTGAATCAGCCACAGGTATTATAAACCCTCTTCCTTGGACTTGCTTCCCATTTAGGTCACCACAGAGCATTGACTAGAGTTCCCTAGACTGTGAAAGTGAAGTCGTTCAGTCGTGTCGGACTCTTTGCGACCCCATGGACTGCAGCCTATCAGGCTCCTCCGTCTATGGGATTTTCCAGGCAAGAGTGCTGGAGTGGATTGCCATTGCCTTCTCCAGGAGATCCTCCCGACCCAGGGATCGAACCCTGGTCTCCCGGATTGCAGGCAGACGCTTTACCGTCTGAGCCACCAGGAAGCCCTAGGGAAGTCCCTAGGCTGTAGTCTGTTCCAATTCATTCTCTATTTTATACAAAATAGTGTATATAAAAGGACTGTCATACAGAGTGAATTAAGTCAGAAAAACAAATACCATAGAGTAACACATATATGTGGAATCTAGAAAAATGGTATGCTGCTGCTAAGTCGCTTCAGTCGTATCCGACTCTGTGCAACCCCATAGACAGCCGCCCATCAGGCTCCCCCGTTCCTGGGATTCTCAAGGCAAGAACACTGGAGTGGGTTGCCATTTCCTTCTCCAATGCATGAAAGTAAAATGGTGTAGATGATCTTTTTTGCAAAGCAGAAATAGAGACACAGACGTAGAGAACAAACATATGGATACCAAGAGGGGAAAGAGGGTGGGGTGGGATGGGAGACTGGGATTGACACGCATTACTCTCCAGCACGCTTAATGATGAGAACTATAAAATACAACTCCGGTTCTTGCAGGGTGAGGCCCAAGGAGCTTTTCCTTCTCTGCCGCCTCCTGCCCACCCTTAATCACTCCCTCTCTCAGTCATCCCTTTGGATCTAAAGTTTTCCAAAATCCCCAAATTAGGTATTAAGTACATGTTTATTCCAGTATGATTTTCTCCTCTAATCTGGAAGATAAAAATAACAGAGACATGTCTGCAGTCTCATGTTACCCTCTGCTGTCCATCCCTAAAGTAAACTTGGGAACCGCACCATCTCCTGCCTCCTCTTCATTCATGTGGCCCAGTCCAAACAGGAGCGCTTCGAGGGTGGACCCCACGTACAGCTCCAGCTTAGAAAAATTATTGTTGCTTTAGGAATATGTGGACTGACTCTGAATATGTTTCTGGCACATCACCACTATTTTTTTAAACTGGTTCTATTTCCAAAAGTAGGGAATGGGTTACTTATTGACAACAGTAATTCTGAGAATTGACAGCCAGTAAGCAGTTTTAAGGACAGTTTGAAAGATGCCTTATGACAAAACACAAATAATGATAAACAATTTGCTGCTGCTAAATCGCTTCAGTCATGTCCGACTCTGTGAGACCCCATAGACAGCAGCCCACCAGGCTCCCCCGTCCCTGGGATTCTCCAGGCAAGAACACTGGAGTGGGTTGCCATTTCCTTCTCCAATGCATGAAAGTGAAAAGTGACAGTGAAGTCGCTCAGTCGTATCCGACCCTTAGCAACCCCATGGACTGCAGCCTACCAGGCTCCTCCATCCATGAGATTTTTCCAGGCAAGAGTACTGGAGTGGGGTGCCATTGCCTTCTCCGTGATAAACAATTTAGAAAAGCCCAAATCTCATAACTAAATGGGCACATGGGAACAGTCTTCTCTTGTCTCCAAACACCTTGAAATGAGAAAAATTGTGAAACGATGACGTTTACCCTGAAAGATGGTCAACATGAAGTTTGAAGACGAAAGATCCACTTAGCATGCATTGCTTTAAACCTTTGAAATGAGCAGTGCCAGACTGTTAAAGGCTGCAGGACTTTTCTTAGAGACAATCTAATGTGGCCCTTAGCTTTTCTTCTTCTGGGAGCTAGTTCCATTTAACACTCAGCAACAGCCATGCAGAGACATGCCATGCACTGTGCTAATGAGAGTTTACCAAGAAAAACATGGTTCCTGCCCTCAAAGAGCTTAAAAAGTGTGTTAGAAAAAGAGGGGCTACAGCCTCTAATATACTCAATTAAAGAAGTAATAACTGCATAACACGAGTTTTTATGTCTGTTATCCTAAATTTCTACTTTCCAAATAGAAGGATGTTGACTCCCACAGAGAAAATAAATCTGCATGTTGAGCAATGTTCTTTTTCTTATGATGTTTAAAAGCAATTTCCTTTAAATGAAATTTAAATAGAAATTGCTAATATTGAACTTAATAATATTATTATGTGTTTTTCCCCAAGAAGCATAAGACTTCAGGCTTCATCGTGTTTCTCCAAATAGCCTTTTGTTTTTATAGCTTGAAAATTGACAACAGTTGAAAAGACAGCAATTGAGTTGGCATCCAGTGGTATTATAACACACCTGGCCTTAATGCTTGTGTTGTTTCTTTCAGTCTTTTCTCCTCTCTATTTCTTTGCTTTGTTACTTCCCTGAGGAAATTCACATTTAGAACTTTGCTCAGTATGACACAAAGAGCTAGATAACATTCTCTGCTGGCAAGAAAGAGGCAGCTATTTAGTCTTGGCTGGGAGCTGTGGCGGTGATTGCTTTGCAAGGTTTACATAATTTTTTAAAAACAACTATATGACATTGTGTGAAGAGTACTAGGTTTTAAGTGAGTCAATTTCTAAGTTTTTTTGAAAATTTAGGCAACTTAAAACTTCTGGGCCTCAATTTCCACATCTATAAATTTGAGCACTAAACCAGTGGTCCCCAAAGTTTGCTGCATGTTAGAATTACCAGGAGAGCTTTTAAAAATCCTGATGCCTATGTTGCAAGCCAGACCAATTAAATCAGAATATATCAGGGTGGGAGTCACATATATGTTGTTTAAAGATCCCCAGGGGATTTCAGTGTGCAACAAGGTTAAAGAACTACTGCAGAAAACTGATTTATCCAATGTCTTTTCCAACTCTAGTATTCTAAACTCCACGATTCTCTGAGCGTCCATGACTCTTCTTCAGCTTCAGTAGCAAACTCAAGCTATTAACAAATTTTCTATAGTTTCAGTTCAAAAACAGTTAAAATCCCAGTGGACTTTTTTTGTGAAACTTGACAAATTAATTCAAAAAATTTAATATAAAAGCAATGGATCTAGAATAGTCAAAGGAATTTTACAAAGAAAAGAAAAAGCTGAGGGTCTTAATATTATCAAACTATAGCAATCCAGACATATGGTATTATTGACTAGTATAAGGATAGACAAACAGATCAATAGAGCAGAATAGATGGTCCAACACTTTACCTTCACTTATACAATCAACTGATTTTCAGCAAAAGTGCCAAAACCATTCAATCAGGAAAGGAAAATATTTTCAATGAATAACACTGTAACAACTAGATAATAATTTGGGAAAAAAATAAATCTCAATCCCTGCTTCACACCAAATACAAAATTAATTTATATTAATCACAGACATAAATGTATAAGCTAAAACTTTAAATCTTCTCAAAGAAAATATAAGATAAAATCCCTGTAAATTACTAAACAAGACAATGAAAATACTAACCATTAAAAGGATAAATTAAAAATTCAGAAGACTACATTAAAAATATAATAAGCCACAGCCTGAGGAAGAAAATTTACATTACATAGGACTTGTATTCAGAATATATAAAGAGTTCCTAACACTCAATAGCAAACAGGCAAACAACCCAGTTTAAAAATTAGCAAAATATGCAACACTTCACAAAAGATAGAAAAATAACCAGTAAGCACATAATAAAACACCCAAACTCATTACACATCAAAGAAATGCAAGTAAAACTCTCCATGAAACTGAAATGAAAGCTTAACGCATACATTAGAGTGCCTAAAATTAAAAGACTGACAATGCCAAATGTTGGCAAAGAAGTACAGCAACTGGAATTCATATACATGGAATGTGGAAGAATAAAGTGTTATCGCTACACTGGAAAACTGTTTGGTAGTTGCTTGTAAGGTTAAGCATATATGTCTCCTGCTGCTGCTGCTGCTAAGTTGCTTCAGTCATGTCCAACTCTTAGCGACCCCATGGACTGCAGCCTACCAGGCTCCTCCATCCATGGGATTGTCCAGGCAAGAGTACTGGAGTGGGGTGCCATCGCCTTCTCCAATGCATGAAAGTGAAAAGTGAAAGTGAAGACGTTCAGTCATGTCCGACTCTTAGCAACCCCATGGACTGCAGCCTACCAGGCTCCTCCATCCATGGGATTGTCCAGGCAAGAGTACTGGAGTAGGGTGCCATTGCCTTCTCCTAGGACCCAACAATTCCATTCCTAACTCTTTACCTAAGAGAAATGGACCATAAAAAGCATACACACAAATGTTCAAAGTATCCTTATTCATGATAGCCCAAAATTGGAAATAACACAAATGTCCATCAACAGATGCATGGCTAAATATATGGTATATTCATACTCAGCAATAAAAAGGAGAGAACTACTAATACAAACTACAGCATGGATGAATCTCAAAAATATGTTGAGTGAAAGAAGCCAGACACAAAAGAATACATACAGTATGACAGTATTTGTATAATAATAAAATCAGAACAATGGTTGTCTTGCATATGAGAAGGGAGATTGTGCAATAGACTAGAACTCTAGGGTGCTGGGAATGTTCTATCTTGATTGAGATGTGGTAGTTACATGAGTGCATATATTTGTCAAAACACTTTCTAAAAACCATGTACTTAAGATTGTATACTTATGATCTGTATTTAAATTATACCTCAAAAATTAACATTAAAAACCACTTTTGTAAATTACAGAGTGTTATAGAATACTAGAAAATGTTTTAGGTTTTAAAGTCCTCTGAGAAAAAGATGTGTTTGAGGTGGTTAAAGTGCTGAACTGATGCTAAACAATCAAATAGCGATGAGTATCTCATTTTCATTTGGATATTTGATATGATTGGCTAAAATATAATGAGTTTGTTTCATGACTTAAAAAATGAATATACAGTGCCTCCTAACCACCCTAGCTAACAATTTTTCTTTTTTTTTAAAGCTTGGTACCAAGAGTGATCTGTATGAAAATACAAAGAACCTTGAACTTTTACTAAAGTGTTGGCATATTCACTGTATGTATTGCTGAAAATTTTAGAGAAAAGCCTTGAATTGAGGTAGAAAAAAAATGGAAGTTTAAGATAGGACAATAGATATCACATTCTGTAATGCAAATTCTATTAATAATCATACAATATGAAAGTATGTGAATACAGCTAAAAGATGAAAACTGATTTAAATATACCAATTTACAATAAAATCTCTACTAAATTTTCCAGGAATAGTATGGAGGTTCCTTAAAAAAACAAAAGTAGATTCCAATAAGATCCAGTAAAGGTATGACAAACCTAGACAGTATATTAAAAAGCAAAGACATCACTTTGCTTACAAAGGTCCATATACTCAAGGATATGGTCTTTCCAGTAGTCATGTATGGATGTGAGAGCTGAATCATAAAGAATGCAAAGCACCAAAAGAATTGATAATTTCAAACTGTGGAGCTGGAAAAGACTCTTTAGAGTCCCCTGGACTGCAAGGAGACCGAGCCAGTCGGGTATAAAGGAAATCAACCTCGAGTACTCATTGGAAGGGCTGATGCTGAAACTGAAACTCCAATACTTTGATCACGTGATGCAAACAGCTGATTCACTGGGGAAAAAAACCTGATGCTGGGAAAAATTGAAGGCAGAAGGAGAAGAGGGTGACAGAGGATGAGGTGGTTGGATGGCAGCACTGATTCAAGCAACATGAATTTGGCCAAACTCTGGGAGATAGTGAGGGACAGCGAAGCCTGGCATGTGGCAGTCCACGGGGTCACAAAGAGTTGGACACTACTTGGCCACTGAACAACAACTGATCCAGTAATCCCACTCCTGGTCATATACCAATATCTAGAGGAAACTCTAATTCAGAAGGATACATGCACCCCAACGTTCACAGTAAGCACTGCTTATAATAGCCAAGTCGTGGACACATATGGGGTTTCCTGTGCGGTTAAGAGATAGTGGTAAAGAACCTGTCTGCCAATGAGGAGACATAAGAAATCCAGGCTCGATCCCTAGGTTGAGAAAATCCCCTGGAGGAGAGAATGGCAACCCACTCCATTATTCTTACCTGGAGAATCCCATGGACAGAGGAGTCTGATAGGCTACAGTCCATAGAGTTGCCAAGAGTTGGCCATATGTATGTATATGTATAATGGAATATTCCTCACCGATAGTAAAATAATAATATACTCAGCCATTTGCAGCAATATGGACCTAAAGATTACCATAGGGACTTCCCAGGTGGTGAAATGGTAAACAATCTACTGGCCAATGTTGGAGATGTAAGAGACGTGGGTTTGATCCCTGGGTCATGAAGATTCCCTGGAGTAGGAAATGGCAACCTGCTCCAGTAATTTTCCCTGGAAAATTCCATGGACAGAGGAGCCTGGAAGGCTACAGTCCAAGGATCACAAAGAGTCAGACGACTGAGCATGCATGCACCCACACAGATTATCATATTAAATGAACTAAGTCAAAGACAAATATCATATGATATCACCTACATGTGCAGTCTTTTAAAAATGATACAAATGAGCTTATTACAAAGAAGAAATAGCCTCACAGACATAGAAAACAAACTTATGGTTACCAAAGGTGGAAGGAATGGGGGAGAGATAAATTAGAAATCTGGGATTAGATACACACTGCTGCTGCTAAATCCCTTCAGTCGTGTCTGACTCTGTGTGACCCCATAGACAGCAGCCCACCAGGCTCTCCCTGTCCCTGGGATTCTCCAAGCAAGAACACTGGAGTGGGTTGCCATTTCCTTCTCCAATGTAGGAAAGTGAAAAGTGAAAAAAGTGAAGTTGTTCAGTCTTATCCAACTATTAGCAACCCCATGGACTGTATCCTACCAGGCTCCTCCACCCATGGGATTCTCCAGGCAAGAGTACTGGAGTGGGTGGCCATTGCCTTCTCTGAGATACACACTCAGTTCAGTTCAGTCTCTCAGTCGTGTCCAACTCTTTGCAACCCCATGAATTGCAGCATGCCAGGCCTCCCTGTCCATCACCAATTCCCAGAGTTCACTCAAACTCACGTCCATCAAGTCAGTGATGCTATTCAGCCATCTCATCCTCTGTCATCCCCTTCTCCTCCTGCTCCCAATCCCTCCCAACATGAGTCTTTTCCAATGAGTCAACTCTTCACATGAGGTAGCCAAAGTACTGGAGTTTCAGCTTAGCATCAGTCCTTCCAAAGAAATCCCAGGGCTGCTCTCCTTTAGAATGGACTGGTTGGATCCCCTTGTAGTACAAGGGACCCTCAAGAGTCTTCTCCAACACCACAGTTCAAAAGCATCAATTCTTTGGTGCTCAGCTTTCTTCACAGTCCAACTCTCACATCCATACATGACCACTGGAAAAACCATAGCCTTGACTAGATGGACCTTTGTTGGCAAAGTAATGTCTCTGCTTTTGAATATGCTATCTAGGTTGGTCATAACTTTTCTTCCAAGGAGTAAGTGTCTTTTAATTTCATGGCTGCAGTCACCATCTGCAGTGATTTTGGAGCCAAAAAAAATAAAGTTTGACACTGTTTCCACTGTTTCCCCATCTATTTCCCATGAAGTGATGGGACCAGATGCCATGATCTTCATTTTCTGAATGTTGAGCCTTAAGCCAACTATTTCACTCTCCACTTTCACTTTCATCAAGAGGCTTTTGAGTTCCTCTTCACTTTCTGCCATAAGAGTGGTGTCATCTGCATATCTGAGGTTATTGATATTTCTCCCCACAATCTTTTTCCAGCTTATGCTTCTTCCAGCCCAGCGTTTCTTATGATGTACTCTGCATATAAGTTAAATAAGCAGGGTGACAATATACAGCCTTGACATACTCCTTCTCCTATTTGGAACCAGTCTGTTGTTGCATGTCCAGGTCTAACTGTTACTTCCTGACCTGCATACAGATTTCTCAAGAGGCAGGTCAGGTGGTCTGGTATTCCCATCTCTTTCAGAATTTTCCACAGTTTATTGTGATCCACACAGTCAAAGGCTTTGGCATAGTCAACAAAGCAGAAATAGATGTTTTTCTGGAACTCTCTTGCTTTTTCGATGATCCAGCGGATGTTGGCAATTTGATCTCTGGTTCCTCTGCCTTTTCTAAAACCAGCTTGAACACACTACTGTATATAAAATAGATAAACAACAAGTACTTACTGCATAGCACAGGGAACTATATCAAATATTTTGTAGTAACCTACAATGGAGAAGTATCTAAAAAAGAATACATATATATATTTATTTATATATATGTATATGAATATGTGTGCAATCACATATATATATATGTGATTCAGTTATATATATATTTATATATATGTATAACTGAATCACCTTGCTGTACACCAGAAACATTGTAAATCAACTATACTTCAATAAAAATAAATTTTATGAAAAAAATAAATTCTCCAGGAATCAAATTCCCTTCCCTCTGTTTTTTAACATGCAATATAGACTCCTATTCACCTTCCATAAAGTACAAGGAGTAGCATAGTTTGTAGGTGTTAAATCCTAAGTGCTCTCCACACACTCCTCCCCAGACCCAAAATTAAACTGTCAGGGATGCCCTGCCCTAGGGTCGGGTCTACTGATTAAACACAAGAAGCCTCTCCTTCAGCTCTTGACTAGGCATAAAAGCATATCCCTTGGTAGAGGGCCAGGTCTTTGCCGGCTTTGGTCATTATCAGTCCCAGTATCTAAAGCATAGTAGGGGCCATATACATTTTTTAGACTTTGTGATTCAGTGAATGGACACTGACATGACAGTAACAGTTCATTTTAACTATTAAATGAAGGAACACATTCCAAGTGTTAGCAGAACACCTAACACCTAGGTTGAACTTCAACTCCTTTCCCCCTTTCTCTATGCAGAATATTTTTCCTCCTTCAGGAAGCTGCTTCCTCTTATTAGATGACTAGATCTCATTTGTTTTAGCCACCACAACCCAACCCCTTTCAAAAATAGGAAATAATCTGATATGATTTATAGCTATCAAAAGACTGATGACACTCTGATGATGTGACAATTCAGTTCAGTTCAGTTGCTCGGTCATGTTTGACTCTTTGCGACCCCATGGACTGCAGCACTCCAAGCTTCCCTGTCCATCTTCCCGAAGCTTGCTCAAACTCATGTTCATTGAGTCAGTGATGCCATCCAAGCACTCATCCTCCGTCGTCCCCTTCTCCTGCCTTCAGTCTTTCCCAGCATCAGGGTCTTTTCCAATGAGTCAGTTCTTCACATCAGGTGGCCAGAGTACTATGGTTTATATGTTTTAAAGTATTATGGTTTTTATGGCCATATTATGGTTTATATGCTTCCTCACCCAGTAATGGACTTTTAGACACTTTTAATTGGGGAACAAAATACCCTATACTCTAATATTTGATAAGAGTTTCCAGAGATATCTGGAAATACTGTGTGTGTGTGTGTGTGTGTGTGTGTAACGAGCTTGAATGCATATACATACATGAGTGTATGAGAAATATTGATTTGTAAAATTCCATCAATGGACTTAAGTGTTATAAATTCCACTCCTAGAAAATTAAAAAACTATCATAAAATTTCCAATTACAATCTGCCTTTCAAAGTTGTCTTAGAAGATCCCCTGAAGAAGGAAATGGCAACCCACTCCAGTATTCTTGCCTGGAGAATTCCATGGACAGAGTCTGGTGGGCTACAGTCCACAGGATTGCAAAGATTTGGACACAACTGAGCGACTAACAATTTCACGTTCACTTTTAGAAGGTACATTGTCAAAAATACTCATAAGATCGTTCATTTTTCTTCTCAAACACAGTCAGTCTTAAGTCTAAGAAAGGTCTAATCAAGCCAATGATTTTCAAGTTATCTTGATTGAATTTTCTTGATCTACTAGCATAGGCCAGCATAGGGAAGCATACCTTAGAATAGAATGGCATGAATAAAAATTTTAAAGCAACATTAAAAAAAAAAAAGAATAGAATGGCATGGATGTCATCAGAGTGCAAAGGAGGATTCTTTGTGAACATTGATAACATTTTATGAAATTTTGTTTCAGTTATATATTTGTGATGTGTGTGGGTCACAATGTAAAAAGTGTTCTTTAATGTAAGTCATGGTCAAAGAAGTTTGAAAGCCACTGCTCTATACAACAGCATAAAACACCCAGGCAACAGTGGAGGTGAGACAGTGCAAATCCAGTAAAAGAACAAGAGTTTAGATACATCTGTGCATGGAAGGGAAAGAGGGAATTCCCAGGCAACCTAAAGAGAGACTTCATTTAGTTCACTGAGACAATCTTAGTGAGGTAAAGAAGGAGAACAGAAAAATCCTCCTCCACTTCCCAGAAAAGGTATAACTGCCATAATTGTCAGAAACGACAGAAAGAACTCAAACTACCTGGAATGAGCTATGTAAAATATGAAGCACAAGTCAGGATTCTATTTATTCGGTGACTATATAAATATTGCGCTGTTTTTTGATGGAAAGGAATCTTTGACTCCTTCGGTAAATCATCTCATGGAGAAATCTACAACTGTGACGGCCTTATAATCTGTTCCCGTCTCACAGAATTTTAATTGAGCCATGCCAGTGCCATTTAGGGTGACAGCGGGGGTGTGGTTGGGGACTGTGTGTGGTCTTTCCCTTGCAGACAAATTCCTATTCTTTAAAGAGTATGAGGCAGAGACTGGACAGACTGCTGAGGGTTTATGCCCTCGAGCTGCTGGACGGGAGATGGCTTCCCCCCACCCCGTCACTGTGATCCTTAGGGTGTTTAGGTCAAGAGCTACCCAGCTCCCAGCCCAGGTCTGCTCCAAACCAGCGATCCTCCAGAAGTTCATTCTGCCCCCTTTCTTACTTCTCTTCTTTTTCTACATACACACACACTCCAGATGACTCATGCCTCTCTCCATCTTTATTCCACTTCTAGTTGAGTTTCTCAAAACAAAATATATAGTTGAAATTCACATTCTTGGTTAAGAGAGGTCTTAGAGTTGGAGCCACATAATGCTCATGTGTTTCCGCTCTTAGTCTGTCATTAAGAGCAAGCCTCCCTCAGCCCACCCAGGCCTTGAATCCTGCCTCTGTACCCAGCTGTGTGACTTCGTGTCTCACTGCTACAAACACAGGCTTGCCTGTCCAGATCTTCAAACTTTGCTTCCTAAATCCCACCCCACCCCCTGCTATAGTCAGCAAGCCATTCAGAATGCTCATCATCTCCTTGCTGTCAAACAGTCCCTAAATCCCAGCTTACCTAGGACACCCTTATCTACACCTGCTGTTCCAGAGTAACGCTTAGTAACACGCCCTTTCATTTTCAAAAGCACTCTAGAGTGAAAAATCACCTTTCCAATACCCACTCAGCCTGCTTGGTTAGCTCCCTTCCTGTGGCCTGCAGAGGCCCATCCCTTAGGTTTGTGATTCCAGGTTGGCCAAGACTCAGCATCTCCTATCTCCCAGCATCCTCTTGAACTTCCAGAATGGAAAGCTGTCCTGGCAGGAGGAAACTTAGAGAAAACTATGATGTTATCTTAGAGTCTTTGTGACTCTGTTTTAATGTTTTCTCATATTAGGTATCTTTTACTGCTGAACAACCCACCCCAAATTAGTGACTTGAAACAATGACAATCATTTATTATCTCTTATGGTTTCTGTGGTTTGGGAATTCCGAGGGGATATATTGGGGCCAGATTGTCTCTGCTCCAAAATGTCTGGGGCCTCAGCTGGAAGATCATTGAGGCCTGCAATTATCTGAAGGCATATTCACTCATACAGGGATGCTGTGGTCAGTCGAGGTCTGGCTGTTCGGTGCTGGCCATATTCACACATGGCCTTTCCATGTGACGAGGGCTTCCTTGCCGCATGGTGGCAGGGTTTCAAGGATTAGTACCTGAGCCAGGTGGAAACCAACCCGAGGTTCACTTCACATCCCTCCACAGCCTCCTTCCACCATATTCCATTGACCAAGGAAGATGTTGGCCGAGATCCAAGGGCAAAGGACATTCAACTCCCACCTCCATTAGCAGAAGTGCAGTCAACCCTATAAGAAGATCAAGTGAGATGGGATGTCTATATCCATGCTTGGAAAATAACCAGCCACTTCTTCCAAGCACCCCACCAGCCATAGGCAGGATGTCATCATTCTTGTTAACACTTTCTCTCAAAATTTTCCAAGAAGTCCTTCGATAGAATGACATGGAGTGATAATTTTCCAATCAAAAATGCTACTACAATCCCCTGTAGTTGAGATGCTGGTTACAGTTTCGTAAATCTCTGTATCTGATCCTCATAATCCTGTGAAGAAGATAGAGCAGACCTCACTCTCCCCATTTTTAAGCAAACACAAGGGAAACACAGCCACATCAGTAATTCACCCAAAGTCACTGAGCTGAGCACTCAGTACAGTCGCTCTGATGTCGAATCAGGTTTCTTTGCACCACCAACTAACCTCTGCCAATGAGAAAGCAGCATGGCACAGGGCCTCTCAGCCCAGACTTTGGACAAAACAAGCCTGAGCTTGAGTCCTGCTTCTCCAGCTTGGTGGCTTTGGACAAAAAGTTAACCTCCCTGAGTTTCCCCTTTCATCCCTAGAATGAAAGCAGTAAAAACCTACTTTGCAGAATTAAAAGACGATAATTAAGTGCCTAGAGCAGTGCCTAAAGCATCTTGGGAACTTAGTAGCTAAGAAGTTAATGTTAATGATGATATGTGATCTCATGGGTGACACTATCTATTTAGAAGCTGCTTTTTAAGAAGCAAATGCTAGGGAATTCCCTGGTGACTTAGTGGTAAAGAATCTGCTTGCCAATGCAAGGTCGATCCCTGGTCCAGGAAGATCCCACATGCCATGGAGCAACTAAGCCCGTGTGCCACAGCTATTAAGCCTGTGCTCTAGAGCCTGGCAGCCGCAACTATGGAAGCCTGTGTGCCCTAGAGCCACAAGAGAAGAGAAGCCACCGCAATGAGAAGCTTGCATACCACAACTAGAGAGTGGCCCCCCTCACTACAACCTCGGATTTTCAGAGAAAAACCCAAGCAACAACGAAGATGCAGCACAACAAAAAACAAACAATTTTTTTAAAGCAAATGCTAATCCTGGCCACACACAAGAAAAGGAAGATGCTCTACATCTGCATATAGATGGGGAACCATCCTTAATTTGTGTCTAAAAGCCAATCATCTTAGATCTTTCTCATAGAGATAGTGTTCAGTAATTTGAAGAAGAAACCTTACAAAGGGAATCCAATTCTCATCTATGTAAACATTATTAAAAGGAATATAGACTAATGATTAAATCACCAGCTCAAAAGGCTGCAGGTGATGGGAGGTTTCTTTGTTTTGCAGAGCAGGAATCCATGTTGCTAGTAAAGAATCTCGGGAATTGGCCAGCCCTGGATGGCTGGGGCAGAGCGTGAGGTCAACACTATTGAGAAGCTCTCAGCAAAATGCTCTCCTATGTTATTTAAATGTATGGCATCCATTTCTGTGAAGGTGGATCCCCATTCACCTAACGTTTTGCTCTTCTTGTTTAAAGAGAATAGAGTGTTTTGCTTTATCCAATGGCAAAGACTACTAGATATTTGTCATCAATGAGTGACAAGTGAAGAGACTAAATGAGTCAATGTTTACAGCCTCTGAGAAATTTATCTACACTGTGGGAGGCTGAGAGTCTCAGATGAAAGTCCGAGAAGCTGCCTCGTTAGACCCTGAGAAAAAGGCATTCTGTTAGAGTTCAGAAATTGTTTTCCTCTTTCTTCTATCCCATCACTTGGCTCTGAGGCTTCAATTCTGCTTCCAGGGCCAAAAGGACAGCAGATTCACTCATAAGAAAGCCCAAGGAATACTTAAAATGCAGAAGGCAGTCCTCAGCTCCTACTGGGTATAGTTCTCATTCATGTTAGCAGGAAGCCTGCCTACAGGGCAGGGCACCTCAATTGAGTTCTTTCTCTGCTTTGCTGGTTCTCGATCAAACTCGCCCTGTGGCTGCTTTAAGTGTTGATGTCTTGGCATCAAAAGGCAGGGAGACAGCTCCATTTCTTCTGGCGCCTAGCGCCGGCTCTTTGGAGAGGCTACCCACCCCCTACCCCGGGTTGCTTTGGAATTCTCCCTGTTTATAAACTAAGCCCACATTGTAGCATGCAGCGCTCCTCACTCGGCAGCAAGGGGGAGTCCAAACATCTTCAGTGACCCTCTAGGGTAACCAAATTCCTGAATTCCCTAACGGAGTAACTGACTGTCTGCCATCCTGCTGCTTGTAGCTGAACAGCATTCTGTGTTTTCCATAGCTTCTTCATACACTTGAAGAAGCTGTGGTCTCCTGTGGTCTGGCAGACTCCGTGAGGGAGGCACAGCAGATGTTGTTAGTCCATTTCACAGATGAGAAGACTGAGACTCATACAGTTTGATCATGCATCTGGTGCCTTCTGGGGCTGGGTCCTAACCTAGCCATTGCATCTTCCCCACAATGACTGACAGTTACTTTCTCTTCCTTGCCCTTCTCTGCTGATTTCCCTCTCTCCCTTCCCCTCTCTCACCCCCTCCCCTTCTCCCCTCCCTCCCTTCTTTCTTCTGTCCCCTCTCTCAATCTCTTTCTCTCCACACTTTCCTCAACTCCCTTATTCCAACAAGGATTTCAGGCAGGACCATGAACAACACAGAATTATAGAGCCAATTTCACTATTAATCCAGTGACTTTAACAAGAACTTACACATCTTTCAATGGAAATCCCTTTGCTTCTCTGTGACTCATTTTCTCCATCTATGAAGTAAGGATGCCATGTGGATAAATACAAGATAACAGAAACAGAAGCCAGACAAGCCCAGAGAAATACTGAAGTAGGAGACATGCAACCTGTATCTCTTTAGGTCAAATTCATGTGTGCCTTGACATAGAATTTTCACTGTCTCCTTTTAGAATTTGGAATTATGTTTGATTAGAGCACTTGGAGTTGCAGCCAAATCCAGAACATTCTCCCCACACTACCCTTTCTACTTGAAGAGACACATAAACTAACTATTTCAAAGGTCCAGTGAAGAGTGGAGCCTACTTGGTCTTCTAAATAAGACTATCTTAGCAATTTGAAACATTAGTTCAAATCCAGCTTAGGCAGTTGATAACTAGTCTCATTAATCATTACACCAATGTCTCCTAACAGCTCCTCTCACCTCAATTGCTATTGATTTGAAGATGTTTGGAGGCCTACATGATACTGAAATTACTCCAAACTATGTCTGATCTCATTTCCTCCCTTCTTATGAAAATTGATGACATGAAGACAAGCTTTCATGAGGGCCTGTCTCCAGCCTCCAGTCTGTGAGGGCTGTAATGCTTGGAGAACATTGACTCACTATGAGGATTTAAATACTTCAAAGCTAATCTAGAGAGTCAAAGAAAGGTAATATCTCAAAACCATGTCTCTTGGCTCTTAAAAGCTGTAGGTCCAGTTTGTAAATAAGAGTCTGGGTCATTCCACCCTGAGAAATGACCACCACCTGGAGAAACCTGATGAGATTGCAAATAATTCCTTAGGGGAAAAAATGCCTGTAAGACAATATCACTGGATCATTGCAAGGGTCTGTGTGTATTTTTGTCCTATTCCCATATCTTTCAAAATCTATTTTATATCTTCCTTAAATTGCTCATCTGATTTCCTCTCTCCAGAGGCCCTGAATATGTTTTAACTCATTAATTGACTGAATATATGACATTTTCTTGGAGAAGGCAATGGCACCCCACTCCAGTACTCTTGCTTGGAAACTCCCATGGATGAAGGAGCCTGGTAGGCTGCAGTCCATGGGGTCGCTGAGGGTCGGACACAACTGAGTGACTTCACTTTCACTTTTTACTTTCATGCATTGGAGAAGGAAATGGCAACCCACTCCAGCGTTCTTGCCTGGAGAATCCCAGGGACGGGGGAGCCTGGTGGGCTGCCGCCTATGGGGTCGCACAGGGTTGGACAAGACTGAAGCAATTTAGCAGCATCAGTAGCAGCAGCATGACATTTTCTATTTTTAATATATTCCCTCATAACATCAGGGAATTGCAAGGTGCCTGCTAAAAGTGACTGATAAAGAGCCTCTTGATGAGGGTGAAAGAGAAGAGAGAAAAAGCTGGCTTAAAAACCCAACATTAAAAAAACTAAGATCATGACATCCAGTCCCATCACTACACAGCAAATAGAAGGGAAAAAGTGGAGGCAGTGACAGATTTTCTTTCCTTCGGCTCCAAAATCACTGTGGACAGTGACTGCAGCCATGAAATTAAAAGACACTTGCTCCTTGGAAGGAAAGCTATGACAAACCTAGATGATGTATTAAAAAGCAAAGACATCACTTTGTCAACAAAGGTCCATATAGTTAAAGCTATGGTTTTTCCAGTAGTCATGCAGAGATGTGAGAGTTGGACCACAAAGAAGGTTGAGAGCTGAAGAATTGAGGCTTTCAAACTGTGGTGCTGGAGACGACTCTTGACAGTCCCTTAGACAGCAAGATCAAACCAGTCAATCCTAAAGGAAATCAACTCTGAATATTCACTGGAAGGACTGATGATGAAGCTGAAGCTCCAATCCTTTGGACACCTGATGCGAAGAGCCTACTCATTGGAAAAGACCCTGATGCTGGGAAAGATTGAGGGCAGGAGGAGATGAGGACAAAAGAGGATGAGATGGTTAGATGGCATCACCGACTCAATGAACATGAGTTTGAGCAAACTCCGGGAAATAGTGAAGAACAGGGAAGACCATTGTGCTGCAGTCCATGGACTCACAAAGAGTCGGACATGACTGAGCCACTGAACACACACACTATGTTCAAGAAGAGCAAATCAGTCTAGATCCATGATCTGGATCAAGTGAGGTGGAGTACCCTACTACATAGTACTGACTTTCTGATGCTCAGATGTATAATAGCCCAAAGCACAGTGAGGGGCCTCAGTGTGCTATTCCTGATGTTAGCCCAGCTAATCCAACCCTGGCTTCCTCTCACTGGGCCAGCAAGAACACTGGACAGCTGCCTGTTATGGTGGGCCTGGGCAGCCTTCACTTCTTGCCCAATCCAGTCCCTTGCTGAGGGGCTTAGAACCTAAAATCAGGAGCAGTAGATGGCCTGGCCACCCAGCATGCTATTTGCTTTTCACATGGGCCATCCAGAAATTTTCCAGGGTTTCTCTGAAACAAGGAAGGACTGTGGCTTCTGTCACTTGGTCCAGAGACATCTGTTGAATTTCTGTAGTCTGATCCCCTATTTCTCTGAAGTATCTTCTTAATGCCAAATGCTTGCCTTGAAAAGTAATTGACAAATGACCCCATTTTAACAAAGAATCAGGAACTAATTAAGAGATGAAAGTGAAAGTCACTCGGTCATGTCCGACTCTTTGCAACCCCATGGGCTATACCGTCCATGGAATTCTCCAGGCCAGAATACTGGAGTGGGTAGTGTTTCCCTTCTCCGGGGGATCTTCCCAACCCAGGGATTGAACCCAGGTCTCCTGCATTGCAGGCAGATTCTTTACCAACTGAGCTACAAGGGAAGCCCAAGAATACTGGAGTGGGTAGCCTATCCCTTCTCCATGGGATCCTCCCAACCCAGGAATCAAACCTGGGTCTCTTGCATTGCAGGCGGATTCTTCACCAACTGAGCTATCAGGGAATCTAATTAAGAGATGGGTACTTAATTAACTTGGCTATATGAAATCCTCTTATTTTTTTTTTAATTTTATTTTATTTAACTTTACAATATTGTATTGGTTTTGCCATATAACAAAATGAATCTGCCACAGGTATACATGTGTTCCCCATTCTGAACCTCCTCCCTCCTCCCTCCCCATACCATCCCTCTGGGTCGTCCCAGTGCACCAGCCCCAAACATCCAGCATCATGCATCGAACCTAGACTGGCGACTCGTTTCATATGTGATATTATACATATTTCAATGCCATTCTCCCAAATCATCCCACCCTCTCCCTCTCCCACAGAGTCCAAAAGACTGTTCTATACATCAGTGTCTCTTTTGCTGTCTCGTACACAGGGTTATTGTTACCATCTTTCTAAATTCCATATATATGCGTTAGTATACTGTATTGGTGTTTTTCTTTCTGGCTTACTTCACTCTGTATAATAGGCTCCAGTTTCATCCACCTCATTAGAACTGATTCAAATGTATTCTTTTTAATGGCTGAGTAATACTCCATGGTATATATGTACCACAGCTTTCTTATCCATTCATCTGCTGATGGACATCTAGGTTGCTTCCATGTCCTGGCTATTATAAACAGTGCTGCGATGAACATTGGGGTACACGTGTCTCTTTCCCTTCTGGTTTCCTCAGTGTGTATGCCCAGCAGTGGGATTGCTGGGTCATAAGGTAGTTCTATTTCCAGTTTTTTAAGGAATCTCCACACTGTTCTCCATAGTGGCTGTACTAGTTTGCATTCCCACCAACAGTGTAAGAGGGTTCCCTTTTCTCCACACCCTCTCCAGCATTTATTGCTTGTAGACTTTTGGATCGCAGCCATTCTGACTGGCGTGAAATGGTGCCTCATAGTGGTTTTGATTTGCATTTCTCTGATAATGAGTGATGTTGAGCATCTTTTCATGTGTTTGTTAGCCATCTGTATGTCTTCTTTGGAGAAATGTCTATTTAGTTCTCTGGCCCATTTTTTGATTGGGTCATTTATTTTTCTGGAGTTGAGCTGTAGGAGTTGCTTGTATATTTTTGAGATTAGTTGTTTGTCTGTTGCTTCATTTGCTATTATTTTCTCCCATTCTGAAGGCTGTCTTTTCACCTTGCTTATAGTTTCCTCTGTTGTGCAGAAGCTTTTAAGGTTAATTAGGTCCCATTTGTTTATTTTTGCTTTTATTTCCAATATTCTGGGAGGTGGGTCATAGAGGATCCTGCTGTGATGTATGTCGGAGAGTGTTTTGCCTATGTTCTCCTCTAGGAGTTCTATAGTTTCTGGTCTTACATTTAGATCTTTAATCCATTTTGAGTTTATTTTTGTGTATGGTGTTAGAAAGTGCTCTAGTTTCATTCTTTTACAAGTGGTTGACCAGTTTTCCCAGCACCACTTGTTAAAGAGATTGTCTTTATTTATTTTTTTTTTTTAAACACCCCACCTTCCCAGACCAGATACAGGAAGTAGAATAACACTGTCACACTTCTGCAGTCTCCACACTTGACTGCCTTCCAGTCTTTGATAGGATCTTCCTGAAGACCTGCTGCTGCTGCTGCTAAGTCGCTTCAGTCGTGTCGGACTCTTTGCGACCCCAGAGACGGCAGCCCACCAGGCTCCCCCGTCCCTGGGATTCTCCAGGCAAGAACACTGGAGTGGGTTGCCATTTCCTTCTCCAATGCATGAGTGAAAAGTGGAAGTGAAGTCGCTCAGTCGTTCCCAACTCTTAGCGACCCCATGGACTGCAGCCCACCAGGCTCCTCTGTCCATGGATTTTCCAGGCAAGAGTACTGGAGTGGGGTGCCATTGCCTTCTCCTAAGAGATTGTCTTTAATCCATTGTATATTCTTGCCTCCTTTGTCAAAGATAAGGTGTCCATATGTGCGTGGATTTACCTCTGGGCTTTCTTCGTTTGTGACAGATTCTTTATCTTCTTTAGAACCGCTGCCAGTATTTGGTTCATCATTTCAGCAGGGTCCAAGAGAGCCAATCAGATGGCATTCTTGAAGGAGCTGAGATCATAGGTTGCTACACAGTGGGTATCATTTGTATCTCCCTGGTTCTTCTTTTCATCACTGGCATGGAAATCACAGTACCTTCCAAAGAGGCAGAGGCTGAGTCTGCTTCCTACTATAAGAAAGCAAAACTCGATTTCCTAAGAAGTACAGGCAAAGTGACTCAGAGGCTAAGGATCTAACCATCACAAAAGGAAAAACAAACCAGATTTGAGTACTCTTGGTCTTGTGCCATCTTGGAGCTACCTTCCAGGAGGCAGAAGGGATGTGATCACAAGTAGCATGTGGTCTCATCTTCACAGATTGTGGCTCTGAGAAACTCAGGCCCATGTTTGGGGGAACAGACTTGCTCTAGCAAGGTGGGCCAGGTCCAAAAGAAGACCTCTTGGGAGAAATGGAGTATCCACTCCTCTTCTGTATCTGCAAGGGATCTCTAGGTGGTCTTAGGAAGACAAGGGTCCAGACGTCAGTGTGTGGTACTCATTTTCTCTTGACCTTTTTTTTCTGTTACCAAATCAGAGAGTTTGTTAGCATCTGTAACCATTTCTAATTAACATCCACATTCCCTTAAGCAACTGGAAAGCCAACCAAATAAATGTAGACGCTCTTAGGAAAGCAGAGTTTAATTTAAAAATGAAACAAAATAAAGAACTGCCACCTCACCTAGCTAACCCTAGTGTGTGAGAAAAGACCGCAGGATAAAGGCAGACTGCCTGGGCTGCTGAGTCAACAGTAGGAAAGAGCTTCTCATGCTGAAAAGGCAACCAACAGCCCTAGTAAATAAAGTCATATTTTTCTCACCTACCTATAACTTACCGGTTATAACTGCAGGAGGAGTAACTGTTCCCAGTGAAGCCTCACTCCTTGGCTTGCATGTTCATTCATTCATTTGTCCTGACACCAAACATTTATTTAGCATCCACTTATACTCCAGTGGTTTTCAATTTCAGGTTTCCATTCATTCATTCAGAAAGTACTTATTGTTAAACCCCTACTTATGGACCAAGCACTGTCTTGGTGCTAAATGTATGAGACATAATTCATAATATGAAAAATGTAGTCTAGTTAGTAATTCATGCTCTAGTCTCTCATCTAGTCATGCATCCGTTCACTCATTCCTCTGACACATATTTGCTGGAGACTGTGTGCAAGGCACCATATTAGGCACCGTGACAAACATGTTCATCCTCTCCTTCTCTACCTTATTTTTAACCCCTTTTATCACACATATGCCATCATCACCACTGCTAAACACAGAAGAAAAAACAAGCCCAACAATTTTGGGGACTTACATGTGCGTGTTTGTGTGTGTGTGGTTATTTTAGGGGGAGAGGTGAGAGGGTTTCAGGTGGGTGGGCAGTGGTATCTAGTTCCACGGGGCTCCTTCAAGGAGACACAGGTCCCATTCAGGGTGGGATCTAAGAAGGCAGATAACGGTTTCCATACAGCACAAAGTGAACCTTTGAGCCATGACTGCTGGGGAGCAACGGGATAAGCTGCCTCATGACTTGGCGAGCTTCTCACCCCAGTATGTGGTCAGAGGTCAGGCGATGAGCTGCCAAGGACAGCACAGAAGAGATGCTGCTGCCCAGGAGACTTCTGATCCCTGGTCTAGAGTCTCTTTCTATTCTGAGTTCTCATTACCAAAACAATCTCCCTGGCACCTTCTAAGTATTCAGAAAATACTTGTGAAATGAATGATTAAATAATCCTTCAACCATGTATTGAACCTTGAGGTTCTTGAAAGTACAAGCTGGGCCTTATTCATGCCTTGTAGTCCCAGGGCTCCAGCCCTCTCCAGGGCACCAGGGAAAGTCTGAAAGCCTTTGTATTAGAGGATACCCAAGCTCCCTTCTAAAAATTCTAGACAGAAACATCTTCTTGTGGTTTAGTTACCTGGCAGACTCTCTCAGCAAGCCTAGCATCCTTTATAGGCATACTCAGTCATCTTTTCCTTAAACTCCAAGCTTTGTTTTCTTCCCAGTTAGCAAATTGCTGATCCATCTCCCCCCACTATGAGGCCTTATGTTCCCAGGGAATTTGTTTTGCTATCAGCTAGAAAGGCAAAATAAGCTATATAAAGAAGCTGAATAACGCCTTCCCAAAGCAAACAGTAAGATTGGCTTCTGTGTTTGCTCTCTTTGGAGTCATCTGTGCTGTGCCCCTCTCTCTGGTGGCACCCATCATCATAAAGAGGATACGTGATTGCTGCTCGAAACCTAGTGAGTGATCTGTGGCACTGTGGGCCAGACACCACCGCCTGAAGAGAGCAGGAGGCAGGAGAAGCCAGAGTCGACTTCAGGATTCTTGGGCCCCAGGCCACACCGTAATTCAGGTTATCTCACTTTGCCAAGGAAGCTTATCAAAGAAGAGAACAGACTGACATTTTCTGGCCTTTTTGGTTTGCTCTCGGAATTTGAGGTTGGACATTAGCCTGGCTTTCTGCATCCTGGGAAGAGATAGTAGAAATTTGAGAATTTTATTCTTTGATACCACTGAATGTGTGGCCTGGTACAGCACTGTGCATGCTGATTTATTTTAGCAAAACAGCTCAAGACACAAAGAATTTCAAACTGGAACTAGGACCTGACCTGCCTATTCACGGCTGTGTCATTCAGGGACAGCCCAAATCTGGCAGAAATAGCTGAAATTTTCTGCCACAGAACTCAACCTGTTAATTTAGATGAAAATATTACTGAGTGAACACTGATTCTAAACTCCCTCTACTCCAATAGGCCAAGAAACTTCCGGAAGCAATGTACACAGGCCAAGACCTGAGCTAGCAAGTGGCTAAGGAACATTTCACAGGTCATTTTGATGGCCAAATCTGAGAAAGCAATCACACTTTTAGCAAACGCACATGACCTTTCCAACAGCAGAAGGAATATCCAGTTCCTAGGACAGCTACAGAAAACTACTAAGCTTGTTTGCAAACATCTCTAAAATTACATTAAGTAACAAAGGAGTCAATATATCTTTTCCTGTTATTGATGTAAAGAAGACAATCAAATACACTGGCCTTCTCTGGCCTCTGGCTTTTATCTGTTAATGACCACCCCTGGGACTTCAAGTGCCATAGCTGTTCCTTGGGAAACCCTCTGTGTCATGATATGGAAGAGTCAGGATGAAGTGGGCCCAGTCCTTCAGGTAAACATGCTCTTGGATCGAACACACCAATCTGTCATCTCAGCAGAAAGACAGCATGGCATGGAATCCAAGAAAGGCAATTTTCTTTAAAACATTGAGGCAAGTACTTCTTTACCCCGAAGGGTAGGGCCTTGGCAGATCCTCTGCCCCCCAACACTCAGAGGAGCTCCCTAGACCAGGAGTCTCAGCATTGCCTGGGAACTTGTTAGAAAGGCAGCTTCTTGGGTCCTACCCAGATGCCCTGCCTCAGGAGCTCTGGGGTGGGGCCCAACAGTCGTGGGCTAACAGACACTCCAGGTAATTCCAGCACATGCTGATGTGGGAGAACCACGACCTATTTATGTAACTGAGTCTAAGTCATACTAAGTGTATATATGTTTGTGTGTACGTATACTACTATATTTATATGCATATTATAATCATGCATATACATAAGCACTAAAATTACTGACTTTTCAAAAAAGTCAGTTTAATACAACAGTAACTTTTATTGAAACCTCTGGCTAGTTGATGTGATAATGCTGAGTCCCTGGAGGACTACCTCCACATGCTTCCTGTGGTCTGAGTGCCAGAGAGGTTAAACAAATAACCCGGGAAATCAGGGGACTTTCTTTTGGCCAATTTAAAACAAACTATTAGGAATCTGATCTACCATTTAAGATTCTCTAAAAAAGTGAAATGCTTGGCCTGCTTTGCCATTTAGATGAGTCTGGTGAACAGAAAATTAAACAAATATTGGATATCTTCTTCAAAGAAGCTGATCAGAATAGTGGTAAAGAACATGGGCTTTGGAATTAGATAGACTGGGGTTTAAGTCCTTCTCTGGCACTTGCCAACCCAGTGAAACTGGGTAAATGTTCAACCCCTCTGGCTCTGCATGTAAGCCCTTCACTTATTTCTTCATTGATAAAATAGGAAGAGTGATAATACCGAGCTCTTAGGACTGGGGCTTCCCGCATAGCTCAGTTGGTAAAGAATCTGCCCACAATGCAGGAGTCCTGGGTTCGATCCCGGGGTCGGGAAGATCCGCTGAAGAAGGGATAGGCTACCCACTCATCCTGGAGAATTCCATGGGCTCTATAGTCCATGGGGTCGCAAAGAGCTGGACACGACTGAACGACTTGCACTTTCTTAGGCCCGATGTGAGGAATAAGTTGGATTGTACACATCATAGCATGCTTGATAGGTATCATCCCTCAAACATTGGGTCGCATTGATACTTTTACTGAGTTCATCCACAGCGAGTGTTATCAGATGTCCGGAGATTCCTCAGTACCAAATGCAGCTTCATTGGCTCTCCTTCCAATTCCTCAGGGACTATGTGAGACGATGAACGAGGACGAGAACCCTAGATTTTTGTGAAAATTCGGGAACGGTTGGAAAAGAGAGGGCTTTCCAGGTGGCGCTAGTGGTAAAGAAGCCTCCTGCCAATGCAGGGGGCGTAGAGACGACGCGGGTTCCACCCTTGGGTTGGGAAGATCCCCTGCAGGAGCGCACAGCGACCCACCCCAGTGTCCTTGCCTGAAGAACCCGGGGCAGAGGGGCCGGGCGGGCTACGGTCCGTGGGGTCGCACAGCCGGACGCGCCTGGGGATGGGAAGCAGGGCGCAGGCATGGGGTGAGGGGACTGGGGAGGGCGGAGGCTGCCCTATGTCTTTGGCCTCCGAAGCTCTGCGGTGGCCGCAGTTTTCCTTTCTCATTGTTAATGGCGTCTGGGCAGAGAGGCGCTCCGGAGCCAGACCTCTGAGGCTGTGTGTGGCGAGCCTGCAGGGGCTGGCAGTCGCTAAGGGCGGAAACCGCTGTTTGGGAGCTGCTGGCAGTTTAACTGTTTCTGATGCTCATTGCTGAGGATGAGAAAAAGGCAGGAGGGCCAGAGCATTCCATGTGGTGATTCTGCTCGTGGTAAGAGCTGCTTACCAAGAGAGCCAAAGGTTTCTTTGGAACCATAAGCTTATCAAGCGGCTTCTGGAAGGAGATTTTAGCTAGTTGCATGTCATAACATCAGTCTCCTAGACTCTTGTCTTGATTCTCTTTTTCTACGTATATCAAAAGAACTACTTGGCACATTTCAGAAGTCAATGATAACTGGAGGTTTACGGAGTCCTTGCTGAGCAGCTGAAATGATTTATCAGAGCCATTCCTACCGGGGCTGTGATCATTACTGTCCTCTAATATGCAAAGTAACCATAAGAGTGTAAATATCTCACAGCCTTTGGTGTGTGTGCTTCTGTCTCAAGGCTTGAGATACAGCTTAGTGTTGTCTTAAAGAAACAGAACATCCTCCAACGCATCGGTTTGGAAAAACAATAGGGGCATGGTTAACAAATCATGTAATAAAATACTATATTTGGGGAAAGATATTTTCAAGTGATATCAATACTCAATGCAATGCGAAGTTAAAAGAGCGAGAATGAAAGCCTTACAGAACAATGGATCTTGGGGTGTGGATTTCACCAGCAGCGGCAGCAGAGCCTATAAACTTGACAGAAATGCACATCGCCAGGGCCACCCACACCTACTGAATCAGAGACTCAAGGAATGAGCCATAGCAATGTGTCTTCCCAGACAGGTGAATCTGATGCCACCTTACAGTTTGAGAACCACTGATAGAGAGCATGAACCAATGTAACCACGTAAAATATATGCATATGGGAGAATATACACGAAAAGGTAAAGTAGTTCTCCCTGTGATAGGATTTTGGCTGATTTTTGCTTTTCCCTGTTTATCCTCTGTGGTTTTCATATATGCAACTTTTTCTAAAATGAACATATATAGCTTTTATATTTAGAGAAAAAGTAGGAGTAAAATTGTCAGATATTTCTTTTACACGTATATTACATCAACTCATAACATTAACATTTTCTTGAAGACAACTATTCATGCACCTTCAGTGTTCCTCCGTTTCTTATTACAATCCTACCTTCTTATGTTTTCTTTAATGAATTTTCTCATCTCTGCTGCCCTTTTACTGACTTTCTCACCCTTAAGTCTTGAAGTCTCTGCTAGTAACAAAAAAATAGGATTTGGAGACTGTTAAAAGTCTGTCTGCTTGGTTTGTCACAAGTAAGCAAATAGCTGTAGGTTTTGGGGGAGGGGGTTAAGCATGATATTTCCTTTTGTATATGAAAGTGAAAGTCATTCAGTTGTGTCCAACTCTTTGTGACCCCATGGACTGTAGCCCACCAGGTTCCTCTGTCCATGGAATTCTCCAGGCCAGAATACTGGAGTGGGTTGCCATTCGCTTCTCCAGGGGATCTTCCCAACCCAGGGATCGAACCCAGGCCTCCCTCAATGTAGGCAGATTCTTTACCATCTGAGCCATCAGGGAAACCCTTTTTATATATTTAGAGTTTAACACACTTTCAGGCATTAGTAACAATTTTTAGCTTCTGCATATATTTTCACACACAACTTACATTTTGTTTAGATTGATTTTTTTCACTACATCAACTCAAAGCATTTTTAACCACTAGACCACTCTAATTTCAAGAGTTCATTTACAAAGTAAGCAGGTATTGTGAGTTTGCATTCATATAAGGGGGTTTAAGTTCTAAAATGAGCAAATAAGGTAGATATCACATATAGTCAAAATTATTCCATCTGTGTGTGTGTGTGTGTGTGTGTGTTATTCGCTCAGTTGTGTCTAATTCTTTGCAACCCCATGGACTATAGCCTGCCAGGCTCCTCTGTCCTTGGAATTCTCCAGGCAAGAATACTGGAGTGGGTAGCCATTCCCTTCTCCAGGGGATCTTCCCGACTCAGTGATTGAACCCAGGCCTCCTGCATTGCAGGCAGGTTCTTTACTATCTGAGCCACCAGGGAAGTCCATTCCATCTCGGTAACAGATCATTATTCCTCAAGTCCTGGAAAAGACTTCACCTAGTACTAGATAACATGATTAGGGGCCATGTTATGCAAAAATGTACACCTTTCACGTACAGAATTACTTAGTGCTGTGAGATGCTCACCACATGAGCAGGCTCTCAGAGTCGGACCTGAATAAGAAAATAACAGACTGCTCCTCCTACCTTGCACTCATTTTCTAGAAGTGGCAGATTCTATTGCCTGAGCTGTTTAAATTATTTTGGAGGATTTGTTTTCGTCTGTTTTGGCTGATGATACATAAATGCATTTGCCTGAGTGAAATGCACATTCGCCATTCGCTGTGATTTCCCTGCATGTCTGCAGCATCTCCTGTTGTGTCCTAAGCGTCCTTCTCTCATCCTCCTCACATACGTGCTCCAGGCATGACTCTTCACCTCCTCCCTGGTATTTCAATCTTACCCATCCTTTAAACTCTTTTGCAAAAACTTCCTCCTGCACAAAGCCTTCCTAATCTTAGTAGAAAGCAATCCCCTTCATGCTTTGAATGTCTCTAGGACATTAATCACTGTTTATTGTACTGGTATTTAAGTGTGTTTTAGCTTGTCCAAGAAACTCTGGGCTTCCCAAAGCAGAATTCAAGTATCTTTCACACCAATCTTGGCTTTGAATCTTAGCTCTGCCCTTTCTAGCCAATTTTAACTAGCCAACATTTCTAAATCCTTCTGTACTTCCCTCCTCCTCCATAAAACAGGGATGGTCACAATACCAACTTCTGAAAATTCAAGTGGCTTTAAAGGAGACCCTGCACAGTAATGGGCAAACAGAATATCCAGCATATAGTAAGGGCTTCCGTGATGGCTTAGCAGGTAGAGAATCCGCCTGAATTGCAAGAGATGCAGGAGACACAGGTTCGATCCCTGGGTTGGGAAGATCCCCTGGAGGAGGAAATGGCAACCTACTCCAGCATTCTTTCCTGAAAAATCCCAGGGACAGAGGAGCCTGGCAGGCTACAGTCCATGGAGTATCAAGAGTTGGACCCAATGACGTACATGCACAGCACAGCAGCATATAGTAAACTCCAGTAAACATGAGCTGCTTTTATTTCTATCTCCATTGTGATTCCAATAGTACATTTTTGCTCCGTAAGTGTTTTTTTATTGAATGTATGAATGAATGAATACTATAGTTAGGTTCATACATAACCACTCTGAATTCTCAGTGCTCAATGGGGAGTTTGTAGTTGCAATTTGTCTATGAATCCATTAATGAACCCAAGACTCTCTTTTATTCTCAAGGCAGATATGGGGGCCGTTTGGGTAAATTTTCTGTCTTGAAGAAGCTGCCCCCTAACCATCTAGCTCAGACCTCATTCAGCTCTTTGTTTTCATCCATGAAATGGGAATTAGAACGTTGGTCTGTGATTTTGCCTAGACCCAAGGAGAACCCAAGGAGGACTAGGCCTTTAGGGAGAAATTTTATAAACAGAGACTGTTTGGGGTAATTTGAAGAATCAGAGCATGAATTTGTAAATTAGCATATTTGAGCTAGAGAGCTTCCAATCACATGGGACTCTAGATGTCGCTCAGTGAGGGCACAGGGCAAAACCAGCTGCTTTTTGGGTTTGTCAAGCATCTCAAGTTATTTCTCAGGAGTTGGGGTTTGGCAAAGCCTGAAACCCACATTGCCAAGTCCTCCTTTCCCCCTTAATTTTTAAGCTCATGTGTATTTTAAGGGAAATTTAATCCGTATGTTTCTGTTTCCTTTACACTTAACTCATAAAAATGGTTTGTCAGGGCAATTTGATGTCCCAAAAATCTTTGGAGCCTTTATAATGATATTTTTTAACCTTTCCCCCCCTTCCCTTAGACACAGGAAATTGCATTTTTTAAAAGAAAATGAATCAAACTGAAAGTCTCAAGGTCAGTGTTGATGGGTCAGATACACAATCTCATGGAACTGAGCATTTGCAAACATGGCATCTTCCCCTGCTGCCCCTGCAGGACTCTGGGGGTGAGAGAAAGATCAATTTCACATGCAGGCAGATGGCAGGTATTGGCAGTGTGTTCTGACAGAGTCCTCAAATATTTGATGGTTTGCCCATCAAGCTGAGAGTCCCTCTCCCATCCATAGTTCTGTATTGAGAGATCTGCTGCTTAGAATTTGGTTCCCTTTGCCTTGGTCAAATCCTAAAGTTAGCATCACAAATTCATGCACAGAAGTAATCTAAGAGAAGTCAGATGGCTAATTCTAAAACACAGTAATTGTTTTCTAATCTAGTTTGCCACATCATCCCTAGAGAGAGAAAACAGAAGTTAGCATGTTTGTATTAATCGCCAGAAGAAGTGTTCTCACAGGGTTCTGTAAAGATGGCACACCTCTAGGGTTAGTGAGTCTGCTCTCACAAGAAGCATTCACACAATCCTCAGATATCCACAGTGCAGGTAGAAATATGCCATGCACTGGCACCACATCTCAGTCATACGAGGGATTATCTGGGGTTGTTTGACCTGCATCAGACCCAGGTTTATGGCAATGCTGCCTCTTCGACCATCAGCTGGAGTTAAACTCCAGACAGGCTTTTTTCTGGCAGCATGTTCACTGCTGGACCGGATTGGGTCTTCTGGGTACTCAGGATCACAGACTCTCGTCTCACAGTGTATGGCGTGTGATAGTTTAGGACCAACCAACCACGGTGGTTCAGTTTAATCCAAAATGCCCTAAAACCATATGGCTGGCTTATTCTATCCCATTTTCACTATGATTTTAGCCTTTGTAACACAATGGCCCAAACTGAGACTTTCTCTGCCCTGTGGACCAAGAAGCTATGTGAGCATTCAACTCCCAAAACAAAACTGCTAATAGGAAATGCAATCAAAAAATGTCCTGGTGGCTCTGTCATTTCCAAATGGGGTTAAGTACAGAAGAGTTTGACTCATTGAATGATGAAGATTCTGAGTTTGGAAGTACTTCTATCACTGAGTTAGCTTATGATAGAAATGGAACAGTGAAAATTTAGACCAGAATGGCTGACAGAAGGGTAAAAGATGGGCATGTCTGAGGCAGGTGAATACCAAACCAGGGTACTGAGACTGCATGTTGCTTTGATTTTGGATACTGGATAAGAAAAGAAAAGGTAGGAAGTGGCCAGTTTTGGAAATTCAAGGAGTCCGTGGGGCTTGATAGATATCAAGGTTTTATACAAGTATTAAGTGTTAGGCAAGTGAGCTAGTCAGAAATCTTCCATTCTTTAACAGTCTGCTGCTGCTGCTAACTCACTTCAGTTGTGTCTGACTCTATGCAACTCCATAGATGGCAGCCCACCAGGCTCCCCCATCCCTGGGATTCTTCAGGCAAGAACACTGGAGTGGGTTGCCATTTCCTTCTCCAGTGCATGAAAGTGAAAAGTGAAAATGAAGTCGTTCAGTCGTGTCCAACTCTTCGCAACCCCATGGACTACAGCCTACCAGGCTCCTCTGCCCATGGGATTTTCCAGGCAAGTGTACTGGAGTGGGGTGCCATTGCCTTCTCCCTTCAACAGTCTAGACAGTGCTAAATATATCAAATGTTCTTTAAAAATTACCTGTTTGAGCCAAAACCTAGGTAAAATGCTTAACACAATGAATTCACATGATAACTTTATAAGCAAATTGTCATTATCCGTATTTTACAGATGAGGAACCCGGAGCTCTTAGATTCATTTACTGGGGAGATTAAGTAACCTGTGCAAATTAACATAGTTAATGAAAGTGATGAAATTCAGAAACAAGTCAGTCCAACTCCAAAGCCCATGCTCCTTCTTTCAGTTCAGTTCAGTTCAGTCGCTCAGTCGTGTCCAACTCTTTGCAACCCCTTGAATCACAGCACACCAGGCCTCCCTGTCCATCACCAACTCCCGGAGTTCACCCAGATTCATGTCCATCAAGTCAGTGATGCCATCCAGCCATCTCATCCTCTGTCATCCCCTTCTCCTCCTGCCCCCAATCCCTCCCAGCATCAGAGTCTTTTCCAATGAGTCAACTCTTCGCATGAGGTGGCCAAAGTACTGGAGTTTCAGCTTTAGCATCATTCCTTCCAAAGAAATCCCAGGGCTGATCTCCTTCAGAATGGACTGGTTGGATCTCCTTGCAGTCCAAGGGACTCTCAAGAGTCTTCTCCAACACCACAGTTCAAAAGCATCAATTCTTCGGCGCTCAGCCTTCTTCACAGTCCAACTCTCACATCCATACATGACCACAGGAAAAACCATAGCCTTGACTAAACAAACCTTTGTTGGCAAAGTAATGTCTCTGCTTTTGAATGTGCTATCTAGGTTGGTCATAACTTTCCTTCCAAGGAGTAAGCATCTTTTAATTTCATGGCTGCAGTCACCATCTGCAGTGATTTTGGAGCCCAGAAAAATAAAGTCTGACACTGTTTCCACTGTTTCCCCATCTATTTCCCATGAAGTGATGGGACCAGATGCCATGATCTTCGTTTTCTGAATGTTGAGCTTTAAGCCGACTTTTTCACTCTCCACTTTCACTTTCATCAAGAGGCTTTTGAGTTCCTCTTCACTTTCTGCCATAAGGGTGGTGTCATCTGCATATCTGAGGTTATTGATATTTCTCCCGGCAATCTTGATTCCAGCTTGTGCTTCTTCCAGTCCAGCGTTTCTCGTGATGTACTCTGCATAAAAGTTAAATAAGCAGGGTGACAATATACAGCCTTGACGTACTCCTTTTCCTATTTGGAACCAGTCTGTTGTTCCATGTCCAGTTCTAACTGTTGCTTCCTGACCTGCATACAAATTTCTCAAGAGGCAGATCAGAACGAAACACACTAACAACAAAAGATCAGAAAGAGAAATTAAGGAAACAATTCCATTTACCATCACATATAAAAGAATAAAACCTTTTGTATAGGAATAAACCTATCCAGGAGAAGCAAAAGATACTCTAAAAACTATAAGATGTTGATGAAGGAAATAAAAAACAACATAAACAGATAAAAAGATACACTGTGTCCTTCAACTGAGAAAATAAATGTTGTCAAAATGACTATACTCCCCAAGGGATCTACAGATTTAATGTAGTACTTATCAAATTACCAATGGCATTTTTTCACAGAACTAGAAAAAAAGTTTTTAATTTATATGGAAACACAAACAACCCCACCTGTATAGCCAAAGTAATCTTGAGAAAGAAATACAGAGTTGGAGGAATCAAGCTCTCTGACTTCAGCCTATACTACAAAGATAACAGTCATCAAAGCAATGTGGTACTGGCAGAAAAACAGAAGTATATATTAATGAAACAAGATAGAAAGCCCAGAAATAAACCCATGCATCTATGGTGAGTTAGTCTATGACAGAGGAGGCAAGAATATACAATGGAGAAAAGACAGTCTCTTCAATTAGTGGTGATGGAAAAACTGAACAGCTACACATAAAAGAATAAAGTTAGAATATTCTCTAATACCAAACACAAAAATAAACCCAAAATGAATGGATGAAACATGAATAATATACAACCAAAATGAAGTACTATACAGCCTACACTCTGTCTACTAGACAAGGCCACTTCCTTTGGCTTCCTTTGGCATTATAGTTCCTTTGATTTTTGAGTAAGTTATTTACCAAAGTGACTTTACCATTTTACATTCCCATGAGCAAAATATGTGATCCACATTCACTGCATCCTCACCAGCATTTGGTGTTATCAGCTATTTTAAATTTCAACCATTTGATGTTTGTACTTATATCCCATTGTGGTTTTAATCTGCATTCCCCTAATAGCTAGTGATGGTGAACATAATCTCATATGTTTATTACTTATTTTTTATCTGTCTATTCTCTTTGTTGACATGTTTCTTCTTATCTTTTGCCCATTTTCTAGTTGCAATGTTTGGATTTTAATTTTTGAGTTTTGAGAACTCTTTATATGTTCCATATATGAAGTCTATTGTCAGACATGTGGTTTGAAAATATTTTTTTCCCAATCTGCAGCTTGTGTTTTTATCCTCTTAACAGGAACATCTACAAAGCAAAAATTGATCTTGAAAAGGAAAATTTGATAAAATTTTCCTTTTGTGTATTGTGCTTTGAGCATCAAGTCTAAGAACTCTTTGCCCAGTCCTAGATCCTGAAGGCTTTCCCTTATATTTTTTCTAGAAGTGTTATATTTTTCATAATTAAGTCCATAATCCATTTTGAGTTAATTTTCACATAAAGTCTGAGGTTTAGCTCAAGTTTCTTTTCTTTTTTTTGGCCTAATTGCTCCCGTACCACTCTGTTTCCTCCACTGGATTATTTTTACACCTTAGTCAAAAGATCTTAGGTGACCATATTTGTGTGAGATAATTTCTGAATTCTCTATTCCTTTCCATTAATCTGTGGGTCTATTTTACCCATACCACACAGCCTTGATTACCGTAGCTATCTGATGAGTCTGTAGCTATATGAAATTGAGTAGACTGACTCCACCCACCTTAGTTTTCTTTTTCAAAATGGTTTCACTATAATAGTTTCTTTGTCTTTCCACCTACATCTTGGAAAAATTTGTTCTATACTTACAAAAATTCTTGCTGGGATGTTTATAGTAGTTATATTAAAACTCTATGTCCACTTGGGTGAAATTTGCATCTTTATTATGTTTTTTCATAGCAACGCATTTTATTGCATTTGTTTTTCATGGAAAAGAATTTTATTTTCAATGTAGCAGTGTGTACATGTCAATCCCAAACTCCCAATCTGTCTCTCCCCTCAACACTTTCCCCTTGGTCCCCAGAAGTTCATTCTCTAAGTCTGTGAATCTGTTTCCATTTTGCAAATAAGTGCAATTGTATAATTTCTTTTCAGATTCCACATATCAGTGATATTAAATGGCATTTGTCTTTGTCTGACTTACTTTACTCAGTATGACAATCTCCAGGGCCATCCATGTTGCTGCCAACGTTATTCTTTCTCTTTAATGGCTGGGTAATATTCCATTGTGTATATGGACCACATCTTCTTTATCCATTCATCTGTTGATGGACATTTAGGTTGCTTCCATGTCTTTGCTATTGTAAACAATGCTACAGTGAATATCAGGATGCATGTATCCTTTTGAATCACGTTTTGCTCTGGGTTTGTGCCCAAGAGTGGGATTGCTGGATCATATGGAAACTCTATTTTTAGTTTTTTAGGGAAACTGTATACTGTTCTCCATAGTAGATGTACCAGTTTACATTCCCACCAACATTGTATGAGGGTTCCCTTTTCTCCTCATTCTCTCCAGCATTTAATGTTTGCAGATTTTTTGATGATGGACATTCTGACCGATGTGAAGTGATATCTCATTGTAGGTTTGATTTGCATTTCTCTAATAATTAGTGATGTTGAGCATCTTTTCACGTTTCTCTTGTCCATCTACATGTCTTCTTTGGAGAAATATCTCTTTAGGTCCTCTGCCTATTTTGTATTGGGTTTGTTGTTGTTATTGTTTTTAATCGAGCCATATGAGCTGCTTGTAAACTTTGGAGATTAATCCTTTGCTGGTTACATTGTTGGAAAATATTTTCTCCCATTCTGTAGGTTGTCTTTTTATTTCGTTTATGATTTTATTTACTGTGCAAATGCTTTTGAGTTTAGTTAGGACCCATTTGTTTATTTTTTGTTTTTATTTCCATGACTCTTTGAGATAGATTGAGAAAGATATTGCTGTGATTTATGACAAAGAGCATTCTGCCTATGTTTTCCTCTAGGAGTTTTATAGTATCCAGTCTTACATTTGGGTCTTTAATACATTTTGAGCTTATTTTTGTGTATGGTGTTAGAGAATTTTTTTTTTCAATTGGAGGATAATTGCTTTACAGTATTGCATTGGCTTCTACCAAACATCAACATGAATCAACCATAGGTTTACCCATGTCCCCTCCCACTTGAAAATCCCTCTCCCCTCCCCTCTAGGTTGTTATCGAGCCCCAGTTTGAGTTCCCTGACTCATACAGAAAATTACCATTAGCTATCTATTTTACATCCAGTAATATATATTTCCATGTCACTCTGTCCATACCTCCCACCCTCTCCTTCTTCCCCCACTCCACCAGCTGTGTCCATAACTCTGTTCTCATTGTCTGTGTCTCCACTGCTGCTCTGCAAATAGATTCATCAGTACCATCTTTCTAGATTCCATATATATGTGTTATATGATAATTGTTTTTCTCTTTCTGACTTACTTCAGCCTGTATAATAGGCTCTAGGTTCATCCAACTCATTAGGACTGACTTAAATGCATTCCTTTATATGCCTGAGTAATATGCCATTGTATATATGTACCACAGCTTCTTTACCCATTCATCTGTCGATGGACATCTAGGTTGCTTCCATTTCCTAGCTATTGTAAATAGAGCTGCAATGAACATTGGGTTACACGTGTCTTTTTGAATTTTGGTTTCCTCAGGATATATGCCTAGTGGTGGGATTCCTGTGTCACGTGGTGGTTTTATTCCTAGTTTTTTAAGGAATCTCCATACTGCTCTCCATAGTGGTTGTATCAATTTGCATTCCCACCAACAGTGAAAGAGGGTTTCCTTTTCTCCACACCCTCTCCAGTATGTTTTGTTTGTAGATTTGTTGATGATGGCCATTCTGACCAGTGTGAGGTGATATCTCATCATAGTTTTGATTTGCATTTCCCTAATACTGAGTAATAGAGATCTCTTCAAGAAAATTAGAGATACCAAGGGAACATTTCATGCAAAGATGGGCTCTATAAAGGACAGAAATGGTATGGAACTAACAGAAGAAGAAGATATTAAGAAGAGGCGTCAGGAATACACAAAAGAACTGTACAAAAAAGATCTTCACAACCCACATAATCATGATGGTGTGATCACTCACCTAGAGCCAGACATCCTGGAATGTGAAGTCAAGTGGGCCTTAGAAAGCATCACTACGAACAAAGCTAGTGGAGGTGATGGCATTCCAGTTGAGCTATTCCAAATCCTGAAAGATGATGCTGTGAAAGTGCTACACTCAATATGCCAGCAAATTTGGAAAACTCAGCAGTGCCCACAGGACTGGAAAAGGTCAGTCTTCATTCCAATCTCAAAGAAAGACAATGCCAAAGAATGCTCAAACTACCGCACAATTGAACTTATCTCACATGCTAGTAATGTAATGCTCAAAATTCTCCAAGGCAGGCTTCAGCAATACGTGAACCATGAACTTCCAGATGTTCAAGCTGGTTTTAGAAAAGGCAGAGGAACCAGAGATCAAGTTGCCAACATCCTCTGGATCATGGAAAAAGCAAGAGAGTTCCAGAAAGACATCTATTTCTGCTTTATTGACTATGCCAAAGCCTTTGACTGTATTGATCACAATAAACTGTGGAAAATTCTGAAAGAGATGGGAATCCCAGACCACCTGACCTGCCTCTTGAGAAACCTGTATATACAGGTCAGGAAGCAACAGTTAGAACTGGACATGGAACAACAGACTGGTTCCAAATAGGAAAAGGAGTACGTCAAGGCTGTATACTGTCACCCTGCTTATTTAACTTCTATGCAGAGTACATCATGAGAAATGCTGGGCTGGAAGAAACACAAGCTGGAATCAAGATTGCCGGGAGAAATATCAATAACCTCAGATACACAGATGACACCAGCCTTATGGCAGAAAGTGAAGAGGAACTAAAAAGCCTCTTGATGAAAGTGGAAGAGGAGAGTGAAAAAGTTGGCTTAAAGCTCAACATTCAGAAAATGAAGATCATGGCATCTGGTCCCATCACTTCATGGGAAACAGATGGGGAAACAGTGGAAACAGTGTCAGACTTTATTTTGGGGGGCTCCAAAATCACTGTAGATGGTGATTACAGCCATGAAATTAAAAGACGCTTACTGTTTGGAAGGAAAGTTATAACCAACCTAGATAGCATATTCAAAAGCTGAGACATTACTTTGCCAAGAAAGGTCCATCTAGTCAAGGCTATGGTTTTTCCAATGGTCATATATGGATGTGAGAGTTGGACTGTGAAGAAGTCTGAGAGCCGAAGAATTGATGCTTTTGAACTGTGGTGTTGGAGAAGACTCTTGAGAGTCCCTTAGACTGCAAGGAGATCCAACCAGTCCATTCTGAAGGAGATCAGCCCTTGGATTTCTTTGGAAGGACTGATGCTAAAGCTGAAACTCCAATACTTTGGCCACCTCGTGCAAAGACTTGACTCATTGGAAAAGACTCTGATGCTGGGAGGGATTGGGGGCAGGAGGAGAAGGGGACGACAGAGGATGAGATGGCTGAATGGCATCACCGACTCGATGGACATGAATTTGGGTGAACTCCGGGAGTTGGTGATGGACAGGGTGGCCTGGCATTCTGCAATTCATATGGTCACAAAGAGTCGGACACAACTGAGCGACTGAACTGAACTGAATAGTGAGTAATGATGAGCATCTTTTCATGTGCTTATTAGCCATTTATCATCTTCTTTGGAGAAAAGTTTGTTTTTGTCTTTTGCCCATTTTTTGATTGGGTTCTTCCTTTTTCCTGGTGTTGAGCTGCTTGTATATTTTTGAAATTGATACTTTGTCAGTTGTTTTTTGAGAAGATAAACAAAATTGACAAACCATTAAGCCAGACTCATCAAGAAAAAAAGGGAGAAGAATCAAATCAACAAAATTAGAAATGAAAAAGGAGAAGTTGCAATAGACAATGCAGAAATACTAAGGATCATAAGAGACTATTACAAACAACTGTATGACAATAAAATGGACAACCTGGAAGAAATGGACAACCTGGAAGAAATGGACAGATTCTTAGAAAAGTTCAATCTTCTAAGACTGAACTGGGAAGAAATAGAAATTATAAAGAATCTAATCACAAGCACTGAAATTGACACTATGATAAATAATTTCTCAAAAAAACAAAAGCCCAGGGCTGGGTAGCTTTACAAGTGAATTTTATCAAACATTTAGAGAGGAACTATTCCCTATCCTTCTAAAACTCTTCCAAAAACATAGCATAGGAAGGAACATTTCCGAACTCATTCTATGAGCCCACCATCACCCTGATACCAAAGCCAGACAAAGACAACACAAAAGAAAAAGAAAATTACAGGCCAATATCACTGATGAACATAGGTGCAAAAATCCTCAAGAAAATTCTAGCAAATGGAATTCAGCAACATATTAAAAGGTTCATACACTATGATCAAGTTGGGTTTACCCCTGGGATGCAAGGATTCTTCAATAAACACAAATCAATCCATGTGATATGCCGTATTAATAGATGAAAGATAAAAAACATATGATAATCTCAATAGATGCAGAAAAAGCTTTCGAGAAAATTCAACACCCATTTATGATAAAAAATCTTTCAAAAAATAGGTATAGAAGGAACCTACCTCAATATAATAAAAGCCATGCTTCCCTGGTGGCTCAGAGGTTAAAGCATCTGCCTGCAATGCGGGAGACCTGGGTTCGATCCCTGGGTTGGGAAGATCCCCTGGAGAAGGAAGTGGCAACCCACTCCAGTGTTCTTGCCTGGAGAATCCCATGGATGGAGGACCCGGGTGGGCTATAGTCCACGGGGTCACAGAGAATTGGACAAGACTGAGCGACTTCACTTTCACATGATAAACCCACAGCAGACATTATTTTCAATGGTGAAAACTGAAAACATTCCCTCTAAGATTAGGAACAAGACAAAGGTACCCACTCTCACCACTATCATTCATAGTTTTGGAAGTGCTAGCTATGGCAATCAGAGAAGAAAAAGAAATAAAAGGAAACCACATTGGAAAAGAAGAAGTAATACTCTTACTGTTTGCAGATGATATGATACTATATGTAGAAAACCCTAAAGATACCATCAGAAAATTAATAGAGCTAATCAGTGAATTTAGCAAAGTGGTAGGATACAAAATCAATGCACAGAAATCACTTGCATTCCTATACATTAATAATTAAATATCAGAAAGAGAAATTAAGCAATCAATCCCATTTACCATTGCAGCAAATAGATGAAATACCTAAGAATAAACCTACCTAAGGAGACAAAAGAGTTATATACAAAAAACTATAAGATACTAATGAAAGAAATCAAAGATAACATAAATGGATGAAGAGATATTCCATGTTCCTGGATTGGAAGAATCAATATTATGAAACTGACTATACTACCAAATGTAATCTACAGATTCAATGCAATCCCTATCAAATTACCAATGGCATTTTTCACAGAACTAGAATAAACATTTTAAATTCATATGGAAACACAAAGACCCCCCAATAGCCAAAACACTCTTGAGAAAGAAGAATGGAGCTGGAGGAATCAACATTCCTGACTTCAGACTATACTACAAAGCTATAGTCATCAAGACAGTATGGTACTGGCACAAAAATAGAAATATAGACCAATGGAACAAAAGAGAAAGCCCAGAGATAAACCCACACAACTAAGGATAGCTTATTTTTGACAAAGGCAGCAAGAATATACAATGGAGCAAAGATAGTCTCTACAATAAATGGTGCTGGGAAAACAGGACATCTACATGTAAAAGAATGAAATTAAAACACTTCCTAACACCATACACAAAGATAAATTCAAAATGGATTAAAGACGTAAATGCAAGATCAAAAACTATAAAATTCCTTGAGGAAAACATAGGCAGAACACTTACATAAACCACAGCAAGAACCTCTATAACCTAGAGTAATGGAAATAGAAACAAGTGGGACATAATTAAACTTAAAAGCTTTTGCACAGCAAATGAAACTATAAGCAAGGTAGAAAGACAATCTTCAGAATGGGAAAAAAATAATAGCAAATGAAACAATTGACTAGAAAAAGTTATAATTTCATTTTTTTTTACATAGCTGTCATTATCCAAGCAGCACTTATTGAAGAGACTGTCTTGTCTTTATTTTATTAGTCTTGCCTCTATTGTTATGAACTCATTGGTCGTACAGGCTTTTTTGGGGGTTTCCTATCCTGTTCCATTGATTTTCACTTCCGTTTCTGTGCTAGCACCATACTGTTTCATGACTATAGCTTTGTAGTATAGTCTGAAGTCAGAGAACCTGATTCCTCCATCCCTGTATTTCCTTCTCAAGATTGCTTTGGCCATGCCAGTTGGGTCTTTTGTATTTCCATAAAAATTAGAAATTTTTTCTAGTTCTCTGAAAAATACCAATAGTAATTTCATAGGGAATCTGCAGACTCCTTGGGAAATAAAGTCATTTTGACAATGTCAATTCTTCCAGTCCAAGAACATAGTGTATCTCTCCATCTGTGATGTCTTTTATTTCTTTCATCAGCATCTTACAGTTTTCTGAGTACGTGTCTTTTGTCTCCTTAGGTAGGTATATTCCTAGGCATTTTATTCTTTTTGATGTGATGATAAATGGGATTGTTTCTTTAATTTCTCTTTCCTATCTTTTGTTGTTAATGTATAGAAATGCAACATATATCTGTGTTTTAATTTTGTATCCTGAACGTTATCAAATTCATTTATAAGCTCTAGTAGTTTTATTTTTTTTTTTCCATGTAATGGTACTATTGAATTTATTTATTTATTTATTTATTTTTTAATCATAACTGGAGATTTTATTTTTATTTTTTTAATTTTATTTTATTTTTAAACCTGAAACACCTTTAAGATTTTCTATGTATAGTATCGTATCATCTGCAAACAGTGACACTATTACTTCTTCCTTTCCAATTTGGATTTCTTTTCTTTTTTTTCTCTGATTCATGTGACTAGGACTCACAAAACTATGTTGAATAAAAGTGAACATCTTTATCTTGTTTCTGATCTTAGAGGAAATGCTTTCCAGTTGTCACTGTTGAGTATGATGTTATCTGTAGGTCTGTCCTTTATTAAGCTGAGGAAGGTTTCCTCTATGCCCACTTTCTGGAGAGTTTTTATCATAAATGGGTATTGGATTTTGTCAAAAGCTTTTTCTACATCTATTGAGATTATCATATGGATTTTATTCTTCAATTTGTTAATCAATCACACTGACTGATTTGTGGACATTGAAAAATCTTTGCATCCCTGGGATAAATCCCACTTCATCATGATGCTTGATCCCTTTAAAGTGTTGTTGGGTTTGGATTGTCAGTATTTTGCTAAGCATGTTTGCATCTGTGTTCATCAGTGATATGGTCTGTAATTTTCTTTTTTGTGGTATCTGTGCCTGGGTTTTGTGTTAGAGTGATGTTGGCCTTATACACTGAGTTTGGGTGTATTCCTTCCTCTGCAATGTTTTCAAATACTTGGAGAAGACTAAGTGTTAATTCTTTTCCAAATGTTTGATATATCTTGCCTGTGAAGCCATCTCATCCTGGACTTTTGTTTGCTCTGAGCTTTTCAATCACAGTTTCAGTTTCAATATTTATGATTGATTTTGTTCACGTTTTCTATTTTTTCCTGGTTCAGTCTTGGGATATTGTACCTTTCTAAGAATTTGTCCCTTTCTTCCAGGTTGTCATTTTATTGGCATCTATTTGCCTATAGTAGTCTCTTATGATCCTTTGTATTTCTGTAGTATCTGTTGTAACTTCTCCATTTTCATTTCTAATTTTATTGAATAGAGCCCTCTCCTTTTTTTTCCCCCTTTGATAAGTCTGGCTAAAGGTTTGTCATTTTGTTTATCTTTTCAAAGAACCAGCTTTTAGTCTCATTGATCTTTTCTATTATCTTCCCCATTTCTATTTCATTTATTTCTGCTCTGATCTTTATGACTTCTTCCCTTCTACTAACTTTGGGTTTTGTTTGTTCCTTTCTCTAGTTCCTTTATGTGCAAGGTTAAGTAGTTTGCATTTTTTCTTATTTTCTGAGGTGAGATTATGTTGCTGTAAATTTCCCTCTTAGAACTGCTTTTGCTGGGTCCCTTAGGTTTTGGATCACTGTGCTTTTGTTTTCATTTGTCTCTAGGTATATTTTTTCTCTTTGATTTCTTTAGTGATCATTGGTTGCTTAGGCTCCATTTGTATTTTTTAGAGTTTTTTTTTTTCTTTTAGTTGATCTCTAATCTCATACCATTGTTGTTAGAAAATATGCTTGATGTGATTTCAATTTTCTTACATTTACCAAGGTTTGCCTTGTGGCCAAGCCTGTGAGCAATCCTTGAGAATGTTCCCGTGCAATTGAGAAGAATGTGTATACTGCTGCTTTGGGATGGAATGCTCTATAAATATCAATTAATTCCATCGGGTCTAATGTGTCATTTAAGGCCTGTGTTTCTGTGTTGATTTTCTGCCTGGATGATCTGTCAATTATTTAGGGGGAAATATTCAGCCTTTCGCAAGAGTCGGACATGACTGAGTGACTGAACTGAATTGAACTGAATTCAGTCTTTTGGTATGTAATATAATGTTAGCAATACATTTCTTGGTAGATGTTTTTTTTTTACCAAGCTGAGTATGTCCCCCATTACTATTTTTTTCTGAGAACTGCCAACATAAATGAGTGTTGAATTTTGTCTAATACTTTTTATGCATCAATTTATGTGATCACATGAATTTTTTTTTAATTTCTTCATATGGTGAATTATACTGTTTTATTTCCAAATATTGAGCCAGCCCTGCATGCCTTGCATAAATGCCACTTGGTCATGTTGTTTAATTCTTTTTATATATTGCTGGATTTGAATGCTAACATTTGGTTAATGATTTTTGCATAAACATTTATGAGACTATTGTGTGATTTAATTTTGTTGGTACTGTCTTTGGTTACATCAGAGTAACTTTAAGTTCTTAAGGTGAATTGAGATGTGTTCTCTCCTTTTCTGTGTTCTGAAAGAGACTATATAAAATTGGCACTAATTCTTCTCTAATAATTTGGTAAAATTCTCCTGTGAAACTACCTTGACCTAAGATTTCAATTTCTTTATTATTCTTTTAATAGCACTAATGTTCCCCATTTAATTCTTGATACTGTTAACCAGTGTCATTTTCTTCTTTGTCAACAGAGGTATCAATTTTATTTACCTTATCAAAGAAGCATCTCTTTGTTTCATTGGTTTTCTCTAATGTTTTTCTATTTTCGATTTCATTGACTTCTGCTCTTATCTTTATTATCTTCTCACTTTTGCTTACTTTATTTTGCTCTTATTTTTCTAGAAACAGAAATTAAATTCAAAGATCATTTCATTGAACATAAGAGCATTATTTTCATATGAAAAATGATCTGCTTATTAATGAGGAAAGGAAGTTTAAATTTTTCGTAATTAAAAATACAGTAATAGATGAACCATGAAGCCACTTTTAGCGTCTTAAATGACCTCCATAAGTTATAGGGAATATCAGAGGAAACATTAAAATGTCATTGTCTATAATTATGTACATTTAAAATTGAATTCAGACAACATCAATTTTATAAAGAGCTACATCTTTTCAGAAAAAAAAATTGTTCTGAATCATCACCTGTAGATGTATGAATATGTGGATTTCAAAATGATTTATCAAAAATGTATACAAATATTATTATAACCTGTAAAATACTTTTAAGAGGTCCAATGATAATTGCATCAGCAAAAAAAATCCTCTCAAAATTAAAAAATAGTTTTGAGATTCACTCATATTATCAAGTAACGTTCCATAGGATGACTAAACAATAATCTGTTGATCTGTTATCCTACTAATGATCTTTGGACTGTTTCCAGATTGGCTATTTTGACCAAAGTTACTGTAAATGGTCCTATACAACTCTTTTTGTAGATATTTATTTTCTTCTCTTTTGGATAAAAACCAAGATAGACTTGTAGAGTCAAATCCAGGTTCGATGCACGATACTGGATGCTTGGGGCTGGTGCACTGGGACAACCCAGAGGGATGGAATGGGGAGGGAGGAGGGAGGAGGGTTCAGGATGGGGAACACATGTATACCTGTGGCGGATTCATTTTGATATTTGGCAAAACTAATACAGTTATGTAAAGTTTAAAAATAAAATAAAATTAAAAAAAAAAAGTATATTATATTAAACTGCCAAACAGTTCTCCAAAATTGTTATACCATTTTACACTCCCTTCAGTAATCCAAGTGCATTCAGTTTATTCCTCACCATCCTCACTAGCATTTGATGTTAACCCTTGTAGTAGCTGTAAACTGGTATCTCAGTGTGGTTTTGTTTTGCAACTCTCTGTTGATTCGTCAAGTTGAGCACCCTTCCATGTGCTTATTGGCTATTTGTATATCTTCTGTTTTGATGTGTCTATTCAAGCCTTTAGCAGGGTAACTACTATTAATTCCATTTTATAGACAAGAAAACTGAGTCTGAAGTCAAGTGACTTGCCAAAGATTGATAGCTAAAAAGTAGCAAACAAATTTTTTAGCCACATTTCCTGAATCTGACTGGTATTTCATTTCCCAAGTACTGTATTTTTTTTTTATCCATCAGATCCCTGACCTCAGCTTTCCTTATCTGTACCAGTCTACAGCACATGAGGGCCTATTTGACAAGGTTTGGTAGAAGAAGGTACAGATGTGGGAATGATTTTAGGTTATCTGAAGGCAGCAGTGGCTTTTTCAAACAGAACTCAAACCATTGCACACTAATTCTGGGGTCCTTGTGTGATGTCCGACGCCATCTCAGGCAGCAATCTACTTGCAGCCTCAACTATTCAGTGCTGCCAAACCCAAAATTAGCTCTTCTTGTTCAAGAGCAAGTGTGTGTCACTGGCCTGCATGTAACTCTCTTCAGCCTATGTAGTTTTAATCAGCTAAAATAGCCACAATTTCTTCCACCCACATGTCACATTGCACTAAATTTATTTTTGGCTGATGAAGTGTAAATGCTTTTAAGTTCTTGATTTTCTCACTCATATATCTAAAGGAGAATATGTAGTGTGGTGTATGTGTGTTTTAATTTAAGAAGTAAATGTATTTTAGAGCTGGACTATACGAAAAATGCCCACTTTGATGCTGAAGGTAAATCACTGAAGGAGCAGTGAGACTGAATGACTGTTAATAGCTCTGGCTGTATTTGATATGCTGAGTTTGAGTGTTGAGGATCTGAGAAATAAGTGGGACTTTGTGACCTCCCTTTCAAACCAAGTGGAGACTATCCTAGTTAGATTGGCAGCGCAGACGGAAGGCGCCTGTTGCAGTCCTTTTAATCCTCTCGGAGCAAAGTCTTGGATTTTCCCCCTAAATAATGAATGAAGTGAATAAGCCATTGAGCCTCTAATTCCATTCAATGCCTTTGCTCTCCTGCGAGGGGTATCCGGTAGGTTTGACAATGCCACAGAAGAATTACATTGAGTACTTGGCATATGTAGTCCTTAAAAAGGCTCTGCTGAGCAAACTTACAAAGTGGCCAGGGCACCTCATTTGGCCCCTCCTGCGTCTGCTCTCATGGGATTTCAGAGTCTGGGACACAGTAAAGAAAGGGAAATGGGACAGAAGACGGAAGACAGAACTAGGCCAGAAATAAAAGGGCTGTGCCAACATTTGTAAGGAGAAAATGGGAATAATAGAGATGAGGCTAAATTTTAACAAGATGAATCCTTAAAGCCTTCTTTTTAAGTATTATTACAAATTCTTTAACTTTACTTTTATTTCTTCCTGTTTGTCTTTCTTCTTCATTAAATACCTCTTTAGCACTATGGGTCAGAAGCTCCAACATTTGCACAGCAAACTTGATCTGGCATTTTTAAAAAAAGGGAAAGAAGTTTTTCCTTTTTGCTAAGCGTAGTTTTAATGGTTAAAGTGGCATTTACAGTCCAGGGTTTACGTGGCAGTGTAGACTGCCTTTATCATTTATGGGTCCTGTCCTGCAGCTATAGGTCTTCATTATCGTGTTTGAATGAGCAAATAAAATTTACGTCTTCACTTTTCCTTTCCATTACGATTATGAATTCTCAACTCTTTGTGATTAATTACAAAGACTTCTGTCTTCTCTATGAAGATGTGGTATCATGAAATTATCAAAATAAACCATTTGTCAAGCTGGGAGATAGTCCTTGTAGAGATAGGCAGATGGGCAATCTGGTGAGGACTGGATCCCAAGGCATCCATGCAGCTATCATCTAAGGAACACACAGGCTGAAAATGAGATGGAGAAAGCAGCCTGTAAAAAAGGGCAGGCCTCTTCAGAGGTTCATTTATTTATCAGCTAACCAAGGATAAGAGGACCTGTTATGAAATTTGGTCACAGGCACCTAGAATTCAACTTAACAAGACTCAAACTCCAAACAGAAATATTTCTAGTTTTGAAATATAATTTTATGAAACTCCATTTTTGGCTGGCATTCAGGAGAAAAAATAAATGAAGATGTAAGGAGAATTTTCTCTATGGCTTGATTGACCACCAAAACTACCAATTATTACTCATGCAAATCATTCTTCAGTGAGTGAGGACTTAGGATAATCAAAGGATCAAATGCTCCCATGCAATGTGGTAAACCCATACAAAAGCATCAGCCCTACCAACAGCAACATCTTGTTGACTTTCTCCAAAGAAAATGTGAATAAATATAGGGCTCTATTAATAAAGGAAGGACATCTACATCATTTTTTAAAAACAAATATTCCTGATAAATAACACATGTGTTACAAGCAAAATTACATTGTACTGTAGGGAAAGAAAGTTCACCTATATAAATTCTGCAGCATTAGAACATACAGTAAACTCTCCATATTTGTGGGCTCTTCATCTGTGGATTCAATGAAGCACTGACGAAAAATACTCAGGAAAAAAATTTCAAAAAGATCTGAAAAGCAAACAAATTTGGCATGAACCAGCAACAGTTTGCATAGCATTTACATTGTATTCAATATTATAAACTATCTACAGGGGATATAAGGTATACAGAAGGATGTTCATAGGTTGTGTTGTGCCATGTAAGTCCCTTCAGTCGTGTCCAACTCTTTGCGACCCTGTGGACTGTAGCCCGCCAGGCTCCTCTGTCCATGGGATTCTCCAGGCAAGAATACTGGAGTGGAGTGTCGTGTCCTCCTCCAGGGGACACAATACCTCTCAAACCTAGGGAACAAACCCACATCTCCTGCAGTTCCCACATGGTAGGCAGATTCTTTACCACCACCAGGGAAGCCCACTCACAGGTTATATGCAAATACTATACCATTTATCAGAGCAGGCAATGGCAAGCCACTCCAGTACTCTTGCCTGGAAAATCCCATGGACGGAGGAGCCTGGTAGGCTGCAGTCCATGGGGTTGCTAAGAGTCGGACACAACTGAGCGACTTCACTTTCACTTTTCACTTTCATGCTTTGGAGAAGGAAATGGCAACCCACTCCCGTGTTCTTGCCTGGAGAATCCCAGGGACGGGGGAGCCTGGTGGGCTGCCGTCTGTGGGGTCGCGTAGGGTGGGACATGACTGAAGTGACTTAGCAGCAGCATACCATTTATATAAGGGACTGGAGCACTGGGTGGGGGGTATCATGGAACCAATATCCTGTGAATACAGATACAGAGCAACGACTGTATTTCCAGTACAGACCAAAAGTAGCTGAGTGGAAATAAAGCAATTTATCTTTGCAGTAGCATGTGCAAAGTGCTCTCAGAGGTCTTTTGATATCATGAGATGTTAGAATCAGAAGTGCCCTTCAAGATATTCTAGTTTAACCCCTTCAATTAATAGAGAAGAAAGTTGAAAGTGTTGTTTGGTTTTAAAAAGGAGTGGGGAGCAAGATAATCTTTCAGAAGATTCTAGCTGATGTCAAGAGACACTATATACCAACCTGCTCAGACTGTTCTGCAGAAAGGAACAATTCAGCATGCCTTCCTCTTTGACTCATAAGAAAAGTGTGAATTCCAACCACGTAGTTGGCTTTCTTGCTAGACTGTTGCTGATTTTGAAGTTAACAAAACTAAAGCCCATTGTGAAGCACTATTTGGAAAATCAGAACTAAACTTACACTCTTTGCATGATCATTTTTTTAAGAAGATGACAGATTGGGCCTGCAGGAGGGGAGAGATTCCACCCTTGCCAGGAATAAGAGGATTCTCTTTCTGGTTTGTTATTTTTATTGTTTTCCCCTGTGCTTCCAAGAGCAGGTTTATCACCAAGGCTGTGGACAAGGCTAGGAATGTGGTGGACAATATGACAACAACTTCCTGCCTGGGGTATCCCTGAATGGCCAGAACAGTCAACATATAATCAGACAATCTACAGCTGCACTGTTGCTGCTGATGTCTTCATTATGCCTGTGATATTCAGCTGGGTAATTCATTTCCCGAGCATGGCAATATCTCCTGATATGCTTAATGAGATGAATGTAATTTTGTAGCTTTTCAAAATGAACGTCTACCCTTGCACTTAGCTTTGTCCTAATATGGGAAACAATGATAGCTGCCATTCGGAAACAGCATTGTACTGTTCAGCTTTTTAGTGCAGGTTGGGTCACCAAACCACAAAGGCAGGAAACATTAGTGATTAGAATGACACACTAGATGTGGGTCACTTCATGTCCTTTATAATGACCTTTTTACCTGCCTCTGCATTTAACCTTTCTATGGCCACGACTGTATTCTACAAAATACAGCGGTCTTGCCAATGATGTAAAATTAGTTAATTAATGGTTCCAAAGATGTGGTGGGCTTTGACAGTCACTTACCAATGCTGTCCTGAAATGGAAGAACTACAGGAGAAATAAGAAATGTGACCCGTGGGTAGTATCCAACACCCTCGCTGCAATTTTTCTTTAAATTAAGGACAAAGTATAAAATTGGACAAGAACTTGGGAAAACTCTGGGAGATGGTAAAGAACAGGGAGGCCTGGCATGCTGCAACCATGGAGTCGCAAAGAGTCGGACACGATTTGGTGACTGAACCACAACAGCAAAGTATAAACTGCATTCCTCTGAGTTCTATTTAATTCAGTTGAATTAAACATAGATGTATTGAACATCATTTACTATGCACAGGTTGAGCTCAGAAACATGACTCAGCGACCCAAATGTCAGGCACGTCTGAGCCCTGCCCTCTTGGAGATCTCGATACAGTAAGGAAAGAAGAGACCCAAGTGACTCTAAGAAAGTTAAACTGTGCTAACAGCACAAAATAGCTACAGATGCCACAGAGACAGAAGAGAAAGACGCTTATTCCATTTGGGGAATATAAAAGAAAAGGTTACATGCCATCTCCAAAGCCCTCTACTTTCCAATCTGAATTCTTTTGAGAAATTCTGTTCTCCTTTAGAATCTTACTGGAGTCAACTTCTCATTTCTGAGAGTTAGGACTCGTTGTCTTATCTGATTTCTAAGTGCTTTCCAGTTATCACTGATGATGATCAGTCCCAAGTATCCCAAATGAAAATGGAGAAGTCAGCATAAAAGTAGGGCAGCTTATCTTTGTTTCTACTACCACACCTGCTTTCTTGACTTCATAAAAGTAAATCCTACTATACAGAGTCTTATTGGCAGCTGGAAAGTAGAAACAGATTCTATGCTAATACATTTAACTACACATTTTCATATTAAGATTTTCTTTAAAAAAAAACAGGAGGCAAAAAGAATACAACAGAGAGTAGGAAAAGTGGAAAAAGAGCATACTTATAACTCAGAAGTCATCTTCTTGTTGTTGTTTAGTCGCTAAGTCTTGTCTGACTCTGCAACCCCATGGACTGCAGCCCACCAGGCCCCCTTCCCAGGCAAGAATACTGGAGTGAGTTGCCATTTCCTTCTCCAAAGAAGTCATGTATCTTTCAGTATTTTGATTTATCAGCTTGACTACTTTAACTTGTATACTGAATCCTTATACAAGTCCTTATGGACTCCGGTTTCCATGCTTCCTGATGAAGAGTGATATGATTTCATGGGTAGGTATACATGTACACAAGGTTTTGAAATCATATATTCTGAAAGTCGCTTTATTGTCCTGATCTAAACAAATTCTTTCACTGAATTATAAGTGCATGAACAATATCAACATTTTAAAATTATTTGAGGTTTCTACACAACATTCTTAGAGGAAGTAAAGACACAAAAATGCCTTTGGCTTTGAGTTGAAAACAAAAGATCTCCCCAGAGAATTAGCAGAAATGAAAGCTGTGAATAGAGAGGATTCCCAGTGTTTCTGAGATGGTTCATCATCCTCCCCGACAACCTCTTTATAGCCCAAATCTCACTACACAGATGCATGATCAAGATCTATCTAGCAACCAATTTACTGTAAATGCTTTTCTTTATGATAAAATACAGTATATCAAGGAAGGTAGAATGTCTTGGGGGTGGTTGTAAGGAGAAGTAACCTGTGCTAATTCCTCTTGGAGAGATTTAGGTGAATGCTGCCACCTATTGATAGGTGAAATATATGCCACAAAATCCTACTCTGATGTGGTGTTGTGCTAATTAATGTTTATCAGAGCAGATCTCATTACTCAGTTGGCCAAAACATTTTAACAGCCCTAAGTTCATAATTCTTCATGTATTTGTGAGTTAAAAAAATAAGTATGTTATACTAATTTAAAACAACTCACAAATTATATTTCTGGTAAGAGGCAAAGGAGTGAGGTAGAAATGAGGTAAAAATGCCATGAGCTTTGCAATCAGAGATCTGCGTTGAGTCCCAGCTCAGCCCCTCAGCACATAAACAAGTTAATTGATCTCTCTGAACTCTAGTTTCCTCATCAAGAAAAAGTGGATAATCCTTTTTGTGTGAGGATTCAGTGATACTGCTGAATAACACACAGGAGGCATTTGATAAATGGCAGCATTTATTATTATTTTTCACAGAGTTATTAAAAGTAACTATTTCTGATGCAGGGATTGGTAATATGACAAACCACATCATGTATCCGACTCTGGTGAATTCTTCTGTGTGGTTCAATTATCCTTCAGCAATGCTGCTTGTCTAGTATAGTATCTTTGACATTCAAAATTAGGACAGTGTGAACATAAATATTAGAACTTGAAGTGTGCCAATTGAGAAAATGAGGATAAATGAGCTTCATTACCAAATGTCTCTGGACTGCCCTAGAGGATATATGGGGCTGAGCAGATAAAGAATTATGATAAAAACTTTGGAGTTGTGTATAAATGGGGCTTTGTGACCTGCTGGATAAGGTGGAGACTTAGAGCCAGACCTAGGAGGTTCACATTCCTGCCTCTGCATGGTGTGGGGGATCCTGGGCTCACACAGACAATAGGGGATTCATAGCTGGAGAATTCTAATGATGACTGAAAGGAGGGTGGCAGCCAGAACAAGAAGACTTTTCAGAAGCAGGACCCTGATTATCACATTGGTGCTACAGCCCAGCGAGAGGCTGCTGAGAGGCCGAATGAAGCCGTTCTTGGAAAGCTTTCAGTGAAGTGTTTGTAACCTCCTTAAGAGAATCCCATTTCTCAAAAATGCAACGCTGGAAAATCTCACATGATTAGTTCAGATAAACACCCTGTCATCAAATCACACTAGAAGTCATACGGACCATCTCTTTTTGAAGAGTCTTTTTGAATGTCATGAGTCTAGTTTCCAAGACATAGAGAGAAAAAAAAAAAACCAAAAGAGGGTATCTCAGGATATTTGAGGACCTTTACTTTTAGTCTGAAAGGTCAACTGGTGCTTAAAACAAAATAATCAAGAAATACCATGCCTATGAACAGTTTGCACCTTTTGAAAAGGTCTGCTTGGGACTGAATAGCCAATGCCCTCCCCCATCCCTTTTTCTTTTTTCTTTGGGGCTTAGAAATTGAGAGGGAGGAGGAGGAAGAGTTTCACATTCATTACTAACAACTTCACACATAATAAGCATGTTCAGATACACCCTGGGGTGTTAGTTTTCTTTTCCTATTTTTTTTTTTTTTTTTTTTGTCTCCTTTTTAGCAGCTTTCGATAAGTAGCACATTTTATTTTTGAAAAAAGAATCAGAGCCGTTACTGAGCAGCCGCGCCCTAAGGAAGGTCAGGAGATTAGGGAGCGGAAGTAGGCTGGCCAAACTCTTTGCTGACCACAGTAAGGGACTGCCGCTTTCTTCCCATAATTTAATTTTGAGACTCTGATGAAAAGGTACCCCCTTAAAAAAATCTTTGCTGGGGAAAAAAAAAAGAGTGAAAAATTGTTAGAAAATGATCATCAAAAAGTGATCAATTTAAATTTATGTCTTACAAACAAACCACATGGAATTAACCGCAGGGCAGATGTGTATTGGCAATGGACATTCTCAAAATATGGGCATGCTTTTGCAGGAGAGACTGGACATTAGTAGCTTCTGATGTTGGTGGGTTTTGGACTAATTTCACAAGTGTTCTGAAATTCTAAACGTTGCACTTCACAAATCAGAGACCAGTATAGTACTAAAAGGAACCTTTGAATTTAACTGGCCCAGCTCACTCATTTTACAAGTGGGAAAAATGAGACCTCACAATAGAAAGTAACTTGCCCAAGGTCACACAGCTGATGAGGAGAGCTCCATGGCTCAAGTTCAGAGTCCACACCCCAAACCAGGGTTCTTTCCACTGTAAATAATTCAGAGATGGGAAATTGCAAACCCTCACATTTAATTGGGAGATCTTCTTTCAAGGGAAATTCTACACCCGTCTCCTTGCAAATGGCCCTGGATCTTTGCAGGCATGTGTGCTAAGTCACTTCAGTTGTTGCTGACTCTTCGTGACCCTGTGGACTGTATCCCGCAAGTCTCCTCTGTTCATGGGATTCTCCAGGCAAGAATACTTGAGTGGGTTGCCATGCTGACCCAAGGATCGAACCCATGTCTCTTATGTCTCCTGCATTGGCATGCGGGTTCTTTACCACTAGTGCCTGCAACTTTAGCTGTGGCCGAATGGCTTCTTCAAAGCCACCTAGGCACATTCATCTGACTCCAAGGACTTGGTCTCCTGCTCTCTTCTCTGTCTTCAAAATGTGCTCAGAACATTACATGAATGCCTAAGTTATTTCTATGTTTGATTACTCGGATTGAGTAATGCCATCATGATCTGCCATCATGCAAGTTAAAACTCAACTTCTTTCACCATCTCACTTCCTCCACCTGTACCACTGACAAATTCTATAAGCTCTACCTCCAAAGAATGTCCCGTGTTCATCTCCTAATTTGTACACTCACAGACCCTTAACAGCAATGTCTTCCTGCTTACAGATTCTTACCACTTCAATTCATGATCCATGATGGCTAGACTAGAAGGATCTTTAGTCAGCTGCACATATATTCTCCTGCTCAAATCTCTGTCAACTGTACATAAAGTCCAAACTCTTTAACACAGTGTTTGAGTACTCTTTTTAGCCCCTGCCTACTTTTGAAACTTAAATTCCATTAGGTCCTCCCATTACCCCTTACCCAGCCCAACTGGACTACTTGTCAATCCCCAAATATTCCAGGAATTCTATGCATTGTCTCCATTCCTTTCTCTTCTTTCCAATGTCTGGAGGTTTTCATTCCTCCAGATCCAGTTTAAATGCAACCTTCTCTGTAAATCTTCCCTACGTATCCCAGAAGGAAGTAATAATTGTTCTGTTCCCTTAGCACATTGCTCATACTTTTATGACATGTATTTAATTCTGCCCTGTATTATAAGTCACATCTCCCTCACTAAATAGATCTCTCCTATCTTTCAAAAGGTATCTCATTCATCTTGGTACCCCTCCTCACCATAATGTTCCATCCAAAGCTTTGCACATAATAAGCGCTTTTCTTTCTTAATATTTATTCAGCATTTACTATCTATAAGACACTAGGCCAGGCAGGGTAAGGGCTGGATGAAAAAAAATTTTTTAAATAAGTAAAATGCAATCCCTGTCTTCAAAGGAGCTTTAATCAGTGAGACACACTCATGAATGACCTAAGCAAGTGAATTAACTGTGGGGGTGGAACTGGGTGGAGGGGAAGTGCTAAGTATGGACCAAACATTCTCAGTGTTCCAAATGAGAACTCTGATTTTATGATATGGAGGGTGGGGTGATGGAGGAGAGGTAGAGGAAAAGAAAGAGTACGTGAAAGTCACTCAGTCGTGTCCAAATCTTTGTGACCCTATGGACTATACAGTCCATGGAATTCTCCAGGCCAGAATACTGGAGTGGGTAGCCATGCCCTCCTCCAGGGGATCTTCCCAACCCAGGGACTGAACCCAGGTCTTCCACATTGCAGACAGATCCTTTACCAGCTGAGCCACCAGGGAAGCCCAAGAAAGAACAAGGCTGCTTAAAAAAGAAAGAAAGAAAGAAAGAAAATCAAAGAGCAGGCAGAGTTAGAAAGGAACTCATGTTTGTTGATAAATTGAATGTGCTGATCTGTATACGTGGAGGCACATGTACAACACCTACAGGGAAGAGACTATTGAATAGAGTATGAAACAGAATAGTTAGAAAATAAAATCATTACGGGATTCAAAAAACAACAACAACAACAAAAATGCTATCTCTGGGCTCTGGTCATTATTAGGTCTGACTGGTCCAACCCATCCTTCCCCCAATACCAGAGTAACCTTCCCAAAGAGGGACTATGATCGCTTAACTCTCTGTTCAGATGTTTGTTGTTGAATGAATCAGCATCAAATAATTGCAGGCTTTTGTTAAGTGTTTTGGAGAATACCAGTTTGTAGGGATGAGACAAACTCCCGGAAACAGCTGGAGAACAAAAAGCAAGAACATGCTGTGAAAGTGCTGGAGGTGGTATGGGACAAAGTAAATGTGTGATTGGACTAATGGAGACAGAATAGTCAGAGAAGACAAGCATTCAACGATGGCCACTTGGCAAGAAAAATTACACATACTAGATGGACGTGAGTCTGAGTGAACTCCGGGAGCTGGTGAGGGACAGGGAGGCCTGGTGTGCTGCGATTCATGGGGTCGCAAAGAGTCGGACACAACTGAGCGAGTGATCTGATCTGATCTGATCTGAAGTGAACTTTAGGGTTCCTTTCAGTTCTCAGACCCCTGTTATTCTTTGAGATGGTTTATTCATCATTAAATAAATACATGCTAAGTGCTTCAACAAAACACTAAGTATTTTTTGAACACCTTCTATAGGCCAGGAACTCTGCAAGACACTCGCGTCAGAGCAGTGAATAAAAGACTTTGTATTTAAACTCTTACATTAAATGGGAATGATTGATGTCAAACAATATGCAAAAAAAAAAAATTGTGATGGATATAATGATGGGAGGGTATAAAGTGCTATAGGACTACAGAGTAGGAACCCTAAAATCTCAGGGACTAGAAAAATATCCCTGAGAGATGATGTTTGAGTTGAGACTCTAAAACCGTACATTAGTTAGCCAGACAAAAGGGACTGAGCATTCAGACAGAAGAGAATCATATGCAGAATTCTGGAGTTAAGAGACAGCATTGCATGTCCAAGGACTTGAAAGATATTCAAAAAAGTTACAGCATGAAGGGCAAGTAGGAAGGTAACGAGAAATTAGGCTAGAGGGACAGTCAGAGCCAGACTATGGAGAATTTTGTGAAAGTATAATGGGGGTTAATATTTATTGATAATTTTTTCATAACATTCAATATTTGGCATAGTGCATCTAGCCTATGTAATAATAATCATAGTAATGTAGTAATGTAGTAATAATCATAGTAATAATAAATGTCTGTTGAAGAGTGGATTAAGAAATGGATGGATGAATGGTTCTGCTTTTCAATAGACATGGGCTCATGAAATGACTCGGTCCCAAGTGTTTGCTCCAAAAAGCAACACCACTAGTATAGGAGACATCACCCACTTAGTTTTGCATAGCGGATTGAACTAATGACCCCTGGGAGGCAGCCCCTAACCTCAGGAGAATTACTGAGAGTCACCTGGCTTACCCCAGCAGATGGAATTTAAGTCAATCTGCATCAAAAATCAAAGCCTTCCTAGAGGTAAGAGTAAAGTTTTACCTGGCAATCACTTAGGTTTAAGCTGTGAGAGGGTAGCCTGACTCTTTTTTAATCCTTGATGAAAAAATTAGCCTTCTCAACCTCAAGGGCATGCATATTCCCAAACGATTATTTCTATCAATGCCTCCATGGACAAATAAGTTCAAGAAGAGAAAAAGAGAAACTTTCCCTTTCAAATGAGAAAAAAGTACAATTGTGCAAAGCCAAACTGAACTCCTCCTTTGGACACCCAGGTTTTATGTCACTGAGCCTTATCTCGGATCTCAGCCCCAGAACAACTACTTGTTGGGGATGACTAAGCTGCCAGGATGAGGTGCGGTCTCTGTAAAGCGGGAAGACTTTCAAGAATACAAGATGCCACTCCCAGGATTCTAATTGATAACCAGGACATATATTAACACTCCACCCTCCTGCTTATAACCAAGAGACTTTCTCCTGATTTGTTACAGAGTCACATTCAAAGTAGGGGAGTTGATTAAGCTCCAGGTATAAATCACAGACCAGTGTCAGTGCCTAGGAAAAGGGTCCAAAATTATTTCTGAAGTCATTACAGAAGCTAAGCTTTCATTTGGAAGAAACAGAATCTGAATAGAGCTTTAGAAAGATTTTCAGTGCTGTTGCTAGGGACGTGTGTGTGTGTATCTATGTGTGTATATGTGTGAGTGTGTGTGCGTATTCACATGTACTCTCAATCAACAATGCCTCTGTAAACATAATAAGCAGCCTGTGGAGGTCATTTGCCATTTTATTTCAGAGAGAAATATGAAAAATGCCTACATAAGTGGCTTTCTAGGAAATCCATTCCGTGTCTCACTCGTCGCATAAAGCATAACCCCGTGAAAGGAGCCAGGTGCATCCAGATGTGTCTGTAATGAAAGCACTGGAATCTTCTTCCTAAAAACTGAGCCTTTAGGTGTCCTAAGTCCCAAGTCTGTTGATTACTTTCTCAGACCCAGCTCAGACAAAAACTGGCATTGGTTGAGCAGCCCCAGGGGGATTGGGACCTTTCTAAAGAAGTCCCTTGTTCCTACTAGGAGAAGGATTGCTCATGTGCCACGAGGTGAGAGGATACGGCTGCCACCTGTGTGCTTCTGGTCGCAAGCAGCTGTGGGCGTAAGAGGGTATCTGGCCCCAGGAGGCTGTGGACCATTTGCAGTCACAAACTGCTGGAAGGGCTCCAGGATGCCAGGCAATATTTCTTCCCCTGCAGTTCGTACAGGGCAAAGCTAACTGGCTGCTTCATCGCCCCTTTGCTCATCCTTGAGTAACAATCTTTTCCGATTCAGTCTTGTTTGCCATGAAGCTTATTTTCCCCGTGGGCCATTCCTAATGGACCTCACAGTTACAATAGGCTAAAGGTGCACAGAAGTCATAGTACCCTTTCACTATGTGCACAAGGGCTTGAGAAATCAATCCCTCCTGGGGCTGCAGTCCTGAGAATACACCTAGATTCTGAGCCAAGCTGTTTCCTTCCCCCATCCTCTCTCTGTACATCGCTGGCTCTTTTATTTTGCGTTGAGATACCTTAGTGATCATGACTTCGGCTCTTGCCTGTAGTGATCCTCCTTGCATTTCACTCTTTACACAGAATAGGAAGGAGGTTTGCTTGCTTTGCGCAGAGGCTGAGCCACAGGAGAAAGCAGAGCCAATGTGATTTATTGAATGAAAGCACTGGACAATTACCAGCAACTTGCTCCTCTGCTGCCTCAAACAACCTAAACTGGTAAGTCCAATTTATTGTTGTCTTTCTTCATGTGAATGTGAGGCTTTTTTAGTTACTGATTATTTTTAAAATATGTATGTGTTGCTATGGTTTAAATGATGTAAAAAAAATTTGCATCTTCCAAAGTTAGCTGCAGGCAGCTCATGAAGATTGCTCACAGGCCATACACAGTGGTTCTGCAATAACACATGCATGTTTACATGAATAGGTAAAAATGGGAAGAGGGAAGCCCCATTTCTGATAACTGGGCATTTTGTTTGTAGCAAGCTTACGGATATTTTGTGCTTGCATAACCGATTAGCATTAGCTACGAAAAATATGCTGTTCTTTTGTTGTGTGAGATCATTTTCCACTGGGGTTCCTGCTGCTGCTCCTGCTGCTGCTAAGTCGCTTCAGTCGTGTCCGACTCTGTGCGACCCCATAGACGGCAGCCCACCAGGCTCCCCCGTCCCTGGGATTCTCCAGACAAGAACACTGGAGTGGGTTGCCATTTCCTTCTCCAATGCAGGAAAGTGAAAAGTGAAAGTGAAGTCGCTCAGTCGTGCCTGACCCTCAGCGACCCCATGGACTGCAGCCTTCCAGGCTCCTCCATCCATGGGATGTTCCAGGCGAGAGTACTGGAGTGGGGTGCCATTGCCTTCTCCGACTGGGGTTCCTGAGTACCTACAAAATACCTGTGGGATCAGGAAAAGATGGATCCCATCACGCTGATAATCCTGAATACAAATCTAGGCACATTGCTGTCTTTAATCCAGCATGCAGGCTGGACATCCAGAGCAGAATGTTAGCATTCTGTCCATCCTGGTTTGGCATGATCATAAATAACATCATGATTGGATGTTGAGGATACCTGCCAAGGGGACGCAGTGAACATGCATGCAAACCCTTGCCTGATCCACTGCCACTTCTACACCCATGTTTCTTAAGTCTTTTATTCCATGAACATATATAGTTGGAAGGATGTCTTAAGTTTGAAAGTGGAATATTTTGAGTGCTCTGTTACCCATGCTGGTTGTTGGCCCAGCCAAGGCGGCTGGAAGTACCACTGACAAGACTGAGTTTGCTTCTAGGCTGGGCCTCCAAAATCCCTGCACTCATTTAATTTTCTCATGTTCTAAATAAGACATAAACGAATTTCTGCAGAGGGGGAAAGTGAATGGAGAAAATTATTGTTTTTCCTACCATCACCACCACCACTCTCTCTCCTTAGTCTTTTGTTTGCCTGGCTACTGCAAGACTTTATGGCATCATCAATCCATTTCTGGTGGACTCAGAGTCTACATAAATGTCATACAGAGTTTGATGTCTTTGGTGCATTCTCTCTGCAGTATATCACTGGCTGTTCAGATGAAGCTGTGGCCTTGAGTGCTGACAAGGATGGATGATGTTGGAACAGTGAACAGCATGTTTCTCTAAATACAAAGCAAAGTTAAGAAATCTGAGAGAGGGGTGGCCTTTTGCCTAGTAGAAAGTATCCCCAGGCTACTCAGTCACAAGAACAGGGTCATTCTCCTGCATGATTTGGCTGTTTCAGCAAATGATGGCATCCTAACAGGAGGGAGACAGCATTGTTTAGTGGCTAGAGATGTCAGGAAAGCCAGTCCCTTTTGGTTATTTCCTCAATGAAGTGTGTGTCTTCGAGAATTCATTTACTCTCCCTGAATCTCTATTCCTCCACTCTTTCCTTTCCTAGTTGTTTCAAAGAAGACACAGTAAGGTCAATTAATGTATCTATGAGTTACTACTTAGATCTTTCTTGTTAAAGGATGCAATAGGCAATCAAGATCACCATTAATGAGCTTTAATCCAGAGCCTGTGTAGCAAAACCCTACAGATGAGAGTTTACACGGGGATGAGGAGATGCATGCCCCCTCCCTCATCTAACAGAGATTACACTTAGAGCATTGGAAGGGGAGCATAGAGATGAAAAATGGCATTTTTAAAAAACTTAAAATTCAAATAAATTGGTCATGTAAATAATTTTTTCATTATATTGCACAGTAATAACTGATTTTCTATACTTGGATAACAAGATATTGAAGGTCTTAAATGTTTGAAATAAACAAACATGTGAATACTTTGGGAGAGTTAATTCAAGGATGAAAGAACTCCATGTAATGAATTTATGACAACTTTAAGATGTTCAAATTACTCCTGTACCCATGTACATGGAATTAGCAGCTGCAAATGTATTATGATTTGAGGTGTTCTAGAAGGTTCATCTTCTCAAAAAAAAAAAAAAATCCATCTCCAGGACTAAAATAAATGAAATTATTTTATCTGGGATTCAGTTAAGCATTGCTGTCCTTTATGAAACACAGATATTTCTTCAGTTCAGTTCAGTTCAGTTCAGTCCCTCAGTCATGTCCGACTCTTTGTGACCCCATGAATCACAGCACGCCAGGCCTCCCTGTCCATCACCAACTCCCGGAGTTTACTCAAACTCATGTCCATCAAGTCGGTGATGCCATCCAGCCATCTCATCCTCTGTCATCCCCTTCTCCTCCTACCCCCAATCCCTCCCAGCATCAGGGTCTTTTCCAATGAGTCAACTCTTCACATAAGGTGGCCAAAATATTAGAGTTTCAGCTTTAGCATCAGTCCTTCCAATGAATATCCAGGACTGATCTCCTTTAGAATGTATTAAAATGGGCTGGTTGGATCTCCTTGCAGTCCAAGGGACTCTCAAGGGTCTTCTCCAACACCACAGCTCAAAAGCATCAGTTCTTCAGTGCTCAGCTTTCTTCACAGTCCCAACTCTCACACCCATACATGGCCACTGGAAAAACCATAGCCTTGACTAGACGGACCTCTGTTGGCAAAATAATGTCTCTACTTTTGAATATGCTATCTAGGTTGGTCATAACTTTCCTTCCAAGGAGTAAGCATCTTTTAATTTCATGGCTTCAGTCACCATCTGCAGTGATTTTGGACCCCCAAAAAATAAAGTCTGACACTGTTTCCACTGTTTCCCCATCTATTTGCCATGAAGTGATGGGACCAGATGCCATTATCTTAGTTTTCTTAATGTTGAGCTTTAAGCCAACTTTTTCACTCTCCTCTTTCTTAGGACAGATAATAAATTAAGCCACTGATCCACATGCATATGAAATCCCTTCAGTTGTCTCCAACTCTTTGCAACCCCATGGACTGTAGCCCACCAGGCTTCTCTGTCCGTGGGGATTCTCCAGGCAAGAATACTGGAGTGGGTTGCCATGCCCTCCTCCAGGGGATCTTCCCAACCCAGGGATCAAACCTGCATCTCTAATATCTCCTGCATTGACAGGTGGGTTCTTTACCACTAGCGCCACCTGGGAAGGCCCAGTCACTGATATCTTACCATAAATGAATGTATTAAATATTTTAAATGCATGAGTTAAATGTATTTAAATGAATGTATTAAATATTTTGTACCTCAGGGGAAACCCAAAGAATGCTACATTAATATTATATTAATTCTATTGCTTTCTATCTATTTTATACCTGTCTCCAAGAGGTTCCTTCATAATTATTATTTCACTCTTGAACAGAAAACTAAATAGCCCTTAGGACAAGCTGCCTCATTTTTTAGTGAAATGCTTAGATTAGACAGTATCATCTAGACTTCCTCTAGGACCTTGAGAGTCACACTGTAGAAAGCTGGACTCGCCATCTTCCTTCTTTAAATCCACTTTTCCTCCTGTGTTTTTTTTTGTTTTGTTTTGTTTTTTAATTATTGGTGGAAGGCCTATGTACCTAGATAGCCAAGCAGAGAACATAGAAGTCAATTTCCTAATTCCTTGGCCTTTCCGTCCAATCACTCACCATGCTTGGTTCATTCTATCTTCTTCGCATTTTTAACCTGCCCAGCCCTCTCCATCTCTTCTGCCACCCACTGTAGTTGAAGTCACCCACTCCCACGGGGGCTTCTTCAAGACCTTGGTTTTCACTTGTCACTAGTCCTTGTCACCACCCTCTTCCCTTCTGGATGCCTCCATAGAAATTCTCTAAAAGTGCAAGCATCAGCTTTGTCTTAAAATCCTCTGCTGCTGCTGCTAAGTCGCTTCAGTCATGTCCAACTCTGTGCGACCCCAGAGACAGCAGCCCACCAGACTTCCCCATCCCTGGGATTCTCCAGGCAAGAACACTGGAGTGGGTTGCCATTTCCTTCTCCAATGCAGGGAAGTGAAAAGTGAAAGTGAAGTTGCTCAGTTGTGTCTGACTCCTAGCGACCCCATGGACTGCAGCCTACTAGGCCCCTCCGTCCATGGGATTTTCCAGGCAAGAGTACTGGAGTGGGGTGCCATTGCCTTCTCTGTAAAATCCTCTAGCGATTCCTATTATGAACAGGTTGAAATCTGTGCTGCTTAGCGTGGCATGTGAAGTCCTTGATGACCCGAGCATACGACTTCTCCAGGCTTCTTTCTCAAGGTCCTGGAACGGTGGGTGAAATGTACCAGTGACCATGTCAGAGCCCAGAAAACTCCCATCAGAGCTCCTATAGACACTGATCTACCAGCAACACCATGATGGTTCACATCTCCCATCAGAGCTCCTATAGACACTGATCTACCAGCAACACCATGATGGTTCACATCTCCATGTCCTAACCTGACCCAGCCTGCCAAGAATGCCTTTTTCTTTCCTTCCTACATTCCTGCTTGGGCACCACCTTCTCTAACCCCTTTCCCCATACCCACTTCTCCCATAACCACCTTCTGTCACCCACAAAGTTAATCACTTATTCCTTTTGCTACTTCTTGGCCTTTTAGACATTTGAGACCAGTGTCTAGACGTTAATTTATCAGATATAGACCCTTATTTCCTGGGTCTGAAACCTACACAGATGTAGGTTAGATGAGGCACTTAGTAGTGCCTCAATTTCTATGTCGAGTGAGGATGATAATAGCCCTTATTTCACAGGGCTATTGTGGGATTCAATGAATTGATACGTATATTATTATTCTAAACAGTGACTGTCTCAGAGAAGGTGCCAGGGAAGTAAAATATATTATTATTACATAATTTCACATATCACACTATTTCATAGCTGCATATACTTGTATAACTGCCTTCATTTTTAGCCTATGAGCCCCTTGGGGTACAGGTAGGTCAATTAACTTGTTTCAAATCACCCAGGACTTTTCCAGTTTTAGCACTCTAAGTCCTGCAACCAGGGAAACCGCTCAGTCCCAGGCAAACCAAGCCAACTGATTACCCTATGAGGACCCTACCTTGTTCACTTCTGAATAAGGGTCTAACACAGGGTACATAGGTTACAAAGTAGATTATCCATAAGGATTTATTGAACTATAGAACCACTATTAATTGTCTTTTCACTTTCTACCTCATAAATATACTTTCAAACTTCAAAAATCAGTCTTCTTCTTGCTGTGAAGTCACAGCTGACTTTTAAAAACTTATCACTGAATAACTGAATATATTATTTTTTGAAAAATGCAGAGGAACTGAAAAGGATGCTTCCACCCTGTTATATACAGTCAGCGTAATAGAATCGGCCACACGCTAGCAACCGAAGACATACTCGTCATGTTAAGCAGCAGAGAATGGGGGAAGGGGTCATACTTTTCTGTCTAGTGACAGGCAGGCTGGAGTCTAAAGGTCCCTAGTTCACCTCACAGCCTGAAGAGCAATCTTGTCCCAGTCAGAAATGTCCCCTTCACTAAATGTATCTGTCTACCCAGCTGTCAGAAGTGGCTAGAATTCCTGTTTCTAATATGCTTTGTTTTACCAGCACTCCTCATTCAAACTGGCTCAGTTCATTTTTCACAGCACAAATACAACAAGAAAGTTCCACAACCAAGCGCCTATGAGACAGGGACTCTGGACATGCCAGAACTCATAATGAGGGCAAGATCTTGTCTTCAGAATCAAGGTCTAAGAAGCTGATAGGCAGCCAGAGCAGAATAATAGCAGAGTTGCTAAGAGCAGGAGGTTTAGAGTCAGCGTTCCAATTCTACCTCCTCCATTTACTAGCTATAGGATCTTGGACAAATTACCTCACCCACCCTGGGCCTCAGTTTTCTTGTTTTTAAAATGATGATGTATTAGTAGTGCTGATTTCCTCATGAAAGTGAGAGTGAAGTTGCTCAGTTGTGTCTAAGTTTTTGCAACCCCATGGACTGTAGCCCACCAGGTTCCTCCATCCATGGGATTTTCCAGGCAAAAGTACTAGAGTGGGTTGCCATTTCCTTCTCCAGGGGGTCTTCCTGACCCAGGGATGAAACCTGGGTCTCCTGCATTGTAGGCAGACGCTTTACCATCTGAGCCACCAGGGAAGTCCTAATGGTCCTATGATTTCCTCATAGGATTGTTATTATATTTTGTCTTAGCCTATGAAAACAAAGCCTGAGGCACAGTCAATTGCAAATATTCTATTTGGTACTGACAGATGCAACCTCAGGGCATCAAACTTGAAGGAATAAAAGAAAATGAGCCAAAGAATGAGGGGGAACAAATACAGGTGGTTTGTAGCTGAACTAGCCAAAACATCACAAGAAAACACATATGGCTGTTTGGTTGCTGGTGACTGCTTCCAAGAAGCCTTCAAAACAGTCCACAGGGAAGGAATGGAGAGAAAACTATCTGCTGGATGCTCCCAGTCTCCTGACTTTCATGATCCAGCTTTCCCATATCTGGATAACGTTACCCAGTCCTTCACTGTAGCCGTGATTGAGGCTGGAGCCTCCCTCCGTGGGTCTAGTTGGGTCAGAGCTGTTGAAGCTACTGTTTGTTAGAACAAGCATGATGGGCCCGCCCTTCACTTGTGACAGCTGGGCCGTAAGAGACGGGCCGACAGCAGCGGCCACGGCTCTCTGTTTGAGCAAGCAGCCAAAGCCCAGGAAACAGGTAGTTTTGAAATAAATCTGAACAGACTCCACTCTCCGTAGGTTATTCTTGTCATTTTGGATGTGCATTGTCCAGGCTACTCTCACTCTTGCCTTACAGCTTGGCTATTCACAGGTCCAGGCCATAATATGTCAAAGAGCAGAAGTCTTTAATTTTCATTAAGTCCAATTTATCAGTTTATTTTATGGTTTGTGCTTTTTGGATCTCCTCTAAGAAATCATTATCTTATTCACGTTCACAAAGATTTTCTTTTATGTTTCCTTCTAGAAGTTTTAGTTTTAGCTTTCAAAGTTAGGTCGATGATCTATTTCAATTTAATTTGTATATATGATATGAAGTAGGAGTTAGGTTCTTTTCTGCATATGTATATCCCATTGTGCCATCACCCATTGTTTCAAAAGAATGCTGAAAAAATAATTTTTCTCTATTGAATTATCTTGACCCTTTGTGAAAAACCAACTGACCATATATGTTCAGGCTATTTCTGGGCTCTCTATGCTGCTTCAGTCTCCTATATGTCTATCCTTATGCCATTGTCTTTATATATACAGCAATCCTTACACCAGTACCATATCTTGATTATTGTAGCTTTATAAGTCTTGAAATAAGGTTGTGTAAGCAACTTTGTTCTCTTTTCAACGTTGTTTTGACTATTTTAGATTCTTTCCATTTTCATACAGCTTGTCAATTTCTAGAAAGAAAAACAGACTGCTAGAATTTGCTTGTGAGCTCATTGAATCTATAGCTCAGTTCGGAAGAACTAGCAGCTTAACAATACTAATTCTTCTGATCTGATCATGAAGAAGGTCTACCTTTATTTATTTAGGTCTTCTTTAATTCACATATTAATGTCATGTAGTTTTAACTATAGTTTTGCATATATTTTGTTGTATTTAGTTCTAAGTAGATTTTTGTATATTTATTAGATTGTTCTACAGAGGTTTTATGTCATCTACAAATGAAGACAGTCTTCCTTGTTTCTTTCCAATCTATGTGCCTTTATTTTTCTTATCTTACTTCACTGGCAAGGATGCCTAGTAAAACAGAAAAGGTAAGAATGGACAGTCTTGCATTTTTTCTGATCCTGGAAAGAAGGAGTTGGTTTGTAATCATTAAACATAATGTTGGCTATAAGTTTTTGTAGATTCTCTTTATCAGGTAGAAGAATTTCCCTTATATTCCTATTTTTTTTTAATTTATAAATGGTTGTTGACATTATCAAATGCTATTTTATATACATCTATAAAGATGACCATATGGCTTTTCCCCTTTATTCTGTTAGTGCAACAAATTATGGTGAATGCTATACTAGCTTGCTTTCCTGCAATAAACCATGGTTGATCATGATATTATGCTTTTTGTATACTGCTAAATCCAGTGTGGATGTGTCTGGTAATGAAAGTAAAGTCCAGTGCTGTAAAGAGCAGTATTGCGTAGGGATCTGGAGTGTTAGACCCACAAATCAAGGTAAATTGGACATGGTCAAGTAGAAAATGGCAAGAGTGATCATTAATATTTTAGGAAACAGTGAACTAAAATGGATGGAAATGGGTGAATTTAATACAGATGACCATTATATCTACTACTGTGGGCAAGAATCTCTTCGAAGAAATAGAGTAGTCCTTAGAGTCAACAAAAGAGTCCAAAATGTAGGAGTTGGGTGCAATCTCAAAAATGAGAGAATGATTTCAGTTCATTTCCAAGGCAAATCATACAGCATCACAGTAATCCAAGTCTATGACCCAACCACTAATGCCAAAGAAACTGAAATCGAATGGTTCTAGGAAGAACCTCAAGACCTTCTAGAACTGACACCAAAAAAAAGATGTCCTTTTCATCATAGGTGATTGGAATGCAAAAGTATGAAATCAGGAGATACCTGGAGTAACAAGCAAGTTTGACCTTAGAGTACAAACTGAAACAATACAAAATGAATTTTGCCAAGAGAATGCACTGGCCATAGCAAACACCTCTTCCAACACAAGAGATGACTCTACACATGGACATCCCCAGATGGTCAATACTGAAATCAGATTAATTATATTCTCTGCAGCCGAAGATGGAGAAGGTCTGTGTCATTCAGTCACTCAGACATGTCCAACTCTTTGTGACCCCATGGACTGCAGCACACCAGGCTTCCCCTTCCTTTCCTATCTCCCAGAGCTTGCACAAACTCATGTACATTGAGTCTGTGATGCCATCCAACCATCTCATCCTCTGTCATCCCCTTCTCCTCCTGCCTTCAATCTTTCCCAGCATCAAGGTCTTTTCTAAGACTTCAGCTCTTCGCATAAGGTGAAGGTCTATACAGTTGTCAAAATCAAGACCTGGAGCTGACTGTGACTCAGATCATGAGCTCTTTATTGTATAATTCAGGCTTAAATTGAAGAAAGTAGGGAAAACTACTAGACCATTCAGATATGACCTAAATCAAATCCCTTATAATTCTATAGTGGAGGTGACAAATAGAATTAGATCTAGTAGACAGAGTGCTAAAGAACTATGGATGGGGGTTCTTAATACTGTACAGGAGGCAATGACCAAAATCATCCCAAAGAAAAAGAAATGCAAGAAGGCAAAGTGGTTATCTGAGTAGGCCTTACAAATAGCTGAGAAAAGAAGAGAAGGAACAGGCAATGGAGAAAGGAAAAGATATACCCAACTGAATGCAGAGTTCCAGAGAATGGCAAGGAGAGATAAAATCTTAAGTGAACTGTGCAACAAAATAGAGGAAAACAATGGAATAGGAAAGACTAGAGATCTCTTCAAGAAAACTGAAGACATGAAGGCAATATTTCAGGCAAAGATGGGCACAGTAAAGGACAGAAACAGCAAGGACCTAACAGAAGCAGAAGAAATTAAGAAGAGGTGGCAAGAATACATAGAAGAACTGTACAAAAAAGTTCTCATGACCCAGATAACCACGATGGTGTGGTCACTCACCTAGAGCCAGACATCCTGGAGTGTGAAGTCAAGCGGGCCCTCGGAAGCTTTACTATGAACAAAGCTAGTGGAGGTGATGGAATTCCAGCTGAGCTCTTTCAAATCCTAAAAGATGATGCTGTGAAAGTGCTGCACTCAATATGCCAGAAAACTTGGAAAACTCAGTAGTGGCCACAGGACTGGAAAAGGTCAGTTTTCATTCCAATCCCGAAGAAAGGCAATGCCAAAGATGTTCAAACTACCATACAATTGTGCTCATTTCAGATGCTAGCAAGTAATGCTCAAAATCCTTCAAGTTAGGCTTCAACAGTACATGAAGTGGGAACTTCCCAATGTACAAGCTGAATTTAGAAAAGGCAGAGGAACCAGAGTTCAAATTCCCAACACCTACCAGATCATAGAAAAAGCAATAGAATTACAGGGAAAAAAAATCTACTTCTGCTTCATTGACTTTGCTAAACTCTTTTACTGTGATCACAACAAATTGTGGAAAATTCTTAAAAAGATTGGAATACCAGACCACCTTACCTGTCTCCTAAGAAACCTGTATGCAGATCAAGAAGCAACGATTGGAACTGGACATGGAACAAAGGATTGGTTCAAAATTGGAAAAGCAGTACATCAAGACTGTATATTGTCACCCTGCTTATTTAACTTATATGCAAAGTACAATCATGTGAAGTGCAGGCTGGATGAAACACAAGCTAGAATAAAGATTGCCAGGAGAAATATCAACAACTTCAGGTATACAGATGATACCACTCTAATGGCATAAAACAAAGAGGAACTAAAGAGCTTCTTGATGAAGGTGAAAGAGGAGAGTGAAAAAGCTGGCTTAAAGCTCAACACTCAAAAAACTAAGATCATGGCACCCAGTTTCATTACTTCATGACAAATAGATGGGGGAAAAGTGGAAACAGTGACAGATTTTATTTGTCTGGGGTGGGCTCCAAAATCACCATGGATGATGACTTCAGCCATGAAATTAAAAGACACTTGCTACAATATCTTTATTTCAAGTTAAACCTGCAAGAGGACAGCTTCATTGAACTCTTTGCTGTGCAACATGAGGACTTCACTAAAGAAGACCTGATGGAATCGAAGGCCCGGAGAAAGGACAAAGAGAGACAAGGGGAGGAAGTAACTGAAGAGAGTCACAGTGCAGCAAATGGCAAGGGGATTTTCTTTATTTGAGGAGCACTGTTCGTGTTTGTGGCACAGGAGCTGAATATAGAACAGTGCACGAAAGTTGCAGCAGCTATTTGGAACGCAATCCGGAGCTACCATGTCATCTATGATAAGAAAAAGACCAAACAATAGCTACTGCCAAACATCACTGGGTTGTTTTTTCAAGAGTGTATATAGAAATGAATCCAACAAAGAACCAGAACCTGTGCCAGCAGGGTCAAGAGTGAGTGAAGCTGCAGCTTGCCCTCCGTCTCCTTTGGCTGGCAATCCATCACCTCTACCATCTCCACCCCCTCTTCCTTCTCCAGGCAGTAACTCCTCTTGCCTGGTCACTCACTGCCAGCCCCTGGATGCCATCTTTTGTACAGTTCTACTGTACTTTTCAAGGTTCTGTACTGTAAGATATATAGTGTTTTATTTTTTGATTTTTTTATATATGTTTGTGTATAGGTATTATAAACCTATTACAGAACAGTACTATACAGCTGGTTGTGTTAGTTGGGTACCTAACTTTGTTAGACCTACCAACAAACTGGATTAACAAATGTGCTCTTAGAACGCAACTCATTCATATGTAGGGGACCCACATATATATAAAATAGATAAATAACAAGGACCAATTGTATAGCACAGGAAACTATATTCATTATCTTATAATAACTTATAATAGAAACTCTGAATAAAGAAAATATATAATCTTATATTCAACTGAATTGCTTTGCTGTACATTAGAAACTAACATGACACTGTAAATCAACTATACTTCCATTAAAAATTAAAATTAGAAAAGAAACCCTACCATTAAAAAATCGGCCCTCAAAATAAAAAAGAATCAAAGTTAAAAAAAAAAAGAGTGAATGATAATGATTCCTTCCATTTTTATGAAATTCTGGAAAATGGAACCAAATCTATAGTGTTAAAAAGCAGACCAATAATTGCTTGGGAACAGTGGACCTAAAATAAATATATATTCAGAAAATATTTATGGAACATCTATTTATTTCAAGCATTCTGTTAAACAATTGGTAAGTGTGCTGCTGCTGCTGCTGCTGCTAAGTTGCAGCAGTCGTGTCTGACTCTGTGTGACCCCATAGACGACAGCCCAGCAGGCTCCTCTGTCCCTGAGATTCTCCAGGCAAGAACACTGGAGTGGGTTGCCATTTCCTTCTCTAATGCAGAAAAGTGAAAAGTGAAAGTGAAGTCGCTCAGTCGTGTCCGACTCTTAGCGACCCCATGGACTGCAGCGCACCAGGCTCCTCTGTCCATGGGATCCTCCAGGCAAGAGTACTGGAGTGGGGTGCCATTGCCTTCTCCGTGGTATGTGTTACTTCACTTAAAACTTTAATACCCCTTTAGACATGACTATTAAAATTGAGATGGTAACACTGTTACAATGAGGAAATCGAAGCTAATATTTTGCTAAATATCATCCAGTTAATAAGTTAAAAAGCCAAAACCTGAAAGTAGATCAGACTTATATCAAAGTCCTTACTTTCGATACTGTACTTAAAACCACATCCTTCTGGCCTCTATGATTTTTCTGATGAAAAGTCAGCTCTAATTCATTTTGAGGATTCCTTGTACATAAGGAGTTATTTCTTGCTTGTTTTCAAGATTTTCCCTTTGTCTTTAGCTTTTGAAAGTTTAATTATGATGCATCTAGGTGTGATTCTCTTTAACTCTATCCAACTTGGTGTTCACTAAATTCTTGGGTGTGTGTTTTTCATCAGTTTGAGGAAGCTTTTGGCCATTATTTTTTCAATATTCTTTCTCCTTCTGAAACTCCTATTAAATGTATGTTGCTTTACTTGATGGTGTCACAAAGATCTCCAAAACAATTTTTATTCATTATTTTTTCCTTTTTGCTCCTAAAACTGATTTCAATTGACCTGTCTTTGAGTTGGCTGATTCTTTCTTCTGCCTTTTCAAATCCGATGTTGAGTCCCTCTAGTCAATTTTTCATTTCAGTTATTGTGCTTTTCTTTTTGTTAGTATTATGGGGTTTTGCTGCTGTTGGTTTTGTTTATTTTTGGCTGCACTGGGTCTCCACTCCTGCACACAGGCTTTCTCTAGTTGCAGTGAGAGAGGGGGGTCTACTCTTTGTTGTGGTGTATGAGCTTCTCATTGCAGTGGTTCCTCTCGTTGGGGAGCACAGGTTCTAGGCATGTGAGCTTCTGCAGTTGCACTACTTGGGCTCAGTGGTTGTAGCACAGAGGCAAATCAGGGATCAAACGTGTGTCTCTGTATCGGCAGGTGGATTCTTAACCACTGGATCACCAGTGAAGTCCCAATTATTGTACTTTTCAACTCCAGAATTTTGTTTGGTTCTGGCTTTGCTTAATAAATTCTACCTTTTATTGGTATTTTTTATATGGCGAGACATTCATTCTCTTGATTTCCTTTATTTCTTTAGACATAAATTCCTTTAGTTACTTGAACATATTTAAGATATCCAATTTAAGTCTTTGTCTAACAAGTCCAACATTTAGACTTCTTCAAGGGCAATAGTAACATATTGTTTTATTTCCTGTGAATGGAAAATAGCTTTGGTATATTTAATACTTTTTTCTGTTGAAAACTAGGCATCTTAAACAATATAATGTGGCAACTCTAGAAATCAGATTGTCCCCTAACTGAACTTGTAAAGTCCAGAACTAAATCTGTAAAGCCTGTATTTTCATCATATGTGGCCACTGAAGTCTTTGTTTGGTTAACTTTGTTGTTTTTCAGTCGTTCAGTCATGTCCAATTCTTTATGATCCCATGAAGTGCAGAATGTCAGGCTTCCCAGTCCTTCACCATCTTCCTGAGCTTGCTCAGCTCATGTCCATGGAGCTGGTGATGCCATCCAACCATCTCATCCTCTGTTGTCCGCTTCTCTTCCCACCTTCAATCTTTCCCAGCATCAGGGTCTTTTCTAATGAATTGGCTCTACACATCAGGTGACCAAATTATTGGAGCTTCAGCTTCAGCATCAATCCTTCCAATAAATATTCAGGATTGATTTCCTTTAAGATTGACTGGTTTGATCTCCTTGCAGTCCAAGGGACTCTCAAGAGTCATCTCCAACACCACAGTTCAAAAGTGTCAATTCTTCAATGCTCAGTCTTCTTTATGGTCCAACTCTCATATCCATACATGACTACCAGAAAAACCATAGCTTTGACTATACGGATTTTTGTTGGCAAAGTAATGTCTCTGCTTTTTAATATGCTGTCTAGGTTTATCATAGCTTTTCTTCCAAGGAGCAAGCATATTTTAATTTCGTGACTGCAGTCACCATCTGCAGTGATTTTGGAGCCCAAGAAAAAGTGGTCAGCTAATGATCAAATAAAATTTTCATTAAAGGGCTAGAATCAATCTTGGCAGAGTGGCTCTATGTGTATGTTGGGCACCTTCAATACTCATCAGGCAGTTGACAGCTCTGTGGTAGCCTTCATTCTCACTGGCACAGTGGTAAAGAATCTGCCTGTCTGTGGCGGATTCATTTTGATATTTGGCAAAACTAATACAATTATGTAAAATTTAAAAATAAAATAAAATTTTAAAAAAATAATAAAATAAAATAAATAAGCAAAAAAAAAAAAAAAAAAAAGAATCTGCCTGTCAATGCACGAGATGCAAGAGATGTGAGTTTAATCCCTGGGTGAGGAAGATCCCTTGGAGTAAGAAATGGCAACCCAGTCCAGTATTCTTTCCTAGAAAATTTCATGAAAAAAGGAGCCTGGTGGGCTACAGTCCATGGGGTCGCAAAGAGTCAGACACAGCTGAGTAGTTAGGCACACACAGCACTTAGCCTTTACATCCTGCTTGCACAGACCTCAAACTCAGACAGAGATGAGAGCTTAGGACCTTCTCAGGTATTTTACGAGAATCCTCTCTCATCTGGGAATGCCTGTGATCTGCTACATCCCCAGGAATGGGTCAGAACTCTTCAAAGTCTTCTTTGGACATCTAATTCTCCAACATTTTATTTTAAGCTTTCTGGTTACCTACTGTTTGTTACCACTCTTATCCGCCACCTCAGACAGCTATAATATTAAGTCATCACTGGTGTTTGTTTTCAAACACATGCCCCAGAGGAAAAGTTATTTGCACTTGATGAGCTCTGAGTTAGATCAAATTTTAAAAAGCCTTGTGAGTGAATTCTTTCAGGGAAACACCAGACATGTCAAAAAATCACAATTCTCTCAAGATGGGTTTTATCTCTATCACCATTCTGCACCATCCATTGGCTACCAGACTACAGTTTAGTCTTCAAGGCTACCGCTGAGTTGATAGGAGTGAAGCATGTTTTAAAATGCCACAAAGCTCACTATTCTTAGCAAATTCAGTTACTTTTCTTGAATAAACACTTCCTGCATTGCTGCAAAACTTTGGTTAATTTCCTGGGTTTTGAAAAATTAATTCGGACAATTTTTGCAAAGAAGAGGATCTTCAGCAGTCCTAATTTTGGCATTCCCACTGTCATACTTTTCTTTTGCTTTTAATATCTCTGTAAAATGTTTAATTAGGTATACCACTTGTAAATGGCAATTTAAAAATCTCAATTGGAGAATTTTATCTTTTATTAGGAAAAGTAAACCATTTGAATGTATTGTGCTCACTAATAATATATTCAGTCTTAACCCTACTCCTTCATTTTACATTTCATTTATTATATTTTCTACTTTTATTTATTTTTATTTTTCAAGTATTTTTAGACTTATTTTCATTCCCCCCTTCCCCCTAATAGTTTGAAGCTCTACTTACTATTTCTGTTTTACCATAAGTTACCATAAACATACAGATTAAAATATATAAATGTATTTTTATCACAATAAAGGCTAAGTAGTATAAGTACATAAAATCAGATTTCAAGACAATGTTTAAAACAAAGAAAACTAAATTATTACAGTGTACTTTGGTATTTCTACCTTAGGAAAAAGACTTGAAGTAACTTTAATAATTGCTGCTATTTATTGAGTGAGTATTATGCACCAAACAGGATGCTAACCTTTCAGTTGTGAATTTATTTAATCTTCACAACTCTGTAATAAATCTTTTTATACATAATTAGACTAGCTCAGAGAATTTTGTCAAAGTGTCCAAAGTTACATCAATTACAGATAACAATATCATGGTTCAAGCTTGGCTCTGCCAAATTCCAGAGCCAAAGTTATTCTGCTTCTCAAATGTTTTCCCCTTTCCATGGTGAAAATTTAAGAGCACATTTAGTTGGGAGGGGGGCGGTGGTTGTGTACATGTTTATGAGAACAGATAATAGAAAATTGTCCTCCTAAGTATCTCTTGTCAGACAAAATTCTATGTATAAAGGAGAAAAAGAAAATATGATGGGTGAAATCTGGAAACATGCTAAAGGATGGCCTGGAAGGAAGGGACAGCTGGGATGGTATGAGAAGGAAGTCAAAGAAAGAGAAGAAGCCAGTCTCTTCTGAGTGAAGGGAACAGATGGGAGATGAGTAAAGACAAAAGAGGCCACGTGGGTAGGTGTCATCAGTTAGAGGGAAAGTCACCAGAATTTGATCAATCGACAAGAATTTATTTACTGGACTCCTGGGCACTGTGAGAGATACTAAAGAATGTACGCTCATTTGGGGAATGATAATGATGAGGACAAGACAGATGGCTCGAACTGGGGCAATAATGCTGAAGGAAATGACTAGAGGCAGGAGGAGGCAGAAATAAATAAGACAATCCCCATATGAGCTAGCTTGCACATCAGATATCTGACATTTCTATGAGAATGGTAAGATATAGAGGAAATGCTATAGTTTCTATTGAATTATAGGTAAAAGATTTGTGGACAGAAGGAGAAAGGTGCCATATCACCTGCCCTTTCCATTTCTGCTTTTGTGTAAATTAAAAGATTATTGAAGATGAATGAAAATGCACCCCCAGGTACATACATTACTACAGACAATGCTTTACATCCTCCTTCTAAATGTAAATATGGCCGTTTAGTGAAGACTGGGTAGGGCCTGATGAAGACTATTAATATCAAATAGGTCTAGTCTCCTCAGTAGGCACTAAGAAGCCTTTGTGTTGAAGAAAATTACAAGCAAGATTTAATAGGTGCCTAAAGACGTTCAACAATGTAATGAAGAGGGATCTCCACTCATTAAATTGCAAAGAAGTCAAGGTTAGTTGGTGCTAGTGGAAATGGAACCCAATTCAGAGGCATGAGCAGAAATAAGCTTTCTAGGTAGACCCTTACTATATAATATATAATAGATTCTCATATGTGCATTCATTTTCTCTCAAGTATCTACTGAATATATTCTACAACAAAAATGATAGCTGCCAGGAGTCTTCTTATATTCTAAGTTCTTTACATTCGTTATTTCATCAAATCCTCACAACCATAATACATAATTGTTGTTATTGTCCCTATTTTATAAATGAGAAAAATGAGATTCAGACACATTAAAACAACTGACTCAATATCACATAGTCAGTAGGTAGAAGAGGAACAATTCACATCTTCAGTTCAGTTCAGTCGCTCAGTCATGTCCGACTCTTTGCAGCCCCATGGACTGCAGCACACCAGGCCTCCCTGTCCTTCACCATCTCCTGGAGCTTGCTCAAACTCATGTCCATCAAGTCAGTGATGCCATCCAACCATCTCATCCTCTGTCATCCCCTTCTCCTCCCGCCTTCAATCTTTCCCAGCATCAGGGTCTTTTCCAAGGAGTCAGTTCTTCACATCAGGTGGCCAAAGTATTGGAGCTTCAGCTTCAGCATCAGTCCTTCAAATGAATATTCAGGACTGATTTCCTTTAGGATGGACTGGTTTGATCTCCTTGCAGCCCAGGGGACTCTCAAGAGTCTTTTCCAATACCACAGTTTAAAACCATCAATTTTTCAGTGCTCAGCTTTCATTATAGTCCATCTCTCACATCCATACATGACTACTGGAAAAACCATAGCTTTGACTGTATGGACCTTTGTCAGCAAAGTAATGTCTCTGCTTTTTAATATGCTGTCTAGGTCAGTCATAACTTTTCTTCCAAGAAGCAAGCATATTTTAATTTCATGGCTGCAGACACCATCTGCAGTGATTTTTGGAGCTCAAGAAAATAAAGTCTGTCACTGTTTCCATTGTTTCCCCATCTATTTGCCATGAAGTGATGGGACAGGATGCCATGATCTTTGTTTTTTGAATGCTGAGTTTTAAGCCAACTTTTTCACTCTCCTCTTTCACTTTCATTAATCTGTGTTATATTTCTTTTACCCTGAGACAGGCATCTTTTAAGAAGTGGGGAGATAAAAATTAATACTTGGCAGTCTTTGTTCTTGTGAAACATATAGACAAGCTGGGAGAAAGAATGCCAAACAAACAGTTGGGATGGGATAAAATAGTATACCTGTAGCGGATTCATTTTGATATTTGGCAAAACTAATACAATTATGTAAAGTTTAAAAATAAAATAAAATTAAAAAAAAAATATTTACTGTAACAGGCATATACTGAGTGAATGAGTAAAGAAATACACACATTTGCCTGGAGGTGTCAGAAACTACTTGAGCCCACACTTTAAGGATCAGCAATTGTTTTCCCAGGGGATGAAGGCACAGATGGAATTTTAATACATACAAATCAGTGCATATAATGACCCAGAGGTAGGAAAGAGTTTGAACTATTTAGGAAACTCTAAGGCGGTCAGAAAGACTGAAACATAAAAAGTAGAAGTACAGTATCAGATGAAGCTAGAGAGGCAAGCACTTGTTTGTCAGGCTGAAGAAGGTAGGTAATACCTGTAGGAACTGGAGAATCATGGAACTCTATCCTATGAAGAGTTTGGTCAATAAAAGAGATTTTACAAGATATTATTTCAGAGCCCATAAGGCTAAAAAAAATTCAAAAACTGGAGATGTCCAGGTCACAGCTAAATGGTAGCAATACAAATAGAAAACACTATTAGAAATTTGAGAGCAGGAGGTGTGAAGGCAGCATGTTCCAGAGACCTGGGTGCAATGCACCAGAGATTGCACCAGGATAGAGACACTTTGCACATAACTAACTGCCTTAGCCAGTTATTCCATTCTTGCATTTGTTCACCCAATACATATATGCTAGGCAACCATAGCCTTGGCAGCATTAGTATTTCAACAGCAATACCTACATAATGGTGGATGGCTTTTGAAATCCATGGCTGATCTCCTGGAAATTGACATCAGGTATGAGTGGCAACCCACTCCAGTACTCTTGCCTGGAAAATCCCATGGATGGAGGAGCCGGGTAGGCTGCAATCCATGGGGTCGGGAAGAGTTGGACACGACTGAGCGACTTCACTTTCACTTTTCACTTTCCTGCATTGGAGAAGGAAGTGGCAACCCACTCCAGTGTTCCTGCCTGGAGAATCCCAGGGACAGCAGAGTCTGATGGGCTGCCATCTATGGGGTTGTACAGAGTCGGACACGACTGAAGCGACTTAGCAGCAGCAGAAGCATGATGTTGGTGAACATTGCTTCTTAAATTGAAGAAAGTAGGGAAAACCACTAGACCATTCAGGTATGACCTAAATCAAATCCCTTATGATTATACAGTGGAAGTGAGAAATAGATTTAAGGGACTAGATCTGATAGACAGAGTGCCTGATGAACTATGGACAGAGGTTCGTGACATTGTACAGGAGACAGGGATCAAGACCATCCTCATGGAAAAGAAATGCAAAAAAGCAAAATGGCTGTCTGAGGAGGCCTTACAAATAGCTGTGAAAAGAAGAGAAGTGAAAAGGGAAGATATAAGCATCTGAATGCAGAGTTCCAAAGAATAGCAAGGAGAGATAAGAAAGCCTTCCTCAGCTATCAGTGCAAAGAAATAGAGGAAAACAATAGAATGGGAAAGACTAGAGATCTCTTCAAGAAAATGAGAGATACCAAGGGAACATTTCATGCAAAGATGGGCTCAATAAAGGACAAAAATTGTATGGACCTAACGGAAGCAGAAGATATTAAGAAGAGCTGACAAGAATACACAGAAAGTGAAAAGTGAAGTCACTCAGTCATGTCCAACTCTTTGCAACCCCGTGGACTGTAGCCCACCAGGCTCCTCCGTCCATGGAATTCTCCAGGCAAGATTCCTGGAGTGGGTTGCCATTTCCTTCTCCAGGGGACCTTTCCGACCCAGGGATTGAACCCAGGTCTCCCACATTGCAGGCAGACACTTTTAACCTCTGAGCCACAAGGGAAGCCCCGAGAATACACAGAAGAACTGTACAAAAAAGATCTTCACAACCCACATAATCACGATGGTGTGATCACTCACCTAGAGCCAGACATCCTGGAATGTGAAGTCAAGTGGGCCTTAGAAAGCATCACTATAAACAAAGCTAGTGGAGGTGATGGAATTCCAGTTGAGCTATTTCAAATCCTGAAAGATGATGCTGTGAAAGTGCTGCACTCAATATACCAGCAAATTTGGAAAACTCAGCAGTGGCCACAGGACTGGAAAAGGTCAGTTTTCATTCCAATCCCAAAGAAAGGCAATGCCAAAGAATGCTCAAACTACTGCACAATTGCACTCATCTCACACGCTAGTAAAGTAATGCTCAAAATTCTCCAAACCAGGCTTCAGCAATATGTGAACCATGAACTTCCTGATGTTCAAGCTGGTTTTAGAAAAGGCAGAGGAACCAGAGATCAAATTGCAAACATCTGCCGGATCATGGGAAAAGCAAGAGAGTTCCAGAAAAACATCTATTTCTGCTTTATTGACTATGCCAAAGCCTTTGACTGTGTGGATCACAAGAAACTGTGGAAAATTCTGAAAGAGATGGGAATCCCAGACCACCTGACCTGCCTCTTGAGAAACCTGTATATACAGGTCAGGAAGCAACAGTTAGAACTGGACATGGAACAACAGACTGGTTCCAAATAGGAAAAGGAGTACGTCAAGGCTGTATATTGTCACCCTGCTTATTTAACTTATATGCAGAGTACATCATGAGAAACGCTGGGCTGGAAGAAACACAAGCTGGAATCAAGATTGCCGGGAGAAATAACAATAACTTCAGATATGCAGATGACACCAGCCTTATGGCAGAAAGTGAAGAGGAACTAAAAAGCCTCTTGATGAAAGTGAAAGAGGAGAATGAAAAAGTTGACCTAAAGCTCAACATTCAGAGAAGATCATGGCATCTGGTCCCATCACTTCATAGGAAATAGATGGGGAAACAGTGTCAGACTTTATTTTTATGGGCTCCAAAATAACTGCAGATGGTGATTGCAGCCATGAAATTAAAAGACGCTTACTCCTTGGAAGGAAAGTTATGACCAACCTAGATAGCATATTAAAAAACAGAGACATTACTTTGCCAACAAAGGTCCATCTAGTCAAGGCTATGGTTTTTCCAGTGGTCATGTATGGATGTGAGCGTTGGACTGTGAAGAAAGCTGAGTGCCGAATTGATGCCTTTGAACTGTGGTGTTGGAGAAGACTCTTGAGAGTCCCTTGGACTGCAAGGAGATCCAACCAGTCCATTCTCAAGGAGATCAGTCCTGGGTGTTCATTGAAGGACTGATGTTGAAGCTGAAACTCCAGTACTTTGGCCACCTCATGCAAAGAGTTGACTTATTGGAAAAGACTCTGATGCTGGTAGGGATTGGGGGCAGGAGGAGAAGGGGACGACAGAGGATGAGATGGCTGGATGGTATCACTGACTCAATGGACATGAGTTTGCGTAAACTCCAGGAGTTGGTGATGGACAGGGAGGCCTGGCGTGCTGCAGTTCATGGGGTCGCAGAGAGTCAGACACGACTGAGCGACTGAACTGAACTGATGATGTTGGTGAGGATCTGTTTACAGATATGTGGAATAGTAGTCTAATACTACTTGGAGAATGCCAGCAGTAAGTGTCCTGGAGGACTCTATCTGGAGTATCTGGGGTGACAAGGGATGAGCCTTTGGGTGTATTTGTTCAGTCACTAAGTTGTGTCCAACTCTTTGTGACCCCATGGACTGCAGCATGCCAGGCATCCCTGTCCTTCACTATCTCCCAGAGTTTGCTCAAATTCATGTCAGTGATGCCATCCAATCATCTCATCCTCTGACATCCCTTTTTCCTCCTGCCCTTCTTCCATCAGCATCAGGGTCTTCTCCAACGAGTCAGCTTTTCGCATCAGGTGGCCAAAGTATTGCAGCTTCAGCTTCAGCAACAATCCTTCCAATGAATATTCAATGTTGATTATCTTTAGGAGTGACTGGTTTGATCTCCTTGCCATCCAAGGGACTCTCAAGTCTTCTCTAGTACCACAATTCAAAAGCATCAATTCTCAGCCTTCTTTATTGTCCAACACTCACATCTATGCATGACAACTGAAAAAAAAACATAACTTTGACTAGATGGACGTTTGTCAGCAAAATGATGTCTCTGCTTTTTAATATGTGTCTAGGTTTGTCATAGCTTTTCTTCCAAGGAGCAAGCATCTTTTAATTTCATGGCTGCGGTCACCATCCACAGTGATTTTGGAGCTCCCCCAAAATAAAATCTACCACTGTTTCCAATTGTTCCCCATCAATTTGCTAAGAAGTGATGGCATTGGGTGCCATGATCTTAGTTTTTTGAGCCTATGGGTACATGAGTACAAATTCCCCAAAAGTCTGGGCACTAGAGTAGTTCAATGAATCTCATATAACAGGCACAGTTTAACACCTTGAGAGAAGAAGATCTTCAGGAAAAAACCACACTCTCTTATACACCCAACAGAAGATAGCATGTAAAGTATAAGTAGCAAAATTCCAATTATATAAAGCCAACAAGAATTGAACAGACACCCTGGGTTATAGAATTCAGATATTACCTCCCAGTGGGACAGAGATCGAAAGATTTTGAGTAGAGGCTCAAATCATACATATGTTTGTATGTGAATGTATTTGTTTATATAGTAAATGAATGTTGTCATTTCATTCTTGTCACCAATTATCTGTATGGCCATAAACAAGCTGTTTCCCTTCCCGGGGTTACAGCTTTCTCATCTATAAGGTGAAAAAGCTGGATCTGATGATCTCTAAGTTCCCTTCCAGCTATAATATTTTATTAAGATTCCAGATGGTTACTGGAGATGATAAAATTCTTTGTCAACTTATAATTACACTATGTAAATTATTATAACATTTGATTTTTCTCCTCCTAGGAATTGTCGTGTGAAGATGACCCAACAAATGCAGAATTTACATCTTTCTCAGTCAAAAAAACACAGCACCCCTTCGTCTCCCAATGCTGCCAAACGCCTGTACCGGAACCTCTCAGAGAAACTGAAAGGCAGCCACTCTTCATTTGATGAGGCCTATTTTAGGACAAGAACTGACCGGCTGAGTCTCAGAAAGACTTCGGTGGTAACAAAACTCTTTTTATTCCCATCTTGGTTTGATTTGTGCCGTTGTGTTTGGATTTAAGGAGATTTTAAGATGATCCTCATTAACTTCTGAACCTGATGTTTGCAAGTTTATAAATGTTGAGAGTCAAGTAAGGCAGGAACTGCACATTTATATCTTAGCCAAAGTTGGACTGACTGGGAGATTTCCCTTCCTTTTTCTTAATTTCTTTTCCTTTATTTCCCCTTAGTTTTTCTTTCTCTAATAAACCGAAGAACTCCCAAAAGAGAGAGTTTGAGATCAGATAGGCTTTCTTGGGAGATCCAGTGTTGATTCAAATACTGAATAAACAATGAACAATATTCTATTTACTTACTTATAATGTGTACCCTATATGCTTTCCAAAGGCTTTCAAGACAGAATCCAGGCAAAAAAAATGCAAATATATTATATAATGGTAAATAAATGGATCAATGATAATAATGGGGGACAGCAAAGGAGTAGGAGAGGGACAAAGGAAGGAAGAAAAAAAACTAGAAAAAGAAAACAGTGAGGTTAGAAAGGGAAATAGATATACTAAAATCCTAGGCAAAAACAGTACCTGAAATTTATCATTACATTTATCTCTGAGTTCCCAGTCGGTCAAAGAAGAAAGGGAAGGACAATTGGTAACAGCACTCCATTAGCTAATAATTGAAAGTATACCAAATGATATCTTCCTGTTGCTAAGTCCTCTGGCCTTTATAAGATACAGTGAATGGAAATGGCAACCCACTCCAGTATTCTTGCCTGGAGAATCCCAGGGATGGGGGAGCCTGGTGGGCTGCCGTCTATGGGGTCGCACAGAGTCGGACACGACTGAAGCGACTTAGCAGCAGCAGCAGAATTATGTAATGGAGAATAAAGAGTAGTACTGGGGATGTTTTGACATTCTCATATGGGAGGTTCTTATATTGCCCCCTTGGTAAAAGCTGAGCGCATAACATTAACATGATCAAGAAGGATGTCTATGCAGGGGTTTATTTCACCATTTGTTTGAGCTTAAAACAGAAATAAGCCCTAGCCTTCCCATATAGAAGCATACTGGAGTTCACCAAAAAAAGCATGGAGAAGGAAATGACTTAAGAGTGAGAACAAATGCGATGGCATATGAGAAATTAGACATACTAAGAATCACAAAAAAATACACAACTGTGTTGTTTGGAGAGGGAAGCATATTAACTTTGCACTTTGGTTTCTAATTTTTCTCATTTCAAACACATCTTCTAGGAGGACTTGGTTAAGCTATGGCCTAAGCATCAGAGGCTCTTCAGCTTTAGCAAATTGTCGACAAAACACTTTTTTAGTCAGCAGACTGCCATGTGGCAAAGAGAACTGCATATCAAATAGCTCCACCCCTTGGGTCCCCATGGTCAAAACAAGTATTTGCATCATAACTCTGTGTTTTCCTCAAATTTCATTCATGTGTTATGCACTCAGTTAAGCCAACCTACAGCCTTTGAAGGAAAAAATAGATTTTTGATGAGACTAAAAATAAAACCTGCCAACCTTAGTATTTGGTTACTAAAGGTTTAATCAGACAACCCATATGCTAGGTCAGGACCACTGGTATTTCAACATGTTTAACCACCAGGCAATTCCTGGAAAAGATACCAGATAAATGTATGAATAGTATATGTGTTGCTCTTCTCCCATGAGCTATAAAAATATGTATTTGAGATAATTCTAAAGGTTTTCTCCTTTGTTTATTATTAATATTCTGAAAGAAACTTTCAAAGGAAATATATTGTCTCTAGCTATTTTTTTTCTATAGGTGATTTGTAGCCAATGAATATTGAAATTTTGGCCTTCTCAGGCAGCAAAGCAGTTTGTTACCTAATCCACTGAAACCTTCCCTGAACACTACCTCTTGATTCCCTCATCTGAGGTTTCAGAAATGCGAGGTATTCAGTGACTGTGACTCCAGGTTGAGAAAGCGCAGAGGTTAGTACAAAGGAGTTAGGGAGTCAGTCTGCAGGCAGTGTGGATCTATTAGAAATTTGTAAATAGCGAAGGGACATGTAGCATTGTAAATTTTAGAAAGATTACTCTTGTATGGAGTAGTGATGGAGGAGACTCAGACAAGAAACAGGTAGGTCGTTGCCATAATCTGGGAACAGTCTGAGCAACAGTCTGGACATGCGGCTGGAAAAGGAGGGGCTAACAGAGAAAGGGCATGTACTCTCAATTGCAAGCTAGTCAAAATGTAAGTTACCTGAGCTATGTTATCTATGCCAGCATTCTCCATACTACGTTTTGTAGAACATTATTCCAGGACAGTTAAAACAAACACAATGAAAAATATCTTCTGTGGAAAAAATTATTTGAAACAGGTCATATTTCTCACCTATGAGAGGATCATAATTGCATATTAAAATTAGTAAAGGCCTTGGGACTTCCCTAGTAGCTCAGGGGCAAAGAATCTGCCTGCCAATACACAAGACACAGGTTCTATCCCTGATCTGGGAAGATGCTACTTGCCACAGAGCAACTAAGTCCATGCAACATAGCTATTGAGCCCATGCTCTAGAGCTAGCGAGCCTCAACTGCGGAGCCCACAAGCCACAGTTACTGAAGTCCGTGTGCCCTAGAGCCCATGCTCCATAACAAGTGAAGCTTCTGCAATGAGAAGCTTATGCACCACAGCTAGAGAGGCGCCCCCACAGCAGCACAGCTAGAAAAAACCCATGCAGCAACAAGGACCCAGCACAGCCAAAAATAAAATAAAATTAGTTTTTAAAAGATGTTAAAACATAATAGTATACAGAAAATTATGTTCAGTCCAGTTCAGTCGCTCAGTCATGTCCAACTCTTTGCAACCCCATGGACTGCAGCACACCAGGCTTCCCTGTCCATCACCAACTCCCAAAGCTTACTCAAACTCATGTTCATGGAGTTGGTGATGCCATCCAACCATCTCATCCTCCATCGTCCCCTTCTCCTCCTGCCTTCAATCTTTCCCAACATCAGGGTCTTTTCCAGTGAGTCAGTTCTTCACATCAGGTGGCCAAAATATAAAATAAAATTATTTTTTAAAAGATGTTAAAAATAATAATAATATACAGAAATTATGTAATGTAATTTATTTTAAAAAAATTAGCAAAGACCTTGAGAGGTCTTACAGTAAAATAATGCAATAACTTGATGTAATCTAATATTGACCAATTTCATTTGACCATATGTTACTTTCTTCATAGAACACCTCATAATGGCCTCCTGAACAGTATTCCACAGAAGACTGTTTTGAGAAAAACTGATGTTTGCTTTTATCTATAGACTGTATACTGAATTGTCTCCATGCATCTAATTGTACAGATCTTTTCAATGCTCATTAGAAAGATGGAGGGAGGGCCCAACAGGGTTTGCTTTAGAGACCTTGGAGTAAAAGGGCTTCTCTGGTGGCTCAGTCGATAAAGAAACTGCCTGCAATGCAGGAAACCCAGGTTCGATTCCTGGGTCAGGAAGATTCCCTGGAGAAGGAAATGGCTACCCACTCCAGTATTCTTGCCTTGGAAATCCCATGGACAGAGGAGCCTGGTCGGCTACAGCCCATGGGGTAGCAAGAATCGGACAGGACTTAGTGACTAAACCACCACCACCATCATACCACTTATAAGTGGAAATGTAGTCCCTGAAGCAGTCCCTGAAATCTACAACAGCCAGGCCATGAAGACAAGCTGGTCGATGAAACTGTGCTAACCTACTTCATTCTTCTCCAGAACTTCCAGGGCAATGAAGCCATGTTTGAAGCAGTTGAACAGCAAGACATGGATGCTGTGCAGATCCTCCTGTATCAGTACACACCAGAAGAACTAGATCTCAACACACCTAACAGTGAGGGGTTGACACCTCTGGATATTGCCATCATGACCAACAATGTACCCATTGCTAGGATTCTTCTGAAGACAGGGGCCCGAGAAAGTCCACACTGTAAGTAAACTTGAGAATAAAACATATACTATTAAGGCCAGACCCCAGCTTTATACCACGGAAGTAGTCGTTACTGGCCGTTGGAAAGAATGATTGACTAACCGTAGGCTCTGAAATCCTTTACATGTTTTCATAAACTGTCATGCAGATAGTGATGGTGCTTATATGTCTAAACATCCAGTTACACTTTAAATAGAATATACGCAGTGGTATTGAACAGGAACCTCAAAGGAACTTCCTCTTAAGAATTCAACGCAAGTTTTAAGATATGCGAAATACCCCAAACAAGGCTATAGCACAGGAAGTATACACAGAGAAAAGAATGAGATAGAAAAAAGAATGAGCGTGTGTGTGTTCGTGTCTTTCTATTCACAGTCAATATGGTGGCTCCATTCATTTATTCACTTAATCAGCAAACACCAAAGAAAGGCCACGTTCTAAGGACTTGGAATGCAGTGGTGAGCAAGATAAAATCTCTGCACTTATAGAACTTATATTCCAGTGGAGGAGGTTTCCAACAAGCCAGAAAATAAATCAAATATAAATTCAAATAGTGATAAACACTAAGAAGAAATAAAGTGAATGAATGGGTAGAGATGGATAGAGTGGGACTATTTTAATAGAGTTGGGCAAGAGGAGTGTCTCTGGTGTAGTGACACGTGCTCCTAGTCCTAGATGATGCAAGGGATGATCTATGAGAAGATCTGGGGCTAAATCTAGGCAGAGTGAATGGCAGGTAGAAAGGTTCTGAGGCAGGCAGGAATGAGACTGCCATGTTTCTGAAGAACAAGAAGGCCAGAGTGGCTAAAGCAAAATGAACACAGGGGAGAGTGATGGCTGAGGGAGATGTCACCAGGACCAGATCCTTCAGGATTAGAGAGGCCACGGCAAGATGCTTCACTTTGATTGTAAGTGTGATAGAGACATAGTGAAACAGTTTAAGCAGATGAAAGACACCTTCTGGGGAATTCCCTGGCAGTCCCATGGTTAGAACTCCACACTTTCACTGCTAGGGCCCAGGTTCAATCCCTGTCAGGGAACTAAGATCCTGCAAGCCACATGACATGGCAAAAAAAAAAAAAAAGAAAGACATTCTGCTTTACGTTTTAAAAGATCCCTGCAGTGCTCTGCAGAGAAGACACAATGATGAGAGTAATTGTGAAATTGTAAAAACCAGCTAGGAAGCCCTTCTAATGGTCCAGGAGACAGATGCCAGTTACTTGGATTAGCACAGTAGTGACATTGATGGTGAGTAGGGGTGGAATTCTGGATGGATTTTTTAACAGCTTTATTGAAATATAATTTACGTGCCATATAATTCACCCACTTATCATGTATAATTTAAAGATTTTTAGTTGCACAGGCTTGTGCAACCATCATCACAATCAATTTTAGACCATTTTCATCACCCCAAAAGAAACCCCATACCCTTCCGCTATCACACCCCCAACTGCCCACTCCTCTCAGCCCTGGACAACTACTGTGTGTTTCTATAGATTTGCCTATTCTGGACATTTCACATAAATGGAAGCATTTAATATGTGATCTTTTGTGAATGGCTTCTTTCTGAATGTATTTTGAAGTAGAACTGATAGTACTTGCCAAAGGGAGCTGCTCTGGGGCCATCGACCCTGCCCAGGAGTGGATGGGATAAAATCACACAGCCCTTGCCCTGTGCCAGGCACTATTCTGAGCACTTTACATGTATTGACTCCTTTAATCCTCACACAACATTCTGAGGTAGGCACTCACATTCCCCTAGGTGCAAACTCTCTGACCCAATGACCACAGTGGCTCTGAGCCACCGTTTTTATGTTTCCTAAAAGAAAAAAGTAAACTCATCAAATTGTTAGTTTGACTAATACTGATTCACTCACTTCCAAGTGGTGAGACCCAGAAGGCTGAAAGAGAAGCAACAAATATATAATTAGAGGTCACATCTATGCTCCTAAATTTCATAAAACCCCGCCACCCAAAGACTAGGTACAGAGGCAGATCCTTGTATCAGAAAACTCTTTCTTTTAAAAATGCTAAGCTCACCACATCCATGTCAAAAAGAATGAGGATTTGGGTTCAGTAGCATGGGGCTCTTCAGTAAGAGCTCCTTCGTCAAAAGTGCCGCTTCTTTTTAGTGGAACTGGAGGATTTGGATGGATGGGCAAAGAAGGATGGAAGAAATGAGAAAGGTTTATTTGCTGCCTTCCAATTTATGTTGCAATAATGTCTGTCCCAAAGATCCAGTGAGAGAGCAGTGGAGAGAGAATCAAGGGGTCTGAACACAGAGAATGCAGACTGAGCCCCATTCTATAGGAACAAGGAGACCATTCATCCAGATGTTGCCTGCACTGAGCTGGATGAAACATTACTCTTACTTACCTGAGACGCTACAAAAAATGTCTGCATTTTCCACGAAACCAGTAAGACTCCCAATCCCCCCCAATCCCCTTTGTGCATAATTAAATCTCCATAAAAGAACCCAAGTACTAAATATCTAGTTAAACCAAAAGAAAATTCATTGAAAAGATCCCTGGTTTTTCCTCATTCCCTGTGCGATGATAACCACATTATCATCACCAAGTTGTAAAGGATAGTGAGAGAGAAACCCAGCTTTTAGCCTCTGGGAAATATGATACCTAAGTCACCTCGGCCACCCAAAAAGTTAAAGAGACAGGATCATGTATAGACTCCCACATGTGTAAGAATGGCAAAGGACAACTGATTGAGGGCCTATGAAATCTCCACATACATTCTCTCCAGTTTTTACACTGGCCCTTCAGGATAATGTTATTAACTCCATTTTGAAGACGAGGAATTTGTGATTCTGAGAGGTTATGTGACTGACCAAAGATCACACATCGAGCAAATGAATAAGGGTGTCAAGGATTGAAGTCCAAGTGTGTGGGATACCGTACCTGGGGTCCTGCTGTGCAAATTTACTGTCTTTCCAAGTAACCAGGATGGAAGGCTGTGGCCACTAGGCCCCTTTCCCTTTCCCTTTTTGCTATTTGCTAAAATTCCACTGTGTGTTTCTTTGTTCTGTTCTGTGCCCTGAGCTGCTATTTCTGTGGGAAAAAAAGCAGGATAGAAGAACACAATCTGTTTTCAGGGATTTTTAATTCACTTTATGTATCAAGTATAAAAGAAATCAAATTGCTTCTGTGCGTGAGTATGAGTCAGCCCATGAGAAAAACAGTCTGGCAGCCAGAACCAGGTAAGTAAGCACCTGTTGCAAACCGTTCCACAGAAGCAGTAGAGGCAGGATAGAAGAGTAAAAATAATAATACTAACAATGAGGTCTTCAGTTCTTAGAGTATTTTACACATTGCGAAAATGCTTTTGCTTACATGTGATCCTGACCACTGGTTTGTGAGATGAGAGTTGCCCAAAATAACAAAAGACCAATAATTCATCCAGTGCTCCAAAGCTAATAAGTGGTGGACCCACAATTTGAAACCCTGATCTTCTATATTAAATGCTTTGGTGTTTAGTATTAAATGTATTTAGTATTTGGTATTAAATGTTTTAGGTATTTGTAGAAAAGTATTAGCCCACTTCCTGACACAATGTGGATATTCAGTTCCTTTCTTCACTGACTCTCCTCTGCCTGTCCATCTTCTATTGCCTGTCAAATATTCAGGATTTCTAATAGGGTAAAATTTCTGTCTTCCCTTCCCCTGTGTGTTCCCTTCTGAAAACAGCCCAATACTCTTTTCACTATGCCAACCAAAGATTTCAACATAATGCAGAAGAAAGTCCTCTGTATTTGTCTCCATTTCAAAACAGGAATCACAAAAACACAGATATGTTTGGGGACTTAACCTCCTAAGCCATTGGTCAGGCATGTTGTCCAGATTTTAACCCCTCAATTCATAGAGCTATATGGAGCTGTTCTTAATAAACATGGCTTGAAATTCAGCCATGTACATTTCCTTATTCGTAAGCGAAGTGCCAGAAGCGGCCACCCAAATTTGCACACTGCCCCAAGGTTAAATATATACAGAACTTCAGCCTGCTCGTTAGATGAATCAACTGTCTTTATTTGGCAACTTTTTTCTGTTCCTCCCACCTTTAGGTGAGCAGCACAAAGTAATATTCATTCCTTCTAGAAGAAAACATCAGCCATTATTGAAGTAGAATCCCACATAGGTGTGCCGAGCTTAGGAAACAGGCCCAGAATCTCAAAGGACCAGACCTAGGAAAACTAATGCACAGAGGTACTTCAGGATACCTGGGGACTATCTCTTTGACTTTTTCACCCACTGAGTATCCCCCTTGCTATAACACATACTCAGTTGAACAACTGCTATCTGAGAAAGACTTGCTCCGTATCTGAAAGTCCCCTGTCATAAACCCCTCCCTTATTCCAACTCATATCCTGCCCTCCCCTTGGACTCACACTTCCACAGTCTCCAGAGGAGTTTACTGAATCATCGGTGCTTTTCTGAGGTTGCTACCTACTTGGCATCATTTAGTCTCTCCCCATGGACAGAGGAGCCTGGCAGGCAGAGTTGGACCTGACTGAGTGGCTAAGCACAGCACAGCATAGGCTGTATAAACAGTGATCATAAAGAAACTAGTTATTTTTGGACACCTACCATATGCAAATCTGCCCACTCACATGAATGTTATCTCATCTTTTGATCCCAACCCCTGGCACACAGTAGGAGCTGAGAAATTTTCAGGTGAAATGTTAAGACCTGTCTTATGCTGTTGGGAATCACAGGTATTGAATTTTAGCACACATACATGAGCACTCACACACACAGTGCATGAAGAAGACTTTGTCTTCCAGTAATTTACACTGTGGGGAACTTTCTGTGGCTGCCATTACTGTGTCTTCCAGGCACTGTTTTGAAATTTGGTTGCAGACATAGCCTGACTTTTTGTTTTTACACTGATTAATAACATGGCAGACTGTTCTTCTTTCTGCCCTTTCCTATAGCTGCATTCTCCCTTCTGCCCAGACCCTCTCCTCCCTCTCTGCATTCCGTTGTGAACTCCTCTCTCTTGCCTTCCCTTGGGTACTGCCTGTGGCACTAGGAAACGTCTCCCAGAATTAGTTATGTTCAGTTACTTCCTAAAACGCAATCTCAGACGAGCTGTCATCTGAGTGTGGTGCAGACACCAATGTCAAAATTTGGCAGCCTTGTCAGGATGCACCACTCGCTTCTGCAGTAGTCGAGGGTCCATGCTGCTGCTGGGACTGGTTCAGGGCACGTCTAAGAGGTGTGACTATAAACTAATGAGGCTGGCTTTATGTAAACAAACACACCAGAAAGTCTACAATCCGCACGAATGTTATCCTGTAACGGGGTCCTCATGGGAGACCCCACACTTGCTTCAACAGGGCTGCCATTGCTCTAAACACTTTTAGATTTGTCCTCAGAGCCAGTTTATGAGAAAATCTGACTCGTTGCTTAGAGTCACACCTGATTTTTGTTCCAAAACAGCGTTGCTCAGCGTCATCACCCTCCCTGTTTACCAGACGTGGCTGCCAATGATTTAGAAAGGTTTCCTGAAATCAAATCCACCCCCAAAAGACAATGATTTTCAACCATTAAAACTATGTAAAGGACAAGGCTTAAGCCGGTCTCTAGAATGTGTCCCCAGATATTTTTGTCTGCTTCATTAAAATAGATGTACAAACCATCACCATGACTTATGAACTTGCTCCTCCTCAAACCTTATCCCATACTGCTCAGCCCTCACCTGTGATATGCAAACCTCCATTCCATTCCTCAAACACACCTCACTATCTTATTAGAGGGCCTTTGTATGGCTATTCTCCATGCTTGAAAAGATTGAGTGCTTTTAATCTTGATCATTACATTGCCAACTCCTTCTTAACATTTCAGTTCAAATTTCACATCTTCAAGAGAGGCTTTCTTTGGCCACCAAGTCCAAGGTCTAAAGTCTCTTTCTTTCTTTTTTTTTTTTCACCTTGAGTTTACAGGGATCTTTAGTCTCTTTTAGCAATTTAAAGATGTTGGGAGCAGCGATAGAAAGTATATAGAAAAAGGATGTAAGGCAAGAACTGTTCTCCATATCCACTGTTTTGGGCATGGGAGGCCATTTTTTTAAACAAGATTTTACCTATTTCATTTTTATGTAAATAAGTGTATTAGGCTAGACTTTGCTGTAGTAACAAAAATACCCTCCCCCAATTTCAGTGAACTTACCACAAAGGTTTATGTATGGCTTATGCAAGCTTGCTTGGGTTCAGGCCACCCTCCCTGGGCAGTTGACCTCCATGCTTGAGTGAGAGGAACTGGGTGGCATAGAGTTGTACATAGTCTTAAGAGTTTATTCTGCAAGTAAAGCCACTTCTGATCACATTAGTTTATTTTAGTTTTCTGCATAGCACTGAAATCACTATACAGTATTTTCTCACTGTTTTGATTTCCTTATTTTCTCTCTCCTCTGCATTAGAATGTAAACTCCAAAGAGCAAAATTTGTCTCATTGGTCACTCCATCCCCATCAAAGAGTAGGCACTTGATAAATAGTGTTTAGTTGAACTGAATAAATCCCAAGACTACTTCTACTTCTTTTGAAGGGTGTGAGTACCTTATTAATTTCGAAGGGAATAATTTTACTAAATATCAAGTGAATTTACCTCTTTTATTTCCAAATAATTTTTGAGACATCAGGTGTCTATAGCCTAAGTTCCAGTCACTTGCTTTTCAAGAGTTGATAACTGTTCTTTCATTCTTTTTTTTTAATTTTTAAATATTCCTGCAACACTGAATGTATTCTCCTTTCCCAAAATTAAAACATGCATAAGGTATAAAGATACCTTTGTTGGCCAACCCAACACCACATGTGCACATGCACACACTCACTGTCCAGGCTTCTGTCCCTCAATTCAACCAACATAACCACTGCTCTGCTCTAAAGACAGGATTGCGCCAGAGGATCCACTTCCAAACTTACTCAAGTGACTGCTGGTGAGAGGCCTGTGTTCCTTCCTGTATGCGCCTCTGCATTGCAGTGCTCCCTACCATGGCAATTGGCTTCCCCTGCTGCTGCTGCTGCTGCTGCTGCTAAGTCGCTTCAGTCGTGTCCGACTCTGTGCGACCCCATAGACAGCAGCCCACCAGGCTCCCCTGTCCCTGGGATTCTCCAGGCAAGAACACTGGAGTGGGTTGCCATTTCCTTCTCCAGTGAATGAAAGTGAAAAGTGAAAGTGAAGTTGCTGAGTCTTGTCAGACTCTTAGCGACCCCATGGACTGCAGCCCACCAGGCTCCTCCATCCATGGGATTTTCCAGGCAAGAGTGCTGGAGTGGGGTGCCATTGCCTTCTCCTTGGCTTCCCCCAGAGGACATTATTTAAGAGAGAGAGAGACCAACCTCGATGGAAGCACCAGTCTCTTTTGTAACCTAACACCAGAGGCGATATGTTATCACTTTTGCTGAATCTTGCTGATCTTGATGTCCAGCGCAGATCAGCTCTGGTACAAGGTGTGAAAACTAGGACAACGAGATCACTAAGGGGTCTCTTAAAGGCTGGCTCCTCTACTACCTATCTAAGACCATTGAGAATTAAACGCAATAGGTTTAAAACATTTCCCTGGCACATGGTAAATGGTCAAATAAATTGTTAGCCAATATAACTCTCAGAAACAAAATAAAACAAGCCAGGATTTTCTGGTAGAGAATTTAACTATTTTACCCATCTGTTGTATGGTCTGTGCTGTGAAAACACTGTCCAATATAAGCGCTTTTTAAAGTTTGTAGGATTTTGTGTTCTAAAACTACACTGTCAGGCATAGACATACGACTGCTGAGTACTTGAAATGTGTCCAGTCCAAATTAAAATGTGTTTTAAATGTAAAATTTACAATGAATTTTTAGGGTTTAAATACCATATATATATAATTAATAATTTTATACTGATTCCATGTTGAAATGATACTGTTTGGATCTATTAAGTTAAATATATCATGAAAATTAATTTCACCTATTTCTTTTTGCTTTTTTACTGTCACTACTAGGAATTTTTAAATGATGTAACACACTGTATTTCTATTGGACAGCTCTAAAAAATCAGCAGAAGTTACAGCTATCTTACTTCATCTTTAACCCCTCTATGACATTATGGAGAAATCTGCTTTGGATTTTCTAAATAAGTTCTGCAATTATTTTGTGTGTTTGTTTCAGAGAAAATGTCCATTTGCCCCTTGGAGTTTGGGAGAGGTGGGCAGAAAATCTCTCTATGTCAATAGCTCTAGCTTCTTAAAGAGCAACAATTACAACTTACGCTATATAATGTGGACTTTGTGCGTCCACATTCTGCTGAAAGTAGCAGAGAAAAACATTCCAGAGCCCCATGTCCAAGTTGTAATGAGTTCTAAGAGAAGAAAGTTCACAGTAATTGAAATGAAACGTTCAATCTCCAAATCACTAAAACGTTTTGGGAATCACACTCTCAAAGTCCTTGGGAAAACCTGAAAATAAGACGAGGGGTTGAGACCCAAGTGAATTTTGAGCCCTGAATCTTATTAAGACAGGTAAATTGCAACTTATGTTTTGAGTTTTTTTAATTAAAAAACATTTAATTATTAAAATATCTCTATATTACTTCTTTTGACGTTCCTAGCTGGAAACAAGTCAGCTGTGAGGTTGTTAGAAATCACAAGTCATTTATGATCAGCAAAGATAAATTTTATTAACTGCTATTCTTGGTTGCTCAGAGGATATTGGCTTACAATGCAAGGTTTATACATAAGTGACCTTGTTTTCTCCTTTGAAATTAAAGATAGGGTTGAAATTGACACCACTGAGTATATAATATATTTTTGAATGGAAGCTAAAACAGAGCATTTGTATCTGGGGCAAGAGATTTTTATTTTTTGATGGAAGAACACAAGGTATTTTATAAAAACAAGTATTTGATATATGTTTGTGTGCCTCTTAAGTATAACACAGACCAATGGGTTTAATAAAAATTATATAAACCTGTGCTAATTGAGAGTCTTCCGTGTACAGTTACTGGTGAGTGATGAGTTCCCCTCATGAAGAAAATCATACAGAACCAAGGGTACTATAGGAAGAGGCACCTAAGGCTAGTGGTAAACATCCTTCTACCACTGAGTTTAAATGATTATCTTATTGCCCCGTATTTCTCACCAGTGGAAACAAGGGAAATGCCAATGACAATAGAAAAGTTATCACTACATTGCAAAATAGCGTATCATTAGTAATGGGCAAGTGTATTTTTTTAAGTAAGCCAAATGAATCATTCCCTGGAAGTGTCAATAAAAAATTAAAACTAGTTTACATTTTACTCTTTTATATTTTTCAAGCTTTAAGCAATTTAGGCCCCAATTCACCAATTGCAAGGTAAAAGAAAAAAAATTAAGGCTAATAAGTAGTTGCCAATCAGTAGGTTAGATTCTGATGGTGAAGAAAATCCACTCGGTCTGATTATTACTTATCTCAGGATTTAAACAGTAACCGTAATTGTATTCTTTGAACACCAAGTTCCTGCCCCTCCCCCCGTTCCCACCCCAGCAGTTAATTAGCTGGGCAGGTCTTAGAACAAATACCCACTCAGAAACACTGGGTGGTAGAAATGCTGTTGATAATTAAGTACCACAATAGCATGGAGCCTATTTCAGGAGCCAAGTGGTCTTGCCCCAGCCGAACCGCTCACCACACACTCACAGACCCTCTATTATGCTGGCTATGTCTGCACAGAGGGATAGTTGCCTGACTGGAGAAGGGATCAACTGCAGTAAGAGTGAAAAGACCAAACCTCGCAAACAGGTCCCGGAGTTCCGGACTCAAGGGGAAAATATCCAGAGAGTAGAAGTAAAAGGAGAATGGATCCAAGAAGGGAAGTCACGGGCAGGAAAATTGATCACAGAATAGACGCTAACCTTTCTAGTTTCTCTGTCCAAACGAACCACCAACATAAGCTCACCAATCTTGTGCCAAATAGATAGCACTTAGAAAAGAGCAATACATAAAGAATAGGTTGATCTGCATTCCATTTGGGTTTAGAGGAAGTTCACCGAGTTGAAGGTTTTTAAGTTGGAACATCATCCCACCTCCCTGGATATCAGTTTATCTTTAAAAATAAGGGGGTTGAAAACGTTCTCATTCTGGGTAGAAAAAATAGGAATGAGATTCCCCACACAATCTCCAAGGTGTCAAAAAGCTTAACAGACACATCATTACTCAAGATAAAACTACACAGTCTAAATATGATTATCATATTTACCTGCTTTTCCTTAAAACATTAACTCAGTTTGTTAGGTTTGATTATCTAATGCTGAACAGACGCTTCTATTGGCAGTTATATAGGTCATTATTAATAGGGAGAAAAATGATTAAGTCAGCTGATTTGGCAGTCAATAAAGAAAATCTTTCAAGAGAGAGTGTTTTATTAAACTATTAAAAAATCCATAGGATAAAAATAATAAAAGGTTTGCTTGGTGAAATGGTTTGAAACCACTGGCTCAAGTTAGTACCTCTCCAACTCGTGCATGAAATTACCTCTAACGGAAGCAAGTGAGTAGGTATATTCCCAGGGGCACCTGGGAACTTAGCCTGGAAAAAAAAAGAGAGAAAGAGATCTGTAATCTTTCTTTTCTAATCTTCATTTTTTTAGGAATATGTTCCACTCTTCTCCATAAGAGAAGAGCTTGTTTTAACTTCTAAATAATTTGCTTTCATCAAAATCTGCCTAGAAAATTCAATGTTCCTGAAAGACAGACATATTTATTCTGAGACTTCAGAGATACCCACTGAACTCCAACAATACCACCACCATACTGTGTTGTAAGTCAGATGTCCCAGTTTGAGAAGCACATGTAGCTAAACCATCTTGGAAAACTTACTCGGCCATAAAATTCTCTGTATCTTTCTTGTTATTCTATGAAGAGGTGAATGCTTTTATTTTAAAGATTCGGAGTCCTTTTACCACTACAACTCAAATAGCATCAAGTCTACAGTCTAGGAATAGAGGCAAAGTCTAGAAGCAAAATGTGTTGTGCTAGGAAAAGCAGGAAAAATTTCAGGGGGAGCCAAGCACAGCTCAGGAGAAGCTGTCCATCTGAAATACCACCTGGAATTCACACCAGTAATAACTGTTGTGGATATTAAAAATTAATAGGGGGGATTTCATAGTATTAGAAAAATTTATTTTTATAAATCATGTGTCTCTCGCCCAAGTGTTGACGCATGCATGCAATTCAAACATCAGGCTCACAATAAAAGCTCCCTGAATGACTTAGCAAGGACAATTCCCCCATTTTGTCCATAATTTGGAGTAGAAGAAGGCGGGGGGAGTGGGTAAAGGGTGCAGTTACTGGGTCAATTAATCAACCTGAAAACTCTGACACAAACTCTGACGCCTAACCTATGTCTAAAAATACACAAACGTATACGAATTTGTTTTAAACTGTCAATGCCTATATTTAGGACCTTCCCAGCAAGGCTATAATGAGACTGTGTTTGAGGGCTTCAGTCATAGCAGACTCTACCATTAATCTGAAGTTAGTTAAATTAACAGCATTTAGTACTGACTTGTCAATCTCACTGCTTCAGGAAATTGCACCTTGAGGCTACTAATATTGCCAATTTTTCCACAGGAGTATGCGCCTGCGTGTGTGAATGTGTATTTTTTTTTTTCTCCAGAACCTCTGTGTTCATACAGCATCATTGCTTCCCTACACCCACAGCACTTACATTATCATTTATTCTGGCCTCCTTTAGCCTTCCCAAGGGGTTCTGCATAGTGTAGCTTCTCAGTGAAAGAGTTTTTTAGCTCTATATTTGTTTGTTTATTTTTCTGTCATGGCTCATGACTGAGGCTTTAAAAAAAGTGTGACAGTATTTAGAGTACATGATTGACTCTTACAGCAACGTGCATTAACCATGACAAACCTGCAGCAAAACACAGTCCTGAGTGTTCTAAACAGCAACTTTAAAAAGAAAGAAAAAACGAAAAAGACTCAACTAATTTTTCATTGACTTCATCTGTAAATAAATTTAGATTGATGGTAAGCAGGGGCAATAATAAATTAGTATTCATTTCCTGTAATTAACGCAAACATGCCTATTAACACACGACAATATGAATATATAACCACGTAATTTCCATTTCAAAATACACCTAAAATTTTTCACTTTGTGTTATCTTCATAATATTTTCCCTCTTAATTAGAAGAATAAAATGGTTAGATATCTTTCCCACCCACCAGGGGGAAATATTGTTTTGGTCACAGAGAGTGTCAAACACGTTTTGGTAACAGATGTGCAGAACCTGGTTCTGCTCTGTTATATTATTTGTGTGATCCTCTACCCTATGCATGCTAAGGTTCTCTTCTCTTATTTATCACTAACCAGGAAGAGCTCCACCAAAGTGGCCAAGTGACCACCTAGGCAGGCCCTCACATGCATGAGTGCCATGATTGGACAGCAAGAAGCAGACTCCCAATCTGACATAAGAATTTGAAATGTTCTGTCACTGACATGAACGTTCACTCACACAGGTTGGGTAAATAATATGATGTGAATCAAATAAAGATTATTACACACACTGAATTAAAAAAAAAATACCAAGCCTGACAACCTCTCTTGGCAAGAGGAGTTAGTCTAACTTGCTCTCTTGGGCACGGGCATCTCTAGAAATCATTCGGACAGTCAGAGCACAATTAAAGGGTAAAACTGATCAAAGATCACACCCAAGTCATCCAACCATCAGGACTCACTGGTTCTACTGTGGCAGCAACAGTGGAACACTTTGTTAACAATCCCCGGGTTGGGAAGATCCCCTGGCGAAGGGATAGGCTACCCACTCCAGTATTCTGGCCTGGAAAATTCCATGGACTGTATAGTCCATGGGGTCGCAAAGAGTCAGACACGACTGAGCGACTCTCACTTTGTTAGCAATAAATAAATTGACTAACAATAACAAAATTACCACTAAGTAAAATCCCTATGAGCTAGAAAGAGTATAAAAACAGAAGATTTCATCAGGTTCTACAAAAACAAAAAAACAGCAAAAACCAAAAACACATCTTCAGCAGAATGCAACTTGCCTCATGGATGACTTTCCTTAAGACCTTGCTAGTCCCACAAAGCTTTTGCCCGTAAGTGTTTGTACCTCTGAAGATCCTGGAAACAAGAACGTGCAACATGAAAGAGAAGTGGGCCTCTGCCAGCGGCATTCTAATGACCTCTGCTAGGCAGCTATTTGGGCCAGAGGGCACTGGGAATCTCTTAAACTGATATGTTTACCATTTAATCTAGTTGTGTCACCAATTAGACCTTATCACAGTAAGATAGCTAATAATGAATGTAGATTCCACTTTCCCCAGGCATTTTTAAAAACTCGTAGTAGACTCCCAGATACCCTGTCAACAAAGCAGAGTTTCCCCGGAAAGAAAAAGCGAGTCAGCCCATCTCTTTCCTTCCAGTTGTCAGCCTGGAAAGCCGATCTATGCACCTCAACACACTGGTGCAGGAAGCCCAGGAGAGGGTGAGCGAACTGTCTGCTCAGGTGGAGAATGAAGGATTCAGTCTGGACAACACAGAGAAAGAGAAACAGCTGAAAGCTTGGGAGTGGAGGTACCGACTCTACAGACGCATGAAGACAGGCTTTGAACATGCCAGTGAGTATAAGCAGAGGACTTGTTCGTTTAACTAGTCTGAACCCTGGTTTGAGACAGCAGGACTTCTTTCACTGATTTTTTGCCACTCGAGGGATCACGGATGGCCGTTGTCAGCCTCTTTGGAGCAGGGGTTCTGGGAGGCTGTCAAAGGGGCTTTTGTCTTGCTTGATTTTCTGGCTCCTGATAGGTTCTTTGACCACAGCCATGAGGCTTTAGTGCTGCTGGCTGCCCTCCATCGTGTCACACTCATCTAGCACTTTCCTCCCGCTACACCCTAATGTCTAATGACCTGGATGGTCTGATTCCCTAAGTGGCTTTATTTTGAGATGTGGAGGTGGAAAAATACTTGTTTGCCCATTTGTCCAGTTTCTGCTTCAAGTTCAAGATTAAGTTGTTTTCAACTCTCTACTATATACAGCTTATATAAACTGACCTTCAGAAACACAGCCAACAGAGAAGGGTAACCAACCTATGAATTACGCTTTTGTCTGCACTTCCATTCTCTTTACCAGTTCTTTTGTTAATTTAAGGAAAGCTTTGTTTCGGGATAATACTCCTTAGCATTGGAAGGCACAGCTTAGTGTCACCGTGATATAAAAATTCATATACAATCCAAACACTTGTGAAACATTAAACTCTTATTCCAAAAGGTGATCTTATTTAAACAACAAAAAAATTAGACTTGAAATGTTTAATATAAGGAAAAGCTCAGTTCCTTAATTTGGGAACTATCTGCCTCTGCTTCGTGATAAACACCAAAGGCAGAGAAATTCTTGTTTTCTGTAGTATCGTATTCTAACTACCAAATCTAGGCCTAATCCTTTCTCTTGAAGCAAATAGCTTAAGTAACATTAATGAAAGGTTGCTTTTAATATTAACAATCCCTTTAGTAATGCTAATAACATGCTTTAAATAAAAAGCATTTCAATAATTGTTGAAATTATTTTCAGCAACTGTTTCAATAAATGCATTTACCATTGTACCTCATTTAGGATAGATTAATACTAGAATTAATACTAGAATCATCAAATCATTAACTTGATGCCATTTTAAAATTTTTTTCTAAATTAAAAAACATCTTCTGGGTGTCAAAAAGTACCCTGAGTAACAGAAGTCCTTTAAAACCTGGGGTTAGTGGACATGACATTTGCCCACAAAGTCTTTCTTAGAAAAATAGTATGTGATGTCATCGGAGGCAGAGAGAGAGCAAGTCAAGTTAGCATTCCATACTGGGAAGAGCCCAGAATTGGGCATCTGAAGCCATGGACTTTCATCCTAGCTTTATATTTACTGTGTTCTTGAACCAGTAATTCGGCCTCTTTGGGTTGAAGTTTCCTCATCCTAAAAGTGTGGATGTGGTTACTCATTCTTTCTACCCAACAGGGTTGCAAAAAGGCTCCAGTGAAATGATTTACATGAAAGTAGTCTCTACCTACAATATTGATTCCTGCTAACACTTTCTGACCTCCTCTCCACTGGTCCAGCCCAATCTTCTATTGTGTTTCTAAGACACTTTGAGAAGGCTTAACTGGTATTATTTACCCCTTCAGAAGATGTTCTAATGCTCAAATAAGACCACGATGGCAACAAATAAAGGCCATTGAGGCTTCTAATGAAAATGCTCAAAGGCAAAAGCTATTAGGCTCTACAAACAAATGTCTCCATCGTGTGTGTTTCAGGGTATCCTTTGAAGAGACAGGAACATTGTTTGAAAAGGATTTGCTCTGTTAAGATCCTTGTGTTTCTCCTTCTGTCCCAGGAGCCCCCGAAGCACCAAGCAGTGCTTGTCTCACGGTAACCAGCAGCACATCACTCACTGCCAGCTTTCAAGAGCCTCTTAGTGTTAACGCAGCTGTAGTAACCAGATATAAAGGTACTGGATTCCAAATATTTTTGTCACTGCTTCTCCTTAAAATACAAACTGCTGTTTGAGGATCAATTGCACATTTTGCATGTTTTTTTTTTCTGCTGAAAAGATTTTTTTCATCCCATTTACTTTTTCAAGCTGAAGTATTTCCATAGGCATTCACACAGAGAGTGATAAGGTGATGGAGAGTGTCACAGACTAATAGTATTAATATTTCATTCTTGCTTGCAGAGCAAGCACCTCCTCTGTGTAGAGCATTCACTTGTGGACAGTTCTGAGTAGGACACGCTAAAGAAGCCGCCTCTGTCTACAGGGCTCAGAGGTTAAAGATATAGCACATACTGAATAGGGGGCATATGAATTAGTAGCTGTAATAGCAGGTAACTAGGGTTGATAATTAAAACAACAATAATATTGGAGGTCAGAGAAGGAGGAGGGATGGTTAAATGATAGAATTGGAAAGGCCCCAGTGAAGCAGTGGCAACTGGGCCTGGCTTTTAAGGATGCCTGAGATTTGAGCCAGAGATATTCGAAGGAAAGTAACTCCAAGTGAAGGGAACAGTGAGCACACATACAAAAGCAAGAACATTCCAGAACAAGTAGAGGAGAGCAAGGGAGCTTGCAGTGCAGTAGCTCCAGGACAGAGTTCATGAGAAGAAGCAGTGAAATATACAATTGGAAAGTGGAACTAGGGTTAGAAGGGAGGGATAGAATGAGGCTTGAAATCAAGATTAAGGAATTTAGACTTGATCTGATGAACTCTGCAGACCACTGAATAAGATAGGGACTAAATCAGAGCTAGATTTTTCAAACATTCAAGTTCCAACACTGTGTGTGATGTAGCTTCCCAGGTGGCAGTAGTGGTAAAGAACCCACCTGCCAATGTAGGAGCATGAAATACACGGGTTCAATCCCTGGGTCAGGAATATTCCCTGGGGAGGGCATGGCAACCCACTCCAGTATTCTTGCCTGGAGAATCCCATGAACAGAGGAGCCTGGCGGGCTACAGTCTATAGGGTCGCAGAGAGTCGGACACGACTGAAGTGACTTAGCACGCACGCACATTCAGTGTATTGGAAGACATGTGGATTTGGAATAAGGAAATAAATTAGGAAGCTATTATATTCAGGAGAGAGGTCGTGACAGCCTGACCTCACTGCTATAGTAGCCCTGGGAAAGGAGAGAGCCCACAGGAGAAAGATTTTACGGAGATGCTATGAGGATAACAGCCAAGGCTTACGTAGTGCTTACCACGCTCCAGGCACTGTGTAAAGCCTTTACATGTATTAACTCTATTCCTCACAACAACCTTATAAGGTAGGTGCTGTTATGGTTCCCATTTGCAGATGAGAAAACTGAAGCAATGAAATGATGAACTTACCTCAAGACTCACAGTGGAGCCAGAAATATCACATTATGTTGACTCTTGAATGTGATGGACAAAAAAGAAAGAAATCTATTTTCCTGATTCAGGAGGACGTATGAAAATTCCCTGAACAATTCTAAAACTTGATAAGACTCTCCACACATATTCTGAAATGCCAGGCCACAAGGCTGAATTTCTGTGTTCAGGTCACTGCAATTCCCATGGACCACAAAAATGTCCAAGTAGTGTATGCTTCCTTTCTCCTTCTAGGGCCTGTTCCCAGGAGGACTTTCTACGTCTCCAAATTACCCACAATTTGTAGCTTTCTGAGTTACTTGGAATTTTCCAGATATCTCCACTATTTTTTATATCTTAGGTAAAACAGCATTGAACTGTTTATCACTTTGGGTTTTCTGTATCAAGCTAAGAGAGGGCAGCCTGAGGAAACAGCAGATAAATGAGACCACCAAGAATGGCTGCCCACAGCCATCCTTCAATTCAATTCTGATACTTTCTGTTGGATGCCAAGATTTTCTGAAATTCAGAGCAAGTGTTTGCAAGCAATGTTAGACATGACATTTTCCTTTCTTTCTACCTCCCTCCAGCCCAGGGCTTTGATAAAGAGTTTCATCAATGCTGCCCAACTTGACATTTTCTTCTTACTTTTGATTAGTGTGCTATCAGGAGCTAATTAATCCAGACTGTCAGCTATTTAATGCCCAACCATAATGCCAGCAAATTCAATCAACATTCACATATTAACACGTATCGTCTCAGGAGACTTGCATTTGGGTGAAGTTGAAATGAAAGGTCACAAATGGGTTTTGTTAGAGACTGGAGAGGCTTAATTAAGTATTATAAATAGAATTGTCTGTTGCATTATGGAGTAGGTTTCCTTGTGTTAATTTATAAGGTCATAAATTGAGTCCTTAACCTGACCACTCTCAAGGGTTATTTAAAACAGCTGCCAGCTTACTGTTGGAGAAGGCAATGGCACCCCACTCCAGTACTTTTGCCTAGAAAATCCCATGGACGGAGGAGCCTGGTAGGCTATGGTCCATGGGGTCGCTAGAGTCAGACACGACTGAGCGACTTCACTTTCACTTTTCACTTTCATGCATTGGAGAAGGAAATGGCAACCCACTCCAGTGTTCTTGCCTGGAGAATCCCAGGGACGGGAAGCCTGGTGGGCTGCCGTCTATGGGGTCGCACAGAGTTGGACACGACTGAAGCGACGTAGTAGCAGCTTACTGTACCTAGAGACAGCAGGACAGTTTTTAATTCAGCGTTGAAGTAATTAATTATGGAAATACTAACAAAACTACACTGAGACAAGGCTAACTGTTTTCTTTGCATTTAAAAAGAAGAAGAAACAATTAAGAAATCCACAAAATGAAGTGACAGTTATTTAATTGGTTAGAGGGAAGGTTTAACCCTGCAGTATTTAGGGTTTGGCAAAAACATATTGCTCTCCAGAACTTTTGGGTTCAGCAAAACCTCAAGCCTATTTTGACAACTGGATATTTTCCCCCTTCATGCTTAAGCCAGTTTTTGAAAGAAAATCTGAATCCTTCTGTTGCTTCTTATTTACATTCAACTCATCAACATGTCGGAGAAGGCAATGGCACCCCACTCCAGTACTCTTGCCTGGAAAATCCAATGGGCGGAGGGGCCTGGTGGGCTGCAGTCCATGGGGTCGCTAAGAGTCGGCACGACCGAGCAGCTTCACTTTCACTTTTCACTTTCCTGCATTGGAGAAGGCAATGGCAACCCACTCCAGTGTTCTTGCCTGGAGAATCCCAGGGACGGGGGAGCCTGGTGGGCTGCCGTCTATGGGGTCACACAGAGTCGGACACGACTGAAGTGACTTAGCAGCAGAAGCAGCACCAACATGTGGTTTTTTGTTTTGTTTTTTGTTTTCAAAAAACATTCACTGATATCCAGAAATCTATTAGAGAGCATCTCTTTATACACCAGGCCAACAGGCATCACAACTTGGAGATTAAAGGCATCCATTTCAGCTCAAAACCCAGAAAACGATCTTGAGTGAGACTCTGTAGACTCTCTGCCTGCATGTTCCTTGAAAACAGTAAAATGGAGCTCAGAGAGCTAGTCTATTTCTAGGTGTTTCTTCCTTGCATTCCAAGAGTGCTTACATCTTTTGGTCCCATCTCACCAGTTTTCATGGCTTACAGAGCAAAACAAGAGTTATTTCAGATGCTCTGATGCTTTGGACAAGTGCCAGAACTTCGTTCCACATTTTCTCCTTGCTGCCTTGGGTGACCTACCCGGAGCTCTCATTTGCAGAGGATATGTCATTTCCCAGCAGTCCCAAAGCAGAAAATTATTTCAAAAGTGACTTTACTGCCCTTTGCAGGGCTGAGGGTGGATAGGACAGCATCCTTTAACAGGTGCGGTGCAGCATCTGTTTTCCATCTACAGGATGATTCATTTTCTAGCTTTTTTTTAAAAAAGCAGGCCTTGAAGTGGTGACACTTTGCAATCTGCCAATGACAAGATGCTGTGGCTGCTTCAGTGCATGTGGGCAGTACCTTGGTTTGGATGACGTCCTTCCCCACCTCTCTTCCCATCTTGTTCCCTAAGAGATTAGAAACTGCCTCCCTGATTCCTTCCTACAAAGGCTTGAATAGCAAATTATTGAACTGCTCCTCATTTCATGGCATTTTCAAAAATAAATAAAAAAGCACTTTTTCCCGCAGAGACTGCCAGGACCTTTCGGGAGTTGGTAGCGTATCTGCTTCTTCAAAGACCAGGCTGGTGCTTCTGCCAACCACTTCCTCCGGTTTCTTTCTCAGAAGGAGAGGAAGCCAAAGCATTCCAGAGAGATGTCTGGGGGCACTGCAGCTTCTAGGAGGGAAGGTCCACCATCTGCACATTAAAACCCTCAGGGTTGATAATTTACAATGATAGTGTGAACTTGATTATGATTTGATCACTTAGGCCGTCTTTTCATAAGACTTAAGAAAAATCTGACTTCACAAGACTTGGGTACACACTGCTCAGTACTTTATACTATTTTTTACCCCTTCTATTTTTTTCCTCCTATATGTTGTAATTGGAAAGATACTTGTCTAAATAGAAAAATATATTGCATAGGAAATATAATTATTTTCCATGTTTAATTAATTGAAGAATTGATCTGATCATAAGCATGAGGGGACTACTTTACTTTACTTTACTACATTACTAGACTGAAGTGATATCATTCCACAAAGTGATATTTATAGCTTTATTTAGCTTGTTTGGGCAGAAGTGAAGCCTTAAGTATGCAATGAAAGCAACTCAGAGAGGCAGAAGTTGTTACATCCAGAGGACATACAATGCAATGCATTAACTTTTTGCACACAAGTGAAAATGTGGAAGCAAGTTGAGTGACATGTATGATGAGGAAAAACAGAAGATCCAGTGAGAGTGACAGAATGCCTACACTACTCAAAAGTCATTTCTTCTAAGCTGCGATAGCCTTTGTATCCTAGTCCATCATTCCTCCACTAGTAACTCAGTAGTCAGCATCCAGCCAGCTTACTCTCCAACCAACCTGTAAAGTTTTCTGTAGTAACATATGTCGTGAATCATATCCTTTCTGCACTGTCTTCATTTAGAAAAAAAAAAATCTAACTTTCAAAACACACAGTCCAGAATTACACAAAAGAAAAAATCAAATAAATATCAAGTGATGTCATTTACACATGGAATCTAAAAAAGAAAAATGATACAAAGGTACTTATTTACCAAACAGAAACAGACTCACAGACTTAGAGAAGGAACTCACGGTTACTGGGGGGACGTTGGGGGCAAGGGATAGTCAGGGAGTCTGGGATCAACAGGTACACTCTGCTGTATTTAAAATGGATAACCAACAAGGTCCTACTGTGTAGCACAGGGAACTCTGCTTGGTGTTACGTGGCAGCCTGGATGGGAGGGGAGTTTGGGGGAGGATGGGTGCATATATATGTGTGACTGAGTCCCTTTGTTGTCCACTTGAAACTATTACAATATTGTTGATTGGCTATACTCCAATTTAAAATTAAAAGTTTAAAAAAATAAATAAAAGTTTAAGACTTTAAAAATTTAAGAAAAAGTTGAGATTTACCCTTTTCTCAAGGTTACATCTCTATCACCAAGTTATCCTCTGTTATGAGTTTAATGTGTAGACTTACAAAACCTTTCTTGATGTATGTGCACATATGTGTATATACACCCAGATGTGTAGTATTGTTTGTGTACTCTAAGATAAAATCATGCTCTTTGTCTAGTTACACAGTTAGATGTTTTTTCAGTTCAACAATATACATGTCAGTGTGTTTGGATATTCATCCTTTTAAATAGTTATATAATATTCCTATTCCATAGACAGAGGGATCATAGTGTATTTAATCATTTGCCCACTGATGAATATAGGTGGTTTCAATTTTTTTCCTATTTTACAATGTTTCAGCCCTTGTATATGTCTCTTTTACCTGTGGAAATATTTTTTCCTGGGATTTTAAACTGGAAGTGGAAATATTTATATAGTCCCATACTCTGTCTCACTGCCTATACCTATGCTAATACCATATAATAATGTCATAGTATATTTTAACATCTGGTGTGGCAATATCCCATGGATGGAGGAGCCTAGTAGGCTGCAGTCCATGGGGTCGCTAAGAGTAGGCACGACCGAGCAGCTTCACTTTCAGTTTTCACTTTCATGCATTGGAGAAGGAAATGGCAACCCACTCCAGTGTTCTTGCCTGGAGAATCCCAGGGACGGGGGAGCCTGGTGGGCTGCCGTCTGTAGGGTCACACACAGTCGGACATGACTGGAGCAACTTAGCAGCAGCAGCAGCAGCATGGCAATATGTTCCTCCAAGATGAATTTTTAAACTGCATCATATTCCTAAATTAATTTGGAGAGACTTCTCACCCATGACATATATTTCCAACAAAGCTGAGTTTTACATTTTCAGGAAAGTTTAATAGCTATTTATTTATTGATCTTCATTCCTGTAAAGTTTCGTGCTGAATGTATTTTTACAGTTCATTATAAATGAACTCTCTTTTCAAGATATTTTCTAATGGGCTATTGTGGTACAGTTGAAGAACTCTTGCTAATTTTAGAACAATCTTTAGTTGACTGCTTTACTAAACTTAGATAGCCTCTTTCGTCCCAATAGATTGTCTTGCATCTCATGAATTTTGTCATTTCATCTTCAAGAAAGGATCATTTTGTCCCTTCCTTTCTAATACTTTTCATTTCTTTTCAGATATCACTTTATTAACTAGAATCAATATGAGTTCTAGTTCCCACTATATTGCATATAGTAACTAGAATAGTAGGTATTCTTCTCTCTTACCTTCTTTGTCAACATGTATCTAATATTTTACTATTAAGTATGATGTCTACTGTAATTTTCTGGTAGATACCTTTTGCAAAGTTATGAAAGTTTAGTTTAGATTATGATTATTGATAGAGTGGTGAACACAATTTTTAAATATCGTCTGTGGTTAGAGCCCCTTTAGAACCTCAAAAGTCATATATTTGTGAGTTTCCTTTTAGAATTTTGATTATTTGTCTGTTTTATTGGTTTGTTTGAAAAATTGACTTTTTGATTCATAAAGTCTATTATTGCTTATTTTCTATTTTATTAATTCGTGGCTTTATCTTTGCCAATTCTATTGCTTTCTGTGGGTTTACTTTAATGTTTCTTTCCTAGTTTTGTGGTGTTTTTTTATTTGAAGGCTTAATTTACTTGTTTATGTGTCTTCATTTCTAATTCATGGATTTTAAGCTATAATTTATCCCCTGATTAATATTTTGTCCATATCCAAAAAGTTTAAAATGTATTGCTATAATGATCATTTATTTATAAATAATCTGTAATATGTTTCATTTCCACTTGAATCAAAGTTTTTAGATGAGTCACCTTAAACTTGTAACTGGCCATACATTTTTACTATGGTTTATTGTTAATTTATAATTTTATTCTATTATAATAAGAACATTTTAAAATGTGGACTGTATTCTGTTGAGATTTTTTTTTTTTTATTCCTACTTGTTGCTAACCAATGAATCAGTGGATATATGTACCACACTTGGTGTTTGAAATGCAGACAATTCCACTGGGTATAAAGTGTGAATGTGTGTGTGTTATTTAAATCCCTGTCTTTTTCTAAAGTACTTGTCCCTTTGATCTTTGATCTCTGAGAAGCTGTTTTATTTGTCTTGCCTAATACCCTCAGTTTCTGTTTATGATTAATATTGCTTTCTATGTTTTCATTTGCCTTCTGTCTTTTTGTATTTCTTTTATTTTCAACTTTCCATGACATTTGAAATACCTTTGTCTCTTGTAAAAAAGTATAGAAACAAATTCATATACTCTGAGAGTCTCTTTCTATACACTTTTAATTTTTTTGTCCCAAGTGATGTATCCTTATAAGAATAGGATTAAAAGGCAAATTTGCGTGAAAAAACAGCCATTACTTGCTCCATTTTTACCATCCTTCTTCCCCTCAGAGCCAGCCACCTTTAACTCCTCTACTACTCATGGTTATGCTATGCTAAGTCACTTCAGTCGTGTCCAGCTCTGTGCGACCCCATAGACGGCAGCCCACCTGGCTCCTCTGTCCCTGGGAATTCTCCAGGCAAGAACACTGGAGTGGGTTGCCATTTCCTTCTCCAATGCATGAAAGTGAAAAGTGAAAGTGAAGTCGCTTAGTCGTGTCCGACTCCTAGCCACCCCATGGACTGCAGTCCACCAGGCTCCTCCGTCCATGGGATTTTCCAGGCAAGAGTACTGGAGTGGGGTGCCATTGCCTTCTCCACTCATGGTTACACGTCTTCTTTAATTAATATGCTTCTATCACTATTTTTTATCAATTGCAGGTTTTATGTATGCAATAGAACTAAAACAGAATTTAACTCTCATTATACCACACACTTTCTTATTCTCTCAATTTAATTATATTTCCATTTTTAGTTAAGGCAACAATGTTTATATACACTATTAGCTTTTGACATTCCAAAATAAAGTATTAATGGCATATTTGATTATATTTCCTTCCCTATGTATTTTTTCTCAATTCTCTAATTTTCTTTTTCTCTTTCTTACCCTACTTCAGTTCAGTTCAGTTCAGTCACTGAGTCGTGTCTGACTCTTTGCGACCCCATGAACGGCAGCACACCAGGCCTCCCTGTCCATCACCAACTCCCGGAGTTTACCATTATTTTATTCAAAATTAATTTCAAACAGTCCTTTCAGAGTAGTATCTATTTCCCCAAGAGTGGTATTTACTTTCCCTCTCAGAATACTCTCTGCTCATGTTCCACTGTATAATAATAGCTCATTAGGTTTCCATTAGGGAAAGGCTCATTCAAATCACAATGAAATATTACTGCATGTATATTACAGTAGCAAAAACTCAGCACCAAATGACTAGAATGCAGAGATATCAGGTCACCCATACATTGCTAGTGGGAATGTAAAATGATACAGGCACTTTGAAAAACAGTTTGACAATTTCTTCAAAAACTAAACATGAAACTACCATTCATCCTACCAATTGCATTACTAGGCATTTATCCTACAAATTTTGTGTTTATGTAAAATCCTGTATATAATGTTTGTAGCAGCTTTATTTGTAATTGTCCCAAACTGCAACAGTTCAGATGTCCTTCAACAGGTGAATGACTAAACAAACTACGGTACATTCAAGCCATGGAATAATACTCAGCAATAAAAAGGAACAAAATTATTGATATACTCAACAACCTGGGTGAATCTCCAGAGATGTATGCTGAGTAAAAAGCCAATCCACAAAAGCTTCATAGTATATCATTCCATTTATATGGCACTCTTGAAATAACAAAATTAGAAAAGTGAAGAACAGATTAGTGGTTGCAGGAATTAATGAGGAAATAAGGAGGAGATAAATGAATATGCATGACTCACTTTTTTGTTTTCTAATGAATTGATATATTCTGGCATACTTATTGCCTGGAGACTCCCATGCACAGAGGAGCCTGGTGGGCTGCAGTCCATGGGGTTGGGAAGAGTCGGATACGACTGAGCGAGTTCACTTTCACTTTTTACTTTCATGCATTGGAGAAGGAAATGGCAACCCACTCCAGTGTTCTTGCCTGGAGAATCCCAGGAACGGAGGAGCCTGGTGGGCTGCCGTCTATGGGGTCGCACAGAGTAGGACACGGCTGAAGCGACTTAGCAGCAGCAGCAGCATACTTATTTACCTTTTAAGAGATTTGGAGAGAAAAGGGGTAGGCAAACATGCGTCAGTTTAGCATCTTAATTCAATCTCCAAGTCACTTCTCTTTCTTAGCCAGACTGTATGCTCAGTAAACATTACCTAATACTAACATTATCCTAAGCCAACATACTAATGAAATCATAACTGCTATTTCAAAAAGTTATGTGAGCTAGGTGAGGACAAACTTGAAACCGGTTTTTACTCAGCTAGTGAAAGATTATTCCTAACATTGATGTCTTCTTCTTGTTATATTTGGAAAATGATAGACCCTTAGAGTAATGAGTTTGGGGAACATTTTTCTCTGATGTATGAGGTGTTTGTTGAAGGCAGAAATCTTGGTTTTCACTTTTCCCTTCACATCCTACATTCCAGCAGCCTTGACCTTCTTTCTGATCCTAAACCATTTCCCCCCACTGTGAGTTCTTTACACATGATGATCCCTCTACCAAATACAATAACGATGGAAGATGTAAACAACCCACTCACATTGATAGGCAGATCTTCCAGACATAAAATCAATAAACCAACAGAGATCCTAGGTGATACAACAGAACAGTTAGACTTATGATATTTTCAGAACATTATATCCAAAAAACCCAGAATATATACATTCTTTTCAAGTGCTGTACATGGAACCATCTCTAGGACTGACTATATACAAGGACATAAAATATAAAATATCCCTTCAATGACTTTAAGAAGGTAGAAATCATTTCAAACAGCTTTACAGATCACAGCAGCATGAAACTAAAAACCAACCACAGAAAGAGAAACAAAGAAAAAAAATTACATGGAGACTAAACAATAAACTACTGAAAAACCAATGGGTCAATGATGTAATCAAAGAGGAATTAAAAATATGTTGAGACAAGTAACAATGAAAACACAATCCTACAAAATCTATGAGATGCAGCAAAAGTAGATCTCAGAGGAAAGTTCATAGCAATCCAGACCTTCCTCAGAAAAAAAAAAAGGAAGAAAAATTCCAAATAAAATCCTAACATACCATTTAAAAGAATTAGAAAAAGAAAAAAAGCAAAACCTAAAGACAGCAGAAGGAATAATAAAGATCAGAGAGGAAGTGAATAAAACAGATATTTTTAAAAAGTTGCTGAGTTGCTAAGTCTCCCTCCACTCTTTGTGACCCCATGGACGGCAGCATTCCAGGCTTCCCTGTCTTTCACTATCTCCCAGAGTTTGCTCAAATTTCTGTCCATTGAGTCAAAGATGCCATGCAATCATCTCACCCTCTGCCATCCCCTTCTCCTCCTACCATCAAACTTTCCTAGGATCAGGATCTTTTCCAGTGACTCAGCAGTTCCCATGAGGTGGAAACTTCGGCTTCAGCATCAGTCCTTCCAATGAATACTCAGGGTTGATTTCATTTAGGACTGACTGATTTGATCTCCTTGCAGTCCAAGGGACTCTCAAGAGTCTTCTCCAACACCACAGTTCAAAAGCATCAATTCTTTGGCTCTCAGTCTTCTTTAAGGTCCAACTCTCACATCCATACATGACTACTGGAAAAATCATAGCTTTGACTATATGGAACTTTTTTGTCAAAGTGATGTCTCTGCTTTTTAATACATAGTCCAGGTTTATCATAGTTTTTCTTCCAAGGACCAAGTGTCCTTTAATTTTTGTGGCTCTAGTCACCATCAGAAGTGACTTGGAGCCCAAAAAAGTAAAATCTGTCACTGTTTCCACTTTTTCCTCATCTATTTGTCATGAAATGATGGGTCCAGATGCCATGATCTTAGTTTTCTGAATGTTGAGTTTTAAGCCAGCTTTTTCATTTTTCTCTTTCACCCTCATCAAGAGGTATTTTAGTTCCCCTTCACTTTCTGCCATTAGAGTGGTGTCATCTGCATATCCAAGGTTGTTGATATTTCTCCCAGCAATCTCGATTCCAGCTTGTGATTCATCCATCCCTGCATTTCACGTGATGTACTCTGCACAGAAGTTAAATATAAGTTATACAGCCTTCATGTACTCCTTTCCCAATTTTGAACCAGTCCATTGTTCCATGTCTGGTTCTAACTGTTTTTTCTTGTCCTGCATACAGGTTTCTCAGGAGTCAGGTAAAGTGGTCTGGTATTCCTAACTCGTTAAGAATTTTCCACAATTTGTTGTGATTCACAGAGTCAAAGGCTTTAGCATAGTCAATGAAGCAGAAGTAGATGTTTTTTCCCTGGAATTCTCTTGCTTTTTCTATGATCCAGTGGGTGTTGGCAATTCAGTCTCTGATTCCTCTGCTTTTTCTAAATCCAGTTTGTACATCTGGAATTCTCAGTTCATGTACTATTGAAGCCTAGCTTGAAGAAGTTTGAGTATTATCTTGTTAGCATGTGAAATGAGCACAATTGTATGATAGTTTGAACATTCTATGGCCTTGCCTCTCTTTGTGATTGGAATAAAAACTTTTTCCAGTCCTGTGGCCACTACTGAGTTTTCCAAATTTCCTGGCATATTGAGTGCAGCACTTTCACAGCATCACCTTTTAGGATTTGAAATGGCTCAGCTGGAAATCCATTACCTCCTCTAGCTTTGTTCATAGTAATGCTTCCTAAGGCCTACCTTACTTCATACTCCAGGATGTCTGGCTCTATGTAAGTGGCCTCATCATCATGGTTATCCAAGTCATTAAGAAGGTTTTTGTATACTTCTTCTGTGTATTCTTTCCACCTCTTCTTAATTTCTCCTGCTTCTATTAGGTTCTTATTATTTATGTCCTTTATTATGCCATTCTTTGCATGAAATTCCCTTGGTAGTCTCTTGAAGAGAGCTCTAGTCTTTCCCATTCTATTGTTTTCCTCTATTTCTTTGAACTGTTCACTTAAGAGGGTGTTCTTATCTCTCCTTGCTATTCTTTGAAACTCTTGTATTCAGATGGGTATAGCTTTCCTTTTCTCCTTTGCATTTAGCTTCTCTTCTTTTTTTTTTAATATAAATTTATTTATTTTAATTGGAGGCTAATTACTTTACAGTATCGTATTGGCTTTGCCATACATTGACATGAATCCGCCACATGTGTAAGGCCTCCTCAGACAACCACTTTGCCTCTTGCATTTCCTTTTCCTGTGGATGATTTTAGTCACTACCTCCTGTACAATATTATGAACCCCCATCCATAGTTCTTCAGGCACTCTGTCTACCAGAACTAATCCTTTGAATCTATTTGTCACCTCCACTGTAGAATCATAATGGATTTTATTTGGTTGGCTCATATCTGAATGGTATAGTGGTTTTCTCCACTTTCTTCAAATTTAAGCCAGAAATTTGCAATAATGAGCTCATGATCTCAACCACAGTCAGCTCCAGGTCTTGTTTTTGTTGACTGTATAGAGCTTCTCCATCTTCAGCTGCAAAGAATATAATCAATTTGATTTCAGTATTGACTATCTGGCAATGTCCATGTGTAGAGCCATTTCTTGTGTTGTTGGAAGAGGGCATTTGCTATGACCAGTGAGTTCTCTCGGCAAAACTCTGTTAGCTTTTACCATGCTTCATTTTGTACTTCATAGCCAAACTTGCCTGTTACTCCAGATATCTCTTGACTTCCTACTTTTACATTCCAGTCCCCTGGGGTGAAAAGAACATCTCCTTTGGCAATAGTTCTAGAAGGTTCAACTTCAGCTTCTTTGGCATTAGTGGTTGAGGTATAGATTTGGATTACTGTGATGTTAAATGCAAAAAAAAAAAAAAAGTAGGGAAAAATCAATAAAATCAATAACTGGTTCTTTGAAAGGGCAAACATAATTGTCAAACCTCTGACCAGGGTCATCCATAAAAGAGAGAGGAACCAAATGAAAAAAGTAAGACATGAAAGAGGAGAAATAACCTCTGCAGAAATAAAAAAATAATAAGAGAATACTATGAACAATTATATGTCAACAAATTGGACACACTGGAAGAAATGTACTTGTTTCTAGAAACATGCAACCCCCCAGAACTGAATCAAGATGAAATAGATAATTTGAACATACCAGTCACCAGAAGTGAGATAGAATCTGTAATTAAAAGCAAACAAACCAACTCCCTGCAAACAAATATCTAGGACCAAATGACTTCACTGGGAAATTCTACCAAACATATGAAGAGGAACTTATACCAATCCTTCTCAAAGTCTTCCAAAAGATAGAAATGGGAGGAACATCCCCAAAGCAATTCTAAGAAGCCACCATCACCTGATACCAAAACCAGAAGGTGACAATACCAAAAAAGAAAAGTACAGGCAATATCTTTGAAGAATAGAGATGCAAAAATACTTGACAAAATATTAGCAACCAAATACAACAATATAAAAAAAACACCTCATATTCTACAATCAAGTTGGATTCATCCCAGGGTCACAAGGATGGTTCAGCTTATGCAAACCCATCAATGTGATAAATGAAAGAAAAGACAAAACCACATGAACATCTTAATAGATGTAGAAAAAGCACCTATAAAAATTCAACATCCATTCATGATAAAAAGTCTTATCAAAGTAGGTAAACAGGGAACATCTCTCAACATAATACAAGATACTTATGACAGACCTACAACCAACATAATACTCAATGGTGAAAGGCTGAAACCTTTCCTGCTAAAATCTGGAACAAGACAAGGACGCTCAGTTCATTTCAGTCACTCAGTCATGTCTGACTCTTTGCGACCCCATGGACTGCAGCACGCCAGACCTCCCATCCATCACCAACTCCTGGAGTTTACTCAGACTCATGTTTATTAAGTTGGTGATGCCATCCAACTATCTCATCCTCTGTTGTCCCCTTCTCCTCCTGCCTTAAATCTTTCCCAATCTTTCCCAGGGCCTTTTCAAGTGAGTCAGTTCTTAACATCAGGTGGCCAAAGTATTAGAGCTTCAGCTTCAGCATCAGTCCTTCCAATGACTATTCAGGATTGATTTCCTTTAGGATGGACTGGTTGGATCTCCTTGCAGTCAAAGAGACTCTCAGGAGTCTTCTCCAACACCACAGTTCTATAGCATCAATTCTTTGATGCTCAGCTTTCTTTATAGTCCAACCCTCATTTCCATACATGACTACTGGGAAAACTATAGCTTTGACAAAATGGCCCTTTGTTGGCAAAGGTTGCTTTTTAATATGCTGTCTAGATTGGTCATAACTTCTCTTCCAAGGAGCAAGCATCTTTTAATTTCATGGCTGCAGTCCCCATCTGCAGTGATTTTGGAGCCCAAAAAAATAAATTCTGTCACTGTTTCCACTGTTTCCCCATCTATTTGCCATGAAGTGATGGGACAAGATGCCATGATCTTAGTTTTCTGGATGTTGAATTTTAAGCCAACTTTTTCACTCTCCTCTTTCACTTTCATCAAGGGGCTCTTTAGTTCTTCTTTGCTTTCTGCCATAAGGGTGGTGTCATCTGTATATCTGAGGTTATTGATATTTCTCCCAGCAGTGTTGATTCCAGCTTGTGTTCCAATAGATGCTGGAACTCTCTTCATTTTTCGATGATTCAACAGATGTTGGCAATTCAATCGTTGGTTCCTCTGCCTTTTCTAAATCCAGCTTGAACATCTGGAAGTTAATGGTTCATGTATTGCTGAAGCCTGGCTTGGAGAATTTTGAGTATTACTCTGCTAGTGTGTGAGATAAGGATGCTTACTCTCACATTTTACTCAACATAGTACTGGAAGTTTCAGCCACACCAATCAGATATGAAAAGGAAATAAAAGATTCCCAAGTTGGAAGAGAAGAGGTAAAGTTGTCATTATAGCCCTGTAGATTCCACACAAAACCTAGTAGAACTGATAAACAAACTCAGCAAAGTAGCAGGATACAAGATTAACATAGAGAAATCTGTTGCATTTCTTTATACTAATAATGAAATATCAGAAATAGAAAGCAAAAAAAGGAAGTTGAAAAACTTATATGCTGAGAACTATAAAATATTTTATGACCAACCTAGATAGCATATTCAAAAGCAGAGACATTACTTTGCCAACAAAGGTCTATCTAGTCAAGGCTATGGTTTTTCCAGTGGTCATGTATGGATGTGAGAGTTGGACTGTGAAGAAAGCTGAGCACCGAAGAATTGATGCTTTTGAACTGTGGTGTTGGAGAAGAGTCTTGAGAGTCCCTTGGACTGCAAGGACATCCAACCAGTCCATTCTAAAAGAGATCGGTCCTGGGTGTTCTTTGGAAGGAATGATGCTAAAGCTGAAACTCCAGTACTTTGGCCACCTCATGCAAAGAGTTGACTCATTGGAAAAGACTCTGATGCTGGGAGGGATTATGGGCAGGAGGAGAAGGGGACGACAGAGGATGAGATGGCTGGATGGCATCACCAACTCAATGGACGTGAGTTTGAGTGAACTCCAGGAGATGGTGATGGACAGGGAGGCCTGGCGTGCTGCAATTCATGGGGTCACAAAGAGTTGGACATGACTGACCGACTGAACTTAACTGAACTGATAAAATATTGATAAACTGATCTACAGATTTAATGTAATCCCTATTAAATTATTCATGACACTTTGTATAGAACTAGAACAAATAATTCTAAAATTTATACAAAACCATAAAAGACCCAGAATTGCTAAAGCAATTCTGAAGAAAAAGAACAAATCTGAAGGCATAACCATCCCAGACTTCAGACAATACTACAAAGCTACAATAATCGAAATAGCATGGTAATGGCACAAAAACATACAAATCAATGGAACAGAGTAGAGAGCCCAGAAGTAAACCCACATATCAACAGTCAATTAATCTTTGACAAAGGAGTCAAGAATATACAATGAAGAAAAGAAAGTCTCTTCAGCAGGTGGTGTTGAGAAAACTAGACAGCCACATGTAAATCAATGAAGTTAGAATACACCCTTACACCACACACACACACACACACACACACACAAACTCAAACTGGCTTAAAGACTTAAATATAAGATATGACACCATAAAACTCTGAGAAGAGAATGTAGGCAAAACATTCTCTGACACAAGTCATACCAATAATTTCTTAGATCAGTCTCCCAAGGCAAAAGAAATAAAAGCAAAAATAAACACATAGGACCTAATGAAACTTAGAAGCTTTTGCATGCAAAGGAAAGAATAAACAAAAGGACAACCTATAGACTCAGAGAAAATATTTGCAGACAATGAGGCCAACAAGGGATTATTTTCCAAAATATATAAACAACCCATGCAACTCAATAACAAACAAAGACAAAACATTGTAAATCAACTATAATTTAAAAAACAATGATCCCTCTGCCTAGAACATTGCTTCCCATTCTCTGCCCACTGATTGTTCATGTCTCTATTGAAAGTAATTTCTTCAAGAGAAGCATCTTCTAGTCTTTAATATAAATCAGCCTATTGTAAGTTCTATTATGTCTTTCACCTTTTCTCCAAAGTAACGGTCTTGGATTATAAATATCTCTAATTTTGTGATACATTTTTAAGTTTAAACATGTTTCTTTATTATAGAACTCATTAGAGTCATTAATATCTTATATATAATAATGAATTATTCCCCAAATTTAACTTGAGCATCGTTGGATGTTTCATGGGAATAATGGTTTCCTGAGGCCCTGAGAATGTTTTGTTAGTTTCGGGTGTACACCAAAGTGATTCAATTATACATTTATATTTGTATATATATTATTTTTTACATTCATTTCCATTATGGTTTATTATAGGATATTGAGTATAGTTCCCTGTGCTATACAATAGAACCTTGTTGTTCATCTATTTTATATATAGTAGCTTGTGTCTGCTAACACGAAACTCATAATTTATCCCTCCCAAAACCTCTCTCCCCTTTGGTAGCCAAAATCTTATTTTCTATGTCTGAGTCAGTTTCTGTTTCATAAATAATTCTACTGTGTCATATTATAGGTTTCACATATAAGTGATATCATTTGGTATTTGTCTCTCTCTATCTGACTTTGCTCCCGCCATACAATAATCTCTAGGCTTATCCATGTTGCTGCAAATGGTATTATTTTGTTCTCTTTTATGGTCTATTAATATTTCATTGTGGATTTCCTTGGTCATTCATGATAAAGAATCTGTCTTCCAGTGCAGGAGATGTAAGTTCAATCCCTGAGTCGGGACAATCTCCTGGAGAAGGAGATGGCAACCCACTCCTCTATTCTTGTCTGGTCCATGAACAGAGGAGCCTGGTGGTCCATAGTCCATGGGGTCACAAAAAACCTGGACATGACTTAGTGACTAAACAACAACAACACTCTTTTGTATGCATGTATGTGTGTGTGTGTGTATATCTTTATTTGTTATTCTTTATTATATAACTCATTAGAGTCATTAATATCTAGTATATATAATAAATTATTTCCCAAGTTTGAGCATCATTGGATGTTTCATGGGAATAGTGTTTCACCAAGTCCTGGGAATATTTAGGATAGTAATTCTCAGACTAAGCTGAATGATAGGATCACTTTAGGGTTCACGCCAGGGTCGATTTCAAGACCAGTCAAATCTGAGTCTTGGTAGGATAGGAACCCAAGCACAGATAGTTTTCAAGAGCTATGAGATGGCTCTAATATGCAGCTTGGTTGTTAATGTGTGGTCATGTTTTTTATATCTGCACCTCCCTTCAGACTGTAAGCCTCATATGAACAGGGACTTTTTTTTTTCATCTCTGTGCTCCTAGAACTTAGCACAGGACTCAAAGTTTTTATGGTAGGTACTCAATTCATTGGCACAATGAATACAATAAACGCAGTTTTCCTTGTTTATGGTGCTCAGAGGTTAGTGGAGAAAATAAAACTCACCCACATAAGAATTCAGTTCACTGCTGCTGCTGCTAAGTCACTTCAGTCGTGTCCAACTCTGTGTGACCCCATAGACCGCAGCCCACCAGGCTCCCCCGTCCCTGGGATTCTCCAGGCAAGAACACTGGAGGGGGTTGCCATTTCCTTCTCCAAAGCATGGAAGTGAAAAGTGAAAGTGAAGTTGCTCAGTCGTGTCCGACTTAGCGATCCCATGGACTACAGCCTACCAGGCTCCTCCATCCATGGGGTTTTCCAGGCAAGAGTACTGGAGTGGGGTGCCATTGCCTTCTCCGATTCAGTTCATAGTATAAAGAAAATAGGGCTTGTCATAGACCAAAGTGTTGAGGCTGGAGTTTTTAATTGGCTTTGTCCAATACCCTCTTTTATTGAACCTCACCCTTCATCCCTGCACTTTATATGTAGTTTATATTTCCCTTCTCAGCGACCCCCTCCCCTTGCCTTCAGTTTCATTCTTCTGTACTATGCTGTCTGCCCTAAACTCGCTGTCTTCAACACACTCGCCACTGGAAAGTTTCTGCAAAGGTGAGTAGTGTAGTTTATTTCTTCCTCCTCCCTCTCACACACCCCTCCAGGAACTCTGCAGCCATGAACCTCTTGGCAGAGAGTGAAGCCTACCAGGCAGCTCTTTATTGCCTTGCAACAGTGAGATTCCTCTTCATACTTCCTCCTGAGGAAAAATCAGCCTGCCAGTCGAGATTTAACAGCGGAGCGGTGCACAGTTAGGTGCCAAGCCCCGCTTCCCCTTCAACCAGTCACATCACCACCTCACACCACCATGCCCAGCCCTGGACTGAACACACTGTATCACTTACCCGCTGCGAGCCTGGCAGTTGCTGAGCCCAGACGCCACAGGGGCTGCTGAGTCTCCAGGGGTCACAGAGGCAGGTCTCCACTCAAGGCCCAGCTCTGTCCACAACTGCCCAACTAGGCATACAGCTGGCACTACAGATGATGAGCCACTTTCTGAGCCACCCTCTCCCCATGGAGATTTTCTCTTGATTCGCTTTTGGCCAGAACCCTTTGCAGCATTATAGTTTGTCAATAGTCCGCGACTGCTTTCTAGAATTTCTCTCCAGGAGAAAGTGTGTTTTTCTAAGAAATAGGTGTTGTAGCCTGAAGCCTAATTTCATGTGAGGGCTCACAAATGAAACAAAAATAATCACCCTGAAGCCTGAGCACTGAGGGGGCTCTCCACGCGGTGAAGAGTGCTTCCTTTTGGGAGGTGGGAGGCAGGGGGTGGTCCTTTGTGCTTCTTAAGTACAAATTTTCCAATTATAAAAATAACATATGTTCCTTATATCACCCAGAGTCCCAGGAGAAAACACACTCAGCATGAATTTTGAAGAAAGGGAATATTTACATAGAATTGAACAGTGTTTATAAGTGAACAAGGAATAGCAAAGCATGCAAGACTAGCGACACTGGGAAGCTGTTATCACCCCTTCTCTTGAAAGAGCAAGGGGAAAAGCCGGGGTGGGGACACCAGGCAGGAGTTGCTGTATGAAAGGATACAACTAGCCTCTGACTGAGGCACTGGATGAGCCCAATTAGAAGGCGCTGGAGGAAGCATCCATAGAGGTCAGCCTCTAGAGAGACCAGAGCAGCACAGAAAAGGTGAAAAAAATGTTCTGGGGTGAAAAGAGAGTGTAAGGAAAGAAGCAAAAACAAGCATAATAATTATAGAACATTACAAGGAAAATTTAAACAGAGAAACAAATCATTCATCCTTAATCCCACATTCCAAAGAAGTCTCCTCCTTAAAGGAATGCCCAGTATTTATTGGTATATCCATTAAAACTGATATCATATATATAATGATGATGATGAACATTTGTCAAGCCATGTGCCAGGCATTGGGTCAAGGCTTTACAAGCATTGCTTCTCCTAAACCTCACACAGCTCTATGGAATAGGTACAGTTATCACCCTTTCCTCATAAATGGGGAGCCTAAGGCAAAGAGGGGAATTTGCTGGAGGTCCTATAGCCACGCTAGAGTTCAACAGAACCTCCGTCATCTGTCCCAGAGCCTCTACTCCTGATGACTGTACCTCACTGCCTTTTCCACTTCACATCCCCGTGTTACAGCTTTTGCTTTGAAGAAGTCCTGCTTTAATCCATACTTAACATTATATGGAATACGCATTTTCCTGATTCTTGGCCATTCAAGTTGCTTCCAACTATTTCACTACTATAAATGCTGCTGCCATGAACATCTCTGTATTTAGAGTTTTTCCTGCACTCTGGAATATTTTTTAAAGGAGAATTCTACTAATTTTTCCTCCATTTTAAATTCAGTCTTGACTTTTCTATTGCCTCTGAGTCACAAAGTTGTAAATAGCTAACTGTGGACATGGGAAATAATATTAAAATTCTCCTATTCTACCACCTACCCCACCCCCAAAGAAAAGAAAAATAAAGAAAAGTGTGGGGGGCGAGGGGGAAGCATAATAAGGCTTGGCATGAACAGAAGATGTTCATGGCAGCAGCATTTATAGTCATGAAATGGTTGGAAGCAACTTGAATAGCCAACAATCAGGAAAATATGTATAACATAAAATGTTAAGTATGGATTAAAGCAGGACTTCTTCAAAGCAAAAGGAGTTTCAGTTTACAAGCAATAGCTTCTAAATAGATTGAGGATCCATCACCCCTGCTTAATCCCTCTGACCCAGGTGGTAAATGGGGACACGACCACGAGCAATGAGTGTAGGGCACACAAGAAGTGCTGTCCACACATTAACCAAATCTAAGCGAATGGCATTGAATCTTTTCTATTCTGATCAACCACTTCTGATTAAGTCTCTGCCAGAGTACCCTGATGGATAAAAACAATTCACCAGGAAAACTTAAGTCAGACTGTTAACTGCAGAAGAAGAGTTTTCCATTGACAAAGGAAAGATGTAGGATATTCCACAAAGTGCTTTAAATTCTAAAAATGTGCATTGGGTTTAGGGACATTCATCCCACCACTCTTACATACAATAATCAATATCTCACTCAAGGAAAATGAGACAAGCTATATTCTAAAAACTACCTAGCCTTGTTGGCAAGCATTTGTCAAAATCTTGATTTGCCTCTTCTATACAGTGTGCTGATTATGGCATGGTATGACTGAAGTCAAAGTGTCCAAGTAACGCTGTCTCCTGGGAGCCCATGATCCATGAAGGATTGTGTCCTTGCAAACTTTGGTGGCAGAGCACGAGTCTGCATGAACAGGTCACTCCTTGTATGGTAGGAGAAGCCCTAACCAGCAAGTCAGGGGGCTGCTGTTCTAGCCCTGGTTCTGCTCTAACTAGCTAGATAACATCCCTGGGTAAGCCAAGTCTCCTCTTTGAGCTACAGTTCTCTCCTCTGAATAAATGAGGGCATAAGATTAGATCAGTGGTTTTCAAACTGATCCACGGACTCCTGCTGCTGCTACTGCTAAGTTGCTTCAGTCGTGTCCGACTCTGTGCAACCCCACAGACGGCAGCCCACCAGGCTCTCCCGTCCCTGGGATTCTCCAGGCAAGAACACTGGAGTGGGTTGCCATTTCCTTCTCCAATGCATGAAAGTGAAAAGTGACAGTGAAGTCACTCAGTCGTGCTGACTCCTAGCGACCCCATGGACTGCAGCCCACCAGGCTACTCCGTCCATGGGAGCTTCCAGGCAAGAGTACTGGAGTGGGGTGCCATCGCTTTCTCCGATGGACTCCTAGGTCTCCACAGAGATGCCTCAGGACAATGTGGGAGGGCAGGATTGGGGGTAGGTGGAACTGCAGGAGGTTTTCCAGACTCTGCAGTCTAAATAAAGTCAAACTCATTAAAAAAAAAATCTTCAGCAGAAAGACTATAAGCAACATAAAAAATACAAAATTTCTTACAATAGACACAGACCCATCTTTCTAACGTATAGACAGATTTTAAAATCTGTAAGAAAAAATGAAGGATGGATAGTTCATAGAGAAACACAGATGGTCCCTAAACATATAAAAAGGAGTTCAAGTTCTCTCATTGTTAAAGAAATGGAATTTAAAACTGATCTGAAATATCACTTCTCACCTCTGTGAATGGCAAAAATCCAAAAGTTTTAATATTCTCTATATAGATTAGACTCTAGGAAATAGTAACTCTCATATAATAATGCTGGAAGAATAAATTTTTATGACCCTTATGGGGGGCAATTTGGCAATATCTATCAAAATTACAAATTCAAACAATTACAAAATGCAAATAGCAAATGTTTTTAACCGAGCAATCCGTATTAGGGATATTTATCCTATAGATGCATTTATAGATGTATAATATAAAATATGCACAAGATTATTCACATGATTGTAAGAGTAAAAAAAAAAGAGTAAATACATCATATTCAGTTTATAAGAGTAAAATATAGACTTATCTATCAAAAATGTGCATGCGTGCTAAGTCGCTTCAGTCATGTCCGACTCCTTGTGACCCTATGGACTGCAGCCCACCAGGCTCCTCTGTTCATGGGATTCTCCAGGCAAGAATACTGTAGTGTGTTGCCATGCCCTCCTTCAGGGGATCTTCCCAATCCAGGGATCGAACTTATGTCTCATGTGTCTCCTGCGCTGGCAGGCAGACTCTATACCACCGTGTGATTGCTAAGTCATGTCCGACTCTGCGACCTCATGGACTGTAGCCTGCCAGGGTCCCCTGTCCATGGGATTTTCCAGGCAAGAATGCTGGAGTGGATTGTCATTTCCTCCTCCAGGGCTTTACCACTAGTGCCACCTATTCTAATTAAATTACCATACATTGTAAAAATCAATTTATATTGAATGGAAAGATCTCCAGGAAAAATTAAGCTTAAAAGAAGTTTAGAAGAGTACATATAAATATACTACCTTTTGTGTAAAATGAGGGTGGGGTGCTGATCTATATTCTTATTTGCTTGCATATGCATGAATAAATTCGGGAAGGTTATATAAGACACTAAGAACAGTGTATACCCATGAAGGGCAAATCTGGGAACTGACAAGATAATAGACGAGGAACTGACCGAGACTTATCCCTGTAATATTGTTTACACCTTTTGGTTTTTGAACCACATGAATCTATTCAAAACATTAAATTTAATTTTAAAAAGATCCAGAAATAAATAAATAAAGTTCATGGGATACAGAGAAAAACATGTGAGTCAATGAAAAAAGACCTATCAGACAAAAGATACCATGAAGTGATAGCCTTTATGGAAAAAGTGAGGCCAGGAAGAGAGACAATTTTCTCCCCAAACCCGGGAGAAGAAATGCTCAAAAGTAATCCTTTAAAAAATGAGAAAGAAAAAAAAAAATGAGAAAGAGAACAAAATTTTTCTATAAATTTCCAATGTTTTTCCTGTATTTACAATCATGAGAGAATAATACATAAACTAAAGTGGGAAAATTATTTCAAATCTTTTAAAGGGAAAGAGAAAAGTATCTGTTGCTATCATTTCCATGACCATACTGGGTGAATTCCATGGAGCAGGCTTCCATGTTATTCAATAACAAATTTCTCCAAAGAAGTGTTTTGTAGTGCTTATTTAAGCTATCAGGAAAATGAAGAGTCTTAAATGACAAGAGTGTTTACATATTTAATTTTTGTGTAACATTAGAACGGTAAAAGCTCTCTCTTTAAGACGGGGAATATATGACACATGCAGTTAATTTCCACATTAAATTATTGATTGAAAAATATACACATTATCCTATCCTAATCTAAGATTAGGTCAGGTCAAATTTTATTGCTTTTGGCCAAGGGCTTTTGTAAGACTTACAAGGCTAAGAGCAAGTAGAGGGTTATCTTTGGAAAATCAGAACGAGATTCTGAGTGGGAAAATACTTAGCATTTCAGAGGTAATTTCATGAAATTCATCATGAGACTAGCACGTCACTGTGTTGATTTAACTGGAACTTTATAAGATCACTTTAGCAATGGTTTCTGAAACTGCCAAGTTTCATGTATTCATTTGACAATAAATAATTACCCTTTTCTAGATTGATCTGTAATGGATGCAAATTTGAGCTACCTCCAAGAATTCTCTGACATGAGACCAAATAAATACGGCAAAAGAAAAAAGGGAAGAAAAAGTGGGTGATCCTTCAGCTTAGGGATCCAAAAGTAAATATTTGATGGGTTAAAGGTATCTAACAGTATCTACCTTCAAACTTGGACATGGACATGGAATCTGGAAAGAGTTTAATTATTCTGTCAGAGTAAAAAAAAATTTGTATCTGATTAAAAAAAAAAGAAAAACACACACACACAAAAAAAACCCACCAATCTAGCATATAGGGCATATTGAACAAAGTGTTATCCTTTAGATTGGTTTATGAAGAAATGTAGTAAAAATGGTAGCACTAATAGTAGGAAATGTTTACTGAATTTTTTACAATGTGCCAAGCTAAATGGTTTATCTGTATTATCTCATTTAATCCTTTCAACAGTCTTATGAGATAGGATCTATTCTTCTCTTCATTTTGTGGGGGGACATTAAGAAGTTGCCCAAGTTGTACAGCTAATAGGTGATAAAGTCAGAATAAATACATTTCTCCAAACAACATACCCATAACAGCACATTGGACCTCCATTTATGTTAAAACATATACAGGCTTTTATTGCTCTGTAGTAGGTCAGAGCTAACTCATAATCAATAGATTCTTTGTATTTGATTAAGGCTTCTGAAACATAGGCTTGAAATAAGGGAATATCAACCATTCCTAGCACAAAACTGCCAAAGTATCAGAGGACTTCAAGATAGAAAATAATTTAGAACTTACAAAGAATTTTAGGCTATATTTTCTGTAGATCATTTCCATTCCATATGTCCATATCAGAAACAAGTTCAGTTCAGTTCAGTCTCTCAGCTGTGTCTGAGTCTTTGTAACCCCGTGGACTACAGCATGTGAGGCTCCCCTGTCCATCACCAACTCCCAGAGCTTGCTCAAACTCATGGCCATCAAGTCAGTGATGCCATCCAACCATCTCATCTTCTGTCATCCCATTCTCTGAATGGCATGAAAAGCCTTTCAGTCTTTCCCAGCATCAGAGTCCTTTCCAGTGAGACAGTTCTTTGCATCAGGTGGTCAAAGTGCTGGAGCTTCAGCTTCAGCATCAGTCCTTCCAATGAATATGTAGGACTGATCTCCTTTGGGATGGACTGGTTGGATCTCCTTGCTGTCCAAGGGACTCTCAAGAGTCTTCTCCAACATCACAGTTCAAAAGCATCAATTCTTCGGCACTTAGCTTTCTTTATGGTCCAACTCTCACGTCCATACACGACTACTGGAAAAACCATAGCTTTGACTATATGGACCTTTATCAGTAAAGAAATGTTAGACTGGAATAAATTCAGAACCATATTTTAGCAAAGTGCCTAGACGCTTTCTTCAGTGACTATAATTACTGCAACTATTTTCAATATGAACTTTCTAGAAAAAATATTTTATTAAGCTTAAATAGCTACATATTTAAATTTCTTATTGACCAATTAGCTGGTCCACCATAGTATTTTGGGTGTCTTTCTGAAAATTGTAATAAGTGTTTATGGGAGTTTTCTCTCCCTATGTACATTTGTTATTTATCTTTCCTCCATCTGTTTTCTTTGAGACATTCTGTTAAATCTATATTCCTATTATGAATTAACAGAGGTTTACATTGCTAGTGAATTAGGATAAAGACACCTGTGGAAATGATGGGAGCTTTTATGTAGACCTGCCAGGGATACTCTCCTGTATTATCTTTGTGGTAGAGGAAGACAGCAATCAGATTCTTTATTCTCAAAAACTACATTTAATTCACAGACTCATTTTCACAAATAAAACAGGGAAGGGAGTCAGAAAAACTAAGATTAGATGTTTGGGTTATCAAAAGCTTTCATTTCTTTTACAACTTTGAAAATATAAAAAAGTAAAGACAGAACTAAACTATGGTGTAGTCTCTAGTATTGACATCCTTCCTGGTTACAAACATAACCAGTTTCTGAAAGATCAGCATAACAGATTCTGTGGAGGCAGTTAAACTGATACAAAACTTCTCCACTTCAGACTGGGTTTGAAGGAATTAAAAAGGACTAATAACTAATAGCTGGGGGTTGGGAGGAAGTCATGAGATCATGTTACTTAGAAATAGTGAAGCTAAGTGCTTTTAAGGTGTTGTTTTGGGTTTTGTTTTAATTTGCATCATATAACTTATTTCTTCTTCCTATGAGATTCCAAAGAAGGAACTGGGTTGCAATAAACTTTAAATCTCACCCAGGGAAAATGTACACTTAGAAGACAGAGTAGACATCTTTTCCCCAATTCCTCCTGCTAAATACAACTAAAAACACTAGATACCCTATATAGAAAAAGCATAAGAAGATCCTGAAAGAAAAGAAGGCAGACTGTCTAAGAACTTTGAGACTCAAGAACCACACAGAAGTCACTTCCCTGGGTTTTCCTTTGCCTTATCTATTCAGGACTTGGAGCTAAAGAAGCCAGAACTATTGGTTGCAGACCAAAAAAAAAAAAAAAAAGCCTAACAAAAGCTCTCTCTAGCCAAAGAACCAGGAAAGGGGCAGATTAGCAAGACAGAAAAACGTTAGACAATAATGGCTCTACTCCAGCCAGATACCATAGGAAAAAACTGTGACCCCCATCCCCAGCCTTGGCAATAAAGGCCAAGAGGGGAACCCAGACTCCCCCATTGCCAGACTCTAATGAAGAAGCCACACACTTCTGCCAGGGTAGTGTCAGAGAAAACCAAAGAGAAATTTCATCCCTGCTGGTCTGTAACAAGGTCCCCTTTTCTTCCGGGGTGGAGTCAGGAGAGGTCTAGTGAAATGTGGGAAATTTCACCATTGTTCATTGTTAACAAAGTCACCCTGAAGCTGGAACATCCACCCTGCCCAGCCGTAATGACGATGGTGACCCCCTCTCCTCCGCTATTAGTGGAGGCCAAGTGGGAAAACTGGAGTTCCAGCAGTTAGAGGGAGTTCCCTGCTTCCCCTGCTGGAGTGATATCCGAGAAAGCCAGCTCAAATAGAAGTTTAAAAAATACCCCAAGTCTCATCAAATAATACAAAAATGTCTAGTCATCATTTGAAAATCACTCACTGAAAGAAAGAAATCTATCGGTAGGTGTCAGGACACCAGAGATGAAGAGTTTTCTGACAGTGTCTACTTCAGCAGTGATGTTTCAAAGGCAAGTACAAAGATGCTTGGCACAAACAAAAAACAGAAATTCTAAAGCAAAATAATAGGAAGTCTTAGCAAAGAAATAGAAGATGTATAGAAGAATTAAATGCAAACTGTACAACTGAAAAATGCAATTATAGAAATACAAAGCTCAGTGGATGTGCTTAACAGCAGAATGGAGTGGGCAGAGGGGGAAAGAGTTAGTCACCTAGAAGACAGAACAATAGTAATTACCCAGTTTGAAAAGCAAGTTGAAAACAGACTGAAAAAAAAATAATAGTCTCAAAGACCAGTGGGATTATAATGAAAGATCTAATATTTATGTTCTTAGAGTAATAGAAAGGGGGAGGGGGGAAGGGCATTGCTGAAAAAGCACTAAAAGAAATAATGACGGAAAACGTCCCAACTCTGGCGAAGGATGGAAATCTGTATTCAAGTAGCTAAGCTACCCAAACGAGATCAACCAAAAGAAATCCATACCACATGACAGTCAAGTTTCTGAAAACTAAAGACAAAGGAAAACAACTCTTGAAATCACTAAGAACAAATACATTCAAATGACACTGGATTTCTCACCAGAAACCATGGACTTCAGACAGAGGTGGAATAATAATTTTCAATGATGAAAGAAAAGAACTGACGACTCAGAATCCTATACCCAGCAAAATTACTTATCAAAGATTTTCTTGGTAGATTTAGACAATGCTGTTTCAAATTTATATTGACAGGCAAAGAAATTAAAATAGCTACAATAATTCTCCCAGAACTAATTAGTGAAGGGTAGAAGGGATTAGTCTACCCAATTCCAAGATTTCTTGTATAGCTGCCATAATCAAGACTGTGCTTTTGTTGGTGGAAGGACAGACACAAAGATCAGTGGAACAGAAAAGACCCCAGAATTAGAGTCACACAAATAGGCTCAACTGATTTTTTGACAAAGGTGCGAAAGCAACTCAGTAGAGGGGAGATAATGTTTTCAAAAAATAGTGCTAGAGAAATTGGATGTCCACAGAGGGAGAAAAAAGAAACGTTACTCTAGGATTCAAACCTTGTTCAAAAATTAAGGTGAAGTGAAACATGGACTTAAATATGGGAAGGAATAGAAAAAATTAAACCTATTTTAATTTGTGGACATCACGAGCAACTTTTTATTTCCTTTAAATCTTATGTTCCTTATTTTAAAAAATAAATATTTTCTTCAAAGCTGTAGAAAAAGTCAATGAATGATATGATTTTCATAATGATTATAAAACTCTTTTTAAGAATGCCTAAAATATTAGGTATTTCTACAGAAAGAACGATGGGCTTCCCTGGTAGCTCAGTCGATAAAGAATCTGCCTGCAGTGCAGCAGACCCAGGTTCAATCCCTGGGTCAGGAAGATCCCCTAGAGAAGGAAATGGCAACCACTCCAGTATCCTTGCCTGAAAAATGCCATGGACAGAGAAGCCTAGCGGGCTGCAGTCCATGGGGTCACAAAGAGTCAGAGATGACTGAGCAACTAACTCTAGCTAACTAACTAACTATGGAAAGAATGATAGTCTCATTTACTTAAAAGCTTCTTCCTAGGGGCTTGTGAATAAATCCCTATCCTAACAACTCTATGATGAAGAGAGCTCTACAGAAGTTTATCAGTATCTCTTTCAATGAGATTCAAATAGCTCCTTCATGACCTTGCTTTTCCTCCTTCCTCCTTACAGCAAGTTATCGACAAATAACTAAATCATGTCCTCTCTCCTATTATGCCTGTTTTTTTTCCTAAAACATGAGTTTAATGAAGGAGGAACAAGTATTATTTTTTAAATATAAGCAATCACAATTCCCTTCCTCAGTCTTTGAATTTGTTCTCAGTTCCTCTGCTTGTTAGCTGTGTGACCCTGTTGTTCAGTCACTAAGACATGTCTGACTCTTTGCAGCCCAAAGGACTGCAGCATGCCAGGCTTCCCTGTCCTTCACTATCTCCTGGAGTTTGCTCTAATTCATGTCCATTGAGTTGGTGATGTCATCCAGCAATCTCATCCTCTGTCACCCACTTCTCCTCTTGCCCTCAATCTTTCCCAGCATCAGGGTCTTTTCCAAAGAGTCAGCTCTTTCACTTTCATCAAGAGCCACTTTCTGCCATTAGAGTGGTATCATCTGCATATCTGAGGTTGTTGATATTTCTCCCTGCAATTTTGACTTCAGCTTGTGAGTCATCCAGCTTGGCGTTTCACATGATGTACTCTGCATAGAAGTTAAATAAACAAGGTGACAACGTACAGCCTTGATGTACTCCTTTTCCAGTTTTGAACCAGTCCCTTGTTCCATGTCCAGTTCTAACTGTTGCTTTTTGACCTGCATACAGGTTTCTCAGGAGGCAGGTAAGGTGGTCTGGTATTCCTGCCTCTTTAAGACTTTTCCACAGTTTGTTGTGATCTACACAATTAAAGGCTTTAGTGTAGTCAACGATGCAGAAGTAGATGTTTTTCTGGAATTCCCTTGATTTCTCTATGATCCAGTGGAGGTTGGCAATTTGATCTCTTGTTCTTCTGCCTTTTCTAAATCCAGCTTGTACCTCTGGAAGTTCTCAGTTCATGTACTATTGAGATCTAGCTTGAAGGATTTTGAGCATTATCTTGCTAGCAGGTGAGATGAGCTCAACTGTTCTGTAGTTTGAACAATTTCTGGAATTGCCTTTCTTTGTGGTTGGAACGAAAACTGACCTTTCCAGTCCTGTGGCCATTGCTGAGTTTTCCAAATTTGTTGGCATATTTAACAGTATCATCTTTTAGAATTTCAAATAGTTCAGCTGGAATTCCATCAGCTCCATTAGTTTTGTGTGTAGTAATACTTCCAACTGCCTACTTGACATCACACTCCAGGATGTCTGGCTCTAGGTGAGTGACCACACCATTATGGTTATCCGGGTCAGGAAGAACTTTTCTCCTGGTGGCCCAGACAGTAAAGAATCCACCTGCAATGCAGGAGACCTGGGTTTGATCCCCGGATTGGGAAGATCCCCTGGAGGAGGGCATGGTAACCCACTCCAGTACTCTTGCCTGGAAAATCCCATGGACAGAGGAGCCTGGTGGGCTACAGTCCATGGGGTTGCAAAGAGTCAGACATGACTGATGACTAAGCACATGCAAACAAGAACTTTTCTGTCTACTTCTTCTATGTATTCTTGCCACCTCTTCTTAATCTCTTCTGCTTCTGTTAGGTCTTTGCTGTTCAGTCCTTTATTGTGCCCATATTTGCATGAAATATTTCCTTGGTATCTCCAATTTTCTTGATGAGATCTCTAGTTTTTCCTGTTCTATTGTTTTCCTCTATTTCTTTGCATTGTTCACTTAAGAGGGGTTTCTTATATCTCATTGCTCTTCTCTGGAATGCTGCATTCAGTTGGGTATATCTTTCTCTTTCTCCTTTGCCCTTCACTTCTCTTCTTTTCTCAGCTATTTGTAAGGCCTCCTCAGACAACCACTTTGCCTTCTTGCATTTCTTTTTCTTTGGGATGGTTTTGATCACCACCACCTATTATAATGTTATGAACCTCTGTCCATAGTTCTTCAGGCCTTCTGTCTACCAAATCTAATCCCTTGAAGCTATTTGTCACCTCCACTGATTTAGGTCATACCTGAATGGTCTAGTAGTTTTCCCTACTTTCTTCATTTTAAGCCTGAATTTTGCAATAAGAAGCTCATGATCTGAGCCACTGTGGTGTTGGAGAAGACTCTTGAGAGTCCCTTGGACTGCAAGGAGAGCCAACCAGTCCATCCTAAAGGAAATCAACCCTGAATATTCATTGGAAGGACTGATGTTGAAGTTGAAGCTCCAGTACTTTGGCCACCTGATGCAAAGAGCTGACTCTTTGAAAAGACCCTGATCATGGGAATGATTGAAGGCAGGAGGAGAAGGGGATGACAGAGAATGAGATGGTTGGATGACATCACCAACTCAGTGGACATGAGTTTGAGTAAACTTCAGAAGTTGGTGATGGACAGGGAGGCCTGGTGTGCTGCAGTCCATGGGGTCACAAAAAGTCAGACATGACTGAGCAACTGAACTGAATTGAACTGGTCTGAGCCACAGTCAGCTCAGGTATTGTTTTTGCTGACTGTATAGAGCTTCTCCATCTTCCCCTACAAAGAATATGATGAAACTGATTTCAGTATTGACCATTTGGTAATGTATGGACACACCATGGACACATGGGTGTAGAGTAATCTCTTGTGTTGTAGGAAGAGAGTGTTTGCTATGACCAGTATGTTCTCTTTGCAAATTTCTGTTAGCATTTGCCCTGCTTCATTTTGCACTACAAGGCCAAACTTTCCTGTTACTTCACGTATCTCTTGACTTCCTACTTTTGCCTTCCAGTCCCCTGTGATGAAAAGGACATCTTTTTGGTGTTAGTTCTAGAAGGTGTTTTAGGTCTTCAGAGAACCATTCAACTTCAGCTTCTTTAGCACTAGTGGTCGGGGCATAGACTTGGATTACTGTGATGTTGAATAGTTTGCCTTGGAAACGAACCAAGATCATTCTGTCATTTTTGAGAGCGCACCCAAGTACTGCATTTCAGACTCTTTTGTTGGCTAGGAGGGCTACTCCACTTTTTCTAAGTGATTCTTGCCTACAATAGTAGATATAATGCTCATCTGAATTAAATTTTGAGCAAGTACTTAATTCCTCTGGCCTCAGTTTCTTCCTAAAGTAGGAAAGCAATGGTTGTGCTATTTTCAGTCATAAAATCGATCCACAATTATTTCAATGATATACAGTCTAAAATAACTGAAAGCACAATAACTATTAAGGAGAAGAAAAGTTGAGCCAGTTTTGAGAGGTGAAGACCCAAAGGACATTTTCTTTGCCCTGAGGCATCTGCTTGTTATCACCAGAGAGCTGTTAGAATTCTCCAGGCTTCCCAGGTGGCTCAGTGGTAAAGAACCTGCCTGCCAGTGCAGGAGACACCAGAGACACGGGTTTGATCCTGGGTGGGAAGATCCCCTGGAGGAGGAAATGGCAACCTGCTCCAGTGTTCTTGCGGGGGAGAATCCCACAGACAGAGGAGCCTGGCGGGCTACCATCCATGGGATCACAAAGAGTCAGACCCAACCGAGCACACACGTTAGAATTCTCCAAAGTCCACGTCTTTTCTTTCTCCAAGAAGTTAGGTCTTAAGATAGCTTTGTCCCAAAGGAGAAAGGGCACTTCCTTATAGGCTTCACCTTTCCTACATGACTGTTTTCTTGAATCAGAATATACTTTGTTTGGTTTTTTAGTCAGGGAGAGAGAATATAATTTCTTGCTAATTCTATCTCAGTGATTTTCACTTGAATAGTTTTAACTTCCCAACAGAAATGGTTTGCTAAAACTTCCCCATGATTTCTAAGTAAAGATATTCTTTTAAATGATACCTATCTTTCTTTTCTGATATTATTCTTCCATGTTTAAACAGTCCAATCTACCTAACACTGTGGTAGTAATTTCTTTGTTAATTAATAAAGCTAAGGAATGTATTTGTGTTGGCTGGATGTTCTTTAAGATCAGAGGATAAAGATTTGGACTTAAGGATCTTTCGCTCATATCCTCTGATCTAATTCTGGAAAATCAAAACCCAGTCAAAGTTAGCAAAAGGATTGGAATATCTTTAATGGTCTTAAGAGATGACCCTTTGTTTTAAAACATTAAAACAGAGTGAAAAAAAGGATAAAATTAAAGATTTTAAGGTATAAATATAAAAATATATAAAATCAATTTTAGAAAAGAGTTTTACTTAAAATGGTGATGTTGTGAGAGCCAAAATACAGCAATAAAATAGTAAAATACTAGGAGCCACATAAGATATGCATAGTACATAATGAAAGAAAAATCCAGGATCCTGGAATTTAATAACCAAAGAAAAGCAGAGATCATGTGGACCAACTTAATCTTTTAAAACTATGGAAACCGAGACCCAGAGAGGTGAAGAGACTTGCTGAAGGTACAAAACTATCTGGCAGAGCCAAGATAAAAGTCCTAGATTCCTCCTCCTAATTCACTATTATTTTGCCCATAGCATATTACTTCCCAAGAAAAAAATCACCAGAAATCACACAGAGGTCTGAAGCCTCAGCTAGGAACTTCAGGGGTTAAGGCGCCTGGCCCATAATCTGAGCAATTTGTAGAACTGAGGTGAGATTTCTTGAGTTTGCAGAGGTTGAGAATTCTCAACAAAAGGAGCCTGTTTAATTCTGATCCCCTTGGGATTAGAGTAAAATGCTGAGAGCCCTTAGATGCTTGCTACTTCTGCTGACATCAGAAGTTTACATCTCAGGCCTCAGATTCTTGCATTTCTAACTGGTATGGATCATGGTAACCAATACATCAGGTCAGAATCTCCAGACAGTTGGTCAACCCTCAATCAATGCACAGGACTAGCCCACTGGCCTTCCCTCTCCAGAACTTGAAAAAGAAACAGAAATGTAAGAGATTGATTTTCCTCTTTATGTAGTTTCTCTCAAGTACAACCAGCTTTAAGTGGTGATGACATGGGTCCATCCTCCTTAACATATAGACAATATTTTCACAACCTGGTCCCAACATTCCCTTCCATCTGCATCTCCCACCTCTTATCATCTTGCATTCTAAAGCCAAAACTACAGAGCAGCTCGCCTTACCCTGGGTTCGTCATACAACCTCATGCCTTCATGCACTTTCACATGCTGTTCCCTCTGTAAGACATGCCCTCCCACCTTCTCCCAACATCTAGACTGAACAAATAGACAGCTGGATGGATGAACGAATGGCAAATAAATGAGAGAATGAATAAATATAATTTGAGAAGCACCAGAAAAACCTGCCATCTTAAAGCAGCTCCAGCCCCCACTCAAAAAATTAAAATTAAGCCTCTATTATTTGAATAGTCTCAGCTTCCTTCTTGTATCACGCCAGTGTTGTTATAGTCAACCACGAGGTGTTTATATAGTTTAAATAATGATTATGATATTGCAGTTGGAGTCTTGAGCACAAAAGATGTGACATTATACCTACGGTGCATGTGGTTGGGCATAACCCTGGGTATTTCCATGGGAGTGCAGCATATACCTGTAACCCATTATGTTTCCAGTAGAGGAAACAAGTTTGGAAACTTTGTAGTAGCAATAATGCCCTACATTATTATCTTTTGATAAAAACACTTTGGGGGAAAAACGAATAATCAAAATATATAAGTGAAAATAGTCTCACCGCATGTCTTTACACTGTTAGCCATCATTCATACTTTGATGTAAAGCAATTTATTATTAGACGTGCCTTTAATTTTTATTAGATGTTGAACTTCCTCTGTGACAGCTGGGTTCAGAATTTGGATGATGGGAGAAGACAAGGTGGTAATTTTGGAAGCTTGGCACAGTGGTGCAAGAGAGTAGCCTTATTTGGAGGAATGGGATAACTCAGTGAGGAACATACAGACATTGCTCTGGGTGAACAGGAGAGAGAGACCCAGGAAAAGGGGAGTTAGAAGGCCCTAAGGAGAATTCTAAATTGTTTCACAATCTTCATCCTTTCCTTCCTTTGATGCACATTCAATGAACAGGGCACAATCCCAAGAAAAATGGAACTCAGGCTCTAGAAGACTGGTTCTAAACAACTTTGATATCATTCTCCCTTAGAAAACCTCGTGGACACAATGGCTTTGCCTGCCCAGGAAAAACACAGAACAAAACAAACCAAAAAATGCACTTATTCGTATACCCAGTATATTTTATCTATAACTTCTGGACTTTCATAGACACTGTGAAGCCAAGACTTGTAGATTTTATAGTAGTCCATTAACTTTAGGTTAAGGACTCCATGGCTGGTTAATATTTGCAGACTGTTCCAAAGTTTGGCAAGTATTTTTCATATCATTATGTCATTTAACAAGCCAGTTCACCAGGCATTCTGTCATCTTACTCATGAGGAAATAGTACATCAGCCTGGTTTTTCAGAGAATATCCTCTATCACTATCCATATGGAAAATACCTAGAGGAAAAGCCAGGAGCTGGTACCAGTGGTTGCCTCTGGGAAGCAAGTTAAGGAAGAATATAACTTTCTGTAGTGTTTGTATATTTTCTGTGTGTGATGTCACTTAAAAAAAATACTAAAGATATCAGATCTCCTACTTTAAACTTGCATTTTTATCCATTTCAATAGGTGGAAAACTTAGAAAAATCAGATATTTTCAATGTCTTCTGAAAATGAAAGCTTTTATTACAAATTTATAGATCATTTTAAAATCACTTATCTCCCAACACTAGTCAGATCATTTATAGGTAAATAATACATTTTAAAAGTAAATATCTTTGCAGCATGGTGAGGTGGTATCTCGCAAATATGTCACTTATATATGTAACAATTAAATGTTTTATTGGGTGTCCTTGGCTTTTTACTTGCAAATTAGTTTTCAGTAGAATTATTGGACTGTGAAGTTTTATGCCAGACTTTTTGATACAGTAAATACTAAAATAAGTAAAATTTCTCTTCCTTCTCCAGTCTCAGGCAGCATTTAGCCAAACCTCCCTAACTCCAACACACATGCATTTTTAACCATTTCTTCTCTTTGTGTGCTATTAAAATTTTTAATAACTAAAAATTAACTAAAAAAGTAACTAAATAATCAGTTCATCGTACATGCTATTTAAAAATCAAAACCCTGAATCATGAGATGCTTATTACTTTTCTATTTTAAAGCTTAAAGAAATAAAATAAGTGGTAGGACATTTTTAAACAAATAGTGATGATGAATACCTTGATGTGACACTTTACCATTCAAAACGATTCAAAATAAATTGAGTGGTGATCATTAAGATGCCGGAAACACTTAATTTCAGCTGTGACCCAACTCCAGTAGGTTTTGCAGTTTCTATTAAAATGGAAGAATCTAGTCCCTAAAGGGGAAAGCTAAAGCCGTGTAATTGTTTTTGGCTTCTGACTGGACTTGCATTTACTGCTGGAGCTCAGTGGCAGAACTGGTGATGCAATTGTGAACTTGAAGAAGAGCCACAGGGAGAGACACGTTCCAGGTCTGGAGCTGCAGGCTCCCAGAGGCCTGGTCCTCGCCTACGAGGGTGAAAGCAACAGCGTGTTTGAACAGCAGCAATTATATGACGTGGTTCAAGCATCTGTCAGCACCATTCACCAGTTACTCCGAGGAGATTCATCTTAGTAACTGAGTCGAAATGAGGTGGGTGGGGGGAGGGGGAAGAACTGTATAGAAAGGTCACAGTTCTCAGGCATGCCAGACCTTCATGGGAAATCTAAGTTATCCAGGCACAGTGTTGGTAGTGAATGAGTGGGCAGACACTCCAAATATTATAAACCATAGGCCCTCCGGAAAAGAAAGAGTTTGGGGGCCATGTGTAACACAGGCATGTGGTGTCTGTAAGAACGAAGTCAGAAATTCTGCAGCTGAGTTGTAATACCGGCACGTACTAGCTGTGTGAAAGTCAGTGAAACATTCTCAGGAATTAGCTCTCTTACTTAAGATGTAAGAATAAGCAGCGTCTGGGAGATCTAAATGCCTCTCATTACTCTCCTTGCACCAACACTGGTCATCAAGTTAAAACATGAGCTGATCATGTCATTCCCCTGCTCATTAACCTTCACTGGCCCCCAAGAGATAAAATCCAACCCTCAGCACTGCATCAAGGACTTTCACGTATCAGCCCATCCCTCAGCCCCCACATCCTTCTTTCCTCTGCTGTGACTTATCATGCTCAACTCTTTCAACCCTCAATTTCTCCCCCTGGAATGCCCTTCTCTGTGTGGCAAAATCCCACTTAATCTTCAAAACCCAGACCAAATATCACCTTCCTTTATTCCACCCCCTCCTAGCTTTGACGGTCCTTAGAACTTCAACAACATTTTGTTCACCTGCAAGATCACATCTTACTGTAGTTGCCTGTATCTTTATCCATCTGCCCATTGGTTTGTGAGTCCTAGGGCAAGGGTGATGTCTTATTCCTGTGTATATCCCCATCACCCAGCACAGTGCCTTCCAATCTTAAAGATGCTCAAAGAATTATGTAATCGTATATGGAAATGCGAATACATGAAGGCGTTTTGAAACTGGAAACTGTGATTAGCATTAGTAAAGGTGAAGAGGGAATCCCAGGCGGCACTAGTGGTAAAGAGGCTGCCTGCCAGTACAGGAGACTTAAGAGATGCAGGTTCAATCCTTGGGTTGGGGAGATCCCCTGAAGGAGGGCACAGCAACCCCTCCAATATTCTTGCTTGGAGAATCCCATGGGCAGAGGAGCCTGGTGGCCTAGAGTTCATAGGGCCTCAAAGAGTCAGACACGACTAAAGTGACTTAGCATCCACTCATGCACAATGGTGAAGAATCTGAACAATAAGGAGAATTTGGCCCCAGAATTTTCTATCAGAACACTTCTTATTCTAGATGCCACACTTTTTCCCACAACCCTGCAGAGGAATGGGTGGGTGCACAAGCAGATGAGCCCCTTGGTGTTACAAGGCACGGCACACCCTAATAATTGTGGGACAGAGTTGGTCCATGGAACAATACCTTCATCTGACAGGTAATTGAAGATTCAGAAGGAATCTCTCCGATTTTCTCAAAATTAAAACTCACAGATCTGTGTAGTTCTATGTTTTCCTCTCTACAGCCACTGTTTCCGTCACCTCTCAGTACATGCTAAAGTTTCATTTAGCTATAAGGGAAAGAGGCACTGGATTTTTGAGACCAGACAGACACAGGTTTGAAATCTGACCCTCCCATTCATTCCCAGTGTGTGGCCTTGGCCAGTGTACTCAGTCTTGAAGAGTCTTTGACCTCACCTCTAAAATGAGAAAAATGCATAAGGCTTGTGGAAGTCAAATGAGAAAAATGTGGAAGAAGGTATTGCAAACTAAAAATGTTTTGGAACTGTAAGTTCTTATTCTCCTGATGAGAAGTAGACTTATCAGCCACATGCTCACCTTCTTTTGTTACTTCTTCTCCCATTTCTCTCTCTGGGATTCTTTGCAGAGGACCCACAGTATGGATATACATCTCAATGGGCTTGGGTCTGGTTTTGCATAGAGGAGTATTTGCTCCAACGCCCAGTAAGTGTGATCTACTTTCTTCTCTGCAAAGGAGAACTTTTGCAAGGGAAATAACAATTTCAGCAGCCCCTGTGGTAACAAAGCATTTCTTTGATCTCTTGCCACTATCTGAGTGTTGTTTGGAAAGCTACTTAAGGATGAAAGTATCCTCCAAGAAACCTACTGTCAAAGAAGATTTCAGCTCACCTCAAATTCAACCAGCTCTTGAGGTTTTGCATGTGGAAAAATGAGATGGGGACAGCTACATAAGTATTGAATGAGCAATGAGATGTCAATGTTTTTATTACTGCTTGCAACTGAACTCTGAGTCAAGCTGAGACTCATTAAATATACCTGAAGGGAGAGCATGGTTTTTGATATGACTAGGATATTTGATTTGGAAATTTTTAAGTATACCGTGTTGCTAATAGCTCTTAGTTTAAAAAAAAAAAAAATAGAATAGAACTCCAGTATTCACCATTTCATATGAGAGTTTGAAATGCCAAATATTTGAATTTATATAAAAATTTGGCTCATAAATGTCTCAGTGAATAGGAAAAGGTATATCGTTGTAGCTAACGAGAAGTCAGGCAATGTCCTCCTCTTTACAAAGGGCAAGATAATGCCAGCCCGGAGCTGGTAGCCTGTCTCACATGAATCACAGCACTAGTAGAATCTTTCTGGTCTCCCTGACTACAGCCTTGCCTCTCTCCAGTTTTTCTCCCATAAACCATAATAGAGGGCTTTCTAAAATGTAAATCTGATCATATGAAGGCCTGATCTTTCAATAGGTACAAAATGCCTTCAAAATAATGTTGATACTTGTTACCATGATGAGCTCCTGCCTCCCTATGGAATCTCATCACTGATTAAAGTCACACTCTCATCCCATGCACCTCTTCTCTTCTCCATAACTGCCCTGCCATCCCCTGACCAGCTGTGATTCTGTGTCTCTGCATACCCAGAAGCTTCTGCTAGAATGCCTTTAACACATCCTTCAGGAATCTGCCCAGAGCCAGTTTGTCCAGAAAGTTATTCCTAACCACCCTCTCCTCAGATTTCTGAGGGTACCCCCCTCTAAGCCTGCCTCTATGTCAGCACTCATTGCATTATAACTTATCGGCTTGTCTTTCTCCCCCATTGAACTGTAATTATCTTGAGTTTTAAGATTAGGCTTCTTCACATTCATATCCCCAGCACTTTACATCATCTGGTGTCTAACAGGGCAGCACTGAAAGTCTTGTCAATCAGCCAAACAGTACTAGATTGAAAGTTGAACTTGATTTATTATCCCAAATATGTCAGCAATTATCATGGTGTTGGGTGTTGGACAAATAGATACAAAATTCAATAAACTCAACTATATTTATTGAGATACAATTACGTATGTATCCTTCTAATCAAGCCACATAATTCTTTTTCTCACCGTCTATGGGCCAGGTATCTTACTATGGATTTAAATATTGCCAATGGCTTTCCTTCCCTGCCTTATTATCTATATTAAAATAGATAAAAGGGTTTTCAAACTCTGGAGAGCTTTATCATCCCTACAAGTGGATGACCTCTTTTGAATGTTTGCAAAATAACAGTCTTGTTCCTCATTTTTAACTGTGAACATGGAAAAAATCTCTATTAAATAAATCATTGCAATCATTCATTTCCGACATCTTTATGGGAAACCCACTAAGTTCCATTTGTCCCCGAGGGCCAAGATAAAAGGCGTGGGTGAATCTGCCAGTTAAGCAGATGAGCTGTAAAACACTCAGCACATATTTTAAGTCCAAGCTACTGGTTCAAATATGTTTTGTAAGTATTGAAAACTTACAGATATCACGTATAAGTAGAAATGTTGAAACCAAAGACAACAAACAAAATAAAGATAACTAGAGCACTACCTCCAAGGAAAGGGATTATGCCCTTCAAATAGCTCCATCTAGGATTCTATGGAATACATTCTACATTGTGATGTATAACTTTTCAGAGGGAGCTGTGGGGGGAAAAAATACGTGTATGTTTCTTACAATATGAAGGGGTTTCTTTAATATTCTGAAGCCCATTTGGGATTTCTGGAACTCAAGCAAAGAATCCCTCTTTGAGCATATTGAGGTTCATGCCCTCATCATCAGCTAGTCTGATCCTCCACATAGAAGCAGAATCTGAGTCTGGGAATGGGGGACAGGGCTCTTTGTCTCCCTCAGAATCTCTGAAGGGCTTATTCTTGCCTTAAAATCTAAAACTGAATTTTTCAGGATCAATACAGGCACCTTGTTGAGTAATTCACAGTAGAATGTGAAAACAAATACGGAAGGGAAGTACCCCAAACACACATTCCCCTTGGTGAGATACAAAGGAAGGAGGACTGTGGTTAGCTGCCCTAAAGTGGTCTTATTCTTCCTTTTCTTTCTTCCTTTCCTCCCTCCTTTCATCCTTCCTCCTTTCCTTCCTTCTTTTTCTTTCCTCCTTTCTTCTTTTAAATTTTGTTTCTTTTTGACTGTGCTGCGTCTTCACTGCTGTATGCAGGCTTTTCTCTAGTTGCGGTGCACAGGCTTCTCATTTTGGTAGCCTTTCCTGTTGCAAAACACAGGCTTTAGGGCACAGGGGCTTCAGTAGCTGTGGCTCAGTGTTTAGTTGCTCCAGGGCATGTGGAATTTGCATTTGCAGGTCAATTCTTAATCACTGGCCCACCAGGGAAGTCCTCTTTCTCCCTCTCTTTCTCTCTCTCTTTTGTTTTTTCTTTTCCTCCCTTCTTTCCACTATCTTCTGCTGCTGCTAAGTCGCTTCAGTCGTGTCCGACTCTGTGCCACCCCATAGACGGCAGCCCACCAGGCTCCCCCATCCCTGGGATTCTTCAGGCAAGAACACTGGAGTGGGTTGCCATTTCCTTCTCCAATGCATGAAAGTGAAAAGTGAAAGTGAAGTCGCTCAGTCGTGTCCGACTCTAGCGACCCCACGGACTGCAGCCCACCAGGCTCCTCCGTCCATGGGATTTTCCAGGCAAGAGTACTGGAATGGGGTGCCATTGCCTTCTCCACTATCTTCAGTCCCTCTTAAACCACAAACAAGGAAATCACAGGATTGGAGACAAGGCTGGCCTTTGGGGAAACGAGACAGAGCTGCCAACCTGGAGCCCTGTCTTAGGTTCACACACTGGAAGTCAAATATTATAAGCACTTTCTACAAACTCTTCACAGCTGGGGCTTTCTCTAGCTTAAAAGACTTCAACATGGCTGTTAGTCCATTTATCACTTTCTCCTCATATGGGCTTGGGAGGAAGACAAACAGACAGAGGTTCAAATCCATATATAGCTTATATGTGCTGATAAGCTATATATCCTTAAGCTATTTATTCTTTGGGGTCTCAGTTTTCTCATTTGTAAAATGAGACAAATATTATCTGTGATACAGGATCATAGATACTCCAATAAATCAAAGTACTCCAATAAATATTAATAAATATCTTCCCAGTGTCCTCCAAAGATCACTGGGCATTAGCTTCCTCATAAACCATCATCTCTTTATGTCTAATTCAGGATTTTCTTTTTACCTTTTTGTGTGTGTGTGTAGCATTTTGCACATGCAATATTTTAAAAGGCAATCCATAACCTTTTGAAAAATAATTGGAGCAATTTTCATAGGAAAAACTGCCAACACATCTTTTGCCAATGTTTTTTTCCCATAATTAGAAAACACTGAGCCTAACTCACCATCAATGAAAAATACTCTTTCTTGGGGCACTTAAGGTACCTATAGCTACTGCTCTCTGAGAAATATGCTAGAATTCATGGCCCCTCATTAAAATGTGCCCCCAAACAATGCACTGTAGATAAGGTAGAAAAAGATGCTGTACACATTTTATTATTTCTTGGGGTCCAGCTGACAACAGGTGTTTTCTCGCTTTGACTCAGGAGGAAAAGGAAATAAGTGTCTGGCACTTTATTCAGTTAACAGCTATTTTTGAAACTATTATTATTATTCCATACAGGACACAATGTTGGTCACGATGGGGGATACAAAAATGAGTCAGATACAATGTCTTCCCTGAAGAAAATTAAGGGAAAAGTCATTTAACATGGTTTTTTGAATGCCCCCAGTGTGCAGATCCTCTTTTAGGCCCTGGGGATACAGTCGGGGAAAAACAGACAAAACATGAAGCTCGTATTTCTTGAATAAACACATAAATTTAAACAAGATGATTTTAGATAATGATAAGAACCCTAAGAAGGCAAAAGCAACCCACTCCAGTGTTCTTGCCTGGAGAATCCCATGGACGGAGAAGCCTGGTAGGCTGCAGTCCATGGGGTCGCACAGAGTCGGACACGACTGAAGCGACTTAGCAGCAGCAGCAGCAAGAACCCTAAAGAAAGAAAGATAATGTACTGGAGAGAGATGCCGATGAGCTTGGGAGAAATAACTTAGTAACTGAGAGAAAGAGAGTGCAGATGAAGCAAAATGGGTAGAAAGTAGGACAGGGGATTCCAAAGAAGTAGGCAGGCGCCAGATCATGACTCCTTGTAGACGAGAGGTCTACAAATTCTTTCTATAAAGGATCAGATAGTAAATATTTCAGGCTTTGCAGGCCATATGGTCTCTATTGCAACTATTCAAATCTGCCATTGAGACAATATGTAAAAGAATGAGCAGGGGTTGTGTTCCAATAAAATCTTATTTATGGATACTGAAATGTGAATTTCATATAATTTTCACAACTTACAGTACATTTTGATGCTTTTTTCAGTATAAAAACCATTCTTAGCTCACAGAACAAAAACAGGTGGCAGGCTGGATTTGGCCCACAGGGTCTCAGTTTGCCAACCCCTGTTGTAGACTACGTTAAGGTGTTTAGATTTCATAAGGTTATAAGGTTTCAATGAAGGAGAGTATTGTGATATTATTTATGTTTCAAAGAGACTGTTCTGGCTTCAGTAGACTAGGGGAAGGGGGAGCGGGTGTGAACAGAGGGAGAGACCGTCTGGTTCAGCTCTGAGACTGTCCTAGGAGTTCCAGTGTGAAATGGTGCTAGCTTGGATGAAGGTGATAATAATTGAGTTTAAAAAAATTAAAAGGAGAAAAACTTGAAATATGTTGTGCAGCTCGAGTTGAACATGCAGTCCATGAATCATTCTAATACAAAATAGAGAGCATTAATGTCAGAAAGAAGGACAGATAAAATTACTCTGAGGAAGCAGGAAGAAGGACCAAGGTTGAAGGAGCATGAGCCTTTCACTCAAGTAGGTTTTGATAAAGGAGATGGGAGACGCTTCAGGCTGGAAAGACAACTTGTTTCCTGAGAGTTGGCATGGTGATGGAGTAAGCACATTGGTCCGAGACACACTTGATCTCCCTGTATCTCCTGTCATTATCTAAAAAAAATAGACGATAATATTAAAGTGTAAGCTTCTTAAGACTAGGGGCCATGGCACTTGTTTTCTATATACACACAACCTAACTGAACAGTAATCTAATATCTATTCAATAAATATTTATTGACCTACTGCAATGCAGAAGACCTGGGTTCGATTCCTGGGTTGGGAAGATCCCCTGGAGAAGGAAATGGCAACCCACTCCAGTATTCTTGCCTGAAAAAATCCCATGTACAGAGGAGCCTGGCAGGCCACAATCCATGGGGTCACAAGCATTGGACACGACTTAGCAACTAGAGAGAGAGAGAGACCTACTATAAAGTAGTGAAGTGTTATTCACTTAGTCATGTCTGACTCTTTCAGACCCTGTGGACTATAGTTCACCAGGCTCCTCTGGCCATAACATTCTCCAGGCAAGAATACTGGAGTGGGTAGCCACTCCCTTCTCCAAGGATCTTCCCGACCCAGGGATCAAACCAGGTCTTCTGCATTGCAGGCAGATTCTTTACTGTTTGAGCCGCCAGGGTGGCATATACTAGCTATTCAGTTCAGTTCAGTCGCTCAGTCATGTCCGACTCTTTGTGACCCCATGAATCGCAGCATGCCAGGCCTCCCTGTCCATCACCAACTCCCAAAGTTTACCCAAACTCATGTCCATTGAGTCAGTGATGCCATCCAGCCATCTCATCCTCTGTCATCCCCTACTCCTCCTGCCCTCAATCCCGCCCAGCGTCAGAGTCTTTTCCAATGAGTCAGCTCTTTGCATGAGGTGGCCAAAGTATTGGAGCTTCAGCTTCAGCATCAGTCCTTCCAGTGAACACCCAGGACTGATCTCCTTTAGGATGGACTGGTTGGATCTCCTTGCAGTCCAAGGGACTCTCAAGAGTCTTTTCCAACACCACAGTTCAAAAGCATTAATTCTTCAGTGCTCAGCTTTCTTTACACTCCAATTCTCATACACGACTACTGGAGAAACCATAGCTTTGACTAGATGGACCTTTGTTGGCAAAGTAATGTCTCTGCTTTTGAATATGCTATCTAGGTTGGTCATACCTTTTCTTCCAAGGAGTAAGCATCTTTTAATTTCATGGCTGCAATCACCATCTGCAGTGATTTTGGAGCCCCCAAAAATAAAGTCTGACACTGTTCCCACTGTTTCCCCATCTATTTGCCATGAAGTGATGGGACCAGATGCCATGATCTTCATTTTCTGAATGTTGAGCTTTAAGCCAACTTTTTCACTCTCTTCTTTCACTTTCATCAAGTGGCCCTTTAGGTCCTCTTCAGTTCAGTTCAGTTCAGTCTCTCAGTCGTGTCCGACTCTTTGCGACCCCATGAATCACAGCACGCCAGGCCTCCCTGTCCATCACCAATTCCCGGAGTTCACTCAAACTCACGCCCATCAAGTCAGTGATGCCATCCAGCCATCTCATCCTCTGTCGTCCCCTTGTCCTCCCGCCCCCAATCCCTCCCAGCATCAGAGTCTTTTCCAATGAGTCAACTCTTCCCATGAGGTGGCCAGAGTACTGAAGTTTCAGCTTTAGCATCCATTCCTTCCAAAGAAATCCCAGGGCTGATCTCCTTCAGAATGGACTGATTGGATCTCCTTGCAGTCCAAGGGACTCTCAAGAGTCTTCTCCAACACCACAGTTCAAAAGCATCAATTCTTCGGCACTCAGCTATCTTCACAGTCCAACTCTCACATCCATACATGACCACTGGAAAAACCATAGCCTTGACTAGATGGACCTTTGTTGGCAAAGTAATGTCTCTGCTTTTGAATATGCTATCTAGTTTGGTCATACCTCTCCTTCCAAGGAGTAAGCGTCTTTTAATTTCATGGCTGCAGTCACCATCTGCAGTGATTTTGGAGCCCAAAAAAATAAAGTCTGATACCGTTTCCACTGTTTCCCCATCTATTTCCCAGGTCCTCTTCACTTTCTGCCATAAGGGTGGTGTCATCTGCATATCTGAGGTTATTGATATTTCTCCCAGCAATCTTGATTCCAGCTTGTGCTTCTTCCAGCCCAGCGTTTCTCATGACGTAGTCTGCATAGAAGTTAAATAAACAGGGTGACATTATACAGCCTTGACGTACTCCTTTTCCTATTTGGAACCAGTCTATTGTTCCATGTCCAGTTCTAACTGTTGCTTCCTGACCTGCATACAGGTTTCTCAAGAGGCAGATCAGATGGTCTGGTATTCCCACCTCCTTCAGAATTTTCCACAGTTTATTGTGATCAGAATATATATTCATAGCCATTGTCTTCACAGTGTTTTTAAGATTAAAAAGATAACTGAAATAATAGGTAATCACTATGCTACTATTAGGAGAAGGCAATGGCACCCCACTCCAGTACTCTTGCCTGGAAAATCCCATGGATGGAGGAGCCTGGTGGGCTGCAGTCCATGGGGTCGCTACGAGTCGGACAAGAGTCAGCGACTTCGCTTTCACTTTTCACTTTTCTGCATTGGAGAAGGCAATGGCAACCCACTCCAGTGTTTTTGCCTGGAGAATCCCAGGGACGGGGGAGCCTGGTGGGCTGCCGTCTATGGGGTTGCACAGAGTCGGACACGACTGAAGCGACTTAGCAGCAGCAGCAGCATGCTACTATTATCTATCTGAGACATGTAACAGGGGTGTTAATTTTATCTTGATGAGAGAACACTTTCGTGCAAAAGTGACATTTACAGTAGAAATGTAAGGGGAAGGAAGGGACAATGACAAAAGTCAGAAAGGAAAAAACAGTTCCAGCAAAATGAACGGTATGTGAGGAGAAGAAGAAGCTTGACATGCTTGAGGATCTAAAAATCAGAAGAAGAACTTGTAAGTGCATTGAAATTGAAGCTAGAAGAGGGAGAAGGTCCATGTTACCCAGGGCCTTGCAGACCAGGACAAAGGCAGAGGATATTATCACAGGCTCAAAAAAGTTTTTATGTGAGTTTTGGGTTCACACAGACCTGGCTTTAATTCCCAGTTCTGCACTTGTTAAATTGGCAGAATTATTTTAGCCTATCTTGCAGGAATATTGTGAGGAAAAACCATAGCAAAATTATCTGTGAAAGAACCTGGTCGATTTTCATTAAGTGTTAGTTTTCTTTTGCTGGAGCACAGAGCAAATGCAGAGAGTAGTGAAAAATAAGGCTCAGAAATTAGCTTAAACGCCCAGGAAAGAAGTTCTTATTTTGTAGGTCAAGGGAGCAAAATGGACCTAGGAGAACTGTCCCTCACTCATGTATGTCCACATATAAACCCCCTCAATTTGACTCAAGTCAAACCCTGTCAATTTGAGCCTGTACTCAATAATTCTATAAGAGTGGAGTGGGTGTCCAAAAATCATTTTGGCATGAGTCCTTTCCTTAGGTAGTTTAATGAGTTCAGGACAGTCCATGGAATTCTCCAGGCCACAACACTAGAGTGGGTAGCCTTTCCCTTCTCCAGGGGATCTTCCCAATCCAGGGACTGAACCCAGGTCTCCCGTATTGCAGGCGGATTGTTTACCAGCTAAACCACCATGGAAGCCCAAGAAGAAAAATGGGATGTTAAAACTCGGTATAGTAGATTTACCATAGCTAAGATATGAAAACAACTGTTCAGTGCCCACCAGTGGATGGATGGATGAATGAAGATGTGGGCCACACACACATACACACACCAGAATACTATTTAGCCACAAGAAAAGATGAAATCTTGCTATATGCAACAACACAGTGGACCTTGAGAGTATTAGGCTGACTCAGAAGGAGAAAAATATTGTGTGATTTCATTCTCATGTGGAAAATAAAAAATTTTAAACAACATAAATTAACAAAACAAACCAAATTAAAAACAAATGCATAGATATGGAGAAGAGAGTAGTAGTTACCCAAAATAAAGGGAGGTAGGGAGAGAACCAAACAGGTAAAAGGTGGCAATGTATGGTGACAGATGAAAACTAAATTTTTAGTGGCAAGCACAGTGGAGTGTGTACACAGGTAGAAACATAATGCTATACACATGAGACTTACAATGTTGAACACATGAGACTTATAATGTTGTAAACCAATGTTACCTCTATATTTTTCTTAATGGGTAGGAAAATTACCCCCCACCTCCAAAGCCAAATAGAATATTCTTCTCTGAATGAAAATTGTCATCTGGCAGAAAAGTTGGAATGCCTTTGCTTTCTTTTTAATTCCATGAGGATTCAATAGGATTTAGAAAGCTGTGAACTGATCACATATCTTGAAACTTGTGTGTATAAATCAGACAGCTGATCCTGCACTTTCCTACTCTGTATGCTTTAGAAAGTAAAACAGCTTGTCAGAGTCTCTCCCTGCAGACAAGAAGGGCATCACTCCACTGGAAGCAAAACAAAAACAAAAATCCTAGCATCTCAGGAAGCTCACAGAGCAGCTGTTACCCCATGGAACAGGTTTCAGATGCTGCCTATTCTCAGAGGAGGAGCATGGGACAGAGGTCCCAGCCTTCAGATCTCTACTTGTCACTTGGTCTTATGCCCCTGCTCTTGTCCACCTTTATCCATTGCAGCGTTTAAAAAGTTTACACTTCTTTAATGAACAAAAATTATTATCAAGAGAGTTTTTCTTAAAAAGCAGTCTAAAATAAGTGAAAATCTACTTAGGCATCTTATAACTTCAGGTTCCTTAAAAAAGCTTTAAAAATAGACTTATCATTGTTGTCATTTTTTCAGTTCAGTCGCTCAGTCGTGTCCAACTCTTTGCGACCCCATGAATCACAGCACACCAGGCCTCCCTGTCCATCACCAACTCCCGGAGTTCACCCAAATCCATGTCCATCGAGTTGGTGATGCCATCCAGCCATCTCATCCTCTGTCATCCCCTTCTCCTCCTGCCCCCAATCCTTCCCAGCATCAGAGTCTTTTCCAATGAGTCAACTCTTCCCATGAGGTGGCCAAAGTACTGGAGTTTCAGCCTTAGCATCAGTCCTTCCAAAGAACACCCAGGACTGATCTCCTTTAGAATGGACTGGTTGGATCTCCTTGCAGTCCAAGGGACGCTCAAGAGTCTTCTGCAACACCACAGTTCAAAAGCATCAATTCTTCGGTGCTCAGCTTTCTTCACAGTCCAACTCTCACATCCATACATGACCACTGGAAAAACCATAGCCTTGACTAGACAGACCTTTGTTGGCAAAGTAATGTCTCTGCTTTCGAATATGCTATCTAAGTTGGTCATAACTTTTCTTCCGAGGAGTAAGCATGTTTTAATTTTATGGCTGCAGTCACCATCTGCAGTGATTTTGGAGCCCAAAAATGTAAAGTCTGACACTGTTTCCACTGTTTCCCCATCTATTTCCCATGAAGTGATGGGACCAGATGCCATGATCTTCGTTTTCTGAATATTAAACTTTAAGCCAACTTTTTCACTCTCCACTTTCACTTTCATCAACAGGCTTTTTAGTTCCTCTTCACTTTCTGCCATAAGGGTGGTATCATCTGCATATCTGAGATTTTTTATATTTCTTCCAGCAATCTTGATTCCAGCTTGTGCTTCCTCCAGCCCAGCGTTTCTCATGATGTACTCTGCATATAAGTTAAATAAGCAGGGTGACAATATACAGCCTTGACGTACTCCTTTTCCTATTTGGAACCAGTCTGTTCCATGTCCAGGTCTAACTGTTGCTTTCTGACCTGCATACAGATTTCTCAACAAGCAGGTCAGGTGGTCTGGTATTTTCATCTCTTTCAGAAATTTCCACAGTTTATTGTGATCCACACAGTCAAAGGCTTTGGCATAGTCAATAAAGCAGAAATAGATGTTTTTCAGGAACTCTCTTGCCTTTTCAGTGATCCAGCAGATGTTGGCAGTTTGATCTCTGGTTCCTCTGCCTTTTCTAAAGCCACATGTTTTGAACATCTGGAAGTTCACAGTTCACGTATTGCTGAAGCCTGGCTTGGAGAATTTTGAGCATTACTTTACTAGCGTGTGCTGCTACTGCTAAGTCACTTCAGTCATGTCTGATTCTGTGCGACCCCATAGACGGCAGCCCACCAGGCTCCCCTGTCCCTGGGATTCTCCAGGCAAGAACACTGGAGTGGGTTGCCATTTCCTTCTCCAATGCATGAAAGTGAAAAGTGAAAGTGAAGTCGCTCAGTCGTGTCCGACTCTTAGCAACCCCATGGACTGCAGCCTACCAGGCTCCTCCGTCTATGGGATTTTCCAGGCAAGAGTACTGGAGTGGGGTGCCATTGCCTTCTCCATTACTAGCGTGTGAGATGAGTGCAATTGTGCAGTAGTTTGAGCATTCTTTGGCATTGCCTTTCTTTGGGATTGGAATGAAAACTGAACTTTTCCAGTCCTGTGGCCACTGCTGAGTTTTCCAAATTTGCTGGCATATTGAGTGCAGCACTTTCACAGCATCATCTTCGAGGATTTGAAATAGTTCAACTGGATTGTTTAGTCACTCAGTCATGTCCATCTCTTTGCAACACTATGGACTATAGCCCACCAGGTTCCTCTGCCCATGGAATTTTCCAGGCAAGATTACTGAAGCAGGTTGCCATTTCCTTTTCCAGGGGATCTTCCTGACCCAGGGATCAAACACGGGTCTCTATGTCTCCTGCATTGCTGGTGGAATCTTTACCACTGGGCCATGGGGGAAGCTCATAAAACTCAGTATTTACTTATAAAAATTAGTTTCATTCATGGAGGAAAAATTCAAACTTTATAAACTTGATGTAAAATATTACTAGTTACTTCATATTTGAGACAAACAGATCAAACCAAAAAGCTCTCATTTTCATAATACCCCTTAAATAACAAATTATCACACACATTTGTACATATGGGTGCACTATCTTCTTAGAATATTTTTATAAGTAACCTAAAATCTGATTTGACAAATCATTCAATTGAAAAGTACTGTACTGATTTTATTGTCAGTTTTGACTCAACAGTGGCTTTCAGCTTTACCCATATACACATAACATAAATTCCCAAATATTTGAGACAAATATTCTCAGATATTTGAGGAAAGCTGAAATTAATAAGGCTAATAAAATAACAAGTAACAAAGGCTTTCCCTAATCCTAGAGAATGAAGCAAAAAGAGAGATCTTGTAAGAAAAATTAGAAAAGGAGAAGAATTTGAAGTAAATTTGGCCTAGGACCCTTTTACATTGCTACTCCTTCTATTTGCACAAATTAAAGAATAAAAGAAACTAATAACTATTTCTCAGTGGAAAAGGCTGCAAGGAAAGGAACTCAGTTGAGTAGTGATGGAGAAAATACAACAAAGAATATAAAAATTTATAGCTACGATAAACAAGAAATGATGTCACAACCATTCTGAAGTTGAGAAATGGCAAGGAATAATCAACGAATTAGAAAAGCAGTAATCTGCTGGGCGTTTTATATGGCAATGTTCCAAAGAAAAAGGAAAAGTGAGAGGTTTGTAGGAATTAATGACCAATGTTTCCATTTTCAGGCCACAGTGTCTTAAAAGTGCCCATTCATAAAACCTAGATAATCATGAAATTAAATATTAATAACAATAATGTATAATAATAAAATATAATAAAGACTATAATAATAATGAAGCTGATGACCCTGTTTAGGCATGGCGCTCTTACAGGCCATCAGAGGGAATAGACTAGGATGTTTTGCCATATATACAGCCAACATTGAGGTTTTGGTTGGCCAGTCCATGGTGCTGCCATCCTTGTTACAATCAGGTCCACAGATGCCTGCCCTACAAGCTGCATGCTGTGCTGGTTCCTGGGCTAGTCCTGGCTTGGGCAAGCAGCACTGATGTAAGGAGTCTGAGCACCTGTACAGACCAGTGCCTGGGTCTTGGCCACTGGACAGACCTCCCAAATGGTAATTCCTTAGGAAATGAACATTTCTCCCAGATTCCTTCACTATGCCACTCCTGCCTCTTAAAAGGCTTACATACCTCATTTTCATCTTAGATAACAGACTGTTACCTAAGTTATCCTTGAGAAATCTACCCTCCATGGACACTATACCCTGCTAGTCAGGATACATCCACACTCATACTTTATCTGAGCAACCATCTGCACTTATCCGGTGGTATGATGGTCAATGTTAAACAGTTGGATCTCTGAGGAAAAAAAAGTACACATACACACACCAGCCTTTTCATAGATTTTACTGATAGGATATGTAGCCCACAATTTTAAAATAATAATAATAAAATATACCATACACTTCCTTATAAATCCCTCACAGCCTATCCCCTTCGTGGGTCACAGCCTTGTCCCAGCAAAGAGGCTTGTGTAACTCAATGAAGCTATGAGCTATACTGTGCAGGGCCACCCAAGACAGCCAGGTTATAGTGAAGACTTCTGACAAAATGTGGTCCACTGGAGAAGGAAATGGCAACCCACTCCAGTATTCTTGCCTAGAGAATCACATGGATAGTATAAAATGGCAAAAAGATATGATACATGCAGATGAGCCCCTGAGGTCAGAAGGTGTTCAATAGGCTACTGGAGAAAAGTAGAGGGCAATTGCCAGCAGTTCTAGTAAGAATGAAACGGCTGGGCCAAAGCAAGAATGATGCTTGGCTGCGGAGGTGTCTGATGGTGAGTAAAGTCCGATGCTGTAAAGAACAATACTACATAGGAACCTGCAATGCTAGGTCCATGAATCAAGGTAAATTGGTCATGGTCAGGCAGGAGATGGCAAGACTGAGCATCAACATCTTAGGAATCGGTGAACTAAAATGGACAGGAATGAGCTAATTTAGTTAAGCAGCCCATTATATCTACTACTGTGGGCAAGATTCCCTTAGAAGAAATGGAGTAGTCTTTATAGTCCACAAAAGAGTCTGAAATGCAGCACTTGGGTGCAATCTCAAAAATGACAGAAGAATCTCTGTTCATTTCCAAGGCGAACCTTTCAACATTACAATAATCCAAGTCTATGCAACAGTTAGAACTGCACATGGAACAACAGACTGGTTCCAAATAGGAAAAGGAGTACATCAAGGCTGTATATTGCCACCCTGCTTATTTAACTTCTATGCAGAGTACATTATGAGAAACACTGGGCTGGAAGAAGCACAAGCTGGAATCAAGATTGCCAGAAGAAATATCAATAACTTCAGATATGCAGATGACAGCACCCTTATGGCAGAAAGTGAAGAGGAACTAAAAAGCCTCTTGATGAAACTGAAAGAGGAGAGTGAAAAAGTTGGCTTAAAGCTCAACATTCAGAAAACGAAGATCATGGCATCTGGTCCCATCACTTCATGGGAAAAAGATGAGGAAACAGTGGAAACAGTGTCAGACTTTATTTTCCTGGGCTCCAAAATCACTGCAGATGGTGACTGCAGCCATGAAATTAAAAGACACTTACTCCTTGGAAGGAAAGTTATGACCAACCTAGATAGCATATTCAAAAGCAGAGACATTACTTTGCCAACAAAGGTTCGTCTAGTCAAGGCTATGGTTTTTCCAGTAGTCATGTATGGATGTGAGAGTTGGACTGTGAAGAAGGCTGAGCACTGAAGAATTGATGCTTTTGAACTGTGGTGTTGGAGAAGACGCTTGAGAGTCCCTTGGACTGCAAGGAGATCCAACCAGTCCATTCTGAAGGAGATCAGCCCTGGGATTTCTTTGGAAGGAATGATGCTAAAGCTGAAACTCCAGTACTTTGGCCACCTCATGGGAAGAGTTGACTCATTGGAAAAGACTCTGATGCTGGGAGGGATTGGGGGTGGGAGGAGAAGGGGACGACAGAGGATGAGATGGCTGGATGGCATCACTGACTCGATGGACATGAGTCTGAGTGAACTCTGGGAGTTGGTGATGGACAGGGAGGCCTGGCGTGCTGCGATTCATGGGGTCGCAAAGAGTTGGACAGGACTGAGCGACTGAACTGAACTGAACTGATGCCCCAATCACTGACGCTGAAAAAGAAGCTAAAGTTTACCTATTCTCTGAAGACCTACAACACCTTCTAGAACTAACACCAAAAAGAAAAGTGTCCTTTTCATCATAGGGGATTGGAATGCAAAAGTAGGAAGTCAAAAGATACCCAGAGTAACAGGCAAGTTTGGCCTTGGAGAGCAATCTGAAGCAGAGCAAAGGCTAACGGTTTGGTCAAGAGATCACTCTGGTCATAGAAAAAACCTCTTCCAACAACCCAAAAGATGAGTCTACACACTGACATCATCAGATGGTCAATACTAAAATCAGATTGATTATATTCTTTGCAGCCACAGATGAAGAAGCTCTAAAACAAGAACTGGAGCTGACTGTGACTCAGATCGTGAGCTCTTTATTGCAACATTCAAGCTTAAATTAAAGAAAGTAGGGAAAACCACTAGACCATTCAGGTATGACCCAAATCAAAACCCTTATGTTTATACACTGGAGGTGACAAATAGATTCAGGAGTTCAGCTCTGGTAGACAGAGTGCCTAAAGAACTATGGACAGAGGTTCATAACATTGTACAGGAGGCAGAGACCAAAACCATCTTAAAGAAAAAGAAATGCAAGAAGGCAAAGTGGTTGTCTGAGAAAGCTTTACAAATAGCTGAGAAAGAAAGGGAGAAGTGAAAGGCAAAGGAGAAAGGGAAAAACACGCCCAACTGAATGCAGAGTTCCAGAGAATATAGAGAATAGCAAAAAGAGATAAGAAAGCCTTAATTATAAAAATTAATTAATTTTTAAAAAAGAAAGCCTTCTTAAATGAAGACTGCAAAGAAACAGAGGAAAACAATAGAGTGGGAAAGACTAGAGATCTTTTCCAAAAAACTGGAAATATCAAGGGAATATTTCATCCAAGGATGGGCACAATAAAGGACAGAAACAGTAAGGACCTAACAGAAGCAGAAGAGATTAAGAAGAGGTGGCAAGAATACACAGAAGAACTATACAAAAAAGGTTTTTATGATCCAGCTAACCCAGATGGTATGATCACTGACCTACAACCAGACACCCTGGAGTGAGAAGTCAAGCGGGCCTTAGGCAGCATTGAAACTGAAAGTGAAAGTGAAAGCCGCTCAGCCGTGTCCGACTCTTTGTGACCCCATGGACTATACAGTCTATGGAATTCTCCAGACCAGGATACTGGAGTGGGTAGCCTTTCCTTTCTCCAGGGGATCTTCCCAACCCAGGGACTGAACCCAGGTCTCCCACATTGTGGGCAGATTCTTCACCAGCTGAGCCACAAGGGAAGCCTAAGAATATAGGAGTGGGTAGCCTATCCCTTCTCTAGTGGATCTTCCCTTCCCAGGAATCCAACTGGGGTCTCCTGCATTGCAGGTGGATTCTTTACCAACTGGGCTATCAGGAAAGTCCATTAGGAAGCATTACTTTGAACAAAATTAAAGGAGCTAATGGAATTCCACCTGAGCTATTTCAAATCCTAAAATATGATGTTGTTAAAGGGCTACACTCAATTGATCAACAAATTTGGAAAACTTAGCAGTGGCCACAGGACAGGAAAATGTCAGTTTTCATTCCAGTCCTAAAGAAGGGCAATGCCAAAGAATGTTCAAACTACCATACAACTGAACTCATTTCACATTCTAACAAGGTTATACTCAAAATCCTTCAAGCTAGGCTTCAGCAGTATGTGAACCGAGAACTTCCAGATATACAAGCTGGGTTTTGAGGAGGTAGAGGAACCACCAGAGATCAAATTGCCAACATCCATTGGATCATGGAGAAAACAAGGGAATTCCAGAAAAACATCTACTTCTGCCTCACTGACTATGCTAAAGCCTTTGTGTGGACCACAACAAAGTGGAAAATTCCTAAAGAGATGGGAATACCAGACCACTGTACCTGCCTCCCGAAAAACCTTATGCAGATCAAGAAGCAACAATCAGAACTGGACATGAAACAATGGATTGGTTCAAAATTGGGAAAGGTGTATGACAAGGCTGTATATTGTCACCCTGTTAAATTAACTTCTATGCAGAGTACATCATCCCAGCTTTGATGAATCACAAGCTAGAATCAAGATTGCTCAGAGAAATATCAACAACCTCAGATATGCAGATGGTACCACCCTGATGTCAGAAAGCAAAGAAGAACCTCCTGATGAGAGTGAAAAAGGAAAGTGAAAAACCTTGCTAGAAACTCAACATTAAAAAAATAGAGATCATGGCACCCAGTCCCATCACTTCATAGCAAATAGAAAGGGAAAAAGTGGAAGCAGTGACAGATTTTATTTCCTTGGGCTCCAAAATCACTGCAGATGGTGACTGCAGTCTTGAAATTAAAAGATGCTTACTCCTTGGAAGGAAAGCTATGACCAACCTAACAGCATATTCAAAAGCAGAGACATCACTTTGCCAACAAAGTTCCATAGAGTCAAGGCTCTGGTTTTTCCAGTGATCATATACAGATGTGAGAGTTGTCCATAAGGACAGGCTGAGTGCTGAAGAATTGATGCTTTCAAACTGTGGCACTGGAGAAGACTCTTGAGAGTCCTTTGGGCTTCAGGGAGATCAAACCAATCAATTCTAAAGGAAATCAACCCTGAATATTCTTGGAGGAACTACTGCTAAAACTGAAGCTCCAGTACTTTGGCCACCGATGTAAAGAACCGACTCATTGGAAAAGACCTTGATGCTTCAAAAGAGTGAGGGCAGGAGGAGAATCAAGTAATAGTTCTGAATACTGGAAGAATATTTCCTCAATTATTTTGTGTTATTCATAATATAACAGCCACAGAGACATTTAACTTTAATTTGAATTATTAACTCTCCATCACTTTCTTAAGTCTAGACTAGTGGTCAGCAAATTTCTCTACAAAGGACCAGAGAGTAAACATATTAGGCTTTGTGAGCTACATGTGGTCTCTGTCCCATATTCTGTGTGTGTGTGTGTGTGTGTGTGTGTGTGTGTGTGAATGCATGCATTTACAGTCCTTTAAAAATGTAAAAGCCTGACCTCTGGCAAGATTTGGCTTTTAACTATAGTTTGCAACACCTGGTTTAGACATTCCAGAAAATAAAAACTCAAGCTTTGGTTTCATAGCATTTGCTGACTTCTATGCTGCACATATTCCCACCACACCCAGTTTGAATGTGATGTCAGTAAACAGACTGGGGACATAAGTCTAGTAGTACATCATTATATCCTATTTCTACCAGACTGATAGAACATGTATCAATAATCTTAAGAGCATAACTAATAATAAAACGCAGTAAATTAGGAAGCCATGAGTTTTGATTATTTACTGTCTTTTTAACACAATTTATTTAACTATAAGATTATACAATTTAATTTTTAATGATGGCTATGTTTAACTTCTAGCTGGAAAAATTCCTGAAATTTTAACAATCAGCTCTTGGAAGCCATATGGGTCAACTCCAGCACCCACTGGAATTATCCGATCTAAATATGGTTGGAACCAAGCTCTGACTTTCTCCTTCTGCCTCTCTGTGCTGTCTCTAAAACACCCTATCGTATCACCTAATCTTAGATATGACATAAGGAGATTTTGCACTTTGTAGTTTGTGATAAATCTCAGACCTTCCTAACTTAATTTAATGTTTTAGGAAAATCCAGTAGATGACTCTAGTAAGGAAAGAGATCCTAAAAATGAAAAGAAAAAAAAAGTGATTTCTATATGATCTGGGATTGGGGGTATTATACTTCCAGTAACACCAGTAGTAGAGATTATTAAGACTTTCTCATCCCCAAACTGCAGAAATTACTGAAGAAATTTTTGCTTAAAGGCACCTCTGGTTAAGAGACCCAAAAAGTACAAGAGGTGAAGCTCTTTGAATCTCACTGAAGACGTTAAACTGATGGCAGCCGGGCCTCTGAAAGACTGACTGGTGTTCCTTCAACAAACACTTCATGCCATGCTTGGAAAAAGAGAAAGAACTCTTAGTAGTAGTAAGACTCACAAAAATTATGTATTTCATTTAGAAAGCAAAGAGGATTGAGAGAAAGTACGAATTCAGATGAGAGTCATAAGAGGAAAGCCATTAGGAGATAAAGAAGCAAATAGATCAGATTGTGGAGCTGAGTTTTGTTGCTGGCACTTATACTCTTTTGCAGTGTTATGCACTTTTCAAAAACCTGAACATTTAGAATCTCTTCATCATGTCTGTATCTATAGGTAGTCTGTCATATGTCAGGCAAAACTAAGACAGTACATAACCTATACAAGTAGAGCCATATTATTTTTATGGATGGCAGAATCTCACAATAAAGAATTGAATATAATCTTCCAATTCCAACTGCAGTTTTAGTCTTCTAGAAGCAATAGGTGCAGGAAGGATTTACTAGTGTCTCCCCCCACCCCCAAAAAAAGCCTTTTGCCCTTAATTTAAATCATTGTTTTTCTAGGGAAATTTAATTTGGGAAAAAAATGTTTTTCTAATTAACTGGAAGACTGTGTGCTATGCAAACAATAAAGATTCTTGTTTGAAAGTAATGCATGCCCCTGCTCCTCGAACTACCCAGGGAATTTAAAATAAAAAATGCAAGCGGCTCCAATCTCGTATGTTGCCAGACCTAAACAGAATTCCCAGATTCAGAGTTTTCACGTCAGTTCCCAATTTAAACCTCACAAGTGTGGAGTGGGTTCATGCTTTAGCAAGACAGATCTTCTCATCTCTAGAAATGACTATATTTGATCTTTCTCCGGATTTCTAGGCATGCTCCTCTCTCCCTCTCTCTTCCTCTTGTGCTATGGTTGGCCTGAAAGGTTAGAAACTGCACAATTAGATGGATCAAGGGAAGATTTCATAGTGCTCTGGTGCTGGGCTGGGCAGTCTAGCCAAATTCCATTCATTAGCTAAGGCGCTGGGTGAGTGTGGCCAGTAAAAATGCTGTTTTGGTTCCATAGAAGTGCTGATAGGGAATAGGAAATAAACTTTAATTTTGGGGGTCCTCAGAGGCAGTATAGACAAGTGAACAGCCTGGGATGCTGGGAATCTGAAAGCCAGGAATTAATCTCCATCTCAACTACTTATTAAGCAGCTCAAACAACTTCTGTTCTCTTTTGAGTGTAATTTTTTCTATTATAACACTGTTTTCTTATTCTTTAAGTACCAGGGTCAGATTTCTGTCTATCTTAGTCTTCAAGCATTCCAAAGTCATGAATCAAGGGTTCAGTTCACCCAATATATACTGAGCCACCTATATTGTGCTAGGTGCTAGGATAGATGCATGGTATTAATGGTATTGATGCAGCTTGGTTCAGGCTCTCAGAGAGCTCATAGACTAAAGAGGAGACAGATCTCTTAGATACAAAATAATAAAGTAAGTGCAATGTAACAATGTATTACAATTGCTCTGGGGAATTTTTCAAAGGGGCTTCCCTTGGAAAGCCAAGAAAAGCTGTGAAAAGGAAGGGTCCTGGAACCAGGAGTTTGAATGAAGTGGGTAGAAGATTTGGGGGAAGGCGAGCATACCAAAAGAGAAAACAGCATAAGCAATGGGCCTGAAGTCGAGTGGCTGGTGAGGCTCAAGTGGAAAGCTTGGTTAGGGCCTGGACAAGAAGATGCCTTTTACAGTCTGCCCGGCTGATGTGTGAAGAGGGTAGAACAACTTCTCTAGACTTTGAGTCATGTGAGATTTGAGGGAGAAGCTGGACAACAGCAAGTTTTAGATTTTTTTTTTTTAATCAATTGAAGAGAAACTAGACATTGCTGCAATGTTACCTCTTTATGCCTTTCCTTTTACACAGTCCTCATCACCACACAGTAGAGCATGCCTCACTGAGGCTCCGGCAGACTCTGGATGGCCTCTTCATTTATAACACTGTTACAACTCCAGGGTTTGTTAATCCCTCAAGCCACAACATGAGGCATGAAATTGACCTGCATTTTGACTAAGTTCTCTGCTTGCATACCCTAACGCTTCCAGTCATGCATTTTCTACCCTTCTCCCTGGGACATTTCTCCTTACATTATAGACTTCAAGTGACAAGGCCAAACCCTTAGGAGCTCTTTTTCTTCTTAAGCTTTCAGTCTGTGGTTTACATAACTGTCATCAGGAAAATGGTGATGGTTCAGCTAGAACTCTCTCGCCCAGCTGACATTTCTAAAGCTTAGATAAAAGCGAAATATTTGTTAAAATAGCAAATCACATTTAAAATATTCATAGCTATTTGATATAAATACACTGATTCACAGTTTGAGCCAGAGCCAAATGTTAAGAAATACTAACACCTAGGTTTTGTCTGGCACCTTTTTTACTAATGTTCAACTGCTGTGAGCTATTGCATGATTGAACCCTGCTTCTATGTCCCAGACCTAAGTAGAAACAGTTGCCCTAATCCTTATCTGAAAATTATAAGTCTTATATAGTCTTAAACTTCATATACACAGCTCCAACTCTTTAGGGATTTAGAGCAGACTTATAAGTGATTTTTCTCATGGCTTTAATATTAAATCTTTAAACTACCTACACATAACTTTCCAGAGAGACCTTACTAAGTTGCCTTCTTAGAACTCCCAATTGACTCTCAAAGTTATTTCTACTCACTCTATTTCCAGGAGTGAGCAGAATCACCTTTCTGTATGTCAAAAGAGCCCACCAACCCAAGGAAGTACATAGAGGGAAAACAACTACGTTTTTTCAGTCCATTCTAGGTTGTCCCAGAATGGACTGGCCATTCCAACGTGGAGAATTTTTTTCCTTTCACGTGAGTCTTCTCTTTCTCTAAATCCTTCCGCTGTTGAAATCTACACACATTATAAAACCAAATTAGACTTAAACGCTTAAACCTTTCTATTAACTCCTAAAGAGGACCATACCTCCCTACAAAACTGCTTCTATTTGTTTTTTTTTTTTTTTTTGCGTGCTGTTTTTCAAGAAGCCAGGCCCTCTTTTCCATCTGAAACATGCTTTGTAGAACGTATTTCAATAGAACATGACAGCATTTATTCAAAAATAAATTGTTGTTTCTTCAGAAATTGTAAAGACTGCATCTCTGAGAAACTTTTCATTAATCATTTATCAAATAATCTGCTCTTGTTCCCACTAATCCTTAGCCCTTCTTTTGGATATTACCCTGAATCCTCAGCCCAAAATCAGAAGCTCTTGATCCTCAGCCTTGGACTTGGGGCTTCACCACATCAGTCAACCATATATGTCTCAGTGGCAACCAAAGATATTTTTGTTTCTAGAATTTTCCTATATTCTTTGTTCTTTATAAATGTTCTTGCACATGTGCTACTGATTTTCATTTTGTTTGTGATAATTCCCTCAGTGACTGCTCTTTTTTCTTTAGCTTAAAATAATATGCAACATTATTCTCTGATTACAAACTCTCTCTAATTTGACTTTAGGAAACTTGGCTTTTTCAAGAGCTAAGCGCTCCTAAGCATAATAAAACATTTGGGAAAAAATTATACATATATACACACATATATAAAACACATATATTAAAATACATCCATAGATATATTTTTAGAATGTGTATTTATAATCAGGTATAGGCTTGATTTGAGAGTAAACACAAAACCTTAATCATTTGATTCTAATTAGACTTTATAATGTGCCTGAGAGCTTCAAAGGGCAAGAATTTGGAGAAAGAGAAGATTCACATGAGAAAAATATCTCTATGTTGGAAAACCAGTCTATTCTGAATTGTGTGTGTGTGAGCATGTGTACATATGCAAATGCACACAATAAAACAAATATATATGTATTTGATTTGTGAAATATTTAGTAAGCATCTTCTATGCACCAAGAACACAGATCCACGTGTGGATCTAGAGGGAAAAAATGACTAACTCTTTTCTTATTCTTAAATTTCCCAACGTCTAACAAGAAAAAGAGATACATACAATAAAGCATAATTATGTGCATTAAAGCTTATTTCTATACATATAAAGTACTTTGGGAACACAGAAAAAAAGATGTATTTAATTAATTATTCCTGAGGAATTTAGAGGGTTAGTAGGGTTTTGACAAGCAAAGTTGGAAGATGAACACAAGACAGAGGCATAAAAACATGCAGAATAATAGCCAGGCAACAGAGATTTATAAAGCAAGGACTTTGCTTTGGGAATGGCAGGACATAAGCATAGTAGAATAAGGTTGGGACTAGACTGTGAAGGTCCTTGAATGCCTTGTTAAGATTACATCTCACTTTGAAATCAACTAGACCCCGAGAAAAGATTTTAGGCAGAGAAACTAAATAATTTGATCTATATTTTAAAACTATAATGCAGGTTATAATAAGAAGATTGTATATAAGGATACGGATATGAACAGAAAAATCAATTAGGAGAGTTTATTAATTAGGCCTAAAAAAAAATCAATTGCAGAATGGATGCTCATGATTATGAGAGTCTGCTCTAGAATAGCTTCAGTGAGGGAAGAGAGGAAATTTATGGGTGGCATTTAAAAACAGAATTTACTGGGTATAGTAATCAACCGGTTGTGAGGAACTGGAGAAAAAGAGGAGGAAAGGATGCACCGAGTTTTAGGTTGGTAGACTAGATGTGTGGCAAAGTCATGAGTGGGAATTAAGAAAAAGAGAAGAGTAACATTCCTATAAGAAAAAGTACTTAATGGAGTACTTCCACAAGCAGAGGAATTGTCTTGAGTCTGGGGGAGCAGCAGGATTTAGACGGTTTGGCTTAATTTTGAAGTATTTAAGTGTCATAGAGAATATAATTTAAATCTTAAGGTTTATAGCTTGTCATCATGAGGTTTAGAAACATGCAGGCCTTGTCATCCATGTGACTTAAGCTCACGCTTCATTTAGGGTTGCCTCAAATCCTGCCGTGTATAAACGGTCACTTAAGACGCTTTTTACTGATGATGTACAATGTCTCTCTCCTGACCATGGGTTTATCCAGCCAGTGGAAAATGTTAGGAAAGAGCATGTCTCACAGTAAAATGGGGTGTTACAATTTGAGTGTTAGGTTTAACTGTGAATGAACACCCGTTCTGGAGATGTCAGGCGTATGGGGAGCACTAAAGAGGTCAGCCACAAATCCCAAATTCTCCAGCTGAAAAGAAGCCAATGAAAAAGCCTGGAAGACACTATCATGGAGGAGAAGCAAAGCCAGAGGAGTAGAGCGTAGGACACTAAAAAAAGAGAATTATTCTAGAAGGAGGAGTCAAATTATGCAGGAGGGCATGAAAGGAGGCTTCCTTATTTGTGAGAAGAATACCCCTGGGATCTTCAAGTAAATCTCTCAGTAAAATGGTGAACCAGAAACCAGACCTGGGGAACAAATAGAAGGTAATATCCTAATGAATCCTTCACTTCTAACATGTAATAAATAACTTATCTTCTATACACAACAAACTTGTATATAATATGTCTTAGCATGTGTGTATCTATACGCATAAATACATACCAGGTGGCACTGGGATAAAGAACCTGCCTGCCACTGCAGGAGACTTAAGAGATGCAGGTTCGATCTCTGGGTCAGGAAGATCCCCTGGAGAAGGGCATGGCAATCCACTCCTGTATTCTTGCCTAGAGAATCCCATGAACAGAAGAGCCTGGCCAGCTACAGTCCACGAGGTCACAAAGAGTCATACACGACTAAAGTGACTTAGCACACACAATCACTATTGAGTGAATGAGTGCTTTTTTCCTGCTTTTGTTTTAAAAAATAATGGTGGACATGGAAACTGCCTTACCCTGAGAATTGTTAGATTGCCAATATAGGGGAAAGATGATAAACTTCACTGTTTTTGAGAGAGATTCTTGATAGATGACTCTTCTTCCTTTTTCTTTCCCTATTTTTCTCTCTCCCTCTCTTTCCCCCCACCCTCCCGTTTCCATCCAGTGGAATGGAGCATGTCTAAAGACTTTTGTCCTCTGGCTGGAGAAATCATCATGGAAAACCTGCAGACCCTGAAATACACAATCACAGGACTTACAACGGTAAACGCCATGTCCTCCCGTCACACTCCCTGCTCCCCTGCCCCTGATGTCTGTGCTGGGATATTCGTAGCAAATGCCTACTTTGGAAGCAACAGCCAACGCCCATTCCTCTGGCAACAACTGCCACTCATTAAGCATGATATGTCTGGTATCCATAATCTGAACCCCACAAAGGAGAGAGCAGACAGCATGAACTACTTTGTAAGCTGCCATGTTCTACAGAGATCAGAAAAAGACTGGCCTCATGCAAGCCTTGAAAGCTGCTGCTTTCTGGATCACAGTTTAATCTCGGGGCTGGGGGGAGGGATCAAAGGCTCTCAGAGATCCAATTTTGACTCCCTGTCTGATGGTAAAAATAACAGCCTCATCTAACCCTCACCCCGACAGCCTCGGTTGAGATCAGTCATCAACTGGAGTCACACAATTTCCTGAGAGAAATCCTTTTCCCCTGATTACAGAAAAAAAAAAAAAAAAAAAGTGTGTCTAAATCTGCTTTCACAAAAAAAGAAATTATATATGGTGGCTGTACACTTCTCAGTAACTTGAACCAATTTAAACTGTAAATGAAAAACTGGAACAAACTGTGCTTATTTGTTTAACCAGTCTAAATGTTAATTATTTATAGAACTACAAGCTATATGAGCATATGAAATGCAGTATATAAAAAACACCTAACAACTCAGTTCAGACTGGAACAAACCCTATATTTCCTCAAACAATTAATGCAACTAAACTGGATCATCAATTTTGTTTTAACTAAAAAGGTTTCAGGTAAACTTGAACCTGTATTATTTTCTATCCAACTCAAATAATTAATATCTTAGGACCTTCAAATGTGAGAGGCAGAGGGAGAATTTTCTTGTTTTTCTAAAAGGCTAAAACAGTTATCTGTAAAGCATAATCCTGAAGCCCAGAATTAAAAAGCTGTGTTAGGTTGCACTTCTTCAAGTTTGAACCAGCTTATTCTAAGAGAATTCTTGGTGGTTGGGTCATCATCACAGAATCTTAACTTTTCATCTTACTTACACGTCTATACCAGGGGCCAAAACTATGGATTAGCAGAACAAACAAACCCCTGAGTGGGTGGCCCCCAGAGATGCTATCGGCATCTGATTCCCAACACTATAGCTCACACGATGGAAGAGGGCCAGAGAGAACCCAAGGGAATTTCCACTGCTTAAAAGAAAAAGTGATATGGTGATAAAAATGGAAAACTCTCCACAGAGGATTCTCTAATATTTGAACTAATTTTTATAGGGATTAAGTTTTTCCACTTGGCCGTCCAATGAGAGTAATGCAGACACTATCCTAATCACATAAAAGCCTAGAAGCAGATTTACACTTCTACAGAATCTCCATAACGTTGAGGTACATAGAAACCCATTTTTAATGTTATAAAAATTAAGTTTATAATAGGTAAGGCCACTATTATTAACTCCCTAGCCAAGGCTCTACAAAGATTGCTATTTTTTTTTTTTAACTTCAAACACTATTTTACAGATTTTACAAGCAACGTTTTAACAAGTGCTGACTTCTGAAATACCCTTCTGGGGGAGAAAAAAATATTCCTCAAAGCAAAAACATAAAACCATACAAAACATTTTAAAAACACTATAATCAGACGAAAAACAACTTAATTCTTTTTTACAAATTGACGCGTATGAGACCTCCCTGGTGGTCCAGTGGTTAAGACTCCACACCGTCACCGCAGCTGCACAGGGAACAGGTTGGATCCTGACCGGGGAACTGAGATCCCACCCGCCAGGGGCATGGCCAAAAATAAATAAATACAGAGAAGTCCAGTTTATTTACAATGTTATATTAGTTTCAGGTGTAGAATGTCGTGATCCAATATTTTTATAGATCATACGTCATTTGAAGTTATAAAATATCGGCTATATTCCCAGTGTTGTACATTACATACTTGCTGTGTCTTCTTAATTTTTTACCGAGTGGTTTCTACCTCTTAATTCTCTTCTCCTTTCTCTCTCCTCCCTACTTCTCTCTCCCTACTGGTAACCACTGATTGTTCTCTGTATCTGTGAGTCTGTTTCCTTTTTGTTATATTTACTAGTTTGTTTTATTTTTTAGACTCTACATATAAGTGATATCATACAGTATTTATCTTTTTCTGGTTTATTTCACTAAGCATAATATCCTCTGGGCCCATCCATGTTGTTGCAAATGGCAAAACTTCACTCTATGGCTGAGTCCATTGTCTGTGTGTATGTGTGTGTGTGTGTGTGTGTGTATGTGTGGTGTATATGCGTGTGTGTGTATCACATCTTCTTTATCCATTCATATGCCGATGGACACAGATTGCTTCCATACCTTGGTTATTGTAAATAATGCGGCTATGAACATTCAGATGAATATATCTTTTGAAATCAGTGTTTTGCTTTCTTTGGATAAATATCTGGATGTGGAATTGCTGGATCATATTGAAGTTCTTTTTTTTTTTTTTTTGAGGAACCTCCACACAGCCACAACTCCTTAATTCTTGATATCTTAAGACATTAAAGATATAAACTATTGTTTTAATAATGGTTTTTAAAAGGAAGTAACATCAAAGATTTAATTTAAAAAAATTGAGTAAAGAATATTTATTACAGTATTATTTATTGTATCGTAAAATGTGGAAACGATCTGCCCACCGATGAGGGATTGGTTAAATAAATAAATGTGTTTAACCAAAGTGGAGTACTATGCAACCACTGAAAGAATGGAGCAGACCTTTAATTATTAATCTGAAAATGTGTTCATTACAACTTGTCAATTTTATAAAGCAAGATGATCAGTTAGAAAAAGGTGATAGCATATGCCACTAGGGAGCAGAAAAAAAGGAAAAACAGATAAAGGGTGAGAAATTGCAGGTTTTGGTAAACCATACAGGACTATGACTTAAAAACTGGTGTATAATATTTGGGGGGAGGCCAGGAAAAACAACTATGATATTCCAATTTTGGAAAAAAGAAAGCACAAAGAAATTAAGAGGGCACCCCAAACACATCTATTATCATGTAAAACCATAGTAGTCAAGAAAAGCTAGACAGTTAAAGTGTGGGTCATGGGATGAATGAGTTCATCAGACACAGAGTAAAACTGACTAAATAAAAGTCCCAGTGCGTCATTCTCTCTGTTTCGATACTTTGCAGGGCCAACAGTATTTTGTCCAAGTGTCGGCTTATAACATGAAAGGATGGGGACCTGCTCAGACCACGACGCCAGCATGTGCCTCTCCTTCTAGTAGGTGGTGGCTGTGAGCTCTCCCAAGCCTGGCCAGGCTCCAACTCCAATTCCATCCTCGGGATGCCACTGCCATTCCCTCTCCCCACTGCTTCGGACTAACAAGACCTCCTCAGAGTAGCATCTGGCCACGTAATGAATGAGTCCTCTGCAGAAATGTTTCCCTGGGAGGCAACTCAGTGGAATGAAAGAAGGGGGAATCTGGAACCAGCAAAACTGAATTTGATACCCATTATACATTTTATTAGCTGCATGGCCTTAAAGATTTCCTTAAACTCTCTGGGTCTCAATTCAACATCTGTAGAATGGGTAGGATCATACCCTTCACAGGGCTTTTGTGGGGAGGTACTGAAATGTCATACTAGGACGGGCTGGCCCCGAGTACATGCAATCCACTTTAGCTCTCACCTCCCCTCCCTCACCAAAAGTCTAGCAAATCTTACTTACATTCCGTCCTTATTAACAGGCACTCTGCTACACTCTGCCAAAAACAAAATCTGTAATATTTGTAATGGTGGCGGAAAAACCCAGCAAAGCCCCTTAGTTTAAAATTAATAATTTATGTGTGGTATATTTGGTAATTCTCTATTAACCAGAAAATTTAATAAGAAGAAATATCTCCAGACATACCACAATATGACAGATTTTTCTGTATGATAAATCTATTGCTCTGAATTATATTTTAATTTAAAAAGAAATCTTCACTAATGTGATCATTTTAAATGGTATCACATGTTCTTGTGAAAGTGCAAACTGCTCCATCCTTTGTGGAAAACAATGTTTATATTATATCAACTGCTATAAGAACATTCATTTCTTTCTATCCCATAATTATACATCTAAGAATATAACCTAAAGAAACAGATGCAGAGACACAATCATGAACAAACATGGGCACTGCAGCAATATATTGATATAGTGAACTATCATGTGTGATGGGGAGAACAAATTCCAATATCAACTTCATGGTTAAATAAAACATGATGATTAGGGATCCACACTATAGAGCAATATACAACCGTTAAAAACGGTGTTTTTAAAAAACCAACATTGTATAGAAGACATTCATATAGTATAAGTTTTATATAAACAAATTTCACAGATTTTTCTCATTTAAACTGTGAGTCTGACCACAATTAGGTAGGTGCATCTGCATATAATTATTAAAATTTAACAGTGGATATTTAGGCTACAAGATTATAGGCTCTTTGGTTTCCTTTTTATACGTTTATGCATTTTTCAAGTATTCTAATAGCGCTTACCTGGGAGAAACCATGAACCAGGTGGTACATTATGAGCTCTCAGAGTTGGTATGTCACTTAACCCCAACAGCAGTGTTGTTCCCATCTTGTGGACAAACATCACCATGATCCTCTGCGTCACTATGAACACCAGCGCTGACATTTCTAAAGCTGCTCATACGCTGCATGTTGACCTAAGAATTTTATACTGATTAAGTCAATCTTCATAACAAACCTGTTGAGGTGATTTTTACTATTTTACTGATGAGGGAACTATTAATGTTGATGTACATAACACACACACATATAGCCCAACAACACAAAATTAGCAAGTACTGAAGCCAAGTCTAAACCCTGTGTCCCTTGCTCTTAACCACCATGCTCTCCTCCTCCTCTTCTAATAAGGAAATTAGGATTGAGAGAAGATGTTGCCTTGCCCAGGATCACAACTTTGGTACATGGCTGAGCCAGGATTAAGTCGGAACTAGTCAAGACTCTATGCAGTAACTAGCGCCCTGCTATCAGGCAGACAATCAGACTAAAAGCCAACCAGCCAATACCAACTCCTGCCTGCAGTGGATTATTGCTGTTGTTGTTCAGTCGCTCAGTCGTGTCTGACTCTTTATGACCCCATAGACTGCAGCACGCCAGGCTTCCCTGTCCTTCACTGTCTCCTGGAGATTGCTCAAATTCATGTCCATTGAGTCAAAGATGCCATCCAACCATCTCATCCTTGTCCTCCCTTCTCCTCCTGCCTTCAACCTTTCTCAGCAGCAGGGTCTTTTCCGGTGAGTTGGCTGTTCACATCAGGTGACCAAATTATTGGAGCTTCAGCTTCAGCATCAGTCCTTCCAATGAATATTCAGGGTTGATTTTCTTTAGGATTCACTGGTTTGATCTCCTTTTTGGCCAAGGGACTCTCAGAAGTCTTCTCCTACACCCCAGTTAGAAAGCATCAATTCTTCAGCGCTCAGCCTTCTTTATGGTTCAACTCTCACATCCATGCATGACTATTGAAAAACCATAGCTTTGGCTATACAGACCTTTTTCAGCAAAATGATGTCTCTGCTTTCCAATATGCTATCTAGGTTTGTTGCAGATTTTCTTCCAAGGAGCAACCATCTTTTAATTTCATGGCTGCAGTCAATGTCTGCAGTGATTTTGGAGTCCAAGAAAATAAAGTCTGTCATTATTTCCATTTTTTCCCATCTATTTGCAAGAAGTGATTGGACTGGATGCCATGATCTTAGTTTTTTGAATGTTGAGTTTTAAGACAGCTTTTTAACTCTCCTCTTTCACCTTCATCAAGAAGCTCTTTAATTCCTCTTCATTTTCTGCCACTGGATGATTATCAATATTTCTGAGGTTATTGATATTTCTCCTGGTTATTGATATTTCTGAGGTTATTGGTATTTCTTCTAGCAATCTTGATTCCAGATTGTGATTCATTCAGCCCAGCATTTCGCATGATGTACTCCACATATAAGTTAAATAAGCAGGGTGACAGTATACAGCCTTGATGTACTCCTTTCCCAATTTTGAACCAGTCCATTGTTCCATGTCCAGCTCTAACTGTTGCTCCTTGACTTGCATACAGGTTTCTTAGAGGCAGGTAAGATGGCCTGGTATTCCCATCTCTTCAAGAATTTTCCACAGTTTTTGTGATCCACACAAAGGCTTTAGCAGAGTCAATGAAGCAGGAGTAGATGTTTTTTCTGGAATTCTCTTGCTTTTTCTATGATCCAATAGATGTTGGCAATTTGATCTCTGGTTCCTCTGCCATTTCTAAACCCAGCTTGTACATCTGCAAGTTCTCAGTTCACGTACTACTGAAGCCTAGCTTGAAGGATTTTGAGCATTACCTTGCTAGCATGTGAAATAAGTGCAATTGTGCAGCAGTTTGAACATTCTTTGACATTGTCCTTCTTTGGGATTGGAATGACAACTGACCTTTTCCAGTCCTGTGGCCATTGCTGAGTTTTCCAAATTTGCTGGCATATTGAGTGCAGGACTTTCACAGCAGCATCCTTTAGGATTTTAAATCGTTCAGCTGGAATTCCCCATCACCTCCACTAGCTTTGCTCATAGTAATGCTTCCTAAGGCCCGCTTCACCCTCCAGGATGTCTGGCTCTAGGTGAGTGACCACACCATCATGGTTATTTGGGTCATTAAGAACTTTATTATAGAGTTCTTCTGTGTATTCTTGTCTCTTGTGGATTCAGATAGCTAAATCAGACCATACAAAGCCTTGGACCACAAATACCAAAGATCTCTAAGACTCCTGACTCCCCTAGCGTTTGTTGATTTAATAACTATTCCAGTCTTACCTGGGCATCTTTCTTACTGAAGGCTTGCCAGAAACACGTGTGGGGAATATTGCAAGATTAAGATAAGATACTACTATACTGTCTAGTATACTAAGATACTTAAGGATCCAATCTCATTCCAGGGTGGGACAGAGAGGAAGGATGTGTATTTTTGAAGATGGAAGGATAACAGGAATAGAAAAGCAAAAAAAAAAAAAAAAAAAAGGAGGGAAAAAACAGTATGCCTGAAGGTGTAAAAGGGGGGAAGCCACTCCAAATGCATACCCCACGCAAGTTCTGACTTATGTGTTTACTTATAAACATCAGATGGATCCTGGTTCTGTAAACCTCAAATTCTATTCAGATACTCTCCCTCACAGCTCATTTGAAGAGCTTTCTCCAGAATGAAAAGAACAGTTGTCCAGGGCTGGGAAGAGTTACTTATTACTCGGTAATTAACATAGCAAATGGCAACACTTTCTAAAACAGCACATTTGATTAGTAGGGGTATCTGGCAAAGAACTGAAATCGAAACATGTCATTACAGTCGCTGCAGACTTGCCATGTCACTTGGAAAGAACAATATAAAAACACTCTGGTTCTATTTATAAACAGAGTATGACATTGTGATGTAACATATATCAGCATTCAGATATTTACTAGAGGACAATGTATTCTAACATGACAGAGTAATTGGAAATTTGGTAATATGTTCCAGTAAGCTATAAAGCTTTTTAAAATATTTTTACAAAAGGCCTTAATGTGTTTTTATAGACTGATGTTAAACGGCATGGTACGTACCAAGAGAACAGGACCCAGACAGGCTTGTCTGAGTTACGATCAGGAGAGCCCTGATATCGCCAGCGAATGTAAGCTCTGCGTTGTGTTGCAACTGGAGTGTTCTTGTTACCAGAACAGTGAACAGTATTATGTGGCACAATCTGCTCTTTTCCTACCACACTAAGTTTATTCCTGTCAGGTTCCTGATTTCTTAATATATTTTCAATTTTCTTCCTCATCCCTAAAGTCTCCTATTTTATGTAGTCATCAGAACCTTCCAAACATCTATGAGAAAAACTCATTCTTTCCAAAAACCTTGGCATCACGTCCAGTGCTCACTAAGGCTGCAATTTAGCATTAGCAATTTTCTAATGTATCATAAAGTCATCAGTTCAAGCTCACCTCTGATGTAATAGGGCTCAGCTGAAAGGGCCAGGTCTAATTCATCTCCCCCTGAATTGATGGCAGTATTAACACTCATTAGAATGTATGAGTACGTTCAGAGTCATGTAGTAATTCAGCCACCCAGGAGTCTCGCTCAAGCAAACAGCTTTGCTCATCTTATCTGAGTACTTCAGATATATTCACCTAAGAGAAAAAAACACATAACAGCCTCTGGGAATTCATGAGAGCATTGTTTATTCTCACTGTGTCCAGATACCAGGGACACTATAGATAGTCCAAGGGCCACTTGGAATTTGTTTCCTTGGACATTTCTAAATTTCCCAGTAAAAGCTCTTTCCTAGCCCATTCTACATGAACACCATCATGTTTCAAGTCACAATGCTTTACCAACATTTAATGAGCATCTCCAGTGTGCCCAGAATAGTGCTTTACTTACATTATTCCTCTGAAACCACAAATAACCTAAAAAAGAGATTCAAAAGCTCACTTTACAGAGAAGAGCCCTGAGGCAGAGAGAAATTAAGTCACGGTTTCTGCCAACAAGGCACAGCATCCACAGAAAGCACCTATGCCAACTCCCTGTCTCGAGTCGACCACAACTAAGCCACAGCACAGACTCCAACCAGACTCCCACCCTCCCTCTCAACAGAAAACAAAAACAAAAACACCACCATGGTATAAGGAAATGAGCGCTGTACAGAGGGTCATGAGACTATGTTATAGTCCTGGCTACGCCACCAACAAGCTGAATAATTTAGAACTGGAATGGCTCTCTCCGGGCCTTCATTTTCTGAGAGGTGCAAAAGGAAGATGGGTACATGGTGAATAGATGAGAAGGAAGAGGGATTAGAAAATCTCCGAGGCCTTCCACTTCAAAGGGAATTATCTGCTAAGGTAAGAAATGATGTTTCCATATACACCATTCAGGGAGTTCACCAATGAGGTCCCTTCTTTTTAAATTATTACTTACATAAGGCTTGCCATGTAACACTGTGCTGAATATCTAATATAATACACCTCTCATTTAATCCTCACAAAAATCCTGCCAGATAGATACTATACCCCTTTTTCATACTACTGAGTCAAGTCGCTGTCAGCTTACAGATACCAAACTAGGAATCAGAAGTGTTAGGGTTTAAAACCAGACTTATCTGACTCCATAACCTGAGTCCTTTCTGACTATGCTGAACTGCTTGGCCTGGGATGGACCAGTCCAGAATGCTTTTACTGAACATAACTGCCATGGCAGCGTTCCCTCATAGCTCAGCTAGTAAAGAATCCACATGCAGTGCAGGAGATGCCGGTTAGATTCCTGGGTTGGGAAGATCCACTGGAGAAGGGAGAGGCTACCCACTCCAGTATTCTTGCCTGAGAATTCCATGGACTGTATAGTCCGTGGGGTCACAGAGAGTCAGACACAGCTGAGCAACTCTCACTTTCACTTCACTTTCAACTGTCATGGCATCAGCTTAGCAAGAGGCTGAACAAGAGAGACTCGCTATTTTAAAATAACTCTAGGTGGAAGGAACTTGAAACTTGTTCAATTAGAACTTAAGCCTCAGATATATTCATGAACTAACTGGCCTTTCTTGAAAAGAATGTCTACCAATTTTAGAGAAAGCATTTAAACTAAGAAGCACTTTAAGTTGCTGCTTTTGAAAGATCCAGAAAGTAAAAGCCAGGGGGAAAGAGATTAGAGGAGGAAAGGGATGGACTTTGAAATGGCTGACCTGCTGAAAATAAATAAATAAATAAATAAAACTAGAGTTGGAGACAGCAGAATTATAATCTTGATATTAGTCCCATACGGATTATTACTTTTGATATCATCATAGCCAAATGGAATGAAAATAGAAGGGGGAGAAAAATCTCAGTGGGTATTGCAATTTAAATTTGCCATGTAAGCTAATACTGTATATTTAGAGACTGAGCAGACAGGGTGGTTGGTGGCTCAGAGTATGTGGAGGAGCTGCCGTGCCAGCTAACCAAAGCAGACATTCATTAGAGCTAAAATGTAGATTTCCATTTCTTGGCATCTGACATGGGCTCTTTCCTTGGAAAGAAATGTCAATTTGGCCAAAAGTGTGAAACCTACAATAAAAGCATTGGGACTGTGGATTTCATCTAGTCTGCACATTCCCACCCCTTTCTTTCCTTCTGTGGGAATGCAGTCGCGACCTGGGGTGCTGAATGGAGAGGTGACAGGGGAACTGATTAGGACACGGATGCTCAAAAGGAGGGTAAGGAGCTGCGGGAGGGGACACTGGACTCCCAAATCCTCTATTTTCTTTTGGCTTTCGATTACCATTTTCTCTTGCCTTAAAACGGCCCAACACAAGACACCAACCACAATTACTGTTTTGTACAGGGCCTGAACAATGGCAGCTTCCAAACCCTTGGCAGTCCCTGCTCCTTGTGCGAGTGCTGGGTGCTCATCCACAGAGCCTGTGGGTAGTATAAGTACAACCCAGCTCCCGAGGCCAGGCAGGGAGGAGGCCTCTCCTACTTGAGAATTTCACTCTGTTTGTTTCTTTTGTTCAATAGACTGGAAAGACTATGACGACAGAGCACCCAGACACAAGGGACAGAGTGAAGTTTTGGAAGGTCTGCTGCAGCAGGTCCGAGCCCTTCATCAGCATTATAGTTGCCGGGGTAAGGATAAAAATCTCCTCCGGGCCATCGACTGAGGTCTCGGTGGCGCCGGTAATTTTAGCAGCTTCCTAACTGGGTCATACCTTCTCATTCATCAAGGAGGGAGAGAGATATTAATATTTGTACATCTGGAATCACTTTACAGCACTATCTTGCTTTAACCCTTGAGAAGAGACTCTCCCTTCCGTCCCTTCCTCTTTCTTGCGCACCCTCACTCCATAGGAACAGTTTGCACACAAGCACAGGAAAAATAGCGACTGCCACTAGTTTTGTTTAAACTGCACCTTCACAGAGCCTCTCCGTGTGCCGGGTCTTTGGGACGTTCACCCTCAGACTTTTTGCCTGCAACAAAAATTCTCTGAGCATCCTGTGGAAGCCCAACCAATTGTATCAGCAAACTTTTGTGTGTATTTATAATAAAGTTTACACGCAATTTCACTTTCAATATCTCTTTTCATCCTCATTTTGGAAATTATCCCTGAGGCTAAGTGACTTGACCAAGGCAAAATGCCAAGAAGAAACAGAATCAAGATACCAACCTAGATTTTCTGTCTCCAAGCCAGTCTTCTTGTTACACCTCAATTTGTGTCCCACTCTTCCATCAGGACAGGGCGCTGGCTTTTACTCTCCCCCTGAATTTTAATCTTTCCCTGTACTACTGCTCACGACAAAGTAGGGCACACCTTCTCTAGACATAGCTAACTATACCCAGAAAATCTCTGCAAAGCTTTAAAAAGATTATTTTCTACTTGAGCTGTTCAAATGGGACAGGGTCAGGTTTCTGATTGGTGTAATGATTTGTGGAGCAGGCACTTAGTTTTATTTGGAGAATTAAAAGTTCCATAAAGTTTTCATTTTCCATGCTCCTTCACCCATCAGAACTCTAACTGCATTGTATTCTCTAGAAGAGGGCACTGCTGGACCAGCTAGGTTAGAAATCTATGGTTGAAACTAAGAAATGCTAAACGGGTTTTGACTGGGTATAAGAAAATCATATTAAGCACTAGCAAAAGTTGTTCCCAGTTGCTATATAGCTATATAGAGCTGTTAAGAAATGCCAGCTATAGCTAGAAATGAGGGCAAGTGTTTGCAAGAAAATCATGTTCTAATGAGTGGCTGGTTCATTAGGAAATGTGAATATGCATGGAGGAAGCTTGAGAAGGAAACCCAAGGGGAATTTCATTCTTGGATCTCTAGGAAAACTTTAGCCAGAAAAGAGCCTTCAACATTCCACACTGGCCAAAATACCCTCAGTTCTCAGTTATCCAGGGCCCATTTAACCAAGTCAGGTGTTACCTAGGCTCCTTTCTCTTCTTCTGCCTTTCCATCATTTCCCTGTCCCTCAGCTCCTGCATGGCATGCAAAAATGATAAAGCAATTGGATAGATTTTTCTTTGCAACTCATAAGCCATTTTGTGTTTTCTGATAAAGATCAGAGGGGTGAAGCTAACACTATTCGTGGAATGAGGGATTGTTTTTTATATTATCTGAGGATTTAGATGCTCTCACCAATACCACTGGTTCACAGTCCAATAATCGAAAAATGATTGTCTTGACAGCTCAGTCATTTCTGTAGTTGCCATTCAACTTTTATCATGTACATATTTCCCCCCACAGGGATGTAAATATACACATGGCATCAAGCAAGATTTAAGGCATTAAGTAGAATTCCCAAAAGAGAAGAGTATTTTTATATTGAAATGAACATTGGATATTTAAACAGTATCTCAAGTGTGTTCCAAAGAAGAGTGGTTGCATAATTTGCTCAGCTGAAAGAGGGTCTCTGGTCAAGTAAATGTGGGAATTGTTACATTATATATCCCTTTACTGGAAATGTAAAATAGACATTAAATATTAAAGACTCTGATAAAAAGACATTTTGAATTTGGTTAAGCCAGCATTTTCCAAACTTATTTGGCCATTGTAAAACATTTTTCACAGAATTAGTGTTCCAAGGCACAAACTTTGAGGAACATTGACCTGCCATACTCCAGGATAAAACAAATGATCTTCCAAGATGATACAACATAAATCTTTCTAAGTCTAAAAGGATAAATGAAGGATAATTAGGTATGGCATACAGAAAACTATAAAACTTTAGTTTAAAATATTCAAGTACATTGATACTATGTGGTTTACAACTCTCGTAATTAGAAAAAAAACAATTATTTAAAAATCCCATTTTTACCACTTACTGTGTATACTTAAGAAGAGCATTTAACCTCTCCGAGCCATAACTTCCCTATCAGAAAAAGCCAGCATAATAATATCTATCTTTCAGGATTGTTATAAGAGTTAAATTAGATAATGGATTAAACTCATCTGGCATAGTGTAGGCACTTGGCAAACTCTAGCTTCTTTTTTCCCATTGTTCTTCCAGTTGAAGAATGGTGCACCCTCCATCCTCAGTGCTTTATATGTCCTGGAATTAAAATGGAATCACTGACCAATTGTAATGAGGCTGTAGTACTCAATAAACACAACAGCATATTCTAAATGCAGAACTAATAACAAAACATTCCTTCTCCTACCAAAGCCCTACACGGAAGACACCAAAACCCACATTAATTTCTTTATTTTTGGCTAAAGAACTGGCCACAGCTAATTCACAGCTTTAGAGATGGAAATTCAGTGGAGGTATTGCACAGCTTTTATTGTTCACAAGGTTAATGCCCTGACATACATAATGAAATATAAAGGAGTCAACTGTGTTCACTAAAGCAGTCCCCTACAGGAGTGAATTTCAATTATTTTCCAATTTTTCAACTGGCAAACATCAGCTGAAACATTGTCTACTACGTGTTAGGTGCTAGATGTACTGGTATGAATAAAATAAACTCTCTATGCTCTAAGCACTTGAAAGCTAAAGACCAGCTGCATTCAGAGTCCAGAAAGCTAATCATTGCTCCAGAACTCTGAACTAAGCAAAAACAGAATGGCAGCCACAGTGTTCTTGGGAGAGAAGTGAGCTTAAATCTTGTATCAGTCTGGTGGCTCAGACAGTAAAAAATAGTCTGCCTGCAATGCAGAAGACCTGCGTTCCATCCCTGAGTCAGGAAGATCCCCTGGAGAAGGGAATGGCTACCCACTCCAGCATTCTTGCCCGGAGAATTTCATAGACAGAGGAGCCTGGTGGGCTACCGTTCCTGAGGTTGCAAAGGGTTGGACACAACTGGGTGACTAACACTTTCACTTTCATCAGTCAAGATGGGCTATGTCATGCTGTGGTATCCAAATGAACTGCAAAATATTTATTTCTCCCATATGCTACTACTATATGTCACTGGTCAGCTGAGGGCTGGCTATCCATCAGTCTTGTCATGATACTCTTTCTAGAAATATTTGTCAGAACCCACGGGGGTTCTTGACACTTGAAGGTCTCATATGGACAAGACTAACATTCACACTCAAAATCCATTAGCAAAACTGGTCACATGGCCCCAACCCTACCACAAGAGCTCCAAGAAGTGTAATTCTACTGTTTGCCCAAACTGGAGGAGACCTGGAATATTTGACATTTTCATGGGCTCCTTCCCCAACTAGTAGCAGCATTTCTCATTTTCTCTTTTTTTAGCCTAATTTTTTTTGTTTAGTCTTCATTTTTAATTAAGTTATATACTTAATACTTCAGAGTTCAGTGGCCTGTACTCTGAAGCCAGATTATGTGGGTTCAAACACAGGCTGAACATTTACAAAGCTGTGTGATCTTAAGTAAATTCCCACCTTCTCTATACCTCACTTTGCTCACTTGTAAAATGCAAATAAGAATTATGTAAACCTGTCAGTTATTTGAGAACTGAATGACTTAAAATAAGTAAAGCATTAAGAAAAGCTTTATTGTTAAAGAAAAAGAATTTCTCCCATCATCTGTTTTCTATTTCCTAAAGGCTCAATTATTTTGATGTTTTTTCTCTATCTCTAAATAACAGGGTTATATTGCTAATTCCTGATTTTAAAAAATTATAGTTACTATTTCACTAAGGAAGATAATTATTTCTTTTTTATCCCTCCACTCTCTTACAAGCACATATAATTCCTACCCCCTTATCCTCCTTACCCCCCAGAGAAGAGAATGGCAATGCACTCCAATATTCTTGCCTGGAGAATCCCATGGACAAAGGAGCCTGGTGGGCTATAGTCCATGGGGTTACAAAGATTTGACATGACTGAGTGACTAAGCATGCATGCATCCTCCTAATATTGTAATTTTAATAAGGTCAATATTTACTGCTAATGCTATAATGATCATATAAATTTTATGATCATTTTCCTTTCCTACATAAACTTTTATTTCCCCTGTAGATAATACTCAACTTTTATTGTGTGTTTTTTTTGTCTTTCCGTGTTATAACTAATTAATCCCCAAGCTACTCTCCGGATCCATCAGTTTTTTTCTCAGTACAATCAGATACATAAGTATAGTTTTAAGTACATCTTCTTAAAGAAACCTCTCAGAGAGTCCTCTAACCTGCTCCAGTCTAGACTGGTTACTGTGTGCCTCCGTGTCTGTTATTGAGGATTCTTCTTGCCACTCTCCAATATTAGAGTTCTCTGTTTACCATCTCTTCCTTTGTCTGGGATTTGTCTGTCATTGGTGCAGCCTTTCCTCTAGTAGCTTCCTCATAGGATCCTTGGGAGCTAATTTTTGGATACATTAAGTGTCTGGAGATGTATTTATTTTATTTAAGGATTTGGATACATGTAGAATTCTCAACTGAAATAATTTTCCTTCATATTCATCATTTTCAAGCCTTTAGCGCTAAAAAGTCTGACACTATTCTGATTCCAGAAGTTTTATATGAAAGCTACTTTTTCCTGCCCTGGAAGTTTTTAAGTGGCATTGGAGAAGACTCTTGAGAGTCCCTTGGACTGCAAGGAGATCCAACCAGTCCATTCTGAAGGAGATCAGCCCTGGGATTTCTTTGGAAGGAATGATGCTAAAGCTGAAGCTCCAGTACTTTGGCCACCTCATGCGAAGAGTTGACTCATTGGAAAAGACTCTGATGCTGGGAGGGATTGGGGGCAAGAGGAGAAGGGGACGACAGAGGATGAGATGGCTGGATGGCATCACTGACTCGATGGACGTGAGTCTGTGTGAACTCTGGGAGTTGGTGATGCACAGGGAGGCCTGGCGTGCTGCAATTCATGGGGTCACAAAGAGTTGGACACGACTGAGCGACTGATCTGATCTGATCTGATAACTTCACTATTTTAAAATTTCACTGCTATGTCCCCTTTGAGTGGCTCTTTTTTTGTCTGTTGTGCTGCACATTTGGCAAGGCCTTTCAATATGGAAACTTACAGCTTTCAATTATGGGATATTTTCTTAAATTATTTCTTTAATTATTTCTTCCCCTCCTTTTGCTCTGCTCTCTCCCATGAGAACCCTAATTCAGATACTGAACCTCATAAACCAGCCCCTTCTGTTTTTTTTTCCTCTCCTACATTTTCATGTTCCTTTGCTCCACTTTCTTGCAGATTCCCCCAGTTTTATTTTTTGTTTGGCTTTCCAGACTTCAATAACATAGTTCTAGTTTCTGATGCTCTCTGTTGTTCTCTGAATATTTCTCTTACAGATACGTATCTCTTTTACAAGGATGCAAAGCTTTGCTTGTCTCTCAGGCTATTCATGATTGGCTTTTTTTCATTTTATGTTTTCTTTTTTCAACATAGAGTCCTCTCTAAACTGCTGTTTTGCTTGTTTTGGGCCGGTGCTTTTTCTGTTACCTGCTTTCCAAACTGCCCAGTGATCCCTGTAGTATATGTGCTCAGATTTAAGAGAACTCAATAGCTGTTGAGAAGCTTTGAACACAAGGATCGGGCTCTTAAAAAGACCCCAGATGACACCACCCTTATGGCAGAAAGTGAAGAGGAACTAAAAAGCCTCTTGATGAAAGTGAAAGAGGAGAGTGAAAAAGTTGGCTTAAAGCTCAACATTCAGAAAACGAAGATCATGGCATCTGGTCCCATCACTTCATGGGAAATAGATGGGGAAACAGTGGAAACAGTGGCAGACTTTATTTTTGGGGGCTCCAAAATCACTGAAGATGGTGACTGCAGCCATGAAATTAAAGGATGCTTACTCCTTGGAAGAAAAGTTATGACCAACCTAGATAGCATATTCAAAAGCAGAGACATTACTTTGCCAACAAAGGTCCGTCTAGTCAAGGCTATGGTTTTTCCAGTGGTCATGTATGGATGTGAGAGTTGGACTGTGAAGAAGGCTGAGCACCAAAGAATTGATGCTTTTGAACTGTGGTGTTGGAGAAGACTCCTGAGAGTGCCTTGGACTGCAAGGAGATCCAACCAGTCCATCCTAAAGGAGATCAGCCCTGGGATTTCTTTGGAAGGAATGATGCTAAAGCTGAAACTCCAGTACTTTGGCCACCTCATGTGAAGAGTTGACTCATTGGAAAAGACTCTGATGCTGGGAGGGATTGGGGGCAGGAGGAGAAGGGGATGACAGAGGATGAGATGGCTGGATGGCATCACCAACTCAATGGACATGAGTTTGAATGAACTCTGGGAGTTGGTGATGGACAAGGAGGCTTGGCGTGCTGCGATTCATGGGGTCGCAAAGAGTCGGACACGACTGAGCGAGTGAACTGAACTGAACTGAACTGCAGGGTGATTTGGCATAGCTTTATCTTTAGGAAAGTAATAAAGCCAATGTCAGAATCTTTAGGTGCATTCATATGCTAATCAGAGTCTCAACAGACACTATTTCCAGTGTTCTGCCTGGAGGATAGAAGTTTGAGTACCAGTGTTCTCAGAGTCCAGTGGGGAAATACGCTGTAAGGAAGCTTTCATTTAATCCACTTGTTTTGAGTACATACCACTCCCCTCTTCCATTTATAACCACACATATCATGTCTTTCACGCCAGAGAGCTCTGTTTTTATTCTTTCCTGAAATTAAGCTATGGTCTTTCATCTAGAATGAGGAAGGGATAGGGAAGGCCATCTAGACCTCTAACTACTTTTTAAACAGATTTCAACAAACCCTCCTCATTTTAGCTCCACATTCACCATTCACTTCCAGCAGTGTGTGATGCCCATGGGGTGAGTCATGTTACTTTCCAACTTTTTCCACTGTTGGTTAAGGATTCATCTTCCTCAAGTCTACTAAATCCCTCTGTCCATCTGCTTTCTAGCTATCAAAATTCACTTGCTTTTATCTCCTTTCCCATCTCTTGGTCTTTATAGATTTACATCCCTTCCTCTTTTAAAATCTCTTAAATTTTTAAATCTCTTAAGCAAGAGAATTCAAGAGAAACATCTATTTCAACTGGAAAAGGTCAGTTTTCATTCTAATCCCAAAGAAAGGCAATGCCAAAGAATGTTCAGATACCGCACAATTGCACTCATCTCACACTCTAGCAAAGTAATGGTCAAAATTCTCCAAGCCAGGCTTCAATAGTACATGAACCGTGAACTTCCAGATGTGCAAGCTGGATTTAGAAAAGGCAGAGGAACCAGAGATCAAACCACCAACATCCGTTGGATCATTGGAAAAGAAAGAGAATTCCAGAAAAACATCTACTTCTGCTTCATTGACTCTGCTAAAGCTTTTGACTGTGTGGATAACAACAAACTGTGGAAAATTCTTGAAGAGATGGGAATACCAGACCACCCTACCTGCCTCCTGAGAAACCTGTATGCAGGTCAAGAAGCAACAGTTAGAACTGGACATGGAACATTGGACTGGTTGCAAATTAGGGAAAGAGTACATCAAGTCTGTATATTGTCACCCAGCTTTAACTTATATACAGACTACACCATGCAAAATGCCAGGCTAAATGAAGCAAAATCTGGAATCAAGATTTCCAGGAGAAATATCAATAACCTCAGATATGCAGATGACCCCATCCTTATGGCAGAAAGCGAAGTGGAACTAAAGAGCCTCTTGATGAAGATGAAAGAGGAGAGTGAAAAAGCTGGCTTAAAACTCAGCATTCACAAAACGAAGATCATGACATCCAGTTCCATCACTTCATGGCAAATAGATGGGGACACAATGGAAACAGTGACAGACTTTATTTTCTTGGGCTCCAAAATTACTGCAGATGTTGACTGCAGCTATGAAATTAAAAGATGCTTGCTCCTTGGAAGAAAAGCTATGACCAGCCTAGGCAGCATGTTAAAAAGCAGAGACATTACTTTGCTGACAAAGGTCCATCTAGTCAAAGCTATGGTTTTTACATTAGTTATATATGGATGTGAGAGTTGAACCATAAAGAAGGCTGAGTGCTGAAGAACTGATGCTTTTGAACTGTGGTATTAGAGAAGACTCTTGAGAGTCCCTTGGACTGCAAGGAGATTGAACCAGTCAATCCTAAAGGAAATCAACCCTGAATATTCATTGGAAGGACTGATGCTGAAGTTGAAGCTCCAGTACTTTGGCCACCTGATGCAAAGAGCTAACTCATTAGAAAAGACACTGATGCTGGAAAAGAGTGAAGGCAGGAGAAGAGGATGACAGAGAATGAGATGGTTGGATGGCATCACTGACTCAATGGACATGAGTTTGACCAAGCTCCAGGAGATGGTGAAGGGAAGCCTGGCATGCTGCAGTCCATAGGGTCACAAAGAGTCAGACATGACTGAACGACTGAACAACAACAACTCTGCTTTTAGTGAGGTTTGGAAGAGAGTAGCATGTGATGAATATGTTCGTAGCATGTGATGAATATGTTCAGTGTGCTGCCTTTAATCAGAACTCCCAGCAGCATTTCAAGTAGGATATGGCCAGCCAAATTCATGTCCAAGTTAGAAGAAAATGCTTTCGCTTTGTCCTGGCAGGACTAACCACTATCAGCACAAGCTTGAAGCTGGCATGAAAGCTTGCATCAGTCAGCTCATTCCCAACTTGTCCTATAGGATCATAGGCAGAGCCACATGGGGCCTCAGGCACAGGCCATCTGCCCAGGTTTCCATGTCTAAGAGCAGTGATAGACTGTTCTCATCCCCAGTAACAAGTCTGTCAAGAGTTTGGTGACGACCCCAACAACCTCATCTTCCCTTCATTAATTATACTTAAGAATTAAATCAGTGATCATCTAGTTCAGCTTTAGGTAGCACTGCTTGCAAATACTGTTACAGAAAATCTACTACTTTTTTTTTTATAATTGAAAGATAATTGCTTTACAATGTTGTGTTGGTTTCTGCCATACAGCAACCTGGATCAGCCATAAATATACATATGTCCCCTCCCTCCCACCACCTACCCCATTCTACCCCTCTAGGTTATCACAGATAGCACCAGATAACCTACCACTCGGAGAAGGCAATGGCACCCCACTCCAGTACTCTTGCCTGGAAAATCCCATGGATGGAGGAGCCTGGTGGGCTGTAGTCCATGGGGTCATGAAGAGTCGAACACGGCTAAGTGACTTCACTTTCCCTTTTCACTTTCATGCATTGGAGAATGAAATGGCAACCCCCTCCAGTGTTCTTGCCTAGAGAATCCCAGGGACAGGGGAGCCTGGTGGGCTGCCGTCCATTGGGTCGCACAGAGTCGGACACGACTAAAGTGACTTAGCAGTAGCAGTTACCTATCACTAGGTTATCACTGAGCTGCCTGTGTTATACACCAACTTCCCACCAGCTGTCATTTTACATATGGTAATGTATACGTTCCAATGGTAGTGCTTTTATCAGTGAGAGCTCCAGATTGTAAATAAAAGAGCTAAACAGAAGCAATGGATGATTTGCTCATCACAGTAACCACAGAACCTAACATACAGCAGTGTCCCAATAAATATTTGTTCAGTGAATAAATGTATTATTCTGGGTACTGGTTTTTTTTTTTTTTTTTTTTTTTTTTTTTAGACAAACCTTAACCTCTCTATGTCAGTATCTTCTTCTGAATAATGAGGATGTTAAGCGTGCCTACAGCTATTTTTGTAAGCCAACATACACACTGGAAAAAACAAAAACTACCCCAGAATATTAGCAATGGTTCTGCTAAAGTGGCTGGATATCATGTGTGGGGTTTTGTTCATTTTCTATGCTCCAGACTTCCTGTAATGTGCCTATATTAATTTTATAATGAAAAAAAATTAATGGAATATGTAGTCTAATAAGAGTTTTGCCAACATTGAGAAGTGAATATTAAAAGGCAATATGGGCCGGGAACAAAAGTTGATTCTATTTCTTTTTATCCCACCTCGTAATAAATAAGGAGGATATAAACAGAACACCTGCGTGATTGCCCCTGGAGTTATAAACGTTACTCATCTTCAACAGTTTTGAGGAGCTATTCATTAACTGAGTTAACTACTGGTATCTCAAGATACAGAAACTTCTGGACAAAGTGAATGAGCTGAGTCCCTCTGAAACTGAATATAAGTGCCCTGAGAGGACAGGGGAGAGAAAGGCAAAAAGATGGGAGGAAGGCTCTGAGAGTGCTCTTCTTCCAGTGAAATTTACACTATATTTTTTTCTGTGTTCCAGAAAGTTCAAAATTGCAAACCTCGGGCCGCAAGCAGTCAGTCTCCAGGAGCCTGAAACACCTATTCCATTCCTCAAACAAGTTTGTGAAGACCTTGAAACGGTGGGTCCTTTGTAGTTTTTCCAGGAAGTCTTAGCATCTCAGGAATCTACTGATTTTGGTTCTGAGTGGAAACTCGGTAAATATTTCTGTTTTATTATTAAAAGAATATAAAACTCACCTTTGTTCTGAGAATCTGAACAAAAAAGTTATTTCTTTGTATTCTAGCCAATAAATTTGTGGTACTTAACAGGAATCTTTTCATAGGTATATTTCAAATTATCATTTATCATGCCCCAAAATATTATTTCCATGATTCAGGCTTGGAGAAGATGGTTGAGGACAATTTTTATTTTGCTTTTTCTTTTCAGGGGACTCTACATAGCTGTTATATTTTATTACAAAGACAATATGTTAGTCACCAATGAAGATCAAATACCGATTGTTGAAATAGATGACTCGCACACCAGTTCCATTACACAAGATTTTCTGTGGTTCACAAAGGTATCCTGAGTTCTAATTTTATTCTTCCCCACTTTGCACCAACAGTACCTCACATAAATCTCTAAAACTTTAGTTGAGAAGTTGAGGAGTCTCCAGTGAGCAAAATATTGGAGTGGGAGTAAATCATCTCAGTGGTCTCTTTTTGGCCCAATATGCCCTTTGTCATTAAAATGCTAAAATAGTATCTACACTACATTTTCAAAGCAAAGAAGCCTCCATCCTGTCAGATTGTGTCTCCACTATTCTGAGTTATGGGATCATTTGGCAAAGACTAAAATGGGGATCTGATTGTTTCATTAACATTCAGATCTTTTTCCAATTGGACAGAGATCAAAAAGTTGTTTTGCATGTATCTGAAAATGGACTGGAGAACAAACATCGGGTGTCAGGTTTCCTTCCCCCTGCTTTGCTTTGATGCCACATCCTAAATCATGCACTGGCTTGGATGATGATATGACCTCGTGAGTTCTTTTGCAGCTGTCTTGTATGTGGGAAGATATAAGGTGGTTGAGGCAAAGCGTACCGATCTCCATGTCCTCGTCCACAGTACTACAAACTCGGCAGAAGATGCTTGCAGCAACAGCCCAGCTACAGGTGAGGGGCTGGGTTTCAACGTAGATCTCCAAGGAAATTTTGGAAACACATGTCAGTTAAGTTACCAGTCCCACCTGGAAAGGGAAAGGGTGGGCTCCTTGCTGGTTTAGATCCTTAGACATATGAAGTCTTCTCGGATTCTCTGAGCTGTACACCTGTCTTTGTAGTGAACCTGTGCTTTTGGCACTCTCCTGGGGGAGGAACAGAGGTTTATCTTGAAGAATCTAGAAGTAAACAAGGAGTAAAGAGACCTGAATTCTGGATCTGATGTTAATCGGTCAACTCATTTCTGCTTTCTGGATCTGAGTTTCATCATTTGCACAATAAGAGTTTGACTAGCTCTCTTGATGAGTCCTGGATGTTTTGGCATCCTGTGGATCTGTATGAGTGTACAGAGATGGAAAAAGAGACCCTCAGATATTTCAAAGAGCTTCTTCGCTTGATGTTATGGGAAAACAAATCTATCTGCATACATTTTTAATAATTAAAAAACAAACCAAAAAAAAAAAAACCTCTTAAAGACTTATCTTTCATTCTGAATTTAACCCTTCTGTACTATTAACCCAATCAGATCATATCTCCAAGCCCTGCAAGAATCTTTGTCAGTTACAGAGCTCCTCTTAGAAATGACATTGAATTCTAGCCAGGCATTTCTGGGTTTCCCTTTCATTGTTCTGTTTTTGTTTCAATATTATCTGTATTTGTGGTTCTTAGCACAAGAAAACCTCTGCTACATAGAATTAGGATGTTTAAGGTATCAATGAGGCTTTATCAGAGATGGGTTGGTGATGGTGTTCAGTTGCTGGCTCGTGTCCAACTCTTTGTGACCCCATGAACTGCAGCACACCAAGCTTCCCTGTCCTTCATTAACTCCCAGAGTTTGCTCAAACTCGTGTCCATTGACTCAGTGATGCCATCCAACCATCTCATTCTCTGTCGCCCCCTTCTCCTCTTGCCCTCAATCTTCCCCAGCATCGGGGTCTTTTCCAGTGTGTCAGTTCTTCACATCAGGTGGCCAAAATATTGGAGCTTCAGCACCAGTTCTTCCAATGAATATGCAGGGTTGATTTCTTTTAGGATTAACTGGTTTGATCTCCTTGCAGTCCAAGGGACTCTCAAGAGTCTTCTCCAGAACCACAGTTCGAAAGCATCAATTCCTGGTGGCTCAGACAGTAAAAAGTCTGCCTGCAATGCAGAAGATCCAGGTTCGATCCCTGGGTCAGGAAGATCCCCTGGAGGAGAGCGTGGTGACCCACTCCAGGATTCTTGTCTGGAGAATTCCATGGACAGAGGAGCCTGGTGGGCTACAGTCCATGGGGTCGCAAAGAGTGGGACTTACCATGATAGGTATCTACCTACAAAGCTAGTGTATAACATAGGGAGCTCATCTTTCCCATTCTGTTGTTTTCCTCTATTTCTTTCATTGATCGCTGAGGAAGGCTTTCTTATCTCTCACTGTTATTATTTGAAACTCTTCATTCAAAAGGGCATACCTTTCCTTTTCTCCTTTGTCTTTAGCTTGTGTCTTCAGTAAGGTCTAAAAAACAAAAAGTGCCCTCAATTTCAACTCACTCTTTTTTTCATTAATTTATTTAACTGGAGGATAATTACAATATTGTGATTTTTTTTCCATACATCAACATGAATTGGTCACAGGTATACATATGTTCCCCCCATCCTGAATCCCCCTCCCACCTCCCTCCCCACCCTATGCCTCTGTGTTGTCCCAGAGCACCAGCTTCGGGTGCCCTGCTGTATATATATGGAATTTAGAAAGACAGTAACCGTGATCCTGCAGGCAGGGCAGCAAAGGAGTCACAGACGTAAAGAATAGAATTTGGACTCCGTGGGAGAAGGCACGGGTGGGATGATTGCGAGAATAGCACTGAAACATATACATTACCATATGTAAAATAGATGACGGCCAGTGCAAGTCCAACTCACTCTTGACTGCATAATCTTCTTTTTTTTTTTTTTTTACATCATCTTCTCCTTCAACTCAAGATGTTCTTGGAGCTGGGCCATAATGACTGTGCTAAATTCAAAGAGGCTTTTCCTTTCCTCACTGACCAGCTATAATTGGACTAAGCCGCTATACCTCAAAAACAGCTCTTTGTTTAGGATAAACTTCATTCTCAGTAGGCCCCTTGGTCCCTTAGTAAAGTTCTTTCTCAGGAGTCCTTAGCGGACCCTCCCATTAGCCTACCATACAACCCAGGAAAGTTTAGATTACGAACTGAACAACTTTAGAATTTCAAATGGGGCTCTTTATTTTATGTTTATTAGACTCTTCCCGAAACATCTTCATCTAATATCAGAGAAGGACTAGGCTGTCTCAAGTGATTGCATTTAAACACTGAGGGGCTAGAGAGAAGCTATAATGGTCAGTGTGCCCGACTCAACAATTCAGTTCAGTTCAGTTCAGTCGCTCAGTCGTGTCCGACTCTTTGCGACCCCATGAATCACAGCACACCAGGCCTCCCTTTCCATCACCAACTCCCGGAGTTCACACAGACTCACGTCCATAGAGTCAGTGATGCCATCCAGCCATCTCATCCTCTGTCGTCCCCTTCTCCTCCTGCCCCCAATCCCTCCCAGCATCAGAGTCTTCCAGTGAGTCAACTCTTCGCATGAGGTGGCCAAAGTACTGGAGTTTCAGCTTTAGCATTATTCCTTCCAAAGAAATCCCAGGGTTGATCTCCTTCAGAATGGACTGGTTGGATCTCCTTGAAGTCCAAGGGACTCTCAAGAGTCTTCTCCAACACCACTCAACTATTACTCCCATTGAAATAGCTCTTGGATTTGGTCCCCCCAATATATCGGCCCCCATCACTTTTCATAATGCATCTGCCCTCTTCTGAGGTCATTTTCCTCTTTGTCTAACTTAGATTATTTGGCCCATAATAATTACCCCCTTGAAAATCCTCTAAATTTCTGACCACTCCCTCCCTCCACATTATTTATTTGGAAAAGATCCAAGCCTGGATGACTCCAACATGCATTCACTACACTGAAGCAGTTGCACACTTCTGCATTAAAAAAATAAAATAAAATTACTAAACAGGGCAGGGGGTATGATTGGCTTTATAGCTTATGTTATTACTGCAATTCTCATGTATAATATTACCTACTGATCATGTTCCATTTCTCTACTAAATTCACTTTCCCAAATTACAAGGCAACTATTTAAAACCTTCTTCATTCTACCACATCCCCTCCCCTTCCCCACACTTTCCATCCCCACATCAGGATATAGTTTACTGTATAACTCTTTAAGAAAATAAGTGGGAAATAATTATTTGTCTACGACCAAATTGCAAAGCCTCCTTGCACTCTTCCTCTTCCTTCCTCCCATTCCGAGAGACAAAGCCTCACTCCTCTTACCAAAGGCTCATCTCTCACACGTGCTCTAGATTTCCGTTCTTCCCTCCCTTCTTCAACTACAATCACTCTTCTCCTCCTTAGACCCAAACTTGAAAAAGTAGCCAGCATTCTCTTTCTCCATTCATGTCCTCACTTCCCCTTTAGTTCCAAGCTCTCTCCCTGATTTTGCTAACATCATGCCTACCAAACTGCTCTCTCAGGCCACCAATAATCAGAGGCAGATGACGCTCATAAATCTTGAGCTTCAGGGTCCCTCACTTGCATGATCCCCTGTGGGTGTGGGAGTTGTGGAGTGTTTAGGGAGGGGAAGCTAAGTTACAACCAGCAAGCATTTCTGGTAAACTACCTAAAGAAAGGGCTTCCTAGGTGGCTCGGTGGTAAAAATCTGCCTGCCAATGCAGAAGACACAGAATTGAATCCTTGGGTTGGGAAGATCCCCTGGAGAAGGAAATGGCAACCCACTCCAGTATTCTTGCCTATAGAATTCCATGAACAGAGGTGTCTGGTGGGCTACAGTCCATAGGGTCACAAAGAGTTGGACATAACCGAGAGACTGAGTATGCATGCATGCCTAAAGAAATCCCAGATCAAAAATTCCAAATACTCCAGTATTGGGGGAGATTTTCTTTCTAAGTCTAAAATATTCACTTTTATTTTTTTAAAGTGACTTTTATACCTAACCTTCATATTTGTAATTTTTTTATTCTTTATCTTAAAGAGGGCCCCCAAACTGTGTGGTCAGATCAGATCAGTCATTCAGTCGTGTCCGACTCTTTGCGACCCCATGAATCACAGCACGCCAGGCCTCCCTGTCCATCACCAACTCCCGGAGTTCACTCAGACTCATGTCCATCGAGTCAGTGATGCCATCCAGCCACCTCATCCTCCCTCGTTCGCTTCTCCTCCTGCCCCCAATCCCTCCCAGCATCAGAGTCTTTTCCAATGAGTCAACTCTTCACATGAGGTGGCCAAAGTACTGGAGTTTCAGCTTTAGCATCATTCCTTCCAAAGAAATCCCAGGGCTGATCTCCTTCAGAATGGACTGGTTGGATCTCCTCGCAGTTCAAGGCACTCTCAAGAGTCTTCTCCAACACCACAGTTCAAAAGCATCAATTCTTCGGCACTCAGTCTTCTTCACAGTCCAACTCTCACATCCATACATGGCCACTGGAAAAACCATAGCCTTGACTAGACGAACCTTTGTTGGCAAAGCAATGTCTCTGCTTTTGAATATGCTATCTAGATTGGTAATACCTTTTCTTCCAAGGAGTAAGTGTCTTTTAACTTCATGGCTGCAGTCACCATCTGCAGTGATTTTGGAGCCCAGAAAAATAAAATCTGACACTGTTTCCACTGTTTCCCCATCTATTTCCCATGAAGTGATGGAACCGGATGCCATGATCTTTGTTTTCTGAATGTTGAGCTTTAAGCCAACTTTTTCACTCTCCACTTTCACGTTCATCAAGAGGCTTTTTAGTTCCTCTTCACTTTCTGCCATAAGGGTGGTGTGGTGTGGTACTGGCCCCTAAAAAACTTGCATCCATCCCTCCAATAATTTCAGTTTCACTATATCCGATAGATACTTTTAAATCCTCTTTGAAGCTGACATCTCAGTAGCATTTGATACAATGGTCTTATTCATTTTAAAATTTTAAACTGTCACATCACTTGGCTTTCATGACTCCATACTTTCCAGATTTTTCCAACTTCCTGGTCTGGCTCAGTCTTCTTTGCTAGCTTGAATGCTATTTCCTCTGATTAGAATCTGCTTTTGCTTCTTTGTCTCACTAATTCCTACTTATCCTTCAGATCTCAGCTTCATTTTTTTAAATTAATTTATTTTTTATTGAAGGATAATTGCTTTATTCAGCTTCATTTTTATACTTCCTCAGGGAGCCTTTCTCTGATCTCCCAATTAAGTGAATCACTCGCAGAGCACCTTGTATTCTTCATTCAGAATGGTGACCAGAATCCCATCTGTTAATTATTCATATCATTTTTGGTCAGCGTCAACTTGGACTGTGAGTCCCTGAGAGCACGTCTCTGTCTTGGCTATCACTATATCCACCATGTGTGGCACATGGCAGATCCTCTTTACCTACTTCCTAGATAAATGTATGTATCAGTCCAACCTCTGTACCCCTAAAATCACACTGGAGGATACTCTATCTGACCAAAGGGAAAAGGGATTACCATAGTTTACCATAGATTGCCATAGTTACCACCTGGATAGTTCTCTAGCCCCTCACAGTGACCAGTGCCTTCGAGTACTCAAAATAATTACCCCTTGCAGCACCACAGGCCAAAGCACTGGCTGCTGAAATAATAGAAGTCACTTTCATCTTTTTTCTGTAGGAAATATTGCCCAAGTTCCTTACTGATCTTTAAGTGAAAATGTCTGGACTTACTGAAGCCACTCTTTTGGGGGGAGCAGGGGGTGAGAGGGTACAGGAAAAACTTCACAAAATAGGAAGAAATATAAATTTGGGGAGATTTATATGTAATATTTTAGGTCTCCTTACTAAGCTAAAATTTCTTACAATGTTCTGAGAAACAGCATTCTTAAATAGCTTGATTGATATCGCCATACATAGATCCTGTTGCTTTACCTATGATGTATCTCATTTTAATCTCCTCCCATTTCCAGCATCACTACCCCAGTTATATCAAAAGCTTCCAAAGTCATCCTCCTGCTTCCAGTCTTCACACCCTCCAATCCATTCTCCATACTCCTGCCAGAGTAGCCAATAAAAGGTCCTGACCATGTCATTCCATGACTTACATTTTCTCGAGAGTGGCCCAGACATTTGACCATGGTACGCACAGGTCTTCCTTGCCATCTTTCTTCCCCTCAGGGGGCTATGAATCCATCATCATAGCACATACAAACCGCTGTGCCTTCTGAGCCTTTCTTTCCAGTTTCTGCTCTATAGGGAGGCTCTTTAATACATGATAATAAATAACAATCACAAAACAACTTTCATTTCCCTAACAGAGTAAATGCCAGGCACTGTACTAAGTTCTTTACAAACTATAGCTCATTATCTTCACCACACCATAATGTGAAAGTAATATTATTGGCATTCACTTAACACAGGATAAAACTGAGGCCTAAAAAAGGAAAATAACTTGCCCAGGGTTCCACAAATACAAAATAGCAGAGTATAGATATAAACTCTGACATATACGACTCCACAGCCTGCGTTTTTTCCCAATATTTCATCATCTTATCGTGTATTCATTTTACAAAAAGCAAACAAAAATTTTGAAGAGAAGAAATTATCTACATTATAGTCTAAAAAGAAAAAGTGAAAGTCTGTCCTGCCTCATTTGGAGTCTATATAGTAATGAAGTGAAGTGAAGTGAAGTGAAAAAGTCACTCAGTCGTGTCCAACTCTTTGTGATCCCATGGACTATACAGTCCATGGAATTCTCCAAGTCAAAATACTGGCGTGGGTAGCCTTTCCCTTCTCCAGGGGATCTTCCCAACTCAGGGATTGAACCCAGGTCTCCCACATTGCAGGCGGATTCTTTACCAACTGAGCCACAAAGGAAGCCCAAGAATACTGGAGTGGGTAGCCTAGCCCTCCTCCAGCAGAAGTTCCTGACCCAGGAAACTTTATTTGGAAGAAGGTAAAGTCACAGAGACCAAATTGCCAACATCCGCTGGATCATCGAAAAAGCAAGAGAGTTCCAGAAAAACATCTATTTCTGCTTTATTGACTATGCCAAAGCCTTTGACTGTGTGGATCACAATAAACTGTGGAAAATTCTGAAAGAGATGGGAATACCAGACCACCTGACCTGCCTCTTGAGAAACCTATATGCAGGTCAGGAAGCAACAGTTAGAACTGGACATGGAACAACGACTGGTTCCAAATAGGAAAAGGAGTACGTCAAGGCTGTATATTGTCACCCTGCTTATTTAATTTATATGCAGAGTACATCATGAGAAATGCTGGGTTGGAAGAAGCACAAGCTGGAATCAAGATTGCTGGGGAAAATACCAATAACCTCAGATATGCAGATGACACCACCCTTAGGGCAGAAAGTGAAAAGGAACTAAAAAGCCTATTGATGAAGGTGAAAGAGGAGAGTGAAAAAGTTGGCTTAAAACTCAACATTCAGAAAACTAAGATCATGGCATCTGGTCCCATCACTTCATGGGAAATAGATAGGGAAACAGTGGAAACACAGTGGCAGACTGTATTTTTTTGGGCTCCAAAATCACTGCAGATGGTGACTGCAGCCATGAAATTAAAAGATGCTTACTCTGTGGAAGGAAAGTTATGACCAACCTAGATAGCATATTCAAAAGCAGAGACATTACTTTGCCAACAAAGGTCCGTCTAGTCAAGGCTATGGTTTTTCCTGTGGTCATGTATGGATGTGAGAGTTGGACTGTGAAGAAAGCTGAGCACCGAAGAATTGATGCTTTTGAACTGTGGTGTTGGAGAAGACTCTTGAGAGTCCCTTGGACTGCAAGGAGATCCAACCAGTCCATTCTGAAGGAGATCAGCCCTGGGATTTCTTTGGAAGGAATAATGCTAAAGCTGAAACTCCAGTACTTTGGCCACCTCATGTGAAGAGTTGACTCATTGGAAAAGACTCTGATGCTGGGAGGGATTGGGGGCAGGAGGAGAAGGGGACGACAGAGGATGAGATGGCTGGATGGCATCACTGACTCGATGGACATGAGTTTGAGTGAACTCCGGGAGATGGTGATGGACAGGGAGGCCTGGTGTGCTGCGATTCATGGGGTCGCAAAGAGTCGGACACGACTGAGCAACTGAACTGAACTGAAAGTCACAGTGGTAAAGAATCCACCTATCAATGCAGGAGACACAAGAGATGCGGGTTCAACCCTTGGGTTGGGAAGATCCCCTGGAGTAGAAAATGGCAACATACTCTCGTATTCTTGCCTGGAAAATTCCATGGACAGAAGAGCCTGGCAGGCTACAGTCCATGGGATCACAAAGAGTCAGATGTGACCCAGTAACGGAGCAGACACACAAAAAAAATATGAATATTACCTGAGCAGGAGAGATACATATCTGCCAACATTTGGATTAAAAAAAAAAAAAGAAAGAAAGAAAAAATATTAGAAAGCCTGTAAGTGACCAAGACCCCATAATGTTTTCCCTACTTTTAGGAAAATGGCAGAGGCCCCAAAATGCAGAGGTGTACCTTCCTCCTACATTGAGAGGTGTCCCAACTACTTATCCTCAAAATACAATAATCTGACATTATAGATTGGGTTATATTAAACTTCCCTCCTCTACAACTTTTATTTTATTTTTGTGAATTCATTTATTTTTTAAATTTTTATTGGAGTACAGTTGATTTAAAATGTTTAGTTTCAGGTGTATAGCAAAGAGAATCAGTTATACATTTACATATATCCAGTCTTTTTTGAGATTCTTTTCCTATACAGATCATTAAAAAATATTGAGTGGAGTTCTCTGCACCATATTCTAGGTCTTGTCCTTATTAGTTATCTATTTTTATATATAGAAGTGTGTACATGAAATGCTAATCCCAATCTCCTAATTTATCTCTCCCTATCTTTTCCCCCTTGGTAACTATAAGTTTGCTCCCTACATCTGTGACTCTATTTCTGTTTTGTAAATAAATTTATTTCTACAGTTTTTTTTTAGATTCCTTCTCCACAGCTTTTAGAAATAAGTGTTAATGAGCTAAAGCCAGATAACAATTCATGAATATTATGTCTTTTTCATTTTTCAAGGTGGGGGCAAAAGGGTTTTCCCCCAATTTTATTATTTTCCAGGCCTTCATATCTTATTCCAGACTTCCTTCAACTTCCCGTGGCACTCCAAACTGAATACAGATCTTTAAGTGTTGTGCATCTGTCTAGGGCTTACTGACAGCCCTGCGTTGTGCTGTGGTTACACCCTAGACGCTTGCTGGTCAGCCATCATATGGCTTTACCTCTCTTCACCCTGTAGAATCCTCAGGGCTCCCAGATCTCCTAATCTTGACTGCATAGCATGACAGGTATTAACATGGTCTGTTTTTCCTTCAGGCTCTAAAGAACCCCACGTTTGTCCCCTTAGGATATGGCTGCAATTTACTTTCACAAGGATATTCTTCTTTCACGTTGGGCTCTTCCCAGAGCTAACTATCTAATTCAATTAACTATCAACATCGAATTTCAGAAAGATTTCTAGCGCTTTCTTGTTTAATCCCTTAGTCAACACATCCAAAGCTAACAGTGGACCAATGATAATAACTCTGCCTAAATGCAATGATCATCTCATTCAATGTCTACCCACCCACTTTGATCCAAAGCAAATCATATTTTCCAGTGTCCTAATGATAACATGTAAATTCAGACAACAAAAGTTTCTTGAGCTATTACTATGTACCAGGCACTGTGCAAGGAGCCCAGAGAAACAGAGATGGATCTCACGACATTTACATCAATACACAGGAGAGCCAGGGTCATGCTAAGATACAAGTTGGTACCAGAAACAGTAGGGGACAAAAGAGGAGATGCTAAATTCTGCCTATGAGAGTTGAGAAAGTCCTCCCAGAGGAGGTGAAACCTGAGATGAATCTTAACAACAAGTAAGTGTTGTTTTCCAGTGGGAGCAGTAAAGAAAGCCTATACCCTACCTACCTGTATCAAGCTTGAGAGGGTACAAAATAGTTTCTCATACATTGCTTGATTTAATCCATCACTCTCTAAGGTAAGGATTAGTATAAGGGATGTCTGAGCTATAAGGACTCTTAATTTTAGCTGATGAAGCTCGGGGCCAGAAAGAGTAAGTCATTTTTCAAAAGTCTAAGTGTTAATGAACAGCAGCCAGCCTGAAACTCAACACCAGGATAACTAAAGACTTAACAGCAGTAATGTGCTGGAGTCAACTTGTCCTCACTTAGAAGAGCCAACTGTTAAGTAGTCAGAACTTTTCAAAGCCTGCTATCAAACTTTTGGTAACGTGAAATAAAATATTGCAAGAGTATTTATACCACAAAAATTGGCATATTCTATATATCAGGACTTCTTTTTTTTGATGGCCAGTTTACCAGCATGCCATTGCTGATTAAGCCAGTATGATCTTGCAGCAAACTGCTTTATATATAAGGCTGTAGTAAGAGCCTTACCCAATTATTTCCCTATGATATAGAAGTTAATTGTTGGAAAGCAATAATCTGACTGAGTAGTTAGGCCATTTTTTAAAATAGTAAGCCTGCCAAATGAATTTTTATAATGTCAATAATTATTTATGAAATTTCTTATTTCTCAATATGCATTCTGTCCTTGTAAATTAAGAAGAAGAAAGAGACACAGTGCTTACCTATGAGGATCATGCCAGTGTTTTTGTAAATGTGGATACTGATCAGCTGGCTCATTCATTTTTAGGTCATCCTAATTACTTATACAAATTCCAGTTCTACTTTTGCTCTCCTGCTAACAGGCTATCTTGTCAGCACTTATGTGAGCTCACAAAAATCACAGCTAAGCTCTGAGATGATTAATAATTAAAAAAAAAAAAAGCCATAGATATTCAAAGGAAAGGGGGATTTTATCCTATTCATCCACTGCTCTAAGTTAAAAATCTCTAAACTTTGCATATTTGTAAAACTGCTTATTTTAATAACATCTGCCTGGGCCCCTCCAAAATTTAATGTGGCATCCTTCTCTTCTTACCTTTCTAAAAGTATTGTCTACCTTGTTGACCTAGCTCACAAACAATTTCAACAAAATTTTAAATAAATAGAACTCTCTCAAATGCAGATAAGTCAAACCAGGCCAATCTTCCAATTAAAGTATCTTGAAGGGAATGTGCAGTCATTTGGGGACCTGTACAATGTGCTACATTGTCAATTCACTTCTTCATTTTGAACAACCCCACTTCATACCAGCTTACCGTAGATCTCCTGAAAACTCCACAAGTAGCATACTTGAAATATCAGGCATTTTTCTTTAAAACATCTGGGATTCTCTTCAAGTGCTGGTAACTGAGGTTTATGTGCTGGTGTGTCTATGTGGGTAAGAGATATTTACAGACATTAAATTTGCTTAAAAAAACATAATTTTTGTGTCTCTTGCTATAATCTTCGCAGGCTTATGGTAAAGACATTTTCTTTGAGCTTCTGTTAAGTACATTTCTATGATGCTACATATTCTAAGTTTAAATCTGCTTAACAACAACAAAACAGCTTCTCAGAAACATCAGATAAGTATTCAGTGTCTTCTGTTGCAGTTATGTTGCTTTGTTTGCACATGATCAAAGCTACCAGAAATCTGTTCGTTTCTAGAATTTACTTGGGACACACAACTTGGGAAGAGTTTACTATGAACCCATTAAAGATCGACATGGAAACATCCTCATAGTCACCATCAGAGAAGTGGAGATGCTCTATTCATTTTTCAATGGAAAATGGATGCAGATCTCGAAACTGCAAAGCCAGAGGAAGTCTCTCTCAACACCTGAGGAGCCAACAGCCTTAGACATTTTACTGATAACCATCCAGGTATGTAGTCTTTCCAATTTCCTAAAGCATTTAAAGTTCCAAACTCACTTAACTGAGGCTCTAGTGAAATATACCAAGAGCCATTTACATATGCAGTAATGGAATGAAGAGGTCCAGAGACATATCATTGTTTGCATTCCACACGTAGGAAAGATTCAGAAACATCCTTCAGTTCTTCACTTCTACAAGCCCCTTCAAAGGCCCAAACAACTTCACATTTATAATTTTCTATTCTTTTCCTTAAGAAAAGCATCAAAAATGGAGTTATTTTCAGGCCCCATCAAACTTGGATTTGCCCCTAAACATACAGCTAGAAAATGGCAGAGCTGAAATCTGAATTCAGATCTTCTGTTGGAAGCAGGTTTCTTCCTGCTGTTATAACATCACATTTGGGGGCAGGAGTTAGGATTTTGGTGAGTAGGGGATGGGATAGAGAACTAAATAGTCACGGATGTGCGAACACCAGGCAGCTGAGATCCAGTCTCTCACCTGGACGGCAGAGCTGGAATGCAGACCTGCATCTTGTGCTCCAAGTTCCGTGCTCTCTCCATGCCGCCCCACCGCCTCGGGTGTTCTTTCGCTCTCTCTCTCTTTTCTTCTTTCTCTCTCACACACTTTTTTTTCTTTTTTGTCATGCTGGGTCTTCCCTGCAGCAGGCAAGCTCTCTAGTTGCCCCACGGCTTGTGGGGTGTCAGCTCCCTGACCAAGGATCAAACCCACATGCCCTGCATTAGAAGGCAGGTTCTTAACCCCTGGACCACCAGGGAAGTGCCCTCACACGTTCTTACGTGAACATGGGCTTCAAGCTGTGGTTTTGTTTTGTTTTTTTCTTCTTTTAAACCCAGTGATGAGAACGAGTTCTGTAGAGCTCTCCAGTCGTGTGGTAAAGCTAGGAGAAACAACTGCCTTAAGGCCTACATAACCAATGGCATATATCCACAAGATGGCCAATCTGGAATAATGGGAAAGGGCTCAATCTCACAAGCCAAACCTAAGCCTTGACCCAGTAACCCCACATGATCACCCTAAACAGCTAAACCACTAGCCTGCTGACTTAGGTCCATCCTCCACTGAGGGGTGGCTAGTACAATAATCTCACCTTTCTATGCTCCTCTGGCCCAGACCAGGATAAAGTCCATCACAGCAAAGGTAAGCTAACTGGTCAAAGCCAATACCTCTGGATTTGGTTTCATGGAATTTGGGTTCATATGAAATTTATAGAGGGTGATGGTGTGTGTATGTGTGTGTGTGTGTAGGTGGGAGCAGGGAACACAGACACATTCGTGGTTCCCCTTTCACCTTTTATAAGTAAGTGCTAAAAGAAACATTTAAAAAATCATAATAAATTGGGCTTTTACAGGGTGACTAATACACTAATCCCTTATAGGGATAAACTGGAGTCTGGGCTACCTTGCTCCTAGAAACGAAACACATCACAGGCCCCAGCATGATATAATACCTGGTTTCTCCTAGACTTATTACATTAAAAATGTGTTACAGGTGCAGAAAAATTCCAATCTGGCAAAAAGTTGTTAGAGAAGGAGACCAAAAATAGAGGCAAGATCAGGTTTCCACAGGGATCCAAGTGGAAAATTTACCCCCGCTGACTGGCACATTCCTGCTTGATGTCATTCCCACCCACCCCCTACTTCTCTTTTTTCCTCCTCCTCCTTTTTCTCTCTCCCCTCCTTCTCACACAGGTCTCACACTAAAGAGGAAGTGGGTGAATAAAATCCCTAGGGTAATCACTCTTAGACTTAACATTTAATTACATTAGGAGGTAACCCCACCAATTCGACATAGAGATAGATCATGGTATTGACCAAAGGAGGCTGGATAATTCCCACAATTACAGGCCACAGACCATTCTTTTTTCTTAGGGTCACTAGAGTGATGACCACTAAGCCTTCTGATTGGAAGCCTGAGCTTCTTTCTGTTTCATCACACCACATTCTGAGGCACTGCTATGGAATAAGGCTGATGGTATGAGTCTTGACTCCACCGTTTCTGTTTATGTTACTGCTGCTGCTGCTGCTGCTAAGTCGCTTCAGTCGTGTCCGACTCTGTGAGACCCCATAGACGGCAGCCCACCAGGCTCCCCCGTCCCTGGGACTCTCCAGGCAAGAACACTGGAGTGGGTTGCCATTTCCTTCTCCAATGCAGGAAAGTGAGAAGTGAAAGTGAAGTCGCTCAGTCGTGTCTGACTCTTAGCGACCCCACGGACTGCAGCTCACCAGGCTCCTCTGCCCATGGGATTTTCCAGGCAAGAGTACTGGAGTGGGGTGCCATTGCCTTCTCACTAGAACAAGTTATTTAATTTCTTACCTCCTGTCCTTCCTCTTCTGAAAATAAAACCAACTTCACGGGTCTCTAATGAGGATTAAATGAGTTAAATATATAAAGCATTAGAAGAACAGCACAAAGTGAATGCTTAGTAAATGCTGTTGTTATTCATCAGTCACTAAGTTGTGTGTGACTCTTTGTGACCCCACAGACTACAGCATGCCAGGCTTCCCTGTCCCTCACTGTCTCCTGGAGTTTGCTCAAATTCATGTCCATTAAGTTGGTGATGCTATCCAACTGTCTCATCCTCTGTCACCCCCTTCTCCTTTGGCCTTCTCTCTTTCCCAGCATCAGGGTCTTTTTCCATGAGTCAGCTCTTCGTATCAGGTGGCCAAAGTATTGGAGCTTCAGCATCAGTCCCTCCAATAAATATTCAGGATTGATTTCCTTTCGGATTGATTGGTTTGATCTCCTTGCTATCCAAGGGACTCTCAAGAGTCTTCTCCAGCACCACAATTCAAAAGCATCAGTTCTTCAGAACTCCCTTCCTTTATGGTCCAACTCTCACATCCGTACATGACTATTGAAAAAGCCATAGCTTTGACTATATGGACCTTTGTTGGCAAATTGATATCTCTGCTTTTTAATACACTGTCTAGGTTTGTCATAGCTTTCCTTCCAAGGAGCAAGTGCCATTTAATTTTATGGCTGCAGTCACCATCTGCAGTGATTTTTGAGCCCAAGGAAATAAAATCTACCATTGTTTCCCTTTTTCCCCTTTTATTTGCTATGAAGTGATTGGCATTAGATGCCATGATCTTAGCTTTTCTAAAGTTGGGTTTTAAGTCAGCTTTTTTACTCTCCTCTTTTTCACTTTCTTCTTTCACCCTCAGAAGACTTTTTAGTTCCTCTTCACTTTCTTCCATTAGAGTGGTATCATCTGCATATTGTTGTTGATATTTCTCCTGGCAATCTTGATTCCAGCTTGTGAGCCATCCAGTCCAGCATTTCCAATCATGTACTCGGCATACAAGTTAAATAAACAGGGTGACAATATACAGCCTTGTCGCACACCTTTCCCAATCTTGAACCAGTCTATTGTTCCATGTCTGGCTCCAACCATTGCTTCTTGACCTGAATACAAGTTTCTCAGGAGACAGGTCTGTCTGGTATTCCCATCTCTCAAGAATTTTCCACAGTTTATTGTGATCCACACAATCAAAGGTTTTAACATAGTCAATGAAACAGAAGTAGATGTTTTTCTGGAATTCCTTTGTTTTTTTCTATAATCCAATGAATATTGGCTATTTGATCTCTAGTTCCTCTACCTATTTGAAACCCAGCGTGTACATCTGAAAGATATTGGTTCACATACTATTGAAGCCTAGGTTGAAGGATTTTAAACATAACCTTGCTAGCTTGTGAAATGATTGCAATTGTATGGTAGTTTGAACATTCTTTGTCACTGTCCTTCTTTGGGATTGGAATGAAAACTGACCTTTTTCAGTCATATGGCCACTGTTGAGTTTTGAAAATTTGCTGACATACTGAGTGCAGCACTTTAACAGCATCATCTTTTAGTATTCTAAATAGCTGAGCTGTTAGTTATTTTTATTATTTCTCTACTCAGAAAAATCCAACCAATACTAGGTTCCCCTCAGGGCACACCCAGTTCATCTCCTCCTCATCCCTACTCTCCCAGGAGACCTTAAGTACTGGTTCATTCAACCCTTGGAGTATTTCACTACTTCCTCTCCTTTACATAAGAAGTAAGGAAAAACTGTATAAATTTAAACTAAAAATAAAGACTATGTGATTCACAATGGAATTTTCAAAACAGATAAGGGCTTTAACACAATCTGGACCCACAACTAATGTACTAATCCTTTAGGGCCCCAGGGAACTTCCAGGGTCTAACCCATTCAAATTCCCGACCCTCTCAAGTATCAGACCTTCATAACAGGCCTCTCTCATGTATCTGGAAGGGAAAGAGAAACCCCTCCCACAGTTTCCTGGGAAGGAAAAGGGAGTTAGTACAGATGAGTTAGAATCCCCCTGAGCAAAGTAACTGGCGATGAATGCACAGCTGACCCTTGAACAAACATGACAGGAGTTAGGGGTGCTGATAAGCCCACCTCCAGCAGTGAATTCACATATAACTTTTGACTCTTCCAAAATTTAACTACTAATACCGTATCACTGACCAGAAGCTTTACCAATAACATAAATAATTGATTAACACATATTTTATATGTATTATCTAGTATATTCTTATAATAGGATTGAGAAAGGAAAATGCTATTAAGAAAATCATAAGGAAAAGAAAATACACTTTCAGTACTATACTGTATTTATCGATACCATAAATTGATATCACCTCTTTACAAGATGAAACCTCCATCTGTCAGTACCTATCAAAACACTGTCTTATACAAAACACTGTAGATGTTATGCCCATTACAAACTGTTGATGTTCAGTTGCTTAGTCATGTCCGACTCTTTGCAACCCCATGGACTGCAGCAGGCCAGGCTTTCCTGTCCTTGCTAGACATCAAAAATGAAAAGGTAATGTGAAAAAGAAATTCATATTTATTTATTAAGTATAATAATTCACACATTGATAAAGAAGCAGCAGTATGATTGCTTTGTGGTAGCCTAATCAATCCAATGTTGCTGAAGCTGAAACTCCAGTACTTTGGCCACCTCATGCGAAGAATTGACTCATTGGAAAAGACTCTGATGCTGGGAGAGATTGGGGGCAGGAGGAGAAGGGGATGACAGAGGATGAGATGGCTGGATGGCATCACTGACTCAATGAACGTGAGGTTGAGTGAACTCCGGGAGTTTGTGATGGACAGGGAGGCCTGGCGTGCTGTGATTCATGGGGTCACAAAGAGTCGGACACGACTGAGCGACTGAACTGAACTGAATCAATCCAATTGTTTCACAGTAGTCTATCCTATCGGAGAAGGCAATGGCACCCCACTCCAGTACTCTTGCCTGGAAAATCCCATGGATGGAGGAGCCTGGTAGGCTGCAGTCCATGGGGTCGCTAAGAGTCGGACACGACTGAGCAACTTCACTTTCACTTCTCACTTTCCTGCATTGGAGAAGGAAATGGCAACCCACTCCAGTGTTCTTGCCTGGAGAATCTCAGGGATGGGGGAGCCTGGTGGCTGCTGTCTATGGGGTCGCACAGAGTCGGACATGACTAAAGTGACTTAGCAGCAGCAGCCTAGCCTATAGGCTATGAATGGTCATGAAATTTTTATGGCATACAGTATTACAGTCACATTCATAATACAATATAGGAAACATTGTTACTTTAAAAAAAATCTAATGCGATGATAGGCTTATAGGCAGTTTCTCCAATTATGAGAGACGAAATATACTATATGGTAATGTAATTCTTTGAAAGCAAAGTTATAAACCAGTAAGAAAACTAAAACATTACTAATTTTACATTAAATATTCCTCACCTTATGCCTATGTAAGGATAGGCTATCCACTTCAATACAAGTCTTGTACAATACAGGTGTACACATTATTCTACACATATATTTTTGCATACTTACTGAAATCCATTGATAAGTAGACTCACACAATACAAACCCATGTTGTTTAAGGGTCAACTGTATTTCCATCAGAAAGGCCCCTCTCAGGTGCTGAGTTTCTCTGACCATAATCTTCAGGGATCACTTCAATAACTAGAAACTTCACCGGTGAAGTTTTTTTCTGAAGATTAATCTCTCACGCTTGTACTTTAAAGTTTATAACACTTTGTCACATCTATTTGACCCTCATGAAAACCTAGTGAGGTTGAGTGGAAAAACTGTGTCCAATTCATAAATGAAGCTATGGATTTCAGGGAAGTAACTCACCAAGGTCATACCAGCCAAAAATGAGCCTGTGGGCCTAGGACACAAGTCTTCTGACTCCTAGCCTGGTGCCCTTCCCATCTGCAGGGATGCTTTACTCACCTTCCCCCTCTTTTTCTCCAGACCCTTTTTAAAACTGTGGTCCTAGAGAAGCTGTGATGAAGCTTGCCTGTATCTTCCTCCTATCCCTGCTTTCCTTCTCTTGTTCTCCTTAGGCATTTCCTGTCACCTGAAGACACCCAGTATCTTCTTTTTACACCTGATGTGCTCAGGACCAACGATCTCTTCTGTCCTTTTCTGCTATTTTCCTGAACATTCCTGCTGTGCCTCCTAGGATCGCCTATCATAGGGGTTTAAAACTACTGAAATCAGGAAGATTAATGGAAATGAGTCAATTGGACTGGGAATAAGAAACAACTGGGGTCACACAAAAACTTGTTCATCAGTGTTCAGAGCAGAAGTATTCACAACAGCCAAAGAGTGGATACAACTTAAACGTCCAATAACTGATAAATGGATAAACAAAAGTGGTACATTCATACAATGGAATATTATTCAGCCATAAAATGAATGAAGTACTGATCCATGCTCATGTGGATGAAAACATTATGCTAAGTTTAAAAAGCCAGCCACAAAATGCTACACAATTAAATACCCAATGCAGGCAAATCCATAGAGACAGAAAGTAGATGAGTGATTCCAGAGGCAGGAAGAGGAGGGACTGCAGAATGACAGCTAATTAATGCAAGGATTCTTTCTGGAATGATTAAAATAATCTGGAATTAGATAGTGCTGATAGTTGCACAACCCTGTGACTTTAAAAAACCGCTGAATTTCATACTTTAAAAGGGTGAATTTTATGGTATATGAGTTATATCTCAATATAAAATAGTGGAAGTAATAAAGACTACAGTTATCTGGAGAGCCCTTGTCTCATCTGAAGAACAGCCCTATTCAGCCGCAGCTAATTGCAGTGGAAGAAAGTGGTCCCAATGTTGAAATATTTTTCAATTTTTAAAGAGAAGTCAAAAGTCCAGAATTTTGGATTAAATTGCTTTATTTTTTTAAAGTTAGAAAATAATTCAGAAACTTTACATTCTTGGCAGCCTGTATAATCTTGGGTGACCGGCCACCATTTTATGACCTCTGCTAACCCTGGACAATTCAGCTTCCAGGCCTTATCCAACCAAACAAAAGTTAATGGACAAGCAACTAATGTTGCTCCTCTAACAAGCTCTGAGGCTATCTGGTCAATGAAGAGAAGATGAGTAGCCCCTTCCTCTGTACCAGCACCACATGTTCTCTCCCCAAGGTCCAGCCCCAGACCCTCACTACGTCTGGGCCTTTCACTTCATATTTAATAAACATTTTTTTCAGCACCAACTATGTGCCAGGAACTCTTCTAGGTGCTATAGAAAAAACAAATGATTAAGTCAAGGTCCTTGCTTTCAAGGAGTTCAGTCAAGGGAGGGAGACAGACATGTAAACAAATCAAGGTAATACAAGGCAGAATTAAACCAGAGCCTGATAGCAGCACAAACAGTGTACTATGAAAACACAGACAAAGTGACTATTAATTCTACCTGGAAATATCAGGGAAGGCTTTGTAGAAGAGGTGACATTTGGCTGAGCTGTGAAGTGTAAGTTCACAAGGTAGAGAAAAAAAGAGAAAGACGGTGGGGGGAGGGCAGTTAGAAAAAAAAGCAGAAGATGAGAGGGAGGGAAGAAGAAAGGAAGGAAAGCAGAAAAGAAGAGAGGAGGGAAGAAATTAAATAGGTAATTAAACAGAGGGCATGGTTAAAAAAGAAAAGAGGGTGGAAGCTGGAAAAGTAGATCCCACCCTCCCTTGCATCCACAATGGACATTACACAACCTTCATCACACCAGGCTAAGAAAAATTTACATGTCACTCTCACAAACCGAAATACGAGTTCCATGAAAGGAAGGATCATGTCCTATTGAGCTTGATGTCATTGACATCCTAGCATAACGCCTCATACACAGTAGTAGTAGTGTGTGCTCAGTCGTGTCCGACTCTTTGCCACCCCATGGACTGTAGCCCACCAGGCTCCTCTGTCCATGGGATTTTCCAGGCAAGAATACTGGAGTAGGTTGCCATTTTCTTCTCTAGGTACTCAATGAAAGTTGGCAGAATGAGTGAATTCATGAACCAATAAAGAATCAAAGAAGAGAGATTAGGCTATATATGAGGAAGGGAAAAACAATCCATTTTGGTTGGAGGTAAGAAACTCAAGAGGACTGTAGTGGAAGTAGAGACTAGAAATGCAGATTAGCGGTCAAAGCAGGCAATACATAAACCCATAGGCATTTGACTTGGCTTAGGAGGCCTTTCTGGCTTCCCTGGTGGCTCAGCTGCTAAAGAATCCGCCTGCATGGTAGGAGAGCTGGGTTCGATCCTTGGGTTGAGAAGATCCCCTGGAGAAGGGAAAGGCTACCCACTCCAGTATTCTGGCCTGGAGAATTCCATGGACTGTATAGTCCATGAGGTCGCAAAGAGTCGGACACGACTGAGCGAGTTGCACTCACTCACTCAGGAGGCCTTTCTAATGTACCTCAGATCATGTGAATAGGACAGCTCTTTCTCTTCCCATGCATTTCACAGGCTCCGAAAACATTCTGACTAACGAAGGATAAATGACTATGTAAAGGCAGGAAAACATATAGTAGATGCTCAGTAATAGCCATTACAAAATTGAATGAAAGAGTGAATTACTCCATCCCAGAGTGACATTGTTTTTTACGTAACCACAGTATGTTCCCAACTCACTTTCTATTTGTGGTCAGTTCTGACCCCATGTTTTTTCTTATACTCATACCCATCCTATATTTTTACTCTTGGGTTTGGGTCTTTACAAGCACATTTTCTTATTAAGTTTCAACCCTAATTATGATAGGCTTATTTTTCCAATGCATAGGGTCATTCAGAGCTTTATTACTATTTTCCAGAAAATCAAAACCACACCAAATTTGGGACCCACAAATTTGATACACACATTCTTTATTTGTCTGGGACATCAATAAATATGCTGAACAGACTGGCTCTCAAGACCAGTCTCCACTGCGCATCACTCAATATGTCCTGCTCTCGCCATAATATCCCCATCACCCACAAATCTTCAACCCTGGTGTTCAGCCTACAGATTATACTGGAGACATCTCCCTGGTCTATGGATTCTGTTCTTTTGCTATTAGAAATGAGAGTTGTCCATACGATTTGCCCATCACAAAACCAGGTTGACGCCTATGTAATGTCTCAGGGTCTCCTAGTGACTGCAAATTGATTGCTTGATAGCTCACTCTCATTCTTCCCAAAGATCAATAAGTTGGCGGTCTTTAATTACCAGGGTCATTCTGTGTTTCTCCCCTTCCTATTTCAAAGATAGGCATATTTGCCCTTTTCCAGTCTTTAGGGACTTTTCCAGTTCTCGGTTACTTCTCAAAAATAATGACCTGTGGGTCTGTGGCCACATCTTGTACACAAAGTACCCCTAGGGTGCATGTCATCAAATTCTGCTGATGTGAATACTTCCATTTTTCCTTCTCTCATTAATTGTTCCTTTCTCCTTGATTACCTGTTCATGTCTCAAAATTTCACCTTGACTGAACTTCCTCTAGTTAACTATCTGCGATCAGCTCTGAAGAGACAAGATGAAAAAATTCAGCATTATCAATCACTTGATATAAGAGTTCCTTCCTTCTTAATCATGAAGTTAAATTTTTCAAGTCTATTTTTTGCCATATATCATAAAAGTTATTTATTTGCTTTCCGATAATGCTAGGTACGTCCTCCTCCCAATTGTGATCATTCTTATTTTGTCCTTCTTCTGCTTTTCTCATACATTCTGGTTTTTTTTTTTTTTACTTTACAATATTGTATTGGTTTTGCCATACATCAACATGCATCCTCCACTAATATATGGAGAAATATACATGGAATTTAGAACGACATACATTCTGTTTTAAAGATAAGGCCTGATTGCCACATGTGGCATACCTGTTATATGCAGAAATAATACTGGGTACTAAAGAAACTGCAATTTAAAAAAAAAAAAGCCCTGCCATTAATTTCATAATCTAGTTCAACCAAACAACATAAGAAAAATATAAGTTAAATACTCCTTCCTCTGTATGCCTACATTGCCTCTATTTTAAGCAGGTTTCAGTATATTGTAATCATTCTTTTACTTACCTGTTTTTCTTAACCTCTTTAAAAGTAGGGATTGTATCAGGTTCACCTGAAACCCCAGTGTCTCCTATAGGACCTGAATCTCAGTATGCTTGATAAGGATGTGACAAAGAAGACAATACAAAATAACATATGTTATTCTCACTGCAAGAATAATGGAGTATGTAGTCATTCCCTTCTCCAGGGAATCTTCCCAACCTAGGGATTGAACCCAGGTTTCCTGCACTGCAGGCAGGAGCGAAGCCCATGTTAGATGTTACAAATGGTTCATCTACAGAGGAGGGGTCACTCCTTCATACATTTCTGTTCCATACTGAATTCTATACAATTCTAAATACTTTTTTTTTTCCTCTTCTTTTTTGCCTTCCTAGAGGTAGCATTGATTCCCTCTTTTTTTACCCCCTTTGAAAACAGGCTAAACTCTGGCATATAGGAATCCTTCTCTTAGAATCAGTTTCCTGAGTCATCATGCCTATTTATTTCACCACCACACTGCTCAAATGTATACAAAGTCTTACCTACTGATATAGGGGGAAAGGGAGCATCTATATCACCAAATGTTTATTATCTGAGTCCCTGCAGTCATGTAGAGAAGCAAAAGTCACAACCCTAGTAAGTTGGCACTTCTTGCTGCCCCAACTTCATTCGGTCTCTGCTGCCTATGGAATAGTGTAACGGGACAATTGGCAATTCAAGGCAAATTCAACGCAAATCTATTACAAGGTGAACTTTAAAATCTTGTAAAAGTTACAAAATTTTGTGAAGCTGATGAAGACAAGGAGACCTAATCAAATAACATGCATCAGTTCAGTTCAGTTCAGTCACTCAGTTGTGTCTGACTCTTTGCAGCCCCATGAATAGCAGCACGCCAGGCCTCCCTGTCCATCACCAACTCCCGAAGTTCACTCAAACTCACGTCCATCGAGTCCGTGATGCCATCCAGCCATCTCATCCTCTGTCGTCCCCTTCTCCTCCTGCCCCCAATCCCTCCCAGCATCAGAGACTTTTCCAAGGAGTCAACTCTTCACATGAGGTGGCCGAAGTACTGGAGTTTCAGCTTCAGCATCATTCCTTCCAAAGAAATCCCAGGGCTGATCTCCTTCAGAATGGACTGGTTGGATCTCCTTGCAGTCCAAGGGACTCTCAAGAGTCTTCTTCAACACCACAGTTCAAAAGCAACAATTCTTCGGTGCTCAGCTTTCTTCACAGTCCAACTCTCACATCCATACATGACCACTGGAAAAACCATAGCCTTGACTAGACGGACCTTTGTTGGCAAAGCAATGTCTCTGCTTTTGAATATGCTATCTAGGTTGGTCATAACTTTCCTCCCAAGGAGTAAGCGTCTTTTAATTTCATGGCTGCAATCACCATCTGCAGTGATTTTGGAGCCCCCCAAAAATAAAGTCTGCCACTGTTTCCACTGTTTCCCCATCTATTTCCCATAAAGTGATGGGACCAGATGCCATGATCTTCATTTTCTGAATGTTGAGCTTTAAGCCAACTTTTTCACTCTCCTCTTTCACTTTCATCAACAGGCTTTTTAGACCCTCTTCACTATCTGCCATAAGGGTTACTGACATCTGAGAATCTAGCTGAGGCAGGCCAGTTAACAAGTGAAGAACACACAAGGAACAAGGATCATGTAAGAGACTGACTTGAAGATCAATTGTTTATGCCAGAGGGGAAAAAAAATATATGGAGCCTTCAAATCCTTTTGCAAAAATTATCCTGTTCATGATCACAGTGTGAAAGTCAAATATTAGGAAGCGCATTCCAGCTATGATATAATTTAGGAGTGACCAATTATAACTCAAGTGTTAATAAGATATATTGCTATTACTTGTTTCATTTTTCAAGATAATCGGTCAAATTCTCTTTTTTTCCTACTTACTATAAAACTTTGACCCTTTTCCTGACACCAGTTGTCCTGAAATAATGAGGCTTTTCTATACTGCTTTATCAGTTTTTACACTTACAGTTATGCCCCAGCTAAACAATAAACACTCCAAGGATAGAAATTATGAATTCTATTTTTCTTTAGTACCTTCTTCTACCACCATCAGCCCATTCCAAATCACAACTCACACATCTACTTGTGGAGCAGACATCTGAGGAAAATAAGCATGCAGAAAATATTACTGACTGCCTACCTGACTTGGAGGCTAATTCTCCTGAAGGTTAAGATGGCTGTACCCACAATACATTCTCAACAGTCATGATGGTGATATCCAAGTTTTCTAACTAATCACTTAGCTACAGCTCCTTTAACTCATGACACAGTGTACCTAAGAAACAAAAAGAGATTACCTTTTAATGTATTTTTTGTTTTATTTTTCATCCTACAGGATATTCTTTCCTATCACAAAAGGAGTCATCAGCGTCTCTCTCCTGGATTATATCTGGGTTACCTAAAGCTTTGTAGCTCTGTGGACCAGATCAAAGTTCTTGTTACCCAAAAGCTGCCTAACATTCTCTGTCATGTGAAGATCCGTGAAAACTATAACATTTCCAAGTAAGCTATAAGTTTGGGTTTTTCTTGTGATGAAACAATGGTTGAAGGGATGGGTTTGATGTGCCAGAAGGAAACTGAAATGTGACTGCGGGTGAAGTCTTTATGATGAGACGCCTTCAGGGGCCAGCACACTGGGGCAAAGCATCACTGGGTTTTAACATTAGGGTAAGGAAAATGGAAGTGTTAATCGCTCAGTCATGTCCGACTCTTTGTGACTGCATGAGCTATAGCCCGTCAGGCTCCTCTGTCCATGGAATTCTCCAGGCGAGAAGACTGGAGAGGGTTGCCACGGCCTTCTCCTGGGGATCTTCCCAACCCAGGGATCAGAGCCAGGTCTCCCACATCACTCTTAAAGGCATAGCTCGGTTTTAACATTAGGATAAGCAGTGCACCTATTTAAACAGGATGCTCTCCTTTCACTTTCCTCTCTGCAGCCACTGACATTCAGGTTAGTGAACAGATGCCCTTTTCTTTCAACACTTCTATTTCCAAAATCTTTTCTCCATAAAAAGTCATATTTTTAAAAAATCACTTGTGTGAACGGGTTCTAGGAGAGTAACTGATTTCCCCCTAATCTTAAAGGACCCTCCCTACTCTCATTCTTCCAACTCCTAATCCCCTGACCTCAGGACTCCGTATGTTTCCTATGCTCTACATGGTTCTCTGGGGGAGAAAAGACGTAACAAGGCCTGAGTTTCTGAAAACTGCTCTCTGGTTTGGCATTATGGTGAATTGCCCTGTTAACTTTGGAAAAGTTGCCCAGTCTTGGTAATCTGACCCAGCTTTACAACTAGCCCTCTAGTAGCCCTCTGAAAGTCTACTAAAATGAACTGAATTGTGCTCAACACGCAAAGACTAGATAAGAAAAGAAAAAGAACTTGGAAAAGGCTTTGTCAGGCTTCGGTGACAATTGAGATCATCCTAATTGCACCCACAAATTTGCTTAACCAAAGGAGACTCTAATTTGGTCATTTAAAATCTGGTCCCTAAAGTGCGAAGGACTTATTAACTGCAGTGTCTCACAGTATATACTAAATACGCCTTGCTGACAGTGAAGGCAATGAGGATGACGCGTGAGGTCTTTAGAGCACTCGCCAGCTGCCATATTCTCTTCTTTCCCTTATCACACACACCCAGACTTTAAGTCTGCCATCTGGTGGCCACTTCTACAATCAGCAGCAGTTATCTCCGGCCTTCCCAAGAGGCTCGTTTGTGGGTGGATTCTGCAACGGTTACTTGCATCCATTTTCTAGATTTGTGTCTTCAAGGTTTAGATTCTATCTTTTAGTGGTTGTACCAACTAATTTCCATGTGCCAAGGATCCAAGTTTCATTTCTACAAAAGATTCCAGTAGCCTTCACTGTGCCAGTTCCATCTCCCTCATCCTTAAAGGCTAAACTGATTAGTTAGTGGTAGATGTTTAATGGTATTCCTCCTGGTAATTTATTTTCTAATTTGATTACAGATATTATTTTAGCAATGTGGTCCTTTAGATTTTGTGCATACTTATGCTAGTCAGAATCCCTCATCTAGTTTGGTATCAGTGATGGAAGAAAAGATAGAGTTCCCAAGCAGGTTCTCAAAGATTTCAGTTATTTGTGAAGCCAACAGTATGCCCAGATTGAAGTGGGATTTAATTTTCATTTTTTTTTCCCTCTTATGGAGACAAAGGGTATATTTTTCCATAGTCTTTTCCAGTGTGGGAATTGAAATGAAACTGATATCATGAAAACAGAAACTTTTCTAAGAGGGGAGCTGGTTAAAAGAGCGTGTATTCTGATGCAAAGCTTATGTCACAATCAATTTCATTTTCTGGCTCATAGCTTGGAGCCCCGGTGACTATAACCCATCAGGGAGAGCCCTCAGAGGATTTTCACGAGGGTGGAAAACACGTTAGCACCTCCTCTCTTTCCATCCCAGAACAACAGGGCTTTCCTTTCCTCCCTAGCCTGCTCCCGAGAGCACATTGCTTCTCCTTGCTGTCAGGAGCAAATGGGCCAAATGAATCTGTTTAGGGACTTGTGCTAAAACACCTTACAGAAGCAGTGCTGCCCAAGAGGTATTTCCCTTGATCTTTTCAAGATCCTTTCAAAGAGCAGCTTTTGGGGGACAAATTGGATGGGCTTTCCCCCCACCTCCCTTCTTTCCCCTTCCTTTTTGCAGAACATTTGGAAAACTTCATCGGGAAGGATGGTAGAGCATGCAGAATAAAGACACAGATGACCGGTTTGAAAAGAGGACAGGATCAGGGATGTGTGTCCCCTGGTTCCTTTTATTGGAATTGTCTGGTGTTCCTGTTTGTGATTCTCCTCAAGCTTTTGGAAAGGGAAAGAAACCAAAATAGTGCCCACGATTACAACAGGGCAGGGTTGAAATGTGCCGTGTGGTTCCTTGCCTAAGTTGGACCAGAGTCCTGCGGTTACCCAACTGCTGAATTAACCAGCAGATGCCCCTGTGGTAAAATGTAGGGTCTTAGAACTTACAGGGGATCTTCAGGGAAAGAAAAATTATTTCAAAATATTTCAAAGCTCCAATCTCAAAAACTGATTCATTACAAATCAGACCTGCTGTTCTGAGGTATATGTGGTTTGATAGGTGAAATAAACTTGAAAAGAGCTCATTTTAAGCTCTCTTTGGGTGGCAAAAAGTTCAAATTTCATGAACTGCATCAAGTTTTAACCACCAAAAATTGGTTATTCAGGTTCTGGACATATACACTGAAAATGTTCTGAGCTGTGTTCTGAACTTTTGTTGTATTTCTAATTTTAACTTGACTCAACATACAGAGAGGAGTGGGAATGGGTCCAAAAGCTTTCTGGCTCTGAATCTATGGAAAGTGTGGATCATACTTCTGACTGCCCCATGCAATTGTTCTTCTACGAGCTCCAGATGGCAGTGAAAGCTCTCCTTAAGCAGATCAATATACCTCTATATCAGGTACTAGTCTTTACCCTTATTTTTATCTTCTTTTTATGACTCATGGAAACTGCATTATGGTGTAAAACTCGAGGTGAAAAATTGCACGTATATACATTTTGTTCATTGATTTACATGTCGCTTTGCACATACATGCACATTTTCAGTCTGATGCCTACACGTGCACACTGAGTACACTTCTGTGCCTTTACCCTAGCTCTTCCATGTTGACGTCTTCCAAAGTTCCCAGACCCCACTTTATCGTGGTCTGGTCAGACAAGGAAAAATTGGCTAACCCACCCTGAAAGACATCGACTCTTAGCTTCAGGAGAGCATGAAGCAAGGGAAGTAAATAAATAAGTGTATAGTTAGATTTGCAAATGATTTCCTTAAGAACAGAAGATTACTGGTAATATAAATCTAGAGCAGTGGCCAAGGTTGTTCCATGCTGTGTCTCCACAAACAGAAAATTTGCTGTCAAAATTACTGTCTTGTCTAAGTCCAATCTTACCTCCACTAATAAGCAACTTTTTAAAAAAGGAACCGTTGGCTTAGAAGACAAGAGTGAAGGTTTACTAGGCTCTGTCTAGCGAGCTAATATCATGTAGCATTAGATTCTCTTCTTTTTGATCTGCATGTACCATCTCTCTCCACTCAATACACACACATACTATTCCTATACACACAAGTAAAATAAGCCAAGTTTAGCCTGCAAACAGGGAGACGGTAACAGGAGTGACTGGCTCTCTTTAAATAACAGAGAGACAACCTGAATTGGCCTCTGACCCAAGGAGACAAGAGGATAGATTAAAGACTCTAAGAGTGTTCTTCCGTTAGGGCACTACTCTGATTACAAGTCAATGTTGCAAAGCTAGTCCAAAACAGCTAACGTTGAAAAAGGATAAATTGCACAAGATGCCATAAAGACACTAGGGGAGTTAACTGGATTATTCCAGGGGTGGCCATATACTCAGGAGGAGGGAAAAAAAATGCCAGCTCAACTTCTGACAGTAGATACCATTAAAGGGTTTCTTGGGCTTAGCAGGTCTGAAGCAGCTCATATTTCATTGGTGACTCTTGGGCTACGCATACATTGGGAGCAGGCTGCCCAACTGCCTAAGAGTACATACAACATTTTTTTTTTTTTTTTTTTTTTTGGTACTTGTAAAATTTTCTCAGTCCTTGGCCAGAAACTACATTTTCCCCCCTTAACCAACTTAAATTGAAACTAGTGGATTTTTAATTCAATCCATTTTTGTTGCTTCATGTAATTATATTCATCATTTTGAAAAGCCCACAGAACGCAATCATTTTCTGCTTTTATAAGAAGCATAAATGTTGTTTTCAGAGTTTATGTGGAACATTACTGCCTTAAATCTTGATTTTATATAGCATTATTAAATGGACTGAACCCTAATATTTATGTTGTATAAAAATTCCAAGCTTAAAGTCATGTAATTTTGTTAGATGTTTTATGCCAGTTTGGTGTTGTTTATGTAAGTGCCATGTTGTAACTCTCCTATTTTTCCTCCGTGCGTGTCCCTCTGCAGGCAAGGAACTTCCGCCTCTACACACAGGAGGTGTTGGAAATGGGTCACAATGTCTGCTTTCTTCTCCTGCTCCCTGCCTCAGACGACGTCTGTACAGCCCCAGGACAGAATAATCCTTACACCCCACACTCAGGGTTTCTTAACCTCCCTCTTCAGATGTTTGAACTTGGTATAGTAGCTTGTTTCACCTAGAAATATTAACCCAGCCTCCTTATAATAAAATCACAAAGTTATATCTGTTCCCCCTTGTCCCAGTGGAGGGTCAATAAATCACATGATGGCTTTGGCAACAACCCTTCCTAGAACTGTGTACAAGTCTGAGAGAAAGCAAAGCTCCAAGACTATGTGCCTGAGCAATAATTACTGAAACTTAGCTAAGGCCCAATGGAGAGGAGGGACTTCTAAACAGAAAGTTCAGTTATCAGGCTGCAGTTCTTGCCTCCCCCTTGCTTTCCTAAAGCATAAATATAAGAACTGATGTTTTCATGAAAAGCACTGCCCCTTCTCTTTCTTTTTTTCCTCTCTTCCCCCTCTTCCTGCCCCCTCTTTCCTCCAACTGGGGAAAAAAAACTGAAATTAGAATGTAAAGTGTGTATCAATTTAAAGCAGAAAAAGGTCTGTAACTTTAAGTAGTGCTAACTTATTAAATAGACTCTAAATTTCTAACAGACCATTGGAGAAATTGACAGGGTCTCCCAGGATGCAATATTGTGATTATATTGTGGGATTCTCAATGGTAGAAGATCTCATCCTGACTTTCAAAAATGGGTAGCCTGGGCCCCGAGTTCTCTATTTTTACAGAGACCCCTGCTGCCCCTGAAAATGTGAATAGGGAGGCTTTGTCTCCTCCCCATGCTTCATCTTGTAACAGGCCAATGAGAGGCAATTAACAAGAGTTCCGTCAGTTCAAATGGACTGTAGGATTTGTGGGAGTGGGAGTGAATGGGTGAATGAAATGAAGGCAGTCTCTCTTTGGATTGCTCCCCAGCTGCCAGATTTAGAAAGAGACAAGGCAACTGCCCGATGTTTCATTTCGAGACCTGGGCATCTGAATTTGAATTTATCTCGAGGATAAAGGGATGAAGTCTCCCAGTTTCCCTTGCTCCAAGGAGTTTACATGCTCAAAAGCTGATGAACAGCAATTGTTACTTTCCAGAGGAGGGAAAGTTGTTAAGAGAAGCCTGAATCGGACTTGCAGACTGAGACTTGAGGGTACTGGGTCCCCTACTGTGTGGCACTGGCAATCAGTTAGCTTTCCTGTACCTTTTCTGTGCCACATGACTGATGATATTGGTCATACCACTCCAAAGATGCCTGAATGTGAATGTGACCATTTAATGAGTTCCACATACAGTGAACATTTTTAGTCTATGATATAACTGCCCTGCTATTACAAAACATAGTTTGAGTCAAAGTATTTCAATTCAGGTCCACACATACACATCAGGTGTCTACTGTGGAGATTAAGAGAGGAGTTAAGACAACGACTCTGCCCTCAAGGGGCTTTTTAGGACAGTGGTAGGAGTGAAATAAAAATACAAATTAAATTTTAAAATACGTATAATGTGCTTAAATCTTACGTATTAAGTGATACTGAAAAAAAGAAAGGAAAGCACGTTTTCTTAAAGAAGGTATCAGAAAGCCACCTTGGAGAGAGGATATTTGTTGCAGGTGTTAAAGAATGGACTAGATGCTAAGAACAAGGATAATGAAATCTCTTTTGTCAAAGGGAGCAGAATGAGCAAAGACATAATAGAAGAACTCAGAAAGAATCAGAAAAAGAACACGTGGTCCAGTTCAGGTAGATCTGGGAAAAGGCCTGAGGCAACAGTAACCGTCAACCTGTGAGGACAAGCTGCAGCCATATTGGGCGGTATTTCAGGAATCAGGCTGAGGAATATATTTAAGATGAACTGAAAGCAGGATTGGGGAGATAATTCAGAGGTTATGATAATATTTTGATGTCACAGCAGAAACAAATACAAAGGAAATAAGTGTAGATGTGAGAAGCATGGGAAGCAACCGACAAGACTGGGCAGCTGTTTGAATGAGGACAGTCAGAGCTCCGAGACATCTAAGCTCCCCCGTGGTTTTCAGTTTCAAAGACTGTGAGGATATTGCTACCATTACCAGACATAATGAAATCAGAAAAGAAAATGCTGTGGGGAAGAATACGATGCTCTTAGCTCCGAATATCTTGAGCTCAGTGGTAAAGAATCCACCTGCCAAAGCAGGAGATGGAGTTTTGATCTCTGGGTGGGAAGATTTCCCCTGGAGTAGGAAATGGAGATGTGCTTCAGTATTCTTGCCTGGAAAGTTCAATGGGTAGAGGAGCCTGGCGGGCTATAGTTCCTGGGGGCCCAAAGAGTCAGACATGACTGAGCATGCACACATCTTAAGTCTGCAGGTGTTAATTCAACATCCAAGTGGACATATGCAACTGGCAGTAGAAATGCAGGAGACAGAGTTGGTTACTAAACACAGGAATTTGGCTGGACTCTACTGATAACAGATGAAGCCATGAAAGTGAGTGATTTCCCATGGGTAGATAAATGACAGAGAAAAGAACTAAAGAAAATCCTTTATTGGAGAGTGAACTGAGAGCCCATTCTACATAAAAAGGCCATACTGTTCCATGATTACAGACAAATAATACATGAGGCTCATTTCTCGATGTTTCAGTGGCCTGGGTGGGAACAATCAATGGTTTAGTATCAATCATGATAGTACATGACTCCCAAGACCCTGGAAAACCAAGCCCTGCAAGCATCCTATCTTTCTTCTTGGGAGGCTCCCACACTATTCTTGGGCAACCACTTTATCCTACCACCTTTACTCTCCATTCTACAATTTCCTCTCTTCACTCATTTCTTCATTAATTCATCTATAAGTATTTATTAAGTAACCCACTATGTGCCCCTCTTCCCAAGTGGCTAAGTGGTAAAGAATCCTGCTGCTAATGCAGGAGATGCGGGTTCAATCCGTGGGTCAGGAAAATCCCCTGGAGAAGGAAATGGCAACCCACTCCAGTATTCTTGCCTGGGGAAATCCCATGGACAGAGGAGACTAGCAGGCTATAGTCCATGGGGTCACAAAAGAGTCAGACACAACTTAGCGACTAAAACTTAGCAACTAAAACAACTATTATGTGCCAGGCATTATTCCAGGTATTGAAAAATCAATGAACAAACTCCTCATGGAGCTAATAATATTCCAATGGGGGAGACAAAATAGTAAACCAATCAACAAACATTAATATTGGAAATGTCAGACAGTAGCGAGAGCTGGAAACAAAAATAAATCAGGATAAAAGGCTAGACTGAAGGGACAGGAACTGCACTTTTGTATAAGATGACGAGGAAAGGCCTCTCTGAAGAAGATAATCTGAGCAGAGATGAGAGATTTCCATGAAATGAAAATAGCAAGTGCAAAGGCCTTAACAGTAAGAGTGTGCTTGGCTGAGACATCAGTATAGATGGAATGTAGGTAAGCAAGAGCAACAGAGAGAGGAAATGATATCAGGTCAGCATCAGAAGATCATTCATGGCTTCATAGATCATAATAAGGACTTTGGATTTTATTTTAAGTGTGTTGGAAATCCAATGGAGATTTTCGAGTAGCATGACTTTTTAATATAAGCTTTAATATAAGTAACTTTTAATACAAGCTCTGCAGAATACAGTAGTCCCATAGGGTGTTCCTTCCTAGGATTATCGATGGGGGAGAGAGACAGTCCTACAGGAGGATGCTGTGAGACTCTATGAGCAGGGTCAAGCTGGGGCAAAGTGGTACAATCGTAGACCCACTGCCCCCCGCAGCTTGAGGGCTGATATCCCTAGCCCTTTGGAGAGGAAGAGGATAGCACTCCTCTGCAGTTATAAAGCATGTGTCTGGGGGACAGCAAGGGTCACTATTCATGCTGCCCCAGAAATAAAAGGAAAAGCCCTTAGAAACTGTCCTGAGATGTGGCCTCTTGGGGATTTGCCTATACTGAGGAGGTCACACTGCCCTGACCCCATGGGCAGTCACAGCTGACTGTAGGCCTATGAAGAGGAAAGCGGACTTTTATCGATTTCATTGACTCTATGACTTTGACTGCCTCGATGAGCAAGATTAAGAAACTGGGAAATTTTTTAAAGCCAATGTGAAGCCTGGTATGCATTTTATACTTCAGTGTTCGGCTACATGCTTCATTCAACAAACATTTACTGAGTTTCCACTATATTCCAGTACTATGCTAGGGCTGGACACACAGACATTAACAGGACACAGTCTGCCCACTGGAAACCTAGAACCCAGTGGGGGATATTATCTATACCAACAGTCCCAATCCAATGAAAATTCTGTGAGAGGTCAGTTGCTGAATTTCAGAGGAAAAACACCTAATCCTTTCTTACAGAGATACGATTTAAGATAGACTTTGAAGTACAAGTAAACATTCAGGAAAAAAATAAAGGTAGACCAGGAAAGGAAAATCATTGTAAGCAGAAGGAATAGCATGCACAAAGGTTTGGAGACCTAGGAAAAATGCATCTCACTTAAGTATACTCTGAGTAGTTCACTGTGACAGATGCTTCAAGCATCTGAGCAAGTGTGACGGGAGACAAAACTAAAATTGAAAAAAGGAAAAATCACGAAGGGTTAAGCCACCCCAAAGCAGTTAGACTTTATTCTATAAGCAATAAGGAGTCATTAAAAATTTTTAAGGAAAAGAATAATATGGTCTTACTGGGTTTTAACCACTCTGTGGATTGCAGGACAATGAGAAAAGGGCTGGGCCTAGAGGCAATGAGACAGTTAAGAGACCGGCCCAGGTGGGCATTGATAAGAACTCAGACGGAGACCGCCACAGCAGGCGGACAGAAGAGAAGGCAGGGGCAAGAGGAATTTAGAAGTTAAAATCAATAGGACTTTGTGATTGATTCAATGTGGTTGAAGAGAAAGATGGAGGAGCCACGGAGTCTGAATACGGTGCTGAAATGGATAACGCTGCCATCTACCAAAACAGGAAATAAGAGGGGAGGAACAGGTTTGGGGGAAGGGAGAGATGATGAGTTAGTTCAGTTTGACAAATGATGAGTTTTGTTTGAGGTGCCTGTGGGATATCCAGGCATTGAGCCTAATGGAATCCAGGCCACAAGCTTATAAGAAATGGCACAGTCCCAACCCTCATTCCTAATGCCCATTTTTCATGATTTAGGATACCATTCCTGAATTCCAACTGTCAACTCGTTCACTACCAGGAATCTTTAGAGAGGCATCTTATGCCCAGGTTCTTTCTGATACCTTGGCAGAGAACCATAGAACTAAACTGACCTTAAGAGGTAATCTTATTGGTTCCTTAGCTTCCAGACTAGGCTACATGGCCCAGACTGATGGGACTCTATTGAGTAAGAGATCTTTAGGAAGAATATTCTAACCTCAATCCTGTTCTAATATTCAAACTACTAATTGCCCCATTCTTCCCAGGGGGATGGGCAAAGGATGTGAACAAAAATTCACTTTGCATCTGATATGTGCCACATGCTGTCTAGGCACTTTATTATTATGTTGTTTTATCCTGCTGATGCTGCTGCGTCGCTTCAGTCGTGTCCGACTCTGTGCGACCCCACAGATGGCAGCCCACCAGGCTCCTCTGTCCCTGGGATTCTCCAGGCAAGAATATTGGAGTGGGTTGCCATTTCCTTCTCCAGTTGTTTTATCCTAGGTGGACATTATTATCCTTGTCTTAGCTATAAAAAAAACCTGAGGCTCCCTGGGGTTATATGCCTATTATGAAGGTAGTAAGTGGTAGAAGTGTAATTCAAATCCAGTTCTGTCTTATACCTAAGCCTGAGTACTTTCCGCCCTACAGTATCCCCAATCTGACTTCCAGTGTCGGTGCTGACGGCATTTTAGTCTGTCACTATCTTATAAAGAAAAAAGACAGAGAAAACACCACAGAAAATTAGTCTTCCTTTGTAAATTACTAACAAATCATGCGGTCTGGGATAATGCATTTTTGTATCCTTATACCATTTTGCTTGCAAAATGCATGTGATTCACATTAGGAAAAAAATTAGAAGCTTCCAGTCTATCCTCCCCTTCTCAGTGATGGCTACCAAATGTATCATTGCTAAACCACAAAAGACCATGTTAAAGTCACATTTGTTAAAATGACATTAAAGGCTCCGGATGAAAACCACTAGAGTGGGAAAGTGAAGCACCGTCCTTGCCGTTGGAAGGTCCTCGGCGCTCACTGTGGCGGGTGGCGCGGCCGTGTGGGCGCTGGGAGACCACCCACTGATCCGAGGCTCTGACCACAAAGAGACGCAGCGAGAGGGAGCTGTGGACACCCTGGCGTTCTAGAATTCAGATGGGACTTATAGCATTTCCTCTAAAGAAATTCTTCAGGGCCTCTATCTTCCAGTCATATTTTAGAAAGAAGGGAAAAAAGATGATTTTTTTTTTTTTTGCAACTTGGTTTGGAAAGGCAGACTGTGAGACACTTCACTCTTCAGCCAAGAGAGGACATCTGTCAAGCGCAAACAGGATATAATTCCTCCTTGAAAGGCATGAAGACACATTCAGGGAGCTACAAGGGTCAAGAGTAAGCTGAAAAGTAACCATGACTCTTTCCTGTAGAGCAGCCAGTAAATATCAGACTTGAAATATACCTTTTGAAAGAGGAAAATCAAACGCATCTTGAGGAAAGAGAATAGAGGGGGAAAGGAGACTTTGGAATAAAGGTCAGCTCTCTTCAGATCATGGCATACAAAAGTTTTGTTGTTCATTCAGGCAATAAACTTTGAGAAGTTGGTTTCCCTGGTGGCTCGCATCATAGAATCTGCCTGCAGTGCAGGAGACCCGGGTTTGATCCCTGGGTCAGAAAGATCCCCTGGAGAAGGGAATGGCAACCCACTCCAGTATTCTTGCCTGGAAAATCCCATGGACAAAGGAGCCCGGCAGGCTACAGCCCATGGGATTACAAAGAATCAGACACAACTGAGCGACTAACACTTGACTTGAGAAGTTATAGTGTTTCAAGTTTTGAGGAAATAAAAATTAACAGGAGATATGTTTTTTGCCCTCAAAGAAATCAGTCAAGTAAATATTACAATAAAGCAGGATAAATGTCCCGGTGTATTTAAAAACAAGTGGTCTAGGGCCACAAAAGACAGAAACTAATTCTGCCTGGAGTGGAAGAGGTACCAGTTAAGATTTCACTGAGGAGAAGATATTTAACCTGAATGTTCCAGTATGAGAAGAAGCTGACATGAAGGTATTGGTAGAGAAAGTACTGGAGGAGAAGGAAATGGCATGTTCACAAACACGGAAATACAAAAGGACCTGTAGTCGGCTCAGCTTGACCAGAGCATAGGGTCGATGCAGGCAGAGGGTGGAAGGCATGACAGAGATATGACTGAAGATATATGAAAATCCTAGATCTCAAGGAGCTGGCTTTACTGTGATGTTTGGATTGTATCCTGAGTCAAGAAGGTGCTCTATGCTGCTGCTTCAGCTGCTAAGTCGCTTCAGTCGTGTCCGACTCTGTGCGACCCCATAGACGGCAGCCCACCAGGCTCCCCCGCCCCTGGGATTCTCCAGGCAAGAACACTGGAGTGGGTTGCCATTTCCTTCTCCAATGCATGAAAGTGAAAAGTGAAAGTGAAGTTGCTCAGTCATGTCCGACCCTCAGCAACCCCATGGACTGCAGTCTTCCAGGCTCCTCCATCCATGAGATTTTCCAGGCAAGAGTACTGGAGTGGGGTGCCATTGCCTTCTAGGTGTATAATCAAGGGAAAGCATGAAATGTAGATTATTTGGGAAGAGCTCAATAATTTGCATTTACTGAGATCAGTTCTTCTGAGTGTTAGACAAGGAAGTGTTAGAGCAAAGGAAGTAGAAGGAGGGATCTAATACAAGAGAGAAAGGGAAAAAAAAAACAAAACCAAAACTACCCGAAATCAGAAACCACTCCTTGAAACAGTGCCCAGTGGGATTAAGGACAGGCCACTGGAGCCTTCACTCCATTCTTCTCTACCCCTTCCTTCAATACAAGCAGATCCAACAGAGCAGGTCACCCTTCCCCTCACCTGAGTTTTATCCTGAGGGAAAATCAAGCAAGGAAGCAGGCAGTGGTAAGATGGGAATTGTAGGGTACACAAAATCTCTCAATGTGCAGAGAAGTAGGGCTTCCTCAGTGAGGTGTGGAGATGACCAGATGCCCCGTTTTGAGGTAGTGTGGTTTTAGCTTCCCAAAATGGCCAGGTCTAGGTCTCTGGAATCAATAGCAAAGAGGCCTGAGGGCAGTAATTAGATGTTCTTCCTAGAATTCCTCACCAAAGAAGCCAGAATAAAAATGCTTCCACAGATCTGGTGAGTTATTACAGCCCTATTTCCGAAGCCTGAAGCATACCGATACAGGTCAGAGGGACACAGAGTGAGTGAGGTTCCTGGGAAGTGACTCTCCAAACTCAGCAATGCCAGGAAGAGTCTGGTACTACACAAGTCTGAATCAGAATGCTTGCCTCATCTTACTGGACTCTGAAGTTATGGCATGTGAGCAGAGCCGATCAGAGAAGTATGAAAAATCTGACCACCTCAGGCTGCCTGCGTCAGGCTGAGACCCACGCCCCTCTCTCCCTTCTCCATGGCAGAGATGAAGGTTAGGCTGTCTCCACTGGCCTCCAGCCCATTATCTTTTAAGAGAAGAAGGGAAAAACAAAAATGGTCTGCAGCGCACTAGCTCCATCATCTTTCCAGAGGAGTTGAGGAGTGGAGAGGCAGAAGAGGAATCAAAACTCATCATACTAGGTCCTTAGGAAGTTTTCCAGCCAGACAAAACACAAAACACACCCTGAGAAAAACATGTCTTTTATCTTCTGGGACTTCTGGCCTTGGAAAGGAACATGCAAGATACACACTAGAAATCAGACATAGTAATCAAAACTGGGTTTCAGATGGATATTTGTCTCTTTTTTTTTTTTCTCTTTAAATCGGTAAGCAAACTTATTTTCCCAATAGTAGCCCAACTTTAGGGGCTGAACATAAACTGCAGCTTCAGCCAACTCCACTTCCCCATACCCTACCAGGACTTGGTAAACCTTAAAAGGGAATACTGTCTGACTAAAGCCAGACAACTGGCCCCTTAAGAGCACATTTATAATTTATTTATGGCCTAATATTTTCCAATGATAGGATTAATAAATCATGTTTTCATTCAACTTGTTTTCTCTGAGGTATGAATTTCTCTATTTTGATACCAGATCTTAACATGTTTTATTTTGCTTGTCCATTTTCCAGTTCATTTTTGCAGCTACAGGGAGAAATTTATTAGTCTGTATTGCCGCCTTTCTGCTGTTGTGGAGCTGGATTCTCTGAATACCCAACAGTCCCTGAGGGAAGCAATCTCAGACAGCGAAGTTGCAGCTGCCAAACAAAGACACCAGCAAGTTTTAGATTTCATTCAGGTAACAGTTTGTTTTATCGGAGGTAAAAGTAAGAAAGAAGGGACAGGGTGGTGAGGAGAACCAAGCATGAGAAAGAACAGCAGTCTGGGTGAAAGACCACGATGTGCAAATAGACTGTTAATTTGGTTAAAATGCGGAACTCGGGGAAATATGAGTTTTTAAACAAAGGCTTAAGAAAAAGCTACAGATAAATCAGTGTTAATAAGAGCTCTATCGGCCCCTGTGGTGGGTCGCTGTAGTCTCCTATGTCAAACAGAAAAACAACTGCCAGAAGAAGTAGAGATCAGAATAGTAGTACCCAGTAGCCCAGTAATAATTCCAACAAGAAGAAAAACTGTATTAATTAATTCAATATCCCAGAGAAAAAGAACAGAATGATCCATCGGCTTATGTAAACCCAAATTTGGGACATACGATTTCTCATTCTTTGGACTTCTTTCTGGCAGAACTGACATTTTAATGCATAGCTATAAAGGCTTAAAAATGTGTGAGCCCTATGGTAATGTCTCAGGGCCTTGAGACAGTGGGACTGAGTAGTCATCAAGAGAATTTGGATCTGGTCTGAAAGTGCCCCTAAATCCCTTGGACAAATCTTAGGATCTTTATGCCTGTGCGTGCATGCATACTAAATCGCCACAGTGCTGTCCAACTCTGTGTGACCCTATGGACTATAGCCTGCCAAGCTCCTCTCTCCATGGGATTCTCCAGGCAAGAGTACTGGAGTGGGTTGCCATGGGATCTTCTCCGGGGGATCTTCCTGACTCAGGGATTGAACCTCTGTCTATTACCTCTCCTGCACTGGCGGACAAGTTCTTTACAACTAGTGCCATCTGGGAAGCCCTTTTATGCCTGCAGTATAACCCAATTCACAAAATGAAGGCACAGTCCCGTCTTAACCTCAGGGAATACATCTCAAGACTGGATGACTGAAACTGCAAATAGTACTTAACCCTGGATATACTATTTTTCCCTATATGTACATACCTATGCTAAGTTTAATTTATAAATCAGGCACAGTAAGAGATTAGCAACAATAATAAAATAGAACAGTTATAACAATATATTGTGACAAAAATTATGTGAATGTCCTATCTCTCAAAATAGCTTATTGTACAAATTTAATGTCTTCTTCCATCTTAACTAAACACTTATTATGTACCGTGGCCATGACTTTTGCGATTTGAGATATAACAGCCAAACTACTAGGAATTTCTTTTTCCTTTTTCACAATTTCATGGAATGAAGATTCATTCTTATCATAGATCTTAGCAATTTCATCATACAGGTTTTTTTCCCTTACCTTATTAAGTATAGGCCTTTCAACTGTTCAATTAAAGAAAGCACTTTGTAGTTTCTCTTTGTCATAACCAAATTGCCAGCATCTTGCACTCGTGCACTTTGGGGCCATTATTAATTAAAATAAGGGTTACTTGAACACAAGAATTATGATACCACAGCAATCTGATAGCCAAGGTGGCTGCTTAGTGACTAAAGGGTGGGATACGCTGGACAGAGGGATGATTCACATCCTGGGAATGCTGGGCAGGATGACAGGAGATTTGATCCCGCTATTCAGAACAGCGGCAATTTAAAACTTATGAAGTGTTTACTTCTGGAATCTTCCATTTAATATTTTCAGACCTCAGTTGACCAACTAAACTGCAGAAAGCAAACCATGAATAAGAGGGGACTTCTATAACAGCAATAGCCCCATCATGAATATCACTTTGACATACATTCAGATCAATCTGATAAATACAATATTTGTTGGACACAAGTGTCGGGCACTGGAAGGGAGATACAAAGTTGAATTACACATGGTCCTTGAACTCCGTTTAAAATTCATTAGGGTAAACAAGAAATGTGTACAAATACTATCTGTAAAAATTATTTAGGTGCCAAATTTCTTGCCTCGTCACTCAGTCATGTCCAACTCTTTGTGACCCCATGAACTGTAGCCCACAAGGCTCCCCCATCCATGGGATTTTCCAGGCAAGAATAGTAGAGTGGGTTGCCATTTCCTTCTCCAAGGTACCAAAAGAGAAATATAAAAAAAAAAAAACAAAGTATAAATGTCTTGTGTCAACACAAAGAAGTAAAAATTTACTTACCTTTGTGGGCATAAAAAAAAATGCCGTAGAGGATGTAACTGATATGTGAGCTGGGCCTAGTGGCATAGGATAGTCTCTAGTGAGGAGAAACAGAATGAAGAACTGCCAAAGAAGAAGCATAAACAGATAAGGGAGAAAGAGTGGAAAAATCCTATCTGGGGAATGATGTGTGATCAAGATTAGTTTGGGCATAAACTGAGTAAAGGACAATAGTGAAAAATTAGGTAAGAATGAAAGGAGCAATGAAATCAGATCACATGAGGCTTTATTAGAGACCATAGTAAGAAATTTGTACCTGATGCTGTAAGGTACCTACAGCAGCCATGACTCTCTGCCAAAGTGTTGGAGAAAGTCAGTAAGAGGATCTCACAGATGTTTAAGATAGATTCAAGCATTGGAGGATGTTCCTCCCACTCGCATCGGTGTGGCCACACTGGTTGTTCACAGTAAACGCTCATTCTCATTGGCTACTAAATAATTTGCACGTCATTCCTAGACCTAAGGAGAAGACTAAAGGCAGGGAAACCAGATACAAAGCTATTACACAACCCTCCAAGCAAGTCATGAGGACCTAAGATGAGAAAATGCTGTGAACTCTGGGCAAATAAAGTTCTCTAAATCTCAATCTCCTCATCTGTAAAATAGGGATGATAATAACAGGACTAGCTTTCAGTGTCACTGAGAGAATTCAGTACGATAATACATATAACGATTTCACTGAAGTGCCTGCACATAATAAGTATGCAATAAATTATACATTCATTCATTAATAAGAAGGGAAAATACTTTAAAGCATGATATGCAAGATTGGGGGTTTATTAAGTACTCATGAAGAAGATATTGTAATATGCTTGCAAAGTGTGAGCCAGACAAGTCCTAGCCTACTTCTCTCATCCTAAATGAGATATTTTAGGTGACCTCTTAGACTAAAAAAATAAACCTTTCAAGAACTTACTTGCTTTCTTGACCTGAAAACACAGTATTTAAAAATTAAAACCATTTCCATCTTTTTTTTTATTTCTAGTAAAAATGAAATACTAATAGGGTAAGGGGGTGGGAAAAAGATGAAAGAAGCAGAAGGAGGATAGGAAAGATTGGCATATCTTTTGAACCCAATGTAAGGAATAGGGGAGCATGGTAAGAAGAAGAATGACCAGAATTCAGTTAGCATACATTTTTAGTCTGGAATCTTCCACTGATAAACCTTGGACTATTGGACAATTTATTTGATCCAAGGTCCTCAATTGTAAGAACTGGACTGGATGACTTCTCAAGCACCGAGTTGGCTCTAACATTTCATGACTTCTTTAACAGCCATAATTAGTTTTATAGAAGCACTTCTTTAACTTTACCTTAGGTTCTATTTCCACTTTATTCCAACTAAGGCTCCCCTGAATCCATTACGTTCAACCAAGAACACTGACTTTCTTTAGCCTGTCACATACTCCAAGAGTCCCTGGCTCCATTCTTACTTCCAGATGACAGTCCTCACCCCTCTCTTTCTCACCTAGCCTATGGCTCCACCGCTTTCTTCTCTTTCCTTTTCAGCACACCATTAAGTGGGATGGATGAAGGCAAGCGAGGCCAGGAATTCTTTAAAGTTCTAGCCTGCTCTGGTTTCCTAAAGCAGGTAACTTGAGAGCCCTCTCTATGTACTCTCCAGCTAGCCAGCCAGGTAAACGGAGACTTGGATGAAAGCCAGTTCTCCAAGAGTTCAAGAAAGCACTTCTTGGCCAGGCTAAAACCAGACCATCTTGCACCCACATCCTTCAGTGGACTGCCCTGCTCCATCCAACATGGATAATTTCACTGACTAGAGTTAATGCAGGATCATCTCTCTCCTTAACGAGATTGGGCTTCTCAGTCTCTCCTGCTCAGAATGAAAACCAGCTGCAGCCATTCACCCACTGGCATCCACCGCTCAGTCCACCACACACCATAATCGGCAGAGGCAAGTGCCAGCTGTGGGAGCATTTGTGTGATTCCAGATCTAAGACAGTGTTGAAGGCACTACACAAACCAAACATTGTAAAGAGCAAGGGAGTCTATGTAAATACAGTTGGGAAAAGAAGCCAAGCAGTGCAGCCAGAGAGGAAGGGCTGGGCCGGGGGAGGTGTAGAAAATCATAGATAAGGTATACAGCCTTTACAGACAGCACATGCGGCAGAGATGTCAGAGTGCGGAGACTTGGCACTGGGCATATTTGGAGCTGCTAAAGCCGAAAGGGCAATTAGGCTATAATTTATATACTGGAATGCTTCAAATGCTCCTAAGCTGTAATAGAAACACAGCTCATTAAATATAGCCAATCTATCATCCCCTCAAGCACCTTGTAACTGTGCTGTGAGAAAACCAATCACCTTTACATTTTAATAAAAATATTATCTTGCCTGCGTACAGAGAAAGGAGTGTAATTTATGGGATGAAAACCAAAATTTTTAAAGGGCAAAGTGAGAAATGGATGCAAAACTTTTAACCAACAGACCTAGTGAGTTCATGGTCTTTCTTTTTTAAAAACATGTCAGCAAGTCTTTAGAAGCTGTATTTGGACCTTAAAATCAAGGGGATTATGTTGTCAGTTATTTTTAGATCAACAGTATAAGGTAAAATGAGTGAAAATTGTGCTTCTTTTAGAGCTACTTAACTAAGTCCGTTAAACTCAGTCCATAGGTTTCCCTCTACCTATGTTTCTGATTTTTCTTCAGTTAACACTTCTTCACTGCATCACTGAGAAAATTAAGAAATAAACATTGTCTCTACACATAAGTGTTTAAATTTTTGTACTAAATCTCACTATCCATCCTCAGTTAGTAAGGCTAAAACAACCTATCCAAAGAGAACAAGTGGAGGACAAGTTATTAATAATTGTATTCATTTCTTAAGGCTGCTGCAAGAAATTGCCACAAACCGAGTGGCTTAAACAACAGGAATTTATTCTCTCACAGTTCTAAAGGCCAGAAATCTAAAGTCAAGGTGTCGGCAGAGCCACACTCCCTCTGGAGAAGGGGAGAATCTATCCTTGGCTTCCTCCAGCTCCTGGTGGCCACTGGCATCCCTTGACTTGGGGCTACCTCAATTCAATCTTTGCTTCTGTGGTCACACAGCCTCCTCTTCCGCCAGCCACATCTCCGTCTGCCTCACTCTCATAAGGATGTCTTCATGCAGACATTCGTCACTGGAATCAAGGCCCAGCTAGATAATCTAGGATAAAATCCTCCCGTCAAAATCCTTACCAATCACATCTTTTGCCATAAAAGGTAACATTCACTCTTTTATCATATAAAGTAATACAGGTTCCAGGGATTAGGATGTGGACATATATTTTGGGAGGTCACATTCTATCCACTACAGTAACCGTGATAGTCATTTTAACGACTGAAAATTTTATAAGAACATACAGCTTACATTGTGCACTCACCTACATCATCTTACTTAACCCTCATAATAATTCTGTCCAAGGACAGAGATCTCAAGTATTAGATAACCATTCACTCATACCTTCACTGGCTGAACAATCATTTACTGAGTACCTATTCTTTGCATAGCCAAGAGTAAAAGGCACAGAAGCACGGTACCTGCCTTGGCAGGACCTCCAAAAGCTGTCCATAGTCATGCAGTGCCTCACTTTGAGACAGGAGTATGCAGCGTGAGGTGGGATCAATAAAAGCTAGCTGAGAAAGCAACAATCTCATTAAGAAAATGTGTCCAAGCGTTAAATGGAACTTCCACTTTATTTACTCCTTGAACTTCAGATTCTTCCCTATATAATGTTCAGTGGGCCTGCCACTGTTGAACCTTCAGCCCAAGTCACTGGCTGACAAAGCCTGAAGCTCAATTTCATGCTTTCATTAACAACACTAAAAACTCTGCCCAGTTCTGTCACTCCAGGATAGAACATTACCAGAAAGCAAGGGAAAATGGCAACCAACCATGCAGTGCCATGCATTAGCTCACTCAGACTTGCCTGTCACTCTGAACTCACAGTTTCAGAAGCCACTCTGTATTAACTGGGAGCATCTGGTTTGTGGATATTCTTCGAAGAGTATTCTTTAAGTACAGATTAAGACTCTAAAAATTGAAATTTGAAAATAGAACATTAGATAGTCCCTTCTATAATCAGAGACACCTTAACCATGTAGTATCCATACAATAAACATCTTCTAGCTGGAAACTGAGTGACCCCAGCTTTCTAAGGGTTCTTCAAAAATAAATTATAAAGTGTCAGAGCTGGAAGGGACCTTAGACATCATCCAGCCCAGCCTCTTCTTTTCACAGCGAGGTAAATGGGTCAGAAGTCAATGGCTTGCCCAAGGCACCCAGTGAAATTAGATGCAAAGCTGTTTATTCCAGTAATGCTTTACTAGTTCACACAGGACTACAACTACATTTCTTTTTCCACCTGTTCTGAAATTCAGACTTTATCATATGCCTTCCCCATAAATCCTAATGAGGAATATTTCATTACATGCTGAGAATTAATAACACTTTACATGTGTGAGAAATATACCCTGCAGTTTTACAAAGCACCTTCAAATTTATCATTTCACCCAATCATCACAGCAGTCCTGTGGCGTATAAAAGAAATATTTTGTCCACATTTCACAAATAAGGCAACTAAAGCTCAAAGGGGTCAAGCGATTTGCCAAAGGTTGTTCTAGAACCAATAAGTTGCAGATCCCAGCTGGAATCCAAGTCTTTCACTATTTGCCTTAAATGAAATAGCCTCTTGGGTAAAAAACATGCAAGACACAAAAGGTTATAAAAACAAGGTATTTTCTGGTTTAGTAAATCTATGTTGAAAATATTTTACCCACGCTCAAAACCAGATACTGTAGAAAATGTATCATGTTGGACCCTCAGGGAAACTTAACAGCTTTTTAAACCTGTTCACTAATTCAATGCATGCATGTATGCTAGGTTGCTTCAGTCATGTCCGACTCCTTGCGACTGCATGGGCTGTAGCCTGCCAGACCTCCCTGTCCATGGAGATTCTCCAGGCAAGATTATTGGAGTGGGTTGCCATGCCCTACTCCAAGGGATCTTCCTGACCAAGGATCAGTTCCGCATCTCTTGCTGTCTCCTGCATTGGCAGGCAGGTTCTTTACCACTAGCATCACCTGGGAAGCTAATTCAATGTATTTTACCATTTTATTCCAAAGCAAATAGACGAAGTTTGGCGTGAAATGAGGTGGATCATGGATGCTCTACATTATGCAAGATACAAGCAACCCGTTTCTGGCTTATCCATCACTAAGCTGATAGACCCTTCAGATGAGCAGAACCTAAAGAAGATCAATTCTACATCATCACATATAGACTGCCTTCCATCACCATCACCATCCCCAGAGATGCACAGACGAAAGGCAGTGAGTGGTAAGCAATAAGATCCAAATTTCTGTGTTTCAGTCACCAGATGCTTGGTCCTCATCTCCACTGATGAGGTTTGTGCTGAGTCATTAGACTCAGCAAGCAGTAGAAAACACTGCTCAGCAGTAAGAGTCTAGAAGCAGAGAAGACACAAAATCAGAACAGGGGAGGGTAGGAAGCTCAGGCAATGACCTGAGATCATATCCAGTTAGGAGTGGGAAAGATTCATGCCAGGTCTAATTCAAGCTTCCCATATACAAAAGGAATTTGACCAAAACCAGGGAGTAAAGAAAACAGGCCCAGTCTCCAATAAATAGGGACTAACAGGAATGAGGCAGGAAGGAGGTCCTAGCCTGGGTAGGAGGTCCAGGCAAACTTCCCACCAACATGGCACCAGTGTCCCGAGGTGAAGATGGGAAAGCAAGAAACCTTGGGTAAACTAGAATCCTGAGCCTGAGGCCAAATAAATAGGTTGGTCTCATCATGGATACAACAATCTGGAGACAATGTTACAGACAAGCTGCAGGAGATGCCTAGCAAGCCACCTCCACTCTCGGGAATTAAATTCGACTTTACGTGGTAAATACTAACTGAAAAATCATAGTTAACACAAACTTCTGCAAAACCCTTTTATACTTATAAACAGAGAGAAAACATACTAGTCAAAGGCAATATAATGAATGTTCTTGCCTAGAACATGTTGAAACAAATGCCATTTTTCTAATCAATTAAAAATGGTATTCAAAGCATCTTTATTCTATATCTTATAAGAGCCAATTTTATATGTTCTACAATGATAATAATTGATATTTTTAATAAACAGTTCTAAAATGTGAACTTGTCCTATAGGGGGCAGCATGGTGTAGCAGAAAGAGCCTGGCCTTAGAAATCAAAGACCTGGATTCAAATTCCAGCTTTGCTTTGCTAGCTGTATGCGCCTGAACATATTACTACATCTGAATCTGCTTCTTTGTATATAAAATGAGAATAATACTATATACACCTTGAAAAGTTATTTGTGAATAAGAATCTATGTCAGAGGTTCACAGAACATAATAAACAATAAATTGTAATATAGTATTTAATGTTATTTTTATTTCAGAAAACTTTAGCGGGGTTATGAACCTTTTCTATAAGGAAGTTTATGTACATTCTAAAAAACCTCAGTGTCTAAAAATCAAAACTTGGCAAGTGTAAGAACTTGAGAGACAGCTTATTTATATTACCAAAGGGTTCTATCACTTAACAAATAATTCAACAAAATAATTAGGTAGGTTTTTATAGATTCCCAGTAAGCTCAGGATACAAATAAAACACTATCCCTACCAAAAGCTAATTAATGGGGGAGACAGACACATTACAAACAACTTCATACTAACTGCATATGTGCTACTGGTATAATAAGGATACGCACAGGGTGCTACAGAATCTAATGGAAGTGTTAACCAGGAACTCATAAAATCAAAGAGAGCTTCCTGGAGGAGGTGACAAAGTCAAGTACTGAAGGATAAGCAGAATTTGAACTGAAAAAGAGGAAAGCATATAAGCAGAGGATGCAGAATGTGCAGGTGTGCTGTAGTTCAGGGAGCTGTAAGCAGTCTGGCTGAACTCAGGATCTACGGATAGTATCCTTTTTTTCAATTAAAAAGCATTCATTGGTCACCCATTCTGTTCCAGGCACTCTTAACGGTAAAAAGGATATAGTGTGTGCTCCCATAGAGCTGGCGTTCTAAGATGACAATGAAAATAGAAACAAGATGATTTCAGATAGTGAAAATTCCAAAGTATAATACAAAACAGCAATTAAGGTGGCTAGGAAGGGTGCTGAATTCACTAGGATAAACAGCAGAGACCTGTCTGTGAAAGTTACATTTGAACCAGGCAAAAAAAAAAAAAAAAAAAAAAGGATCCAGTTGTGCAAAGATCTGGAGTTGGAATATCCCAAGCAACAAAACAGCAAAAGGCCCTGAGGTGAGCGAGGGGTGAAAAGATGGCCAAAGTCTTTGGAGTAGATTAAACAAAGGGGCTGGTGATGAGAGAAGGGGTACAGAGAAAGGCAAGGAGCAGATCAGACAGGGCATGGAAGGAAGCTGGAATTTTATTCTATTTGTGATGGAAAGCCATTGAAAGCTTTTAAGCAAGGATTGATTTATTGCAAGGATTTAAGCAAGGATTGAATTATTCTTTAGAATCAAATCTGTCTGTTGCTTGAAGAGACCAATGTTGGAAACGGGGAGATCAATCAGAAAGCTATTAACAAAGAAGATAGCAAGTTTTCTGGCATCAGGAAATTATGATGTCATTTACCAAAAACAGATGGACAGGAGGAGAAAAAGTTTGAGCAAATGGGCATGGTGAATTTAGGTGAGTTTTAGGGCATTCCATGCAAAAAGAAACATTCAAAAGCAAATAGGATGCATGGGGTGTGAAGTTCAGAAAAGATAAATGAACTAATAATATAGATTTAATAATTGTTGACATATGAATGCTTGATATTCCCTATGAAAATGTTTTATATTCCCCATGAATATGCTTGATATTCCCTAGAGAGAGTAGGTAGAGTAAGAGAGGAGAAGGAAAGATGTCTGTGGAACAGAGCAGCAAAACTTCTTAAACTGAGAAGTGAAGACGAGAGGAAGAAGATAAAAAAGAGAGCAGTGTCACAAAAATTAAAACATGTCAAATGATGGTAGGCAAGGTTAAATAAAACTGAGCAGCTTCTATTGTTTTGTTTCTTCTTTTCAACAAGAAAGTCGTCAGTAACCTTGATGATAGCAGTTTGAGAAGGAAAGGAGACAGAAACCACATAGAAATCGATCAGGGAGTAACCCGGAGGTTAAAAAAATGGGACCAGTAAGGATACACTTTTCAGAATCTTGTAGCTGGGGAGGTGTGAGCTTGAAAGGGCATGTTTACAAGGCAGGACAGATATACCCTCTGTTGTTCCCCAATTCACATAACTCTACAAACAACTCTTCATTTTACTCCCACCTTCACAGCCGTTGTCTGTCCTCTCTGCTCACAGAACTTTCTCAGTGTTTAATCTTCTCTTAGCCACAGGCTCCTAAGTAGGTCCCCCCGGCTGTATGCGGGTGGCCTCTCCTGTGCCACGTAAGTGCCAAATTCTCACGTTGCCCAGATGACGGGTTACACACACTCCCTGCTGGGAAGATCTGGCCAATTACACTTGGATTTTATTATTAACTTAAAATGTGAGCGATCATCATTCTGTTTCTTAAAATATAACTCTCTCTTGGGTCCATTTATTTCTCTGAAGCCAAGATTCCATGGGCTGTGAAACACAAAGATGTGGAGGGCAGTAAGTGAAAAATGGAACCCGGGGACAGGGAAACTGTTGGGAACAGGGAGAAACATTTAGCATCCCTGCACAAAAGCAGAAGCGTTTCAGAGCAACAGAATCTGCACCTTCATACTCTGTCCTCTCCACTAGGGTGACTATTTTTAATTGCTTGGAAACCATTAATGAAAAGGGGAAAATCCAATTTAGAGGTACATCCCCTCTGGGTTGCTCATAGGTCAAAGTTTACAACAAAGTTCCATTCAGTGTGAGCAGGGGTCACCTAATTTCTGAGAAGTCTGCTGGAAATGCAAAGCCTGTCACAAGCCTAGACTCTGGTACCAGCCCAAGATTCCGTTTGAAGGCTGTTGAGTACCTTGGATTTGTTTGTGTGTGTATATGTGTATGTGGTTGGACGGGCAGGGTGGGAGGGCAGTGGAACTCTTTTACTTCCCATTTCTGTGTGGTTTTCAGACACAAAGTACAACTCCTCTGAGTCAATTAAAATTAAGCATCTCCCAAAGACCCAAGGGGGAAAGTTGGCTCCTAGCAAAGGCAGCACAAGGCAGGGGGTGGGATGACTGGTCCACGGCTAGGTATTTTCTCTCCCACTCCTTTTCTGTGGGTATAGTGGTCACAGACAGCAGCAATTTTTTTTTTCCAATACTGCTATTTCTCCTAGTGATGCATGGGTGAGGCAACAAAGGGGAGGGGAGGCGTTGTTTCCTTCAGATGCATGTGAAGATTATCCTGATCTTCCAAATGTAAATCTTCCCAGTAAGATTTCCCCAGATGAAGTTAAGATTAAGAACACTGTGGCATAAACTAAACAGCTCAAATAAATAAATAAATAACAGGAATCTGAAGATGGGAAATTAGAAGGTGAACAAACCCGTGAGCTTCTACTCAAGGCTTGATGATTTATTAAAATTCTTTGTTTCTAAATTATCTAAATTCTACCCTAATACAGTGGAAATAAATTCAGTGAAGCACACACACAGAAAGTACCAGTTTGAACAGTGATATATTAAAAATGTGCAGATAGATTCTTAGGGCAAATACTACTTCTTTTTCCTTTCTTTCTGTCCTGCCATGCCCCTTGCCTCTAAGAGAAAAGCAATAGCTTTAAATCAGTTATTCCTTCCTGCAGTGTCATCTCCCCATAACACCCTCAAAATCCACATCAACTCTACTCTGCTGTTGTTGGCCTGGTCCGCAGAGGCCAGGAGTTGCAACACCCATTACAATGGCAAGAAAGCCAGGCTTCCTGAGCCAGCTCTAATACTATGGGCAGAACTTCCATCAGACAGCTCGTGGGTCAAGCAGAGGGGAAACGCAAGGCTCTACCAGTGCTGGCCTGCCCAGTGGGCCCTCTAAGGGAAATTGAGGAGCACAACCAGCTTTACTAAAATAACAACCGGGCAAGGCGCCTACAATGCTTAATGGAGCATATGGCCTGGATCTGGGGATGGAAGCTGCACTTTGCATTCTTTTCCAGGAAGGGAGGGAGTGGCAGTGGCCTAAAATCCCTGGAAACTCTCCTCGGTGCCCTGGCTGGCATCCTGGAGATTTTCCCAGCTTGTTCTGGGAGGGGTATCCCACTCTAAGCAATAGGTTCCACTAAGTCCTATAATAAATAAGACAACCACCATGGAAGTCAAATATTTAGATTCCCACTAGAGCAGGGTTTCCAAAGTGCAGGTCCATGAACTTACAATATAATATTTACCACTTCATACTTAAGCCCTTTTTCATCTCTTTCCTGGGTTACTACAGTTATAACTTGGTCTTTCTCTTGATTTATCTCCTATCTCTCTTGCTCTTGGGAGTTATAGTAAAAATTTACATAATTTACAAATTTTTTGCTAAATCTAGGATGAGAAATACAGTACTGGACTAATACAAGACACCATTCAAGACATTATTGTTCTTTATTATCAATACAATTCTTACAGCAAAATCTTGACGGTTTCTTTATTACTGGTTTGTATTATTAATGAGTCACCTCTTAATACGTTTTCTAGCTATTCTCTATTTAAAAGTGAAAAAGATTTCAATATTAACACCTTCTGTTTGTAAGGCACTTAAACTATGTTTAACAAACTAATTTAATCCTTATAGCACCTATAGAAGATAGGTAACATGATTACCTATATGCTACAGATAAAGGGGCTAAGTTGGGAGGGGCTAAGTGATTTGTTCCACATCATATACACTGTGAGGAGCAAGGCAGGACTTCAGCCTAATTTTCAGATAATTGTTCTTTCTGCTACAACCGTGCTGACTCAAGTTAAGAGTCACCAAATATAAAGCAAAATGAAAAAAATAAAATGAAGTTAAATGATGTAGATGATTGTTTTCAGACTATTTCTGTGGCAGATTAAATTAGATCTTTTCAGACTGCTTTCAGTATTGTTTTTAGGAAGCAATCAAATCTCACTCTTTAAGCTTTCAGATTTCAATATTTGTTTCAGTTTCAATTCCATGCAGCATTCTTTACTGAGACTCTTGTATGTATCAGATATAGCACAACAGGCTAATAATACAATGATGATGAATTCACACTCTACTCCTCATGGTCTGTTCATATGTCCATGTTCAGATCTGGGAAATATAGAGGATTTATATGTCCCTTTGCATAACTCCTTCCTTAGTCCTTTCCTTCACTGACTGGCTTCTTCAACATTTACTAAGCAGAGCTGAATAAGACACGGTGCATGCCCTCTGAAGTTTACACTTAATGAGAGAGATAAAAATATAAGAGAATAATTTATAATAAATCTTGATAAATGCAGTAACAGAGATATAAATAAAATGCTTTATGAGCCAAGAGAACTGAGCAACTAACTCAACTTGGGGACATCAGCACCAGCTCTTCCTAAGATCAAGTCTTAAAATGTGATGCTCAATCAAAATATCAGAATGTCAGCCCTTAAGGCATACCTTCATATACTCACTAGTCCCCTACCACCAACAAATTCTCACTATCTGTATGCTGTGGGGTCAAAGTGCAAACTGTTCTTGTAGAGCATTTGACCTGACTACAGGCTGGAAAGAGTTTAGCGGTACAACCCCCTTAGCACTTGCGTCTAGACATTTTTACTATCAGACATCTAGCGGGTTAAACGGTGGCCAACCAAAAGACATGTTTGTGTCCTAACTCTCAGAACCTGTGACCTCATTTGGAAAAAGAATCTTCACAGAGGTAATTCAGAACCTTGAGATGAGATCATCCTGGATTATCCAGGTGGGCCCTAAATCCAATTACGAGTGTCCTTAAAAGACACAGAAGAGGGTCCATGTGAAGGCAGAGGCAGAGACTGGAGTGATGCAGCCCAAGGTGTGCACAGGCACCAGCAGCTGCTGCTGCTGCTAAGTCGCTTCAGTCGTGTCCGACTCTCTGCGACCCCATAGACGGCAGCCCACCAGGCTCCCCCGCTCCTGGGATTCTCCAGGCAAGAACACTGGAGTGGGTTGCCATTTCCTTCTCCAATGCATGAAAGTGAAAAGTCAAAGTGAAGTCGCTCAGTCGTGTCCGACTCTTAGCAATCCCATGGACTGCAGCCTTCCAGGCTCCTCTGTCCATGGGATTTTCCAGGCAAGAGTTCTGGAGTGGGGTGCCATTGCCAGTAAGAGGCAAGACATTATATTTTCCCCTAGAGTCTCCAGAGGGAGTGCCACCCAGCTGACTACCATGGCTTCAGACTCTCACGGCTTCCAAAGCCGTGAGGGAATACATTTCTGTTGTTTTCAGCCACACGGTGTGTGGTCATTTGTTACAGCAGCCACAGGAAACTAATACAAACCTAACATATTTCTCTCACTAAAAGCTTAATATAACTGTGTGGGCATCACACCAAGTGGATCACATTAAGTAGGCCCAGCCCGCAGGAAGCTTCCACAGAAAGCCATGGGAATAGCAGTAGAGCAGGTCTTTGAAAGAAAGAAAAGAAAGAAAGTGAAGTCGCTCAGTCATGTCTGACTCTTTGCGACCCCGTGGACTGTAGCTCACCAGGCTCCTCTGTCCATGGGATTCTCCAGGCAAGAATACTGGAGTGGGTTGCCATTTCCTTCTCCAGGGGATCTTCCCACCTCAGGGATCAAAACTGGGTCTCCCGCATTGCAGGCAGATATTTTAACCTCTGAGTCTTTGGTCTTTGGTATGACACAAATCTGCATATGGGTTCCTATTCTGCCACTTATCAGCTTATATGAGGTGGAAATTTTAATAAGCCTAGGCTTCAGTATCCTTATGTCCGAATGGGAACTGGTATAAGAATTAAATAAGATAAAGCTCCTAGAACACTGAGCATGATGGCTGGCTCACAGTAAGCACTAAGTAAACATCAAGCACTATTATTATTATTGTGGATACAAATGAATAGTATATATGGATAGCTGAATAGACGTCAGTGATCAAATAGAGAAGGAAGTTTGACTAACTGGTCAATTACCAGTTAATTGCATGGATCTTATTTCCAGCCCAGTGTCAAATCTTCAATTAATCTCTCTTCATCAAGGCCCTATGGCACCTACCACTACCATCATCAAAAACAGCTAAGAGTTCTGAGACTGTTTTCTGTTTCCACATGTGCACCTGTGGCTGATTCATGTTGATGTCTGGCAAAAACCACTACAATATTGTAAAGTAATTAGCCTCCAATTAAAATTAATTAATCAATTTAATAAATAAATTTTAAAAGATAGGGAAAAGGACTGTCTAAAAATTGTTTTAAGAAAAGCAAAGTCATTCAGCCCAAGTCTTTATCCACTTCTCTTAACTTGAAAAGCTGTGTCTGCCTTCTTCCCTAACCAGGAGTCCTTACATTTTTTCACTAAAGATCGATGACAGCCCCGGTGCTCCCAAGTGATCCTCCTTGCTAGTTCCATCAACTTATTGCTCACATCTTCAGTCGTTCCCTTTCCAACAGTGTCTTCTTTGCCCACAAACACCTTCCCTCAACTGTACTACCCACCATGTTCCCATTCCAGCCCTCCAGGATGGTTTGGCCAACCGCTTAAGTTCAATCTGTCCCAAATTAAATTTACCATGTCTTCCACTGCCCGACCCTCTTGCAGTTAAACTCCTCTGGTTTGATGCTATTCCTATCTTCCAGGCACCAAGGCTAGAAACATATTTGTCATTTCAGGGCCTTCACACTTGCTTCTCCAAGTTGCCTAGAACACTATTCCCTTAAATTTTTATAAAGCTGGTTCCTTCTGATCATTGAAGTCTCATCTAGACTCCAGAGATTCCTCCCCTGGCTACCTTATTTAAAGAACCTCCCTCCCAAGTCACTCTCTAGCTGAAATCCAGTTTCATTTTATTCATAGAACTTTGCACTCTCTGAAATTAATCTTAGGTATATTCTGACTTACGTGTTGTCTAATCCACCCTCTATGAACTTCTTGAAAGCAGAGACCATGTCCGTTTATCATAAAATAGGTGCTCGGTAAACATCTTCAAATGAATGACTTTCCTGGAGTTCTATTTTCTTCCTCATAACCACCACTGTCGCTCAACCGCACAACCTAAAAAGGGTAAATATTTAAAGGAAAAAACATATCTTGGACAACAGCATCCCAGCTGGCCTCCCTGTTCTTTCCTCTTGATTCAGTTCATCTTACATCCTACCTGCAACATAATTATTATAAATTTCAGCTCTCATCTTGCTAACTATTTCTTTAAATTTTTCTGATAATTACCCATTGGCTACAAAATTAGGTACAAACTCCTTATCTAGGCATTCACTGTTCTCCTCTGGCTCTATCCTGTCTTTTAAAAAAAATAACCTCTTTTAACCATGTATTTAAAATAATTGTTAAGAACATCAGGTTGCAAAGAAATGTACAGGAATTTCCATGTTCTCCTTCCCCAGGCTCTCCCCAGTGTTCACATCTTACACAGTTCTTGCACAATATCAAAACCAAGAACCTGGTACAATCTACTGTTCATCTAAATTTCACCAGTTATACTCATGCATGTGTGTGTGTGTGTGTGTGTGTGTGTGTGTGTGTGTAGTGTGTGTATGCACATAAGCATGTAGGCTCAATTGCATAGCTCTGTGCAATCTGTCATATGTATAGTCTTGGGTAATCACCACCATAGTTAATTGTACCAAATCCACAAAACTTCCTGTACCCCCTTTATACCTTACACACCACACCCCACTCCCGCCCCTACCCTGGCTACTACTAATCTGTTCTTCATCTCTATAATTATTTCATGAATTTTACATAAATAGAATTCTTTATTTGTATTTATGAGTAGCATTTCATTGAATGGGTGTATCACAATTTGTTTAATCACACATCTATTGAAAGATATTTGGGTAGTTTCCAGTTTGGGGTTAATACCAATAAAATTGTTATATGAGCATTCATATACAGGTTCCTGCATGAAAATAAACCTTAATTTTTCTAGGATAAATTCCTAGAGTGAAAATGCTGACATCTTACTTTTGTAGCCCCATTTTCCCCAAATTCCACTCTTATTCCCATCATCAGGACTACTTATACTGTTTCCTTTCACTCTGTTTTCTAATTCTTTCCTCAACATTTGTATATTTATTATTAAAAGCTGCCTCAAATAATTTTTTGAAAGTAGATGAAGAAATAAATTAATATACATAGAAACAGAGATGAATGAATGGAGAGAAAAAATAAACACAATAGTGTTTTATCAATCCTGTCCCAATAAAATATGATGTTTTATAAACCTGCATCTTACTTGCTAAACTTCTTTTATAAAAGGTATGTTCTTCCACAGTCTCATAGATGCATATGCCCCACTTCCATTAAGACAGTAAAATCCCTGAAACAGATCATTTCTTATTAATTTTACATTCAGTCAGCCACCAAACACGGTGTTTCTGTTAGAGCAGGAGCTCAAGCAAAACAAAATCTTCATTGTTGATCAAATGGATGAATTAAGTATCTTTGTCGGAAGGGGGCTCTGGTCCAACCAGGAAACCAGGATGTTATATTTGCATTAAAATGATAACTAACAATACAAGTCTATACAGGCTAAGCGCCAAAAGATAACAGAAGCAAAAAATATTTCAGAAGTGCAGACAAGTGGGCCATGCTTTCTGGGACAGTTGAAAGATACTTTCTAAAAAAGGCTTTGTTTGAGGGAATCCTTGAATAGATGAGTGGAACCAAAATAAATAAATAAAGGGAGTCCTTTTTGATAAACATTAGTTAAAGAACAACATATGAGTTGATCTCATTCTCTGTAGCTGGATCCATAGTAGGGATGTGCCCAAATTTGTAAACCATTCCCCTAATAAAAAACATTTAGATTTGCATCAGTTAGGATTAAGTCTGAATCTGTGTTACAGAAAACCCAAATAAGGATGTCATTAACACAAGATACTTTATTTCTCTCTTATGTGAAAGAAGCCCAGAGATAAGACAAATCAGGGACAGTTCGTAGACTCTATGGTCTTCAGACACCATTCCCCATTTTTCAGCTCCACCATCCTAGAACATGGCTTCCTTTTCCAAGGTTGCCTCATGAGCCCAGCCAATACATCTTGTTACAGGCAATTGGAAGAAAAAACAAAATGGTCCATCTCCCAGCTAAGCCAGCTCCTCGAATGCAGATTTCCAAAAGCTTCGTACCATACTTTCAGTTCTATCTCACTCGCCAGAATTTAGTTATATGACCATGCCTAGCTGCAAAGGAAGCTGAAAAAAAAAAAAAAAAAATGTGGTCTTTTACATGAATGCACTGCTGTCTCAAACAAAATTTAAGATTTTGTAACTAAAAAAGGATAATGGATATTGGGTAGCAGCCAGCAGCAAGCGAACAAAACTGAAATCTTGTCCTGCCAATGAGTAAGGAATGTCATCTTCTACAGCCAGGAAAAAAAGGAAAAGAAACACTTCACTCCCTGACCCTGAAATAAACAAACAACCAAAAAATATATATTACATCTGGTTCTAGTCCCTAAAATAGAAGAAACCTTAATCCCATTTGTGTAAATTACTCCATTAACAAAACATTTTTTTTCCCCTGAAGCTTGCAATATTCTTCTGATAATCATGTCTGATTTTCCACCATGAACAGACTAACTATAACCTTATAACCCTGTGGGTTTTCATTTCAAATACCTGTTGTATTTTTTAATCAGCAAGCCAGTACTGAATTTGGACTCCCTTGCAGAACTTTGCCAAGTAAAGTATTTTTCTTTTCTTAAACTATTTTTCTTTTCTTAATGCTTCTGTGTCTCTAAGTCTTCCTTTCACAGTAGTCTCAGCCACAAGGTTATTTCTAGTTTTTCACTATTATAAATCATGTTACAGTAAACAATTTGTAAATGCTTCCATGTACACATAGTGACAATTTCCCAAACATAGATATCTAAAAAAAGGACTTGCTGGGACAAATGATATGCACATTTTTAATCTATTCTACAAAGCTGCTATCCAAAGAGCCAGACCAGTTTATAGTCCCACCACCATTATATGAGGGTCTCTGACTTCCTACACATCACCAACACAAGAGATTATCATTCTTCTCAACACAGGAGTTGATCATTCTATTTATTTTCAGCAAATCTGATGGGCAAAAAAAAAAAAAAAAAATGCCCTGTTTTTACTTCAACTGCATTTCCCAAATTACTACCTAATTAGTAATTATAGTCTACCTAGGTTGAATAGCTTTATTATGCTTACTGGCCATTTGTATTAAATATTCTTTGAAGTGTTGGTTATCTTCTGCCCATCTGGATTGTCTTCTAATTTACAGGAAATCTCTATGTAGCCTGTAAAATTAATCTTTTCTTATACATATTATCACTATTTTCTTTCAATCTAGCCCTTACCTTTACTTTGTTTATGTGATCATTTCAAAGTATTAAGCGTTCATATATTCAAATTATCAGTTACTTCTTTTCTGACTTCTGGGGTTTTATCTTGCTTAGAAAGACCTTCCTACCCAAAATTACAAACATACTGTTTTCTAATACTTGTAGAGTTTGCTTGCTATATTTAAACTACATGGAATTTACTTTTATATGTGAGATGACAGAGGACGTTCTCGAATTATTTTACTAAAGGATAACCACTTGCACCAACACTATATACTGAAAACTCGATTCACTCCCCTAGTTTGAAGTGTTATCTTTACCCTATGTTCAATCATCACACTGAATTAAGACAGTTCCTGAACTTTATATTTCTGTTTTACAGGTCCATCTGTCCATTATACATCAATTTCTATTAGAAGTTTTAATTACCAAAATTCTATATGCTTTGACACCTCATAAATCAGGCTCTTTCCTATTGGACCTTAAAAAAACCTTAGTTATTTTCACAAATTTTCTTTTCCTGATAAATTTAAAAATCAATTTACTAAATTCCATTTAAAAATCCCATGGAAGGGATTTTCCTGGTGGTCTAGTGGCTAAGACTCGGTGCAGGCCCTAGTGAGATCCCTGGTCAGGGAACTAGATATTGCATGCCACAACTAAAGATCCCTGCTGCCACATCTAAAACCCAGTGCACCCAAATAAACAAATAATCCTATGGCGATTTTTGAATGGGACTGGCTCAGATTTGAAAAGGAGTGATTGCTTGTTCTTTTTAAAAGGACTTGAATGTTTTCAAAATTAGCTTATATTTACCAAGTACCCCATATGGGCTGAATTCTGTGGAAAATTCAAAGGATTTTAAGACAGTTTTTGTCCTACAGAAATGTACAACCTGGTTGGGAAAAAAATATAAACATTTTGTACGGCATTAAATTACAAATACTGTATTTACAGAACTAAACTTCTGGTTCACTTATGATCAGCATAGCATGCCCTCTGAGACTGATTTTCCCCTGTGATTTTACTTCTGTTTTATTTTCTCCTTTGGCCTTGTTTTTCTTTTTAAACACTGACAACAAGGTTAACTGGACTTCCCTGGTGGCTCAGACAGTAAAGCGTCTGTCTACAGTGCGGGAGACCTGGGTTCGAGCTCTGGGTTGGGAAGATTCCCTGGAGAAGGAAATAGCAATCCACTCCAGTACTATTGCCTGGAAAATCCCATGGACAGAGAAGCCTGGTAGGCTACAGTCTATGGGGTCGCAAAGAGTAGGACACGACTGAGCGACTTCACTTTCACTTTCAACAAGGTTAACTATTTATATGTATAAACGATTTTTTTACAGTCACTTTAACTAAGAAGTTCTATTATCACCCCCATTTTGCAGATAAGAAACCTGAGGCTCAAAGGGGTTAAGTAACTTTTCCAAGATCACAGAGCAATCTGGAGGACAACCAGGGTTTGAATCCAGCTTTCCCTGACTTCTGCCACCGTAGGACCTCCTCTTCTTTCCCCCTTTTAAGTTTCTGCTATTTTATCAACTGTAAAAATCACCTCTGAAATAAGATTAGGGAACGAATAAATGAATGACATCCAGCTTTATTTCCCGTTTCACCCTCTCTCCACAAGTCCAGGGAAAAGTGAATAGTAAAATTAGGTGTGGGCAAGGGAGGGCATGTTGCTCTCTGCTGCTGCAAGGCTGGTTGGTCCAGTCAGACTCCCTCCCCCTCCTTCTGCTTTTAGCTAAGAACGGAATCTACTACATAACTTATATAGAGTCCTACACAGAACGACAGTGTGGGACCCCTTGCTCAAAACTTACTAAAATATCAAGAAATGAGCGGAGACCACTAAACAAAGCGTAAGCCTTTCTAGGAACGGGGGTGTGAGCTCAAACATAGGACCGTACTTGAGCCCTGGCTAGGAGTTTCTTTTTTTCTAAGCGCAGTCTCTGGCTTTGCAGATTCACAGCCTTGCTCTGACGAAGAAGGCTGCTCAGAAGTCTTCCTGCCCACTGACAGCGACTACGACTCCAGTGATGCCCTGAGCCCCCGAGACCTGGACCTGGTCTACCTGTCATCGCACGACATTGCCCAGCAGTCCCGAAACGGACTGAGCGGCAGTGCCCCCGACGTCCTGCAGGTGCACGATATGAAGCCTCCTTCGGGGCCAGGCCAGGACACCGACCACTCATGCGCCGAGCTCCTGCACAACCTGACCCTCACAAGCCTCCCGCCCAAGAACCACGCCAAGATGGCACCAGGAGCACGGCCGCCGCTGGGCTTCCTGGGAAAACGGAAGTCGGCCAAGCAGCCGCACTACGGCGGCTTCAGCCGCCATCACCGCTGGCTGCGCATGCACGGCGAAACGCAGTCGCTGTCGCTGTCAGAGGGCGTGTACACACAGCACCTGTCCAGGGCCTGCGGCCTGGCCCAGGAGCCTGAGGAGGCCGAGCGACTAGGACCTGCCCCCGAGGGGCCACGGGGCCTGCCTCTGACCCATGCTGCCAGCCTCCCGGAGGAGCGGAAAAGCAGCCTCCAGGACCCTGGGCCTGCGGTGCACCGCATCTACGTGGAGGCCTACCCTGCAGCCCTGGTGGACACCAAACCCTGGGCCACCATGAGTCCTGCCATGGTAGGCCACCCGGGCCTGCCCAGCGCCGCGGGCCCAGAGTTGAGCCCAGAGGACCCTACCACCGCCCCTGTGTCAGAGATACTCAGCAGCATGCTTTAGGGAGGTTTACAATTGGCTGTCCACTTTTCACTGCGAGTCCCTGCATTTGCCATCCCCGTACCCCAGTCCTCCTCCACCCATGTTTTCACCCAATTTGAACTGCTTTCAAGGTTAAAAATCCAAAGGTTAGAGGTTCAAGGTCCTCTTTTTTAGAGTTGGAGTGGAGGCAAGAGTGGCCAGTCTTATACCCAATTCAGCCTGTAAAGGACATAAAAAAGCTTTGGTGTCAACATGGAGTCCTGGACACAAGAGTTCAAGCATACCTTCCTGATGGTCGCACCTGTGGCAGAGGTTTGTTGTTCAGTTTCTGAGGCGTGTACAGCTTTTTGTGATGCCACGGTCTGCAGCAGGCCATGCTCCTCTGACCTGTACCTTCTCCTGGAGTTTGTTCAAAGTCATGTCCATTGAGTTGGCGATCCTATCTAACCATCTCATCCTCTGCTGCCATCTTTTCCTTTTGCGTTCAATCTTTCCCAGCACCAGGGTCTTTTCCAGTGAGTCCACTTTTCGCACCAGGTGATCAAAGTATTGGAGCTTCAACTTCAGCATCAGTCCTTCCACTGAATATTCAGGGTTGATTTACTTTAGGATCGACTGTTTGGATCTCCTTGATGTCCAAAGGACTCTCAAGAGTCTTGTCCAGCCTTTCAATTTGAAAGCATCTATTCTTCACAGCTCTGCCTTCCTTATGGTCCAACTCTTATATCTGTACATGACTACCAGAAAAACCATACCTTTGACTATATGGATCTTTTTCTGCAAAGAGATCACTCTGCTTTTTAATACCCTATCTGGGTTTGTCATAGCTTTCCTTCAAAGGAGCAAGCATCTTTTAATTTCATGACTGCAGTCACCATCCACAGTGATTTTAGAGCCCAAGAAAATAAAATCTGTTAGTGCTTCAACTTTTTAGTCTTGTATTTGTCATGAAGTGATAGGCCCAGATGCCATGATCTTAGTTTTTTAAATGTTGAGTTTCAAGCCAGCTTTTTCAATCTCATCTTTCACCTTGATCAAGAGACTCTTCACTTTCTGCTTTTAGAGTAGTATCATCTACATATCTGAGGTTATTGATACTTCTCTTGGCAATCCTGATTCCAGCTTGTGATTCACCCAGCCTGGCATTTCCCATAATATACTCCGTGTAGGTGTTAGATAAGCAGGGTGAAAATATACAACCTTGTACGCCTTTCACAAATTTGAACTCAACAGTTGTTCCATGTCTGGTTCTGTTGCTTCTTGACCTGCATACAGGTTTCTGAGGAAACAGGTAATGTGATCTGATATTCCTATCTCTTTAAGAATTTTCCACAACTTACCGTGATCTGCATAGCCAAAGGCTTTAGCATAGTCAATAAAGCAGAATTAGATGTTTTTCTGGAACTCCATTGCTTTTTCTGTGATCCAACAGATGTTGGCAATTTGATCTCTGGTTCCTCTGCCTTTTCTAAATCCAGCTTGTACATCTGGAAGTTCCCGGTTCACATACTGCTGAAGCCTAGCTTGAAAGATTTTGAGCATTACCTTGCTAGCATGTGAAATGAGCCCAATTGTACAGTTGTTTGAATGTTCTTTGTCATTGTCCTTTGGGATTAGAATGAAAACTGACCTTTTCCAGTCCTGTGACCACTGCTCAGTTTTCCAAATTTGCTGGCATGTTGAGTGCAGCCTTTTAACAGCATCATCTTTTAGAATTTTAAGTTCAGCTAGATTAGGATTTTAAATAGTTCATCAGCTCCACTAGTTTTGTTTGTAGTAATGCTTCCAAAGGCCTACTTAATTTGGCACTCCAGGATGTCTGGCTCTAGGTGAGTAACCACAGCATTGTGGTTCTCTGGGTCATTAAGACCTTTTCTGTATATTTCTATGTATTCTTGTCACCTCTTCTTAATCTCTTCTGTTTCTGTTAGGTCCTTCCCATTTCTGTCCTTTATTTTGCCCATCTTGCCTGAAATGTTCCCTTGATGTCTCCAGTTTTCTTGAAGAGATCTCTAGTCTTTCTCATTCTGTTGTTTTCCTCTGTTTATTTGCATTGCTCTTTTAAGAATGCCTCCTTGTCTTTTCTTACTATTCTCTGGAACTCTGCATTCAGTTGGGTATATCTTTCCCTTTCTCCCTTGCCTTTTATTTCTCTTCTTTCTTCTGCTGTTTGTAAAGCCTCCTCAGAGAGCCACTTTACCTTCCTGCATTTCTTTTTGGGGGATGATTTTTGGTATGTTACAAACCTCCGTCCACAGTTCTTCAGGCACTCTGTCTACCAGATCTAATCACTTGAATCTATTCATCACCTCCACTGTATAAGGGATTTGATTTAGGTCATACATGAATGGTCTTCCCAGGTGGCTCAGGTGGTAAAATCCACCTGCAATTCAGGACACCCGGGCTCAATCCCTGGGTCTGGAATTGGTTTTCTGGCATGGCAACCCACTCCAGTATTCTTGCCTGGAGAATCCCGTGGACGGGGGAGCATGACAGGCTACAGTTCATGGAGTTACACAGAGTCAGACACAACTGAGCAGCTAACACACACACCTGAATGGTCTAGTGATCTTCCCTACTTTCTTCAAGTTAAGCCTGAATTTTGCAATAAGGCACTTGTGATCTGAACCACAGTCAGCTCCAGGACTTGTGTTTGCTAACTATATACAGCTTCTCAATCTTTGGATGCAAAGACCATAATCTATCTGATTTCAGTTTTGACTATCTATTGATGTCCATGTAGAGTCATCCCTTGGGTTGCTGGAAACAGGTGTTTGCTCTGAACAAACAAACCATGTTCTCTTGACCAAACTCTGTTAGCCTTTGCCCTGCTTCATTTTGTATTCCAAGGCCAAACTTGCCTGTTATTCCAGGAATCTTGAGTTCCTACTTTTGCATTCCAGTCCACTATGATGAAAAGGACATCTTTTCTGGTGTTATTTCTGGACAGTGTTGTAGGTCTTCATAGAATCAGTCAACTTCAGCTTCTTTGGCATCAGTGGTTGAGACATAAACTTGGATTACTATGATGTTACATGGTTTGCCTTGGAAATGTACTGAGATCATTCTGTCATTTTTGTGGCTGCACCCAAACACTGGATTTCAGACTTGTTGACTAGGAAGGCTACTCCATTTTTTTCTAAGGGGTTCTTACCCACAGTAGTAGATATGATGGTCATCTGAATTAAATTCTCCTATTCCTCTCCATTTTAGTTGACTGCTTCCTAAGATGCCAATGTTCACTCTTGTCATCTCATGCTTGACTGTGTCCAATTTATTCATGGCCCCAAACATTCCTGGTTCCTATGCCTTATCGTTCTTCATAGCATTGGACTTTACCTTCACAACCAGACACATCCACAACTGAGCATCATTTCTGCTTTGCCCCAGCCACTTCATTTTTTCTGGAGCTATTAGTAATTGCCCTCTGCTCCTCCCCAGTTGCATATTGGCTGCCTGCTTTGGGGGGGGGGGGGCTTATCTTCCAGTGCCATATCTTCTTGCCTTTTAGTGCTGTTCATGGGGGGAGTCTCAGCAAGAATAGTGGAATGGGTTGCCACTCCTCCAGCGGACCACAGATTGTCAGAACTCTTCACTATGACCCATCTGTCTTGGGTGGCCCTGCACAGTATGGCCCAGCTCATAGCTTCATTGATTATGAAAGCCCCTTCACCATGACAAGGCTGTGATCCATGAAGGGCTTGGCTGAAGTAGGACAACCCAAGAGCCACCCGCAGCTCTGCAGCTGGTTCTGTAGTCTGACTCCTGAGTTTAGTCTCTTTCAAGCACTTGTGATTGATAGAAAGGAGTTTTACAGATGAAAATAAGATTAGCATTGTTCCCCCCACCCCTCCCCATTCCAAACCTTTAGAAGAGTTTGAGGAAAGAAGCCCAAGTTGTGTCTCTAGGGAATAGGGTCAGTGGCCTTGTCCTGGGTTCCCTGTCAGATAAACCAAGTTGTTCCAAAGTGAGTGTTTCTCAGCAGCTCATCAAATCCAATCTGTCCATCAGCACTGATCTGATTATTAGGCCTTGGGTAGGCCTTTTCTTCAATTTAATGCTGTGTGGAAACCTCCAGAAATGAAAGTAGAGGAGGCATCTCTTCTAGCTCTCTCTTGCAAAGATAGAATAGGCCAGGAAGCAGCCTATTCTGTCCACTCAGATCCCATTCAAGCATGAAAATGGGCCATGAATTATTCCTGGGTGCAAGGAGATGGCCGAGTTAAGTGGAAGTCTGGGTTGGAGACAAGACAAGGGAAGGGAGATGGAGACATGTGCGAAATTGTATTTCCTTTCCAGTCCTAAAATAAGCAGAGCCATGGGGGCTGTGACTCTGAGAATGATAATGGATCTGTTGCAGGTTCTTAGATGATAGAAAGACAAGAAAGTGCCCTTCAGACGTGGCCAGGCAGAGATGGAATTTTCTCAGTGACTCCGGCACATGTCCTCACCCCCACACAGGTCATCGGACAGACTGTCCAGAGTTTCAGACACTCTGCGTTCCCTTTTTCAATCCTCAGTTTTGCTCCTAGGTCAGCTGCCCCATTGGCCTCGGGAAAAATCTTTAAAGGCCTTGTCAGTGGTTCCATGGCTATGCCCAAAGACACCCAAAAACCTTGCTTTGGTCTCAAGGACTCCCACCTGCCTTTCTCACAAAGGAGAAACCCAAATCAAAGAGCAGTTACATTGTGCATTCAAAACAGGCATGAGTCTTCTCTCCTTTCCTGGAGCCAAGATCCATTCAGTTCACTGATACTCTAAACGGTCCTTTTCTGCTTCACAGGCATTTTGGTTAAATATTGCTCTTTATGGTCCTACCCCCTGTCCCCACAGTTCTGAGATTCCTTCTCATGGAAATTCATACAAGGTCACCTGTTCACAATGTTATTCTGATCCCTTCCATTTTTAAAACATTTGATTTAAACATAAGTAATTATCCTGGTGTATAGGTACAGATTTGGCCTGTGGCCTATGGTCATTAGAAAACTAAAGCCCAGAGCTCAGTCTTTGTTTTAAGAGATTTTATACTCAATGAACCACTCCCCACACCCAAAGAATCTTGATCAGAATCACTGCAACTCCTTTCCCAAGCCTGAAAGGATTTTAAAATGCAATTTTATTCTATTCTGATTGAATTCTATTCTAGAACTAGAATAAACCATAAAATTAGTCTAAGTCCTGGCATTTACAGATGAGGCAGTTAAGGCCCGGAGAGATTAAGTGACTTATTCAAGGTCACAGAGCTAGTTTTGTCTTAGAGTTAGGGTCAGAACCCAGAACCATTTCCTTTAGGGCAGACTGTCCCATTGGTAATTGGTACATACCTAATCAGCTTTGGATTATCTATACTCTACTTACTTAGTTTACAGATCATTTATCTACTTCTAATTCCAAATTCAACTCTTTTTCTCCACCTTTATCTAACAAATTTCCAATATCACAGAGCTCCTTGTTGCTAGAAAATGCATATTTCATACAATAGATATCTAAGCAAATTAATTAATTATAATTAGGTTAAAACCTAATCAGGAGAAATGCATTTAAAATTGCTTACCATATGACTCCAGTTTAAAAACAAAAATAACACAGAATTGTCTCCACTCAATTTCTACTTATCCTCTAGTATAAGACATTACATACATTGAATGAGTATGTGAGATGAGATGCTGAAATTGTCAAGGATTCCCTGATCATGACCTTTCTGGTGGCATGGAAAGAAGTTCGTGACTGAACTAGATACGAGGCATTTGACAGGTAACCAAAGCAAAGACTGACCCATCCCTCTGACCCCCTCATTCAGTCAGCACATTTTGATATATTAGGCCAAATAATGACTCATTAAGTAAAATGGCATTAAATTCAAACCCACTAATTTATATTATGGACATGGGGGATTTTTTTCACTTTCTATGAGGAAAAGAGAAGCATGCCGGTGAAGTAAATAAATGAATGTTAGATTTCAGCGGGCATACTCAATCAACTTGAAAATGCATTTTCCTAGCAATATTCCTATTAGAAAAGTAGACATTATATCCTCGATAATCCACTGTTTGTTCACGGAGCTTCCCCCCACCCACACCTCCACTTTACAACTTCTTGTGAGCCTAGTTTCAATTAATAACTTCTTGTGAGAAATAATTGTGCTCTCCAAATCATTGTCCTTTATTCAGCTGTCCAGTCTTCTTATTTTAGAGTCTTTACAAAGTTTAAGGATATTTTGTTTGTTTCTTTTGCTTTGTCTTATCAGCTTTATTTTGTTTTGTTTGTTTCGAATGTGATAGACTTTTGTCTTTTATTCTTTTTAAGTCCACCCAGGGAGCCTCTGGAGGAAACTTTCCTGATTCAGATCTTCTTTTCCACAGTGTTTCTCCCATGCTTAATTTTCACTTTTATGAAACCCTCAAAAATCACTGGTCAAAGTCTTCCCTGGGACTCTATTCTAAGTCCCACAGAAAACAAAGTAAGCAAGTATGGAACAGATTCCCAGGCCGCAGGGAGCTCACATTCTGCTTTGAGTGTGACCGTCATCATCATCCATTACCTTACCCATGTCTTAGGAGAAGCGGGAGCCTGTCGCCTCAACCAGGCCCACACAGCGTATGTTGGGCTCAACATCTTTGGTTTCACTCTTGCTATCTATTCATAAAAGAAGATAGCCTGGAAAATGCAATTCATCAATACCTAGGCTCAGTGGTCATTTACCAGGTTATCACAGCATTTTTCTTGGTGAAGGTACCTGGGAGACAGTCATCAAAAACATCCACTCTGGGGAGTGGGTATTTTAAGAAGTGATTATTTAAGATAAGAACCATTCCATTTTAAGAACATTCACTAATGTTCAAAGCAATAACTGCACTGGATAAAATGGTTCCATGTGGTTTGAAAGTTGAAGCCAGTTAGTAATAATATTCTTCCAGCCCCCATTCCTGAAGGATCTCAAAGCACTTTATGAAAAGCACTGACTGAAGCCTTGTTGTACTCCCCTAAAAAGACCTTGTCTGTCCTGGAGCCACCTGGCAAACACCTACGCCATCCTTGCCAGCAGATCATGCCAGACAAGTGGGAAAGAGGACTGGCTTCTCATTCATTGTTCTCCTGCCACATGAATGTGCACCCTGGTGAACGCTGAGCTCTTCCCTCGAAGACAGTCTTAGACAAGTAGGCGTACAAGATAATCCCACCTCCTTGGCACTGTCTCGTTCTTCACGCTCCACCCTAGATACACTCCCTTTCTCTTGGACAGCCGTCAACTCGAGCTGTTAAGGGGTCTGCAGGGCGTTTCAGTTCCCTAGTTCTGTCAACAGCACACAGAACTCACTGGCTTTTTAAGATTGATACTTGTTCGAAAGTTGATGGCATTATTCTGCAGCTCACTCAACTTTGCATGTAGCAGAGCTACGGCAGACAATGTGCATCTCTTGGTATATTTATTTATTGGACTATAACATACCAATTAGAGAGGGTAGTTATAGATTAACAAGAGAGCACTCTCAGAGAATTGAAAGTGCTACATTGTCACTTTATAAAGTCTAAATATTTTTCCAGATGATTCAATTAAGCAAATCGGAACTTTTTTCTGGTCATACCTTTAAGGACATTTTTAAAGGAGCTATTTGGAAAGCAATGATACCTCTTCACAGGTAGTAGGGTGAACAAGGCAAAAACTTGTTTCTTTGCCGGTCTCCTCTCATAAGATGTTCAAACACATGGCTTATGACTGTTAAGCTAAACTTCAATGCGGCCTTACAAACAACAAGGGTAGTGTATTTGAAACTATGTGTACAGCTTGGAAACTTATTCTAAGATCTTAATTCAGAGCTTTTCTGAGGTGTTGAACTTTGCCATTAGCAAAAAGTATTTTTAGAAAAATCCATTGACTGTTTATGAAGCACTGATTTTGCCATATTTCAGGTCTCTGGTTTTTCCACCACATCTGCACACAGTAGTTATATTTGTTTTGTTTTGTTTTTTTAATTATTTCTTCCATTTCCATTATTAATGAATTTGTAAACTGTTTATTCAACAGGAGAGTTGGTTTTGTTTAAATAATCATATAAGTAGACTGTGGCAATATTCTCTTTGGATAAAGGAAGGAGATTTGTTGTTGTTTGTTTTCAATATTATCCTACGGTCTTTACTCTCTAGATATATACCTTTTTTTATTTTAGGAAAAGTTAATATTTAACTTAGTGGCAAATGTTAAGAAGCTCTTAGTTAATACTCTGCTCCTCTTCCTTCATCCCATGACATAAAAGTCTGAATATGGTCTCACAGTTACCACCATCCAGTAGCTGATTTATAAAACCAAGACCAGCAAATTGTTGCATTAAGTCACTCTGAGTTGCTGTGTTGCTTCTTGCCCCGTGACAAAGCTGACATTTGGGAGCACTTATGTATACTATCACAGCATCAGTTTAATGTTTTTTATGGAAAATGAATTTAAAGAAGTGTGGGGGTGGGGTGGGAGAGTAGGAGTGTTTTATAGAAAAAATAATTTAAGTGACGTTCTATTAGGCAATGTTTAACTGCTTTCTGCCTAATGTGTACATAGAAATTTGGCTGATTATTGGTTGTTATTTGTTCAGAATTTATTGTATCTCGTTGCTACATATGCAACTGATTCTATGTAAAAGTTTAGACTTCAGTATGTTATCTGCACAATTTTGTGTGCTTTAAACCTCTGTAAATATACAGAAGAATCATGTACGGTGTGTTAAATGTGACCTCCAATCTTGAAACAATAATATTTTGTAGTACGTACTTTTGCAGACTATTTGAGCATTTTAAATAGATATTGTAACTGGCCAGTACCCTCAGTCAAAACCAACACTGGTGAAATGCATGCCTCTTGAGCCTACCAATTTATATGAGGTCAGGGGTTAATAAGAATTATGATAATTTTTCTAATGGCAAGTATTTTTGATAATTTCCTACCTGCCTAATTGTATCTGAAAGAAAAATTGTCAACAGAAGAAATCTTACCCGTCAGAGGGAATGACTTTATTTCATAAGCATTAAATATTACTAATATACTTTATATCTAATTTGATGTTGTTGAAACCTAGTTCAAGGAGGAAGAAGTCAAAAATATTGTTGATTCTTCATAAGATCTTTTGTTGTTTAAAGGATAATTTCCAAGCCCTTGTCTGCAGTGTGGAAAAATGTCAATTAAATAATAAACTAATAGAATTGTCAGTACTTGGCTTACCTGTTTTTCCCAAGTCTCTATGAAGACAAAGATTTTTCAGTCTGAGTTTTTAAAATCTCACTGAAACTTTGAAAGAGTTACTATTTAGGGCATTGTCTTGACAATTATTGGAAAACTCTTAACCTGTTGGCCCTCTATCGATCAATAGCAGTTGAGTAATTTCTCTTGTACAGTTGGTTGGTGTCAAGTATTGAAAATGCAGCAGCAAATTACCATGGCAAATATTCTCATCAGATGCACCCAGGAGCTCAGGCATCTTGACCTTAGCCCTCCCCCACTGCATGCATGTTTAAATGTCTTCAGTGCGTTTCTGCATGCGCTGTCCTATCTCTACCTCTCTATGCCTTTGTTAGTACACCCACAAAGCGCTTCCCTTACCGCTACTCCTTCTGGCTGAGATTTGAGATTTCTTCTGTGTTTGAGAATACTACAAACAGATTACTTCAATCCCAGGAACTTGCACAAAGGTCCTCTTGAATTCCCAAGAACAGAAAATATACTGCTTTGGACTATGTATTTGTCTTATGTTGTTTTACAGAATTCTTTTAAATACACACACACACACACACACAAATTCAACTTTTTTTGGCATGTTTGTGGTCGGCTTTCCTGACAGCCTAAGAAGGCTGTTCTGTTGTCCTGATAAAACGTGCTGTTTTCCCTATGTAAATTGTCATCTTTCTAAGCAAACCATTACTTTTCTCTTCCTAATTCTGTCTTTAAATAAAAGTTTACCTTCTTTTTCAAACCAAACAGATGACACGGCTCTTTGATATCCCCTTTCTTCTATGGACACTCCTGGGGAGGTGTTGGGAGAGGGACAGAACAGAGTAAGGGCAGGTCTTTCAAATTCAAGCCAAGTAAGAAGTGAGCCTTCATTGACTGCTTAGCCCTTTTGATAAGGTATGCCAAGCAATATGCAGTATTTCCATCTGCCAGCAAGAAATAATTTCTTCTTCTCCAGAAAAATTTTTGAATATCATGTTAGAGAATTAAAGACTCTGATGCTGGGAGGGATTGGAGGCAGGAGGAAAAGGGGACGACAGAGGATAAGATGGCTGGATGGCATCATCGACTCGATGGACACGAGTCTGAGTGAACTCCGGGAGTTGGTGATGGACAGGGATGCCTGGCATGTTGCGATTCATGGGGTCGCAGGGAGTCGGACACGACTGAGCGACTGAACTGAACTGAAACCAGGAGTTTCTTATTGATTTACAGTGACTGCCAGGCAAGGGAAAACACTCACCAGGAAATTCTCTAGCCCAGTATTATCTGTCAAGTAAGTTCGATTTTTGCAATGATTCCTTGACTATGCAAATGCATTTTCTTCTTCAGGTAGCACATGGCACACTCACCTTTGCATAATGCTTCTTATGCTGTCTATACTACTACTAATAATAATAATCCTTATTCTATCATACAATCCCTCTTCCGTCAATCATTGTACTGTTATTTTGCCACAGAAGGGACTGGCGTTAGACACAGACTAGAGGAAGCTAGGCCCCAGCAGTACCCTAGACTGGATCAGGATACTAGACTAGTCTATACTAGACTAGATCAGATCTCTAACTGCCTGTTTTTTTTTCCCATTATGGCTTATTACAGGATATTGAATATAGTTTCCTGTGCTATATAACAGGACCTTGTTGTTCATCCATTCTATATGTAATAGTTTGCATCTGCTAGTCCCGAACTCCCAGTCCTTTCCTCTCCTACTCCCTTCCCCCTTGGCAATTGCCTGGCTTTGTTTGGTTTTTCTTTTTTTAATCTTCATCTCCCCAGCACATTTCATAGCTCCTGGTACAAAGACTTGTTAAATGGGTGATAAACTGATGAAGCGATCCACTGAAAATCAGGTTAATTGTCATAGTTTGCTTAACTTCTCCACAGAGAAATGAACTCCAGGACTTTTCCAAATGCCTATCAGCCTGCAGCTCTCTATAATGGATCAGATGATGCTCCTTCAGGCTGCATTGAATGGGTTTCCTGAAAAACTCTACCACGAACTCCACATGCCACCTCCAGAGTGCTTTGATTGAGGTCAGCCTCCTGAAGGAAGTCGGTGGGAAACGTTGCCGTCCAGACGGCCCATTGGATCCAAGAGCCCAGCATGCTGTCCAGTGGCTGGACACCATGGAGATGGATACATGCTGGTCACCCATCCCAGCTGCACCCTCGGAGCACCCACAAAACCTGCAAAAGTATTGTCCCAATGCCTGAAAGGCCATTTTTGCCCACACCACTTATCCCACCAAGCTTTTGGTAACTGCACTCTCCTATATGTTTATAAAAGACTTTCACAAGCACCTTCCTATTTGAGATTGACAAACCTCCCTGTGAGGTGATCACAGCAAGAACTTTTGTCTCCATTTTGCAAATAAGGAACTTGAGGCTTAATGAAGTGAAATCCAGGGCCCAAGACTCCTGACTATCCAGCATGCTCCATGCCGTAGACTTAGGTCTTAGGAGAAAGGAAGGACAGTGCCTCAACTGGCCACCAGAAGCTCTCTGTCTCTGGAACAGATACCTTGCATGGACAGACACACAGAGGACATTATGTACAAAGATAGTGACCACAAAGGAAGCTGAGTCAGATAGCAAAGCACATAGACCCTTTCCCGGGAGGCGCATGTTTTAGCTCAGGGTCAGGCACTCTGTGTCTATAAGCCAGACAATTTTCCCTCTCTGAACTTACAGATGAAGACATCTATCAAATGCGCAGGATCGTTTTCAGCTTTGAAATTTCAAATACTCATGAGGGGCTCAGTGGTAAAGTATCCACCTGCCAGTGCAGGAGACGCAGGTTCGATCTCTGATCCAGGAAGATCCCATATGCCGAGAAGCAACTAAGCCCATCCACACAGCTATTGAACCTGTGCCCTAGAGCTCAGAAGCCACAACTGCTGAAGCCACTTACCCTAGATCCAGTGCTCCTCAACCAAAGAAGACAGCTCAATGAGACATCTGTGCATCACAAATAGGGAGTAGACCCCGCGCCGCAACTAGAGAAAAGCCCACGCAGCAACGAAGACTGGCCACAGACAAAGCTAAATAAAGTTGTATAAAAAAATATGAATTGGTCAAATACAAAATTTTAAAATTTCAAATAAAAAAATACTCACAGTGGGGACATATCAGAGATGAGTCATGATTCCTCTCTGAGCATCTCTGTTTTGTTTATATGTTTGGTGCTGCCTTTGCTCTTTGGGGAAGAGCACGTGGGTGAGGATAGACACGACAATGAGTCTATCCCAGAGCAGAGTGGGGAAGGAAAACAGCTGAGCGATTCCTGCTCAACATCCTGTTCCAATACCTGCCCCCGCAAGTTCCTCCTTCTGCTCCACTCTGACCCCAGTCCCTCTCAGAAAACAGCTTTGCTTATTTCCGTTTCCCTTTCCCTGATCATCCAGACCATTGTGGAGTCACGGTGGATAGGGTCTGGAATAGCCCTTGGAGTTGCCCTGGCATCCTGACTTGGCATCAGCACCATTCACCAGCTGTTCTCTTAGATCCTGCCCAACCACTGCCCTACCATCCCTTCCCTGGAGTGTCCTGGAAAGGGTCAAGGCACTGCACAACTCCAGGGGGCACTATTATAAAGTGTGGAATGTTCTCCATCAGCCATTTCCCAGAACCCAGGAGGGAAGCAAGCAGGCCTTCTGCCAGGCAGCACGCCTGACGTGGGCATCTCCTTTGGGCTGGAAGGGAAGTGGAAGGATTGGCATGGGACAGCTCAGGGCCCCTGTCCTGCGGGATGTTTGTCCTGCCATGGTGGGGCCTGCTTTGAGGCACGATGGTAGACACACCCTTGATTCTTTCGAGTCCGGGGCAACTCGAGCCCCAGCCCAGCCCCCGCATGGGCCATTCGGCCTGGCTGGTGCCAGGTGCCAGCCATTGTCCTCCTCCCATCCTCAGCAAAGCCTGTGAGGTCAGGACAGCACGGTTCCCTGACAAACGTTCAGAACATTTCCTCGGGTCCCAGGAGGCTTGATACTGAAATGTTTTCCTCCTCACAGTTATATTTTCCTTGGTTGAAAAAGTTTTGTTTTGGAAGTTGCTACCCTGTCGAGGTAGTGAGTCAGTTTGGGAGGCCGGTGCAGAGGGGAAAATGCACATCACTGGCAGAGGCCCACAGCATGGGGGTGAGGGAAGGTGGGAGATTCCGGGGGGAGAGCCAGGGCCCCACCCTCCGCCCCCTCCCACTCCTGCAGGAAGAACACGGCCCCTCCTTCCCAGCTGGGGCGCCTCTTCACTGGGGTCAGAGGCCCAGCCCCGCTGGTGCTTTCAGACTTATTCCTGGGAAAGGCCAGGTAGGCTGGGAAGGAACTGGCATTACACGCCACCTTTGGAGTGCCAGCGAATCATCGGCTCCCCACCTTCTGTGAAAGTTGGTAGTGGTATCCTCCACATTTTCCAGGTTGGCAAACTGAGGCTCAGGATAAGGGGAATCACATGCCTGACATAACCCAGCCAGCAAGTGGCCGAGGCCAGAATTCAAGGAGTCCCCTGCTGGCTATGCCACGTGATCTGGCTACAAGGCTCATTCATTCCTACCCAGAAAAGGCCCAAGTAACACCAGGGAGGGACAAGAAGACACACCTAGAGAGACAACCAGGGAAGGACTTAGGCGGTGGGAGAAGAGTGGGCTTGCGGGCCACCCCTGACTCTCCCTGCCATCTTTTCCTCAGTTTCCCCGCCCGATACATTCTCTTTATCTGGAGAGAAGACTCATAGAGATACAAAAACACACATAGATGCACCAGCACTCTCAGATCCCACCCCACACACGCAACACACACACACCCATCATACCAGCACAGAGGCACACACATCTGGAGGTAAATCTCGGGATTCAAGGGCTGGCTCCATGCCAGCTCTGAGCCCCGAGTAGCCCACTGAGGAGCCCTGGTCTGCCTCACTTTGGGAGGTCAAATCAATGAAAGAGCCCTGGTAGTTTAGAAAAGAGAAAGGGAGAAAAAAAGAACACCAGCACCTCTCATGATGGGAGGTCAGAGCAAATGAAACCAGGAGGAGGGGGTAGCAGTATAGGGGCGAGGGGGAGAGGGTGGGGGTGGGGAGCCTGGTGCTGGCAGCTGAATTCCTACCCTGGCCCAGCTCCAAAAGATTAAAATAGAGCTCTTAGAGTGTCCCCTCCACAGACCAGCCTGCCAGGGGCCAGACAATACGTGGGTTTGTGCTCCAGCACAGGCCTCCAGAGAGGTGATGTTTTTACCCGGACAGCTAAAGGCACAGAGGCAGGTCTAAAGCAATTCCAAAGCTCCTTTGGCCCACAGTCCCAGAACAGGCCACAGCCGAGGGAGAGCTCCCGGCTGCTAGGACGCACACAGTTCAGCTCTTTTCTCGTCTCACCCTAGGGCAGGCCGCTGGACTCACACTTCTGCATTCTATCTGCCCCCAAAACATCCAACTGGCAGGGCAACGTGGGATGAAGTCTTAGCGAATTCGTTATACTTTAATTTGAAAAAAAAAAGAAAAATCTCAGCCTGGCTGTAAACAGGCAGCTCTACTAATGAGGAATGGTTAGGGTGTCCCCTGGGGTTATCAGAAATACTCAGATAAGTACAGACACCTCATTTTCCCTACCCAGGGAACAGAGTTCCCCCAGAAGGAAGCCCCACTGGCCACTCGAGGTTTCATCTGCTTCCTTGGCATTGTTGAGGATTTCAGGCAGCTGGGACTGAAGTCCAACATCTCAGACCACTTGCTAATACAGAGGATGAAAACGAGTATGCATCAGCTAGGCGCACAGGTTTTGGGGTTTGCCGGACGTGGGTTCTAATCCTGACTCTGCCACTTGGTTGCTTTTTGAATGTGCACAAATTATTTAATCTCTCTGGGACTTGGATTATCTCTAATACCACCTACTAATGATCCTTAGGGTTAATTGAGAAAATGCATTAAATGTGGAAAAATCAATGCCTGGCATCTATCTAACAAAAGCTAGCCAACAATAACAAAAAATTCCCTCCTACTGGGTTTCTGGAAGACCTCTCCCCCATAACTAGGATGAAAATATAATTTGTCATCAAAATCAGAACACTTTTGACAGTAAGAGTGGACGCTAACTGGACAGAGCCTAGGACACTGGCTTACCAGGGACTGTCTCTGGAAAACTAGAACAAATGAGCCCCCTTCCCATAACTTTCTGAAGGGTTCCTATATAATATTCCATTAAAATAATTCTTTAAAAATGGCCCTAAATGTAATTCTATATCATGAAGCCCACTGGAAGTAATAACCCTCTATAACATACCATGATAGTCACACATGAAATTGTAATTTTAAATATAATTTTATTTATATTTAAAAATCGTAAGGTTATAGTGTTAATATATATTATCACTGATAATCATAAGTGATAAGTCATATTTGGATGGAGGATTGAAAATTGATAAAATTCTACTGCTGTTTTAATTTTTTCATTTCTGATATTTGAAAAAAAGAAGCTCTTATTTAAGTTTAATGGAAAACTCCTCATTCTAGTTCACAGAACACCAATATTCCATAAGAGCAACATTTGAGAATCTCAGTCTTAAAGAACCAAGAATAACCCCCCAGGGAGTAAGGGATGGAGGGCAATTTTTGTGATAGTGACATATTTTCTTTTCTTTAAACAGTTTTAGCCATTCAAGAATGAAGATCAAGATGTGGGAGGTCTCAGCTCTTCACTAAGTAGCTCTCTCCATAGGGCCGCTTGAGTATCCTCATGGCATGATGCCTGGCTTCCCCAGAGCAAGGGATCCAGCAGCGAGAGCAAGGCTATCTAATCGTGCCCAGGACTGAGGACAGCCCCAGGCATATCACTGAGTTGGTTGCCTTAATGAAAGTGGTAAAGAATCCTCCTGTCAATTCGAGAAGCCTGAGAATTATCCATGGGCTTCTTGGTACAGGACTGCAAGCAACAGCTTTAGTCTATTAGAAAGAATCTTTATACCCCAAACCAGACAGCTCTCCAAAAGTAATCCTGTCAGCCAGGTAAAATCTGGGACCTCAAATGCAGAAAATGCCAGAGCAGCTCTTTTTTTTTTTTTTTTTGCAGAACTATTTTGAAACACACTATTGATTGTAAGCTTATGATATCTTCCACTCAACCCAGCCAAACCTTTTCTAGGCTTTGGGTGCCACCGGGATCTCAGATACCCTCCTGAGTTTCTTGAAGATTCCTAAGGTCCCTGTGGCCCCTTCTGACTTGATGTATTTGTTGTTTGTTTAAAAAAAAAAATGCATCTTCCCCTGGAGTGTTTTGATTGCACTTTTGCTGCTGCTGCTAAGTCGCTTCAGTTGCGTCCAACTCCGTGCAACCCCATAGACAGCCGCCTACCAGGCTCCTCCGTCCCTGGGATTCTCCAGGCAAGAACGCTGGAGTGGTTTGCCATTTCCTTCTCCAATGCAGGAAAGTGAAAAGTGAAAGTGAAGTCGCTCAGTCATCCCTGACTCTTAGCGACCCCATGGGCTGCAGCCTACCAGGCTCCTCCATCCATGGGAGTTTCCAGGCAAGAGTACTGGAGTGGATTGCCATTGCCTTCTCCATTAAATGCATTTAAATCACATGTGTAGGGCTGTATGGGCTTCCCAGGTGGAGCTAATGCTAAAGAACCAGCCTTCCAATGCAAGAGACATAAGAACCATAGGTTTAATCCCTCGGTCAGGACGATCCCCTGGAGAAAGGCATGGCAACCCACTCCAGTACTCTTTCCTGGAGAATCCCTTGAAAAGAGGAGCCTGGAGGGCTACAGTCCATAGCGTCCCAAAGAGTGGGACACAACTGAAGCAAAGTAGCACGCATGCACACACAGGGCTGAATGGCTTCCATTGTGATCTCTCTTTTAATTCTTACAACCTGAAAGGTGGTCACTGAGATGATGCCCATTTTTCTCATGAAGATATCAACTCTAAGAGAATATATATAGCCAGTAAGCAGAGAACCAGAAAATGTAGACCTAGGTCTTCTGACTTTAAATCCTATGCTCTGTCTAGTACCTCACACTTCAGTATTACAATCCCTTTATTTCATTTAACATGAAATGCTATTTAGACATGCTCACTCCTTGCATTTCAGCTAAGTCATTTAAACCACAACACACACCTTCACATCTACACTCACTGGCACACATGGATGCACTTCAAAACTGGGTCTATAGAAATTAGCCTACCCTAGATCCCAACTTAGACAACGAATAGATGCATTTTCCTGGGTTTTCCTTCAGTCACACTGCCACTTTGAGAAACTGGCTACTGCATAAATAAAATAGAATAATGGCTTAGAGAGTTGCTTTAAGGTAGAGAAAACAGTACATTGTTTATTATACCATTAACCAGTACAAAGGAATATAAGACATGGTACCTAGTAAAACCAAAATCCCACCTTGGGAAATCTCAATAGTGATAAAAGAGTCAAGAGATAAGAATATTTGTGCAGGATGCTTAATGCAGCTTTGCTGTTCGTGGCAAAACTAACTAGAAACAACCTGAGTGCCAGTGAACAGGGAAGCGTTGGACAAACTATGCTGCTTCTCTAGTGCCACTATGAGATTCCCAGGTGGTTCAGGGTAAAGAATCCACCTGCCAATGCAGGAGGCACAGATTCCACCCCAGGCTCAGGAAGATCCCCCAGAGGAGGAAATGACAACGCACTCCAGCTTTCTGCCTGGAAAATCCCATAGATGATGGAGACCAGCAGGCCATAGTCCATGGGGCCGCACAGAGTTAGACACGATTGAGCTGGCACACAGTGCTGTTATCAAGAGTAAGAGCCGCTTATATTGACCTGTAAATATCCACGGTGGGTTGAGAGGGGGAAAAAAAAAAAAGATGAAGGGGAGGGAAGGGAAGGAGAGTGAGAGTGTAAACTGTATTTTATGACCCAGCCTGCCGTAAGTAATTTTTTAAATCCTATTAATGCATATGTGATACATATATATGTGGAGAAACATAAATTGTAACCTCCGACTTTGGACAAAAGAGGGAAGCGGGAGATTATTAACATTTTTGCATACTTCAGAATTATCTGACTTGGTTAAAAAAAGAGTACCTATTATTTCTATAATTTAAAACCATAATAAAGCAGATCAAGATAAAAGAAAAAATAAACTAAGACCAGAATTTTGCCAAGTCTGATTTGAGCAAAGGAAACTCAGATTCCTGCCCTTAATGTCTTTGACTTTATCCAAATGCACTCTCTTAATTGGCCCCAGACACTGACATCTGTGTGGAATACCTCCACTCCTCACTCTTCCTTGGTTTTCCAAATGGCCATCTCTGCTGGATGTTCAGACTTTAGTTGAGGCCCATCTTCCCCACCCCCAAAATCTCCCTCCACCCACTCAAATCAAAAAAGACTTTGGTCCCTGCTGAAAAGGCCAAGAATAAATCCTTTCCACCCCAATTATTCCACCAATGCCTCATTCTCCCCACTCTTTTCTCCCCAAACTCCAGATGGTGAACTCTGGAAACGGGTGACTGTGGGAGGAAGTGGAATCTCGCTTTCTAAAGGTCTTTACTGAGAGAGGCGCATCTGTGGGGGATGGCTTGGATTAACTGAAGTTAGAACAAGTTAGTTACGGGTGGCTTGCCATTTTTTGGAGCACTGATTGCGTGCAGAGATCAGTGAGAAGGAGAGACCGGAAATCAGGAGCTCTGGTGGCAGAGAAAATATCCACAGATGAAATAAGTTGGTAGCCTGAAGAAGCAGTAGTTAATCAACAGTCTCTGTGCAGTTCTGGGCTACCTAAACCTAGGAGAGACAACTTGAACTGGCGACAGGCTCATGATTCAGAACAAGCTTGATCCGCAGATGTCACTTAGTAGGGATTAAAGTTCCATTATTTACGTTTAAAAAAATCCAAGGACAAGATGGGAGAATTGTAACTGGGCAAAGGATTGGGGAAAAGTTGATTTAAGCATTTTACTTAACAAACTCCCAATTAAACAAAAGTTTGAAAATCTGTTAAGAAAAAGGACCCCCCCCACACACACACCCATGAGTAAACTAATGCAGTCTTCAGCTATTTTAGTACAAATAAGTCTATCCGTATAGTAATCCATGTGTTCATTCTTTCAGTAGCAAACATTAATTGAATGCCTACTATGTGTACCAAGCATGGGCTAATGAGTTCTAACAATTACGTAGTCTTCTGTATTCATATTTTGGGTCTCCTGCCCAATTCAAGGTACCCTGTTTCAGCTTTATGGACACACTACATGAGAAAAGTAGGGGGGTATACAGCAAGTCATGCGCAGAATAGATAAAAGAATTGAGGATATTGAGCCAGGAGTGTGCAGTCAAATATCTGGAAGGCTACCATAATAATTCAATAGGCTTATTTCCCATGGTATCTTTTAGGAGGATTACAACCATAGTAATGTAAAAATGTATCCACAAATTCTTCACATCCCTTCCCTTAAAAAGGTGGAAATTTATTTCCCTCCCTTTGAATGTGAGCTGGACTCAGTGACTCCCTTCTAATGGAATGTGAAGGAAGTAACAGTGGGTGACTTCTGAGACTGGGTCATAAAAGGCATATGGATCCTTCCTTGCTCTTCCTCAGACCTCTTGCTCCGGGGAAAGTCAGCTGCCATGCCGTGAAGATGCGTGGAGGAGCACTATGGCGCTCTATGAGGAGCACTATGCTGAGGCCCACCTGGCGAGGAATTGAGACAGTCATGGGAGGAACCACCTGCACGCAGGCCTGCCTGCCTCCAATAGAAGCTGTGTTGGCTGCAATCCTGACTGCAGCCTTAGCCACAACATCACAAAATGCTCTGAACCAGAACCACACAGCTGAACTTCTCTTAAATTCTTGACCTTTAGAAACACTGTGAGATAATGAATGTTTGTCTTTAGGTGCTAAATTTTGGAGGAATGTGTTATGCAATGGATAACTAACATAATAGCAAGATGTATCTGTCAGGGAGACCAATTTAATTTTAACAGAAAAAAAAAATCACAATGATCCCAGTTGTCTGAGTGTAATGAATGGTACCACCACTGAAGTAGTGAGCTCCCTGTGTTCAACCAGGAGGACTGCCGCCGCCTCTCAGGGATACTGTAAAGGTGATGTCTACGCTCGGCGCCTGAGGATGAGCTTAGAGCCCAGATTCTTCATTTTTTCATCTTTATCTTTCATATTCCAATAAGCCACCATTGATTTCCTGACCTTCATGCCTCTCTCTGGCTAAGAAAGTGACACCATCCTCATACTGTGGCAAGGCAACTCTAGGATGGTTTTCCTCTGGGTCTTAATTTAGATCCAAATTGGCTTGTCCTCACCAGGAAGATGCCTTTGCTTTGTTTGTGCAATGCCATCTCTGCCATGATTCAGAGATCCATCAAGTGGAAGTTGGATTTAAGACGTCATTGGCCCTGGATTGCACCCAGAACACAGAAATATCTTCAAAGCCCAAGTTGCAGTCAACATTCCCCCTGCTGCTATTGATAATTTGTACCATATTGGCTAGGTTATTTAACATTTGCAAATAGGATTCTGTAGTGGCTGGAAGTCAAATATTATGGAATAGCTCTTCATCATCCTGGAGCCTGGTGCCCACACTCTCTGCCCACCCTTCAGCCACCAGAATGTCAGACGGCCCAAGCTTTCCTTACCAGCCACATACCCCCCAGCTCCTTGCCCTGCTCCTGCCTGGGATAGAGACCTCTGCCATGTCACATGAGCAGCTCCCAGGGGGATGGAGGGGAAGAAGGGGTCAGTGGGGACAGGGGAGTCCACAGAACAAGCTCAAGGCAGGTGAAGCATGCTCAGGACCTGAAGGATCCAATTAAGCCCAATTCACTGGGATCCAGTTTTCCTACCGAATTCCTGGGGAAACCAAATTGAATAATGTGTGGCTTATTCAGAAACACACATCCCTGTGTTGTTGGCCAAGGCAAGGGCAGTGTGGCAGGGGGTTTAGGCAAGGGATGCAGGTGCACCGAAATGAAAACAACGGGCTAAAACAACAAGCTCCCGCCTGTGAGGAACAGCCCCGTGTTTGGCTGGATTACTGGGGTCGGAGCATGCATGTGTATATACGTGGGCTCTTGTGTGCATATGCAGCTGGGCCTAGGGGTGGGGCCGGGGGGGTGTGGGGGGGGGCGGTGGGGGGGGGCTTCCAGGGAGGGAGCAGAAGCGTGTCTACATATTTTAAATGGCAATTGCGAAGAAAACCATCAGAGGTGCTCTAACGCGTCTGACCCTGCCTTGTGCCAGCTCCTACAATAACTTCAGAATCTCCTCCCTCATTTCATAAACATTTTATGTACGTTTTAAAATGGGAATATTTTTGCTCGTTTGGGAAGAGAGTGCCTTTATGCAGTTCAATCAGCCTAATTGGAACCTCACACGCTTCTCCTGGGATGGGAAGCAGGAGGAGTGATGGTGACTGAAATGGGGAGTAGGGGACAGGGTGGGTCGAGATGGGACGGAATTGAGAGACGGGAGAGGTAGATGACTCCATGAAAAAGAAAATTCTGTCATTGTCCTGCTCTCGGCCTGTCCTACACCTTTCCATGGAAAACCTGTTTAACCTGCTTTAAACACACACACACACACACACACACACACACACTTGCAGCAATTGGAAGTTATGAGTAAGGGTTGTGTTGCCTTTCTGTTCGACCTCCACTCCTGCAGACCTGAACAATTCCATCTCTCTTTCCCAGCTTACCTGTGGCGTGTGGGGCCTGCTCAGCGTGAATAAATGGCTGTTTATGGATGATAGCATCTGGTCCACCCCTGATGAGGTCACCTTGTTATGTTAAATATTTCTACCTCCTGGTGGAGGAACCGAAGCTGATTGCTCTCAAGACCACCTCTGCCCAGAACAGAGAACACAGCACCCAAGGCAGGATATGCACTTTCCAAAGGCTTAGGTAGGCTCCTTTGTGAACTTGAAAGATTCCTTTCGGGCCCCAGGACCAGAGCAATGGATCATGACTTGGGCCTAATAATGCCAATATTCATCCCACATGTGGAGAAACTATTGTAGAGGGTTCTGAACACCTTGTCTGTGTCCATTCTCACTACAGCCCTGGCAACGGTGTTATTGTTGATTTGATCTCCATTTTACAGACGAACCAACTGAGGCTTGAACTTGCCCAAGGCCCCACCAGAGTGAAGAAGATACAGGATTTGAACTCGGCCTCTCTGGCTTCCACATTTAGGATCATCCCACTATAGATTCTGGGGGAGACAACCTGGAAGAATGAAAAGAATCAGAAATGCTGTGTGGTCCAGTGATTCAGCCTCCCTGGGCACCAACTTCCTCACCCGTGTGAAGCGGGAAATGACCACCTTTACTAGGTAGGACTGTCATGGGTCAGCAGGGATCTTACAGATGATTTACAAATTTATTGAGTAAATTATCAGTAGATGATTGCAGCCAGATTATTGACTAAAGAAAGAAAAAAAAAAAAGAGAGAACATGGATAAACATTTCTTCAAATGAAGCCCACTGTTACTCAGAGGAGGAATCCCCTGCTGATTCCTAGGTTTCTGACCAGAAATGACAAATTTGGAGCTAGAAATCCAGAGTTTCCCAGATGAGTCAAAGAACCGAAGCCCTCTCCTCCCCAACATAATTCCAAAAAAGACATGTTTTTCCAATGTTCTTGAAGTAGCTATCCTAAGATGTGGAGGAACATGTGAAGAAAACAAGCAGATTCATTTGTTTTAATGAGGTCAGAAAGGAATACCAAACATCTTGGATCTCCAAGGTATCTGCTTCCTTCCAGCTGTCCACGGTTTTCAGCTGGGTCCTGAAATGGAGTTCAGGACACCCAGACAAGTAAGTAATTCTAAAGAGCAGTGCCAGGAAAATATTAGAGTTTTAAAAAAATAAAGCAGAGATTCATTTATTTTTTAAATATATACATATCTTCCTATAACATTCCTGATATGAAGGAACTCTAGACAATTCTGCCTCCACCTGATCAGGCTCAACCACCTCAGGGCCTGCTGAACCCAACCTTACAAGCATCACCCCAACCTCTTTTTTTCCTCTTGACACGATTTTCTTGTGTCCACTCCCCTGTGGACACAAGATGAATTGTGGGATGAATTGGTTCTCTTCCGAACACAGTGGGGGCGTTCTGCAGTGCTGACGCTGTTGTGGTAAGTCAGGCCTCCAGAACTATTGGGTCTGAAATCCTCTCCAACCCTGGCCTTTAGAAGGCCAGTTCCCCAGATGGGGCAGCTCTGGACTGCTGTCTCCTGCCTTGAGAATCAGCCCGGGGTTCACAGAAGGAGACCCCAGAGAGCTGTAGGGTTAACCAACCAACCATAAACATTACCTCCTCCGCTGATCTTCAAAGGCTCAGGAAAAGAAAACAAACCACATAAATCTTTATCAGGGCTCCTTACGACTGCCCTGGGAGGTGGCTCCTGGAAGAGCTGGGTGGTGACTCTGTACAGAGGATAAAAAATAATTTCAGTTAGCGGTGCTGAGTCAGAGATGGATTGCTTTTATTTCTCTTTTCTCTTCTTTTCTTTCCCTCCCTGACTCCTCCTATTAAAATGACTTCCTTTTGTCATTTGCTGGCCAGGAGTTCTGTAGTGACAATCCTCAATCCTCTACCAACTTCCTGGTTTCCATAGCTATTATGAAGGGGGTTACAGAGTAGGAAGTATGAGATGGCTACCCCGCTGAAAATATTTCAATAACACACCTTGCCATCCAGGACAAACTCTCCAAATCCACTCCCAGCTTCTATACATGCATACATAACGGCGGGGCTTGTATTTAAAAGCACAGGAACCAAATGCTACTCGTGATGCTCAGGGAAGTCATTCATCCTCTGCAGGCGTCATCTCCTCACTGTAAGAGTCACAGTTGGTGGCTTATGAGCCACCTAGTAACTCCGACTTAGCACGTGGCTGAGTTCTTGTCTATCATCTTGAACACAGAATTCCCACCACAACTCTTTGAGACTTTACACATCCCACTATACAGATGAGGAAACTGAGCCTTGGAGAGGTTAAGGAACTCACTCGAGGTCACACAAACACTGGGATAAGAGCGCTTACCTCATAGACGGCTGAGGAGCGGATGAGATAATGTCTGCAACGTGCTTAGCATGACTCCTGGCACCTTGTGAGTTCTCATTCAGAGAGCGCACTCTCATCTAGAAATCTTCCCTGACCTTCTCCCTCCCCGACCCCACATACATCTCTACCAGATCTCCGCTCCCAGGTCCTTGCTGGTCTCCCAGCCTCAGGAGTGCTTTGGAGGTGAAGGAAGATGTGTCTCACCTCTGCAGTGCCAACCAGTGCTTGGCACATAGTAGGGACAGAGTGAAAGTCAAAACAATGAATGAATGAACGGTATGAACAAACACCCAGTTAGTAGACAGTTTCTAAAAAAAAAAAGTAGTCAAAATAAATACTACTAGTAAAATGACTTTTTCTAAAGACGGTTAAAGATCTGAAATTTCCTGGAGGAGCTTGTGGTGCTAGTGGAAAAATGTGCAAAAGGGAACGAGGAACGAAGTCATCCTCTTTTTTTAAATACCAGCTCTCACTGTAGTTTAAGGGCTTCACAGACTTCTCCAGAATGCCCATGAATCATAGGAAGAGGACCCAAGAGTCCTGAGTCCCAGCCATTCTGACTAACTTCAGCAAACATCATCAGTTCCAGGGAATGGGGGCTTGCAAGAAAACCATGCCCATGCCTACCTGCACACACACACACACAAGCACATACGTACACAAGACATACCTGTCCCACCAACCAATCAATCTCTCAGCATTGACTGAGCACCCACTCCATGCAGTACCCCTTACAAAATTCAGAAAGAAGACATAAAATATCCTAAAGACCCCAGGACTTAGTGGGAAGAATGGACAGTCTAGCTACTGAATTGGGACTGTGAGAAGTGAGGTTGGTGAAACAAGTTTATTGTGATAAACTAGCTACCATTTTCTGGACATGTGCCAGGGACATTCCCAAGGACGTGTAATTTGAGGAAGTACCATTGACCCTCAGACAACACTGGTTTGAACTGCATGGGTCCACTTATAGGCAAATTTCTTTCAATAGTAAATATTATGGTATAGTATAACCTGTTGGTAGTCGAATCCACATTCCATGTGGCACCATGGCTACATAGAGCCAACTACAAGTTACATGCAGACTTTTGACCACACAGAGGGTTCCCATCCCCAACAACAGATTGTTCAAGGGTTAATTGTTTATTCGTTCATTCAACAAATGCTCACTGAGCCCATTATGTGGTGGGCACTATTCTAGATGACAAAGATAAAACTGTGGCCAAGCTTACCTTCTAATCCTAGATGTGTAAAAACTATAAATTTGTTTAAAAATGGCAACAAAATACAAAGCAAACTACAGAAAGTTAAGCTTGACACCATGCTCCACACTTAGCAGAGATACACAGAGACAGGCGTCCTCACAGGGAAAGGGGTGGTGGCCTCAGCAGAACCTCCAGGGGTTGGGGTGGAGGGTGGGGGCTTGTGGGTTTCTCAAAAGGCAGGAGTTCAAAGAAGCCTCCAGAAGGTTAGGGCAGTTACCCAATGCCCCCCAGTTTACAGCCCAGGGATGTTTCCACTGGTAAAATCTCCTCCTCCTTCACATCCTGAATCACATCAGCAGGATATAATGGAGGAAAGGCCATCACCCCAAAACCAGAGTGCATGTGAGGCCAGACCAGACACTCGCTCCTAACAGCACGCTCACTCACCTCCTTGGATTATTATGTGATAAGGAAACTGAGTGTAAAAGTCCCTAATGTCAGAATTCACTGTTGTTGTTATGACTGCCAGAGCCTTCAGGCTCACTCAGGCTTCGTCAGTCTCTCTCCAGTCCCATCCCTCCTCTGCCTCGAGGCCTCAGATAGATGACAGGAGCAGACACCGTTTACCATGGGACGACATTAGGCACTGTCCCACACATTGCCTCAGTTAATCCTCTCAGCACCCTGAGAGGTGCCTACGCCCTGTGACTGGCACAGAATCCTACAACGGGGAAATTGCCAAGGTGGCCTTTGACTCAAGATTCCAAGCACTAAACCACTGGGCGGTACTGGCCTCTGAGTCTCCTGAAAACGCTGCGTGGCCCATGGTCCCCCCGCCCCCCACAGGAGGTCCAGAACCTCCGCCTGCCCCAGTGATGGCCAGCTATATTAAGTCCGAGCATTCACTTTGGTTGACCAGATCTCCCCATCGGCATCTGTCACATCAAGAAGGAGGGCTCCCTTTTGTGTGCTTTGCCCATGTGGTTTCCCACCCTGAGGGAGGGGAGCCCTTTCTGAGGGGCTCTCTCTATCCAAATTTTCAAGGCTTATGTCCCTGTCTTTCTCTTCCACGGGCCTCCTACAGCCTCTCTATCCCTTCCTGATCTCCATCTTTTCTGAATGTCCAGATCACATTTACAGTCAGCATCACCCAATTTAACATCTACCTGTTTCCAGCTCAACAAGCATTTATTGAGCTCCTTCTGTGTGCCAGGCGCAGCATGCAGACTCTGAAAGAGAAAGGTCCTCAAGGATCCTACAGTCTCGCAGGGGGAATGACAAGACAGCCTGCACCCAAGGCAATAGATTGGCGGGTCCATCGGAGAGGTCTGTGTAGCTTCGCTTATGTTCATCCAGAGTCATCAGCTAAGGGCTTCTCATGCAGTATAAGGCAGTACAGGATCGGGGATTAAGAGTGTGGGCTTGAGAACCAGAATGTTGGGGCAAAAAGCCATCAACTCTGTGACTTTAGATAAGATACTAAACTTCTCGGAGCCTCACCTTCCTCATCTGTAAAAATGAGCATAAAGACGGTATCTACCCACGCTGGTAGTGGGGACTGATAATAAGGGAGGTTACGGATTTGTGGGAGTAGGGGGTATATGGGATACCTCTGTACCCTCTCCACAATCTCACTGTGAACCTAAATCCATCCTAAAATAGTCAGAATGAAAGAGGAAGGAAGAAAGGGGGAGAGAGAGAGAGAGAAAGAAAGAGAGGAAGAAAGGGAGAAAGGGAAGGAGGAAGGAAAGAAGGAAGAGTAGCTCTACCTCATGGGTTGGCTGTGAGGATTAAAGGAATTCCTGGATGTAAAGCATCCCCTTATTTCTGTGCCAGTACATAATAAGTGCTCAGTAAAAGTCTGCTTTTAGTAGCGTTAATATCATTACCTAAGCAAAAGCAAAGTCCTCATCTCCACTGTTGTTCGCACTCTCCTTTGGCTTTTTTGAGCCTGGGGGAAGTTTTTGTCATCCTATCTGCGTCCTGTTTGCAGACTGTATCGTCCAAAGCCCCAACAGAATTCTCTAGCTGGTAGCTACATGGGGCTCTTATGGGTTTCAATCTATGAGAGTTGCTTTCCTGCCTTCCCATGCTTTAACAGATTGCTATTGTTTTCTTGTCTGTGGGAAGAACAGGGGAGTGCAGTTTTCTGAGTAGAATCAACGCATACAGCCAGGAGCTGGGCTTCTCCTTCCCGCAGACACAGCCCTGCCCACTGCCTCCCATTCCTCGTTCACACAGTCAGCCCCTCCAGTTTATCCCTCCCAGCGGGGCGGTAATTTTCAGTTCAGGCCGAAAGGCTTTGTTTAAATGTGGCGCTTATGTGGTAATAGAGTGTATTGCAGGGCTTGTTTTTTCTGAGGGTCAATGTTGAATTTAGTCTCCAGATAAACAAGTCTATCTTCTTCCCTCCTCTCAGAGTTGTGGGTGGGGCTGAAAAAGGTGGAGGAGACAAGAAGCTGAGGAAGAAAGAAGGAAAAGAAGAGACAGGAAAGAGTCGGGGGGAGTGCAGAGAAGGAGAATAGGCACCACTGTCCTCCGCAGACGAGACCTCCTGTCTGGAGGACGATTTCTAAAATAACAAGGCCAGCGATTCCCTGAGAGGCTGCTGCGTGTCAAACAGTGGGCTCAGTGTGTGAGCCGCAGAATCACATTCAGTTTCCATAAGAAGCCCTCTGGAGTATGTGTGATTGTGCCCACCTTACAGACGAGGATACTGAGGCTCAGAGAGGTGAAGGAACTTGCCTCTAACTTCACAGCCAGTGAGACGACCAAGCTGAGATGGGAACCTAAGTCTCTTTGAGTTTCAGGCTCTGTCTTCTATCCTACGGGGCAGCAAGCAAGGGCTGTTCAGTAACAGGATTGGTGAGGGGAGAACTGTGTGATCATATATTCCAAACCACTCATTGGTAGAGAGTTTTATTAGATGAAAGCGAAAAGTGTTAGTCACTCAGTCGTGTTCAACTCTTTGCAATCCATGGACGATAGCCTGCCAGGCTCTTCTGTCCATGAAATTTTCCAGGCAGGAGTGGGGAGTCATTGGAACAAACCCATGTAACACCTGATATAGGATCCACCTCAGAATATGTAAAATAAGTGATTCCCCTAAGGGGGGAGAGGGTTGAGGTGGGAGGCCATAGGACAGGCAGGACATGATGAAACAGGTCATTTAGGAGAGGACTTGGGGATGTATCCCCTACTGGAGAGTGAGAAGACAGAAGGCTGGGGACCGAGGAGACAGGGAAGCCAATAATTACTTTCTAGAAGCAGGTCTACCACTCATGGAATGCTGCACCAAGGGATCAAAGGAAGCCTCGAGTCTTGTGCTTTGGGCAGAGGCAAGGGTGGGTCCCAGGAGCTGTGCAGCAATAGATTATCACAGCCGCCACCTAAGTGCCCCCAAGCAGCTGTGTTGGACTCTTAGCACAGAGGGGTCGGCAGGTTTTTCAGCACTCCTATTAGAAAGTTTAAAGGGTTTATGTTTTCTTTCCAAGAACCTAGCTCAAAACCACTTCTCTGCCAAAAGCGCTCTCCAGGAATTCTTGCCTGTGAATATCTTTCTTACCAAGTTATTTTATGGCATGAACACTCCCCGCACCCCATCCTGAAACAAATTGAACTGGGAAAAATTGAAGGTCTGGACCATCTCTCTAGTCTGTCTCCAGAGAGATGTAAAGAATGTTGGGGACATAGTGACCTCAGACAAAGTTAGACAGTGTGGACACTATGCCTCCTCAACCAGAATTTTGTAAGGACTTAAAAATCAGTCCTTTGTCTCTTCAAGCCATTGACTTATCTTGGTGCTTGTTACTGTATCGTGCATATTCTTGCTCATCCTGTGGAAGTCGTGAAATAAGAAATAAATATCAATTCACAAGAAGAAGAATGGCTGATGATTTGTGCAGCCCAGCAACCATGATGCACGCTGAAGGAGTCAAAAGTCAAATCTTATTAAAGCATCACAATCCGCGTTAATATAACGGACCAGAATAACTCTAAGAGAGCCATTATGGTCCATTACGAAAATAACATTCATTTGCAAAATAAGGAACATACCAAAATGCAAGTTGTTCCAGTTCTTTCAGCTAAATTACACATTAAGCAAGCAGACTTCCTCTTCCAACATTTTGAAATGGTTTAATATGCACTCAGGCTGGCCAGGGCGTGGATTTTCTAAGACTGCCCCAAAGGTGAAGCCTGGAAAAATGAGGACTGATTGCCAGGGAGACATTCAGCCTTGCCTGGGTGTTGATCAGGTGGGCATGACTGTGCTTTGGAACTTCTCCTGGGGGACACGCCTGACACCAAGAAGCAGCTGTGAATCCCAGCTGGCTTCATCCGAGAGCTTATTGGCTTCTCACCTCTGCTGGTTTATTGGTGAGAACTTAGGGATGAAGTGTAGTGGACGTTTGTTATTTTTGCCTTTGGAGCATTCATTCATACGGTTTTCTGGTAACGGTTCCCTGAATTTCATTTGGGAGCCTATTCCCTATTCTTGATCCCTGCAGTAATACCTAAGAATGATAATGAGTGGGCATGAAGCTTGCACGGTGGGCCAAGCACTGGCCTAAGCATTTTGCACGCATCAACTCTTTCGGTTCTTACACTAGCTCCATGATGTGGGCTCTATTATTATCCCTATTTCAGAGATGTGTCAACTAAGATAGAGACAAATAGAGACAAATATTTACTATTTTGTGCGTAAGTGGCAGAAGCAAGATTTACAAATCCAAGCCATCCGCATCCAGTGCTATGGTCCTAACCACAAGTGGTTAATGTGTGTGTGTGTGTGTGTGTGTGTGTGCACGCATGTGTGTCTGATTCTTTGCAACCCCTGGACTGTAGCCCACTAGGCGCCTCTGTCCATGGGATTTTCCAGGCAAGAATACTGGCGTGGGTTGTCATTTCCTCCTCCAGGGGATCTTCCCCACCCAGGGATCAAATCTGTGTCTCCTGCGTTGACAGGCAGCTTCTCCACCAGTGAGCCATCTGGGAAGCCCACAAGTGGTTAGGGCTAACCTCTACTCCAGTTCCAGGGACAGGACCATGATCTAGGTCTGGCCAATGCAAGTTTCATATATTATAGATCCGCTTCCAGTGGTGATTGATTCAGAGAGGAATATATTAGCCATGCTAGACTAAGTTTGGCCAATCCATGCAAACCCATGGAGCCACACTGGAACTTCTAGAAATAGTTTATTGAAGCAGTGTTTGTTTCCTCTGACCATGAACCTGAGACAGGAAAGCCTTGAACGTCTGGGAACCACCATGTCAGGAGAACCTAACAATGAAGCCAGTGCAGATAAAATCAAAGAGGTGAAGGTCCTGAATAATAACACTTGAACCCCTGAAGTTATTATACACCCTGACCTTTTCTAGGAGCCAATCAATTGTCCTTTTACTTAAGCCAGTTTGACTGGAGTTTTCTGATACTTGTTACATAAATAGTCCTAATTAATATAGAAATTAAGTGCTAGAACTTAACAAAATTGACAAGATTTTTGGTATACACTGCTTCACCAATTATTCATCTATTCAGTAAATCAATAAACCTTTACTGTTCATCTAATTATAGTCGTGGACATAAGTTGGGGGTGCTCTCCCCACTTCTAGATACAGTTAGTTCCCATAACTTGCCTATCACTGTTGCAGAGCTAATTTCTATTTGCTATATTTACTTATGTATGTAAGAAAAGATAAACCCCTATGAGTTACAGATTTATTTAACCTGGGATCCCAGATGTCCTCTCAGGTCCCTGGCACACACATTCATTCCCTTAATAGTACTTATTAAATACCTTTCTTGCCTTATTAAATACCTTACTGGGGGCTATGTAACTTGTCAGCATTCTCAGTTGTACAGGACAAACCCAACTCTAGCTAGCTTACATAGAAACAAAATTTCTGAAGGAGTATCAAGTAGCCCAGAGGATCAGCAGCAAGTTTGGAGAACCAACTTGCAAAATAGATGGCAGGACAAAGGGAAGTCGGGCAGCCTGAGCCCAGGCAAAGCTGTACCTCAGAAGAGTCTGGCACAGCTAATATATAAGTGTCCAGGCTGCCCCCACTGGGCAGAAGATGCTACCACCAGGGCTGCTAGAACAACTCCTAAACCCCTGCTTCTCTGCATTAGTAGCTCAAGATTCAAACACCCACACAGAAACATCCAATTAGCTGAGCTCAGGGCACATGCCATGAGATACAGAGGGTATTGGTTTTCCAGATCTCTTTCTGGGAGGTTAATTCTGCCTTCCCTGAAACTCACACCATGGAAGTTTCCCCAAACATTTCTTGGTGGCCACAAAGTGACAATTGTCGGTTACAAATGGTAAGCCAATAAGATGAAACAAAGATCAACATGATCTTTGCCCTCATAAAGTTGACTATTAAGGAAGAAGTCATAAATTAAATAATCAGGCAAGAAAATCAGAGCCACAGCTGTAGATGACTACGGTGAAAGAGAAGATTTATATGCCGTAAGGAATATAATGCTCTAAAGTGTGTTTCAGCCATCCATTGCTGTGTAACAAACACACCCCCAAACCTGATGGTTTAACACAACCATTTACTTCTGCCCCTCATGGTTCTGGAGCCTGACTGGGCTCAGCTAGGTGGTTCGTACTTGGAGTCTCACATATAGTTGTTGACAGACAGCAACTAGAGACAGAGTCACATGAACGCTCAACTGGGCTGAAAGTTCAAGACGGTTTTTTCACATGGTTGTTGGCTGATGCAGCTTTCAGCCGGGCATTAGCTGGGGCTTTTGACAAGAGTACCTGTCTATAGTCTCTCCTTGTAGCCTGGGCTTCTCACAGCATCCCCCCTAGAGCAAGTATTCCCAGAGGCCCCTGTGGAAGAGGCATGGATCCTTACGACCTAGCTTCAGAAACCGCATGGTGTTACTTTTGCCACATTCCACTGATCAAAAAATGAGCCACAGGGCCAGAGTGGATTCAAAGAGAGAGGACGACGCAAAGCATAAATGCTAGAAGGTGTGAGTCATCGGGGGCCATCTTCGGAAACTAGCTCCCACAAAGAGTGCGTACTAGAAGAACGTGGCCTGGCTTGCGTGGTCAGGAAAGGTTTCCAAGGAAGTGTCAGTGAGCCAAGACCTTATAGATGAGGAGGGATTGATACAGTAAAGACAAGAAGTGTGTCTTAGGAAGAGGAAATAGCGTGTGTGAAGGTCCTGTGACAGTAAGAAGCATGGCAATTTCAAGTACATAAAGTGAGTATGGCTGAAATGCAGCAACTAAGGCAGGATGAACTGATGCTTTTGAACTGTGGTGTTGGAGAAGACTCTTGAGAGTCCCTTAGACTGCAAGGAGATCCAACCAGTCCATCCTAAAGGAGATCAGTCCTGAATGTTCATTGGAAGGATGATGTTGAAGCTGAAACTTCAATACTTTGGCCACCTGATGGGAAGATCTGACTCATTTGAAAAGACCCTGATACTGGGAAAGATTGAGGGCAGAAATAGAAGGGGACAACAGGGGATGAGATGGTTGGATGGCATCACCTACTCAATGGACATGAGTTTGGAGTAAACTCTGGGAGTTAGTGATGGACAGGGAAGCCTGGTGTGCTGCAGTCCATAGGGTCACAGAGTCGGACACAACTAAGCAACTGAACTGAACTGAACTGAACTGAAGGCAGGATGTGGACCAGGATAAAATAAGAGAGACTGGGCAGGAACCGGTTCTAGAAACCCTTCTATAGGCTACATGATATATTTTAGTCTTTGTGTTTAAAATGGGAATATTTTAAAGTGGCAATCAGAAAATATCTCTAGATTACATGGATAAGGGGATGACTTCATTCAATCATTCCACAGATAGCTATTGAACATTGACACTAGGCAGGAATAATAAATGCTGTGAATAATAGAAGTGTTGGCAGCAAAGGGTGTCTGGCTTCTTTACAGCAGATCTTTGCAGATGGCCTCTCTGAGCATTGGACATTGGAACTGAGAAACATACAATGAGAAGGCACCAGTCATGAGAAATTGTGAGGGAAAACATGTCCAGGAAAGGGACGCAGCAAATGCAAAGGCCCTGTGGCAGAAGCGGGCTTGAGGTGCTCCAGGAGCAAACAAACAAACACAGGGCCAGGGTGTCTGCAGCACCCCATCCATGTAGGGAAGAACTCAAAACTGTCTTTCTAAAAATGGCAGGGCCACCAGCAACGCTTTCCTATCAGGACAGCGTATCACCAAGCTGCGGCTTCGGTGACTCCAGAATGTCTCCTTCTGCTAGAATGCTTGGAATGCTCTTTCTCTTCTGGCCTGGCCCTGCCTGTCCTCAGCTATGAGACTCATCTTTCATCATGTACTTCCAAAGCTCAGCAACCCCCAAGGAAGCAATTTGGCAGAATGTTCAAAGAACCTTAAAGATGTTCATGCCCTTTGATTCAGGGATACCCCATCTAGGGATCTAGCCAAAGGAAATAATCATAAATATGGAAGAAGACTATTACACAAAGAAGCTCATCCTAGTATGATTTATAATAATGAAAAACGCTAGTAAATCAAATATTCAACCATAGGGGAAAGATTAAGTAAATTAATGTACATCTCCTAGATGTGGGCATTAAAAACTGTGCTCCTGATGTATTGAAATAACATCAGGAAATGCTTGTGTTATAATGGTAAGATTAAAAAGCAAGATATAAAATAGTATATATGTGATTTCTACAAAATTACACGCAAGGAAACTACTGACAGCAATCATTTCTTTAAGAGGAGATTATAGGTGATTTATTTTTCTTCTTTTCCATAATCCTTCTACTTCCTGTAATGAACATTATTACTTTTAGGATGCAAAATAGACTTTATCTCCTTAAAATAAAAAAGAAGCAATTGTTTCCCACCATCTTTAGGATCACAGACAAACACCTTAGCAAACCTCCTATCTGGCCACAGATTACATTTTGTTTTTAAAAATTATATGTTTTTGACTCCCAAGATCTTTTTTTACCAGAATTTGATACACCAGCTAACCCAAGTGTGCCTTCTCCCCCAGATAACAATCATTTCTGATGGTAGATATTTGGGTACCTATCCTCTTCCTACCTGGGGCTTAAGGAAGGGAAGGAGCAAGAAAGAACCATCCAGCCTCCATCTGCTCTCATCTGGCTAAGTCCTCCCCATCTTTCAGCACCCACCTTGAGCTCCTCACTTCCCAGAAAGCCTTTCTTGACTAAGCTGGCCTAAGTGACCTCCCTTTTCTAACAGTCTACAGCCTTTCCATGTCTGTCTGCACGGTTCACATTGCAGGTTCAGCACACATGCTCTGACCCCGCTCCACGGGGTCCCACGTAAGACTCATCAGCTCCTGAGAGTTTCCTTGCCTTTTTGTACCATTGCATCTTGCCCCCTAGCAGGGAACTATCTTGTTCAGCTCATGGGGGTCCATCAGCATTCCATAAAGGAATAAACCAGTGACCATGCTTGAGTAAGTCTGACAGACAACACGGCGTCTTTGGGAGATCTCACTCACGTCGAGCTCAGGCCCCGCTCTTGACGGGGATGTCTTCCTCCGGCAGAACGCCCCCTGCTTCCCTCCCCCGTTCTCCTCCTCCATCCACCACCAACACTGACCAGCTCCAATGCAAAAGGACTCAAGCCGGGGCTGGCGACGTCAGAGGGACGTGTACAAACTCCCCACACATCAGCTACTCAAGAAAGGACCCTTTTGTCTGCTTCCCCATGGGCCCCCATAAATTATGAGCCACAGTCTTTTTTTTTTTTTTTTAATGAACCTAAGGTTAGGGGAGAGAAATCGTAGCTCCCTGGCAGAAGTGCTTTCTGTGGGAGCAGATGTGCGCTAGTTCTGGGCACAGGCCCACCTTAGGGCTTCTGGTTCTGTGGCGATAAAGCTCTCATCTCCCTACACAAGTATAGCGATGCTGCTCTCTACTCCCAGAGCGCACACCTCGGAGGGGCCCTCTCACCCCGTGGGGTAGTTATTCCTTTGCTTGCATCTCTGAGGTCTCCAAAGGGCCATGCTGAGTCTTTCTTGCCTTTGTTTACTCAGCACCAAGAACAGTGCCCGGGCCACAGAGGCCTCAGACTGTGAGTTTGTGGAGGGAGTGAATGAATGAATAGTAAAGACCGCAGAAAACTCAGAAAGAGCTTCCAAATATGGACTTCCAGAATACAATGACAAGTTTATGCCCTGTATTAGTCTCCTAGGGCTGACGAAACAAATTACCACCAACTCGGTGGCTTAAAACAAAAGAAATGTGTTCTTTCATGGTTTTAGGGACTGGAAACCTAAAATCACTTGGGCCATAGAGAAGGCTGAATGCTGAAGAAGTGATGCTTTCGATCTGTGGTGTTGGAAAAGACTCTTGAGAGTCCCTTGCACAGCAAGGAGATCAAACCAGTCAGTCTTAAAGGAAATTAACCCTGAATAGTCATTGGAAGGACTGATGCTGAAGCCCAATCCTTTGGCCACCTGAGGCGAACAGCCAACTCAATGGAAAAGACCCTGATGTTGGGAAAGATTGAAGGCAGGAAGAAAAGGGCACAACAGAGGATGAGATGGCTGGGTGGTATCACCGATTCAATGGACATGGGCTTAAGCGAACTCTGGGAGACAGTGAGGGGCAGGGAGGCCTGACGTGCTGCAGTCCATGGGGTCACCAAGAGTCGGACACGACTTTGTGACTGAACAACAGCAACGAATCTAGAAGGGAGGGGTCTGCAGAGCCCTGCTCCCTCCAAATGCTCTGGAGGACAATCCTCCCTTGTCTCTTCCAGCTCCTGGTGGCTCCAGTCCTCTGCCTCCATCTTCATGCAGCCTTTTTCTAGTCTCTGCGTGTGTCTCTACCCTGTATGCCTCTTATAAGGACACTTGTCACTGGATTTAGGGCCTACTCAGATAATCCAGTTGGAGAAGGAAATGGCAACCCACTCCAGTATTCTTGCCTGGAGAATCCCAGGGATGGGGGAGCCTGGTGGGCTGCCGTCTATGGGGTCGCACAGAGTAGGACACGACTGAAGTGACTTAGCAGCAGCAGCAGATAATCCAGAATGGTCTCATCTTGAGGTTCTTAACTAAATCTAGTTATTAAATATGTAATTTAATTACTAAATTACATACGCAAGACCCTTCTTAAAATGAGGTCACATACATGAGTTTCCGACATTAGGAGTGTACTATATATATCTTTTGTGCCATTCAACCCAATAAATGCTCTATTTTAAAGCTTTTATTTATTTATTTTTGTCACACCACTCGGCATGTAGGGTCTTAGTTCCCTGAACAAAAATCAACCCATGTCCCCTGCAGTGGAAGCTTGAAGTCTTAACCACTGGCCACCAGGGAAGTCCCAATAAATGCTCTTTTCTATGGTCATTCAGTCAGTCAGTTCGGTCGCTCAGTCGTGTCCGACTCTGTGACCCCATGGACTGCAGCGCACCAGGCTTCCCTGTCCATCACCAAATCCCGGAGCTTGCTCAAACTCATGTCCATTCAGTCGGTGATGCCATCCAGCCATCTCGTCCTCTGTTATCCCCTTCTCCTCCTGCCTTTCAATCTTTCCCAGCATCAGGATCCTTTCCAATGAGTCAGCTCTTCGCATCAGGTGGCCAAAGTATTGGAGCCTCAGCTTCAACATTAGTCCTTCCAATGAATATTCAGGGTTGATTTCCTTTAGGATTGAGTGGTTTGTTCTCCCTGCTATTCAAGGACTCTCAAAAGTCTTCTCCTACACCACAATTCAAAAGCATCAATTCTTGTTAAAGAAAGCGTCCATCTTTCTTTACCACTCTCACATCCATACATGATTGCTGGAAAAACCATAGCCTTGACTAGACAGACCTTTGTGGGCAAAGTAATATCTCTGCTTTTGAATATGCTGTCTAGGTTGGTCATAGCTTTTCTTTCAAGGAGCAAGCGTTTTGTAATTTCATGGCTGCAGTCACCATCTGCAGTGATTTTGGAGCCCAAGAAAATAAAGTCTGTCACTGTTTCCATTGTTTCTCCATCTATTTGCCATGAAGTGACAGGACCGGATGCCATGATCTTAGTTTTTTGAATGTTGAGTTTTAAGCCAGCTTTTTCCCTCACCTCTTTCACTTTCATCAAGAGGTTCTTTAGTTCCTCTTAGCTTCCTGCCATAAGGAATACTTTTTGAAGGTAGAGACATATTTATTGCTATCTACCCTAACACCTAACTCGTGTGTTCAATCACTCAGTCATACCCGACTCTTTGTGATCCCATGGACTGTAGCCCACCAGGCTCCTCTCTCCATGGGATTCTCCAGGCAAGAATACCAGAGTGGGTAGCCATTCCCTTCTCCAGGCGATCTTCCAGATCCAGGGATCAAACCTGGGTCTCCAGCATTGCGGGCAGATTCTTTACCATCTGAGTCACTAGGGAAACACCTAACCATAACACCTACTCTAAGGTCAATTTTTTAAATGGAATGGGTGGTTATTCTGCCACTAACCACATCTAGGATATTGAGTTAGCACCTGCTGGCAAAAGGTGGCTGGGAAAGTTTCTCCCAAGTGCTAATACCAACTCTTGGGAACTTTTTTCCCCACACCAAAGACTGATGCTCCTGGGATCACACATGTACTATCCCTCCATCATTTCCCTACTAACATAAAATACTGGAACAGCCATTTGCAGAGAAGATAAATTATTTGACACAGAAATCTTGGTGTAATAACTACACCAAAGGATTTAATCCATGTTTATTGTATTGAGTCATATCAATGTAATTCCGTTCCAGGAAACTTTGATAATGTACCTGAATTTTCTGAACAAAACGTTCCCTCTCCTGGGCACACTACCTTAGAGCTGTCATCTAGTGAATTCTAAGTTTTTCTTAAAGGCAGACAGTACATGTTCACCTTCCAAAATGTGACTAGTCCCTCAGGTTAACAGCCCCACAGACAACACGGTCAAAAGCAAACCTCATTTGAATTGCTGTTGATCTGGACGGAGTGAGATGATTTTCAGCCCATATTTGTCTGTCGTGTGAGAGAAGGATAAAAGCAGTGGCCGTAGAAATGGCACTATTTGGGAGCAAGCTCTCCCATGAGCAACACGTGTGCGGGACCCAAGGACATCAGCACCCACAAGGCTTGTGTGTCACTTGCAAGCGTGTGAGCAGTGGGGATTTGAGGCTCAGTCTGACACACCCCACAAATGCAGCTATTTTGGCAGCTTGAATCCTGGTGTCATGTCGGTAGAGGACAGAACAAACTCAAGTTAACCCTAGTTACCTCCTTGGGTTCTGCTCTTTGGGAAGGAGTCAGCCAGGCAGACAGCTGCCACTTCAAATTCCACTCCCCGGGAACAATGCAATTTATTTTTGGAAAGAGGATAAAACAAAGGAGAAGAGAGCAATGCCGACAAATATACATTTGCTTTTCTATTTATGCAAAGCCCCGGCCCCTTCATCACCTCAGCCACCAGTTGTTTAGAGCAGCTATAGAATATATAGACTTGTAAATAGTCACTGGCCTGCATCTCAGGAGAAAGTAAGACAGGTCAGCTCCCAGGATGGTACATCCCACGGCTGTAAAGAGCTACGTAAATAACAGGATTATTTCCATGACAGACTGTTGGCCTACATGGTTGTGATTAATGCTCCTATATGACAAATACTCTCTCTAGATCCTTTCTATGTAAGAGTCACTCTCTGCAGCAGTGGTATTCTAATCATAGGCTCTTCATTATACAAGAGGAAAGAGAGAAAGAAAAACTGCCCTCTCGTTCTGTTTCCATCATTTTCCCTCTCTGTACTCACTACTTTCCACAGGATTTCAAAAATCATCGTAATCATGCTCACAAAGCATCATCCCACGTGAAAAGCCTACTGGTGGAAAAAAAAAAGAAAGGACAGAGAGACAGCAATAGAGAGACAGAGACAGGCAGACAGAGACAGTGAGAGGAAGGACGGGGGGAAGAAGGCATGGGGCAGGAGTGAGAGAGGGAGACAGGCAACAAAGGCAAAGAAAAATTTAAAAACAGCTCCATAGGAGCAAGGACGATGTTTGTTTTGCTTACCACTACATCCCCATAACCTAGCACAACCTACTAACCCTGGCACATAGTAGGCTCTTGTTGTTGTTCAGCTCCTCAGTCGTGTTCAACTCTTTGCAATCCCATGAACTGCAGCATGCCAGGCTTCCCTGTCCTTCCCCGCCTACTGGAGTTTGCCCAAGCTCATGTCCATTGAGTCGGTGATGCCATCTAAACATCTCATCCTCCGTTGCCCCATTCTCCTCCTGCCTTCAAATTTTCCCAGCATCAGGGTCTTTTCCAATGAGTCAGCTCTTCACATCATGTGGCCAAAGTATTGGAGCTTCAGCTTCAGCATAAGTCCTTTCAGTGAATATTCAGGGTTGATTTCCTTTAGGATGGACTGGTTTGATCTCCTTGCGGTCCAAGGGACTCTCAAGGCACAACAATTCAAAAGCCTCAATTCTTCAGAACTCAGCCTTCTTTTTAGTCCAACTTTCACATCCGTATATGGCTACTGGAAAAACCATAGCTTTGTAAGTAAGCCTTTAATTATTTAATGAATAATTAGGATAAGTGCAAAAGTTGTCTAATAATTGAATGGAGCATAGTTCAAAACCACCTGTATAATAGTTTCCTTCTTCTGCTATTGGTCATCTTGTCACTTAACTTGTTCCCTCTTAGAGAAAAGATTGAAGATTGATACTTCAGATTGATACCTACTACTATGTGCCAAGTATTTTGACTTGGTACCTCAGGCAAAGCTACACAACAGTTATCCTAACTATTTGATAAGTGGTACATATATACTGAAAGAGGTTACATAACTTGCCCACAGTAAGACAGCTACTAAGTCGAGGAATGGGAATCTAAACACAAGCCTGGCTGACTACAGAACCAAGAAAGTGTAACTACATCTTGCTGCTTCTTGGGTGATTATCAAAGTACATCAGCAGCATCCTTTAGCATCAGCTTCTAAAATGGAGCTGTGATTTACTAGGTTTCATTAGGATTTGAATTTGACTGTGATAACTCCATTGGCTACATAGAGGAATTTTTCACAATGAGATCTTAGCTGCAACGCATAATACTCAGAGGCAGTTTTTTAAAAAGACACTAGCCCTATTCGATTTACTCCTTGTGAGATTTCTAAAGAAGGTTGCCTGAGGAATTAGAATCACTCGTATGTGGAATATAAAAAAACAAATGAACAAAACCCAAAATAAATGAACAAACCAAACCAAATCGGAACAAACATGTATATACAGAGAGCAGGGTAGTGGTTTCCAGAGGGGAAGGGGCAGGGGGACTGTAAAATGAGTAAAGGAAACCAAGTCTATGATGATAGATAAAAACTAAAATTTTGGTGCTGGGAGGCTGTAGTGTATACAGAGGTAGAAATATAATGTTGTACACATGAAACTTACATAATGTTATAAAGCAATATTATCTCAGTTAAAAAATAATTTTTAAAAAAGGAATTAGAACCACATACTTATTGATTGTTTATTGACTTTCCTTCCAGCATGTGAGAAATGGCAAGAAGGGACCGTATCAGTTCTGCTCATTGTTGTAAACCTGGAACCCAGAACTATATGGTGTGGACCAAATATGTAAGTTGCTCAGTCATGTCTGACTCTTTGTGACTCCATGGACTACTGCCCACCAGGCTTCTCTGTCCATGGGATTCTCCAGGGAAGAATATTAGACTGAACTATATGGTGGTACTCCATAGTTAACGAATGAAAGTGAGGTTAATGAACTCCCCATCAGGTAGACTTCTGCATCTCTGGATTAGGATTCCAGGCAGGCTGGGATGATATGTGTGAAACTGGGACTTTGGGGAATCCAAAGCATGGTCCTGTGAAACAGCTGGAGAAAATGAATTCAGACTATGGAGAATTATTCTCTCCCACTCAGTTATATTTCACATTCCTCCCACACAATAGGCCCCAAATCAGATGGCAAGGAGCATTTACTCAAACTTCAGGCCCTTTTTAGTTGCAGGCAAGCATCCTCTAACTTCCCAAACACTCCATATGGTGGCTCCTATCAGCAGCAGGCTGTGAAAGAGACTTGATCTACCCTAAGGACTGAGTCTTCAGAGGTTTGGGACCCTGAGTCAACATCATTTAGCTCTCAGAGGTGGAGAGAAGCAGAAAGAACCCAGGCTTTCTTTGGAGCATGGCCTCTTGAGACTGAAAGAAACTTAAATGTCCTTCTCATTTGTCACCTGAAAAACATGGACCCAAAGTCATCCATTTCATTAGTAGGAGAGTCCAGACTCGAACTCGGGTCTTCTGACAGCCTCTAATCCAAAATTATTTTACCCACCCTCATCCCCACTCAGGTAGCTGTGTAATTAGAGAGGCAGCACAACACAGAGAGGGAGCAGACAGCAGAGTCACTAACCTCATGAACTGTCTGGTCACCAGAATCCTTAGCTAAGTAAAGGACAAAGAGAAGGACAGATATGCCCTCTGAACCCTGAGGGACCTGTGTGTGAGTGCTGTCTGAGCCAGGCGAAGTAGAGCTCTGGAATAACATAAAAAGCAGGATGTTGAAGAAGCAATACAGGCATGGAGTCAAAAACATGGGTTTGAATTCTAAGCCAGCTCCCTGCTAGTTCTACAACTTCTGCCAAGTTACTGAAACTCTCTGAGTCTCAGTTTTGCCATCTGTAAAATGTAGACCCACCTCACAGGGTTATTGTCATCAATTAATAAAACAATGAATGCAGAACCTCTAGCAGAATTCTTGGCATGTAGCGGAGAGTTGATCAACCTTACACCCACTCCTCCTCCATCAGTCTAGGAAATGGGAAGGGTAGATTCATTTATATGCAAATGATAGGGAAATGGCAGGTATATATTAACACTATTTCATTTACCATGAATGTGGTGCAGGATCAAAGTAAGACTTTTAAAAGGTTATGTCTTCAGCGATGAAGTCATGGCTCTCTCCTAAGGGAAACAGGCATAATGATTAAGAGAAAAGAGGGCCTCAGGCAGCACACAGGAGTCATATGAAACCCACTGAGCCCAGTTGATTGGAACACAATTGAAATTCTAAACAAAGTCCCCAGTCCAGCACAAATTACCATGGACTGTCGTAAAAGAAGACCTGGGCCAACTAGATTTCTTTTCTCTCTCTAAAAGTTAAACTGAGAAATATCAGGAGAATAAAGCCTTTAGCCGCTGAAGACAGAAGATTATGAGACAGAAATAAACCAGAGAGACTGTAACACACATCATGAACGAAATGCAGTAATGAGAGTCAGAAACTAGGAAGTCAAGAAAATATAAAGAACAGAAGGTGAGGAAATCAGGCAGGAGGAAGAGGAAAACAGCCATGAAGAAGAGATGAGTCATGAAAGCGATGGAACACCGCAGTCACGATCCATACACTCCTGAGGCCAACATTCCTGGAACCACCCAGGATTCCAAATGACTTTACAATTCCACTTTCAGTCTCTGTGTGGCCCAGATTCTGCTGGAGTTCTTGATCTTCCCAAGGCCAATTGAATAACTTTCCCCAAGTTCCCACACACATGTAACCTTAAGACGAACTTTTGAATAATTTGAATGAATTTGTTTTTTTTCACCCAAACAAGTCTGATTAAGTCAGCCTACTTGCTATGTTTGACATATAACTTGGGTTTCCTGGGATCAGTCCAATTTCACGAATTTGCCCTAATTCTTGAAAGGGGATTCATTAAAACTATAAAAAAAAAATTAACTTTCATACTTGTTTATGACTTTTTCTGCCAAAAAAAAAACTCATGAATAAGAATGGACTGGTTTTGAACTTAGTAAATAGGGTCATCTTAATGATGTATGAGGCAACTCACCAGGCTCTGTGGGATAATAAAGTAGGGAGGGAAGGCATGGAGCTAGGTAAGTCTCTCTTCCTCCTTGAAATCAAGAATGCTTTCAGTTGAGTTATTTCAACAGAACTCTACCCCAAAGTCCTACAGAAGAATGAACAATGAAGTTCCCTAAGAGCAGATATCATATTTGCCATATTCATTATATATCTCCAATACTTGGCACTAAGGCTGGAACTTAAACAACACTTTAAAAAAAAGAGAGAGAGAGAAGGAAGGGAGAAAGAGAAGGAAGGAAAGGAGAAAGGGAGGAAGAAAGGAAGGGTAGAAGGGAAAGGGGCAAAAGCCATAAAATGTGCCTCTCAGATCTCCTGCTACCAAGAGCATTATCAGCAGCTGATAGAGGCAGTTGCTGAGTTCCAAGTGGACACCAAGACCATGCACCCCATCACTGCCTTCAGCCAAAGAGTAAGCATGGTCAGGGAACTAAGGCCACAGTTCCTGTGGAATGTGGGATCCCTTTGATGTGGACTTTGGCTCAAGAACTCCCCACTGACCTGGCTGAAACTCTTTTAGAACTACAATGCCATGTAAGATTCTACATATCCAAGTTTTCTTCCTCTTTCCTTCACAGATGTCAGACTTGTGCCATGGTCTAATGGCTCTCCCAATCTGCTTTGGCCCCCTCCCCTTTCTCTCTCACCATCATCTTAGCATCTACATCTCAGAGAACCTAACCAATGTAGGGAGGGAGGAAGGAACAGAGAGGGAGGGTGTTGAGCATGGCCAAGCTTAGAAATGAGCCCATCTCAAAAGTTCTTGACCTTGGAATCATGAATCAGGTTTTTCCGTTCTTTTTCAGTGGTACAACTAAAGTAAGAATGACCTACTTGACACACACACCCAGATTCACCCTCTGCCCAGGGAGCCTGACTCCTATGGATTGTGCCTTCCAGACTCTTTCTCTGGCTGTCTTCAGGTTAGATTTGACCATTGAGAGCACCAGTAGGACACTGGAGGTCAGACAGAGAGAGAGTGGGTAGGATGCTTCTTCACTGCTCCTCCCTGCTTCAGCACTGCGTTTCTGCCAATAACTGCATTCTTTCTTGACTACAAAGTGACCTCTACCAAGTGACTGCCTTACTGTTTTTCCAGATTTCAGCAGCTGTTTGTTAGAAGAGAGAATCTAGCATATTGTTAGACTGCCTTCATTAATGGTCAGTTAATGGCCTCCCCATGTCCATCTTTTGCCCTGTAACTTCATGGTCTCCTTCTACTCTGATTCTGGTCTTGGCCATATGGTTTGCTTTGGCCAATGGGAAAGAAGAATGGTGAAACAACAACAAAAAAAAGAAAAACCACTTGAATGTTTCTAGTTCCTCTTTGCTATCACCATGAAACAGTTAGTCTCACAAGATGATTGAGTTAACCTGCTGTGGGATTGTTTTTAAAGCCCAGTCTTCCAGCCCAGCCTTCCAATACCAGCCTAGAGCACACCCATCTCCAAACACACAAATGCTTAACCAAGATCAGAAGAGTCACCTAGCAGACCTACCAAGAAGTGTATGTGTGACCCCAGCAGAGACAAGACCCATCTGGTAAACCTCAGGTTCATGAGCAATAGTAAATATTTCTTTTTTTAAGCCACTGAGCTTTGGTGTCAAAATTTACACAGCATCATTGTGATGGTAGATAACAAATACAGTGTCTTAATTGGTTTTCATTCAGGAAGGAAGTAAATCCTGCCCAGCCAGGCTTGCTTCAGGGGAGCAAGAAAGGGAACCTAGGGAAGAAAGAGTTGGTAGGGACTCTTTGTAAAGGACAAGTTGATGGTCCCTCACTAAAGGACTAACAATCCAAGGAACTGGTCTTGAATGACTTTCTAAGCCCAAACCAGACCTAAGTCATGTGTTACAGGCCTAAGAAAGTCACCGTGTAGGGAAGAAACAAGACTGTGGTCTTGAGACTATCAGACAGAGAAGCCCTGAAGGCCAAATTCCAAGTGAGGCTGGAATTTCATCAATTCCAGTGAATTCCATCAACGGAGTCGTGTTCACCGAGAACTTAGAAAAACAAATCTCTGCATATGGTCAGCACCCTGAGGAAGAAGTAAAGCCCTGGATTGAGAAGACTGGGCAGAACTGGACCCACAGAAAGATCCAGATCAGATCCAGCCTTAGGCATGAGTAATTGGAATGGTCATGCCTGCCTGTGAATCAGAGAAGATGTGGAGTTTTGCTGGTGATGCCCTCCCCCGCCACCCAGAGAGGGCAATCACAATCTACAGGCATCACTGGGCAGTACGTTCAGAGAGAAAAGTGAGGCTTAGAAGGCAGTCATCACTAAAAACCAAGAGAGACTGCATAGGCATCTGGCCCAAAGGCACGTGTTCAGGTTCTCTATAACTTCATAGCACACAACCCCCAAATGCAGTGTCTTAAAACAGCACCGATTTATTTTATCTCACAGATTATATCTCAGGAATTTGGGCAGGGCACAGCTGACTGGTTATTCTGTTCCATGTAATGTCAGCAAAAGAAGTTCAGTGCTATTTGACTGTGGACAGACAAAGATAGCTTCTTTGTCACATCTAATACCTGTGCAGGTATGGCTAGAAGGCTAGGCTGGTCATACTAGCATCAGGGTAATTAAATATCTAACGTGACTGCTTGCGAATCCCACAGAGAGTATCCTTAGAGGTCTAGCCCAGGGCTTCCAGGCTTTATATGATCAAGCTTTTGCAAAGAATTTCCAGCCACCTTTAACTAACCTCACCCTGATGTAACAAATGGTCTCCCAAGTCAAGTTTAACATTCCAGAAGGCACACACACAATGATCCCCAGAACTGGAAGAGAATATTGGCATTTCAATACATGTTTATTTTCTTTTAAAAATGAATGAATGAAGCTTTATGACTATTAATACCTAGGTTGGCAGTGCAGTCTTCTCTGCTTCTGGTCCATATGATGGACCAGAGCAAACAGCACTGAGGGGAAAGCGGGATTCCCAGGGGACAGAGGCCGACACTGAGGGTCTTCTCACTTGTTTGCTTGATTTAAGAGCACCTTCATGTAGTTTGCAGACTAATGTTTTCTGTTACTACAGAAAAGCCTGTACATTTGTAACCGTATCTGTGTTAGTTGCTCAGTCATGTTCAACTGTTTGCTACCGCATAGACTATAGCCCACCAGACTCCTCTGTCCATGGAATTCTCCAGGGATGAATACTGGAGTGGGTGGGTGGTCATTCCCTTCTCTGGGGGATCTTTCCAACCCAGGGATCAAACCTGGATCTCCTGCATTATAGGCAGATTCTTTACCATCTGAGCCAGCAGGGAAGCCTGGGCTGAACATTTGCATCCCTCCAAATTCATATGTTGAAATCCTAATCCTCCATGTGATGGTATTTGGAGATGGGGCCTTGAGAAAGTGATTAGGCCATGAGGGCAGAATTGGCCATGGCCACCTTTCTGCCATGTGGGGAGACAGCAAGAAGTCAGCAGTCTGAAACCAGGACGACAGCCTTCACCAGAAGCTGACCATGCTGACAACCGGATCACAGACTTTCCACTTTCAGAACTGTGCAGAGAAAATTCTATTTTTGTGAGTTACCGGTCTTTGTGTTATTTTCTTATAGCAGTCTGATCAGACTATGACAGTTACCTAATTTTAACCAAACTCATCTTTACAACATGCACTGCTAAGTCGCTTCAGTCGTGTCCGACTCTGTGTGACGGCAGCCCACCAGGCTCCCCCGTCCCTGGGATTCTCCAGGCTAGAACACTGGAGGGGGTTGCCATTTCCTTCTCCGATGCATGAAAGTGAAAAGTGAAAGTGAAGTCGCTCAGTCGTGCCTGACTCTTAGCGACCCCATGGGCTGCAGCCTACCAGGCTCCTCCATCCATGGGATTTTCCAGGCAGGAGTACTGGAGTGGGGTGCCATTGAAATGACTTAAAAGGATTCTTGCAAAGAGTATGAACAGAGGACAATACTGATAATGCCAGGACAAGTGACCAATAAGAAAGTGACAATCTCACTTTTCCTGCTTCTCATGGAGCTATCCATTGGTTGTATCACCAGATATGACAAGAATATTGCCAAAAAATCAAATTGTTAAGATGGCTATTTGCAAAATAAGTAGCTTTAAATCCTCTTTCATGTACAGTTAGCCTCACTCCAAAAGCATATTGTTTAATGTATATTTAGCTAGTACAGGTAGCAAGACATTTAAAACACTGCTAATTTATTCTTTTAAATTTCCTGCTGAATTACTGAATTTACTTCTGCATATATTTTAATTGCATATTATGCTTGCACAACAGCTATATATACATATATGTGTGTGTTGCTGTTGTTGTTTAGTCACTAAGTTGTGTCTGACTCTTTTGACACCCCATGGACTGTAGTCTACCAAGCTCCTCTGGGATTTCCCAGGCAAGAATACTGGAGAGGGTTACCATTCCTTCTCAAGAGGATCTTCCCTGCCAAGGGATCAAACTCGTGTCTCCTGAATTGGGAGGCAGATTCTTTACCAATGAGCCACCAGGGAAGCCTTATATATGTGTGTGTGTATGTGTGTGTGTGTGTGTGTGCACGTGCACACACACACGCATAAATATAATGTATAAATACCAAAGTAAATATACAAATATTGTGAGTGCCTCATCGAAACCATTTTACCAGTAAGGAACATGATCAAAAATATTTGAAGACCAGTGCTGGAAGGAGCAGGAAGATAACAAAGTCAGTGGCCTAAAGGAGGGGAGTAAACGCAGGAGAGGAATGAGGAGTGAGCAGGTGAACGGTGCCTGGCCTGGAAAGATCATCTCCTGAGAAAGTATCAGAAGCTCCGCTGAGTGTCTGTACTGTTGTCCAGTCATCAGTTTGGCCCCATCACCTCACCGCTGGTCATGTGTTACTGTGATTTCTGTGTTGGTCTCACCCCCAGTCCACCCAGCCCGAAGCCCAGAATAAGAGCTCCAGGCCAGAGATCAGCTCCTGCTCACCCCCACCCGCCAGCACCCACTGCGGCATGGCTGCTGCCCCATCTGGTGAGTATGTCCTGGGCTCCCTGGGCTCCTGGGTTAGTGGGGTTCTCCCACAGTCACAGACACCCAGGCCTCCCGCCTTAGCACTGGGCTCTAATCCTAGCACTGACTGTATCCCACTGCACCATCAGAGTCTCTGTTTTTCAAACTGAACTATGAGCTCCTTAAATGCAGAGATTTCACCTTATTCATTTTTATAGCCCAGACCAGGCGTGTAGCGGACATCCAAAAACTCTATGTGGAATAAATGAATGGGAATGCATAGAGGTGAGACTGGTGCTTGATCTTCATAAAATGATTGCTACAACTCCTTCCCCCGTTCCTCTCTGCTTCCCCTCAGAAACTCACTTCTGTTTGTCCAGGGCTGAGTCACAAGCCACTTTGTTTTAGACAAGACTCTTTTAATAACAACTCCAATGAGTTTAGAATTAAAAAAGAAGAGCAAGGGGAATATACTGACCCATTGAACCATGAAATCGAAGGATGAACCTGGTTCCAAGCACACCTAGATTCAGGAATTCAAGTGTGAGCCTCAGAACCTTCTTTCCCACTCTGTCCCCCATCATTTAGTACTGTCACTCTCTGGGTATGGCCTCATCCTCACCTGTTCCACAAGCTAGTCTTTCCCAAAGTGTAAAGAAGATGCCCACTAGCCATCCTCCATTCATATGCTTTTAGCTCCCTCACCTAAAATGCAAGGGACTTTCTTCAGATCCAGAGTCCCAGACAGAAAGGGAAAAAAGTTCCAGAGAAGGACTCTCATGGGTCTGTGTGCTCAGTCACATCGGACTCCTGGCAACCCCACGGACTGTAGCCCACCAGGCTCCTCTGTCCATGGAATTTTCCAGGCAAGGATACTGGAGATGGGTTGCCATTTCCCTCTCCAGGGGATCTTCCTCCAAAGATCAAACCCGAGTCTCTTGCTACTCCTGCGTTGGCAGGCGGATTCTTTACCACTGCACTATCTGGGAAGCCCCTCAGAGGGGTCTAGCTAATGTCAAATGTCCATTCCCGCCAGAAAAGTGGAGCTCTGGGATTGGTAGACCAAGACTATGCCCCATCTCTGCATCCAGGGGCGTGAGAGACTGTGATAGGCTGTTCCACTGAGTCACGTGATTGGAAACTGGGAGCAAGGTCTGAAAGGAGGAGGTGGGGGGTTTCTGGACAGACAGAAAAAAAAATAACAGATGTCTTCTCCAAAGCTCTCTGGAAAGTGCTCTGCATAAGAATCCCCATTGCTCCCTGGAAAATTCAGGCCTGATCTTTGAGCTAAGAGGAAAAAAAATCCTTGTGACAAATCACTTTCTCCCTCTGCCGGCCCGTAGGCCTCTTCAAAGGAGATTCTGTTTCTCTCTTATTCGTGTCTCTACCAAAATGACGCTGGGTGGTCAGACTTTCAAACCCCCCTCAGAGCCTGCAGCCAGACCCTGACAAGCGAGCCTGGGTCCCACCCTCAGCCCAAGAAGCCTCTTAGCACAGGGCTTCAGCGAGCTGTAGACTGTGCTGTGCCAGCCCCGATCAAACCCCGGCCAGGGGGCCACTCTGAAGGCCAGCAGCCCGCTGCCTTGGGAGCTGTCTCCTGCCAAAGTGTTATCGTCAGGCCTCTGTTCCCAGGCGCTTCGAGCCTGAAGGCTGGTCTCAGCCTGGCTTTGACAGCCGGGCTCCGGGCCTGGCTGGGGGCTGCAGATCAACGGCACTTTGTCAGCCCGGCAGGCACACCTCCTAGAAGCTGAAGTGCACACTGAACGGAGGCGTCTGCAGAGCTCCTGGCCCCGGCAGGCCCTCTGCGTGTTTGGGTAAAGAAATATGCAGCCTGAGCTGTGGTCATCGCTGCCTGAGCCGCTGAGCTGCAATCAACATCAACACCGCAAGGACACAATATTTTCTCCCGACTTACAACACGTTCATTTATTTTGGAATTTCTGTGCCAGCTGAGGCTACAGGGCGGTGACAGTGGAAAACTTGTCCTGGGGCCAAGCAAAAGAGAGAGTTGCAACTGAGCTCCTGTTCTGAAAAAAGGGTGCTCGAAAGCAGCAAAAAGCAAGTGAGGCTGAGAAGGGTGACCTTCACACAAGAGCAACCCATGGGCCACAACTCCTTTGGAGGTCTGCTGTCACTCTTGCAAGGGGCTCTGCAGACTGCTGAAACCTGGTTCCCGAGAAATTACTGACACCCCTGGGGCTTCCATTATGCAATACGATCCCCTCTCTTTTTCTTTCTCAAAGATCCCTGGGGAGTCAGAGATCATGGGTTTTCAAAGGAAAATCCCTACCCTCCAAAAGCTGGCTTTAGTGTAAAACACCATGTGCCTGCTAAGTCACTTCAGTGGTGTCTGACTCTTTGCGAACCTATGGACCGTAGCCCGCCAGGCTCCTCTGTCCATGGGATTCTCCAGGCAACAATACTGGAGTGGGCTGCCATGCCCTCCTCCAGAGGATCTTCCTGACCCAGGGATTGAATCTGCATCTCTTAACATCTCCTATATTGGCAGGCAGGTTCTTTACCTTTAGTGCCACCTGGGAACCCATAAAACACCACAGGGAAGTGGACATGATTGGGATTCAGAGTCAGATAGTCTTGAGTCTGAACTGTTCACACAACTACTTACTGAATATCTTTGGGCAGATGCTCTACCTCTTCTAGTTCCAGTTTCCACATCTGTTTTTAAATGGACATAAAATTGTCTAAGCAGCGAAGTTGCCATGGGAAATAAGGTAATTGATTGGAGGACACAGCACAGCGCCCAACTCTCCCTGGGCACTCAGCACACGACAGGTCCGACCCCTTTGTCTCTCTGGCTGTCCCTGGCTCATCTGGACGGCCCCCACTTGGCTTATAGTGTACCTGTTAAACAGACTAGGATGTTCCCAGGATGGAAAGACTATTTGTTGGGGGACTGAGAACTTCTCCAGAGTGGTGGCTGGTCCAAGAAAGGAGCCTCGGTGAAGGGGATGGATCCCGCTCCAGCGTGTGATGACCATTTCCCCCACTGAAGAGGCCCTCGGAGGGGACTACTCCAGTTACTGACACAAGAGTCCTCGACAGAGAGGTCAGTATGTCCCGGGCCCAGGTAGGCACCTACGGCTGATATCTGGGGCTACCTTCCACAGAGAGCCTATTTTTCCAGCGAAGTACCAGGCTCCTCAACTCAAGGCAAAGAGGAAGGAAACCCCAAGCATGCCATTCTCATCCTACCAAGAGAAAACACACCTGCTAAGGGAGAGTGCGAGCTCGAGGTGTCGCGGCTACTAAGAAACCGGGCGGGATCTGGAACTAAGTCTGGTTCACTTTGAGTCTGGTTATCTTCTTATAAAACAGTGAATTTTAACCAAGGTGATCATCATTATTCATGGCTTATTCATGGCTCAGTCCCTAAGTCATGCCTGACGCTTTGCGAGCCCATGGACTGTAGCATGCCAGGCTCCTCCGTCCTCCATTATCTCCCAGAGTTTGCTCAGATTCATGTCCATTGCCTCGGTGATGCTATCTCACCATCTTATCCTTTGCCATCCCCTCTCCTTTTGCTTGCAATCTTTCCCAGCCACAGGGTCTTTTCCAGTAAGTCGACTTTTCACATCAGGTGGCCAAAGTATTGGAGTTTCAGTTTCAACATCAGTCCTTCCAATGAATATTCAGAGTTGATTTCCTTTAGGATTGACTGGTTTGATATCCTTGCAGTGTAATTCACAGTAGTCCTATAAAGACGCCTGAATATTGAAGACTGAATCCCAGCTCCTGGAGAAATGCACAGATTCTTGTGAGTCTTTTTTTCTGTCAATCAAACAATCCATTTAGATGTGATTCTGCTCAAATAGATTTTATTTAATATATATTGTTGACTTATTAACGTTGAACTATACCCAACAGCGCTATAACTCAGAACCAAACAAAGCATATTTAATACAGGTTATTTTTTCTATATAGCACGTCGCAGCCTTCATGAGCTTTAGAACATAGGGTAGCACTTCAGCTCCCCACACTTGGGGGTCATTGTAAATGAAATCACCAACAAAAGCCAAGATGCAAGTCTGGCATTAAATAGACCACAGAAGGGACACATTACAAAAGCTGAAAGAGAAGGAAGGCAAAGTATCATCTTGTTTGAGGCACACATCAGGCAACACAATCTTTTGCTGCTGTGTACACCCACAAATGGCTGCTGAAGCACTGTATGCATTGATTTGGGAGTTACAAATAAATTTTAGCAAGTAGGTGAATTTGCAAATACAGAATCTACACTTACTGAGCATCAACTGTAATTTATCATCCATGTCAAGATATGTTTTTAGTTGCTACTACCAATTATACCAGGACAACTTGTATAAACTGGAACTGTCCCAAGCAAACCAAGATGTATGATCACCCTAATTTTAGCCTTTGAGGCCCCTTTGAGAATCTGATGAAAGCCATGAGCACACACATTTTTTTGCAGACAATCCCAAGGAATTCACAGACTCCAGGGTTCCTTGGGTTACACATCCGGCCCTAAAAAGCAATCAAAAACAATAATATGCAAACCATAATATGGTAAAAGTATGCCTAAAACTTGAAGCCAAAATAATGATGGGATAAGTTTAAGTAGAGGGAACACCCCCCACCCCCACCCCGGGATCTTAGGCATTAATAGACAAAGTCACTATTGATATACACTTGTCTACCAGGGTTACTGCCTCCGTGTCATAGATACAAGTTCATTCCAAATTTGAATTCACACACCATGAATCTGGGCAGGGAAAGGAATGAAAACAAGTCATGAGGGATCCTCAAAGTTTGACATGGGTGTGCTCAAAGCCTTAGTTACCCACTATCCCTCTGCCAAGTGCCCCATCTTCAGCACTCACACAGAGGGCCAGACGTGGAGACCATCTGCTGCAGAAGAGGACCCAGCCAGCAGATCATTTGGACTCACTTAGTAGAGAAACAAAGAAAGTTCCCCCACCCCCATAGCCTGGGGCCTGGAACTAAAGACCACCAGACTGTTAACTGACACCCCTACAACCCCATACCTCACCTCCACAGAGGAAAAGATGGAAACTATGGCCACTGATGGGAGCCCTAAACAGCTCTGAAAATTTACAATTCCAGTGTGACGGCTTAAAGCCTGGTTGGTTGAATGGGGTCTGGAGCTGCTATCTTGAATGCCGTATCATACTCCTACCCTCATCACTCACTTCCTCACTTGGAAGAGCACAGCTGCCCAGATGTGTGTTTCCCATTAACTCCGCTGGCTCTAGTCTGGAATAAAGGGGACATTTTCATGCCAAATTAAAAATGACTTGGAAATGTGCATTATGTTGGGAGAACTGGCCTTTTGAAAGGGGTAGAAAAACTAGGGAAGCTGATTTCATCACCCTGCCTGCAGACAAGCCATGAAGGCATCCCCTTCCCGTGAAGCGGGCAGGCCACCTCTGCTCAGTTCCCCTTTACAGACTGTGTTAGCATCTCCATTATTCACCCCCAGGGTGGGATAAAGCACGGCGCAAAAGCTAAGATCTTTAAACTGCCTGAGTGCCCGTTAAGCACATTAATAACATCCACCATCATGAGTCTTACCAACATAATTTCCGACTTCAAGCCGGGTGTGAAAAAAAGGGAAATCATCTGAGTTTATCAACCAAGGAGACCACCTTAAGTGCAAAGAGATTACAGGGTGATGGGGGAAAGCACTAGTGGAGAAGATTTCAGAACACTCTTGACCATTATTTGGCTACTTACTTTCCCTCCCCCACACCCATGTCACTGGAGGGAATGGGCTGAGCCAACCTGATCTTAAGAGGGTTTTTCTGGTGTTTATTACTATTATTTTTTAATTGAGGTATAGTTGATTTACACTATTGTGCTAGTTTCAAGTGTACAGCAAAGTGATTCTGTTATTCATACACACATACAGAGATTTTTTTTTCAGACTTTTTCCCTTATAGGTTATTATAAAATAATAAGTATAGTTCACATACACACATATAGAGATTTTTTTTTCAGACTTTTTTCCTTATAGGTTATTATCAAATAATGAGTATAGTTCTTCATGCTAAATAGTAGGTCCTTATTGGTTATCTATTTTATATACAGTAGTGTGTATATGTACAGAGAAGGCAATGGCACCCCACTCTGGTACTCTTGCCTGGAAAATCCCATGGATGGAGGAGCCTGGTAGGCTACAGTCCATGGGGTCGCTGAGGGTCGGACACGACTGAGCGACTTCACTTTCACTTTTCACTTTCATGCATTGGAGAAGAAAATGGCAACCCACTCCAGTGTTCTTGCCTGGAGAATCCCAGGGACGGGGGAGCCTGGTGGGCTGCCGTCCATTGGGTCGCACAGAGTCGGACACGACTGAAGCGACTTAGCAGCAGCAGCAGTGTATATGTAAATCCCAGCTCCTAATTTATCCCTCATCTCCTTTCCCATTTGGTAACCATGAATTTGTTTTCCATGTCTGGGGGTCTATTTCTGTTTTGTAAATATGTTCATTTGTATACTTTTTTCTTAAATACCACATATAAACAATGTCAAATGACAAATATCTTTGTCTGATTTATTTCACTTAGTATGATAATCTCTAGGGCTATCCATATTGCTGCAAATGAGATTTCATTATTTCTCATGGCTGAGTTATATGTATGTATGTGTATATATATAATATATATATATGTGTGTGTGTGCGTGTGTATTCAGTCACTTCAGTCATGTCGACTCTTTGTGACCCCGTGGACCGTAGCCCACCAGGCTCCTCAGGAATGAGTTTTCATGCCCTCCTCCAGGGGATCTTCCCAACCCAGGGAAGAACCCATGTCTCTTAGGTCTCCTCCGCTGGGAGGCAGGTTCTTTATCATCAGCACCTGGGAAGCCTATATACCTATATATATTAAATGTCCATTGGCAGATGAATGGATAGAGAGGGTGTGAAGTTCAGCCTGGCAGATCAGGGTGTCCGTGCTGCAAGAAGTCATACAAGGCTCAATGGGAAAAGAAAGCAAATAGTCTGAGAAACAGGTCTTCTAGCGGTGCTACAGCTGCCTGCTGTAAATCGTGTGTCTTGAGGGGCAGGTGTGGTGTCAGCAGAAGGAGGTTTTATAAATAATCAAGGGTACCACTTCCTGAAGGCCTGGGTTCCAGGCAATTCACGTGTCTGAATTCACCCCCTTTCCACAGCTCTCCAAAATGAGTGTTGCCGCATCCATTTCACAGATGAGAAAACTGAAGCTTAGCAAGGCCACAGCCGGCTTATCCCGGGACCCACAGCTCCATGTGGACAGGCTGGCGTGGAAACTAGGAGTGTGGGGACTCAGAAAGATGTGCTCTTCACCTCTCCTCTGCTCTGTCTGACCTGATGTAAGAAAGTACATGTGTGAAAAGAGGGAGGGCGGCTGGAGAGAGATCTGTGTATTTACCATCTTCGAATAGAAGACATTTTAGCAAAGCCTGACCCACCAGCGCAGGTCAGGAGCTTGGGCCTTAGAGCCGTGTTGGGGTCAGAGGGGCCTAGCGAGCTGCCTCTTTGCCCCTCCTCTCACGGCCCAAGCTTCAGGACAGCCTGCTTGTCTCTCCCTCCCTTCCTGACTGGCTGGGACTGGGACCAATTTGTGGGTGCCATCGGAGCCCTAAGGCAGTGTTTGAGTCATCTTCCCTAATGCTACAGAGAAAAGAAAGGAGGAGCCAGCCATCCCCCAGGAGCCTGGAGACACGGGGAGAAAGGGCAGTGATGGATGGAGGCCAGCACGCAGAGGTCACTCCTCGTCTGGCTGTCTTCAGACTAACTCTTCCCCAGGGGCCTCTCCCCCATGAGATCATCTCCCACCACAGGCTTCAAAAGGACGCTCAGTCAGGGATGGGCCTTCCCTCGTTTGAGACTTGTGAACCTAGGGGCCTCCACCCTCTGCTAGCTCCCTGGTCTTCCAAGGAAAAACTCCAGATAGAACTCAGCAGGATTAGGGCTAGTGAAGCTCCTAGGTCCTTTCACACCAACCCAGGTGATGGATTCTATTTGCTTCCAAACTTGACAAACGCCCGTGGACCTCTGAAGCCATAACAGGGGGTGGATCAGGAAAGCATGACGGAATTAGCCTGAGGGATTCTGCCTGGTGCAGGAATGCAGCGGCCCCCACTTCTAGCTACGGGAGTGTGGAGAAGTCACCTCACCTTCCTGAGACACAGTTTCATGACACCTTATAAAATGGAAGTAAAGGAAATGCTTAAAGGGGTTTGTAAGCTAGAACACACCGAAACGTCCACTGTTGGCGTCATTGCTGCTGCTGAGTCGCTTCAGTCGTGTCCGACTCTGTGCAATCCCGTAGACAGCAGCCCACCAGGCTCCCCCGTGCCTGGGATTCTCCAGGCAAGAACACTGGAGTGGGTTGCCATTTCCTTCTCCAATGCATGAAAGTGAAAACTGAGAGTAAAGTCGCTCAGTCGTGTCCGACCCTCAGCGACCCCATGGACTGCAGCCCACCAGGCTCCTCCGTCCATGGGATTCTCCAGGCAAGAGGACTGGAGTGGGGTGCCATCGTCTTCTCGTCATTAACATTCAACTAAATTGATGTGAAGGGTAATGACCTAAAATGCTTCACTGTGTGGGACATAAACATTGAAATAGCGTTGTGTGCCATCATTTCATCTAAACCTCACAAGAGTTCCAAGACAGTTACTATTCTCTCTTTTGTTTTCTTTTTTTTAAAATTTTATTGGAGTATAGTTGATTTACAATGTACAGTTTCTGCTGTACAGCAAAGTGAATCAGTTATACATATATTATGCATACATCCACTCTTTTTTAGATTCTTTTCCCGGATAGGTCATTACAGAGTATTGAGTAGCGTTCCCTGTGCTATACGTAGGTCCTTATTAGTTATTTATTTTATATACAGTAAGGCAATGGCACCCCACTCCAGTACTGTTGCCTGGAAAATCCCATGGATGGAGGAGCCTGGTGGGCTGCAGTCCATGGGGTCGCTAAGAGTTGGACACGACTGAGCGACTTCCCTTTCACTTTCCACTTTCATGCATTGGAGAAGAAAATGGCAACCCACTCCAGTGTTCTTGCCTGGAGAATCCCATGGACGGAGAAGCCTGGTGGGCTGCAGTCCATGGGGTCGCACAGAGTTGGACACAAATGAAGCGACTTAGCAGCAGCAGCAGCAGTGTGTGTATGTCAACCTGAACCTCCCAATTTATCCCCCCCAACTTCCCACTTGGTAACCATAAGTTTATGTTCTATATCTGTGACTCTATTCCTGTTTTATAAGTAAGTTCATCCATACCACTTTTTAGACTCCACCTCTCAGCTATGGCATATGATATCTGCCTTTCTCTATCTGACTTACTTTACTCAATATGGCAATCTCTAGGTCCATCCGTGTTGCTGTAAAAGGCATTGCTTCATTCTTTTTTTTGTTTTTAATTTTATTTTATTTTTAAACTTTACATAACTGTATTAGTTTTGCCAAATATCAATATGAATCCGCCACAGGTATACATGCTTCATTCTTTTTTATGGCTGAGTAATATTCCATTGTGTATATGTACCACATCCTCTTTATCCATTCATCTGTCAATGGACACTTAGGTTGCTTCCATGTCTCCTGGCTATTGTAAAGAGTGCTGCAATGAAAACTGGGGGGCATGCATCTTTTTGAATTATGGTTTTCTCGGATTATATGCCCAGTAGTGTGACTAAGCAGCAGTGGGACTTCTGGATCATATGGTAGTTGTATTTTCAGTCTTTTTAAGGAACCTGCATACTGTTCTCCATAGTGGCTATACCAATTTATATTCCCACCAACAGTGTAGGAGGGCTCCCTTTCCTTCCCATCCTCTCCAGCATTTGTTATTTGTAGATTTTTTGATGATGGCTATTCTGACCAGTGGAGAAGGCAATGGCAACCCACTCCAGTACTCTTGCCTGGAAAATCCCATGGATGGAGGAGCCTGGTGGGCTGCAGTCCATGGGGTCGCTAGGAGTCGGACATAACTGAGCGACTTCACTTTCACTTTTCACTTTCATGCAATGGAGAAGGAAATGGCAACCCACTCCAGTGTTCTTGCCTAGAGAATCCCAGGGACGGGCGAGCCTGGTGGGCTGCCATCTCTGGGGTCACACAGAATCGGACACGACTGCAGTGACTTAGCATAGCATAACATAATAATTAGAGATGTTGAACATCTTTTCAAGTGCTAGTATTCTCTCTTTTCTACAGATGAGAAAACCAAGGCTAAGCTAGGTTAAGCACTTTGTCCAGTATAATATAACTAAGTTCATGGCAAAGCTGGGATTGGAACAAAATTATGTCTGCCTGGAATAATACATAATTATTCCTTGTGCCAAAAAAAAACATGCAAAAGTGGGGAAGAACAGCCTGGGTTTGCTTTCCTCCTCACCAGGGGGTCCGTCCCTGGTCAATTGCTACACTTAGCAATTGAAAAATTGAAACATTTTTTAAGAAAAAAAATCCACAGTATCAAAATCATAAATGTATAAAACCTTAAAGCCAACAATTCACCTCCAGGAACTTATCTCAAAGAAATAGTCAGGTGAGTGAGCACAGGACACGCATCAAAGCCGTTCCACAGCAACTTTCCCTATAAAAACTAAACACTGGAGAAAACCAAAATGCTCCTTGTTAGTCCAAAAGAAAAAAATTTTTATCATGATATGTGCATGCTGTGAAACAGCAAGCAGCCATTAAAAAGAATGAATGACTCTGCTTGTACTGTTATGGAGGTATATCCACCTTGTTAAATAAATAAAGCAAGTTGAAAATAACGCGAATAATAGAATCAACCACTTTTGTTTCAAATACAAAAAAAGGGAAAAGAAAAGGAAAAAGACTCAGATCGAGGCCCATCTCTTGGGCCTCAGATAGAGGCCAGGCTGCCCTGGGGCCACTGATTTCAGGGAAGGGGAGGCAAGTAAACGGAGCTGCAAGGGGATGCCCTTGACTTCTCTTTTCTGAACATCATTAAAATTTGATTTTGAGATTTCTTAAAGATATCCTGAGGCCTATGCAAGATACCAACAGTGCAGATCACAAAATTACAAGTATGATTATCCTGCCCCACTGACTGAATTGCCCCAACTCTGTACTCTTCACTTGTATGTATGAGTTTACATAATGTCCTAAACAATTATATATACATACCCCCAGGGGGAGAATATAAACCATCAAACTATTAACACTGGCTACTCTAGGGAGGGATGTGGGACACTTCTGTGTTTTTAGTTTTTATATTTGTCATTATTTTAATTTTTAACAGTGCATTATTTGGTCATTTTTCTAATTTAAAAAACTTAAAGGTTACAAGCCACTCATTTAGGCATACATAGAAGAAAATAAGAAAAGACAAACAGACAAAAACTAGATGCAATCATTGCCTTTAAGTTGCAGAAACTAAACTGGACCTCTCACCATCCAAACCTCACCAGACCAAATCCCAATTACGTACAATATGGCACAGCAACGCCTTCCAGACCAGGTTAATGGGGACTGGGGTGAGGAACTGGCCTATTTCTTTACAGTCCAGGACAGTACTATGCTTACAGTATGTAATATGTACAATGTTCATATTATGCATTCTATAAAAAATTACTGAATGTGGAACGAACAGAGAAGAACTCAGGATATACACAGAAAGGCAATTTTACTTGATGTAAGCAATTGAGATGAGGAGGCCAAACTGTGACCAAACACCAATACTTTTGAGCGCAGCTAAGACTGGTCTGTAATTAGCATATCAAGTGTTTGCCTACCTGTAACCACTTCTAAATTGCTTGTACACATTTGCTCATCAAATATCTATTAAAGCTCCTAAAACCAATCCTTGCCCCTAAGGGGCTTCAATCAAGCAGTACAAGTGGACCTATAAATTCAGTGTTTGAACATGCTACTTGTTAACAGACATAGTCCCGGGCAGGGTTGCAATCCTGGTTCTGACTTTACCAGTCATAACCAGCTGTGTGAACTGCTCTGACCTCTCACCCTCCTGAGCTGTCAAAATGGCAATGCTCGAGCTAGACATGGTCTCAAAATATTATAATCGCATTATGCTCCTGAGACTAGAGTCTCATTTAAGAAATCCAGGAGCTCTGGATCCTAGCTCCAGACACAAACCACTGAATGTCACTCTCAGGCCCCTTCAGCTCAAAACTGCTGCTTCTAAGCACGTTGACCTTTGTCCTTGCAGTCTCACCAGGGTCCTAAGACTGCAAGTCACCCTTTCCTGAGGGCTTCAGAGTTCAGCCCAAACCAAATGAACACTGATCTCACGTAAGTAAGTTTTCCTGGAGATTCATGGGAGCCCTGTACAGCGGGGAGAACGCTATAAGGATCAAGAGCACCGTCTCTAGACTTAAGATCTGGTTCAATCCCAGCTCCCCCACTGACCAGCAGAATGACCTGGAATATGTTACCCAATCTCTCTCAGCCTCAATTTCCCCTTATATAAAATAGGTGTAGGAATAACATCCATCTTGTGTTCAGTGCCTGGCAAGTCCTTAACACAGTGCCAGGAGCAGGGTAGGTGTGGTGGGAATGGTAGTTCTTAATGAGTGAGGGAAGATAAAGCGAACAGGATTACAGGGTCGGAGGAGGGATGTGAGGTCCAGCAAAGCAAAGGTGACTTTGGGAGCATTCTCTCAGGAACCCTGGTTACTGTTTCTTCCTCGGGTGGGTTGGGGGCCTAGGGGAAGGTGGGCTGCTTGTGAAGGGGTGATGGAGCTCTAGCTTCCTCAGGCTGCCTGCCTCTCTGATTGCAGTGTATTTCTCTCTTGTGTCCATCCTGGGACACAGCACCTCTTGCATCCATTCCCTGGAACCTGGTTTGTTGCAACAGTGAAGCAAAATCAATACCACCCTTGTTACCAACTCCCACCTGTGTAAGACAGCCTCAGACCCCTCCCAAACCCCAAACCGAAGCCTGGCTGCTCCTTCAGGAAGATTACCCCACAGTTACCAAAAGAGACCATTTCCCAATAGTGTTATAACCTTCAGGTCCTGGGCTGGTGATGGAAAGTGTGCAAAGGCATTATGATGGAATCACCGGTTCTAAACTCTGGAATCCCCCAAATCCAAATTAGCTGCTGCCTGTTGCAGTGCCCTCACCCCACCGGGCCATCTACTCTTAACAATTTCGCCCTGCATCTAACTCAGCCTGTTGGGAGAGACTGAAAAGTCAAGATCCTTTCACGTTGTTTTCATTTTCCCAAGCAGCTCAGATCTAACATGAAAAGTGCAATAAACGGGGAGTATCAGTGCTCACTGAAAATATCACTTCACAAGTGAAAATCTATCCAAACAACCAGTTGTAGAGGTTCACCCTCCTCAAAAATGCAGCCGTCACCAAAAATACATTGGCGATCTCTCTGCTCCTTCCCTCTGCCTCTCTCCTTTCCTCCTTCGGCCAGCTCACCCTGTCTTGCAATTTAGCTTTAATTGCCCTGTCAGCTCTAAAGGCGGCTAATTGACGCCTTTTATTCCGCGTTCAAACTCCTCGGGAAGAAAGGAGCTCGCGTCCCCCCCCCAGCCCCCCAAGCCCGGAGCGGCGCGGGGCGGCCGATTTAGCACGCCTGTCTCCCCGAGAGCCAAGCTGGGTGCTGCGCGCGGGGGGCGGGCGGAGGGAGCCGCGGAGGCGGGGAGGGGGCTGGGCGGGGGTTGGCGCGTCTATTTTTAGTGAGGGTTTTATAGAGTGGATCCCTGTGGCTTGGCTCCACACTGAAATATTGTCCTCGTCTCAATGACATAAACACAGGGCAACTTGGAGACCTTGGCGCCAGCGCTGGCCGGAGCCTGTGAATGGGCAGAACGGTGGGATGGGACTGAGCGAGAACTCCGCTGTAATTACAAATAAATCCGCCCCCCGCCCCCAGCCCTGGCTCTCCCAGCTCCCTTAATACCGCAAAAAGCCTCGGCTTTTGTGTAAATAAGACGAACCCAAGTTACTGAAAGGCCTACCAAGAGGCAGCTAATGGCATAATGACTTGGGTAAGCTTCGGTTAAAAAGGAGGCATTCGAGAATTAATTAAACGGCCATCGCCATCAGAGCGGGCCAGGCAAAGGCACGGGTGGAAGGCCCCGCTGGCTCCTGGAGTATATCCAGGTCGCTGTCCTCGCAGATCGTCGAGCATTCAGACCTGGCCCGGCTCCTCGACACATCGCATCTGATAAATTGGAACCAATTAGCACAAGGTCTCTCAATGCGATTCTCTGGAATGTCCCAGACCGGGCTGGATGGAGCTGTTGCTCCGGACTGCCCCAGACATGGAGCCACACTTTCCAAAGCCTATTTAAATATAGCCTTGCTTCCCTCCAAATGTAATCCCAACCCTCATTTTTATCCTTGGAAACGTGGGGGGGGGGGGGGGTGGTACATAGCCCCCATCCCCCACTCCCGCAACCCCGTAAATAAATAAACGATTACACCGAATTCCATTTGAAGTTGTCAGTCCCGGAATGGAACTTTCATCCCATTATGAATTTCATGGGTGAGACGTTAGGCCTTTGAATGTGGCTGACGCCTCCATTGAAAGGCCCTAATTGCAGTTGTAGGAACTGCCTGCAGACACCACACTGCACACACCATCGCATTCCTCCGAAGAAAGAACATCCTATGAGAGCCGCCCAAGGCCTCCCCTCAAGGCAGCAGGACTGTCAAGGTTTCACTTAAACTTTAAACCAAAGTTGCCCTATCGAAGGGCCAGGTGCTAATTTGGGATTTTGAGGTCGGGCAGCTTTGCCGTGGCTGACAGGGCTCTTACTATGCCCAGGGGGCTGGCTGCAGTGGGCCTCCAGAGCCTTTCAATCCATACAGACTCCTGAAGGATGGCTTTTATTTTCGGATGAACTTCCTCTGAGCCTGAGTGCCCGGAGCTGCCCGCCTACCTGAGACAGGAAGGTCCCTCGGGGGTGCCCGGGGGAGGGGAGTCTCCCCTCCATCCAGCATCCAGTGACCCCTGATGGGACCGAGCCAGAGAAGCGGGGCGCGGGACAGGGAGCTGTGTGTGAAGAAGTGCCACACCCTCCTTGCTGGAAGTCACAGACGTGTGTACATGTGCAATCAGATGCTCATCATGTGGAATTCATCGTCTTAGCCATTTGTAAGTGGCATTAGGTACATCGCCACTGTGTTCCACCTTCACCATCATCTGTCTCCAGAACTCTTTTCCTCTCCCCAAACTGAAACTCTGTAGCCACTAAACCTTGACTCCCTCTTTCTCCTCCCTCTCTGCCTTGACAACCACCATTCTACTTGGCCTCTATGACCTTGATTACTCTAGGTACCACTGTAAGGTGTAAGTGGAATTAGGCAGTATTTGTCCTTCTGTGATAGAACTTGTTTCATGCAGCATAGTGTCCTCAAGGTTTATCCACGCTAGAGCATATGTCAGAATTTTCTTCCTTTTAAAGGCTGAGTAATATTTCATTGTATGTATCCACCACACTTTGCTTATCCATTCTTCTGTTGATGACCAACACTTGGATTATCCCTGCTGCTGCTGCTGCTAAGTCACTTCAGTCGTGTCCGACTCTATCCCTACCTTTGTAGAGATAGATCCCTTGTCGGTAATGCTGCTGCGAACATAGCTGTATGTGAGTGGCAGGCCCTGCTTTCGGTTCTTCGGGATAATGGCTGAATCTTATGGTGATTCTATTTTTAATTTTTTAAGGAACTTCCATACTGCTTTCTATAGCACTTCCATCATTTTACAGTCCCACGAGCAGTACACAAGGGTTCCAGTTTCTCCATATCCATGTCAACACTTCTTTTCATTATGTGTATATGCATTTAATGGCCATCCTAATGAGTACAAAGTGATATCTCACTGTGGTTTGGGACACCAAAGATTTGTTTCTGTTTTATGTTTGCTTTGGTAGCTCTCATCCTTTTTCTAAAAAATAAAAATACATGTAAATACCCACCAAGCAGATTACCCTTTTCTTCCCTCTCCCCAAAGATAACCACTGTCTCCAAGTTGGTATGTATAAATTCCTATTATAAGCTTTACCACATATGTTTGCATCCATTAATAATTTATACTACTATTTTGTAAGTCACCTTGAATTCCATTTTTGTGTCTCTCCTCACCACCACTTTCCATATTTATTAGTTGTGTAAGGAACACAAGAAGCAGAATCCGAGACGAAGCAAAAAGGGGTAATCAAGAACAGACCACAAGTTTGGGATTGGGCAGAGTTAAACCACAGCTCTGCCACTTTCTATCTGGGTGACCTTGGTCAAGTCTCTTGACTTCCCTGACTTTTAGTATCCTTGCTTATACACTGAGATGTTTTGAGGGCTACATGACATGACAAATATAATGCAATGTACCAGGCACACAGCAAGAACTCTTCCGGTAAGAAAGCAGAAGAGAAAGAGGTTGCCATCAATATTCTTGCCAAGCTGGGCCTCTGCCCTGCTGGCACGCACACAGAGCACCCACTGACTCTTCTTGCCCACATCTTCATGCTGCCATGAGGCAGGACAGACCATCTGCAGAAGCCCCCAAGACTCGCCCTTTAAGAAACTGGCGATTGAAGTTATGAGAATGAGGGTCCCCCGTCTCCCCCTCCTCACCCCATCCAGACAGAGGCGGCAACTGGAGGAAAGTGAGGAAGGAGGAGAAGGACGCCTGAACTGTTCTGCCAAGTCACCCTACTCGGGGGAGGACATTCAGCTCAGTCCCTGAGCCTGGCTGCAGAAACTGTAATCCAATACCTTAATCCATTTCTTCTTCAAAGCGTTGCCCTGCGTGCCAGGTGGACAGAACCCGAGTGATGCTGAGCTGCCCCTGAGAAACTTGTGCAGCGGGCTGTGTCATTCAGGCTGGGAAAGAATACCCGGCAGGCTGCCTCTGACCAGGTTATCTGGACAGCTGGGGCTATGGAGTGACAGCTTCGAGGACCTAAAAGATGTTTCGGGAATTGCACCTCTTTGGTGTTGACAGTGAACCTAGCTATTGATCCAGCCACACCCCAGTGAGTGTTGACGGAGCCAGATGTTGTGCAAAGCTCTTTGGCTACGCAAAGGAGAATCAGATACAAGGGGAGCCTACTCTTCAGAGAGATTAGTGCTCTTCTGCCCTTTTGGAAACTCTTCTGAATCCACCTCTCCAAGAAGACAGCAGGGACTGGGAGCAGTAGGGGCAGAAAGGAGAGAAAAGAGTTCCCAGAAGCACTAGGTGCTAGGGTCTCAAGGGTGGCGGGTGGAAGACTGCACCATCTTCCCTTCCAAGGGCATGGGCTGAGTTCAGCCTGACATGTCACAGCAGCTGTGCCTCCCCAGAAAGAGCTGGGATCACTCAGCTACTCCCGACCCCCAGCCCAAGCTGCAGCTTCCTGGGACAAAGCCAATCTCGCCCCACCCTCTGCCTGGCCCAGGCTCGCTTGTGCTGCCAAAGACAGCAGACCTCAAGATACTGAGCTGCTAATTTGTGAGGATTCAGGCTGCTGAAGGTGTTGGTACAACAACCAGGCTGTCTCCAGTTCAGCACAGGCAAGTTTTTGCTGTGTACCAGTTAAATAATAAGGCATCTATTTTGGACAGGTTGGTCTTTTTATTTTCTAGATACCTACGAGGGACCTAGTCTATAAGAAAAGATCCAGCAGGGAATTCCCTAGCTGTCCAGTGGTTAGGGCTCAGCGCTTTCACTGCCAGGCCTGGGTTCAGTCCCTGGGTGGGGAGCTAAGAGCCTGCAAGCCAAGCAGCATGACCAAATAAATAAAGAAGATCAAACATAAGCCACTGCAGTCTGGATTTGCTGCATTCATTCAGAGATGGGCACAGTTTTCCCCACCACAGTCTCCTTCTATGCAATACCAGGATCCATCTGAATCGATTTTTGTCCCCAGAAGCAATTCACAAGTTCAGGAAGTCATTCATTCACCGTAGTTATCTACGTAGGTACACCAAACACAATGCTGCTGCTGCTGCTAAGTCGCTTCAGTCGTGTCTGACTCTGTGCAACCGCAGAGACGGCAGCCCACCAGGCTCCCCTGTCCCTGGGATTCTCCAGGCAAGAACACTGGAGTGGGTTGCCATTTCCTTCTCCAATGCATGAAAGTGAAAAGTGAGAGTGAAGTCGCTCAGTCGTGTCCGACTCCTAGGTACCAGAATTAGAGAGATGAACTCCCATAAAGAGCTTGAGACCAGTAGTCAAGACAGACAAATGCCTAGAATGCCTAGAACGGATTACCATCTGGTAATCTGCAACCTAAAGGAAGAGATCCTTGATGGCACAGGAGATTCAGAATCGAGAATGGAGGAGGCCATGCTTCAGCAGAATCTAGAAGGCTGCAAATGATCTTGCAAAAGAGAGAGAGTAGACAGAAACTATAATGATGAGACAGAGCAGGCGATGTGTAGAGACGTCTGAGGAATTCCCTCAATAGAAGGTGGACAGCAGAGAGTGGGAGAGAAACAAGAAGGGAGCAGGTAGAGCACAGGTTAGATCGGAAAAGGCCTCTGATGTCGTAAAGTTATCTGGAGGATAACCAAGAGAACCCTTAAAAGCTTTTGAACAACTGTAACTAATTCCATTTCTATATAGTTTATTTCAGCCTGCTTCTCCTTCAAGAATGCCAAGACTTTGGGAGAAATGAGAAGGGCACTTCAGTGCAGTTCAGTAGGAAGCTTCTTGCCTTGGGCGGGCCAGTCCTTTTGGCAAGCCCTCCTTCTCCGCGGGAACTTGGCGAGAGATGAGGGTCTCAACAAGGACCCCCAGGGCTGTGGATGATGAAGAGGTGCCATTAGGGATAAGTCAGAGACCTCACCCATCCCCCACCCCATACCCCGTCACGGCCCTGTGGTCCCTAAAAGAGGACAAGTACCTCAAAGCTCGCCTGGCTGTCAAAATATTTAGAAAAAGCATATTGAAATCACACACAGAACAACAGGACTACCTCAGAAGTAAACGTTCATGCTGTTGAAGCAGCCTAAGCCATAAACATTTAGTCTTGAATGTAGCTGCCTCTCCTCCTGGGCTGGGGGCTTGAAAGAACAGCAGAGTTCTATAAAATGGGATCTGCCGGGATTTTCTTACCCCTGTGGCAGGATAATTACGATGCTTCTTATTACATTTAAAGGCTCATCTGTGGTGACTCCAATCCTCCAGGAGGTGAGGGAGGCAGCTTTGCATTTTTCTCAATGTATTTTGCTGAACTGCTGCTGTAAGTCACTTTTGAAACACAGCGAAGTGAAAATGAGGTTGGAGCCACAACCCTGCCTCATTACCAGCCCGCCCCCTCCCTGCCACCTCCAGGCACTTCAAGGGCCCTTCTCCCAGCATTTTAGGGATTATCTTTGCAAGTTTAATCAAGCTTTACATTAACTAGTTAACATGGTTAAGCCTTTGTGTAAGGAGAGAAACCCTTGTCTGAAAGTGTAGCGTACCAGATCCTTTTGTAGCGAGGTAGGGAGGAGACCCAGGGGCCCAAGTATTGGACTTAGCTCCAACCTTATCCATCTTTCTACCATGGATGGGGAAATTTTTTAAATATATATACATGTAAATAATTTCTAAAATTAGCTTTTTTCCTAAAAATCCTATAAATAATGAATCATATCTTAGAAAAGTCTTGTGTTGAAACACAAATACACCCACCAACCGTGCTGGTGAAGGACTGGCCACTGTCTTATATACTTTTATTTGTATTGTAATTAATGTTTACTTACAATCTTAACTAACTGTGCTGAAGAAAAGGTTGGAAAATCATTGTGTAGTAAAATGGTGGGAGATGCCTGATGGGCTAGAAGGTAAGGTAGGAACCCGTTTTATAAATTTACAGAGGTTGTTTTTATAACTTTGAAGCTTCTTTTTCATTACTATGGGTATGTTTTGTGAGTTACAATAATGAAATGTCATGTTTTTTTCCCCTTAATTAAGGGCATTTTTTAATGAAGCTGGGTAACAATTCTAAGGTGAAACCTTAGATATAAGAAAAATAAAAGCAGCTGGGGGTTTCAGAGACATTGTTTGTCTTGAGAGTGATGTGAGAAAGCTTGATCAAAAGCCTCATTTTACTACAGTCATGCTCCATTATGGAGGGTGGGACTGTGGGTAGGCTGGGGGATGGGGAGTTTGAAATGAGCCCTCGCCCCCATCTGACTAGATTGTCAAAAGTCACTGGCCAGAGTAAATCTCCCTGGCCTTCTGGGTTGATACTGATGACCTCTGGAGGAAGCCAGATATGGGTCAGACTAAGGGAACAGTAATGGACCAACAAAGATTCATGCCTTAGGAAGAAGGCCCCATTGAACCCACAGCTCTGAGCTAAGCATCCTCTCCCTACCTCCTTAGATAATCTCAGAATCAAAAATGACCTTGGGAAGCTCCCTCATTTCTATGGGCCTCATTTTTCCCCATCTATAAAATGAGGATTTAATCACTCCTACTCCAAAAGTTCCTGTTAGATGTAGATAAGAAACAATTTATAAGGCACTTGATAAACTTCTGGAGGGCTTCCCTGGGGGCTCAGTGGTAAAGAATCCACCTGCCAAGGCTGGAGATGTGGGTTCAATCCCTGGGTCAGGAAGATGCCCTGGAGAAGGAAATGGCAACCTACTCCAGTATTCTCTGGCTGCCTGGCATGTGAACTCTTAACTTCCCCAACTAGGGTTCAAACTCTGCCCCCTGCACTGGAAGTCTTAACCATTTGGCCACAGAGGAAGTCCCCGAAGGAAATGGCAATGCACTCTAGTATTCTTGCCAAGAAAACCCATGGACAGAGGAGCCTGGCAGGCTGCAGTCCATGGGGTCGCAAGAGATTTAGCGACTAACCAACAACAAAAACTTCTGGCACATGTTAAATTCATAGTCCTGTTTCTAAGACCCGCAGCTGGGAGAGAAACCCTCTCATACTCTCTTGGGTACTCTGTCCCCCAAACCCTCAACCGAGGTGACATCCTTCCAGTCACCAGCCCCCACCCCAAACTCATTCCAGACTGCAGGGTTTAGATCAAGCCTGAGATTGGGCTTTGGTGCATTTTAGTCTAGTTCTGTTTTTCAGCCCAGTGGTGGGTGGTTTTGATGAGGGTATCACTTTATTTTGAAAACAATCTGATTTCTCTGTAGATGCCGGAGATGGAAGATTAAAGTGTCATGAAACAGTACCTATCGCATACTTACATGCATGTGTACAAACACTCCCATCTGCACACAAAAAGCTCCTCAAACCAGCTGCTCCCTAACCTCACCACCACACAGGAGCGCTGAATCATTTAACTAGCCCTGGAACAAAGATCCTCCTAGAATAGGAGTCAGCCCTGACCTGCAGCCCAGTGCTGACTTCAAAACTGTTTTCAACATGAAGAACCTTAAATGCCATTTCCAGCTTTACTTGTGCCTGATAGTCTCTTTGGGGCAAGTCGTTGCCTCTCAATGCACTGATTTTAATCTTTCGCTGACTTTTCCTTAAATGCAAAAATGTTTTATGATTGCGCTCTCTTTTTAAGCAGATTTACATACAACTGACATAAAGTGAAAAGCTCTCTCCCCTTCTCACCTCACCCACTTACCCCACTCTTCAGAGGTAATCATTACAATTAATGAGTGATATTTTAGAGATTTTCCCCTTCACATAATCCCTTCATAGAGAATAAAAACAAGGATTCTAGGGCTGAACCAGTCTAGACTTCGATCAGAATAAAGTTTTGTTTTTGTTTTCAATAGAATCTGTCTTAAAATATTGAGGGCCTATGATCACCATAGGGCTTCCCCGGTGGCTCAGCGGTAAAGAATCTACCTGCAATGCAGGAGCTACAGGAGACCTGGGTTCAATCCCTAGGTCAGGAAGATCCCCTGGAGAAGGGCATGGCAACCCACTCCAGTATTCTTGCCTGGAGAATCCCATGGACAGAGGAGTCTAGTGGGCTACAGTCCATGGGGTTGCAAAGAGTCGGACACGACTGAAAAGACTTAGCAAAAAATGAACGCCATATTCTTTCAAGTATTTCTAAACTCAAGTGTAAGTTCAAATTGGATTTTTAAACTGCTTGAGACCCTTGATGGCCCACAATAAGCCCCCAGTCTTCCAGCCATTAGTCCTTAAACCCCAGCACTTGCCCTGGTCAGCTTGTTACAGAATTTGGACCGTGTTCCCTCCTCACACTGCCCCAAGTGTCATCCAGCCCATGCCCCCTCCTCACTCCTCAGCCTGAGGAGTGGCCCTTTGGTCACTGGACATTAGATTTCCTAAAAAGTTGTTTTGGATCCTCCACCCACACTGCAACATTTCTGTGCTTCATCATGGCAATTGACATCCTGACTTGTAATCTCGCATTTATTTTTCTTTATTTTCCCAATAGTCTTTGAGAGTATCCCCAATCAGGGTACCTGCCTGGTGACTATATGGAGAAATAAGACCTGGATGATAGCAGGTAGTCATAGCAAATCATTCCAAGTCTGCATGGATGCTTGGATGGTGAGGAGACAGAGGTAGGGGCTAGGAAAAAATTCAGAGATGTGAGACTTGTGCGTTTAGGCAGAAACAGTGGCTGGAACCTGTGAATCACCCTACTCACGTAGCGGTGGTTTTCACTGTATTTTTCACTCCATTGAGTTCCTGTCTCCTTGTTATCTTGAGTCTTTGAGGGGATAAGGGAGGCTAGACCATATTATCTCAATAAACATCTATCGAGGCAGCAGGATGAGAGGATGTGGGGGAGATGTGAGCTTAAATTGAGATGGGTGCTTGTGTGTCTGATGGGGAAGGGCTGTGTGTAAATTCCTCATGGTAGGTGGCTAAGAGGGACTGTCTCCAGGAACCCTTACAGCCTGGGGAGCAAAGGAGGGCCGGCGGGGGTGGGGGATGGGGGGTGATGGGGAGCATGCCTGGTGTGTGTGTGTGTGTGTGTGTGTGCGCACAGGTGTGCACCCTGGTCTTTCTGTGTGCACTGTTCCTGTGTGTGTTGTGATGGGGGAGGTGCGCGCCTCAGCAGATGTATCAGTGTCTCTAAAGTGTGCACTCCTGTGGATTCTTAAGGGAGAATAATGGCAAGAGGGAAGCAAGTTCTGGAACCACTGGGGTTTTAGTTTCTGTTATCGGTGACAGTTGCCTTTTCACAGAACAGCACCTCCCTCCTTCACTTTGGAGAATCCTTTCCTGTGCTGCCCCTGCTGTAGGGGTGGCATTCCATTCATTTCCCTTTTGAAATTTTGGGTCGCCTATGGTAGAAGTCCACAACTCAGAACCAAGTGGTGTTTGATTTTTAAAGGTATGTGTGTGTGTGTGTGTATTTAGAGAGGGAATGTGTGTGTGCGTGCATGTGTGAGTGTGTGAGCACGCACATGCACGTTCGCACACAACACAGTGAACCGAGAGAAACGATAAAACAAGATTTCCTTTCCAGAGTCCAGAGAGGCCCAGACCCCAGCCCCGGAGAGGCGCGAGAAGCCCTGCAGAGCCGAAGGCCGAGGCAGACCCAGCGCGAGCCGGGCCGAGGACGCGGCGTCTCCCCCGCCCGCCCCAGGCCCCCCACGCCAGTGCAGGCTAAACACGAGGAAGCTGCTGTCTCCAGGGCTGGGAGAGAGGCGCCCTCGTTAAAACTCAGATAAACAGTTTATCAGGAGATGAATGAACCACCGGGCTCCAGAGGCGCTCCCCTTCCCCAGCGGAGCCGGGCGGGGCGGGGGCACGGGAGCCAGGCTGGGAAGGGAGGCTCGGTCAGGGCCCAGCGACCTCTCGCTGCCTCCCTCGGCCTTTGCTTTAGCTTTGCCTCTCTCTCTGCAAACGCACTGCCCATCTATTTATCCGTTCTCCGCCCCCGCCCCCCGCAGCCCACAATCTGGAGTCCCCTTCCCCTCCTCGTCTCCTCTTTCTCGCCTCCCACCCCTCCCCCCTTCCTATGCTGCTGAGAACTCCTCTGCTGTCGCCAGCATCTCATCACCGAAATAATCACGCTCAAAATATTAGACTGCATGGCCAAGCTGCACTGGCCCCCACCCTGGTTGCGGGCCCTGAACTGGCCAGGGTTCCCCCGGCCTCCTGTAGTCTACCTGGTGCCCACCAAGCTCCTACCCTACAAGCCTTGTGGCTGACTTGTCTTCATTTTGCTCAGTTGGGTCAAGCCCAAAGATGCCATCTGGGGTCTCACTAAGAGTAAGCCCATAAAATTCAACATGTAGGGGACCCAAAAGACAATCAGAATCAGAGTGACAATTTTTGTGTGCCTGGGACGATGCGGGGCCTAAAAGAGGGTTGTTGACACGCCTTCTCTGCGGTGCCTCCTGTCCCTTGACCCCTCTGTGTCACGGGGCCTCGGAGAGGTGCAGTGCCTCACCCAGGGTCACAGAGCTGGCAGGTGGGTGGTTTTCCAAAGTCAAGCCCCACATCCTCTGCATGTCACCCACAGCTTCATCGGGGCTACGCTTCCAGGGCCAAAAAATTAAATAAAAGAAGATTATTGAATATTTTTTTGTGAATCAGCTGAAAATAAGAAAAGATGCATAAGTTAAGTGTCCTCGGGGTCCTGCTGCCTTGACCTGGAGTTGCCAAAGCCATTGTTCAGAAGGCTGCCTCAGTCTCCCTTGACCAGAGCACTTGGCAGGGATAGAATCTTGGGACGCAGATCTCCAAGAATGGACCTGCAGTCGCGCTGTTGACGAGACTCTTCCCACATAGGCTGCCAAGGCCCAGGGCCCTGGCCAATCCCACTAATGTTCACCTGCTCCCCTTCCCACCCCAGGATGTGATCAGCAAACTGATAACCATCCCTCCTTCGGCTAATCTCCCCACCACTCACAGCTTCTTTTTAAATAAACATATCCACTTTGTCCCCCTTGTCAAGCTCCTTCTTAAATAGAGCAGCAGAAGCATGGAAATGGGTCAGCTGTTGAGTCCCCCCAAGAAATCCTAGCTCCCTGCCCCCTAAGCTCCTGAAGGCCAGGAGCCATGGAGAACAGCTCAGCTGCACATGCTGAGTGGACAGAAGACAGGCCCAACAGTGCTGGGGGTGATTCCAACAGAAGCACAGGCCCTTCAAGGCCCTCTGGCTCAAATCAGAGATGGTCAGTCGAGGGCGGTGGGGTTCCTAGAAGAACTAACATATGTTGGAAGTCTATTGCCCACTGTTTACTCTGCCATGGGTACTGAGCTAAGCACAGCCTCCTTTATTGCTATAAAGGATACAGAACACAGTTCTGAGAGGTGTGTGTGATCCCCGTCCTACAGAGGAGGAAATGGAAGTTTGGAGTTAAGATGCCCATGTTGAGAAGATAGCCCAGCTGGTGAGTGGCAGGACCAGAATTCTAACTGAGGTCCACCTGGTGCGAAGGTTGTCTTTATGCTGAGTTTCTCTGTTTATGACAGTTACTGTCCCATTCCCACACCCCAGCTCTTTTGGCTGTCCCTGATATGCTGTGCTTCCCTTTTTTATACAAACTCAAATCTCCTCCTCAATCTACTCAGATAAATATATCCTTTTTCTTCATCAAGCCCAGCTAAAGTTCAGCTCACTATTAAGGTATTAGTAGTACTTAGCATCTGATAAACAGCATGCCCAGATTTACCCAGTACCTAAGTATATGGGCTACGCTAGTGTGGCAGGGAGTGGGGACGTGATTGCAGGCGCCCCAAGTGGGGCATTTCAGAACTCCACACTGAAGAAGAGGAAGTGTGGTTTGAACAGACCATAGCTTATAATCATTTCGACTTTTTGGGTCATCATGAAAGTGAAAGTGAAGTTGCTCAGTCGTGTCCGACTCTTTGGGAACCCATGGACTGTAGTCTGCCAGGCTCCTCTGTCCATGGAATTCTCCAGGCAAGAATACTGGAGTGGGTTGCCATTTCCTTCTCCAGGGGATCTTCCTGACCTGGGATCGAACCCAGGTCTCCTGCATTGCAGGCAGATTCTTTACCATCTGAGCCACCAGGGAATCATCATAATGTACTATAAAATTTCAAACATTCAGAAGATAGCATTAAATTGCAATATTTACCAAAAGTGGGCATGAGTGTTTTAAAAGATTGCAAAACACTAGTCTTATGCTCTTAGGGGAATTTAGAGATTTTTTTTCCCACACTCTGCTAAAGTTTTCTTCATACACTTATCATATCCCCCTTCCCTGGACTGCAATCTCAGATGGTAGCAATTGATTGTGAGTTCCTTCTCTCCTTTGTGTTTCCTCTCCAGAGTCTTCACCCGGTGGACATTCTATAAACAGGTCACCCAATCTATTGTCTGACATGGATTGTTTTCATTCTACCCCATCTAAATAAAGGACTGAAGGATCTGGGCTGCTTTTCAAACAAAAACAGGTGATTTGAAGGAAAGGAGAGGAGATCAATGGAAGAGAAGACAGCACAAGAGAACGTCACTAAAAGGAACCCGCCATCTCGGGAAAGCTGGGCTAGAATTTAACCTTTTGAACTCTTTACTGAAAAATTATTCTCTTAGTTAATTCGCAGCAGTGGCAGAACTGTTCTGGAACATTTAATCTTCCTAAGAAAACAAACCAGTGCCAAGCCCCCTAAAGCACATCAAAAAGAAAGGAGTGCGGTTTAAGAGTCCTAGTGTGTGCGAGGTTCTAGTCCCACCTTATTTCAGAATCAATCCAATTCACGCAACCGATTGGTTGTTTTTATCTCCTGTATTCATCAAAGCAAGATTTCCTTGTAGGCAGTACCTTGATTGTCTAATTCTAGAAACTGTCTAGACCTGAAAGTTTAAGGAACTGTTTTCAGCTGAAACTAGCCATCCCTCCCAATTGCTGGGGTTTTCCAGAAATACTGTGCCTCGGAACAACGGTGTTTCCTTAGATGATAAACTTCTGTGTGTGTTTCCTGGGGGTGGGGGTGGGGTGGGGTGGGGTGGGGTGGGAGGGAAGCCGCACAGGTTGAAAGGAAAAAAACAGGTCTTTGGGGAAAGAAACTGGAGTGATTCAGGCTGTCAAAACGAGACTTCTAACTCCACTCCGTGGAACGCTGTGAATAGTTGAGTCTTCCACGCCGAGTCTCTGTTCTCCAGCTTTTTCCATACTCCAATCACAGCCCCTCCATGGAACCTGAGTTTGAGTGTTCAAGCTTGGATTCAGCCCCTCATTCAAGGAATAAAATGACCAGAAGTGTCATTTCAATATCCACCTCCCATAAGAGACAGACTGCTCCTGGAAGAGAAAGCATCATGGAGGTTTATTCAGAACCACGGAAAGGCAGATCGTAAGAGTCCTGTGGTTATGTCGCTAACGCAGAAAGTAAGGTGTGCGGTGGTCCAACAGTGGCTCATCCGAGGTTAACACAGTCCCATCAGGGCGGACCCCTGCCAGGACTCAGGTGCCCTGCCGCCAGTTCCTCTGCGAAAGAACGGAACAGACTCACTCGTCGGCGCGCACGCACACACACGCACATCAGCACGTCCACGTCCACACAACGACGCGGACACTGAAACAAACCGAGTCGGGCCAAGTGGACAGCAAACAAATCCACCTCTCCGGGCCCCCCCTCCAGCTCCGGATGCAGGGCTCGCCGAGGGCCGGCAGAGGGCGCGCCGCCCCCAGGGAGCCGAGACGCGGCCGCGCACAGCCGGGAGGGCGAGGGGAGCCCCTGAAGCCGGACGCGCCCCTCCAGCTCGGCCACTCAGGGTGCAGGGCCTGGCCGAGGGGACGGGGAGGGTGAGGAGCGGACCCCCTTGAGGGCCCGGGGAACACACGGGCCGGAGGCTTCCTAGGAATTGCATCACGCTGCGCAACGCTGCGGTTCCTGGAGTCCTCCGGCGCAAAGTGTGTGTGTGTGTGTGTGTGTGTGTGTGTGTGTGTCTGTGTGTCTGTGTGTGTCTGTGTGTGTCTGTGTCTGTGTGTGTGTGTATCTGTGTGTGTGTGTGTGTGTCTGTGCGCGCGCGTTGGGGGGAGGGGGAGGGGACTTAGACCGAGCCCAGGAGAGAAGAAGGCGAGACGCGCCCGGGGAAAAAGCTCCCTGCACATGGAGACATTCCTTGCACCGAACTACACCGAGAAGCGAGCCCCCAGCACCGCCCCGCAGCTCCCCTCCCGGGGCAGAGTACCCAGCTAGTGAGGATCTTCCCACCCCCGCCTCGACCACCCCCCAAAACCGGCCCTGCACCCTCCAGCCCGGTTCCAGCGCAGCCGCGAGCCTTCCCCGGGACTGGCCCTGGCGGGGCGCCTAGAGCCCCAGTTGCATTGCTCCAGGAGAAAGGAGGGGGGCGGTGCATTTTGCCGGAGGAGGAGAAGGGGGGTGGGTGGTGGGGGAGAGAGAAAATTGCGCGGAGACCTGCCAAGCGCCACCGCCGCCGCCGCCGCCGCCTGTGAGCTCCGGCGGGCAGCCGGGCTGTCGGCTTCCCGGGGCATCTGGGTCCGGCGGGGCACAGCCCGGGCGCTTTCGAAGCCGCCGCCGCCGCCTCCGCGGCGAGTGCAGGCGGCTTCCCCCGGAGCCTGTGCGGCTCCGGCTCTTCGGGGGTGGAGAAGTGGGGGGTGGGGTTGTTGTTTGGGGGGAAGAAGGGGGAGGGGGCAACGCCGAGAGAGTCAGTGGTTTCCATGGTGATGGAGCTGAAAGTGCAGGAAATTTAAAGGCTTGGACCCTGCGAGACAGACAAACCGGTGCCAACGTGCGCGGACGCCGCCGCCGCCGCCGCCGCCGCCGCCGCTGGAGTCCGCCGGGCAGAGCCGGCCGCCGAGCCCCGAGCAGGCGGAGGGAAGTGCCCCGAGGACCGGCCCGAGCCGCGGCGCTGCCCCGAGCGGCCGGACGACGAGCCGCGGGAGAAGGAGGCGGGGAGAGCGGCCAGTCCACGCGCCCCGCGCCGCCGCCGGCCCGGGAAAGCAGCGAGCAGCCGGCGCCCCCCGCGCCCGCGGTCGCCCTGGAGTGGTTTCGGATGCCCCGCCGCGGCCGCCTGCCCGCGTAGAGCCGGGAGGAGAGTGGCGGCCCGCTTGCGCGCCTCCTTTCCGCCGGGGTGGGAGCCGGCGCCGCGCGAAGGGCTCTGCGGGCGACTCATGCTGCCGGCCCTGCGCCTGCCCAGCCTCGGGTGAGCCGCCTCCGGAGAGACGGGGGAGCGCGGCGGCGCCGCGGGCTCGGCGTGCTCTCCTCCGGGGACGCGGGACGAAGCAGCAGCCCCGGGCGCGCGCCGGAGGCATGGAGCGCTGCCCCAGCCTGGGGGTCACCCTCTACGCCCTGGTGGTGGTCCTGGGGCTGCGGGTGGCACCGGCCTGCGGCCAGCACTATCTCCACATCCGCCCGGCTCCCAGCGACAACCTGCCCCTGGTGGACCTCATCGAACACCCGGACCCTATCTTTGACCCCAAGGAGAAGGATCTGAACGAGACGCTGCTGCGCTCGCTGCTCGGGGGCCACTACGACCCGGGTTTCATGGCCACCTCGCCCCCCGAGGACCGGCCGGGCGGGGGCGGAGTGGCGGCCGGGGGCGCCGAGGACCTAGCCGAGCTGGACCAGCTGCTGCGGCAGCGGCCGTCGGGGGCCATGCCGAGCGAGATCAAAGCGCTGGAGTTCTCCGAGGGCTTGGCCCCAGGCAAGAAGCAGCGCCTGAGCAAGAAGCTGCGGAGGAAGTTACAGATGTGGCTGTGGTCGCAGACCTTCTGCCCGGTGCTGTACGCGTGGAACGACCTGGGCAGCCGCTTCTGGCCGCGCTACGTGAAGGTGGGCAGCTGCTTCAGCAAGCGCTCGTGCTCGGTGCCCGAGGGCATGGTGTGCAAGCCGTCCAAGTCCGTGCACCTCACGGTGCTGCGGTGGCGCTGTCAGCGGCGCGGGGGCCAGCGCTGCGGCTGGATTCCCATCCAGTACCCCATCATTTCCGAGTGCAAGTGCTCATGCTAGAACTCAGGGCCCCCCGCCCGCACCCGGACACTTGATCGACCCCCACCGACGCCCCCCGCACGGTCTCCAACCAGTTCCACCACCCTCTCGCGAGGGGATTCAATGAACTTTTATTTTATTTTTTTTTTTTTTTTGCTACAGAGACCTAGCTTTCTGGTTCATGTAATGCACTGTTTAACTGTGTAGGAATGTATATCTGTGTGTATATACGGTCCCAGTTTTAATTTACTTATTAAAAGGTCAGTATTATACGTTAAAAGTTACCGGCTTCTACTGTATTTTTAAAAAAAATTTTAAGCAAAAGGAAAAAACGAACAGAGAAAAGAGAGACTTATTCTGGTTGTTGCTAATAATGTTAACCTGCTATTTATATTACAGTGCCCTTCGCATGGCGAAGCAGGGGGGGGAAAGTTATTTTTTCTTAAAGTACAAAGAGAGGGGAGAACTTTTGTAGAGGGACTTTTAAAAAGCTATTTTCCATTCTTCGGAAAGTGTTTTGGTTTTCCTTGGACCTCGAAGAAGCTATAGAGTTCAATGTTATTTTACAGTTATTGTAAATATAGAGAACAAATGGAATGACTAATCATTGTAAATTAAGAGTATCTGCTATTTATTCTTTATAATATCCCGTGTAGTAAATGAGAAAGAAGTGCAGAGCAGGATTAAAGAAAACCACTAAAACCGACTGCGCTCCACACTGCGATTCTCTGTGTTGGTGATTGATGGGGGGTTGGGGGTGGGAGGGGCGGGTAGGGGGTGCCGCTGTGCTTACGCTGCCTGTTGGGAGAAGGGGCTCATCCCTTCTTCTGGGGTGATGGAAGTGACCGCTCAGTTTTTCATGGGGGGGGGGGCTATTCTCAAACTCCTCACTTGAGCATCACGTGGCCTCCTCCCAGTCTCCCAGCCTTTTCTCCCTATGTCACCAAAGCTCGGGCCCATCATGACCTCGACACCCAGCCGGCCCCCTGGAGCTGACCCCAGGCTGGGCCGAGGGGCGGGGATGGGGGGGAGGGTGGGCGGCCGCTTTGTCCTGCCTGACAGGCCCTTCACAATGGGGACACGTGTCTTTCACACCTACCCTGGGGGCGGAGTGCCGCTGAAACTTGACCCCCGAGGAATGGGGGGGTGGAGGAGGGAGATCAGAGCGCGCCCACCCAGATCCCGCCACCCCTCCCGCTTCGCACATCCCCCCCCCCCGCCCCCACTCCAGCAACCCGCCCGCGTTAACCCTTTGCACTCCCGGAAGCTATGGGGAGACTATCCCTTGGAATCGACACTCACAGCCTCCAGGGTCCTGCAGGTCTGAGGCCCCGAAATCCAGGCCCTCGGCCAGAATTACTGGGGATAGCTGGGAGATTTGACACTCACCTCCTCCTCCCTCCTCTGAGACCTAAGAAGGGCTCAGAGGAGTCCGAATTTGGGTGAAAAGACGTCACCCCCGGGGATCTGCAGCTGGGCACCGGGTTTTCCCCCCTCTGGACACTTACTCCACGTGGGGGTGGGATAGGGAGGAGAAATCGGAGTCACATCTTTGAGCGTGTGGGTACCATAGGGGGCAACAGGCCTGTGACCTCTTAAAGGGACGTGCAAAACATGTCCCCCCCCTCGAGAAGCCACCGTCCCGAGGCCGGCTAGGGACTCGCGCGCGTCCCTGCGCCTCAGCCCGCGGTGGCGCCCATCCGCGCCGCTCCACGTGGGCCGGCTTCCTGACACCGCTCAGCACTCCTTTTATTTATCTTGGACTCCGCAGTCGCTCTCCTGTGCTCCCTCCCCACCCCCTGGCCACCTCCCCGCGCCTCCCTCCCGGCGTCCCGCCCCCCAGGCCGGAGTCCCGGGGAATCTATGCTAATTATTTCAAACCTGCGCTGGTCCCTGGCGCAGCCGCCGAGCCCCCGGCCCCGCCCGCCCCGTCCCTCCAGCCGGGCGCTTTCTTCCCTCCCGACGCAGCCTCGGTGGCTCCTCGTTTCAATAGCCTGGCTCGGGAGCCGGACCCCCTCCCCGGCGCTGCCTCCGTCAGCCGTGGGACAGACGTTAGGGTATTCATTAACTGAGAGCAGAGGAATAACGGCATTATTCCCCCCAGAGAGGGCACCCTGCCCCCGCGACTATCTGAGGCTTCATTGTAAAAGGATTAAAAGTTAAAGACCTCCATCTTATGATTCTTTCATTTAATCTTCCTGGCGCCTGGGAGACATGCTCGATGGATGATGGCTTTTAAAATATTCCTAATGTCGGCTACCTTAAGACTCCAAGCCCGGCAAACAAACGTAATTTATTTCCAGAAGAAAGGGGATATTGAGATGTTTAAGTTTATGAACCGCCGTCCCCATGTATATTTGTTAAGTTCTGACAAATACCCAAATAATGTTAAAATCAGCCATTCATCACTTATGAATTTATGCAAAACTTTCTGTGCCCCGGGCCAATATTTTTTTAGACAGAATTTCTCTTGCACAGGGCGGGGGAGGTGGGGCGGGGGGGAAGAGGAGGGGGCTTACGGGGCGGGGGGGAGCCGAAAGCAAGAATTTTCATGCCTGGTAAACACGCGAATTATGCGAAGAGAGTTATTCCCAGCTGGGCGGGCAGCCAAAACTCGGAGAGCGCGCCGAGGCCAGCGCCCCCGCCCCCACGTTGGCAATGTCATTGGATTACAATGCGAGGTCTTCCCCTCGCGACGCCCCCTCCTCCCTCCGCCCTCAGGCCCGCCTGCCCCTCCTCCCCACCCCTGCCCACTTGGAAAACCCGCTCGCAGCCGGCGAGCTTCTCGGCTTTCAGAGCGGGAGTCCGCGGGAGCTAGGAGGACCCGGGCTGCAGACGTGACCAGCAATAGACAGACCCCTGGACAGACAGAACCAAAGGGCAGACCCGCAGCGGTTCCGGACCAGCAGAGAAGATCCAGCAGAACCCAGCCAGCCCCACAAGAGAGCGAAGGCGGTGCTGGCTCCTGGAACCTTGTGACTAACGCACAGCCGTTAGGTCTCCATTATTATTAATGTTGATAATACTAATAATAGCATCAACGCGGAAAGGAGTAGAGAGCTCTGGGCAGAGAGGCCAGAAACTGTCCTCTGCGGTCACCTCGTGCCTACCTCCTGTAAGAAGGAAAATTGATTTCGGTGTCTTCTGAGGCTTTGACAGCCCATGTCTATGAATTTATGCAGCTGCTGAGGGACCACGCCCCCCCACCCCCAGAATGGAGATTTATCACTATTACTGATGCAGACACTTCTACTTTTTCAAAATCCTGGAAGAGAATGGCAAGGTTTCCCAGCACCCTAGTCCTCCTGCCCCGATTGCCCGAATTCACTGATCAACCCTCTTCTGTTTTCAACTCTTTCCTTTTTTCCCTTCCTTCCCCCTTCCAGCACCCCCACACTTGACGCACAAGCACACCGAGGCCAAATGTCCACGGAAAGCCAGCCCCCTTAGGGGAGGGCCCTCTGGCCCCTGGAGTCTGGGAATGGGATCTGGTTCCCTGTTGAGATGGAGAAGGCCAGGGGTCCATTATCAGTCTTGCTTCTGAGACTCCTGGGAAAGGGGCTTGAAGTTTGGTGGCAGCTGCAGGGGGAGGCTGGCTGTGCATTAAGAGCTCTTAGCTGTGCTGGACGTGGACAGCAGGCGAAGGGCCCAGCCCATACTGGTATTTTGAAGGGGTGATTCATCCTTTTTCTTTAATGCTCTTGGAATGCCCAAGCTGGAGGGGAGCTTAGATTCCAATGCCCACCCCTCGATTTACAGATGAGAAGACTGAGACCTCAGGGGGGGCTTGCTGAAGATAACACAGATTAATCTAGCTGAGGGTGACTGGGTCTCCATGGTGCCTCTTCACTGTTCTCTTCCCCCTCCCCAATTTTTATTTATTGGTGGGGGAGGGGCGTGAAGAGCGTTCTGTCCAATATTGCCATAATTGTAACTGATCATCAGGAAGGTGATCAACCATCCTGTTGCATCTGTTCAGCGAACAGTTATTAATGGCTTGCCATGTGCCAAGAGCTGAGCTAGGCCCTTTGTACACATTCTCATCTGAAGTCTTTAGTTTCCAAATAAGGAAATTGGAGCTCAGAAAGTTGAAGCGTTTCACCCAAAGTGATACAGTCAGTGGCACGGTGATGGCTCAAAAATCTGAGCTTATGCTAAAGCCTACACTTCCTCTGAATACCCCTCCCTGATCCAAGCACACATACACCTGGCTTGGAAGACGCCGCCTGCCACATTACGTAGTAAAGAACCTACTCCTGCATTGAGTTGAGCTGTCCAGGCTCAACTCAAGCTCTGCAAGGATCCATGCCTGGGACGACACACAGGACATTTTTGTGTACCCTGTTAGGTGCCAGGACCTCTCTCACTCACCCCCTCCCCAAAACAAGGAGCTTACAATGCAGTAGAGGAGGTAAGAAAGAACCAGGTATGCGCTGAAAGAGGAGCTAAACAAATCAGCAGGTGAACCTGGGCCAGAGAGAGGAGGTGGGCTCCCTGCTGGCCTGGGCAACCAGAGGAGGCATCTGACTCACAAGGACAATTGATTGCGGACCTACTGAGGTGAGGCCATGAGAGGAAAGGGCATTTATGTGGAGAAGGCAGCATGCATAAGCAAAGACATATTGCTGGAAAAGTGTCTGCATGTTTGGGAAACAGCTCAAACTTCAGTGTAGGATGGATCCACCCCAAGTGAGAGCAGACAGTAAGGTCTGAAAAGCAGGCTGAAGCCTTCATTAGATGAAGAACCTTGAATGCCAACTAAGGGCACAAATCACTATTGCTCAGGCAATAGGGAGCCATGAGGCACTCTTGAGTAGGGCAGTGACGCCATTAGCACCCTGCAGCAAAAGAATTATTTATTCACTCAGCAGTTTTTGAGCGCTGTTGTGGTTATTGTGTGCATGCTAAGTCACTTCAGTGTGTCCAACTCTGCAACCCTAAGGCCCGCAGCCCTCCAGGCTCCTCTGTACATGGGAGTCCCCAGGAGAGAATATTGGAGTATGTTGCCATTTCCTTCTCTAGGGGATCTTCCCAACCCAGGGACCGAACCTGTGTCTCCAGCATCTCTTGCATTGGCGGGTAGGTTCTTTACCACACGTGCCACCTGGGAAGCCCCTTTTGGTTATTACTGATACGTAATGAGCTACACCAAAACTGACCATCTTCGAACAACCATTTTATTTTGCTCATGATTCTATGGGTCGGGACTTTGGGAAGGCCTCAGCTGGGCAGTTCGTCTCTGACACTCATGGAGTCAGCGGAATGCGGGAGCGTCCACTCCCAAACGGTTTCACCTCTCTGGGGGCTGGGAGCTCCACTGGCCTGCTGACCAACACTCCTACAACTGACTTCTCCATGTGGCTTGGGTTTTCTCACAGCCTGGTGGCTTCAGAATAATTGGACTTTGTACATGGTAGCCCATGGCTCTAAGAGAAGGTGTTCCAAGAGATCTAAATGGAAGCTGCAAGACTTCTTATGAAATTGTCTCAAAAGTCCCAGGACCTTGTTTCTGCCACAGTCTATGGTTAAGCAAGTGTTGTCTAACACCAGCACAGATTCCAAGGGAAGGGAATTAGACATCAGTTCAGTTCAGTTCAGTTGCTCAGTCATGTCCGACTCTTTGCGACCCCATGAATTGTAGCACGCCAGGCCTCCCTGTCCATCACCATCTCCCGGAGTTCACTCAAACTCACGTCCATCGAGTCGGTGATGCCATCCAGCCATCTCATCCTCTGTCGTCCCCTTTTCCCCCTGCCCCCAATCCTTCCCAACATCAGTCTTTTCCAATGAGTCAACTCTTCGCATGAGGTGGCCAAAGTACTGGAGTTTCAGCTTCAGCATCATTCCTTCCAAAGAAATCCCAGGACTGATCTCCTTCAGAATGGACTGGTTGGATCTCCTTGCAGTCCAAGGGACTCTCAAGAGTCTTCTCCAACACCACAGTTCAAAAGCATCAATTCTCCGGCGCTCAGCTTTCTTCACAGTCCAACTCTCACATCCATACATGACCACTGGAAAAACCATAGCCTTGACTAGACGGACCTTTGTTGGCGAAGTAATGTCTCTGCTTTTGAATATGCTATCTAGGTTGGTCATAGCTTTCCTTCCAAGGAGTAAGCATCTTTTAATTTCATGAACATCACTGCTCAGTAGAAACAATAACAAAGAATCGGGGGCTGTCTTTAATCTACCATAATCACTTTCTATTGGCTAAACTCTGTGTTGTATGCCCCAGACACAAAGATGAAAAGAGACTGTCATTTTCAAATTAAGTTTGGTGCCTGTGTCCAGGATGGATTGGAAGTGGGATAACAGCTTGGAAAATTCGTTAAGGAGGAACTTGCCAAGGTCCAGAAAAACATCAGTTAAGAGTTGATACCTGAGGAACAGCAATGCCAGTGAATGAAAAGATAATTTGCCAGAGGCCTGGAGAGGATTTGGTGGCTGATTCAAAGTGAGGACTGAGAGGAAGGTCAGAAAGACCTGATGTGTCTGGCCTGCAAGGGACCACGCACAGACAAGGAATCTAAGATGGAAGCACTTCCTCCCACCTCACCCTCCTCCTACACACCCGTGCACACACATACACACACACACACACAGGGAGATTCCAGGCTTGTCCAGAAGAGGGAGGAAACTGAGAAGCCTGGAGAATCTTTCAGTCTATCATCGAGATGAGTGAGTGAATGAATGAATGAACAGTAAGGACAGAGCAAACGAAAGAGGGCAGGGATAAACAAACATTCTGGGCTTGGGGAGCAGTAGGATTTCCCCCAGCAGACAGATGGGTCCTGATAGCACCAAAGGGACTTGCATTTGGGGGTGATATGAAGAAAGGAGCACAGGCAAAGCTGGGAGAGAGGCCAAGGAGCAAAGAAGGTCCCGACACTCTGAGTGATGCTGCCAGCCCGCGCTTCGCCTTGCTTATTTTGTTCTCTCTGTGAAAGGAGGAGCATTTACTGCCGTTATACAGATGAGGAAGGTGAGGCTCAGAAGGGTTACGAGACTGGCCCAAGGGCACATATCCAGCAGGTGGAAGCTCAAATCCAGGACTCTGATTTCAAAGGGACATCATGTCTCCTGCATTAGGGCTTCCCTGGCAAGAATGAAGCATCCCCCTTCTCTGCATCACACTAAGTCCTGAGCGCTTCACTTTCTTAAGGAAGGGGGTTCTTAACCTCTGGTGCTTAGAAGAGGGGTGTCCAGGTTGGGATGCAGGTCAGGCCCCTCTATTAATCCTCTGCTGGCTCTCAGAACCTTTTCTTCACAGGATGCATTGCAGTTTGTGGTTAGTATTTATGATTTGCAGTTACCTATTTGTATTGTGTTTTTTTCTGGGAGTGGAGTCTGTCATTTTCACCAGACTCTAAGGTCAGTAACACAAAGGGTAAACCCTCTCCCAGTCCATGTGATTTTTAAGAGACAGATTGTTGATTGTAACTCATGCTTTTGGTCTCCACAGCATCCAGTACCTTACCTGTCCTGGTGAGTGTTCAGTCAATCCCAGGTAAAGTGCAATGAACTGACTTGGGATCTACAGGGAGTCAGTGTCGTTTCTTGAAGAAGGGAGGAAGTGGGGGAGATTCAGAAAGGTGAAACGGTGGGCTGGAAGGCCCCGCATGAGGCTGCTACTGTCATCTGGCTCTAGAGGACGGTGTGATGCGGGGTGGGGGGTGCGGAGAAAAGGACAAAACCGAGATGTTTTAAAGGAGAACGGAAATTAGATCCAGTCCACCTCTTTGAATAAAAGAATTTTTCTGGAGCTGAAAGGAAGCTCTCCCCTTCAAACTGCACAAACCCCCTTTCTTTTACCACAGCCCCAGCTTTCCCCATGCATGCCTCACTCATCATATTCCCTGCAGAGCCACTGTAGGCCTCACGCATTTGAGACCCCTGGACTCAATATAAGGAGGGGACTGAGAGTCAAAAGCAAATGTCGAGTCTTTAAAATAAGAAAAAAGGAAGTGCTAAGGGAAGCCAGGTACAGAATTTGGGAAGAGGATCCAGATTTCAAGGATAGATAGAATTACAACATCTAAACTCCTTCATCCGACTGCAGAAACAGGCCTGTCAACTCAAGGTCGATTGACATGTGTTCAAGGTCTAGTTACCTTGGAAGAGAACTGGGGTCAGAAGCAGAATTTCCAAATTTCTAGCTCAACCCTCCCTTTACAGTTGTTCTAAGTGTATTAGAATTTTTAAGAGCATTTTCATATACATAGTTTTATGTGCAATGAGAGATGAACCAAGGGAAGGAGATAAGTCTGTCTTGTATCCCCAGGGCCTAACCTATAGCAGCACGTCACAGATATTGCCTGGAAGGATCGATGTGCACAGGCTTATTTCACTGATAGGAGAGCTGAAGCTCACAGAAGTGGAGGAAAGGATGGATGCTCCTGGGGCTCATTCCAGGTGTTGGCAGCAGGATGAGCTGGGGCCATCAGTAATGGGACCGCTGCTGCTGCTAAGCCGCTTCAGTCATGTCCAACTCTGTGCGACCCCATAGACGGCAGCCCACCAGGCTCCTCTGTCCCTGGGATTCTCCAGGCAAGAACACTGGAGCGGGTTTGCCATTTCCTTCTCCATCAGTAACGGGACATCCGGCTGCTGTTATTTCTCTCTGCTTGGAGCTGGGCTCAGGAGAACAGCCACACATCTGTGGCCATGCAGCTGGTCCACAGAACGGGCATAAGGATGATCAGGTGGTCCACACCTGCCAAGGCAAACAGGCCCTGCAGTGGCTGGTTTTGGCAGCCTCTTCCCAGCCCATGTTGCAAAGGACTCCCAACTGGTATTCAACTTATGGAATTAAGGGGGAAAGATTAGTCAGGCAAGGGAAGTTGTCCTTCCCCCATTTTACAGATGCAGAAGCCTGGGGAAACAGGAAGCTTAGTGACTTTCCCGACCTCGCACACTCGCTGACGGTGGCTCCAAGATCCAAACCACACTCAGCTCTCTGCCGGGGGACGCAGAGGGGTTTTGTGCTCTCTGAGTTCATAATCCCAGCCAGTCTCCCTGATTCCACGCTCGCCCAGCTCCAATCCATTCTCCACGCTGTTGCCCAAGTGACCTTAAGACACACATGTGGTCTTGTCACTCCCCTGCTTAAAACTTCTCAGTGGCTTCTCATCACTCTCGGGGATAAAGGCCACAGTCCTTCCCAGGCCGAGGCCCCCTCCCCTGCCTCTGCGCCCCAGGCACACAGTCTCTCCAGCAGGTTCGTTCACATACCAAGCTCCCCACTGTGCAGGGCCTGTGCCTCTGCTGCCCCTTCAATTCAGGGGTGCTCTCGCTGCCACCAGCACCCCTAAACACCACCCTGCCCTTTAGAGCCCCCTCCTGCAGCAAACAGGTCAGGGCCCTCTCTCCACGCTCCCTCGGCTCTCAGGACCTGTTTGTCACAGGATAAGTCCCAATCGGTAGTTAGTTGTGTTTTTGTACATAATTTCATGTATCTCTTTTTCTGGCTGGGCCGGGTCTTCGCTGTGGCGCATGGGCGTCTCTCTTCGCAGCAAGCGGGGGCTACTCTACGTGGCGGTGTGTGGCATTCTCACTGCGGTGGCGTCTCTGGTTGTGGACCACAGGCTCTCGGGCATTTGGGCTTCTGTAGTTGTGGCTCAGTAGTCAGGGAGCTCACCCGTGTCTCCTGCAGTAGTGGGTGAGTTCTTCACCACTGAGCCACGTGGGGAAACCCCAGCTAGTAGTTATAACTTGCTATTCTTTGCTTACTCTGTCTCTTCCAGTAGACTGTCACCTCCCTCCATTTTATTCATTGTGGTATCCCTGGGCTCTGGTGCAGTTTGGAGCAGATACAGATGCTCATATATACATAGGGATAAATGATCACACCGAATAAATGAAGCAGCAGTAACTGATCAGCTTCTGGTATCAGCCATGTTCTGTCTGGGGCTCTGAGGATACCAGAGCTCAAAGTCCATCTCCAGTTAAATAGTGATCCAGGGAAAATTTAAGAATGTGCCCCAATGTGTGATATAGAGCCAGGAGCCAGGACTGTTCAGATGATGCTATCAGTTCTAGGGATTATAGCGACTCCCAGGCTACTGACGCCCAAGATCTCTGCTCACTGGAGGATGTGGGGAAGGATAAGTTGCCAGATACACTCTTTTACCAAATCAAGGACACTTCGAATAAAAGGAACTCAACCCCCAAAATACAGTTTCCATCAGGAGCTAGATAGCAATGAGGGATTCCTGGAGAAAATTTCAAGACTCTTGAGGCGTGGGTGGAAAAGTCACCTTTCCCCATATCCGAAATCCTTAAAAATCAGACAGATTGCCTTATCTTCTGGACAGTTAAAACTTGATCTTTCCCTGCCCAGGGAATAATAACATTACACAATGACTGACTCAGACCCAATGCTTTACAGTTTAAAACCACTTTCACATCCAGTATCTGTTTCAGACCTCACGGGGTGCACAGCCAGAATTTTTATTATCATTTTAAAGATAAGGAAACTGAGGCTTAAAGAATAACTTTCCCTGGAGGCAAAAGCCTTTCTGCCTGAGAAAGGAGCTTGATGTGGGGGTAGGGAGGGACCCTTGGATTTGGAAGTGAATACCAGCCTGGGTTTGAGCCCTGGTCTACGGCCCTGAGTTGTGGGCCTCGGTTATGACACCTGACTTCCCTGAGATTTAGTTTCCACATATCTAAAGCGGGTGTAATATCTACCTTTCCGAGCTGTTGGGGTGTTCTAGTGGGTTCCATGCACGTAGCTCCAGGTGAGGTGCAGGGGCCCAGTCAACGACAGTCCCCTTCCCTCTGGCCAATCTCAGGGCTGGAGCAGCACCCTTCTGAGTCAGGAGGAAAGGTGAACGTCCTACCATGCAGAGCCAGTGACCAGCTCCTTTCCCGGGTCTTAATCTGCAAGGTCCACTCCTGGAGGAAAGAATCCAACACGTTCCTCTTTTCTCAGAAAAGGCTGCATATTTAGGGCCAGTTGTTTTTGTTGTTATTATAGCCCAGAGTGGGTAAGGAGGAAAACCTGTGGCCAAAGGCAAAGTAGAGAGAAAAAGGGTTACCTTGGGGTGAAGGGAAATTGGAAAACCAGGGAATTTGTTTTATACAAACCAAGACAGGAACTCAGCCCAGGTAAATTCACCCTCATTTCATTGTTATTTGCAGGAATCACCCAGACATTACTTGCTTCTAGAAACAGTTTGGTATCACACTCACCTCGTTTCAGGGACAGAGACTCTCATAGCCAGCAGGGCCAAGGCCTCCTCAAGGGTCAACGTGTGGCATCAGGGGATGGAGAACCACCAGGGGCGTCTGTCCACCTGGGACCACCCCCAGGGAAAGGAGGAAGCTGAGGCCCAGAGATGGGAAGTGACACGGTCCAAGACCAAATCTCAAGTTGGAGACCCAGACAAACCGAGAAGTCCTGAGGTGGGTGTGGGACCACCGGAAACTAAGCTGTGGACTCAAGTGCCCGCAGTTTGCCCACATCCTAAGGCCCCTGCCCAAGGGCCGGGCTCTGCTCTGTCATCCGTCTTCCCTTCGGAGTCAGTACCGTGGGGAGGCCCTGGGCTGTGGCCCCTGGCCGCTGGGACCCACGGGGCCATGTCCAGTGTGATTCCCCTTTCTGGCTGGACCCGTGGAGACCGACGCTTCCCAGAGTTCTGGTCCACTCCCCTCTTCTCCTTTCATAGGGGAAACGATGCCTGAGGGGGAAACTCTGGGTTTCCCACAATGGGGGCTACCACACCGGGGTGGCCAGCATCCTGATCTCTGCCCTGGACCACACTTTTCTCCTGAGCTCTGAACCTGCCTTCCAGACTTCACCATATCAAACACAAGTTCAGAACGGAATCCTAACATTATTCCTAAGCCTTCCAATAAGTTTTCTCCTTCTTGAGTAATGTCCCCACCATTCACCCGAGTATAAGGTCTAAACAAAACAAACAAAAAAGACACACAATCACTCTGGTCTGCCTCTCGTGAGCATCCTCTCTACAAAGTATCCACCAGCACCTCTCGAGTCACCTCTCAGTCCGTCCTCTTGCCCCCATGAGCTATAGCTCAGGCCCTCATCATCTCTCGCCTTGGCCTTTGAACACCCTCACAGTCCCTTTCTTCACCGCCAGCCTTGTCCCATCTTCAGCACTGCGACTTGCATCGCTATTTCCCTAGCACACACTCCAAACTTCCAGGGTCTCCCCTTTACTGTAAAACCCTGGTTGACTTCCTTAGCGTGGCGTCCTTTACAGTCTATGACCCCAATTTACCTTCCACGATAATCTGTCATTATCTTCTGCTCCACCCCACCCCCACCAACCAGCCACACCACCTTACTCATGGCTGCCCGAACTTGCCAGCCCTTTGATGCTATCCATACACCTGAAGTGCCCCCTGCCCCACCCTTGCCCCATCACCCCAAACCAGGATTCCCACCCAGGAAAGACCCACTCATCCTTCAGGGCACAACCACACGGTACCTCCTCAGCCCTTGGCCAGGGTGGAATTGTCAAGCCACACTTTACCCTCCCACAGAGCTGATGATTAATAATAAGCATAAATAGATATTAACTGCCCATAGGTGACAGGCAGTGTCCTGGGCACTTTTTGGGCACCATGTAATTTAAACTCCAACAGAGATCCTAAGTGGTATTACTACTGATAGGTTCAGAGAGATTTGATGAACTACTCATGGCCTCTTTGTTAGTGGCAAAATCATGATGCAAAACCAGGATTCAAACTCCCGAACCCATTTTCTTTCCAATTTTGCATACTGCATCTCACCTCATTAGTCCAGCACTGATAAATGGGGATGGACCCATATGTGGCTCCTCTGGATTTCGAAGCCCCTGGAGGGCAACTGCTGTATTTGACTCTACCTTCTAACCATGTTATCCAAAAGAGTGCTTGGCGCATATTAAGCATCTGATAAATATATGGCGAATGAGTAACTGAGTAACTGGATATGAGAAGGGGTTCTGGCTTTTTCTTTTCAAATCAGATCCAAACAGAATGTGTTGGTTTGTTTAATGAACATTGGTTAATTCCAACTTCAACTTAAGGAGATCTTTTGAAGACATAGGTAATGTGGGTTGTTAAAAGCAGGGACTTTGATGTTGACGCTAAGCTTTTTACCCCATCCCAGCTGTGTGACTGATAATATTAATGCCTTCGTAAGCTCTAAAACCCTGAGCAAACACAAGTCTCTGTTATTAATATGTGCTTCTCCAAAAAGCACTCAGCCTGTCCCCACCCAGACAGAGAAGGAAAACGGGGAGAGATAACCCCAGAGATTACTGGCATCTCACTGGAAAAGCCTGTGAACACCAGATAGGGATGCTTTTCTGTAAATGCTGCTGTCTTATGAGAAGCAGACTTGACAGAAAATTCAACAGTGAGGAACAGAAGCCTATACCAGGAGCAACTGAGGTCAGAGGCGCAGAAGACCAGCGCGGCAGGGACATTAGAGAGGCCAAGTGACTGCCATTGCTCCAGGCCTCCCACGTTAGAGATGGGGAGACCAAGGTCCAGAGAGGTGCAGAGACTTGCCCAAAGTAACAAAGCTGATTAACACTGGAGCTGGGACTAGAACCTAGTGACACCCATGATGTGCCAGATTACCATCCTCCCAGTATTCAAATCACTTTTCAAAATTAATTTATTTTTTATTGAACGATAATTGCTTTACAGAATTTTGTTGTTTCCTGTCAAACCTCAGCATGAATCAGCCATAGGTATACACATACCCCCTCCCTTTTGAACCTGTCGCCCCATCTCCCTCCCCATCCCACCCCTCTAGGTTGATACAGAGCCCCTGTTTGAGTTTCATGGGCCATACAGCAAATTCCGCTGGCTATCTATTTACATACGGTAATATAAGTTTCCATGTTACTCTTTCCATACATCTCGCCCTTTCCTCCCCTCTCCCCATGTCTGTAAGTCTGTTCTCTATGTCTGTTTCTCCATTGCTGCCCTGCAAATAAATTCTTCAGTACCATTTTCTAGATTCCATCTACATGTGTTAGAATACAATATTTATCTTTCTCTTTCTGACTCACTTCACTCTGTATAATAGATTCTAGGATCATCCACCTTAATAGAATTGACTCAAATGCATTCCTTTTTTATGGCTGAGTAATATTCCATTGTATATATACCACACAAATCACTTTTTAAAATGCTAGTCATAATTACCTTTTTTCTGTGTTCCTGAATGAAGCAGTTAGTCAGTAGTTAGACCTCTTCACCCACAACTTCAAGGAGACCCTTCTAGAGTCTCCAGAGGCCTGACAGCTGTCTGAGGTGGGTGGGGGGGTATTGCTGAGGGGCCGGTGCCCAGGGTGTTTCCAAGATAAGCGCCCTCCTCCCTGCCAGGCACAGGCTGGGTCTTGGAGACCAGCCACTGCTGCTCCTCCTCCTCCAAATGTCTCCAGAGGGACGACCTTCTCCAGGTTGGGAAGGTCAGCCCAGCATTTGAGACAGGTGAACATCATGAGCAGAAAGAGCTTAAGTTTTAGAGTGCCAGCTCTCTGGATGGGCAGCCCACATGGAGAACCTGGTGACTCAGCCAGTAAAGCATCTGCCCACAATGCAAGAGACCTGGGTTCAATCCCTGGTCAGGAAGATCCCCTGGAGAAGGAAATGGCTACCCACTCCAGTATTGTGGCTTGGAGAATTCCATGGACAGAGGAGCCTAGCAGGCTGTAGTCCATGGGGTTTGCAAAGAGTCGGACACGACTGAGTAACTTGAAAGTGAAAGTCTCTCAATCATGTCCGACTCTTTGTGACCCCATGAACTATACAGTCCATGGAATTCTCCAGGCCACAATACTGGAGTGGGTAGCCTTTCCCTTCTCAAGGGATCTTCCCAACCCAGGGATCAAACCCAGGTCTCCCACATTGCAGGCAGATTCCTTACCAGTTGAGCCACAAGGGAAGCCCAAGAATACTGGAGTGGGTAGCCTATCCCTTCTCCAGCAGATCTCCCCAACCCAGGAATAGAACTGGGGTCTCCTGCATTGCAGGCAGGTTTTTACCAACTGAGCTATGAGGGAAGCAACTGTCTACAACCCTGCCAATCTTTCCCCACCCCCAGCAGAGGTGAAACCATGGTAATGAGATTCCCCCGTTCATGGCAGGGGTTGTGCACTCACAGTGAATTAAAAACTCTTTCCTTCCCCACTGTCCGTCCTTGAGAAAACTCAGGGCCAGTAGCAGTCATCTTCTGGGCGCTAATCGCATGCCATAGCCTGTACTAACCATCCCCATCCCTAAGGGAAGAGATGGTACCACTGCTTCCAGATGAAAGAACTGGGAGATACAGCAGCAACCGAAGGTTACTCAGTGAGGAGAAGGCAGATCTGGGGTTCCCGCGGACCTTCTGACTTCACAGCTGGTTGTGCTGTCCTCCTTAAGCCCCCATCTGCACAACAGGAGTAGCACCACCTACCTCGCAGGGGTATCTCCCTGCCTCGCAGGGGTATCTCCTTGCCTCGCGGGGTATCTCCCTGCCTCACAGGAGTATTGCGAGGATGAAAGCAGGTAAGAAACATAGGTGCCCAGCACCATACCTGCCATATGTGGGAACTTCAGAAGAGCATTTTACGGGGTTGAGACAAATGGCAAGGAAGAAGAAGGGGAGAGACAGGGGCCAGGATGCCGGGGCCTATTCTCACCATGTGGCCTCTTGAAGCAGGTCACCTCACTCAGGGAATGGGAGTGTTTGATGCACCTTGGACAACTTCAGTCCAGTTGTTAAAATGTCTGTTTGCTTGCAAAATGACTACCTGCCCCCTTTCTCCAGCTCTCTTGTAGGCATGTGCAAGCATTCACATGCAGACACATACGTATACACATATTATGGCTTGTGTTTTTCTTCTGCTTCTTTTGCTTCCTTGCCTTTGGTAGCCATGGCAACACACCCCAGCAGCAATGCGGAGGTGGCATAGTTGCTGTTTCTCCCATCCGCTTATCTTGCTGATCAAGACTGATCACATCAAACTCATTCAGAGGGCTGGGCTAGCCTCACCCAGAAGGCAGTGGGACATTTTCCCAAGGGAGGAAGCAAAGGGGACACAGTTAGAGAACCTCCACTTTAAAAACAAGCAGATAAAACAATCCTCTGTCTAGGATGGAGACAGAGCAAAAGACCCCAGGCCCCTAGATGAGCCTTCCCCAGACAAGGGTGCTGGTGATGCTACTTGGAGTCTTCAGCCCCTGTGGCAGGTAAGAGAGGCTTGCTATTTCCAGCCTTTGGGGCTGATGAGGTCCCTGGATGAAAAATCTGAGCCCCGTCCTTGCAAGTCTGGAATTACAGAATGCATACCTTGCACCAGTCCTCAGATGCTGGACCTCACAGCTCTTGTGACACCCTATCAGGTTGCTCAGAGCCATCCTCTGCAGTTACCCTGCGTGCAAGGGGCCATATACCACGTCACACACAGCATCTCACTCCGTCCTCCCATCTGCCCGAGGTAGGCCTTTTATTACCGCCATTTTTTGAGACAAGGAGACAGAGTCTGTAAGAAAACACCAATCAGTTGTTCACAACCTCTTCATCTGAGGTCAAGTCTGGTTCCTTGGCCCTCATGCTACAGTTGATCCTGGACACCATGTAGATACTACTACAATGTGGTAATACTATGCTTGTGGAATTGATGTGGCAAGCATGGCGTTTAGAATTTGGAGGGACCTTAAAGATTAGGTCCATTTCACAGTGGAGGAAATGAAACCTTCTATCAGGTCTACCTGGTGGCTCAGATGGTAAATCCGCCTACAATGTGGGAGACCTGGGTTCGATCCCTGGGTTGAGTAGATCCCCTGGAGGAGGGCATGGCAACTCACTCTGGTATTCTTGCCTGGAGAATCCCCATGGACAGAGAGGTGCCTGGCGGGCTACAGTTCACGGGGTCTCAAAGAGTTAGATACAACTCAGGGACTAAGCACAGCACAGAGCACGCAAGGCCATTACTATTGAAGTCCAAAGAGGGGAAGTGATATGCTCAAGGCCACACAGCTTGTATGAAGATAGGATTAAAACTCCAATCTTAACTCTTGCATGCATGCTGAGGTGCATAATTTGCTATGTACCTGCTAAGCCAGGTGCTGGAGCTATAGAGAGGCAGCAAGACTGATTTCTGACCTTGAGGTGGGCAAATGTTGTTGTGTAAGTTCTCCGTCCAGTCCGGGAGCTTCGAGTTCTCTGTCCAGTCCAGGAGCTTTGACAAGTCAAAGAATGAGTAAGAGTGAGTCAGGCAAAATAGGAGGGCAAAGGGGAAGGGATGAGGCATTCCTGGTACGGGGAATGGCATGACCACAGGCATGGGCAGCTGAAATAGCTCGGTGTAAAGTGGGAACCTTATACAGATCGGGGTTACATAGAGTGTCCCTGAGAAGGATGGGAAAATTAAAACTCTGGTCAAAGTCAGGGGCCATACAATAGAGGGCTTTGGAATCCACAGTTAGGAATTTGGACTCTCTCCAAAGTCAGTGGGAGCCACTGAAGGGTGCACATGGCATGGACTCTCATGTACCATCACAGAAGGGTTCACTGGAAGCCGAGGAAGTGTTCTGTATATCATGGAGAGGGTAGATCTGAAGAAGAGGCCAATTAGAAAACTTGGCAATGTCTTGGCTCAAGATCAAGTAGTCTTTTGTCATAGAAAGATTAGGATGGAGAGGAGACAGTTGATGCAAGAAATTCTTGGGAGATAAAATGTACAGGTCTTGGTGACTGATTGGCTACAGAGAGTACAGAGAGGGAAGAAGTCGAGGATAACCCCAGTGTCCTTTGCATTACATAACCTTGATTAGTGTCTGGAGCATTCCCAGCCCAAGAACAAGGTACCTAAATGTCTAACATCATCCTGAGGTTGCTTGGAGACCAGACTCAGAATGAACAGAAAGAACAGTTGTGAACCAAAGGGCCGTGTCTAATGTGCCTCTGCCACTAACAGGCAGAGTGCCTTCAGGACTCTAATTTGAGGGTTTTGGTTCCTCCGTCTGAGATAGAGAACTGGCTTGGACCACCCCTCAGGTGTCTTCCAGCCCTACTTACCTTCCTGATGTGATTATCATGAAAGTCAAACTCTTCTATTCATTCATACCTATGGCGATGTCCATAACCACTCTTCATGTGCCTACTCCTGTTCTAGGAGGTGTGGGAGTCCTAAAATGAGCAAAGGTCAATGTCAGCTGTCATGGAAAGAGGATGGGGAGCTATAGACAAATAATCAGATCAGATCAGATCAGATCAGTCACTCAGTCATGTCCGACTCTTTGCGACCCGATGAATCACAGCATCACCAACTCCCGGAGTTCACTCAGACTCATGTCCATCGAGTCAGTGATGCCATCCAGCCATCTCATCCTCTGTCGTCCCCTTCTCCTCTTGCCCCCAATAATAGGCAGTTCCAACATGAGTGATGGCATCAAAAAACACTCATAAAAGCTCTTCACCTAGGTTGGGAGTAGAATAGGTCAGAAACTATTTCCCTAAGAACAAGATCCCTAAATTGATATTGAAGGATAAATAGTCTGGCAAAGAAAGGGGAGAAATGTTCCAGGCAGCAGTAGCAACATTGTACAAAGGTCAGAAAGTAAGAGAGTGCATGGTCAGCTCAGGGAATTGAAAATGATAACTGTATGTGGAAGTGAGTTGTGAACACTCAAGTTCTATGTCATCATCTTTATCATCATGTTTATAAAGCCTGATCTGGTGAAACACGTCACAAGGACACGGATGCATTGCTCTTTTCTAAAGTCCAAGTGGTATCTCCCTCCTCTGGAGTGTACTAGTGATACAGAGAGATATCTTTACTCTCCAATCCTTTCACTATTCTCCATGACTCTTCCTCAAGGAAAGAATGTCAGAGATATTATACAATGCAGTTTCACCATTCATTATGTCTTCAGAGTCTCAAATAATCCTGTGGTGGCAAAAAAAAAAAATCACTATCACCATTATACATAAAGAAATTGAGTGATTCAGCCAAGAGTGGAGAAACCCAAACTTGATACCTATCTCTCTCGCTCCAGGTCGCCCTCTTTCCCACAACCCATGTAGACCTTCTGCTTACACAGAACATAGGGCCACACCCATCATTCTCAAAGACTTTAATAGCAGGCTACATTTCCCAAAGTCAGGGTCCCTTTTCATTGATTACCTTGTAGGTGGGTCAGCTTAAGTCTCTTTAGTTAAGCCATCTCCAAATCACTTTGGCTGGAAGATAGGAACGGTTTATGTCTGGGAAGGTTTCCTGTAGACAGCAAATCTTATCCATAATGGGCAGATTTAATCAAGGAAGGTGATATTTCTTATCTCTGAGGTTCTGGTTTTTTAACCTTTTGCATAAGCCAATGTTTGCTTAGAATTTGGAATCCATCTTATTTGAGGGCTTAATCCATGAAGTAAGGTGAAGGAGGAAGAGAATTGGAGCTGGGGGCCCAAGGTGGGAGCCTTCCTTGGCCGCTCCTTCTCTGCCTTGTGACCCAGAAGCAAATCACTCCACCATAGGCATGCCTGGGGTCCACACAAAACCTCAGTGTAAATCTCAATACTCCTTATGATTGGTTCTATAGACACTGCAAGTTATATCATTTCTGTGAGCCTTAGTTGCTCATCCAGAAAAATGAGAGCAATCCTTTATACCCTTCAAGATATGTAATGCTGGAATATCTGTGTTGCTTAGCTGAAATAAACAGCTGGGAGAATGTAAAACAGTTCCCTTTATGTTTCTCTGCCTCTCTGGATCACTTTCCTCATTCACAGAAGGGAGATAAAAATCTCTCCCCTGTATACCTCATTGGGCATCTGAGAAAATTCCATGCAGTCATGTTTGCGAAAGTTCTTGTAAACTTTAAGAGTTTATGACAATATGAGATATAATTTACTTTAAGTCATGAAGTGTTAGTCGCTCAGTCGTGTCCAACTCTTTGTAACCCCATGGACTGTAACCCACCAGGCTCCTCTGTCCATGGAATTTTCCAGGCAAGAATACTGGAGTGGGTTGCCATCTCCTACTCTAGGGGATCTTCCTGACCCAGAGATTGAACCCGGGTCCCTTGCATTGCAGGCAGATTCTTTACCATCCAAGACACCAGGAAAGCCCATAGAATACTGGAGTGGGTAGCCATTACCTTCTCCAAGGGATCTTCCTGACCCAGGGATCAAACCTGGTTCTTCTGCATTAGAAGTATGAAGTCTTAGCCACTGGACCACCAGGGAAATTCCACTCTATCTAAGGAGCTATGCAAAACTCTTCACATATCTGTTTATTATTCTATGAGTGTCCTACAGGGTGGGTGTCATCATTTCCAGTTCCCAAGTAAGGAAGCCAGAGCCCAGAAGATTAATTGCCTTTCCCAGATTGACAAGATAGTACTCACTGGAGCAGAGATTAGAATCTAGGTTGGTCTGACTCAAAACCAGTGTTCTTCTTATGAGCCCCTGTTCCCATTGAGTCCAGGGGTCACAATCCTAGTCTCTGAAGTCAGGCTACCTGCAGTCCCTTTTAAGGTCTATGTCACTAGGGGAGAGTTATTTTTTCTCTGCCTTAGTTACCTCATTCGTGAAAATAAATATTGGTAGTATCTAACTCTTGGGCATAAGATTCTTCATCTCATTTACTTCTAGTTTCTTCAACTTGAAAATGAGAAAATAACAATAATTGTACTGTGCCAGGCTAGAGGAAAAGAGATCTTACTAATAACCTTTCTTATTGAATCTTAATTCTAGCTCTAAGATCTGGGCTGTTCCTTACTTGAGACTTATTTCTAACCTTCTCTGTGGAGCCTTCTAAGATCATTCAGGGGTAGTGTTTGGAGTCCTCAACATGTTAACACTCATTTGTATGTCATTGAATACATTTATATAAATATCTTTTATGCCTTAACTGATAACTGTGAGATTTTCAGCTTTCTGGAATCTAATAATAATAACTGTCATTTGCTGGGTAGCTGCCATATGCCTGAAATTGTACACTGAGCCTTATGAAGTGAGCTTTGCTATTCCTATTATATAGAAGAGAAAACCAAGGCTCATAGAGGTTAGTTTGCCCACAAACACACAGCTGTTTGCACAGAATACACTAAAAAATGTTTGTCAGATGAATGAATGAATGAATGAGTGATGTGTCCTCAAAACCACTAATGATTTAGTTAACAAAGCCCTTGTCACTTACGCTCTGACCCCACAACACCTAGAATAGAACTGATTGCACAATGATACCAGACTCAGACTTGAACAGAGCAAAGGCCAAGATGTCTAAGGAGTTTCCAAGGCCTCCATCGAGTGGACACAGTTTGTGAGTGGCTCAGCGGGGAGCACATAAGCAAGATTCACATCTGTCCATCTGGGCACTCAGAGCTCTGTGGGGTTGCCAAGTGGCCACCTAAATTCTCATCTCTTTTAGGGACATTTGATTTGTTGATGATCTAAAGAGCCACAGCAGAAATTTATTCGCAAGTTTAAATCTCACCATCAGTTCCTATTTGTTGTGAAAACTGGATTCTCAAAGGTCAGTCGCTGTTGATACCATTGATCCTCAGTGTTCCAATAAACCACATTTTCAAAAACAAGATAAAACCCTCAGAACACAATGATGCTTCTCACAGTCTCCACAGAACTTTTGCTTTCTCTGACATTTGGCACCCAAATGTGACATCAAGCAAGTGAGGAGGAAGAGCAAAGGGGGGGGAGACACAGAGACTAGGGCATGTAAGAAAGTCAACATTATTGCTTCATCCAGGTGTTCCACAAACATTTAATGGAGGCCTACCTGGCAAGGTGGGAGCCATTGTTCTTACTTTCTGGAAAAGGAAACTGAAGCTCAAAGAGATCTGTCAAGATGATTAAGATATGGTCCTTACCCTCAAAGAGACCCCAATTCAATAGAGGTGACAGACACGGAGGCCATGACCTATGACCCAAAAAGAGTGGCTACAAAGTATTCAAGGTGTGTGGAAGGAGTGCAATTATCTTAAGAAGGAAGGACTCCCTTTGGGAAGTATTTGCAAATTAGGTGAAGTCAAGCCTGACAGAGACATTTGACTTTGTTTCATGAGAGTATCATATGCATCCTGATTCCTCCCATAAGTATGTGAGAGGGGTAAACCACTTGGAGATTTATCTGTGTGATTTTAGACAAATGACTTCATACTTTTACGCCCTAGTTTCTTTCTCAGCTGAATAGGAATTTGTTGTTCAGACATTCAGTCATGTTCAACTCTTTGCGACCCCATGGACTGCAGCACGCCAAGCTTCCCTGACAATTACCAACTCCCAGAATTTGCTCAGACTCCTGTCCATTGACTCAGTGATGCCATCCAACCATCTCATCCTCTGTTGTCCCCTTCTCCTCCTGCCTTCAATCTTTCCCAGCAACAGGGTCTTTTCGCATGAGTCGGCTCTTCATATCAGGTGGCCAAAGGATCGGAGCTTCAGCTTCAGCATCAGTTCTTCCAATGTACATTCAGGAAAGATTTCCTTCAGGATTGAATAGGAATATGATCATCCTAACTTCTGTTAGGACTTTTGTCACTATATTGCTTTTTCCCTAGCTAACTTCTTAGATTGGTGGCGGGGGATGGCGGGGTGGGGAGGGTCTTATAGAAGTAACATGCATCCCCAAGCACTGAATCCACAAGGACCTCCTGTTCGTGTGTAGAGAATTATATTGCTGTTTTTGTCGATGGCCTGTCCCTGGATTCCCCAGTGACCAGATACTCTATTGATCCCTCAGTAAATCAAATAGATCCCAAAGATGAATCAGCCCCAAAGGACCTCCTTTTCCCTCACATGACCCAGAAGAAGCAGGTCAGCCCCACGAGAATTTTCCAGACTCGACGTACTCCACACCGGGGGTCAGAGTCCTTTGCTGCGGGGCTGTCCTGGGCCCTGCAGCATGGCTGGCAGCGTTCCTGGCCTCTCACTCCTGGATGCCAGTACCCGCCTGCGGCAGCAGCGACCAGAATGCCTCCGGCCGTTGCCAAATGCCCACAGGGCAGGGCGGGGGGGGGGGGGGGCAGAATGGCCCCTGCGGAGAATCACCTGTGCTGCCCCTGCCCCAGAAGGTATGCTGTTTCCCTGTCACAGGTGAGAAAACACCTGGGACCCGGAACCGGAAGGAACTGTCCTGCTCAAGGAGCCTGAGAGCCGGGAGCCCTCCTCCACTTCCTGGGGCTCCTCCCGCCTAGGACCACATCGCCCTCCGCGAAAGCAAGGCGCTCCTTCTCGCTCCGCCTGGCCCCCTCCCCACCTCCGAGCCGGCAGGAGTGCCCTCTGCTGCCTCCGTCCTGCCCTCACCCCTTCCGTTCGCCCTGGGGAGGGGGTGGCCCACCGAATGCCAGGATGGGGCACGGCGCTGTTGCCGCAGGAAGGCGGACAGGACCACAGGGAGGAGAAAGCCCAGCCTCGGCCTTACCCCAGACTTCAGACCAGGGCGTGTGCTGTCACCACGCGACAAACCCCAAAAATCAAAAACAAAAAGCCTGCTCAAACCAGATTCCTCCGTTGCCATGTAAGGCAAGGCCCTGGCCGGCTCTGTGCAACCTGGGCGAGTTGGGGTAGGAGGTAAGCAGCACAGAGAAGGGCATTCTGGTTCAGTCCCCCGTCCCCACCCCCAGGCCCCCCCAGGCCCCCTTGCATTCCTCCTGGAAGGCCCCTGAGGATGCACTAAAATAACCCCCTCGGTCCTCCTGCACTTCGCTCGCCTAGGCCGTCCCCTCTGCAGAAGGCCGGCATGCAGCCTGGTGCACGGCTCAGGGGCGTGTAGCATTTTGTCTGAATAGGCCCCTATGTTCCCATAATTTATAGTGGTAAGTAATCTTATTTGCAAAGCAAGCCCTTACAGTTATAAAAAACAAGTTAATTGACTTGCATAAAAATCAAACATGTAAAAGTTTTCCATCTTAACACAAACAGCACACTGAGCCCATTTGTACAATAGCTATGATGCCGGGCGGCCCGCGTCTGGACTACCTAGGACCCGGCCTCTTTCATAACCCGAAATGGAATCTTAAACCCTGACAAGGCCACATACCGATGGGAGTTACTGAATTTAGAGGCAGTCACTCAACTAATTATACGACGTTTTATTTTTTTCCTTGTGTCAATAAACAAACTTGGGTCTGACTTCTGACACCGAGTCCTAGAAGCCAATTAAGAGGCGTTCCCAATATATTACAGGGTCTACAAACAAGGATGGCTTTTCTTGGAATCATGAACATCATGTTTCTTTTAATGAGTGTGAAAATATATGAGTTTCTTAATCACTGGCAACTCTGATGGCGTCTGAGACAGGGAAATCACTGACTCCCAGCTCAGGAATGAACAGGGGCCGGATTCTTGACAGGCTTTTTACGACGGGATCTTCTGCTGAGGGACTGCGGGGAAGACAGCATTCAAGAAATGCTGCATTTAGTTGGAACATGACAGTGGGCTGGTGGTGAAATCAGTGTCATCACCCCAGAAGAAGCAGAGAAAGGAGCCCACTGGATCTTGTGCAGAAAGTAAGAACCCCACCATGGTGAAGTGGAGGAAAAACTGTAAGCCTCCAAGACAAACACTGCAAAGGGCTGTCATGCTGCCCCCTGATTACCCCCAGCCTCTGCAGGTAAAGGGAAAGGGGAGGGAAACTAATGTTCATTAAGCACCCATCATGTGCTGTGTGCTTTTGCTTTCTGTATCCTATTTAGACCTCCAAAGAATCCTACCAGGAAGATATCGGTTCAGTTCAGTTCAATCACTCAGTCGTGTCCAACTCTTTGCGACCCCGTAGACTGCAGCACGCCAAGCCTCCCTGTCCATCACCAACTCCCAGAGTTTACTCAAACTCATGTCCATGGAGTCAGTGATGCCATCCAACCATCTCATCCTCCGTTGTCCCCTTCTCCTCCCACCTTAAATCTTTCCCAGCATCACGGTCTTTTCCAATGAGTCACTTCTTCGCATCAGGTGGCCAAAGTATTGGAGCTTCAGCATCAGTCCTTCCAATGAATATTCAGGACTGATTTCCTTTAGGATTGACTGGTTGGATCTCCTTGCAGTCCAAGGGACTCTCAAGAGTCTTCTCCAGCACCACAGTTCAAAAGCATCAATTCTTCAGTGCTCAGCTTTCTTTATAGTCCAACTCTCACACCCATGCATGACTACTGGAAAAACCATAGCTTTGACTAGACAGACCTTTGTTGGCAAAGTAACATCTCTGCTTTTTAATATGCTGTCAAGGTTGGTCATAGCTTTTCTTCCAAGGAGCAAGTGTCTTTTAATTTCATGGCTTCAGTTACCATCTGCAGTGATTTTGGAGCCCCCAAAAATAAAGTTTGTCACTGTTTCCACTGTTTCTCCATCTATTTGCCATGAAGTGATGGGACCAGATTCCATGACCTTAGTTTTCTGAATGTTGAGTTTTAAGCCAACTTTTTCACTCTTCTTTTCACTTTCATCAAGAGGCTCTTTGGTTCTTCTTCACTTTCTGCCATAAGGGTGGTGTCATCTGCATATCTGAGGTTATTGATCTTTCTCCCGGCAATCTTGATTCCAGCTTGTGCTTCATCCAGCCCAGCGTTTCTCATGATGTACTCTGCAAAAAGTTAAATAAGCAGGGTGACAATATATAGCCTTGACGTACTCCTTTCCCTATTTGGAACTAGTCTGTTGTTCCATGTCCAGTTCTAACTGTTGCTTCTTGATCTGCATACAGATTTCTCAGGAGGCAAGTGAGGTGTTCTGGTATTCCCGTCTCTTGAAGAATTTTCCACAGTTTGTTGTGATCCACACAGTCAAAGGCTTTGGCATAGTCAATAAAGCAGAAGTAGATGTTTTTCCAGAACTCTTTTGCTTTTTCTATGATCCAACGATGTTGGCAAGTTGATCTCTGGTTCCTTGCCTTTTCTAAATCCAGATTGAACATCTGGAAGTTCACCGTTCACATATTGTTGAAGCCTGGTTTGGAGAATTTTGAGCATTACTTTGCTAGTGTGTAAGGTGAGTGCAATTGTGTGGTAGTTTGAACATTCTTTGGCATTGCCTTTCTTTGGGATTGGAATGAATACTGACCTTTTCCAGTCCTGTGACGACTGCTGAGTTTTGCAAATTTGCTGGCATATTGCATGCAGCACTTTCACAGCATCATCTTTTAGGAACTGAAATAGCTCAACTAGAATTCCAGGATGTCTGGCTCTAGGAAGATATAATTGCTCCTGTTTTACAAATGAGAATACCAAGGCCCAGAGATGTGAAGTGACTTGGCTAAGATCACACAGCAAGTCAGTGGCAGAGCCAAAGTCACTCATTCAGATCAATCATCTTACTAGCCCACTGCTCCGATGGGGTGAGAATAGCCTTCAGGAACCCAGGGTCAGACATGATGTTTCCTCTCTGAATAATGGCTCCATCTACCCACTCAGCAATATCAACACAGATGAGAAAAGCAGCAAGAATGAGACTCTGCTGTGCATCCTGATGGAGGTGTTCCCATAGGAGGAGCACGCAGTTCAGCCGGGAGGTGGGGGTGGAGTGGGACCGACGGTCAGGAAACACTTAGAGAGTGACCCGTCTCTGGTGACTTCACATCCCTCAGTGATTTTAATTCTGAGATGGACAAGTGAGGAAAGAGCACCCAGGAAGACAGGCCAGCCTGAGCACGAGTGTGAGGTTGTGAGCATAGAGTGAGCGCAGCCCTTGGGATCCCCACCTCGCTGGGGACGGGAGGATGTGCCGGGGGAGGCACCCAGGGGAAGGGGGCGGGCAGGGTGGGTGCTGCCAGAACTGTTCTCTGGACCACTCCCGGGGTGGGGGCTGGTTCAGGTGGTCAGGACAGAGAAGATGGAGGGGCACCTGGTGTCGGGGCTCAGGCCCCAGGCTCTGTCTCAGCACAGTGTGGGGTTCAGAGCAGGGGTTTCTCCCTGCCTCCCTGCCCACCCCCTTCCCCTGGGTGCCTCCCCGTGCACATCCTCCCGTCCCCAGCGAGGTGGGGATCCCGTGGGCCGCGCTCACTTTGCAAAACAGGATAATAAAAGTGTTGACTGCTTAGAACAGCAGCACGCATGTCATGAGACCGGTAAACATGAGATGCTGAAGATCCTCCTCTGGGGCCCTCCACCCGACACGCCGTCTCCCTGGACGAGTCTCCAGACCTCCCGGTAACGTGGATGTGTGGGCTCTTGGCCCAGAGTAGGGGCCGTCACTGCTGTTAACTCTGCTCTCTCGCCTTCACCATCTCTGGGACAGCCAGTGATCACGGCCTCCCTGAGCGAGCAGCCCGCCACCACCACCATCCCGTCACAGCGACCTGTCCTGGCAGGCCGCGATGCCACCCAGGCGGACAAGACAAATGGACTTGCCACCCACCCGGAGCGGTGCCACCAGGCACCGGGGCGCGGGGCCTGGCTTCAGGCTCTGCCGGGCTCCCTTCCGGCTGCCATGGCTGCCTGTCTGCGTGGGCTCTGCCCAGTGGAGGTCCTGTTATTTATGTTTGGAAAATGCATTCAGGGCAGTTCCCAGAAGCACTTACAGAGCTCTTATTTAATTGCTACTTTATAAACTCGCTGCTCCAAAGACTGAGGGATTGATGGTCTCGCCTGGCACCTGGAGCAGCCCCGCTGCAAATGCTTTTCCCAGAGCGGCCTGGGAACCCAGCTCCCAGGAGCCCCAGCCCCGTGTGGCTCTGGCCTGCAGCCAGCTCCGGAGGTCCCTGTGGGCCTCGTCACCCTAATCCCCAGCTTGGGGATGGCAGCAGCTGGTGGGCTGGTCACACATGCAACGCATACACATAGACCCACCATCAGCTCAGGACCAAGAGCTTTGGGGGTGGGGTGCAGCTAAGAGAAGCCCTGTTGCCCACCCCCCTTCACCCTTCCCTTGTCGCTGACCTGCAGAACAACCCTGAGGATGTCCTAGGTCCCAGATATGGACAGCAGGGGCCATTCCTGCTGAGCCCGTCCCCCGACCGCCATCGAGGTCAGCAGGCCTGGGCTTGTAATGCCAGCTCCCTCCATTTCCGGGCTAGTTCGCTGCACACCCTGAGCCTCAGCATCCTCTCCTGTAAAGTGTGGCTTGTGGATCCCATTTGTCAGCATCACTGAGAAAAATGAAACGGAATTGTGATGGTGTCTCTCCTGGAATGTAGAAGCAGACGATAAATAAATGGCATTTACTGGATTTCCACAGCCACAGAAATAAAGGGTCAAGTGTCTTCAGTGAGGTCCTCCCAGACTCAGCAAGTGTAAGCCTCCCATCCAGAAGAAACCCAGACCTTCACAAGGATCTCTGCTTGCACAATCACTTTACACAGCACCATACTAAAGTGCCCTGCAGGTGCCAAATTGTATGCCTTCTCTCAAATGACCTTCCCTACTGCCCGCCAGCATTTGGATGGTGAGCCTCACTCCACAGACGAGGCTCATGGTAGAATGCAGGCGGGATGACTATTTGTTAACAGCTTCTTCTCCATGCCTTGCTCCCTTTCCTCCACACCTGCTCTGCCCTCAGTTAGCTCCAGGCCCATCTGTGCCTCCGAGATGATGCCCAACAACCCTGCCCTCCCGCACCCACAACACCCAGGAGCAGGGCAGGGCTGCGTGACCCCTGGCGCACTGTGGGGACAACCAGGTCACGTAGACATTTCTGCACCCGCCGTGTTCTCTCAGCTCACTCCCCATGGGAAGCAAGCTACATGTCATGAACACTCAAGCCGCCCTATGGAAAGGGCCTTGTGGTGAGGATCCGGGGCCTCCCACCCAAAGCAAATGAGTTCAACATCTCAGAATCGGTGGTCCAGCCCCACTCAAGACTTCCATCTTAGCCTGGCTGCAACTTCATGAGAGATCCGGAGCTGCAACCCTCCAGCCAAACCACTCCCAAATTCTGTGAGATAAGAAATACTTGTTCCTTTGACACAGAAAATAAACAGGGTTACCAAAGGATGAAGAGATGGGGGATAAATTGGGAATTTGGGATTAACAGAAACAAATTACTATGTATAAAATAGAAATACAGGACCTACTGTGTAGCACAGTGAACTATAATGTCTTAGAAAAGAACCTGAAAGAGTATATATATATATATATACACATATATACATATATAAAGATATATATATAAAGATATATATACATATATAAAGAGTATGTGTGTGTGTATATATATATATATCTGAGTCACTTTGCTCTGCACCTGAACCATTGTAGATCAAATACACCACATTAAAAAGCACTTGCTGCTTTAAGCTACTAACTTCGGGGATAATTTGTTACCTGGCATTCGATTCATCTCACCCCTCCCCTGCTGCTGCTGCTGAGTCGCTTCAGTCGTGTCCGACTCTGTGCGACCTCATAGACGGCAGCCCACCAGGCTCCCCTGTCCCTGGGATTCTCCAGGCAAGAACACTGGAGTGGGTTGCCATTTCCTTCTCCAATGTGTGAAAGTGAAAAGTGAAAGGGAAGTGGCTCAGTCGTGTCCAACTCTTCGCAACCCCATGGACTGCAGCCCACCAGGCTCCTCCGCCCATGGGATTTCCCAGGCAAGAGGACTGGAGTGGGGTGCCACTGCCTTCTCCGACCCCTCCCCTATCTGTACCCTAGCACTTACTCCCCTGCCTCTTTCCATCCTACACAACACACCCACTTGTTTCAGACTGGACGAGTGTGGTGGTCACTGTGTGTACTTGTTCCCTTTGTGGGATGTTTTCCTTCTATTATTTATCTGCAGTGTGTGTGTGTGTGTGTGTGTGTGTGTGTGTGTGTACACTCCCCAGATACAGGCCACTCTACCACTACACTGTGCAACCTCCTCAAATGAAGATCCTAATAACTAAGCTTTTCAAGAAATAGGTGTTTCATATGCTATACTATGCTAAGTCGCTTCAGTCGTGTCCAACTCTGTGCAACCCCATAGACGGCAGCCCACCAGGCTCTGCCATCCCTGGGATCCTCCAGGCAAGAATACTGGAGTGGATTGCCATTTCCTTCGTATAGATTCTAGCATTTCAAGACCAAGACTTCCTGGTCTTCTGCTTCTCTTTTCATCTCTCCTGTCTGTGTCCTCAGCTCAGACTCACATTACTTCCCACCTGGACCAGGTAAGAACCTCCTTGCTAGGCGCCCACAACGCACTCCCCCCAAGCTGTGCCTCTTTGTTTCCTCCAAGCTACCATCGTGCCAAGACCATCTCATTTTTAAACTACCATCTGATTAAATCCCTTCACACTGTCCCCACCACCTCACAAGAGACAGTTAGTCTCCACGGCATGCCTTTTGAACCTCCCTGCAACCCCACCTACCATTCGTCCCCAGTGAGGTACTGATAGGCTCCTGACGTTCTTGCCTCTGTGCCTTGGCGCTGCCTGTGCCTTTTATCTAGAAGCAGTTCCCAGCCTTGTCCACCTGGTAAACCTCAATTCATCCTTAAGAACCCAGGTCAGTCATTGCTCCCTGGAAATCCGCATCTCCAGGCAGACTCAGGTCCCCTCGGTACTCCTGGGTGTCTCTCTCAGATCACACTGAGCCTGCTGCTAGAACTGTACACTCCTCTGTCTCCCCTGGGAGGCTGGAGACCCCTAGAGTTCCATCTGTTTTTGTTCTCTTGGCATCTGCTTCAAGGGCTTGGCACATAATAGCTACTCAGATATATGGAGCCAGAAAGTTTTTGTGGGCAGGGGGCAGCTTTCATTCTGTGAACTAGCATACATGAAGTTAGATGGTGCGGTATTAAGCATGCAGAAGACCCACCATAAATGTTAAGGTTGGTGCCATTTTCCCCTTTGCTCTACAAGCAGAGGAGCAGGCCTTGTTTGTCTGACTATGGCCCCTCGGTTTTTCAAGTACACCCAGGAGTTCACAGGCTGGTCTGATTTTTCACGTACATTAAACTCTCCTTGAACTCTGTGGGCTGTTATCCCCACATAGCCTCCATTCCTGCCAGGTCTCCTGGAATCGTCGTATTTTTCTTTTGTAAACCTTAACAGTGGGTTTCATAAAGCCATGTGACATTTACCTTTCCTGTCTTCAGAGAATCTCACTGAATTCATTCGTCCCTTCGCTTGCTACCTATGAGAACGGGAGTGAGAACACGCGCTCTGGAGCCTCGCTGCCCACTTCCGATCTGGCGAGCTCTGAGACGGGCTTCTCTACACCCTTCACTGCCGCATCTGTAAAGTGCGGCTATAACACTGCGTGGGCCACAGTCTGCTGTGAAGACCCTGACACTGGATACACAGCAGGTGCTTAGTGAGCACTGGTGTTCATTCATTCCACTAGCCTCTCTTTAGAGCCTGTGCAGGCCAGGCCCTGTGAGAGGTAGAGGAGAATGGGACCAGCTCCTCACACCCTGGAATTCACAAATCAGAGAGGGACACAGGGAAAGAAGCAGGCAATCACCAGTAGCGCCGGTGAGTGCTCCAGAGGAGGGAGGCAGCCCTGCAGCTGTTTAGTGGGAGCAAAGAGGAAGGCGTTTTTTGCTAATGAGAGAGTTGAAAAGGCATGTGAAAAAGTGGCAGTTTACCAGGGACACCCAGAAGGTCCAGCACGTGTACAGGGGCAAGGGTGAGACAGCAAGCAGCATGTCTAGAAAGCTCAGTAGCTGACAGCAACTGAAACACCAGGGAGATGCCATTAGCTCCATGTTCCAGGTGAATTAACTGGCTGTAGAGTATTCATGGAACATACACGTACATGACACAGCGAGGCGACTGCACACAGCCTGCAGACTCGGAGGATCTTAGGGAGCAAACCACTCCCAACAGCAGGCACCTGTAGAAATGGAGACATCTGCAGGCCTGCCACCCTTCCATCTGCACTCAGAAGGCTCATGCTGATGGTGACCAGCTTGCTGACTTCTGCAGTGGCCCAGGCAGGATGGGCTGAACTATTAAGGAAGGAAGAGGACAAACGCAAAAGGCATTTAGAGCAGAAGACAACACGCTCTGTCTGTAAAAGGCCAGATATAAATATTTCAGCTATTGTGAGCCATGCGATCTAACGACCGCAACAGTTGCAAAAGCAGCCACAGACAATCTGAACATGAGCACTGCTTCTGCTCCGACAAACCTTATTACAACAGGAGGTTGCAGGCCACACGTGAGTCATAGGCTGAGTTTGCCAACTACTGATTTGAAAGGTAGATGGACGGGGATTGACATCCAGAACTGCAGGGAGGAGGAGGAGTTCAAGAATCTCAGAGAGTCTTGATGTCCAGCACCCTGCCTCTTTGCCAAGGTGGCCGAGTTATTTGTTTCTGAAATACAAAGATCGAGATTCCACAAGCTCCTCTGTATTCAAGAAGTTGTCCCCTACAACCGTCACCTCCTGATGCCCCTTAGGGCCGGCATGACCCCGCACTGATCTTTGGAGGGGTTGGAGAGCAAGCGTGAAATACAGACCCATGGGAAAGCCTTTCAGAGTATCTGGCTTCCCATTTCCAACCCAGACCCACCTCAGGCCTGTAGGAAAAGCTAGAGCAACCATGGCCCTGTGGAGTTCCCCGGCAGAGAAGGAAAGGGCTGGCCCAGAAGCCAGCACGCATGCTCCAGGCAGCCTGTCTGGATCTAGTCAGTAAGGTGACTGCTTGAAAATGGCACGTGAATCTAACTGGAAGTCATAAGTACCAAGAAAGCTGGCTGTTTTAAGAAATGTTGCAGATAATTCTAATGTGAAGTATCTACCATTGTATCCTGCTGCACTGCTGATCCAGGACAAATTGGTGCCAAACTCTCAAAGGCAGCTTCGGTCACAGCTTTCAGAATGTAAAACATCTCTTTAGCTAGCATTTCCACTTCTAGGAATGTATCACCTGAAAGCGCTTGCAAGTTCCTCTGCTTGAGGTTATTCATTTCATGGCATTTGCTGGGCCTTGAGTCTCCCTTAAAAGCAACCCAAACCCTCAATGTGTTGGTCTTTGAAGAAGACAGGACTTTGGCAAGTGACTAGGTTTAGATGAGGTCATGAGGGTGATTCAGGTGACCATGATATCTACTACTATGGGCAAGAATCCTTAGAAGAAATGGAGTAGCGTTCATAGTCAACAAAAGAGTCCAAAATGCAGCACTTGGGTGCAATCTCAAAAATGACACAATGATCTCTGTTTGTTTCCAAGGCAAATAATTCCATATCACAGTAATCCAAGTGTATGTCCCAACCAGTAACGCTGAAGAAGTTGAAGTTGAATGCTTCGATGAAGACCTACAAGACCTTCTAGAACTAACACTAAAAAGAGATGTCCTTTTCATCATAGGGGACAGGAATGCAAAAGTAGGAAGTCGAGAGATACTTGGAGTAACAGGCAAGTTTGGCCTTGGAGTACAAAATGAAGCAGGGCAAAGGCTAACAGAGTTTTGCCAAGAGAGCACACTGGTCATAACAAACACCCTCTTCTGACAACACAAGAGAAGACTCTACACGTGGACATCACAGATGGTCAACACTGAAATCAGATGGATTATATTCTTTGCAGCCAAAGATGGAGAAGCTCTATACAGTCAGCAAAAACAAGGCTGGGAGCTGACTGTGACTCAGAACATGAACTCCTTCTTGCAAAATTCAGACTGAAATTGAAGAAAGGGAAAACCACTAGATAATTCAGGTATGACCTAAATCAAATCCCTTACAATTATGCAGTGGAAGTGACAAACAGATTCAAAGGATTACAGCTGATAGACAGAGTGCCCGAAAAACTATGGACAGAGGTTCCTAACATGGATAGGAGGCGGAGATCAAAACCATCCCCAAGAAAAAGAAATGCAAAAAGGCAAAATGGTTGTTGAGGAGGCCTTACAAAGAGCTGAGAAAAGAAGTGAAGTGAAAGGCAAAGGAGAAAAGGAAAGAGATACCCATTTGAATGCAGAGTTCCAGAGAATAGCAAGGAGAGATAAGAAAGCCTTCCTAAGTGAACAATGCAAAGAAATAGAGGAAAACAATAGAATGGGAAAGACTAGAGATCTCTTCAAGAAAATTAGAGATACCAAGGGAACATTTCATGCAAAGATGTGTGTGCATGAAGGGCAGAATAAAGGGCAGAATTTAGGACAGAAATGGTATGCACCTAACAGAAGCAGAAGATATTAGGAAGAGGTGGCAGGAATACACAGAACTATCCCAAAAAGATCTTCATGACCCAGATAACCACGATGGTGTGATCACTCCCCTAGAGACAGACATCCTGGAATGTGAAGTCAAGTGGGCCATAGGAAGCATCACTATGAACAAAGCTAGTGGAGATGATGGAATTCCAGTTGAGCTATTTCAAATCCTAAAAGATGAAGCTGTGAAAGTGCTGCACTCAATATGCCAGCAGATTTGGAAAACTCAGCAGTGGCCACAGGACTGGAAAATGTCCGTTTTCATTCCAGTACCAAAGAAGGGCAATGCCAAAGAATGCTCAAACGACCGCACAAGTGTACTCATTTCACAGGCTAGCAGTCATGCTCAAAGTCCTCCAAGCTAGGCTGCAATAGTACATGAACCGAGAACTTCCAGAAATATCAATAACCTCAGATACACAGATGACACCACTCTTATGGCAGAAAGCAGAGAAGAACCAAAGAGCCTCTTGATGAAGGTGAAAGAGGAGAGTGAAAAACCTGTCTTAAAACTCAACATTCAAAAGACAAAGATCATGGCATCCAGTCCGATCACTTCATGGCAAATAGATGGGGAAACAATGGAAACAGTGACAGACTTTATTTTCTTGGGCCTCAAAATCACTGCAGATGGTGAATGCAACCATGAAATTAAAAGACACTTGCTCCTTGGAGGAAAAGCTATGACCAATCTAGACAGCGTATTAAAAAGCAGAGACATTACTTTTCCAATAAAGGTCCGTCTAGTCAAAGCTATGGTTTTTCCAGTAGTCATGTATGGATGTGAGAGTTGGACTATAAACAAAGCTGAGCACCGAAGAATTGATGCGTTTGAACTGTGGTGTTGGAGAAGACTCTTGAGAGTCCCTTGGACTGCAAGGAGATCCAACCAGTCCATTCTGAAGGAAATCAGTCCTGAATGTTCATTGGAAGGACTGATGCTGAAGCTGAAGCTCCAATACTTTGGCCACCTGATGTGAAGAACTGACTCATTAGAAAAGACCCTGATGCTGGGAATGACTGAAGGTGGGAGAAGGGGACGACAGAGGATGAGATGGCTGGATGGCATCACCAACTCAATGGACATGAGTTTGAGTGAACTCCGGGAATTGGTGACAGACAGGGAGGCCCTGCGTGCTGCCGTCCATGGGGTCGCAAAGAGTGGGACACGACTGAGCGACTGAACAACAACGATGAGAGTGGGTTTCCTGTGGTGGGATCAGCGCCCTGGTTTAAGAAGAGACATGAGAGGCTTGGCCCCTCCACGAGCACACTCCAGGAAGATCTCCCTTACCAAGAACCAAACCTGCCAGCACCTTGCTCTTGGACTTCCCAGCCTCCAGAAACGACAAAGCAGATTCTTGTTTAAGCCCTCACTCTATGGTATTATGTTACAGGAGCCCAAATTGACTAAGATACATGATGATAGCAGGTTTAAAATTTAAATGTTCATCAGTAGGGAAATGACCCAACTATGGTTCGTTCATAGTGCGGAATGCTACACAGCTATTAGAAGTTTGAGCTACATGTATAGGAAGGGACCCAAATATCTGATTCATTATTAAGTAAAAGAAAGTCACGATAAAATACGCGATTTCAGTTTTTTAAAAATAAGTATAAGGAGTCACATAAATATATGCAGCGTGGAGCCAAGCCAGGAGGAGAGTGGACTCAGGCGAGGTATCCGGGGAGTAAAATGTAAGGAGGGGACCCGCCGTCACCCAGGCTCATGGAGGTATGGACGCTGCGCCTGTACAATCCTGCAAGTGGGCACCGCCTTATGTTTCCCCCCTGCACACTTTGCTGCACCCTGGTCCAATCCCGATGCATGGAAAAAAGTTTGGAGCTCATACACAGGTTACCTTTGGAGAGAAGTACTGAGGCGATGGCAGCAGAAAAATCTTCATTTTTGCATTTACACCCTCCTGTAGCGCCCAATATTTTTCTACAAAAACACATGAATTATTAAGTGGGATATTTTCCTTTTAAAAACCTTCTACCACTTTATCCCACTAATACATATAGATTTGCATAAGTTGAGTGATTTTTAAAAATGTATATCTGTATCAGTTCAGTTCAGTGGCTGAACTGAGAGTTGTGTCTGACTCATTGCGAGCCCATGCACTGCAGCACGCCAGCCTTCCCTGTCCATGGAATTCTCCAAGCAAGAACGCTGGAATGGGTTGCCATTTCCTTCTTCAGGGGATCTTCCTAACCCAGGGATCAAACCCACGTCTCCTATGTCCCTGGCATTGGCAGGCGGGTTCTTCAGCACTAGTGCCACCTGGGAAGCCCCAGGTTCACCGTAATCACGTGTAACAACAGCTGCACCAAATCGCACTTTCTTCTTCCCACGAAGCAACAAGTCTGACTGCATGTCATGGAATTTTGATATCAGATCAGATCAGATCAGATCAGTCGCTCAGTCGTGTCCGACTCTTTGCGACCCCATGAATCATGCACGCCAGGCCTCCCTGTCCATCACCGACTCCCAGAGTTCACTCAGACTCACATCCATCGAGTCAGTGATGCCATCCAGCCATCTCATCCTCTGTCGTCCCCTTCTCCTCCTGCCCCCAATCCCTCCCAGCATCAGAGTCTTTTCCAATGAGTCAACTCTTCGCATGAGGTGGCCAAAGTACTGGAGTTTCAGCTTTAGCATCATTCCCTCCAAAGAAATCCCAGGGCTGATCTCCTTCAGAATGGACTGGTTGGATCTCCTTGCAGTCCAAGGGACTCTCAAGAGTCTTCTCCAACACCACAGTTCAAAAGCATCAATTCTTCGGCATTCAGCCTTCTTCACAGTCCAACTCTCACATCCATACATGACCACAGGAAAAACCATAGCCTTGACTAGACGGACCTTTGTTGGCAAAGTAATGTCTCTGCTTTTGAATATGCTATCTAGGTTGGTCATAACTTTCCTTCCAAGGAGTAAGCGTCTTTTAATTTCATGGCTGCAGTCACCATCTGTAGTGATTTTGGAGCCCAAAAAAATAAAGTCTGACACTGTTTCCACTGTTTCCCCATCTATTTGCCATGAAGTGATGGGACTGGATGCCATGATCTTCATTTTCTGAATGTTGAGCTTTAAGCCAACTTTTCCACTCTCCTCTTTCACTTTCATCAAGAGGCTTTTTAGTTCCTCTTCACTTTCTGCCATAAGGGTGGTGTCATCTGCATATCTGAGGTTATGGATATTTCTCCCAGCAATCTTGATTCCAGCTTGTGTTTCTTCCAGTCCCGCGTTTCTCATGATGTACTCTGCATATAAGTTAAATAAACAGGGTGACAATATACAGCCTTGACGAACTCCTTTTCCTATTTGGAACCAGTCTGTTGTTCCATGTCCAGTTCTAACTGTTGCTTCCTGACCTGCATACAAATTTCTCAAGAGGCAGATCAGGTGGTCTGGTGTTCCCATCTCTTTCACAATTTTCCACAGTTTATTGTAATCCACACAGTCAAAGGCTTTGGCATAGTCAATAAAGCAGAAATAGATGCTTTTCTGGAACTCTCTTGCTTTTTCCATGATCCACCAGATGTTGGCAATTTGATCTCTGGTTCCTCTGCCTTTTCTAAAACCAGCTTGAACATCTGGAAGTTCACGCTTCACGTATTGCTGAAGCCTGGCTTGGAGAATTTTGAGCATTACTTTACTAGCGTGTGAGATGAGTGCAATTGTGCGGTAGTTTGAGCATTCTTTGGCATTGCCTTTCTTTGGGATTGGAATGAAAACTGACCTTTTCCAGTCCTGTGGCCACTGCTGAGTTTTCCAAATTTGCTGGCATATTGAGTGTAGCACTTTCACAGCATCATCTTTCAGGATTTGAAATAGCTCAACTGGAATGCCATCACCTCCACTAGCTTTGTTTGTAGTGATGCTTTCTAAGGCCCACTTGATTTCACATTCCAGGATGTCTGGCTCTAGGTCAGTGATCACACCATCGTGATTATCTGGGTCGTGAAGATCTTTTTTGTACAGTTCTTCTGTGTATTCTTGCCATCTCTTCTTAATATCTTCTGCTTCTGTTAGGTCCATACCATTTCTGTCCTTAATTTTGATATCAGCTACCATTAAAAACCATACCTCCAAAAAAATCAGTGATCCTAGAGAGAAGGCATGCAAAGAGCTACAGAGGTAAAACAGAAACATAAAACACCTGAGTTTGAGCCCCAGCTCTGCCTCAGACCAGTCACTTGGAAAAACAAGCCCAGAAACAAGCCCACTGGTTGTCCAGTGGTTAAAAAGCCACCTTCCAATGCAAGGGATGTGGGTTCAACCCCTGGTCGGGTAGCCAAGATCCCATGTGCCACGGAGACAGCAAGCCCCGTGCGCTGCAGCAGAAGAGGCCCACACACCACCACAGAGAACCAGTGCAGTCAAAAATAAACAAATTCACAAGCCCACGCATATCTTTAAGTCACTCCTCAGTATCTTCATCTGCAAAATGGGAATTATAACACCTACCTAAATGTTGGCTGAGAAGATGAGAGATGGAATGAAATGTACAAGTGCAATTAGCTACCATGGGTGAGCTCTCCCCAGAAGTTAGTTTCTCTTTTCTTGAGGCTTCCTGTGACTTCGTCAAAAGGTTTTATAAATTAAGTCCCATTTCTTCATCAAAGTGCATGGTCATCTCAGAGCAGTTCTGCCTTTATTTCTCATGGGTTATCAGTTGGCAGAAAGCCACAACATTATAGTTTTGCCAGTCCAAGAATATGGCAGACTGGTTAAGTTTTCGTAAGAGAATCCAAATATCATGCTTTGAAAACCAAAGAATATCATGAACACCTTTGGATTATCTGGTGCTTCAGCCTGCTTATTCTTTGGGGAGAGTCTGCTTGATTTCTCTCATCGTTCATTGTGTAAGTATACATCCAGAGACTCCTTTAGCAGAGATCTTAAAGGAAAAAGAGCTCCCAAGCGGACCTTAAACAGAAGAGGAAGGGGATATAAGTTGCTTGTCTGGAGCAGAGGTTTCAGCTAAGTCTGGAGTCCGTTTTGAAATATGTCTTGTGTGCAGAGCACTATTCTAGATCCCAGTGGGAAAAGCCGATGACCCATAGGCTGGGTCTGTGGTGCCCTTAGTCTTTTGAAGGGGAGATTTGTCCTGTGTGAGCAGAGATATAAGTGCGTTTCCTTGCCACCCCTTTACTGAGAGAGGACTTGGGTGAAGAGTCAGTATATTGTGGCCGGAATGAGATGAAGAGCAGCTGAGGCAGAGGCCACAGCGGGGGAGCAGCTCTGATCATTCCGTGGATGTGACAGAGGCCTTCGTGCATGCTGGAATAGCATCCTGATTATACTTTGAGGAACTGCCTCCTCCTCCTGGAAACAGCTGAGGTTCCCAGCACTTGCTGTGATGGGCACAGACTGAGCTGCTGAAGCCCCGGGCCCATTTGGGAAGACGGCAGCGTGGAGCAGTGGCTAATAGCCTAGGGCAGCCTCCTTCTTTCATTCTGTTATGTCTTGCAAATACTTTTTACATGTGTTGGAAGGTGAAAAAAATAGTTGAAAATTAATTCAGTTGAGACTTGAGGGTCTTTTCAATGAAGGTGTCCAGTTCCCCCCTGGTTCCTCCCTGGAACTTGCTTGATGCATAAGCACAGTGTCCGAAACTGAATATGATAGAACATTCTTTCCAGTGGCAGCATTGCCTTTTCCAAACCTAGGTTTCCAGCCTCTCCTCTTATAAGCGCCCCCTTACTCCCTCCAGCAGAGGAATCTGTTACTTGCACCCAAGGGATGCTAACCAGTGCCACGGTTGCTGCATGGGAAGGTGTGTGTGTGTGCATGCCTCTCTGGAACTGTGTTTTGTGTAACTTAAACTCCCAAATACCCTCTTGGAGCTGTGAAAGCTGAAGCCCTCTCACTCTCATTCTGCACCCCCATTCCCAAACTCCCCTGAAGTCCTCTCGGGTCGGAAGACTGTTGGAGGCAGCCCTGAACCCTGACCTGCTCCTGAGCGATGCTCTCGCAATCGCAGGCTGGCTGCTGAGCACCCAAGGGAAAGAGAGGGAGACAGGAAAACTTGTCCGGAGCTTGGAGGCTAAGCTACGCATCAGTGCAAATCACAGGAGAAGGTCTTAAGCAGGTCTAGCCTTTGAGGTAAGAGGGGGCTTTTTCCACCAGACAGTCCTCTGCTCTTGGCTCCACAGTGGGAGGTCGGGAAGGAGTTCCCACCCATCCTTGGAGAAGCTACTCGGCTCCAGAGCAACCAGGGACAGGCCCTACCAGGGTACTATAAGGAGATGAGCAATATAGCTGGTATTTACGATTGAAAACACATAAGGGCAAATATTTGGCTAAGTGTTTATTTGCTAGCGGAACTTTTTAAATGGTTGATTGGAGCCCAAGTGACAGTGTGGGGTGTTTGATTAAAAACAAACTGGATAAGTGTTTCTCCGCAGCTGTGAACTTGGCGAGTTTCTGACTCCTCGGCTCTGGAACGCTCAGCGGGCTCCGTCCCTTGACGGCAGGCAGTGGGCAGGGAGCCCCGGCCGGGTGGCTCACCCTGTCCCTGCTGCTGGGAAGGCCAAGGGCTCATGTCCCCTTCTCAGAACTGGGTCCCACTGCACAGCAGGCACCATGCAGAGTCTGGGGTGACCCAGGAACATTCCGGCCACCTCTGGGCATGACCTGTAACTGAGGCTTAATCTCTTCATCACAAAGTCATTTCGTGAGAATCAGCTCTGAGCATCACTCTGGTGATGAGTAACTGTTTGCAGATCTATCTTTCTTTTCCCCTCTCTCGTCTTTTCTCTCTCCAAGTGAAATTTCATGCTTATGCAATGTATGTCTCTTGCTATTAACTCTGAACAGCTGGGGGCAGGGAAGGGTGGCACTTTAGCTGCACTAAAAGGTCCTAAGAGCACACGTCTTCTCTCCCACAAAACAAACAAACAAAAACTCTTGCGTCTTCTGAGTTCTTCCCCTGTGCCTCACTTCATCGCGGGCTCTCCCTCCATCCCCCGTCTCAGTTCATCTTACTGTGTAGGAGACTGTCATCCCCATTTTACAGATGGGTAAATGGAGGCTCAAAGGCACTCCCTGTTTTGCCTGAAGCCACACAGATGGGAGGTGGCGAACAAGATGTGAGCCTAGATGTGTCAGCCTCTATAGATTCTCGCTTTTTCACTCCCTCCTCCTGCGTTCACTCCCTTTACTGGACAGTCACCATGCTGGGTGCGCCAGAACAAGGAATAAAGGCCCGTGAAACCTGGGGGAGAAGACCAGCGGGAACATAACCCACTGCTCCAAACTCTTGGTGTTAGGAGAGACGGTCATCCATAGCTTGGGAAAGAAGACCCCTCCTGAGTGGCTGGCTCCCCACTTAGCAGGCCCCCACAGGACACTGGATGGACACAGTTGCGAGTCAGGTCACTGTCGTCACCACCTCCTGAAATTTATTCTGCTCAAGGAAATGGGTGAACAGGGAGGAGAAAACGTACACCCTCAGAAATGTGTCCTTTAACCCCTGGAACCACTCATCCCTCCATCCCATATTCCAACTGTGCTTGAGAGGCCACAGATTGTAGGTGCAAATCCCGCTGGGCACATGACTAGGAACAATTATGTACCACTTTCTGAGCCTCAGTGGCCCCATCTGTGAAATGGGGATATTCATGCCACCACACAGCATGATTGAATGTTGAATAGGAGGACATCCACCAAGAATTGGCTGCCACTGAATGTCATCCCTAAAAGGATTACACCCCTCCCAGACTTCCTCTGAATCCTGTAGGAATCCCTGTTTCCTAAGAGGACAAAGCCCACATCTCTGTTCTAAAGCAATTCCCAACCCACCCAACTGATGGAATAGTCCAAGCCTGTCCTTTACCCTCTCCACTCTGCAAATTGCAAGCAAACAAGACTGCTCATGATAGGCGGCCCTGGAGTTTGGCCAGATTCCTGAGAGTGAGAAAAAATGTCACACTAAATCTCCAGGAGACAGTCCCCAGAGAGAAACTCTCCCCGCCGCAGGCCCCTAGCCTCGCACCACGGGCCTGCCCTGAGCCCCATGGGACGAGATGAGGGATGCCGATGCCAGGGACTCATCTTCTCACCACAGGCCTCGTAGGTGCCAAGGAGGCCCTCATCTCACAGAAGAGGGAAATTGAGGCTCCGAAAAAGTGAGCAGCTGAGCCAAAGCCACAGACGCAACAATTCAGGATGAATTCTCTATCTTCCAAAGCCGGGGCTCAGCCACATGCCAAGGAAGGGGACTTTGAAAAAGCATAGTGGACATGACAAAATGATGTAATATTTAGAAAAAAAGAGAGAAATAGGTTTTAAAAAATTATACAAATTACTAAAGTTAAACAAATGTTCCGCTGGGCATGAGTAAAAAGAAAATTAAGAAATATTCCCTTAGACACTGAGGGTGAGCAATCTGCCCGGAATTATGTAAAAACCACTCTCCTTTTTTATGAAGAGGAGCTCTCCTCCTCCCCTTCTGTCTCTACCTCCTCTTCACATTCACACAACTGTCCTGCAGCTCAAATAAGGAGCAGGGTGGGGTGTGAGTGTGTGTGTGTGTGTGTGCGTGCGTGTGTGTGTGAATAAAAACCTGTAATGGAAATAATGACTCACATTTTTATTTCTCCTGCCATCATCTTTTATTTGAGCATCACCGCATTTCTGTGTAGTATTGTAGCCCTGCTTTTCCACATGAAGAAGAAAGAGGGAAAGAACATAATTTTCCCAGAAAACTGAGCATCAGAAAGAAGAAACCAGCCCAAGTGATGTCTAATGCTTGAGGCCCACGCTTCTGCGGAGCTGTCCTTTTCCCACCCATTCTGCGGCCTGTCCTGGGTGTGGCCCTGGCCAGACTTTGACCCCAGATCTTCTGAATCTCCCACATTCTTCGCAGAAGGACGTATTCAGCAGTGCACATGTCCTGATTTTATAGGTGTGTATGTGTGATATGCATACATAGGCAATACACAATGAAGTAAATCTTATATCCTATACACGCACCTACATGGATGTGTTTACACATGTGTGTGTATAAAAGACAGCTCTTGGGACTTCCTTGGTGGTCTACTGGCTAACACTGCGCTCCCAGTGCAGGGAGCCTGGGTTCGATCCCTTGTCAGGGAACTAGACCCCATATGCAGAAACTAAGAGTTTGCATGCCCCAACTAAGACCTGGCAAAGCCAGATAAATAAATATTAAATAAAAGAGTCTTTATTAAAAAAAAAAAAAAGACAGCTCTTTCGGAACCCAAGAGAAGAGAAGGAGGCAAAAAGAAGAAAGAATGTGGAAAGAAGGAGGAATAGGGTGTGAAGGAGGAGGAAAACAAAAAGGAGATACAGTCAGAAAAATCAGAAGAGGAGGAGGAGAAGGGTGGGTGAGTCAAAGAACTGCCAGGAGAGGAGACAGAGAAAGCACAGAGGAAGGAGTCTCTTCCTGGCAGGATGAATGGCTGTGCCTCTCCGAGACCATTAGCTTACTGGCAGTTCTCAGGGTGCTCCTTGGGCTCAGGAAGTGTGGGCTCAGCCAGGAAGGCACCTCGGAGCCCCCTTTGTTTCAGCACACTCTGAGACCATCACCCGGGCCTACGGAGTGACAGGGGACAGACGGGCAGGCCTGAGGAAGATGGAGGGAGGACCGTGTCAGGGCCAGCCCAAAGGATGCTGGGAAATTCCCTGCTCCTGACCTCCCTCCTGGAGCCAGGAGGGCTTCCTCCTCCTCAGACGCCTAGTGGCCCACAGGCAGGTGCTCGAGCATCACCAGTTTCCCCCTGGGACCTGGCCTGAGGTCCGTCTTCCCCTCCCCGTCGGGGGCCTGGAGATGTACACAGCGACCTCCTTGTGCCTCAGTTTCCCCATCTGTATGTTGGCGTGGTGAGAATACCCATGCCATCAGCACTTGTGAGGAAGAAACGAATGTGCCCCGTCTGGACCCCAAGTGGGCCCGACAGCTAGCAGCGCTGGTTGTTCGCGTGTGTCTCTCGGCTGAAGCACCCCCTGGCTCCCACAGCTGATGCTCCTGTTAAACAAGGCTCCTGGGCTGTCAGTCCATGGGCTGGCCATGCACCGAGCACCTGGTGTCTTAAACCCGGGGAAACCAAGAGTGAGATTTCTGGCAGCTGGGGAATGACGATGGGGGAGAGAGATTGCATTCACTCAGATGACATTTAATGCACACCGACTATGTGCATGGGCTTGACAGGGCAATTGCAGCTCAAAGAAGCCTTCAATACTCATTCCTCAAATTTTCCTCTTTCTTCTTTTTGAAAAACTGTCTACGTGTCTGTCTGTCTCTCTAGATGAACTGTCAGCTTCCTGAGGATGGGGGCTCTGCCTTGCTCCTTCTACATTCCCAGTGTTTGGCACGGAGTAGATGCTTAATAAATATCTGGGAAATAAGCCAACAGGGAAACAATGAGTCCCCAGGAAGGGCCTCCTTGTGGAGGTGGGGAGGCCCCCCCGCCGACCTCCCGTCCCCATCAGAGGCCACGAGCAGCATCTTAGTCAAGTCAAAAGAACTGGAAATGTGGAGGTGGTAAGACTGGACCTGGGGTCTCTGTGTCCCCGTGCAGCCTACGACTCAGAGCATCTGAGTTTATCTTGTCATTTTTCAAATGAAGCTAGGCCCCCTACCCCCTTGAGTTGCTGGAGGGATAGAACACAAGAATTAAATGGCAGCACCCTCAAGCCTTCTCTGTGCCTTTTCTCTGGACAACAGGACAGAACTGAATTCCTTCGACTTCTCCAGTTAGCAACAAACTCCTCGAGATCAAAAGACCCAAGGAATAACTGCTGCTGCTACTGCTGCTAAGTCGCTTCAGTCGTGTCCGACTCCCTGCGACCCCAGAGACGGCAGCCCACCAGGCTCCCCCGTCCCTGGGATTCTCCAGGCAAGAACACTGGAGTGGGTTGCCAGTTCCTTCTCCAATGCATGAAAGTGAAAGTGAAGTCGCTCAGTCGTGTCCGACTCCTAGTGACCCCATGGACTGCAGCCCACCAGGCTCCTCCGTGATAACTAGGTTCATCATATAAGAAATGTAGCCACTCAGAATTCCACACGCAAGCTCTAGGAGTAGAGTACTGAAGGTCAGTGGCATTTTACATAAAATAGAATTCCGGTGGTTGTTCTCCATGCTCACCATGTCTCAGTAAACCTTTGTATCAGCTCTAAGGAGTAGGTGTCCAGAGCCCCATTTCTCAGATGAGGACGTGGGGCTCTGAAGTTCCTACCTGGTGGGCATGACTTGTCCCTCCGTGGATCTGTGTGACTTTAAAGTATCCTCTCTCTCCTCCCCCCCATGGCCTCTGTCCATAAATGTTGAAATAGCTGTTCATTCTCATCAGAAGCTTTAGTCAGAGGATGAGAAAATGGAAGCAAGGAATAGGGTGAGGGGAGGGGGAATTTGGGGAAAAGGAGGCCAAGAATCCTTTTCCATTCTGAAATGAGCTAGAAACATTCCAATTCCATTTTTCACTGTCTATCACATCCTAAGAACACAAAGACCTCAGCCAAACCCCTAACTGTTTAAAGAGTAACAGAACTCCAGATTAAATTAATATCCACATTCAAACAGTAGCTACCGTGGGGCAATTGCCAAGCTGTCTCTACCCTCATGAGAAAGGGAAGAAAGCAAGTACCAGCCAGGACCTTCGATCTGGAGAACAGAAACCAGATCCCAATGTGGTAGTACCATGCAGGGGAGCCTCAGCACAATCAGACCTTTTCACGTTTCACCCAAGTCAGCCCCTTCCTCACCGGACTCCTGCCTAACAGCTCCCCAAAGTGATCCAGGCTGCTTTGACACAACCTCGGTTTTCAACCACAGATCAATTACCCTAGCTCATTATAGCACCAGAGCGCACCTTCCCATCAGAAGGGAAATGTTCATCCACCCTGTCTTTCATCTGCCGAGGAAGGGAAGACAAAGAGAGGAAGGCAGGAAGGAACGGTGCTCGAGTCCTTAGACAGTGCCCATGCGTTTCCTCCCTGGGACAGAACCAGAGAGCAGGGTGTCACTGAGCCAAGCGTGCAGAGTTCCAGGAGAGCAGCCCAGCGGGTCTACATCATCTCCAGCTGACAGGCCCTGAGAGGTGGCCCCGCAGAGGCAGGGAGAGGGAGAGGCTGGGTTGCAGGAGATGAAACCAAGCCACCAGTAACCGGAAGTGGGGAAAAAGCAACCTAGATCTCCAGTTCTCCTGTGATGAGACGTCTCCCCCAAACGCCCTGGGCAGCCCCTCGGAGAGCTCAGCTACTGGGCACCAGGACGCCCCACCTCTGGTTCTGTACGTGGTCAATGCAACAAAGAGCTGCTGCCCGTTTATTCCCGAGCTGTGACCCCTTTAAGGACCCCTGGGAAAAACGACTGTGGCCTCAGTGCCAAGGAAAGCTGCCCTCCTGAGAAAACATTTTTAAAATACACAACATGAATCTTACAAAGAACGTTTTCTGCTTCCTTTGCCCAGGCAGAAGCTCGGAGACAAACTTACTAACCAATTTTAACAGCTATGCAAGACTCCATGCTGTGCAGGTTGGTGAAATGACACTGCCCCAGCTTCATATTTCTCTTCATCTCATTTTCTTTCTGTCGTGATTTCTTTAATCTATTGCATCTCATTTAGGGAACTGGCTAATATCCTTCCTGGAAAGAAAAGAAGCCTGTGGGACCTAATCAATCAGACATTAAATAAATAAATAAAATGCAAAAAATTGGTTTCATCTTCACACAAACCTATTGGGATAGTGATCATGGTCCTCACATTGGGGATGAGGACATTCCAGGCATAGAGAGATTAAGTAAGTTACCCAAAGTCACACGGCTAGTGAGGGACATCACTAGGAAGCTAACCCAAGTCGTCTTGACTTTAAATGTCAAGCTTAAAGTTTAACATTTAAAGTCTGTGCTCTTCCCACTGCTTACTGCCACCAGAAGGCCCTGTCTCTATAAAGCCCCTCTGGCCTCTCCGGGCCTCCTGACCCAGGAGGTCTCGGGGCCTCAAGTCCTTCCAGAGTCCACGAGCAGACCCACAGAACTGGCCGCTGCTCCCATTTCTCCCCCTCACCCAGGATTGGGTGGGAGAACACAGGTGCAGACCCCCTCTCCGCCCCCAGCCCAAGCCTGGCAGGGCCCTCTGCTGCATCAGAGCTCGGTGCCTCCATTCCGAGCTGTGGGTTCGGGGAGGGGCGCCTAGTGCGTGTGGTTCTGATTTGCACGCACCCCCCTCTGGGCTTCACAGAGCCCTTCCATTCCGAGTCCGAGAAGCCGGGCGAGCCTTTTTTTTTTTTTTTTTTTTTTTTTAACACAACCCTCTCCCCACGCCCCTACTCCCCTAGCCCCGCCCAGTCCGCAACCCTCCCGTCTCTGACAGCTTTTCTCTTTGAATCAGAGAACTAGACGCTGCCAAGCGAAAATGTAACTCAAACCTCAAAAGGCTCAAAGGCGCTAGAAACTCGCAAGGCACGATTGCCCCAGAGATGCTGCTTTGCCCCCGGGTGTGGCTCCCTTGCAGCCAGGGGCTGGCGCTGGGGGTCCAGGTATTTTTAGCTGATAATGTATCTAGGTGCCCTTGCGCCTGACTCCCCAGGGATGAGGGTGGCTTCTCTTCTTTAGGGGTCAGGAAGGAGGCTAGGAAAGTCCAGAAGTCCTTTGCATTTCATCGCTGCCTACCGTGTGCCCAGGACCTTTCAGGAGCATGCAGACCCTCGCAGCCACCCAGGAACAGCGGTGGGAGCTGGGCACCCTGCTGACCTATGACATCAGCATGTGACGTGTCAGAGGTGAGGCTGGAACCCTCACTCAGGACCAAAGCCATGGCGCCAGGGACGTGGGTTGCAAGGGACAGGTGCCTCGGGGTGCTGGAGGAAAATGGGTACACACGCTTGTCCAGCCAGCTCCTCCCTGACAATGTCAACAGGCAAATGATCTGCCAAGCGGAGCCTGTTGTCTGCAGGCTTGCAGAGAGGAGTTGAGTGATGCAGGCAGGTGGGCATAGTCAGAAATGGCTTTCTCAGGGAGGCGAGTCCTGAGCCCCACTGGGAAGGAGGGAGCAGGGGCAACTGGAGGCTGCCTTCTACACACAGCAGTGTTTATCCTCGGGTCTCCTTCCCCACCAAGACCAACCCTCTAACTGGCCCACACAGCACAAACTGAAAATATCAGGCTCCATGTTCAAAAATTATTTTTCATAAGACAGACTCAGGAGAGCATTAAACCAAGCACAGGGCCCTGTACAACTGCTCTGGCCATGTGCCCGTGAAGCCAGCCCTCAGCACCCCTTTTCTGCACCCATTCAGAGGAGGGGGAGCTGACCACACACGTCTCGGTAGCCCAAATGCAGCCCAGCAAGAATCATCACCAGCTTCTCCTGATTCTTCATCCAGGCCTCGCTCCAGACATGCCTTGGCATTGGCAAGTACCATCCCCAGTCTGATCTAAAGCCCACTCAATGAATGCCCATTCATTTAATTCCTTTGAAAGAAGTGACACTCATTCACAATCAAGTGTAAATAACCAGCACCAGTTTAGACTGTGACCCTCCTACAGAGATTTTCATTTTCACAGGGATCAAAGCCTTAAGCTCAAGAAACACTTTTCACTTGGTGGCCTTCCAGGCATCAAAGAGTAGTTGGGGAGGCGGTGCTGGGGGCCAAACGCAGAAAGCGTTTACCTGCCCACCTGTGGGTCAGGCCAATCCCACAGGAGAAATGGAGTGATGCACAGAGAGACTCAGTGCTGGATCCCAGGGACCCTTCTATCCTTTCACAGTGGTTCAAACAAGCGCTTAATTTTTATCACGTAGGGTTTGCTGGAGCAACTGAAAAACATTTGTTGTTAAATGATTGTAAGCTTTATGAGAATAGGGACCAAAGCTGTCTTGTTCCCCCAGAGCATAAGGAAACCAAACCAACCGATTCAGTTTATCCTGACCAACTGTAGGTGGATGGATAGAGGGATAGAGGAGTGGACAAGAGGCTAAGTGGACGCATAATTATCTATGTAGGTGGATGGATGTGTCAGGTAGGTGGACGGGATGTGCAGAAGGGTGGGTGAGTGGTGGGTAGATGAATGAACTGACGGGGAGTGGATAGGTGGATGTATGGAAGGGTGGTGGACAGCTGGACTGGTGGATGGGTTAAGGGATGTACGGGTGGATAAATGGTGGGAGGGTGAGTGAAATGCTAGATTCTGTAGTAGATACTTTTGTGTTTATGCCTTTTTATTTCCCAAGTGCTGCCTTAAATCCTCTGTAAACAAAGTGAGGTTTAAACAAGTAAACGATCTCTCACCAGCTCTGTGAGTTAAATATTATGCAAGATTACAGCTCCTCTAGCTCAGAAGGGGCCAACCAGGATCCCAGTCTCAGTTTGCCTGAGTTGACCCAAAGCTCTGTCCACAGCCCTGACATACTGAACAGGCTGAGCATTTCTCCAGGGGCCACCTGCAGCCCTGCCTGCTTACCTTCAACTCTGAAGGAGCCCCACCCCCTGCTGAAGGACACAGGCACGTGCAACTGGTTTTCTGATATTTGCTAATTCATTCAGGCTCCTTGATGCATCACATTTCTTTTCTGGAATTTTCCAACCAATACCTCCTGTTCTCCAGAGATGTTTGGGTCTGGGTCAGACAGGGCATGAAGACCATTTGACCCAAAACCAAATCACACGAGGGCAATATCCCAGTGAACTGTCAGTCTAGCTCCTGGTCTTGATATTCCCCTGCCCTGCTTCACCCACCCTTTACTTCAGCTCTTGCGGGCAGTCCCCTTTTGGAGGTCAGGGAACCCTAAGAGAATTTGCTGAAAGCTATTTATTTGACCCCAGGCCCCCAGTGTACATAAACACAAAATTATGCACACAGAGACTCCCTTTGAAGAACCCCTGATCTTATTTACTGTTGGTGAATTCACTGTTTCGGCTGTGTCATCTCTTCATAGCCCAGGTATCTAGTATGTGAATGATTCAGATGGTTGATTCTGCTCCCATTTCTCTTTATCACTGTCAGATAATTAAACAATAAGATGTGTGTTAGATGGGCTCTCCAAAGTTACATAAACTCTGACCCTGTCCTCTGAGAGTGTAGTAGGCAGTTTCTAAGAAGGCTCCCAAGGGTCCCTGCCTCCTAGAACTCACTCCCTAGTCTAATTCCTTTCTCTTTTTTTGTATTATTTTATTTTATTTATTTGCAGTCCCTGCACCATGCTGCATGCAGGATCTTAGTTCCCTGACCAGGGATCAAACCTGAGCCTCCTGCAATGGAAGTGCAGGGTCTTAACCACTGAACTACCAGGGAAGTCCCCCTTTTCTTTTTTTAAAAAATTAATTTATCAAAGTATAGTTGATTCACAACATCGTGTTAATTTTTACTATACAGCAGAATGATTCAGTTATATATGCACATTCTTTTTTACATTCTTTTCCATTTTGATTTATCACAGGATACTGAATATAGTTCTCCATCCTATACGTTGTTTATCCATTCTATATTTAATAGTTTGCATCTGCTAATCCCAAACTCCCAGCCTAGCCCTCCCCCACTCCCTTCCCCCTTGGCAACACAAGTCTGTTCCCTATGTCTGTGAATCCATCTCTGTTTCATAGAAAGTTCATGTGTGTCATATTTTAGATTCCACCTATAAGTGATATCATATGGTATGTGTCTTTCTCTGACTCACTTCACTTAGTTTGTTAATCTCTAGGTCTATCCCTGTTGCGACATATGGCATTATTTCATTCCTTTTTATGGCTTAGTGGTATTCCATAATTGCCTACTTTTGAATGTGGGTTGGACCCAGTAACTCTCTTCAGTGGGTAGAATCTGGATGTCCCTTCCAAGATTTTGTTTCAAAAGATCCTGGCTTCTGTCTTGTTTGGCCTCTTCAACTCTCTGGCAAGCTTGCTCTTAGGGATGTTATAAGCTGCCTTATGGAGAAGGGCAGTCTCTGGCCGTCAGTCCGGGAGGAACTGAGGCCCTCAGTCCAACAGCCTGTGAGGACCCGAATCCTGCCAGCAACCTCCTGGGTGAGACTGGAAGCAGACCCCCCTGCTGAGCCTTGAGTTGTTAGTAGCCCCGGCTGTAGCCCCAGAAGCAGAGGGCCTGGCCGGAAGGCTCAGCTAAGCCACACACAGATGCCGGCTCCACAGAAACTGTGAGATAATGAGCGTGTGCTGCGTCCGGCATTAAGTGCAGGGATCATTTATTATACCTGCATGGATAACTAATGTGGTTGTCTGACATCCTATTGAACAGCTGCTCTGTGACAATGACTCTAAGGAAAAAGAAATGATGAATAAGATGCACTGTATGCCCTCTAGATACCCTCAGTCTGTGAGTCAGCTAGTAAAGCAGATCATTATGTCACCTAAATAAATATTATAATAAAGGCATTATCACTGACAGAGTAAACAAGCCATAAAAATCCACTGGCCAAGGCAAGTCAGATGGCCAGACTCAAGGTTAAGGGGTGGTAGGGGGATATACTCCACCCCCATGTTAGTAGGAGAAACTCCAAGGTCACAGGACAAAGGATATAAATATCGAGGGAATAAGGAATTGGGTCCCCCAAAACACAATCTACTGCCATGAAAAGACATTGAGGAAGTGTAAATGCACGTTACTAAGTGAAAAAAGCCAGTCTGAGAAGAGTGCTGCTAAGTCGCTTCAGTCGTGTCCGACTCTGTACGACCCCATGGACTGCAGCCTACCAGGCTTCTCCGTCCATGGGATTCTCCAGGCAAGAACAATGGAGTGGGTTGCCATTTCCTTCTCCAATGCATGAAAGTGGAAAGTGAAAGGAGAAGAGTATTTACTGTATGATTCCAACTCTAGGATGTTCTGAAAAAGGCCAAACTATGGAGACACTCAAAAAGATTAGTGTTTCAAAGGAAGAAGGGATGAATAGGCAGAACACAGAGGATTTTTAGGGCAGTGAAACTACTCTGTATGAGGTTATAATAAGTGATATACGTCATTCCACATTTGACCCAAACCCATGGAATGTACCAGAGAAGGCGATGGCACCCCACTTCAGTACTCTTGCCTGGAAAATCTCATGGACAGAGGAGATTGGTGGGCTGCAGTCCATGGGGTCGCTGAGGGTCAGACACGACTGAGCGACTTCCCTTTCACTTTTCACTTTCATGCATTGGAGAAGGAAATGGAAACCCACTCCAGTGTTCTTGCCTGGAGAAGCCCAGGGACGGGGGAGCCTGGTGGGCTGCCATCTCTGGGATTGCACGGAGTCGGACACGACTGAAGCGACTTAGCAGCAGCATGGAATGTACATCAAGAGTGAGCCCTAATGCACACTGTGGACGCTGAGTGATAATCACGATTGATGCTGATTCATCAGTTGCAGCAAATTGCCGCTCTGGTGAGGGTGTTGACTGTAGGAAGCTATGCACGCAGTAGGACTGTGGCTACATAGGAAATCTCTGCCTTTCATTCAGTTTTGCTGTGAATCAAAACTGCTCTAAAAAAGTCTAAAAATACAACCTACTATAAAGGGCTATGGCAGTTTAGGAAAAAACACATTTAATCGAGGCATAAAAAAGAGACTGGAAGGAAACGTATCAAACGCTGACACTAGATGTTGGCAGATGGCATATGATTCTTATTTCCCTCTTTATATCTTTTCCAGCTCCAAATACTCTGCAAAGAGCATGTTTACATTTCAAGAAAAAATGTTACAGAAAATATGAGACCGGTTCGTAGAGCCTGAAGAAAGGAGAAAGTATTTTTGACTGAGAGGCCTCAGGAAGTGCCTGAAGGCAGGTGACATGGAGCTGGCACTGAAGGGCAAACAGTGCTCCAGCAAAGGAGCATCTGGACCCAGAAAAGATAAGCCACCCCCTAAGCCTGGAGCGGGACTTGCCTTAAAGTCATTGAGACAGTAAGCGCAACTTAAGGGGGCAGCTGTGCAGCTAGGCGGGTACCCTGCTGGTTAAGTGAGGAGCGGTGGTGAACTCTGCTTGTGGAAGGTGGAGGTGGGGGGAAATGGTCATCACCGTCACTGAGCCTAAAACGTCAGTGATCGAAGGGACTTGCAAAAACAGATCAGCCCCTTCATCTCATTTTAGGTCATGTTTAACCCAAAAAAACAGCAAATTTCATACAGCTCAACCTAATACCAAGAAGAGGCCCCGAAGAGTGACTTTCCTCCCATCACAGAGACAATGAGTGACAAAGCCAGGGGGCATGCAGTGACTTTTAGCAAAGCAGAGACAGACTCAGGAAGCTCAGGCTTCCTCTCTGAGGAGCTCAGATAAGTATGGGCTTGATAAGGAGCAATTAGATCTTCAGAGATGACAGTCTGGGAGGTTTTGACCATGTGTACACTGTCAGGCGCTCAGGAAAGAAAGTCCTGAATGAGCATCATCATTCAAGCAGGTGCATCAGATTTGTCTTTAAAGTGAGACTTTGTGCAGAGAGGCGTGGGGTGATCATTGCTGGCAGACCCTCCCAGGCAGAGGCAGCAGCTCATCCCCCTCTGTAGGATCCTACATCCCCCTCTGCAGGTCCTGGCACAGTTCTAGGCATGTGTTCGTGTTCAGTAATGTTTGCCGGATCCAGCACCCTGAGTCTCTGCACTTCCACCTTTCCCAGGCCAGGAGCCTTTAGCTCTTTGTCTCCTGCTCTTCCAGGGTCAGAAGAAGTCTCCCCAGTCTTGCTCTGTGGCTTTTACTTTTAGTTGAACAGCTTTGGGTGGCAGGGGGTGGGGCAGAGGGAAGCACGGGTGGGAGCTGGACAGCCATCCAGAGACCCTGACGCTCAGGGCTGGCTGCACTGAACCACTTTGTGTATCGCAGTGAGAAAACACAAGTTTTTACAAGAAAAAAAGGGGGCAAATCCATCCCGATGCAGGGGGGATTTGGGAGTAAGCATTAGCCTCCTAAGAGGGTTCACAAGGTTATACTTAGTCTCTCTCACACACACAGTCACACACACACACGCCCAAGCACACACGCACACTCATTTTGTATCAAGCACCAGGTTGAGTAGGTCAGAAAGGAATGGTCCCATTGTTCCCTGTTTACGCGTGTTTTTTCAGGAGACTGCCCCAGAATGTCACTTCTCTACCCTTCCCCTACCTGAAAATGAGATTAGAACTTGCCCTTGATTTTGCCCCAGGACCAGTCCAGCTCAGAATGCTCACAGCAGGGCTATTCAATGAGCACTAATCATTTCTTCCTATCTCCCCATGAGATTAGAATGCTCTGGGCTCTGGCTCCTGGTACAGCCTGACTGTGTTAGGCCCCGACACTCCCCGGCCACTGTGAAATACCCTGGAAAAAACAGGTTCTGGAAGAAAAGATCTCCTTAAAGCGCTGCTGCTTCAAACTCCTCTTTCACTGAAGGTCTTGGCGGAGGTGGGGGCAGGGCGTATAGGGCCTGAGTCGACCCGAGGAAGGAGGAGAGAATGCATATTCAGGAGACCTCTGCCCTCGTGGAGGCTGCTGGTGGGGGCAATCCAAGGTGCCTGTGAACAGGCCTTCTCCACCTTGGTCGGTCCCCAGGCTAAGAGCCCAGCCATGCCCCAGGCCCGGTACAGCCTCAATTACCAAGTCTCCAAGCCTGTCCTGAAGACCACCTTCTCAGTTTCACCTGCTGATCAGCCGGGAAGAGGAGACCGCTCACCTTAGTCACCTCCAGCCAAGCTTCAGGCTTGGGACCCCCTTGCCTCTCTCTCTTCCCAGCTCTTGTTTCCACCCAACTGAGCTCCTCCTGATCGGGGCCTGCAGAGGAGAGCCTGCTTCTCTGACTTTTCAGCTGTCAGAGAGGCCAGCTAAGAATAACCACACCCAAAATAGTGGTCGAGATGATTTAGGTGTGGCTCAGCCCAGAGGCAGGTGGATGGACTGGATGACCTTCTACTCCTGGGATACCTCATTCATTAACAGAAATCTCCTGAACACCTACTATGTGCCAGGCACAATGTTAGGTGGTGGGGATGCAATGGTGAATTAGATTCATGGCCCCCGCCCTCATGGAGATCTGAGCTCAATGAGAAACCTGTAGCCCACGTCTACCCCGACCACTTCTCCTGCCCAAGTCAGAGTCAGGGGGTTTTGCCACTATGCCGTGGCATTGTGTCCAGACCTCTGTCTACCTTGGAACATGTGCTAAGTCACTCCAGTCATGTCCGACTCTTTGCAACCCTGTGGACTGTAGCCCGCCAGGCTTCTCTGTCCATGGGATGCTCCAGGCAAGAATACTGGAGTAGGTTGCTGTACCCTCCTCCAGGGATCTTCCCAACCGAGGGATCAAACCCCTGTCTCTGACATCTCCTGCATTGGCAGGCAAGTTCCTTAGCACTAGCTGGGAACACACTATATTATAATTACTCATCTCTTCAGTTGCTTCTTTACTAGATTCTTAATTCTGGAGACAAGAATCACTTCTATCCGCAGAACTTAACACACTGTGTGGCCCATTGTAGATGCAGAATCAAGATTAGTTGAATAAGTGGATGGATGGATGGATGGATGGATAGATGGATATAGATGGATGGATCAAGTCCTTTACTTTCTGGAGATGTTAACAAATAAGAATTTTCTTCCACCTGCTTCTTTCTTTGGACTCTAGTTGGTTTGCCTCCATTATATCAATTTGGACCATAACAGAATTAAATATAAAACATCCTAAGTGAACATTTGAGGAGCAAAAGGATGCCAGAATATGGCATACATCCCGATGCTTCTCGCTCTCACACAGCCAGCCCCTTTCTTGCTGCGTGCAGACATGCCTTCTGTCCTTCTCGACACAGCTCCTAAGTTACTGCTGCCAACTCCTGGAGATGTTACGTACGTTGAAGCTTATTTACCATCTATGAACTGGATAATCAAGCTTGGCCAGGAGAAGCAGGGATCAGGTTCTGATAGATCTGTTGAGATCTGATGATCAGGTATGAAACTTCTAAAACAAAGCTTTACAATGAACAAGACTATCCTACCGTAGCTAAGATCAAACAGTACTTTAAAATACATTAACATTTTCATTCAGATGCTAGTTAATGATCTTGTTCTATATACTGATTGATGAACTGTTTGCTCTTCTCTACAAGAATCCCCCAAGTTCTCAAGTCTCCCAGGGAATCCAAAAATTTCCAAATCTAAATGGCAACCCACTCCAGTGTTCTTGCCTGGAGAATCCCAGGGGCAGCGGAGCCTGGTGGGCTGCTGTCTGTGGGGTCGCACAGAGTCGGACACGACTGAAGCGACTTAGCAGCAGCAGCAGCACTAGAGAGGGCCAGACACTGATCATGTCACATCTTATGGAACCTACAGTTTCTCACCAAGGTGATAAACCTCCACTCCTCCGGAGGGCATTCCAGACCCTGTATAAAACCTAAGGTGCAATCACAGTAAACTCCCTGCCAACAACTGGGACTTTCACTCTCTCTTCCCTAGGAATGCCCGTTCCCCCATCTCCGCCTAGTTTATATCTGCCCACTCTTGTGAACACATGGAAAAAGGCTTACAATTCATGATTCATTTTTTAACAATGTACGTATGCTTAGTACGATAACATGGTATCAGCTATAACAACAAGCGCCGTGGAAAAGCTGTACCCAGAAGGAAAGACTAGCGAGAAACGCAGCAAGATGCCAACACAACATGTATTCATGGCATGGAACCATGAGTGGTACTTCTTCTGTTTTCTAAATGGCTCCTGATAGAGTTCTGTGGTTTTTGTCATGAGATCCTTATATTTGGCCAACGTTTACTACAGGATGAGAATTAAGCCACTTTTAGACATTGTACCTCGCATACAGCCTGGTATAAATGCTAACACCTCCAAGATGCCTTCCCTGACTACCCCCTCCCACTGTCCCCACAAGACACTGTATTTTCCCCTCTGGACCCTCCAGTCTTTCATTAGCATCTCTATCAGAGGACTTACCAGGGTCTATATTGAATCATAGATGATTGTATACATGCCTGTCCAGCTTTGGGACAGAAAGACATTATTTTTAAATCAATAAATGAAAGAGCAGTCATGTGTCCAGCCTACACAGGTTAGAACAAATAATATTACAATATGATATAAATTATTATATTCGCATTACTACTTTCAGTTTTTTAGATGACTCCTGTCCATTGCCTGCCTCACCGCCAAGATGATTTCAACTCCTAGACAATCATTTGCAAGACCACAACACAGGGGCCGTCAGGGTTGGAACTGTCCAGATCGTCTGACACTTGTCGACCTTTAAAACAAGTAAAATCAAACCCTTAGGGAATTAATTTGCAGGAAATATGAAAGCCAAGTCTTGGTTGCAAGCCATACACTATCTTTGGGATTTAAGCATTCAGCCAGTTGGATGCAGTATTACTAACGCTACCGACAATGGGAAGAGAATGGGCCTTCCTCCCAGCCGAGACTGCAGAGTCAGCCACCAGACTCACACAGGTACAGCGTAATTGGTGGAGGGTTATCTGTTTGAACTTGCAAAATGGATTTCTTAAATGTTTGAGCTAGTGCTAGAAGTGTTTTCAAAGTGCCTGCATACTCATCTTAAACACACACATTATTAAGGGATTTTATTTGACATTTAACAATTTTGTATATTAATATTCCTGTCTTTCCCCTAAATGGCCTAATCCATCTAAATCCATAGCATCAAAAGTCATTACACAAAAAGAACAAGATGTTGCCAGAGCCACTGTGGCCCGGCATTGAATTCGCGTGAGCTGAGATGATTCGGGCAGATTTATATCCTGTTATTTCCTGAACTCGGAGCAAAACTCACGGGTTCAAGACTTTGAAAGCGTTTGTCTGAGCAGTCTCCCTTCATCACTGGAAAGGGGAGAGTGTTTCTGCCATCTGCTCGAGCAGCCTTGCCTTCCTTCACCTCTCTCTCCAGCGGGCTATGTGAACCCTGGGGTGAATCCTAAGGCCCATGGCCACTGGGAAGAGGAGATCTTTACTTAATCTTCCTTCCCCTGGAAAATTTTCTTTTACCTCTTCCCTGGTCCCCATGATACGGAAAGAGACTTGTAGAGAGTGTAGGGGGCACTTCAGATTCTGAAATCACTACTTTGTTCTTCTCACTGGCAAATGACATAAAGGGTTGGGCCACGGTAGTGGTTTTTAATCATTTTTGAGTCACACACATCTATAAGAATCTGACAAAAGCTCTGCATTCTCTCCCTAGAGAAAGTCAGATATGTGTACACACACAAAATTTCGCTTGCAAATATAGGCGGTTCACATGGTGAATTACTCATGCATGGGTTCCCCAAGGATCTGTGAACCCCAGTTTAAGTATCGTGGATCTAAATAATAACCCCTTGCACTTCCTTTTGATTTGCAGAGCATTTTTGAAACCTTTCTCTTGTTAGACAACTTAGTAAGGTAGGGATCCATTTCACTCCCAGGTAAAATTGTCAACCTGGCTGAGAAATGTATTTTGACTTTCTGCTTGCAAATCTTAATTTTCACCTCCTTCCAATGTGAAATTGCACTTTGAAAATTGAAATTCTATTTGTTATATCTTTGTACTAATTTGTTAACACTAATTCCCTTTTTTTTTCCCTCTAAAAGCATAGAAAGCTCATGGACTGAATTCAGAAAGCCTGGGCTAGAATCTAGATCCCCTTGGCCCCTTTGTCTGAGGAAGGGCATGACAACGCCTATCTCCCGCGGGTCAGAGGATTTCATGAGTCATGCCAGGAGTCTCGTCTGAGCCACACCCCCCAGCGGGACATGTCAATGTCTCTGAACACAGTCAGCGGACCTATTGTTTCCATAATACAAACTACAAAGAATCAAACCTACAAAATCTTCTAGACTAGTGGCGCTAAGCAGGAGATAGAGTGAGAACGTGTTGCAGGTAGTAGGAGTTTTTTTAAAAGATTTCTTAACTGCTGAGATAACAGTTCAGAGTGTCTATCCTGATGCTCATTTCCTAGCCGTCTGCCTTTGAATGGGAAGCTTTGAGACCAAAGAAACCCAGTTGCTTCATTCATTATGTAGCTTGTTATTAATAAACAAAAACATGGATGCTGTCATATGCAGGGCATGAACCCCGACGGAATGCAGGACCCTTGCCACCTGGAGGAACCCATGAGACCACCTCATAAACAGTGCCTGACAACTCTGCTCGAAGTAGCTGCTCCATCCTTGCTCACTGCACGCCTGCTTTCTGCCCAGCTGGGCTGGTGGTGGCTGTGTGCAGGGCTGGAATGACAAGCTGGCAGAGCAGCCAGCCTGAGCTCTTCCTGGCACCATTGGCCCCCAGACTGAGAAGGAGTAGGCAGGGCCACAGACCGCCTGTACAACTCTGCTGTGTTACTTAGGACAAGATGCCCACTCTGGGAGGACTGATGGATAAAGGCGGCTCCCCCTCGCTGGCCCTGCTTTATGGGCACAGACACGGCAGGCAGAAAAAGGCTGGTTTCAGCCCTTGCTCTTCCCCAGACATGGTTCAATAGACATAGCAACCCCAGAGCAAGCCTCCACTCAGGTCTTAGTCCTTCTCGCAGAAAACTTAGGACTGAGGACACAGAAACCCCAAACAGTGGGGAGGACAGACGGCAGGCCTGGGATCAGATGTCGCCCACCCTGTTCTCCAGCCCTGCTCTCACTGATCATCGTTCATTTGATCAACAAATATTCAGTGAGTTCATTCTGTGCGCCAGTGACATGAGGCACATCCCTTAGGTTTTCAATGACTTCTTATAAAATCTCTGCAAGACATCAATTGCTATTCCCATATAATAGGGAAGGAATCTGAAGCTCAGAGAGATAAGTTATTTGCTCCATGTCATACAGCTAATGAAATGCAGGGCTGGGATGCAAGCTCGCTTGTATCTGACTCCAAAGTCTCAGCGGGCCCATCCAATGCCTTAGGTCAGTGGCTGTCAAATTTGGCTGCATGTCAGAATCACCCTGGGAGCTTTTAAATCATACCAGTATGCAGGCCTCACCCCAGAGATTTAGATTTAATTGGTCCAGGGTGGGATCAAGTGCCAGGGTTTTTGTTGTTGTTGTCATTATTTTAATCTTCCCTGGTGCTTCTAATCTGCACCTAGGATTAAGAACCACAGATTTTGGTGAATTACTCATCGTCGTCAAACTTAACTCATTTCCACCCAAATAGCTGAAATGACAGACCGTCAACCAGGGAGTGAGATCTGATAAAGCATCAGAAAAGATTCCCGATTCTAAAATGTAGCTCCCCTCCCTGCCACACCTTTGGACCTTGAACTTTTCCAGGTCCCCCCCTTTTAATATTAAATAATATTTGTTATCCTGCTGCAGCTTAGTGGAGACTAGTCATTAACCAACTAATACCAAGAATTGGGTATTGAGAGAAAACAAAATTGTGGTTACCCAAGGGGAAAGGGGGTGGGAGGAAGGATAAATTAGGAGGTTAGGATTAACATATACATACTATTATAACTATTATATATAAAGCAGATAACCAACAAGGACCTACGGTACAGCACAGGGAACTACGCTCAGTATTTTGTAATAATCCATAATGGAAGAGAATCTGAAGAAGAGAATCAGATATAGCTGAACCACTGTGCTGTATATCTGCAACTAACATGATATTGTAAATCATCTATACTTCAGTTATAAAAGAAGAATGGTGTATTGGGAGAAGACTGATCGGGTAGGAGAACCCAGGAATAAGGAAAGTCATGAGAGAGGACATAGGCTAGGTTAAAAAAATATTAATAATAATCATAATGCATAATGACAATAGCTAAACTTATATTGAGTGCTCACTGCATTCCTGCTCTTGTTCTAAGCGCTTTATAAGAATTAACTCAGCCACTCTACTGAGGTCCATGTTATCTACCCTCTCTATTTTACAAATGAAGAAACTGAGGCATACAGAGGCCATTAAATAACTTACCCAAGGCTTCCCGGACAGACAGTCTATGGCACATGCCCTTAATTTTGTCCACTTGAGTTTTCCCCAAGCCTAGGTCTGCCGGTGGCTTCCTTGCCCCACTCAGAGTCGTGTTTGCTAGGTCTGAGGACTGCACCAGCCTCCTCTCTGCGCAGCTGATCAGCCCTCCCAGGTCCAGCCGCTTCCCCTGGTCTGCTTAGCCCGCTGTAGCCACGGCAGTTAGCAGTGTGGGGTGAGGGGAAGGCCTGATGGTCATACAGCCTGGGGTCTCCCTGCAGGCCTGCCCCTAAGTGGTTGCACATCCAGGTCAAAGGGCGACTTAAGTCTCTGGACTTAAGATGCCTTCTTTTAAAATGAAGGTTTTAAACTGAATCATCTATAAAAGCTCTGAGAAGTCCTACAATAAAGAAACCAGATTCACCAGGGTTTCCTAAATTCACAGGACCACTGTAGTAGATTGCATTATTGCTGCCAATCCCTCACTGTAGCCACGCTCTGCTGCGACCTTGCAATTCCTACCACTAATGGTAGCATATATTCGTTTCTCTGCTTTCGGCAGAGATTTCGGCCAGGTGACTCTGCCCTGGCAGATTTTTGGCCAGGTCTAGCCAATAGGATGGAGAAGGCAATGGCACCCCACTCCAGTACTCTTGCCTGGAAAATCTCTTGCCTGGATGGAGGAGCCTGGTGGGCTGCAGTCCATGGGATCGCAAAGAGCTGGACACAACTGAGCGACTTCACTTTCACTTTTCACTTTCATGCATTGGAGAAGGAAATGGAAACCCACTCCAGTGTTCTTGCCTGGAGAATCCCAGGGACAGGGGAGCCTGGTGGGCTGCCGTCTATGGGGTCGCACAGAGTCGGACACGACTGAAGTGACTTAGCAACAGCAGCAGCAGCAGCCAATGGGACGTTAATAGACAAGATAGAGGGAAAGGCTTGAAATATGCTTATGCAGGTAAGCTTGCCCTCTTTTTTTCCCACCATCCTGAGGAGACCATGCTCTGGGTGGCTGCCTGATCCCTGAAGAATAAGAGATGTGTGGAGCAGAGGTACCCCCAGCTACCCCACAGGACTGTGAGAAAAATTAAAAATAAAAATGCACTCATGTTTGCTAAGTCACTTCAGTCATGTTCAACTCTGGGCAGCCCTATGGACTGTAGCCTGCCAGGCTCCTCTCTCCATGGGATTCCCCAGGCAAGAATACTGGAGTGGGCTGCCATGCCCTCCTCTGGGGGATCTCCCTGACTCAGGGATTGAACTCACATCTCTTATGTCTTCTGCATTGGCAGGCGGGTTCTTTATCACTATCCCAGTGCCACCTGGGAAATCCTAAAAATCTAAATAAATCATGATAAATATTATTATTAGTCACTGAGTTCAGGGTTGGTTTGTTACTCAGTGTAAGTGCAGTGTTAACTGACAGATACAACTACCAAACCATTTTTTTTATTAACATCTATTAAGTGCCCAGCTGAATGTTCCAAGGAACACATTTGGAAAAAAGTACTTCTCTAGGAACATCTGAGGCCAAGCTTTTTTTTTTTTTTTCAGTGTGCCTTCCTTAGCTTCACTGAGCAGAGCACTCAGTTTTTGTCTGGTGTTTAGTATAGGTCTCTCACACCCCTGCACAAAGAAAAAGCTTCTTAAAGGCAAGGACTCTACACAGTCATCTTTCCATCCTCAAGGCCTGGCACATTATAGGTGCTTAGTAAGTGTTGGTTAAAGGAAAAGAACATCATCATAACTGTCTGGGCCAAGTTTGTGGAGAAGGTGATCTCTAAGTATCCTTCCATCTTCAGCATCCTGGAGCTCAGCAGCCACACCCTCCTTCAGTAAGTCGTCCATGGGGACTGGCAGCCAGGGTCACATTCCTTGCCATCCTTCCCGCATCTATTCTCAATTTCTGGCCTCATTTCCTCTATCAACTCAGCTCCCATTTGCTGTGCTGTTATTCAATGTTGGCTATGGGGATGTTACAAAGATGGGCAGATCACACACTCTCCCCTGGAGAAGCTCAGAGATGCTGTCAGTCCCACTGATGCTGAAATTTGAGGCTCGAAGTTCAAAAGACAGAGACACACAGGGAAAGTCAGTCACCCATGAGTTCTAAGCAGGAGATGGCAGGGTCAGCCTCATACCTGAGGCCTCTGAGAGCACTGTACTGCTCTCTCACCCAGAGTCCAGATCATCAACCATCCCACCTTCAATGCAAATCTAAGAAAGTCCATTCATGATAGCACTGAGCTTCTGACTAATTAAGCAAGCCCCCTGCCTCCCTTCCAGGCAACTCTGAAGGCTCCTCAAGGAAATTTGGGGATTTCCTAGAGGGGGCCAGGCTCCTGTCACTTAAGCAATATCCTTTCACACCCTCTAGTGGTTAGAGGGCATTCTGACATCCCGGAGGAGCGCGGTAACTCCCCTGCATGCGTGCCTGTGTGCTCAGTCCTGTCCACTCTTTGCGAACTCCCCAGGGCCTACCTACAAAGTGAGCCTGTCCTCTGGGAAATCGATTTGGCAATAAGTATCAAAAGTCATAAACACAATCCTACCCTTTAACCCAGTAATTCCACTTCTGGGACTCTACTCCAAGGTGATAATCCAAAAATGGAGAAAATCTGTTAGCACAATGATGTTCACTGCCTCATTGTTTAAGATATCTAAAATTAGCCAGTATCTTAAGTGACAAAAAAAAGAAATGATTAAGCAAATTATGATCTATACACACAAAAGTGTCAGCATTGTGAGGTTAGTTTAAAAATGATGGAAAGTGACAAGGTGAAATCGCTGGAATATGAATTCTGAAATCAGAGGGGCCAGTCTAGTCTCCATCAGCAGGTGACTGTTGACATGCTCCCTAAGCTCTCTGAGCCTCAGTTTCTCTATCTGTCTATGAAGAACATGCTGCCTTGCAAGTTGGGAAGACCCCCTCAAAGACTGTGGGTAGAGCCCTTGACACCGTGCCTGGTGCAGAACAGAAAATACAATCACTGGAGTTGTTGTTATTCTTATTACTAAGGTTTGAAATCATGTTACAAAAGCGCAAATGCATCTGAAATCATGGTAAGCAAAAAAAAAAAAAAGAGCAAGACCCAACACAAAATTGTATCTTTACTATCATTTCACTTATACAAAAAAGATACAGAAAGAGAACTTTTTAAATTTTGTTTTTAATTGGAGTATAACTGCTTTACAGTGAGGTGTAGGTTTCTGCCACATAAGCACGTGACTCAGCCACACGCATACACGTACCCGCTCTCTCTTGAACCTCCACCCATCTCCCATCCCGTCGCACCCCTCCAGGTTGTCACAGGGTATGGGTTGAGCCCCCCGTATTACCCAGCAACTTCCCATTCCTAATCTCTCTTTTTCTTTTAATATAAATTTATTTATTTTAATTGGAGGCTAATTACTTTATAATACTATATTGGTTTTGCCATACATCAACATTCCTTATCTCTTGAAAGATATACATGACATGCCGACAACGCTCCTGTCTTTGTTTTTTCCCCAGCGAACATTTCTTGAGTCGGACGTGCTCAGAACCAAGAATGCCTTAGAGATATAAAGATTAAAGAAAGCCCCCTAGGAGTTCACCAGTCTACTGGGTGAAACAGGCACCGCGGGCAAGAGGAAAGCGGGCCAGTAGGAGGGGGAGGGCTCGGACAGTTTCCCCGGAAGAACTTTCCTGGCTGCCCGGCAAGGTGCGCACACTTTCCCCTAGCCTTCCAAAAGCCGAAGCATCTTGTTAGGGCAGGGGCTGTAACTTCATGACACTCACCCAGCTTCACTCTAAGTGATCACTCTAAGCATGATCAGAGGCGACTGAGGAAGACAGTTGAGAGGTCAGCGGAGTCCACGGGCACAGGCTTTCCCCGCCCCCGCCCCGCTCCCAGCTCACCCCTGCGGACCCCCAGCCCTTCCCCCACAGGCAAAGGCCCGGCCTAAAAGCAGCATCGCCAGCGGCGTCCAAACTGGCACCACGAGAGTGAGCCAGAGCCACTGGTTTTCTCTCACTGCGTCAGCTACTTCAGATTTTACAGAAAGAATCATGAGTGTCAACCAAAGTTTCGCGTGTTTCATGAGGTTTGACTCTGCTACCTGTCCTCGCAGTAGGGAAGAGAGGCCTGCAAGTCTCTTCAGCTCTCCCCTGAGTATAAGAGGTACAATTAGTAGTTTCAAGGGCTCTAGCCTGAGGTCCTGAGGTCCTGAAGCTGGGACATTCTGCCTGGCTCTCACCACGAAGGAGGTGGTTGAAACCTCAGCCTCATCCAAAGAAAGCCCCACTCTGAGCCAACAAGTGAGGTCAGAAGGGACTCCCCAATTCCCTTCTTTTCTTCTATACTCACTTGACCTTCAGGTTTCCAGGGGATACAGGTAGAGCCTGGATGATCTGGAGCTCAGAGAATTCAGAGATCACTGTAACTGCCAGTCTAATTCCCTGCAGCTCCCTCAGCCCTAAATCCTTTCTGTCCACCTCTGAGAAGTAAGCTCTCTGTTGCGGTTCTCACTGCAGAACAAATCTCCCCAGGCCGAGTGGTATTAAAAAATCGAATCGTTTTCTTTCACCCGCAGATTCTCTCAGGCAGAAATGTAAAAGGGGCACTGTGGAAGAGCTGACTCTTCCACAACACGTCTAGGAGGACCTCAGCAGGGGAGACTCACACTGGACCCAACTGGAAGGCTGGGGGCTGTTCCTCTTTCAGCCCAGTTACATTTTATGCTGAATCACAAGACACAGCCATTTTGAGCCACTGCCTCTGTGAAGAGTGAGCCACTCTTATTTTCTTCCCTCTTCTTACAGCTCCCATCCCCAGAAAATTCTGGAACTGGTCCTGAGGGAACCAAGCCAGAGAAGCCTGAGGAGCCCTAGCACTTACTGAACTGATCCCAAGAATGGTCCATGCATCAAGTCAGGACATCCTCTCCCACCACACTGCTCTCTTCTTTCTCCACATCCAATAAAATGTTTTAGGAGGACACGATGACCTTTTTTTTAATCAATAGCCAAGAAGACTTAGTCCAAGGGCTGGTTGTTGGTCTCAAAATGTTCAGTCGCAGTCTCTCTCATCAAGACAGAACAAAACACCCTAGTGAGTTCCTCTGGTGGGCTCCCGATGGATGCCAGGTATATAGGGGTTGCTTGACTCTTAACCCTGCACGATAGGGGTTAAGTGAGAAGAGAGAATCCCTGAGGATGTGGTGACATCAACCCCTAAAGATGGGTTTGGTATATACCACTCTGGAATCCCAAATTGGAAAGGAGCTGTTTGACACATACAAGTAGGCCCCATTCTAAGAAAAGGGGTTGGCAATAATCCAAGGCTTAACAGCAAATTCTAAAAATGCGAGCACTTCCTTACTTTCTATCAAAGATGATGCTTTTATTAAAGGAACTTCCTTGATGGATTTAAGTGCTGGTTTATAGATTGGCAGCAACTTAGAGGCAGGAAAATACAAAACGAAAGACTGGGCCCACAGCCAATCAAAGACCAATCGCAAATCAAGACAAACTTCGGAAGCCGAAACATCCAGCGCTGGAAGTGGGATTTGCTTTTCACACATATATACACACGCTTGAAGTGACACCCCCGGAATCTAGTCAAGTATTCCTATGACGTGGGCCCAAGGCTGCATTCCAGGCTTGGGGAGTAACACGGACTAACGCGCAGAAACAACAGAACAAGGATGGCATGTTTGCAGAACGCAGAGGAGACAGACATGCCTGGAGAAGAGGGTGTGCGTCAAGAAGCAGGAGGAAATAAAACTGGCCGGGTAGGGTGGGGCCATGCTAGCAGGTTTGAAAGCTAAGCTGAGGCATTTGAACTTGAACTGTTAGATACGAGAGAGCTCCTGAAAGGTTTTTCCTCCAAGAAAGGCATGATCAGAGAGGAGTTTTAGGGACACCCAGTCAGTACAGGCATGGGAGGACAGAGCGGAGACACAGACAGCAGTGAGCGGGTGGTCACAGGCCTGAAACCGGTAGGATGGAGGCCCTGAACCAGAGGCAGGCAGAGCACCTGATGGAATGTTTCCACAAGAGAGAGACTTTCTAAAGGAAAATGGCACACACATTTGTCAGGCCCCAGATTTGACTGCAAGTCTCCCATCTTTGGAACAGTGATACTTCTAAGCTATTCCTTCAGAATCATCTCTTCTTGGACTTAAGTCCCATTTCAACGCTTTCCAGCTTCAAAAAATTCATTTTATCAAGATATGGAGTGGAGTAGGTTAAACCCAAGTCTGTTCAAGGTACAATCAAAGGTTAAAAGGAACCAGTAATTTTTTAAGCAAAGTATGCATCTTTAAGCCTCTAAGAGCAGAGTCGTCTTTCAAACTTAGACCTTAAGGTGGCTATGTTCCAATGGCACATCAAATAAACAAGTTCCCATACTTCTTTGGAGACTGCCTTCAGAGTCTGCTCTATATCCCTTTTAAACCCTACAATATCTTCTTTTGACAACATAATTAATTTTGTAAAAGAATAGCCACAGGTCAGTCTGGTAGGCAACAAGATGATCAGTCAAGCTGGGTAATGTAATGGCTCTTTGGGTTAGAAGAGAAGAAATAGCTGAGACTTTGGGGGAATGTATTGAGATGTGCGAGTGTTTTCTTATTATCTTTTAGATCTCTGTCATCTCTAGTGATGTCCCATTCTGCATTCACAGTACTCATTGGCGCCTTTGCTCAGTTTGTCTTGACCAATATTTTTGTCAGTTTGTCTTATCTTGAAGTCTTTTCAAAAATCTAACTTGGAAGTACGACCCACAAAAGGAAAAGAAAATGCAGCCGATCCCCTTGTATCATTCATAGACTGACTGAGAGGGAAATTTCCAGCAGAAGTTGCAATAAAAGGTTTTGAGCAAGGGTAGTAAATCTGTTCTGCTAACACTGAGACTCCTGCAAAGGTATGTCCTTCTTTCAATCAACACGACTAGCACGCAGGTGAGAATTAATGAGAAGATCCCCGCATTCAAGGAGGCCATGAGCAAAGAACTACCCCCCATGTTGACTACTTTTACAGAAATACCACTGACTTGTCTCTAACTCATTCCTTTCATTTTCTCTGTTTGCGACCAGGACATTACAGTCTCGCTAAACAGCCGTGTGCTCTCCCCCATTTCCCAGATTCCCTAGCAGTTAGATTGTAACCACATGACTAGTTCTGAACAATGGGACATGGGAGGAAGTATGCCATTTCCAAACTCGGTTATATAAGCTCCCAGTGTGGCCCTCCAGCTTTCTCTTTCCAGGCTTCAGTGATCATACAATGGCATAATACATCCCCCAGACAGGAACATCTGGAACCCTGAATCACCACCCAGAAGAGAAGTACCCGGGAGATTCCCTCAGCTCACGCTGGAAAGTTCAGGGGGTGAGAGAGAGAAATCTTGGTAGGATGAAACCCCCGAGTGTGGGGCTTTATTTATTACCACAACTGAGGTTTCTTGCCTAAAATTCTGAAATAACAACAGAGGATGGCAACATGGTGTAGTGGGAAGATCAGGGGCTTCAGAGTAGTCCCAACCTGGGAGAAGTTAGTGACAGGCTTAGAGGCTGCTCATCAGAGTCATTTGCAGTCTACAAATCTCCAATGAGACCAGTGATTTTCCTCTGACAGAGCAGACTTACTGCTCCTGGAGACAAGAAATGAGAATTGATGGCCTGCCTTGGACTCTCCCCATGGCCAACTTGACCACAGACCACCGGAGATTTTGTACAGTAGAAAGGGTATACCTTCCATCCCATCTGCTCCATCACATCCAGGAAGGACTTCCAAGAAAATAAATTATACTGTTTCTTCCTTTAAAAGACAGACATAAGCAATGGCTCAATAAGCTGTGGCAGATTCAGACAAAGGAATATTATTTAGCCCTGAAAAGAAATCCGCTATCAATCCAAGAAAAGACATGGGAGAAATTTAAATGCATATTACTAAGTGAAATAAGCCAATCTGAACAGAGCATATACTGTATGATTCCAGCTATATGACATTCCAGAAAAGGTAAAACTGGAAACAAGGAAAACATCAGTGGTTCCCAGGGGTGGGATGTTGGAGAGAGAGACAAATAGAGCACAAAGGATTTTTATGACAGTGAAGATACTCTGCGTGGCATTATAATAAAAGGTTTTGGCAAATGTCATTTATACATTGGTCCAAAAGCATAGATTATACAACATCGAGAGTAAATGCTAAAACAAACCTATGGACCTTTGGTGACGATATTGTATCAGTGTAAATTTATCATCAGTGAAAAATGTACCACTCTATACATGTATCTAATGTATCCTTAAAAAGATGGGAATGCCAGACCACCTGACCTGCCTCTTGAGAAATTCGTATGCAGGTCAGGAAGCAACAGTTAGAACTGGACATGGAACAACAGACTGGTTCCAAATAGGAAAAGGAGCACGTCAAGGCTGTATATTGTCACCCTGCTTATTTAACTTCTATGTAGAGTATATCATGCAAAATGCCTGGCTGGATGAAGCATAAGCTGGAATCAAGATTGCTGGGAGAAATATCAATAACCTCAGATATGCAGATAACACCACCGTTACAGCAGAAAGTAAAGAACTGAAGAGCCTCTTGATGAAAGTGAAAGAGGAGAGTGAAAAAGTTGGCTTCAAGCTCAACATTCAGAAAATGAAGATCATGGCATCTGGTCCCAGAACTTCATGGGAAATAGATGGGGAAACAGTGGAAACAGTGTCAGACTTTATTTTGGGGGGCTCCAAAATCACTGCAGATGGTGACTGCAGCCATGAAATTAAAAGACGCTTGCTCCTTGGGATAAAAGTTATGACCAACCTAGACAGCATATTAAAAAGCAGAGACATTACTTTGCCAACAAGAGTCCGTCTAGTCAAGGCTATGGTTTTTCCAGTGGTCATGTATGGATGTGAGAGTTGGACTATAAAGAAAGCTGAGCACCAAAGAATTGATGCTTTTGAACTGTGGTGTTGGAGAAGACTCTTGAGAGTTCCATGGACTGCAAGGAGATCCAACCAGTCCATCCTAAAGGAGATCAGTCCTGGGTGTTCATTGGAAGGACTGATGCTGAAGCTGAAACTCCAATATGTTGGCCACCTGATGCAAACAGCTGACTCATTGGAAAAGACCCTGATGCTGGGAAAGATTGAGGGCAGGAGGAGAAGGGGACGACAGAGGATGAGATGGCTGGATGGCATCACCGATTCTATGAACATGGGTTTGAGTAAATTCTGGGAGTCGGTAATGGAAAGGGAGGCTTGGCATGCTGCAGTCTGTCGCGTCACAAAGAGTCAGACAAGACTGAGCAACTGAACTCAACTGAACTGAATGTATCCTTGGTGAAAAATGTATCAATGATGTTGATAAGGAGGGATCAGGATGGAGTCTCTCTGTGCATGTGTGGGGGCAGAGGGTATCTGGACAATCTCTATATCTTTCTCTCAATTTTGTTGTAAACGTCAAACTGCTCTAAAAAATAAAGTATTTATCAAGGTAGATGAATATCACCTTTCTGTTATAAAATCAAACCAGAGTCAAAGGGAAAGCCCCTAGTAACTTTTTCCCACAGATATGTGTTCTACCTACCCAGAGAAACCACACTGAATCATCCTTCCAGGCTGCTCTATCCATTTGCATACCTATAAAGGAATATAGTTTTGCTTTCAGTTCTTAGTCTATATTCAGTCTTAAAACATGAATAAGCGAAACAGCAGGTATTCTTGTTCTGTCCTGGCTTTTGTTGTTTTTCTTTCTTGACTTTTCATTTTTAACTTTTGATATTTTTCAACACGTTGGGCCAACTTAATGCCTTTTTATTGCTGCACAGTTCTTCCGTAGCATGAAGGTAGCATTATTTATATAATTATATGGGATGTTCTGCAGCTGTAATGAACATGCTTGAGCCACCTGCTGTGTACACGGGCCAGCCTTTCTCTAGGATGGGTACCTGCGAGGGGACTAACTGGGTCAAAGGGCACACGTAGCTTTAGTTTTAACAGACACTGCCAAACAACTCTCCAAAGAAGCCATACCCACATATTTGCATCAATAATAAATGTCTTTCATTTCTTCACCTTTTTTTTCTGATAGTGAGTATGGGTGACTTACAGGTAGAAGTATCTTAAGCTGGTAAACATGCTTACTGACTGATTATGAGGTCATCTCATACAATTGCCTGCTTGCAGCCAAGGATGGACATCCACTCTGCCAGCAGCTTTCACCACTGTGCCCATTTGCCTGTAGGCTCTGACCCACCTAGACAGGCATCTGTCAGTATTGGCAGAGGAGATTTCTGTGTCTTTTAGTGAACAGTGGCCTCTACTCTGCTCTGCATCTCTGAGAGTCCTAATGCCCAGGTCACATCACCCAGAGGAGGAGCTGAAGGCAAACAGCAGCACCACGGGCCCTGCAGGGAGAGCGGCGCCCCCACCCCAGGGCCATCAAACACTGCATCAGACAAGGAGGACGGGCGGCAGTACCCTAAAAAACCAAAATTCACGCAAAAGTCCAAGATGAACAGAATGTAAAAATTTCAAAGGAAGACACAGGCAGTATTATTGATTTTTCCATTTTCCTCAGGCTTCGGTGTGTTCCATACACTGTAAAATCTTTGCCTGTGTGACTTTGGGAAATTTTCTGAACCCTTCTGAGACTCGGTTTTATCCTTTGTGAGTTGTCAAGGATTAAAGGACATAAAATATGTACAATGGTGGGTTTTCAATAAACACCTGCCACCATGGGTACTGGGCTTCCCCGGTAGCACTAATAGTAAAGAATCTGCCTGCAAATGGAGGAGAGAGACATGGGTTCAGTCCCTGGTTTGGGAAGATCCCCTGAAAGAGGGCATGCAATCCACTCCAGTATTGTTGCCTAGAGAATCCCATGGACAGAGGAGCCTGGCGGGCTACAGTCCCTTAGGTTGCAAAGAGTCAGACAGGACCGAAGCAGCACACACACACCATGGGAACTAAGACCAGTACCAGTGCTATTATTAGGCACCAAGACATCCTTGCTGGTTGCTGCTTCTGCTCTCATCCTTGAGCCTGATTTGGTCTCTAGACTTTTTCTTGGTGACCAAGTGGCCCGTGTGTAGACTCCAGCTTGCTAATAGGAAGAATAAATCTTACCGGGCGCTTGCTTTGAACTTTGTCCTGGGATGGGCACTTTCATGCAGTACGTCAGTTAATCTGCACAATAATTCTTTGAGAGGCATTAATGAGAAAACTGAAGCTCAGAGAGGTTAAGTGACTTGCCCAAGGTCACAGAGCGAGCCAGTGACTGAGCTGGGCTTTGGGCCAGGTCCCTTTATATACAAATATATGGTCCAATGTTTATTGGTGTCAGTAGGATAAAGAAAGAACCTGGTGGATACAGATCCTGTGGGCAAAGACTCCCTCAAATTCCCTGCCTGATCATCATCCAAACTCAAACAGCAGGTTTTGCTCCTTATTTGGCCCAGACCTACTGCCTTCAGGGGGTGTTGGTTTCTCTTACACAAGCCCCAGAGCCCTCATGATTCCCACCCTCTCCCCACTGCCTCCCAGCTCCCCACACAGCGCACCCCCACCCAGATGACACCAGGTAGATAACAACATGACCTGATTCTGTTCACCCTCATCCTGGCCTGCTTCCGGGTCCATCACCCCTTTCTGCTCAGGCTCTGCAGGCTGGTCTGCACACAAATGAAGGCTGGGTGTGAGTGGGCCTTTTCGGAAGCACTTTGGCTTCTGCGCTTCGAGCCTTTGGAGACCTCTCTGGGCCCCCCAGCCACTCTGCTCTGCTGGGTCAAGGAGTTAAAGGCCCCTGACTAGGCCAGGCCAGGCCCCGTGTACCAGTTGGTTCCTGGGGAGGAGAGGTGGAGAAGGGAAGAGACTCCATTTCCAGAAGGTCACACCACTGTCAGATTCCCTCCCTAGAATCTGGCGCTGTCTTCTCATCTGTCCTTCTCCCAGCCTCACTTCCCAAACAGTGTCTGTCATCAATGGGAGAATCACCGCTGGCTGTCTCCACGAATCCACAAATCACCTTCCTGCCATCGCTTGGCAGGGGGAGGAGGCATAGGGAGGGGTGGGAATCAATAACCCCATTTTCCGTCACCTTCTCCCCTCACCCCTTCATCACCCAGGGCCAGGAGCCTTTGTGGGCAGAGTTTGCACCACATGTCATTTGTCCAACCTGCCAGAAGATCTTAGCATTGATATGCCCTCTAGTGGATTTTTAAAAACAAGAGTCACACCCACGCTGAACAATGATCAATTAACTCTGGCCGTGTCCCCGGGGTCCCAGTGCCAAAGCTATGCCATCGAAGGTAGCCAGCCACCTGGCCAAGCAGAGCTTCTCCCCTGACCTATAGCCTGGGTGTTGGGGGCAATAATTGCCATGAACAAGAAGCATTTCCTCAGGAACTGATGCTATTGGCCCAGCCAGAAGTGGGGTCCCTTCAGCCCACACCCCAGCCTTCTCCACTGCCTGGAGAGCCTACAACACTCAAAACTCACTGCAGTATCTGCTCTGCTTCAGTGCTTCTCCTGCCCCCATCCAGGAGAACGGCCCCTGCTTTGGGCTCAGGTTGTCCTCTTGCTAGCATCGCCCAATCATGGCTTCCAGAACTTTCTGTGTCAACATGTGAATTCCCTCTTCTCGTCTATCTCAGGATTTCTTACCCATGGCACCCCGGATATCTCAGTCCAGCTAATCCCTTGTTGCAGGAATACCCTGAGGGGTGTTCAGCACCTTCCTGGCCTCTACCTACCAGATGCTGCAGCATTTCTCCATTTGTGACAACCAAAAACATCTTCAGACAATGCCAAGCCTCTCTGGAGGGGAGGAAAGGAGGGAAAGAAAAAACCACCACCCACTGAAACTCACTAGCCTCTGGGCAGAACTTTTTGTGGATCTGGGCTGGGATCTGAGGGTGCCAGAAATACCCCTCCCCACCCGTGAGACCAGGGATTAGTCATCTCCGTCTGGGCGGCTGGGAGGCCAGGCCATTTAACGTTACTCCATAGTGCCCTGTGACCGTGCACCCTCCCAGGCAGACTCAGACTTTGGCTCAGGCAGCAGCATTTCACCTGCTGGCAGCATAAGGTGTGAGGCTGGGGGTTGAGGGGAGCAGGGCAGAAAGCGGGGTGCTAGAGAGGATGCGAGGAGCGGCAGGCGGTCGGGACTAGATGCCATGCTCCATCAGACCCTGCCCCTCGCTGGCATTTTATTTCATCCTTAGGGTCCCCGTGATGCAGACCTCCCTACAGGCTGGGTGTGCGGCGGCACGCTGTCTGCAGAGCAGCCGTGGGGGAGAGCCGTCCATTCTCGTTTTAGAGATGAGGCCAGTCAGCTGTGCGGAGGGCGGGTCACCGAGGAGCCCACCCCGGCCCCTCTCCTCCGGCCCCGCGGAGACATGTTGCCAGAACGTCAAGCGCCGAGCAGGGCGGGCGCGGCGGGGGTGGGGAGCGGCGTTCCCACAGGTGAGAAATCTGGGCGAGTCCTTGGCCTAGTTTCAGAATCCGCTTCAGGGGTGTCCCCACTGGGGCGCGGAGCGCAGGCGGCCTAGATTGCTTCTGTTCCTGTGACCCAGTTCCTCAGTGAACGCCCCGCGGCCACTCCACGCAGAACCCGTAGGCCTGGGAGGCGTCACTCCCTGGAGGCAGGGCCGCTCTGCTTCCCTGCGTGTCCTCAGATCGCCGGCTCCTGGCTCTTCATGGAGTCCGGCAGGCCGGCCTGGAGGCCGAGGAGAAGGTCGAGGCCTCTGCTCCCACGGCGGCAAGGTCGGGGAGCCCAGCGCTGGGCCGAGCACGGCCCCCAGTCAGGAAGCAGGCCTCCGCCAGCACGCCCGGCGTCTGGGGCAGCCCTGCCCCTCTGCCCACCGGAGAGGCCCACCTGGCCTCTGACCTCCCTCGGAGACGAGCGAAGGCAAAGGTTACTCGGGGCTACCCTTCTGCCCGGTCACTGAGACAGAAGTCAGCAGCGGCAGAGCCCCTGCGCGCCCCCAGCCGCGAAGGGGGCCAGGGCGGCCCGAGGCTGTGGCTGTTCACCCTCTTCCTTCCTTTGGGCCAAGGCTTTGAAAACTGGGCCCAGAGCAGGTGGTACAGGAAACGGCCCTGAGCAACCCACAGCGGGAGGCTCTCCGTCTCTCTAGCACGCTTTCTCCGCATTCCAGGAGCCACACACAGGCCGTGTCGGATGGTCCAGCGTGGCTCCAGCGAAAGAAGACCAATTTCCAGTGAAGAGCTGACAGATGCAGCTGTGACGTTTCAGGCCTTCTGGTCTGGTCTGGGCTTCCCATCCCTGGAGAATGAGAGCATCAGGGCTGGGGGCCACTCAGAGAAGGGAGCTGGGGAGGAGAGACTGCCTCCAGGGAGGGGTGCCTGGCAGCCCCAGACTCTGGGGGTGAAGGGGCACAGAGGCCGTTCTTTCTCCTCTCCTGTGTATGCTCTGACAACCAGGCCATCTGTACCCGTGAGCAGGGTGAGACTGGGTCCGGGGACAGGCTGCAAGAGACACCAGGCACACTCTGCTCTGTTGACAGGTGTGGAGGGGTGTCCCTTCCTGTCGGATTCAAGGGCCTGGAGCACTGGATCTCCTCCTCCTTGCAGGATGCCACCTACCTAGACAGTGCCCCAGCTGTGGGTACATCTGGTCACCTCTGATGGCCCGCCAGGAGGTGGGGCTGAGGAGTTCGGCACGTGGAGTCGGGATCACTTCAGCTTGAACCCAGGCTCCTTAACCTGACACATCCAGGTGGCTACAGATCCCCCATATGACCTTGGGCGTGGTGTTTAACCTTCTTCGCTCTCCTCTGTAAAAATCCTGCCTAGAGCCTAAACTATTTGGAGAACTCGATGAGGTGGTGTGTGTCAAAAGTAGGGGCTAAGACACCCCTTCTCCCAGCTCCATGCAGACCAGATAAAGACTGAGTAAAGAGGTGGGGAGGGTGTGAGGGTCAGGGAGCCCCCAGCATCACAGTGTAATATCCCAGAGGGAGAAAAATGCTAACGCTAGGAAATGAGGTACAACTTATCAGTAGTAGATGAAATTCACCCCCTCTTTTCAGGCTGTGCTGGTTAAAATCGCATCTCAAGAGAGCATATGAAAATGATGGAAAACTCTGAGATAACAAATGCCACCCCCGGCAAGAACATCACTCACAAGGCCAGATGGTCTTGGCCCATCCCACCCCCTGATCATTGCTTTCCTTCTTTGCTGACATCCTGGCAACACACAGGTTTGTTTGAATAAGCCCTGAGCTCTAGGGAATGTGAAGGTGATTCCCAGTGTCCTAACTCTGACAAGGAAAAAAAACAACAGACCCCACCTCCCACCAGCTCCCACCTTCCACACACAGAGACCTAACCTGGGTCCAGGGGACTTGCTGACAGAGGAATCAGGCTGTGACAAGAAGGAATTTAAGCCAGCACTGAAATACACACACACGGCAAAGAGTGTTTTCACCACCTGGCTTTCTGCTCGCAGCACTGCCATGGCTCCTACCATCTGGAGGGTGGAGGGAGAGAGTATCCAGGAAAGGTAATCCTCGGTGGGAGATTCTGAGAATTACTGTGTAAGGTGAGCCTCGGCTAGGCCTTGGGGAGCAAGAGGAGAGCCATTTCAAGATGAGACAACCTGGTCAGGGGACTCATCAAGGTCATTTGGGCAGCAGGTCCCAGCCCCGACTAAGTGCATGGGCTCTGGGGGCTGCTCACATGAGCGAGGCATCACCCTGCCTGCCAGGAGCCTCCACTCCAGTGAAAATCACCTAGAGCTCACCTTAATGTCCTCTATAAAAACAAAGGCAGTGGAGGAGGGGAGTGTTCTCCAGGAGCAGGAGACCCAGCAGTCGCCCCCAGCCCTGATCTGTGTATAGCTATGTCTTTCTCCACATAATCAAGGTATACACATCTCATAGTCGCTTGTATTATTTTATTTTATTCTGCTTTTGCAGTTAGTAGCTCAAGCTATTGTTGCCTCAACAGAAAGAGTTTAGCATCTCTTTCTTGACACCTGAGCCCCAAGTTTCCTGAGAACACTGAATTTACTCAGCCCAGAAGACACAGTCCCCATCTAAATTTTCCAGCAGAGGAGCTATCACTGTTCGCTCCTTCTGCCCCGGGGTGTGATCACTGAGGATGGGTCCATGGTTAGTGCGATCTGTTTGCTGGTCCAGGCCCCTGCCCACACCACCATGATGTCTGTGTGACCTCCAAGACAATTCTTCACAATTCACACTCACTCCCTCTGCAGCCCCCCTTGCTGAGTCAGCCACTCCCTGCACTGGGGAAGCTGGATCAGTGCAGGCCACAAGCTCTGGGGATGGGCCCTCTGTGAGAACCCTGAAGCCAAGGTGACCTAAGGCCTAAGGCCCTGGGATAGACTGTTTTCTTAGAAAGATTTTGTTTAGAGATCTTGTCACTTCTCTGGACATTGGACTTGGTTAGAACCACTTTACCTTGAATTTAGGGGAACAGGGGATGGCATAACAGTCCTTTCCTCTTCTCAGAACGCCATGGGCATCTTAGAAAATTAATCTGCCTTCTCTCAGCAATCAGATCTGCATAAAAGAAACCCCGGATCCTTTTTTCGCCCTGTCCCAGAACAATGGGTGTCCACTTGCTAACATCTGTAAGATGGGGGAGGGGACTTTGCATGCGTCTGTCCCCTAAATAATGATGGCTGAGCCAAGGTGATTTGTGGAGCCTGGGGGTAGATTTAGGAGGGGCTGGCATAATTTCTGAACATCCCCACCTCTACTCGAAAAGAATTACACAACAGGATTATATAAAGTTGTGATTTTTGTTGCCCCTGATTCTGTAAACCACCCCACCCGCTACCTCTAGCTAACTCCCCCAACCCTGCCCTTACCCCAGTATAGTATCTTCAGACCCCTCCTTTTTAAAAAAAAAATGCAAATTCCACCTCCCCTATTGTTCTGGAAGAAGTAGTCCAACCCATGACCAACTCCATAAGCAATTGTAAGAGTTTGCCAGGGCAGCCATAACAAAGACCAGAGTCTGATGACTTAAACGACAGAAATCTATTTCCTCGCGGTCCTAGAGGCTACAAGTCTACAAGAGGACACAAAATCAAGGTATTTTGCCAGGGCTGGGTTCCTCGGAGACCTCTCTCCTTGGCTCGTAGGTTAGGATCCACCCCTGTTACCTCATCTTATCTTAATCACCTCTTTGGGGCCCCTACCTACAAATACAGTCGCCTTCTAAGGTACTAGGTGTTAAGACTTCAACTGAAACGGATATAATTCTGTCCATGGCAGTTATGTATCCAAATCTCACTAGAGTGAAAATCCAGAAGGGCAGGAATTTGTACCTGGTAATGACAGGAGCTCAACAATTATTATTTGAATGAATGAATGAATGAAGTCACCTACTGAGGACCCTAGCCCTTCATGCCCTGCAGTGTGGTGCGGTCAGTTCTGGGCTTAACTCACCTCCACCATGCGGAAGATGCTTTCATGCCAGACTCTTGTTCGCCCCATCTCAGGAGTCCTCACAGTCCCCAGGACTGGGCCTTGGTCACACAGTGGGAAACTGGGCAGCCCTTGGCTCCTTTGCTCGCTACCAGACACCTGCCTCTGAGCCATTCACTCAAGTCTCGGCTTCTCTCCCGTGAAACTGACCCAACTCCTGCCTCACAGGGCCCTTTAGAGGTCTGGCTGAGATCACTTTGTAAATATCTTTTGTAAACTCCAATGTGCTTTTACAAATGTTAGCTGTCATTCTCGGGTATTTTGTAGCAGGTGGTTTTCCCAGTTACTGTGGCTGCTTAATAAATTACTCTAACATTTAGTGTCTTGAAACAACAACGACGTGTATTTTGCTTAGAAACCTGCAATTGGTCGGGACTCAGGAAGGGCAGTTCATCTCTGCTCCACTCAGTGTCGGCTGGAGCAGCTCCAGGGCTGGTGACCAAAAGCACATGAAGACTTGCTCACTCACTCATAGCCCCGGCGGCTGATGCTGGCTGCCAGCTAAGATCTCAGTGAGGCTGTCAGCCACGTCATTCCCACGTGGCCTCTCCGTGTGGCCTAAGCTTCTGTGCAGCATGGTTCCTGGACTTCAAGTTGGAGCATCCCAAGACAGCCAGGCAGACCCATATTGCCTTTTACAACACAGGCTAACAACACCACTTCCTCCCCCTCAAGAAAGTGAAAGCCGCTCAGTCATGTCTGACTCTTTGCAACCCCATGGACTATACAGTCCATGGAATTCTCCAGGCCAGAAAACTGGAGTGGGTAGCCGTTCCCTTCTCCAGGGGATCTTCCCAACCCAGAGATTGAACCAGAGTCTCCTGCATTGCAGGTAGATTCTTTACCAACAGAGCTATCAGGCAATTCCCTCCCCTTCCTCTATATTCTATTAATTGCATGTGCGGTAAGTTGCTGCTGTCGTGTCAGTCATGTCCGACTCTTTGTGACCCCATGGACTTAGCCCGCCAGGCTCCTCTGTCCATGGGATTCTCTAGGCAAGAACACTGGAGTGGGTTGCCATGTCCTCCTCCAGGGGATTTTCCTGACTCAGGGATCAAACCCAGGTCTCCTGCATTGCAGGCAGATTCTTTACCCTCTGAGTCACCAGGGAAGTCCATTCTATTATTTCGGAGAAGGTGATGGCACCCCACTCCAGTACTCTTGCCTGGAAAACCCCATGGACGGAGGAGCCTGGTGGGCTGCAGTCCATGGGGTCGCAAAGAGTCGGACACGACTGAGCAACTTCACTTTCAGTTCAGTTCAGTTCAGTCGCTCAGTCGTGTCCGACTCTTTGCGACCCCACTTTAGGCACTTGCAAAGGTTCAAGGGTAGGGGAAATAGACTCTGTCTTTTGATGAGAAATTCAATATTCTGAAAGAACACATGGGCCTTTTGAGAGAGGCCCACATGTTCTGAGGCCATTTTGGGAGAATACCATCCGCCACAGCACTTGATGTATGTTTTGAATGAAGGAAGGAACCTTTTCCTATGGCCTTACAGCAACTTCCAAGGCTCCCACAGCACAGTCTCGTGCTGTGTATCTTTCCGAACTTGCCTGCTCATTTAAAACTTACCCACTCCCATCTCAGTCTATCTGAGCCCCAGCCTTTTCAGATGAAGTGTAGGGATAATAGATGAATAGATAAACCAATGCCTGACACTGGCTTAGCTAGGAGACACCTGTCAGGTTGTAGAAGGCTGTCCCTTTTACGCAGCTAACACGTCTAGAAGGCCCACCCCTGGGAACCTCAGAGAGGGGAGTGGCCCCCCTGTCTCCCCATGCCATCCACTCCTCCCTGCACACCGTCCCCACCATTTCTCTCCACTAACTGTTTGGTGATGGGTAAGCCCCCCAGTTGACTGATGTGAACAGCTGAGTCATTGGAAAAGTCCCTGATGCTGGGAAAGATTGAGAGCAGAAGAAGAGGGCATCAGAGGATGAGATGGCTCGATGGCATTACTGATGCAATGGACATGAACTTGGGCAAACTTTGGGAGTTGGTGAGGGACAGGGAGGCCTGGTGTGCTGCGGTCCATGGGGTCGCAAAGAGTTGGACACGACTTGGAGACTAAACAACGACAACAAAGCCCCCCAGGCTTGGAAGGGCAACTGTCTGGTCTGAACCAGTTCCCTGTGCACCCAGTATCTTTAGCTCAAGTCTCTTCATCCTGCCACAGTTCCAGAGGCTGGTTAGGGGAGCCTGGGCAATTCTGAGTAGTCCCCAAAGGCCCCTGAATGGTTAGTGCTCAGGGAGTACTCAGTTCACCACAGGAAGCATCCAAAGACCATTAACCCCGTCGCCCCAAACCGTGGTGTTTTCCACACACCCCTTCTGATTCATCTGCATTTGTTCCCTGACTCATTAGGTCTGTGTTGTCCTTAATAGCATCCAGCAACAATGATGAAATACCAGCCTCTTTATTTTTTCATTATGTTCCCACCGGTCAGGAGATTCCCCCTTGGACCACAGCGCTCCAGGGGTAGTACCAGAACAGGCTCTCCCTGTTACCTCTCTCTCTCTCACACACACACACCTGTTCACACAAACATACACACATGTTCACACACACACACACACAGACATACAAGCGTACATGCACACACATGCTGTCTCTGGTGACTCTTCACGGCCTCCACATAAAGCCCAAACTGTTTACTTGAGTTATGAAGGGCTCTGAGGAACTTTCTGGTGTCCAGCTTCATCTCTGGCCACTGTCCTTCTCACGTCCAGGCAGGCTGAGCTTCCTTCAGATCCAAAAAGGCTCCGTGTTCTCTCCTGCACCCTTGGTCACACTATTCCTCCACCCAGAACTTTCCTTTCCTTCCTCCATAGCCTGCAGATCTCAGTTTAGAAGGCACTCTCCCAGGCAGCCTTCCCTGGACTTGGCGACGTTAGGCATCCCTGCCTCATGCCTATTCACCCCTGGAAGTCCCTCTCCCCTGCACGCTGTCTCTGTGATTAGGCAGCTAACATGCCTGCCTGCTGCCCCACTGCAAGCTCCACAAGAGCAGGACACGCCCGCCTGGCTCCCCATGGCATGCCCAGGGCACAGTATCATGCTTGGCACACCGATCCAGGGGAGGGGGAGTGAGACTGGGGGAGAGAGGCCACCCCTGGGTGGGGCAGCAACTTCTCTCTCCAGCTCTGAACCCCACCAGCACAGTGAAGGCTAAGCAACACCCAATAGTGTCCCTGATGCTGCCGGGGACGGGGAAGACCAGAAAGGACAGCGAGGGGAAAGAAGGATGAGGATGCAGCAGGAAAGTGAAGCAGGAAAAGGGGTGTGTGCAGGGTGCACAGGTGCACACCAGTGAGCCAGGAGGCGGTAAAGCCTCAAAGCAGACAGGGTGTGCCATTCGACACTGTTTTTCTATTAAAAGAGATTTATTATGGAGTCCGATGAAAACCCCACACTGATCTTTAAGGAAATAAATGAGACTTCAGAAATACTGCATGTGTTCGTGGTGAGATCTTTGCACTTAACTCTGTCCTCTCCTTCCTCCACAGAGAGCCCTCATTTCAAGCTCTTGTCTTCTGGTTCTCTGCTTGAAAAGCTGGGACCGCTGAGATGAGGCCTGGGCTTCCTCACAACACGGGGCCTGATTACAAGCTGGAGCATCCCAAGAAAGCCAGGCAGGGCCTCATAGCGCCACTTCCCCTCTCCCCCATTGATAAGGAATCTCTGAGGCCCTTCTCGAGGGCACTTGAGAGCCAGACATTTGCAAAAGAGAGAATCAGGAGAGATCATTCTACTTTCAGATCTTATGTTGTGTTTCTTGACAATCCTGAGGACCTCAGTGCAATTTAATAACAATTTCTTTTGTGACAAGCTCATGCCACGTCTCAACTTTGCCAAGAGGCTGGTGGCTAACATGTATGTATCCTAAAACCAGACACACACAATGGATTATCTCCTCTAATATTCAACTGTAACCCCACTACTCCCACCATTTTCTAGATAAGGACAAATTCCAGTTCAGAGAAATCAAGTGACTTGCTCAGAGTTACAGTGGCTAAGTGGAAGGGAGTAGGGAGTGGAAATTTACTAACACAGGGACTCGGTCCCAGAAAATGGCCCAGGATCTGTACTCTCTGCCCCCAAACTCTGTCGCCTGGAAGCTTTGGGCCCTTGTTGAGTGCCTCTTCTATACCTAACCGCTTGGGGCTTTCAGCTCCACACCCATGGCAACTCGTTCCATCAAGCTGCCAGCAAAATTCACCTTTGCTTCCATGCTCTGAAAGTGTTTCCTAGCCCTTTGGCTCAGTGGGTAATCACACACACTTCCCTTTCCCTTCCAGTCACTCTTGGTCACACACTCAGGAATCACAAGACCCAGGTGACAAAGGAGAAGTGGAAACTCAGTTCCTCCTTCCAGATACAACAGGTTTCCCATGGTAAGATCACAGGGTAAGCAGGCTGCACCGGGAGCAGAAATGTACTCTTCCTCCTGCATTCACAGACAGGTCACTCTCCCTAATTTCCTTGTCCCTTTCTCCCTCTCCCCATGATTATAGGCAACTCTCTCATCTGCCTGGTGGACCAGAATAAGTTACAACTGGAAAACTGCAGCCCTAAACCAAGTCTTGGCCACTACTGACATTTGTGGAGATGACTCAGGTTGTGGGAGACGTCTTGTGCATTCAGGATGTTTAGCAGCAGCATCGGCCTCACATAATAGGAGGCCAGTAGCATCCCTACGCTTGCCTCCTAACCATCAAAAGTGTCTCCAGAAGTCGGCAAATGTTCCCCGGAGGACAAGATCACTCTCAGTTAGGAACCACAGGTCTAAACACACAGGCCACTTACACCAAGGAGCTCTCAAGGAAAGTCAAGTTCAAGAATATAGTTGGCGACAGTAAGATTTCTTACCCTTGGATAGGATTTAGCACCAAGACTTCCCCTTCTCATCATCATGTTCCTTTCCTTCACTGCATGTATCACAGCACCTCCATCGACATCCTCCAGTCTTGGAACATCATTCTGATTGTGTGTAGGACACAGCGTTTTATTACCCTACCCACTGTGCCTCACACCAACAGCTCTCAACCAACAACTGATGGGAGTTTACATATAAATCCCCAGCTCCCTTGCCCCTTGGGGAGGATAACTCTGTGCTTCTGTTTTACAGTTTCTCCAAGTTTTCCCCACAGAATTAAGTTCTCAGCCACCCATAATGGTAGCCAGATCACCATTGGTTCTCTGGCACTTAACCATGCCTGGCACTTGCTGGACACAATATTTCTTGGACACCAGATGAGTGAATCCAATCTGAGAGGTTCCTGCCAGCTAGGCCAACAAGCTACCTCAGGCCCAGAGAGGGAAGTGACTTGCTCAAAACCACACAGGAAGTCACTATCAGAGCTCAAGGCGGAATCCAGCTCCCCTGGGTCTTTATACTACTACTAGGCACTGCTTCCTGGCCAGCATGGCTGGAAGATAGGCGCCGGAGGGGGGAACTTCCTACTCTCCGGGCACAAAACCAGCCAGCTCCTCCTTGGTCTTCAGGATGCAGCTCAGAGTCTCCTGCGCCGAGAAGCCCTGTCTGACCCACCCGAGCAGGTTGGTCACTCTCTCCTTGCATCTCCAACCACTGCCACATGAATCGTCATCATAGCAGCTGCTCCAGGACATTAAATCTCTTTGCTCACATGACTCCCCTTCTGAAATCTGAGCTTCTTAAGAGTAAGCAACCACATGTCTGGGTGTGTTCTCTTGTCTGCCTTACATTGTGTAGCATAGAGTCTGACTAGGCACTCAACAAATGTCTGCAGAATTACTATGCAGTTATGATCTTAGATGGTGCAGTATAATTTCCAAGTGCTATCAGAATTCCAGGCTTCCCACGTGGCTCAGTGGGAAAGAATCTGCCTGCCAACCCCGGAGATGTAGGTTGGATCTCTGGGCCAGGAAGATCTCCTGGAGAAGGAAATGGCAACCCACTCCAGTATTCTTGTCTGGAAAATCCCATGGACAGATGGTCTACAGTCCATGGGGTTACAAAAGAGTCCCACCTGACTTAGTAACCAAAACAAAAACAACAAACAGAATTCTGGGGCTCTCAGTGTCTTTCCAAACTATTTGCTTCTGAAGTCACGCCTCTAACATTTAGTTGCAGAGACCTTTTGGAGGTGCTGCAAAAGAGAGATGGAAGAAACTGGAAAATAATATTCATCAACATTTGTGGAGCATTTATTGCATACTAGGCATCTTTCGTGCATTATCACACTTACTGTTTAGATCAGCCCTTTGAGGAGGACATTGTTATCAGCCCCGATTTATGATTGAAGGAACAGAGGCTTAGAGAGATGAATGTGTTTTGCCCAAGCTCATTCAGCAACACGGAGTGATGCTGGGAGAGAGACCAGACAGCCTGCCTTTGGAGCCAGAGCTCTTAGTTCTTCTAAGCCCTGTCTATCCTCAAGAAATTCACAAAGAGATGCAGCAAATAAAATGCAAATGTGTGAAAGTTCTTGCTTATCAGTTGACGTCACAGTCTCATTCCCAGGCGTATGAGCCTGTACAGGATAGAAACCATAGCCTCTCCGTGTTTGGTTCCTTCATGGCCAGCCTTGTGCCAAACATACAGCAGATGCCAGATACATGTCAGAAGACCACGTGGACTTACCCCTCCAGCCCGCGGTGTGAGGAAATGCGATCAGACCAGGTGAGGGTTGCGCGTGATGGTCTGCAGCCAGCACAAGGGGAACAAAAGCCTCTGAGTGGGTTTATCTACTCACGTCGGCTGCCCTGACTCATCACGCAGCCAGAACACTTCAGTTGTGACACAGGTCAACCCTTCCCTTGATCCAAGGAAGCTTCCTGACCGACCCTGTCTCCTCTCTTTACAGAGGAGAAAACTCCAAAGAGGAGAAAACTTCTGATCCTTGGCCCCTTGGGTTCTGCATGTGGTGTATATGGGAGCATACGCTGTTCGTCCACTCCTTTTCCCATGTTCATTCCTTCATGGGAGCCCAAGACCAGACCAACCTTAGAGATGCAAAAGATGTGTTAGTGGTGGTCTTTCTGTTGACACACCCAGTGGAGGAGGCAGCAAAACCTTTACTCTGTTTATTTCCCCAAAGACACCCATATATGGGGCTTATTCGCTAATCCAGCAGCCTACGAGGTTATGTTCTGGTGTTGTCTTTCAAGAACTAGAATGGTTTTGGAGGCTGGGTTAACAGACAAGGACCTTTGAGAATCTTCAGAGAAAGCAGACACGTCTTATCATCAGGACATTTGGGTTCTCAGCATTGGGCTGATTGCGACACGCCTGATATTGAGCACTGTTTTCCAGACAAGACGCCTCTCCCTGCTTGAACCCTGTTGCTGTGGGGCTGTGTCACGCTGGGCCATGCCCTCGGCTGGGACCCATAAGCATGCTGGGATCAAGCAGTGTCCTTGTCTGCTCGCTCCACAGAGCCCTCATCTCACTTTACCCCCGAATGTGAATTCTTAAAGATCAGGAACTCTTTTTAATCACCTCTATGTCCTTGGCCAGAGAAGGCGATGGCACGCCACTCCAGTACTCTTGCCTGGAAAATCTCATGGGTGGAGGAGCCTGGTAGGCTGCAGTCCATGGGGTCGTGAAGAGTTGGACACGACTGAGTGACTTCCCTTTCACTTTTCACTTTCATGCATTGGAGAAGAAAATGGCAACCCACTCCAGTGTTCTTGCCTGGAGAATCCCAGGGACAGGGGAGCCTGGTGGGCCACCGTCTATGGGGTCGTACAGAGTCAGACACGACTGAAGTGACTTAGCAGCAGCAGCAGCATGTCCTTGGCAGATAGCACATAGCAGATGCTCAATAAATGGCCAATGACTTAAATTGCAATTATTCAGCTAAATCAGAGCCAAGGTAGTCGAATGTGCTTTCCCTTGCACGTGGAGAGGTGGGGATTTATTGAATCTGGCACTGGATAGGGTACCAGGTTATACAAGTGAACAGGAGCTATCCAGGCCCTGCCTTTGCAGAGTTAACAGTTTGGTGGGAACGTTGGACAAGTGAGCCAAAGCAGAGGCATCCAGCCCACCCAGGGAGGTGGCAACACGGAAAGAAGTGTTTGTTCCACCCTTAGGAGTTACTGTGCCTTTGCTGTTTAGTAGTCAGGGGGCAAGTCACCTTGACTCCGTCGCTCTTTGCCTTGGTCCCCACCCGGGTCAATAGCATCTACTTTGAGGTGGACCATGTGAGGGTGGAGATAAAGCAGCTCTTTCTCACCAGAATGAATCTTGGTCAGTCAAGGACCGGCATAGGACCTAACAGCTGGGAAGGAATCTAGGGCCCAGCCCCACCAGTGTGGCTGGCGTAAGGCACGGATCTGGTGGGCTGTCCGCGCCCAGGCTGGTGCTCAACATGTACACTTGGAGCTCAGACACTTGATGGGAGGGTTAAGCATGTGGAGAAACTCAACCTGAGTCTCCATTGACAAGCTGTGTGCCCAGCTCCAGGCTGTATCAGATCACAGGAAACCACCCACAGGCTGGCCAGGCTCGGCGGTTATCTCCAGGGAGCACTTCGCTGTAAAGATGCCCTAGAGGCTAGCACAGGCCCTGTCTTTGCCACAGCAAGCCAGCTTGTTGGCTGGGCCATGGGATACAAAGAAAAGGTCTAAAACAAACAAATGGCACCCTCCCAAGTTTGAGAGCTTGGCAAGAGGCCTGGACGAAGCACCCAAGCCACATGGACTTGAGTTGCAGAGTCCAAAGCCCAAAGAATGTGTTTTGCGGGGGTGGGGTGTCACCTTCATCTCAGCTCGTTCTTATCATCCCTACATCACCCCTAGCTCTGAACTGAAATGCCTGTGGCCTGGGACAAACCTGAACCTGACCCCACACCACCCACTTCCCCTGAAGCCTCTGGCTACCTTCTCCTTTAAAAAAAAAAAAACAACCACAAAACGCACCCCCCCCCCCCCCCAGGAAGCGTTCCACGTGCTGCTGCCGTGGGGGCTCGCTGAATCACTGCCGGCCGCCACATTTCAAAGCGGAGCCGGAGGAGTGCCCGGTGATTCCTGGGTGCCAACACAGCTCACTCCCGAGCTCTGATCTATGGATTGTTTTGATTTCCCCCTTTGAACTCTTCCCACCCCGCTCCAGCGGCAGACAGAGATACTGAATTAAGCGACAGACACGTTGGAGACAATGAGCGCCAGGGGCCCCCCGGCCCTCCCCCTGCGCCCCTCCCCTTTCCTCCCCCGAAATGTGCAGACATCTGCTAGCTGGAGCCGGGCGCTGCAGTCATAAAGAAGAGCTGGCAGGAGAGTGATGTACAGCCCGGGGCCCTCCCCAGTGACTGGCGTTAACCTCCAACGGAGAGGCGCTCACCCCGTTTCCGACCGAGCCCTTTGTTTCACACCAGTCAGCATAGGTGCCTCGGCCCTGGCTGAAGATTTAACCAAATTATAATGAATGATGCTCAGCAGCTCTGTGCCCCTAATTAGAACAAGTCACACAGACATATTGTCTCCCTGGTTTCCTCTGTCCCATTTCTCGCCCTCTGTTTTCTCTGCTCACGACACATGGGCCCCATTAAACATTCTCGTATTTAATGTGGTTCCCTTAAATTACTTCTCAAGTTTTCGAGTTCCATTTAGAATTGGATTTTGCTCTTTGGACTGTGGTTTTGATTTGGGGTTTTGTACATCTCGCCACCGCACCTTTTCTCCACCTAGTGGAGATGGCGGGCACCACCCAGCAGAGGGTACATCCAGAGCCCCCACCAGTCAGGAGTGTGAACCAGGACCCTTGACTCACCCAAGACTTCTTTTGCCCTTTTCTTGGAAGAAAAAGAACTTAACCCAAACATACACTGATGTCCATTTTGTGACCTTCGCCCCAGTCGCTTCATCCCCATCACAAGGAAAGGGGGTGAAGACCTTCTAGGTATACCATAATTTATCCCAAAAGGAAGAGGGAAAAACACCTTCCTTGGTTTGTCCTGAGGGGTCTGTAAAGAAAGAGCCTAGATTTGAATTCACTCCAGATGACCGTGTGCCTACTCACTCAGTCGTGTCCAACACTTTGCTACCCCGTGGACTATAGCCTGCCAGGCTCCTCTGTCCATGGGATTCTCCAGGCAAGAATACTGGAGTGGGTTACCATGCCCTCCTCCAGGGGATCTTCCCAACCCAGGGATTGAATCCAAGTCTCTTGCATCTCCTGACTTGGCAGGCGAATTCTGTACTGCTGCGCCACCTGGGAAACCCCTCGCTTCAGAGGATCACGCCTCAGTTTCTGCAAATTCACATTCTGCAGAAAGGGAGTTTCCTCCTGTGCCAAAGCAGGAGAGAGAACTCACACTTGTGATGCAAGTTGGCAACAAGTACAGATGTCGAAAGCATATCCCAGGCAGCTCAGTGAGCTGAAATTTTATCATCCTGGAGCTCTTTATGTGTAAATGTTACCCTGGGTGTCCGGATACAGAAGCACCAGTTATGTGCACCCACGACGGAGATCTCTGGGGGAGAGCTGAGAGGATCCCAGGGGAGAGCCCATCGACCACAGTGGCTGGCAGGGCATGTGTGAAGACAGATCCCATGCCCCACACGTGCTCTTAAGCAGCACTGTGGGGTTCTTTGGACTAGAACACTCTGAGTGAAACCTCTAAATTGGAAGGGGTTTTCAGGCCCCCTGCTCCCCATCACTGCAATCCAGAAGCCTCTAACGCATGCCTGCCCATGCTCACGTCAAGCTCCACTGCCCAGGGGCAGCCCAGGGCATCTAAGAGCCACTCCAGGGCCTGTCATGGAGCAAGGTGTTCATCTGTGTGACCTCTAGAAAGGCATTCAACCTCTCTCAAACTGCACTCATTGGACAGATACGTACCAAGGAATGTTCTAGGCACTGGGGATACGTCACATACAATTTCTTAATCATTTTGAACAATTATCTTATCTATGACATGGAAACGATGGCCCACCTCACAAATGAGCTGATGTTTGGGAAATTCATAAGTGGTCATGATTTCTCTTGACTACAATGATCAGAAAAGTTTTCTTTTCTAAAAGTTTTCTATGGAAGAGAAGCTTCCATATAGAGAAGTATTGGCTTCCCCATATCTTCTCCCTTGGGTTTTAGTCCTACCTCAGAGAATGGACCAATTTCCTCCTCAATGACATGCATCCCTCTCACAGTTCCTCTTGTTTGTTTCTCCAGGCAGAATGCTTTCCCATCCTTCAAATTCCCCTCACATCAAATAATTTCTGGAACTTTCCCCACCTTAGCTAATCTCTGGGCCTGCATGCTCAGTCATGTTTGACTCTTTGTGACCCCATGGACTGTAGCCCGCCAGCCTCCTCTGTTAATGGGATTCTCCAGACAAGAAAACTGGAGTGGGTTGTCATTTCCTGCTCCAGGGGATCTTCCCGACCCAGGGATCGAACCCACATCTCCTTCATCTCCTGCATTCCGCATGGATTCTTTACCACTGAGCTATCAGGGAAGTCCTAGCTAGTCTCTGAGTACACTCTAATTTATCCATGCACTTCTCAAAATCTGGTGCCCCAGACTGAACATGATTCTCCAGGTGACGTCTGACCAAGAGTATAAAGAGACAATGCCCCACCACCCCCCAGCCCAGAGGACTGGATCTCCATTCATCCTTCTATCTCCTGTTGTGTTGGCTACTAGCAATCAGGTCACACTGTTGGCTTATTCTGAGCTGGTGGTCATTTAAAAGCCTCAGATATTTTTCACATGATTTCCTGCCAAGGCAGTCTCCCCCACTCTATGTATTTGCCATTTTATTTTTTTTTCCACATAAAGGCCAGACTTTACACAGAGGCCTGTTAAATTGTGTCTTACTGTTTCTGACCCAGCATTCCAACTTGTCAGGACCACTCGGGGTCCTCATCCTGTCACCTCTGGTATTAACTCTCCCTCCCAGATTTGCGACATCTACAGCTTTGATCAGTATCCTCCTGAGTTTTCATCTAATGATAAATCAGACAGGATCAAGGGAGACCTTGGCACTCTGCAAGAAACCTCTCTGAAGATTGACACCCAACGCCGTGAGTGGAACACGGCCCCTCTAGGCAGTAAGGAGATGGAGCTTGAGCAGGGCTCCCTACACACCCACCCGTGGGACTGCCTCGGGCTCCCCCTCTATGCAACTGCTTCCACCTCTTGCTCCTCATCCTGAAACCTGCCTCCTTGTCTGTATTCACCTCTCCAGGTCTTCTTGATGACCCTTCTTTTTATTTCTGCCCCATCCTGGATCCATCTGATCCTCTCCCCTTCACTCAGGCTCTCTGGGCAACAGGCTCAGGGTTTGCTGGAACTTGTCCTGGCCCTCCCAGGCTTTCTCACACAGTGTCAGACTCGCACCCTCAGCCAAGTTCAGATCAATTTGTGACTTCTCTCCACCACCCCAGCCGCGTTCAGCACATGGGCTGTGACATCCGTCCAATAGTCAACACTTTAGATTCAGCTGTTGAGCCAGCTGCAAATACACAAAACCACGACTCTCATCCAACCCACATTTCACCATCTTAGCCACAAGAAAACCATGAGAGAAGCTGTTAACCCTAAGCTGAAATCAAGACCTGCAATGTTTAGGGCATACACCTGATGCACAAACATAGTAACCTTATCAAAAGAGGAAATGAGGTTAGTTTGGAATAACTTGTGCTCAGTGAAGTCATTTTATTCTCCACTGACCATTGCATTCCTTCCTAAATGCTCACCCACCATCTGCTCCTTAGTCCATTCTGTTGTCAAGGATCTACCTCAAAATCATTTGTCTGGAGTTTCCAGAAACTATCTCTTTTCTCCTTTATGAAAATCAGAATAATCTCTGTGCAGTTCCTGATCCTGGCACCACCTTCTATTCTCCACAATCACTTAAAACGTACTCACGGTGGCTCCCAATCCCACCGGAAAGTTCTTTCCACACCTCGGGATATGAGTCATTGGGTCAGAGACTTGGACCCATTTGATCCTGCTTCTTGTCCCCTTCTAATCTAATCTCCTCATCTCCCTTGAGCTCTGAGCTGGTCAGAACTGCCTTGGGCTGCAGTGAGCAGAAAATCTAGGTTTCAGCTGGCGTAAACAATGAGGAAAATAGATTTCCTCATAAAAGGAGAAGTGCTAGGCAGAGAGACTTCAGGACTGGTTACTTGAGTAGTTCAATGACCTCTTCAAGGACACCTCTCTGCCCTTCTACTCTGCCATCCTCAGGCTGTCAATTCAGGTCCCTCGTGGTCAGGAGACAGCTTTTTCATTTCTAACGTCCCAGGCAAACACAACAATGGTGATGCAAGAACACTTTTTCAGAAATCTTAACAGAACCATCCTCACGTAGCGTTAGTCACAAGTCTGCTGCCCATCCTCAGAACCATCAGTGATGAAGGGCGTGGAACCACACAACCGTCCTGGACAACTCAGAATTTACCGCTCAGATGTGAAGGGGGGTTAACACTTTAAAAACCAGCCATTTGCCAACAAAGAAGGAGGAAGTAGCGACTGAGTTGGCTATCGCATCCTTAGACTTCAAACCTCTACATATTTTTTGTTTTTTTCGTCCTAGTTTAATATCCTTGAGAGAAGAATTGTATTTTCAACTCCTATTTGATTTTCTCTGCCTTCTGATCTAACATTATTTCCTTTTTCCCAATCAAAGGGTCTACACTTGCACTGCTTTTCTTTCACTAAACACAGCCTAAAGACTTTGTGTTGTCCTTCTTTGAATTGTCTCCTTCTTTAGAGATAAGTTTATTCTGAACCTTAGCCTTGCCATCATTATTCCCACAAACTCACTCTACTCTTTGGCTCTCATCCTCGGGGTCCAGGGGTTGTACGTGTTTTTAAAGTCAGAATTCAACCTGGAGCAAGTTTCATGGCCCCAGTGTGGGGCCCTAGGTCCCTTTCTCCTCCTCATTGGGATCAGCTCTGACTGTATTGTTACAATGCTTTTCCCAGGAACATTCTATCTTCTTTCCTGACATCATCAGCTACTGGACCAGACTTCTCTATGAATGTTCAAAATGTGCTACAGTGGACATCACTACGTCCAGGGGCCCTATTTCCTTCTGTGCAACTGCTTCTTACCCACCATCCTCAACCCAACCTTCATTGCTGGATGAAAGATTGACCCAGGCTTTAGTATGTGTTCCATCTTGCAGTGGTGATGATTCCCGAGCAGCGCATGAGACCATCAAGGCCGATAGTAGATCTGGCTTGCATTGAAAAATAGAGACTGTGAGAGATAAAGGGCACTTTTACACCTAGGTTATAAATCTGAGATTATAGGCAGTTGCCTTCCCACCTGTCTTTTGCAGATGCCAGTACTAAAACCAAGGGATGAGAGAAGGGAGATCAAAGTGGCCTTTGATAAGAATAAGAATAATTGTCTTATTCAAGCTCCTGACTACAGCTGTGCCTGAAGCTGGTCACTCACTGACTTTCCAATCACAAGGGCCAATTTACTCTCTTTTGCTTGATTGCCAGGGAAAGTGCCCTGCTTGCTACATATGTTTACCCTCCTAATGTCAGGGGCACATGTTTTTGTCCAGCACCCTCTTCTTCACCATCACAACCTCCAAGGCTACATCATCTCTTTCCTCCAAATTTCCCACAATTTTCATTATTATGGGAACTGTAAGCTCATTCCTCACTGTTCAAAATGCCAAGAGATAGTGCTCTTCCCTGTCTCCTTTGTCTTTTCAGAGGTGTTACTTGCCATACAAAGTGAAAAGGCTTGCCATACATCATGCTTTTAGGATAATAAGACCTTCACCTGTAGCAGATGACTGGCGAGTTGTAAGTCCTCATGATTTCTTCCCTATATTTGTGTGAGGGGATCAGGTCTTTTTAAAAATACCACCTATGTTTTCTGTTAGTCCAAGCATTAGGGAACTGTTGATTGAAGTTCCGCCCATGTTGGCCAGGCACAGTAATAACCACTTGCATGAACTGTTTCACAAGAGGTCCTGGTAAAGAAGCACAGTGCTGCTGCTGAAAACTAACCAAGAGAATTTGGGAGGGGCCAAAAGGAGGGCTTCCCCTGTGGCTCAACTGGTAAAGAATCCACCTTCAATGTGGGAGACCCAGGTTCAATCCCTGGGTTGGGAAGATCCCCTGGAGAAGGGAAGGGCTACCCACTCTAGTATTCTCGCCTGGAGAATTCCATGGACTATATGACAGTCCATGGGGTTGCAAAGAGTCGGATACGACTGAAGGACTTTCACAAAAGGAGGAAGGAGACAGCAGTCCATATGTCCTACCAACCTTCCAAAATCCTTCATGCTGGAATCCATCTTAGCTGAGAGATGCATATGCCAGCAGGAAGGACCCTGAGTCAGGCCAAACATGGGCCAAGCAAGACGACTGGCCAGAGACAACCCAGAAACTAATCCCATCACCATAAAACCTGAGACTGTGAGCCAGTCTGTGGCTGAGCAGTTTTCTGGTTCCCTTACCCAGCTGCTCTCTGCCCAGACACCGCTTTCCAATAAAGTCTTTTGTTTTGTCAGTGCATGTCTCTCCTTGGACAATTCATTTCCAAGTTTTAGACAAGGGGGCTTCATTGTTGGCTCAGTGGTAAAGAAACTGCCTGCCAATGCAGGAGATGCAGGTTCAAGCCCTGGGTCGGAAAGATCCCCTGGAGAAGGAAATGGCAACCCATTCCAGTACTCTTGCCTGGAAAATTCCATGGATGGAGGAGCCTGGTAGGCTACGACTGAGCGACTTCACTTTCTTTTTCTTTCTAGAGCCCTAGAGTGGGTCCCTGTTGCAGACTCCTTGTGTCTAGATTCTCATTCCATTCTCTCTGAGTTCAGTTCAGTTTAGTTGCTCAGCTGTGTCTGATTCTTTGTGACCCCATGGACTGCAGCATGCCAGGCTTCCCTGTCCATCACCAGCTCCGGGAGTTTACTCAAACTCATGTCCACTGAGTCGGTGATGCCATCCAACCACCTCATCCTCTGTCATCCCCTTCTCCTCCTACCTTCGATCTTTCCCAGCATGAGGGTATTTTCAAATGAGTCAGTTCTCCACATCAGGTGGCCAAAGTATTGCAGTTTCAGCTTCAGCTTCAGTCCTTCCAATGAATATTCAGGACTGATTTCCTTCAGAATGGACTGGTTAGATTTCTTTACAGTCCAAGGGACTCTCAAGAGTCTTCTCCATCACCACAGTTCAAAAGCATCAATTCTTCAGTGCTCAGCTTTCTTTACAGTCCAACTCTCACATCCATACATGACTACTGGAAAAACCATAGCCTTGACTGGATGGACCTTTATTGGCAAAGTAATGTCTCTGCTTTTTAATATGTTGTCTAGGTTGGTCATAACTTTTCTTCCAAGGAGTAAGCATCTTTTAATTTCATGGCTGCAGTCACCATCTGTAGTGATTTTGGAGCCCAAAAAAATAAAGTCTGACACTGTTTCCACTGTTTCCCCATCTATTTGCCATGAAGTGATAGGACCAGATGCCATGATCTTCATTTTCTGAATGCTGAGCTTTAAGCCAGCTTTTTCACTCTCCTCTTTCACTTTCATCAAGAGGCTCTTTAGTTCTTCTTCACTTTCTGCCATAAGGGTGGTGTCATCTGCATATCTGAGGTTATTCATCTTTCTCCCGGCAATCTTGATTTCAGCTTGTGCTTCCTCCAGCCCAGCATTGCTCATGATGTATTCTGCATATAAGTTAAATAAGCAGAGTGACAATATACAGCCTTGACATACTCCTTTCCCGATTTGGAACCTGTCTGTTGTTCCATGTCCAGTTCTAACTGTTGCTTCCTAACCTGCATACAGATTTCTCAGGAGACAGGTCAGGTTGTCTGGTATTCCCATCTCTTTAAGAATTTTCCACAGTTTGTGGTGATCCACACAGTCAAAGGCTTTGGCATAGTCAATAAAGCAGAAGTAGATGTTTTTCTGGAATTATCTTGCTTTCTCTATGATCCAATGAATGTTGGCAATTTGATCTCTGGTTCCTCTGCCTTTTCTAAATCCAGCTTGAACATCTGGAAGTTTGCAGTTCAGGTACACTTGAAGCCTGGCTTGGAGAATTTTGAGCATTACTTTACTAACATGTGAGATGAGTGCAATTGTGGGGTAGTTTGAGCATTCTTTGGCATCGCCTTTCTTTGGGATTGGAATGAAAATTAAATGAGATATTGCAAGAAAAATACTTTGATGATGCCTACCAATAGATAAGAAGCAAAAATATATATATTAGCACCAATATTTATCATTTTTTTATTTCATTATTCAAGTTTTCTACCCTGTTCAACCTCAAGTTCATTAATTTTCATGCTCTTTGCTTGCGATGGGTAACTCCTCCCTGCCTGTGTAAGACTGCTCTCTCTTCTAAACCAGTTGCATCCTCCCACTGCTGGACAAGTGCCATCCCAACAGGTGTCCAACTCTCTGAATTTGCCTCTTCCCATCTCATGTCAGGTCTGCCTTGCCTCTCTGCTGGATCTGCTGGGGCCCAGACTCCTGAGCATCTCTGCCTCCCTGTTTGTATGTCTGTTTCCTGTGTCCTTTGCCTGAGAGACTGGCTATGAGTTTTTGCTCAGTTTATGGACCATCTTGCCATTTTGTTTGCATTTCCCCTTGTCACATCACATGACCCAGGTTTAAAGCCAAGTTCTCACACAAGGCATTTCTGAGCACAGCAGAAACAACTCCAAAGGAACTTGGAGCGTGCTTCCTTCATCTACCCTGATATGTTGCTTTATCTTGCTGCCTCTCTACCTTCTACTCTCTTCCCAAATTTCCCCATGTCCCAGATTCTTGTTCTTAACTAGCCCAATGTACAAAAGCTTTAGCTGATTTTTTTCTCCATGCCTCATACTATATTCTTAATATTTCTAAAGACTACCTTCAATCTCAAACTGCTTATATAGATATTTTCCTGAATTAAATCAACTTCTTTCACAAGAAGACTTCTAGTTCAAGACATAAGAATTTTTTATTCACTCATATATTTCATAGAATTTTATCTGATATTTTTTTCTCCCTCAGTTTAAAGTATTTTGATCAGTAGGCATGTCCCTTTCACATACATTCCTCTTGGTTTTTATGACCAGCATTCCAAACCCAGATCATCCTTCTGTTATCTTAAGCTGTAGGCTCAAATGCCAAATCCTGTTTTTTATTTCTTCATTTTTTTTTTCACTATCTGTAAGTGGCTCTGGTCGCAAAGAGTTGGACACAATTTGGCGACTAAACAACAACAACAAAATGGTTCTGATTTCTTCTAGTTCTGAAAGCCCTAATTTCAAAAGAGAAAAGAAGATGAGAGAAATAGAGATGCATAGCAATGCAGTGTTTCATAGGAACCTGGAACATTAAGTCCATGAATTAAGGTAAATTGAAAGTGGTCAAACGAGATGGCAAGAGTGAACATCGACATTTCAGGAATCAGTGAACTAAAATGGACCAAAATGGGCAAATTTAATTCAGATGACCATTATATCTACTACTGTGGGCAAGAATCCCTTAGAAGAAATGGAGTAGCCCTCATAGTCAACAAGAGACTCCGAAACGCAGTACTTGGGTGAAATCTCAAAAACGACAGAATGATGTCTGCTCATTTCCAAGGCAAATCATTGAATATCAGAGTAATCCAAGTCTATGCCCCAACCAAACTCCAGGAGTTGGTGGTGAACTGGGAAACCTGGCGGGCTGCAGTCTGTGGAGCTGCAAAGAGTCGAACATGACCAAGCCACTGAACTGAACTGAACTGATGCCGCCTATATCTTCAAGTTGTTCAGTTTCTTATTCACAGTACCAAAAACCCCAATAGTTTTGGTGGCCCAGACACCTACTCACCCCATCAGTGATCTTCAGGGAATGGTTCTGATGGTTGTTGGTAGGTTCTTCATCATACGTGACACACAGGTCCTACACAGAACACTCGCCAATTAAATTGGCAGCTCTGGGCTTCCCCGGTGGCTCAGCAATAAAGAATCTGCCTCAATCCAGGAATTATAGTAGATGCTGCTTCAAACCCTGGGTTTGGAAGATCCTCTGGAGGAGGGCATGGCAACCCACTCCAGTATCCTTGCCTGGAGAATCCCATGGACAGAGGAGACTGCGAGCTACAGTCCATGGTGTCACAAAGACTCAGACATGACTAAGTGACTGCACACATGCTCACATGTAAGCTCTACTCAGAAAATGCCACATCAAGTCTCAGGGACACAGTGCTCATCGCCGTGATACATCTCTCTTCCCTTGGAACAGTGAGTACACCCCTTCCCCTCGCTTATGCTTGCTAGTGTGCTGGTGGGTGAGTCTTAAGTTGGGAATTTTTCAGAACACCTAGAATTAACTCGTTGATGCTATACCTGGGTTAAGATGCCCTGATAAAGAGGCAATCTGAGGCTGAACTGAGAGTATAATCAGATTTCATCAAAGCAGATAGTAAAATTGGGCCAAGATTCAAATTACAGTGTCGATGGTGGGCCACAGGATCATTAACAGGCGTACTCATTCAAAAGGAGTACCTTGGATTATTCTGGAATGATGATGAAAGAGATGGCCAGGCTTGGAAAGAAATTAGAAATCTTAAGTCTGAAGGAGGAGGATCCAAGGATTGGACATGAGTGCAGGGCCTCCGGTGGAGCCTCCCAGAGAACCTTATCAAACTCTTTGCTGCTGCCAGAGTGGATTCTAATTGGCTAACCATGGATGTCATGGCTTCTGTAACCACAGGACAGGATGTCCCCCAGGGCCTGTATCAGTTGAGGGACCATGGGCCTACAGAGAGCATTTCTGGGGCATTTTCTGCTTCTCTTTTTCCCCCCGGTCACCTGATTATACCATCTTGATTCTTGATCTTTTTTAGCAAAGTCCCAGCCTGAGCCTAAAGTTATGTCTGTAACTAGAGACTTGGATGTGTCTCTAGGATGTTCTGGAGCCCCACTAGAAGTTTATTTATTCACATGAGAAGCTGAGGGGACTCCTAAGAAATAATTCACCCTAAAAGAACAGGGAAGTGGGCAGAGACGCACAGCCTAAACAAATCCTCGTCCTCAAAGGAAAGGCGGTTCTGATTGTGGCATAGCATCTGCTTCTGGGATTTGTCTCCTGGGCAGTCTCCCTCACAGCCACATCGCCTAGATCCTAGAAAAGGACAGACCGTGACTAAAAATAAGAATTGATGTTGCTGAAATTCTGTATTGTCACAAAGCACAGCAAAAAGAGATCTCCCTTTCCTTATCATAGTGCAACACCCAGCAGTAGTTTGCACACCCAAGAGGTGACTCAATGGCGGTATATGGGAGTGAGCTCCAACATGGCTCCCAACGATTCCATCTCCCAGAATTTACCTTTTTGAATAGTCCCCTCCCATATCTTATCAGAGTGGGTCTGTGTGACCAACAGAATGTGGCAGAAGTTACAGCATGTCGCTTCCAAGGCTAAACCATTGCAGCTTCCTCCTTGCTCTCTCTCTGAATCATTCACTCTGGGGAGAGCCAGGAGCCACGTTATCAGCACACTTTTGAAGCCCACTAGAGACATCCATGTTGTAAGAAGCTGAGGCCTACAAACAAGAGCCCTGTGAATAGACATCTTGGAAGCGACTGCTCCAGCCCTGACCTAGAGACGACAACCTCATGGAAGACCCTGAGCCAGAACCGTCCAGCTAAGCCATTTCTGGATTCCTGGTCCTCAGTAACTGGTGGGATTCAAACATTGGTTCATGCTGTAAAGTTTTGGGTAGCAGATAACTAACATCAATAGATAACTAACACAGATTTCAGTACTGGAAGTGAGGGGTTGTCATAGTAAATATGTTTAAATGTGGGAAAGGCTTTAGAATTAAGTAATAAGCATAAGGCGGAACTATTTTGAAGAGAATGCTGGTGAAAACTTGAAATGCTTTGATGAAACTGTTTGTAGATGTGTGATGACCTCTAAGGAGTCTGCAGATGAGGGTATAAAGGCAAGTGAGAAAAATCTTACTGTAAAGTGGGAGAAAAGGGAAATCCTTCTTATATAGTGGTAAGAAGTTTAACAACACTGTTACCTACAGCTAGGCAGAGAGAAAACATACCTAATGAAGTGGGTCCAGCCAAGGGGTTTTCTAAGCTTTTTGCTTAGAAAGGTTTTCTCTTCCTTTTGCTTAAAATAAAATGTGAGAGGAGATAGATAGGCTAAAAGAAGGGCTGTTAACATGAAAGAGCTAGAACTTGATGGTCTTGAAATTTTCTATTGTCCCAAGATGGCAGACAATGCTAAAACTAAGAAGTGCCTTCCACACAATGATTAATTCCAGGACCCTGTGAAAGAAACCTGTAGAAGGTGGAGCTAAGGGTGTGGCAATAAAGCCCTTTATTGGACCTCAGGAAGCTCTAAGGTAGTATCTCAGAAGGCTATTCAATCAAAAGAAAAATTCCTCTAAAAAATTTAAGTATGTGCCTTGCAGGTACTCCCAGTTAAGCAATAGAGTCTCTGCTGCTAAGTCACTTCAGTCGTGTCCAACTCTGTGTGACCCCATAGACGGCAGCCCACCAGGCTCCTCAATAGAGTCTCTAAGAAGTTTAAAAATATTGTCCTTCTACCGTTTCAGCGTGAGTTCACTGGTTTATCTCAAAGAGATTTCTGGGTGTAGCCTTTTACTAAGATATTGATCACAGAGACTCACAAAGTTTTTAAGAAAATTGTATTTGTAGAAATACAGCCAACTTGGACTGAAAAGGATAGAAACATTATGAAACAAAAATGATCTTTGAACCTCTGTTCCCAAATTTCAGCAGGAAACAGGCTAGGAAAACCATACAGCTTCAAACAGCACTACACTTCCCAGGAAAGTGGGGATAACTCACAGGAAGAACCAAGACACCAGAGGGCGGGGCAGAGAGCAGTGAAGACTTGCTGGCGTTCAGGAGTAAAACCAAGTCTTGAATCCTCAACATCTGTCCAGCTGTATTTCAGACTTCAGTGGACTATGAGGGCTTTCTGCCTTCTATTCTCTCCATTTGGAACAAACATGTCTATGATGGTTATCTGAGGCCTATCCATCATTATTATATGTTGAGTGTGTATATTCACACGTCTTTGTATTTTTGAGGAACTATATTTAAGGAGCTGAATTTAAGGAATTGTACCTGAGGCACTTATCAGCCCCTTATTTAGATAAAATTCAGGAATTGATACTGATGCTCTGATGGAATGGTATCTTGGAGGCCTTAGGTGGGAGTGAATATATTTTGCACATGAGAAGAACAAAAATAGTTAAAAATGGCAGGCTGACTGTATTGATTTTTCAAAGTTTACAGATTTTTTACTCTTTTCTTCAATAGCTGGAAATAAACTTCCCTCCCCTTGAGTGTGAGCTGGACTTAGGAACTCAGTTGTAAGGAATAGAATAAAGCAGAAGTGAGGGCCGGCCACTTTGAATACTAGGTCCTGAAAGGTGCCCCCGCTTCCTGCTTGCTCGTTCCCCTTTAGACCCTTTGCTCTGAGGAAAGCCAGACTCTGCGTTAAAGACACTCAGGCAACCTGTGGAGATGCCCACATGATAAGGAACGAAGGCCTCCTGCCAGCACCCAGGTGAGTGGGCCATTTTGAAAGCACATACTCCCAGTCAAGCCTTCAGATGATATCCTAACTCAAAACTCATGAGAGTCCCTGGACAAGATTTACCCAGCTAGTCACTCCTGAATTCCTTACCCAGGAGAAAACCTGTGAGATAGTCACTGATGAATATAGCCCCTTAGCTTCCACCCCACAGACCTATGCTGGACGTGTCGTATGAGAGAGAAATCAGTCTTTATCGTGCTCATGTGCCTGTTTGTTATCTGCATGTCTTCTTTGGAATAATGTCTACTCAGGTTTTCTGCCCATTTTAATCTAATCAGCTTGTTTGCTCTCTTGACACTGAGTTTGCATGAGCGGTCTATACACTTTGGATATTACCCCCTTATCAGTCACATCATATGCAAATATTTTCTCCCATTCAATAGGTTTTCATTTTGTCAATGGTTGCCCTTGCTGTGCCAAAGCTTTCAAGTTTAATTCGGTTTCATTCTGTTTATTTTTGCTTTTGTTTCCTTTGCCTTAGGAGATAGATCTAAAAATTATTGCTTTGATTTATGTCAAAGAGTGTTCTGCCTGTGTTTTCTTCTAGGAGTTTCATGGTTTCCAATCTTACATTTAGGTCTTTATTTGGAATTTATTTTTGTATATGGTATGAAAAAATGTTCTAATTTCATTCCTTTACATGTAGCTATCCAAATCTTTATTATTTTAAGCAACTGATATTTGAAGATTGCTTATAACAGCAGCCTAACCTAGTCTTGGCTAACTGACACACTAGGCTTTACCTCATGTTAAAGTATAAAGAAAACCCATATTCAGAAAACTAGTGCAAAGTACCTATATTCCATAGGTGTCTCATTAAGGTAATAATGATGCTTGGTTCTCTCCACATCTTGGATCTCTCATACTCATGGAAAAGTCTGCTTAATGAGAATAAGGCCTATTCATTCCCAAGTCGCTGCTGCTGCTGCCAAGTCGCTTCAGTCATGTATGACTCTGTGCGACCCCACAGACGGCAGCCCACGAGGCTCCCCCGTCCCTGGGATTCTCCAGGCAAGAACACTGGAGTGGGTTGCCATTTCCTTCTCCAGTGCATGAAAGTGAAAAGTCAAAGTGAAAGTGAAGTCGCTCAGTCAGACTCTTAGCGACCCCATGGACTGCAGCCTACCAGGCCCTCCGTCCATGGGATTTTCCAGGCAAGAGTACTGGAGTGGGATGCCATTGCCTTCTCCGATTCCCAAGTCGAGTGGTTCTCAAATTCTAGTGAGCATAAGTCTTCCTGAGAGTTTGATATTATACAGTCCCAGGCCCCACTCCCAGAAAACCAGCTTCTGGAGGTCTAGAGAAAGGTCTGGGAATTTGCCTAAAGCAAATTTTAACAAGAGGGCCAGGAGATTCTGATGCAATTTGAAAAATTCTGAGCAAGTACCTAGAAGACAACCTGCTGAGGGACAGTAGCTGTCCATAGGGCAAAGTCAAGGCCACAGCCCAGTGGTTAAGAGTGTGGGTATTCCACGACTGTCTTACACTAGGGCCGTTCACATCTCTCAGGAATCTGCTTGTTACTTTTACTGTATAAATAAAACTTCCTGGTTCAATACCCAGCTTAAAAAAAAAAAAAAAAAAAGAATGTGGCATTGCAATCTAGAAGTGGGTGAGAATTTAGCTTCTGCCACTTATTAACTGTGTGCCCCTGGGCAAGCTACTGCATTTCTCTTTGCTTCCATTGCCATATCCATACAATGCGGATCCATTATTAATTTCCTTAAGATTATTTGGAGTAGTCAATTAAGTTATATATTTAAATTACTAGGAGTGGTAACTGACACATAATAAATGGAAGACATTATCAAATGCAGGGTGGTGTTAGAGAGAACACAAAGTAAGGAGTTAAAGAGAGTCAGGATCAAGTCCTACCGCGCAAGGATTAACTAAGACAAAGGCATGTGTCTTACTTCATCCAGTTCCTACTGTCCACTCCCTCTTTCAGTGATGCTGCCGCAGTTCATACATACATGTTCCAACTAACAGACTCATGGTTTCCAGGTTTCCAAACCATGTGGAAACGTACAGCATTCACAATGTTTTGCTCCTGAATCCACGTCGGTCTCTGACATTGTTAAATTAAATAGCATCACAAGGACATACTACAGCACATTAGGAATTAAAGGGATCCTAGAGGCCATTCAGTCTAACACCTCCCTATACCCATTTTACAGAAGAGAACACTGAGATCTTCAAAGATTAATATGAGAAAACTCCCCACGTTGTGAGTGGCCATGCCAGGCCTCCAGTCCTGTTTTCTCAAGTCCCAGCCTTTTGCTCTTTCTTTCCTACTCTACTCTACCCTACCAGCAGTAGAGTAGGGCCTGGTATTTCTCTATGCATTTGAAAAAAAAAAAAAAAAACACTGAGAAAGGGATCACTTTAATTAGCACAGAGGAAGCATGGGCCATGGTGGGACATAGAAGTGAGTTCCAGGCCACTGCTTATGCTAGGCTCCAAGTTCCAGATGCTCTTTGTCCTGGGGCCCATCCACATGACATCCATCACTGCAGCATTGACTGGAGAACCTACCCTGCTAACATTTTAGGGGCCGGGAGAGAGGTGGGGACCTCATGGAGAGAGACTGGGTTCTGTGCCTGGAGAGAAGTTTAGGAATTTGTCTAAAGCAAATTTTTAACAAGAGCTTCAGGAGACTCTGATGCAATTTGGAAAATTCTGGGCAGGTACATAGTAGACAGCCTGTTGAGGGACAGGAGTGGTCCCTCTACTGGGGCTTCATGGGGAAACTAATGGGAAAGAGAGGATGGCGTAACGAAAGCTCTTCGGACTGAGAATGTAGTTCAATTCTCGACTCTGCTGCTGATTTGCTGTGTGACCTTGAGCCTCTCACCCTAGCCTCCCTGTGCCTCAGCTTCCTCAATGATATTAAAAGTGCTAACACCTGCCAGTCTACCTAGTCCATGTTCCAAGAAACCCAGAAGAGAGTCTAGCCTAACCTCCTAATTTGATTTACAAAAAGCTCACCAATTCATTCGTATGAAATCTTGGACACACGTGAGACAATAGTGAAACGTGGTTCGTATAGACTGGAGTCTAAGGATCAAGGTAAATGAAAACGGCCAGCCAGCCACACTGTGCTTCCTAGAGTCCAGAGACTGGACATACTGTCGAAGCATCCACCTTGGGATTCTTGAAAAGTGAAAGTCGCTCAGTTGTGTCCGACTCTGTGACCCCATGGACTATCAGTCAGTCAGTCAGTTCAGTCACTCAGTCATGTCCAACTCTTTGTGACCCCATGAATCACAGCACGCCAGGCCTCCCTGTCCATCACCAACTCCCGGAGTTCACTCAAACTCACGTCCATTGAGTCAGTGATGCCATCCAGCCATCTCATCTTCTGTTGCCTCCTTCTCCTCCTGCCCCCAATCCCTCCCAGCATCAGAGTCTTTTCCAATGAGTCAACTCTTCGCATGAGGTGGCCAAAGTACTGGAGTTTCAGCTTTAGCATCATTCCTTCCAAAGAACACCCAAGGCTGATCTCCTTTAAAATGGACTGGTTGGATCTCCTTGCAGTCCAAGGGACTCTCAAGAGTCTTCTCCAACACCACAGTTCAAAAGCATCAATTCTTCGGCACTCAGCTTTCTTCACAGTCCAACTCTCACACCCATACATGACCACTGGAAAAATCATAGCCTTGACTAGATGGACCTTTGTTGGCAAAGTAATGTCTCTGCTTTTGAATATACTATCTAGGTTGGTCATAACTTTCCTTCCAAGGAGTAAGCATCTTTTAATTTCATGGCTAAAATTAAAAGATTATGGGTAGCTTATCCCCTCTCCGGTGGATCTTCCTGACCCAGGAATCAAACTGGGGTCTCCTGCTTCGCAGGTGGATTCTTGACCAACTGAGCTATCAGGGATTCTTAAAGACAGAGGGAAAATGCTTCCAATTCCTTTGTCAAGACAATTACATCAACAGATGTCCTGGATGGAGAGACCTAGACTGCAGAATGAGAGAAAGCCCATTCGGAACAGTGGCCCCGGGAGCCCTGACCCTGCACACCAAACTCCAGGGAGAGGCTGGGAGGAAGCTGTGACCAGGGCAGAAGCTTGTGGAAAAAGAAAAAGCAGACTGGTAGGCTCTGGAGATACATCTTGAATATCCGGAACCCATAGCTCGAGCAGGGTACTGGGCTCCAAAGACAGGCTGAGTGGAAGACTGGCGGGAGGGTAGGGGGAGCTTTGTTTTATTTTTGGATTGTGCCAAATCAAAAGAATTTGGGAAATGATGGAAACTGCTGTGCTGAAATGCAGACTCTGCCAGGTCAGCATGGGCCTGTTTATAAGTAATTCAATCTGAGGCGAGGAGGAGCTGCAGGCATTCACTCACACACACAGTCACACACCCGTTCACACACACGTAACTTCAGCACAGGCCAGTGGCAGAGGGACGTCTGACCCTGGTGTTGATTCCTGAGACCGTGGTCAGCACGTGGGCTCCTGGCCAGTATTCATTCATTCATCCATTCACTCCAGTGTTTGCTGAGCACTTACAATGCATCAGGTGTGTCATAAGCTCTGGGGATAACATGGGGAGCCCAGCAGAGGCGGGCTTACAATCCAGCAGCTACACCACTGATGGGAATGCAGATTCCCCACCCTCTTGTCCCAGGCCCACATAGAGAGGTGGGTGTGTGGGGCAGGGGGGGGGGTGTGGGTGTGACCCAGGAAGACATTGCTGGAGGGGAGCAAGGAGCTATGCAGCAGATGGCATCCAGCTTCCCAACTCTGTTATCACTCAGGGAGTGGGCAGGACTCCCCTGGGGGTGGGAAACGCCTTCCCCTGCCTCAGGGGAACCATCATTACAGGTCTAACCAGTCATGACCACCTCATTACCCTTGGCCTCAGCATATAGAGAAGAGAAGGCAATGGCAACCCGCTCCAGTATTCTTTCCTGGAGAATTCCATGGACAGAGGAGCCTGGCAGGCTACAGTCCATGGGGTCGCAAAGAGTCGGACATGACTGAGCGACTTCACTTCACTTCAGCATATAGACATGTAACCAAATCCCGGCTAAAGGAGCACAAGAACTCTCCAGGGGACGGCTTCCTTTCCCAAACAAAAAGACAAAGCCCCTCTGCCCTTCCCCTTTCTTCCTGAGACAGGACCAAATGCCTGGAGATGTAGACACCATAGTAAAAGCCTAAGGCAACAAGTCAACAGGCTAAATGATGGGACTAAAAGAACGGGAGTGGCTGACATCACCCCAGAGCTGAACTGCCTTCCTTGGGACACTCATCAGATGAGAACAAACAAGAAACAAATAATAACACCAACACTTTATTTGCTAAAGCTGCTTATAATTCGGTTTTGTGTTGCTAGCAACTGAAAGCATTCCAGAAGAGTCCGAAAGAAGATGTTATCAGTATCATCATGGGACAGCCCTGGTGTGGATCCCAGACCCGGGGAGATCATTGTAAAGAGCCAGAGCCAGGAAGTGAGGAGCCAACTGGGTTCTGGCTTAAACAAAGTGGCTCCTGGGCAGCCTGAACTCTATCCGTACCCTGGGAGTTATGTACACAGGACCCGTGTCTCCTCCCTGGAGGGGCTACAGAACCAAAACTCCTTTCTGAAGACTTACCAGATCTTTCCAACTCCAATTTCTGGCTCTTCAATCTAAGTTGGTACTCTAATAGCATTTGGAAGAGCTATGAAGATAAGATTTAAAGCCCTGTCTGTGAGAGAGAGAGAACTGCATGAGAAGAAAGTTCCTATTTAAAAGCTGCCATTGTTTCATGTCTAGTAAGAGGGGTATTCAACTGCCTAGGCTAGAATCTAGCTCCTCAGTAAGTGTGTGGCATTAAGTTACATAACCCACACGTGGCTCACTCTTCTCATCTGTAACATGAGGTTAAAACGATAACCTCTTCTTCATAGAGACAAAACCTGACGGCTCAGAGGCAAAGAATCAGCCTGTAATTCAAGAGATGCAGGAGGCATGGGTTTGGTCCCTGCATTAGAAAGATCCCCTGGAGGAGGAAATGGCAACCCACTCCAGTATTCTTGTCTGGAAAACTCCATGGACAGAAGAGCCTGGCAGACGGTAGTAGTCCATGGGGTTGCAAAGAGTCGGACATGACTGAGTGGGCCTGTGTTGAAGATTAAATTAATTCATTCATCTTAAACTCTTAAAACAGGTACCTAGCATAGAGTAAATCTTTGAGAGAGATTAGCTAATATTGTTAATAATTTCATTGATTCTGAAATGGTTTCACATTTTTAGCACCTCTGAAATCCTGATGTGTCTTTTAGAGGACAACATGTCATAGATAAGTGGAAGCATTTTTTTTCTTTCTTCATAATTCACTAACCATTTATTTTACAATCGATAGCATCTTATTTCAATGATGTGGGAAACTATTATTGAAGCAGATCTTCTTGTGGTGGAAAGGACCACTTGAGTAGTCCCGTAGGCAAAAGATACATAAAACAAGAATGCACCTCACTCATCAAGAAAGGAATTTTGGAAATTTGTCAAAGTCCACTCGGCCCAATTATCTCTTGTTTGTGGAACTCAAAGGCTTCTAGTGAAGGGATGGGCAGATTTCAGTATGGGAGGGACAAGCAGATCCAGACAGAAAACGATGCTTTTTTGGATTCAAGGTTATCCAAACATCTGAAGAATTGAGACTGCATAGTGAAGTCATCGGGCTTTCCAGGTGGCTCAGCGGTAAAGAATCTCCTTGCCGATGCAGGAGGTGCAGGAGACGAAGATTCAATCCCTGGTCTGGAAGATTCCCTGGAGGATGAAATGGCAACCTACTCTAGTGTTTTGCCTGGGAAATCCTGTGGACTGAGGAGCCTGGCGGGCTACAGTCCGTGGGATCACAAAGACTTAATGACTAAACAACAACAGAGTGAAGTCGTCTGAGCAGAAAGAAGGGTCTCCCAAGAAGGCGCTCTCCAAAGGGAGGGGACCGGAGCGCTGTTACCCCAGAGCCAGAGCTGAGGCTGTCGCTGGAGGAAGTTACTCCCCCATCTCACGCAGCAGAGGTGGACGCGGGGCAGCGCACGCTCCGCTCCCCTCTGCGTGGCACAACTGCTTCGAACAGAAGCCCCAGCGGGTCTGGGTCTGAAGCAAAGAAGCTTTTGGAGAACTGTAGCTTATCTTGGGAGAGCACACACGAGGGAGGAGAGAAGGGTGTTCCTCCAGTGGGGAAACAAGTGCTATAGTCAATTTCAACTTGAAAAGCAAGAGTAGGATAGCCTTATTGTTAGCGTAAGAAAGTAAAGCAAGCTATGTGAGCAAAACTATTATTAACTAATAATAATCGTTGATAAATGCTGGAAAGGGTGTACAGAAAAGGGAATCTTCTCGCACTGTTGGTGGGAATGTAAATTGATACAACCACGATGGAAGACAGTTCAGTTCAGTTCAGTCACTCAGTCGTGTCCCACTCTTTGCGACCCCATGGACTGCAGCACGCCAGGCCTCCCTGTCCATCACCAACTTCCACAGTTTATCCGAACTCATGTCCATTGAGTCAGTGATGCCATCCAACCATCTCATCCTCTGTTGTCCCTTTCTCCTCCTGCCTTCAATCTTTCCCAGCATCAGAGTCTTTTCCGATGAGTCAGTTCTTCACATTAGGTGGCCAAAGTATTGGAGTTTCAGCTTCAGCATCAGTCCTTCCAATGGAAGGCAGTAGGGAGTCCTTAAAAACTAGGAATGAAACCACCATATGACCCAGCAATCCCACTACTAGGCATACACCCTGAGGAAACCAAAACTGAAAAACACATGTACCCCAATATTCAGTGCAGCACTATTTACGATAGCTAGGACATGAAAGCAACCTAGATGTCCATCAGCAGATGAATGGATAAAGAAGCTGTGGTACATATATACAGTGGAATACTAGTCAGCCATACAAAGGAATACCTGGATCCCGTTCTAATGAGACAAACCAACCTAGAGCCTGTTATACAGAGTGAAGTAAGTCAGAAAGAGACATATATATCTATATTTCTATATATATAATATAATATATATATATAATATTTTGAGAAGGCAATGGCAACCCACTCCAGTACTCTTGCCTGGAAAATCCCATGGACGGATGTATATTTATTATTATTCTATATATATCTTTCTATATATTACATATATATGTGATATATATATATATATATCATATACTAACGCATATATATGGAATCTAGAAAGACAGTACTGATGAACCTATCTGCAGGGCAGCAGGGAAGACACAGATATAGAGACAGATTTATGGACAAGGCAGGGTGGGTGGGGAGGAGAGGGTGGGATGTACGGAGAGAGAAACGTGGAAATATACACTACCATATGTAAAATAGATAGCCAATGGGAATTTGCTGTATGACCCAGGGAATTCAAACTGGGGCTTTGTAACAACCTAGATGGGTGGGAAGGAGAAGGCAATGGCAACCCACTCCAGTACTCTTGCCTGGAAAATCCCAGAGACAGAGGAGCCTGGTGGGCTGCTGTCTATGGGGTCACACAGAGTCGGACACGACTGAAGAGACTTAGCAGCAGCAGCAGCAGCAGAGGGGTGGGATGAGGAGGAGATGGGAGGGAGGTTCAAGAGGGAGGGGACATAGATATACCTATGCTGATTCAAATTGGCATTTGGCAGAAACCAACAATACTGTAAAGCAATTATCCTTCCATTTAAAATGAACAAATCTAATATTTTTAAAAATTGTTGATAATATGACATTACTATTAGCAGGAACCAACATATCAAATGCCCACTAAATAAGAACCACTGGACTCTGCACAATATATATACTCACAGCTGGTGAAGAGTAAATGTGATCATGTGATTCATTAATGAGACCCAAGAGTTCAACTCACTTTTCTACAATCACACAGCTGGTGTGCAGCAGAGCTCAGGTTCAAACTCAGTTTGTCTGAATCCAGAGCCTGAGTCAACCATGATTGGTGACAGAAGGTGGAGTTTCTCCTAAGGGCAACGTAGCAGGTGACTCCTGACTGCAAAGTGTGCTGGGGGCGGGGGTGGCTTCCTCCCTTCCAGCAGGAGGCACCATCACCCCTTCCGCTCGCTAAGCACTGTCAACGGCTGACTGCGGAGGTGGGCTCTGCTTCGGAGCTCCGTTCCCAGTGCTCCTGCTCGGCAGCCAGACCGTAACAAAATACCACAGACCTCTGGCATCGACAGAAACGTATTTTCTCACAGTGCTGAAAGCTGAGAAGTCCAAGACCAAGTGCCAGCAGGGCTGGGTTTCTGGTGAGACTACCTCTTCCGGGCTTCCAGACTACAACCTCCTTGGTCCTCACAACAGGGAGAGGGGGAGGGGCGGGGGGAGACCGAGAGAAGAGACCTCTCTCTTCTTCTTATAAGGCCATGGTTCTGTCAGATTAAGTTCCTACACTTATGACCTCATTTGACCTTAATCACCTCTAAATGGTCTTCCCAGGTGACTCAGCGGTAAAGAATCCGCCTGCAAATGCAGAAGACACAGGTTTGATCCCTGGGCCGGGAAGATCCGCTGCAGAAGGAAATAGCAACCCATTCCAATCTTCTTGCCTGGAGAATCCCATGGACAGAGGAGCCTGGCAGGCTACAGTCTTGGAGGTCATAAAAGAGTCAGACATGACTTAGTGATTAAACAACAGCAACAACCTCCTGAAGACTTTATCTCCAGATGTGGTCATACTGGGGGTTAGGGCCTCAACAGTATGAATTGCCTGGGGCGGGGAGGGGGGGGGCGGCCACAAGTCAGTCCATGACAAGCAGTTACCTTATTCTCATATTCCTTTTTATAAAATTGAAGTGTAGTTGATTTACAATGTTGTATTAGTTTCAGATGTATAGAAAAGTGGTTCTCATATTCTTTAAAAGGAAGTTTTCCATGAACATCTACTCCCAGGTATTTTTAAGACCCCAGAAGTTTATTTTACTGTGCTTTTAATCTTTGAAAAATTTTTGTTTTGTTTTCAAATTTTATTTTATTTTTATACAATTTTTAAAGGTTAACTTTCCACGGTTATTTAAAAATATTGACTGTATTCCCTGTGTTGTATACAATACATCCTTGAGCATATCTTACACCCAATATTTTGTACCTCCCAATCTTTCACCCTTATATGCTCCCCACTGGTAACAATTAGTTTGTCCTGTATGTCTGTGAACCTACTTCTTTTATATTCACTAGTTTATCTTATCTTTGGAGAAGACTCTTGAGAGTTTGAACAGCAAGGAGATCAAACCAGTCAGTCCTAAAGGCAATCAACTCTGAATATTCATTGGAAGGACTGTTGCTGAAGCTGAAGCTCCAATGCTATAGGCACCTGATGCAAAGAGCCAACTCATTGGAAAAGACCCTGACACTGGGAGATTGAGGGCAGGAGGAAAAGGAGGTGGCAGAGGATGAGATGGTTAGATAGCATCACCAACTCAATGGACATGAATCTGAGCAAACTCCGGGAGATAGTAAAGGACAGGAAAGCCAGGCATGCTGCAGTCCATGAAGTCATGAAGAGTTGAACACGACTTAGCAACTAAACAATTTATTTCTTTAGATTTCATGTATAAGTGATATCATACAGTATTTGTCTTTCTCTTCCAAGACACCAGAATTTTAGATCTGAGAAGAATCTTTGGGTAAATCAAGTACAAACTCCTCATTTCACAAATGAGCACATGTGACTCTGAGATATTAGGAGACTTGCCCAGAGCCATACATCTAGTTAATGGCAGCGATGAACCCTGTCTTCTGATTCCAGTGGCGCAGCAGCATGTGTTGCTGGGCTTTAAAGGAATGATGATGGTGAGGACGATGGTTGGAGCCCCTACTATGTGACAGGGGCTTCCCAGGTGGCTCAGCGGTAAAGAGTCCCCCTGCCAAGGCAGGAGATGCAGGAGACGCTGGTTTGATCCCTGGGTCGGGAAGATCCCCTGTTGGAGGGCATGGCAACCCACCCCAGTATTCTTGCTGGAGAATCTCATGGACAGAGGAGCCTGGTGGGCTACGGTCCATGGGGTGGCTCAGAGTTGGGCACGAATGAAGCGACTGAGCACGCAGACACGCACTGTGACAGGCATTGTATAGTTCACTTTACATCTTATTAACCTTCACAATAGCACTAAAGGGTATGATTGTCCACTAATACAGATGAAGGAACTGAGGCTCAGGGGTGAGGTACCTCACTCAAGCACCCACAGCTAGTTTGGTGGGTGGCGGCAGGGTTTAAACCCAAGGTTGGGTCCAAAGTCCACAGTCTTCCGGTTTCACTGGGTTCAATTTCCATCGGGCAAGGGGGCACCCTCATTGGGCCCAGGCTATGAGCCAAGATTTGGAGCCAAGGGAAGGTCATGGACATTCAGGATCAGCGCAGAGGATGCAAGGGCTGCCGGAAGTGACAAAGTGAAAGGAAGGAGGGAAACAGGAGACAAGCCTTGATGGCTTCCCAACGCTGCCACCAAATGGCTCAGGGAGCTCCAGGGCCTCCTTTTTTTCCCTAGGGAGTCAGGACGAGTTTTTTCCTTTACCTTCAAGCTTGACATCCCTTTATAGGTAAATCAGCCTTGCAGACAAACATGAACCGTGCCAGGCTGCCCTCCCTTCAGGCTGCAAAGGAAATGAAATTGGCGTTCTATAGTCCACACCTGGCAGGCATCACCACGCAGCCCCAAGGGACTGGACCAAGGCTGGGTGTCAAGCTGATGGGCTATTGTCTGGAGTCTTGAAGGGAAGCGGGTGCTGGGGCAGCGGGGGGAGGAAGCCAGCTCGCAGGAGAAAGGTGAGCGGCTGGCCCCGGCCCAAGAATGCCAGGGGCCCCTGGCTCCCGCTGCCTGGCCCTGCTTCCCTGGCGGGAACAATTCGCGGTGTTGTCAGGAAGTGACAGTGAAACCCCGTTCCCCTTATACCTCCTTCAGCCTCTGGCAAAAGGAGGTTCCTGGAGGGAATATTTTTAGTTTGACAAATGAAAGCCTGGGACCGAGGACAGGAGGGATTAAGGGAGCTCTTCTCTGACACTCCTGGAGACGGGGAGATGATGAGTCAGATACAGAGGGCTTAGGCACGACTTCTCAAGACATTCCTCAAGCATGAGCGCAGGCCAGCCGCGCGGATGGATTCCTCCCGCCCCGCCGGCCGCCGGCGTGCGGGGCGGGGGGCCGTTCGGGAGGGGCCCGGGAGCCGCTCCTCCCCGTCCTGTCTTCCCTGCTCAGTGGCACATTGTTGGACAGCAGCTCCGGGGATCAAAGCGCCGCCTGGGCTGGGCCGGGCCCGGCGTCAGCAGGCGTGGGTTCGAGCTCAGCCCTCCTGGCTAGCTGGCGGTGACTCTGCGTGTCCTCATTCTCCCTGGATGCTGCAGTTTCCGCGTGTGTAGACCGAAAGTATCGGGACGCCTCAAAATGATCATCATGAGGTTGCACGTCTGAAAAAAGCATTGAGCATGCGCAGTGCTATGGACGTGTGATTCTGCTGAGTCCTTAACACCCCACGCACAGGTGTGCTGGAAATCTCACGGCAGAGTAACAAAACCAGGGTTTAACCCTCTCAGCACCTCCATGAGGTAGACTTCATCACCCCGACTTTATAGACGAGGAAACTGAGGCTCAGAAGGGGGCGTGGCTTGCCCGGGGTCAAGCCTAGAGCTAACAAGCGCTAGGTTGGCATCACCCTGACTCCAAAGCCCGTGTCCTGAATCCTTGCACCCGTGACTCCCTGGCTAGGCCTGGATCTGGCCGGAGCTCATCTCTTATCAGAAGCCACAAGTGACAGGAAGATCAAGACAGTGCTCAGGGCCAGGCGCCAATCAGAGAGCCGGAAGGGGAGAACAGACTGCCAGCCAGAGGAGGGCCAGAGCAGATAGAGACCGGAGCCCAGAGCAGGGCTCAGACGGGACTGCAGGTCAGAGGGGCAAGGGAAGGGCCCCGGCCAGAGCCGGTGGCTGGCGCTCCTGGCAACGCAGTGGGTTCTGGAAGAGGAGGTACACTTAAAAGTCAAAGTCTGCGGACGCAGATGTAGAGAACAGACTTATGGACAAGGGTGGGGAGAAAAGGGACAGGGTGAGATGAATGGAGAGAGTAGCATGGATGCATACACACTAACACATGTAAATAGACAGCCAATGGGAATTTGCTGAATGAGTCAGGGAACTCAAACGGGGGTTCTGTAATAACCTAGATGGGTGGGAATGGGCGGGAGACAGGAGGGAGATTCAAGAGGGAGGGGACATATGTACACCTATGGTTAATTCATGCTGATGTATGACAGAAATCAAGCCAATGTTGTAAACCAATCATCAATCAATTAAAAATAAATATTCTTTTTAAAAGTCAAAATCGGCTCATTTGGTTGGAAGAGAGAATGAGGCAGCCATCAAATAGATTGGCTTATTTCTCCCTTTCCTGACAGCTGGGTTATGTTAGGATGGGTGCTCCCAGAGACTTGGTGCCAAGTCACTAAGTGAGCTCTAGTCTAACATGTAAAACTGTGCTAAGTAGCTCACCCCGAAGCCACCCCCATGGCCCACCTATTTGATTTTCATTGGCCCACAAGTGAATTCCAGAATAAAGAGTAAAAGATCACCAGTGAGTGCTTCTGCTCAAGAAATGCTGATAGTACTGACTTCATTGCTGAAATTAGTGGAGTGGTTTTTTTTTTTTTCCACTCATTAGCATCCTCCTCTTACGTAAGTGATCTAAGTCCAGAGAATTCACTTTTTATCCTTCATGGAACTTGATTCAGCTATTTTGTTTCAAACAGAAAACAAAAAGGGTATCCCATACGCTTAGTTATTTTCTTCTTTAGTTTGTCCTCAAGAAGAAAGGAAGGGAGGGAAGAGAGGAAGGGGTACCACTTATACCACAAACTCCACTCCTGATGAGCTCACGAGAAGAGCAGCACCCCTCTACCACCACCACCCCGCTGAGGTCCCGGAGACTTTTCACAGCACCACTGCGGGGGCCCATCGGAACAGGCCATGCCTTCATGTTTGCACCACTAAACATGCTCAGGGATAATTTTGCATCTTTCCTTCAAGCCAATTTCCTCATCTGTAAAATGGGATTAAAATGCCACCTTGTCTCACATGGCAGTTGTGGAAATCTGCCAAGAGACGTAGAGGTTTATGTGATGTATATAGTATTTATTGAGCACCTGTTACGTGCCAGGCACTGCTCTATACGTATGTGTTTGAGTTTTTTCCAGGAAAGAGGTATAGTCGACTTCAACATCATGGAGCTGAGGAGGTCAAGAAAGCTTAACAAGGACACTCCTGAAATGGGGACCCTGACTTGTCCTTCCCAGACTCTGCAGCAGGCTCACCTGTGTTTCAGTCAAGCTTCTTTGACTTCGGGGTCAGAAAATTTCATGTTAGGAATGCAATGGGTGGATGTGGTAGGAGTGGGTGCTGCAGGACAACAGCGGAGATGGGGGCGGAGAGGGTTCTTATTGGTGATTCAAGACTTGGACCTCATGGGTGCCAGTGGAGAGCTGCTAAGCTGCTAAGTTGCTTCAGTCATGTCCGACTCTGTGCAACCCCATAGACGGTAGCCCACCAGGCTCCCCCATCCCTGGGATTCTCCAGGCAAGAACACTGGAGTGGGTTGCCATTTCCTTCTCCAATGCAGGAAAGTGAAAAGTGAAAGTGAAGTCGCTCAGTCGTGTCCGACCCTTAGCGACCCCATGGACTGCAGCCCACCAGGCTCCTCTGTCCATGGGATTTTCCAGGCAAGAGTACGGGAGTGGGGTGCCATTGCCTTCTCCGGCTGGTGGTGAGAAACCACCACAAAACCCCCGCACTGCCAGGGACAGAGGTCTCTGCCTGCCTTTGTCAGCCACGCCGGGTTTCTCTCTTGGGTGTCTCATCTGCCAGGGCACCCCCTCCTCCTGCTCTTGCCGTTCCCCTGCTCTCAGCTGTCCCAGCCACTCCTCCCATGCCTCTTTGCCATCTAGTAGCTTCTGCTTCCACAAGGCCAAGTGCTTGACATGTGGGGACATATAGACTCCTTCCAGTTTCCTCCTGTGGTCTCAGACCGCAATTATTCTTTGCCCACAGGTTCTAGAGTTTGAAAGACTGAGACCTGAAACTCAGTCCTACCACTAAACCACTGCTCTGTTTTGAACAAGAGGCCTCTCAGACCCTCGGATTCTTTTTCTGTAAATGGTGATCCTAATACTATCAACTTCTTTGGGTTATCAGTTCAGTTCAGTTGAGTCACTCAGTCGTGTCCAACTCTTTTCGACCCCATGGACTGCAGCATGCCAGGCCTCCCTGTCCCTCACCAACTCCCGGAGTTCACTGAGACTCACATCCATCGAGTCAGTGATGCCATCCAGCCATCTCATCCTCTGTCGTCCCCTTCTCTTCCCGCCTTCCATCTTTCCCAGCATCAGAGTCTTTTCAAATGAGTCTGTTCTTCATATCAGGTGGACAAAGTATTGGAGTTTCAGATTCAACATCAGTCCTTCCTATGAATATTCAGGACTGATCTCCTTTAGGATGGACTGGTTGGATCTCCTTGCTGTCCAAGGGACTCTCAGAGTCTTCTCCACAGTTTTGAACACCACAGTTCAAAAGCATCAATTCTTCAGCACTCAGCTTTCTTTGCAGTCCAACTCTCACATCCATACGTGACTGACTACTGGAAAAACCATAGCTTTGACTAGACGGACCTTGTTGGCAAGGTAATGTCTCTGCTTTTTAATATGCCATCTAGGTCGGTCATAGCTTTTCTTCCAAGAAGCAAGTGTCTTTTAATTTCATGGCTGCAGTCACCATCTGCAGTGATTTTGGAGCCCCAAATAAATAAAGTCTGTCAGGGTTTCCACTGTTTTCTCATCTATTTGCCATGAAGTGATAGGACCAGATGCCATGATCTTAGTTTTCTGAATGTTGGGCTTTAAGCCAACTTTTTCACTCTCCTCTCACTTTCATCAAGAGGCTCTTTAGTTCTTCTTCGCTTTCTGCCATAAAGGTGGTGTCATCTGCATATCTGAGGTTATTGATATTTCTCCTGGCAATCTTGATTCCAGTTTGTGCTTCATCCAGTCCTGCATTTCTCATGATGTACTCTTCTTATAAGATAAATAAGCAGGGTGAGAATATACAGCCTTGACATACTCCTTTCCCGATTTGGAAACAGTCCACTTTTCAATGTCCAGTTCTGTTGCTTCTTGACCTGCATACAGATTTCTCAGGAGGCAGGTCAGGTGGTCTGGTATTCCCATCTCTTTAAGAATTTTTCACAGTTTGTAGTGATCTACACAATCAAAGGCTTTGACATAGTCAATAAAGCAGAAGTAGATGTTTTTCTGGAATTCCCTTGCTTTCTGTACGAGCCAACAAATGTTGGCAATTTGATCTCTGGTTCCTCTGCTTTTTCTAAATCCAGCTTGAACATCTGGAAGTTCATGGTTCATGTACTGTTGAAGCCTGGCTTGGAGAATTTTGAACATTACTTTACTAATGTGTGAGATGAGTGCAATTGTGTGGTAGTTTGAGCATTCTTTGGCATTGCCTTTCTTTGGGATTGGAATGAAAACTGACCTTTTCCAGTCCTGTGGCCACTGCTGAGTTTTCCAAATTTGCTGGCATATTGAGTGCAGCACTTTCACAGCATCATCTTTTAGGATTTGAAATACCTCAACTTCTTTGGGTTATGATGCAAAGTAAATTTTTTTTAAAGTTTTTTTTGACATGGATCATCTTTATTGAATTTGTTACAGTACCGCTTGTGTTTTGGTTTTCTGGGCATGGGGGATCTTAACTCTCCAATGCGGGATCGAACCTGCACCCCGTGCACTGGAAGGCAAATCTCAACCACTGGGCCACAGGGAGGTCCCGATGCAGAGTAAATTAGATAATTAGGACAGAGCCAAAGACACAATAACCGCTCAGACTCAGAGCTGTTATTATTGCTACTGCTATTCTTACTGTTGAGTTTGAAAGAGTTGTCTCAGATCCCATTTCTTTCACTTAAGAACATTTAACTCTGCAAACCACAATTCCACCAAGGGCACCCAGCCCCTCGCTCCCGGGGCTGGTGTAGGAGTCGGGGGGCCAGGGTGTGTGACCTCAGCCGGACTTGCTTCTTCTCCTTCTCTGCCTCACCCCGATGGGTGTTCCCTTCACATTTCCCTAGGAGGCCAGTCTCCTCCCTCTGCCTTTCTTCCAGAAGATCATATAGAGGAGTCGACCCTTGGGGTCTAGACCCCATCACTGGCTGAAGGTTCATCCCCAGGAAGTCACACAGAGGTGAGGCAGACAGGGATCTTGGAGGCCCAGCTGACCTCATAGGGGGAGACTGAGGCCCAGAGACCAGAAGCCAAAGACCCCACTGAAAGTGCCAGCCCAGGAAAGAGACCCTGCCTTTCCCCACACCCTGACGAGTGTTCAGGCCACACTTTATTTGCCCTCAGTTTAGGGGTTCCCTCTGTCCTAGTCAACATGCCTGTGCTCCCAGAATCATCTGTGTACAAGAGGGAGGGGATATACGCACACCTATGGCTAATTCATGTTGATGTGTGGCAGAAATCAAACCAATATTGCAAAGTAATTATCCTTCAATTAAAAATAAATAAATTTAAAAAAAAGAATGGTAAAGGCCTTGGGACAAACTGGAGGGGAAGGGACCCACACCCAGAGAGAGCAGGAGAGCCGCGGTAGCCAGCAGGCCACAGGCTAGCCGCGGGCCAGAACCGCAGTGACTCTGGAGGCACCGAGGCAGGGAGCCACGCTGTCATGTGAATGGCGGTGTCTGCGAACCTTGAAAGTGAAAGGGGATTAGGCCAGTGTGCTGCACGGCCCTGAGGGCCCCAAATCAGACCGCCTGCCCTGCCTGAGAAACGCCTGCCAAAGCACCAATGTGAGAAATGAATTTTAAAATTTGATGTTATTAAAAACTATCAGCTCTGATTTCAAAGGCTGGCAAGCTTGCCTCTGAGCCAGCACCCACCCAGGCCCGGCTGACCTCACCACGACAGCTAACCCATGACATCAGAGCGGCCCTGGGCAGAGCCTCTGGTGATTTAGCACTATCTAAAGAGAAGGAGGATGGAGTTACAAGCTCACCAGTGGCGGAGAACTGGAGAATCCTTCCTGGCTTCACTCAGATTCCCAACTGCTTATCAAAACGCACATGCCTGGAACTGCTGGGTCTTGAGAGCCAGCCTCTTGACTTTTGATTCAGGGTGGGATCCAAGCCCCAGAGATGAGGCTGGTGGCTCCCAGGGGAAAGATGGATGGACCCTAGCCCCAGCATCACCCCCTCCATCTCTGCCTCTGTCTCTGTCTCTGTGATTACCCTGCGACTCTGGTTCCAGCCGTACCACCTCCTAATTGTATGAAGACAATGTTCTGGCCTCCAGCCCTCCAGCCTCCCCAGCATGAGCTGAACAACTAGAGGCTTCCCAGGTCCCAGCCCATCCTATTTACTTGGTCAGGAGCAGAACCTTGACGCTGTTGCTTTGAAAGACCCCAGGAGACACAAAGGAGCAGGCAGGATGGAGAGTTCAGCCCATCCTTTGCACTGAAGCCTGGCCATTCTCTCCAGATCTGCCGCCATCTCCGAGGGCGGACGCCGTCCCCCTCCCCTGGGATGCAAGCTCCTCCACCGGCCCCCCGGGCCTCCCCCTCCTGCCTCATCTTCTTTCACTCTCCCCTGTACTCTGGTCATTGGCACAGATTTTCATGTTCTAAATAAACCGCCTCTTTTCAGCTTTCCAGCTTGGACCATTCCCTTTGCTTGGAAAGCCCAGCCCACCCTGCGTGCCTCCCACCCACGCATGGACATTCTTTTCATAGCCTTCAAAGCCCAACATCAGTATCACCCTGCATCAGAAGACTCCCCTCAGGTCCATGCAGCATGAACTGGCTCCTGGTGATGACTGAAACTGATGCTTCAGTTGTGCTAACCACGGGGTGGGTACCATACATTATCAAGGGCCCACACAACCTGGTTCATTTTGTCCCCACCCAGCCTTTCAAAGCGGGTCCTATCACCATCCACATTTATAGAGATGAGAAAACAGAGGCAAGGAGACAGGAGCTCACTTGCCCACGATCACACTAGTGCCCAGAGGGGCAGGAACCCTGACTGTTGGGCCCGGATCCACTGTGCTGGAGACCAGCTCGCCCCTCCTTCTATACTTACAGGCCAGTCTCACCCACTTGACACCGAGCTCCTTGAGTGCAGGAACTTGGTGTTATTATTGCAAACATTGAAGTAATGTAATATTATGATGATGATGATGAGTATTTAGTAGATTACTATACTGATAGAAATAGTAACAATTTCTCTACCGTATGGAGTATCCTCTCTATGGACTGAGTGTTCATACACTATCTTCTCCACAACTCAACAGCCACATTGAAATGTGAATCATCTTCACCTTATAGATAAATCATCTGATTTATCCATGAGGCTTAGTGAGGTTAAAGTTCAAGGTCACCCCCTGCCTCTACCCTCTGCTCTCCCTGCTTCCACCTCCCCAGAGCATAGTTAAGATACAGTCAAGGCTTAGGCGTCTGATCAGTTAAATGGAATGTCTCATTCCTAGGCCTCGACCTTTGATTCTGAGGTTGCAGCTTAATTCAAATGATCCTCAGCTATCATGTGCCTACTATGTGCTGGGAACAGTGCTGGGGCTCCATCAGTACCAATTCATTCATTGCCCAAGCCCCAGGAGGCAGGGCCCACTGTTCGCCCCACTTTTTAGATGCCTCGTGGGAGACCCAGAGAGGTTGCCTGCCATGCCCAATGTCACACAGCTGGCAAGGAGTGGAGCCAGGAGGGAGCCAAGGCGGATTCCAAGTGCTCTGCTCCCAAACGCTCTTATAGACTGCCTTCTGGGGACAGAAGCCCCAGAGGTGGAAGAGTGAGCAGGGCGGGAAAGGAGGAGGGCAAAGCTGGGAGGCAAATCAACCAGATGCAACGTTCTCAGATGTTTCCGCAGACTCCTCCGTCCCTGTAGGACCAGCTCGTTTCCAAAGCAGATGACGGGACGGACCGTCCAGTTGCTCCCAGTGACATCTCGTCTCAGCTCCGTGCAGGCCCCTGCGCATTCCTGGTGACGTCAGCCAGCTGTGCGCCCTCGTCTCCAGGAGCAGGCTCTGTCGCAGTCCGGGGGGGTCAGGCGGGGTGACACGCAGATAGGCCCCTCTCGGCGCCTGAAGGAATGCCTCCCGGCTTGGGCCTACGGCCGGGTTTGGGGAGGGTCCCCAAGAAGGGTCACTTCGCAATGATCCCAAGGTGAACGCTGAGGCTAGAGATGAAAAATCATCCAACTGAATAAATAAATCACCAAAGAGAGCAGCAGCCCCGGACTGCTGAGAAATTCAATCCTAAACATGGAGAGAGTTGGTAGAGGGTGGGGGCCAGAGGACTGGGGGGGACTGAGGTTCTGAAAAGATTTAATTGGTGATTGGGCCCCAAGAATATGTAAATAGTCTCTCAGTTTCTACCCTTTTAGGAGAAACAGATGCCCAAGAATCCAAGTGGAGTTTTCATGTGAAAATCATTCAGACCCCAAGAATGCCATTTAAAATGTGTATAATTTGATTGCTATCTCCTAGAAGGGAGGGCTGCCTATTTGAGGTTTTGTTTTACATTAGCCCCCCACCCTCATCGCAAGACCCATTTTTCTGTACCCCCTCCCCCTTCTCCTCCTCCTAAGCCCTACGTTAGATGCCTAACAGATGAGGACAGGCTCTCAGAGTTCCATGCGGTGTTGGTTGGGGGGAAGCTCCCCCAGGGTCGCCTATAGATAAACCTTTAACTTCAAGATTATCTAAGTAAGGTTAACAATTTCCAAGTCCAGCCTCTGCTAAGAATCATCCAGTGACAAGCAACAGGTCCCCTGCTTCTCCTTAGGCAACCGATCCTATTAGTTTGGACAACACTGACTCCCAAAATGTTTCCCCATGTGTTGAACTAAATTTTGTCTCTCAAAAGTAAAGTTTTGCTTCCCTTTCCAAGCCCTTCTAGAACCCCTCTGGGATTCTGAACTGTGGGGAAAAAAAGAGAGAGAGAGAGAGAGAATGTGGAGAGTCAAATGGAAGGAGTTTGCAGGGAGGAGAAGTCAGGATACTTGTGTCCTGGGCTCAGTTTTACTCCCTGACTCACAGGGACTCAGTTTCCTCATCTGTAAAATGGGAAGCTTGATGCCTGCCCTTTACCAGTGAGGTGAGGGTAAGATGAGAAAAGGGAGATTCATGTATTTTGAAGGTAAAACAAACCTATTAAAGTGAGTCATAATTAAAAACACCAAACAAAGCCATGGAAGTGAAAGGGTTGGGAAGATTTCCTCTTCCCTCAGCAAGTCGAGAGAGGTGATGATCTCCAGAGTCCCTCCCAGCTTAGATGTGCAAGAAGTTTCACGAGGAGGAGCGCAGGATGGGAGTTTGCTAGTTCTGTTCAAATGCTGACCCATTTGTCTCTGGCCCGAGTGTCTCCTGTGAGTGGATACATATTTCAGAAGAGCAGAGAGACAGGGATAGGACAACAGGGGAAAATGGGGAAAGGAGACTCATTTATTTAACCATCTAGCATGTATGTATCAAGATCCCAGTACATGGACCACATTGAACAGAGATGCAAGAGAATATTCCTAACAGCAGAGAATTTACCAGTGACCTACAGGATGATCCTACACAGTGTGGGAGGCTGCCCAATGCTGCCCCGCCCCCGAGATGTCCACACACTGATCCCCTAAAGCTACCGCTTTCTTATTTTACACAGCAAGAGGGACTTTGTGGGTGTGATTGGAGTTCATAACCAGTTCTCCTGTATTATCCCGGGGGACCCAATGGGATCACAAGGAGCCTTACAAGAGAGAAGCAGGAGCTCAGAGTCTGAGAAGAAGATGTAATGATGAAAGCAGAAGTTGGAGTGATGCGGGACCACGAGGCAAAGAATGAGGACAGCCTCTAGAAGCTGGAAAAGGCAAGAAAATGGATCTTCCCCTAGGCCCTCCAGAAGGCCAACAGTCCAGCCAACCCAGAAGCTCTGGAATTCTGACCTCCAGAACTGTAAGAATATAACCTGTGTTGTTTTAAGTTACTAAGTTCCTGGTGATTCATTACAGAAGCAAAAGAAAACTAATATAATGGTTCCCAGGGAAAACTTTCTATGTCGATTTCTATACAATTGACTTTATCTGTATTAGAATACATGGATCACATTAATGTGTGTGTGTGAGTATATATAATATATGTGTATATATATTCCCTAGTAGCTCAGCAGTACAAAATTCGCTTGCCATGCAGGAGCTGGTAAGTCACTTCAGTCGTGTCGGACTCTGTGCGACCCCATAGATGGCAGCCCACTAGGCTCCCCCGTCCCTGGGATTCTCCAGTCAAGAACACTGGAGTGAGTTGCCATTTCCTTCTCCTGCCATGCAGGAGACATGGGTTCAATTCTTAAGTCAGGAAGATCTCCTGGAGGAGGGCATGGCAACCCACTTGAGTTTTCTTTGCCTGGGAAATCCCATGGACAGAGGCACCTGTCGAGCTCCTCTGAGAGCTCATGAGGTCACAAAGAGTCGGACACGACTGAGCGACTAACACACACATACACACACACACACACACACACACAGTACAAGCACACCTAACCCACCATATATATATGAGAGATGGTAAGGAACAGGGAGGCTTGGCGTGCTGCAATCCATGGGGTCACAAGCAGTCGGCCATGACTTAGTGACTGAACAACGATATATACACACATACACACACACAGTGCAAGTACCTCTAACCCAAACTCAATCCCACCTCCAGAAATTGCACTTGCTACTCCCTCTGCCGAGACTGCTCTCCCCCTAGACCTTTACATAGCTCCCTGCTTCTTCTCTGACTGCTCGTTCTAAAATAGTGTCATGCTAAAGACAAATATCATATGATATCACTTACATATGGAATTGAAAAGAAAAAAAAGACAGAAATAAACTTATTTTCCAAGTAAAATGAGACACACAGATATAGAAAACAAACTTATGGTTAACAAAGGGGGAAAGAAAGGTGGGAGGAGGGATAAATTAATAGGCTTGGATTAACATATACATGTGTGTGAAGTCGCGCAGTCGTGTCTGACTCTTTGCAACCCCGTGGACTGTAGCCCACCAGGCTCCTCTGTCCATGGGATTCTCCAGGCAAGAATACTGGGGTGGGTTGCCATTTCCTTCTCCAAGGGATCTTCCCAATCCAGGGATCAAACCCAGGTCTCATGCATTGCAGGCAGACGCTTTATCCTCTGAGCCACCAGGGAAGCCATATATACATACTACTAAGTATAAAATAATCAACAAGGACCTACTGTGTAGCACAGGGAACTATACTCAGTATTATGTAAAAACCTATAAGGGAAAAGAATCTTAAAAAGAATATATATACTATATGTATGCATATATCGAGGCTTCCCTGGTGTCTCAGATGGTAAAGAATCTGCCTGCAATGCAGGAGACCCGGATTCAATTCCTGGGTCAAGAAGATCCCCTGGAGAAGGGAATTATAAATGGAATAATCCTGTATAGATTACCACATAATATTGAGTATAGTTCCCTGTGCTATACAGTAAGCCCTCATTGCTCATCTATTTTATATATAGTAGTATGTATATGCTAATCCCAGCCTCTTAATTTATCCCTCTTCCCACCATCCTTTTCCACTCCAGTGTTCTTGCCTAGAGATTCCATGGACAGAGGAGCCTGGAGGGCTATAGTCCATGGGGTTGAAAAGAGTCGGACGTGACTGAGTGCTGAACGCTTTCACATTTCAAAGATGTATTTTATATGTACCCAGTTGCTTCAGCCATGTCAAACTCTTTGTAATTCCTTAGACCACAGCCTGCTAGGCTCCTCTGTCCATGGGATTTTCCTGGCAAGGATACTGGAGTGGGTAGCCATTTCCTCCTCCAGGGGTTCTTCCCACCCAGGGATTGAACCCACGTCTCCTGTGTCTTCTGCATTACAGGCAGATTTTTCACCTCTGAGCCAACAGGGAAGCCCCCCCATATTATATATATATATATATATATATATATATATATATAGGTGCTGAGTCGCTTCAGTCGTGTCTGACTCTGTGCGACCCCATAGACGGCAGCCCACCAGGCTCCCCTGTCCCTGGGATTCTCCAGGCAAGAACACTGGAGTGGGTTGCCATTTCTGTCTACAACGCATGAAAGTGAAAAGTGAAAGTGAAGCCGCTTAGTCGTGTCCGACTCTTCGCGACCCCATGGACTGCAGCCTACCAGGCTCCTCCATCCATGGGATTTTCCAGGCAAGAGTACTGGAGTGGGGTGCCATTGCCTTCTCCAATATATATATATATATACACACACACATATAGAAAGTGAATTGCTGTGCTGTACACCTGAAACTTGCATGATACTGTAAATCAACTATATTCCAATTAAAAAAATGTTTTAAATATCGTCATGTGTCCCACCACGAGGCCCTGGATGTTCCAGTGTTTCTAGACTGCAGGCTGCAATCCATCGGTAGATCATAAGATCAGTCTTAGTGGTGCATAACCAGTATATTTTTTAAATACAGTAGAAAAGCAGAGGAAATATGAGAACACATCATGTGTAGTAAATGTAAGCACTGTTTCACAACCTTTTTGTTCTATTCTCTGTGTGTTAGTGTGTGTGTGTGTGTGTGTGTACACATATAGGGTTGCAATGTAAAAAACTCACTATGCATCAAAAATTTCAATCTAATTCACCACCCTGCTGAATTTTCTCCAGAGCTGATATCACCATCTGTGATTCTCTTGTATATGTTATCTACACTCCATCTCCTCCACAGGCATGTAATCTCCATAAGTCTTTACCATAAGGTAAAGACTTCATTGGAATTTTCTTTGCTGTGTCCCTGGCATCTAGAAGAGCCAGTTACCCCATAGGCATTCTACAAAGATTTGTTGAAGGAATGAATGATGAATTGAGCCTACGATTTCATGCATATTATTGTTGAGAACAGGAATAATGTTTTTCAAAAGTAAGTTAATTTAAAGGATCATATAAAGGCACTAGGAATACAGGTAGAATCCAGTGAGGCAAAATTTATGAGGATGACTCTGAAATGCTAAATTTGGGGAAGCAAAATAATGAACTTATTCCCTGCTCCTGATGGGCCGCGAAGCCAGCTGGGGCAACATGCTGCAGAAGAGCCAAGGGACAGATGGATCCCACTCCAGAACGCTGGGGGTCACACCCACCTCCTTTCTCTCACCCTCAGAATGCCATAGCCAGGAATGCAGAAGGCGAGCAGTCGAGCCTGCATGAAAATTGGGGGCATGTTGGTTTCCTTTCAATCCCAAGAGTCTGAAAGGCTTCATCCCAACTCTAGCCCACCTTTCCCCACCCTGCGCTTTTCTGTCCAGAAGCGTGGAGGCAGCACTTTACAGAGGAAAGATACCCAGCTCGGGGGTCAGGCAGAAATGGCTTCCAATGGACCTGTGTCTCCTGCTTATTCACCCGAAAACGAGCAGGTGTTTTAGCCTCTTGGAGCCTCCCTTTCCTTCTCTGTAAAATGTGGAAATAAAATAACAACTCTATAAAGAGCCCAGAAGAAAGCCAATTCTCAGGAAATGTTGGTTCCCTTCCCTTCCCTCTTAAGGGATTTATGCCTTGTTCTTGCGGCTGAGCCTCTAACAGATGCCCCGAAGGTGAGGACCGTTCAGAGGCCATCTGTGACAAGCTGCCGGGGGGCCCTCAAATGTCAGCTCCAAGCAATCCAGTCCGGAGCCCCAGCAAGAAGACTGTGCCTTGAGGTGGAGGGCAGGGGACGATTGGGCAGGGACAGGGCATGCATGGAGGTCCAGGGAATGGCGACAGGCCCCTCTGGCACCCGTGTCCCTTCCGCACATCCCTCTCCCACTGACGTATAACCTAGCCAGGACCACATGATGATGTTCATGGCTCTGGCCATTTTTGCTTTTGTAAACCCCCCTTCCTCCATCAACCAAACAATAATTTAAAGTCTTATTTTACCACTACAGTGGTACACAATGAATATATGAATATTACATAAAACATTTTATTTAACCTAAAAGGTTTTCTTCTGATTTTTAAAAGAAATGCAAATATATTCAAGGGCCCCTAAAAATATTAGATGCCCTGTGCCCACCATGGCAAAGCATAAGTCAGTCCTAAGTCCAGCCTCTCACCACTCATCTTTAATGATGGAAATTCACTGCTTCCACAGGGACACAAGCCACGGAGGTGAGCTCTGGATTTCTAGAAGGCACCAGCTTATAAAGAGGGGAAAGGTGTGTCCCTTGAGCTTCCATTCTCCTTGGCCCCAACTTTAGCTGCTGGAACTACGGAGAACAAGTTAACTAGCACTTTCCCTGTGGCTTCCCTGGGGGCTCAGACAGTAAAGAATCCACCTGCAATTCGGGAGACCTGGGCTGGGAAGATCCCCTGGAGAAGGGAACGGCAACCCACTCCAGTATTCTGGCCTGGAGAATTCCGCGAACTGTACAGTCTATGGGGTGGCGAAGAGTCACACACGACTGAGCAACTTTCACTTTCCCTGGAGGAGAATAGCTGTCTCTAGTGGGTTGAATGGTGGCCCCCAAAAAACATGTCCACCTCCCAGAACATCCAAATTCTACCATATTTGAGAAAAGGGTCTCTGAAGATGAGTTAAAGATCTCCAGAAGATATCACCTCGGATTATCCATGTGAGCCCCCAAACCAGTGACAAATCCTATATGAAACACACAGCGAGGAGACAAGAAAAGAGAAAGCAATAAAAACAGGAAGGAGCTTGGCTGCCTCACGCCAAGCCGGTGGGAGCCACCAATGCCTGGAAGAAATGAGGGCGGACCCCCCACTAGAGCCCCTGGAAGGAGCGCAGCCCTGCTGACACCTCGATTTTAGACTTCTGGCCTCCTGGACAGTGAGAGAATAAACTGCTGCTGTAAAGCACTTCGTGTGTGGTCCTTCGTTACAGCAGCTCCTGGAAACTAATACACTTCTGTTCATGACGCTTCTGTGCCCCCAGCCACCCTGGGCTCTTATTCTTGGAGCTGTAGGAAAAACAAGGGCTTTCTTTATATTTTTGTTGTCGTAGATAGAAAGGAAAGTTGCCTTTCATCAGAACAACAACAATCTGGGGAGATGGTGGTCTCAGAGTACCCCCCCCAAAACCACCTCTAAAGATTCTGCTTGGCCATGAAAGCTTTCAAAAGGAAAATAGGGAAGCAGGCTCAGAGAAGCATGAGATAGGAGGTCAGAGGCATCACCATCCCCTGCTGCCTGCAGGCTCTGCGGCTCCTCTCGATCTTTCTTTAGATGTTAGCTTAGAACAAGGGCTTTCAAGTCTGGATCCTGATTCTGACTCTGCCAGTTGGCACCTGAGTAAAGTAGGTAGGTTTCCTAGCCTCCCAGCTAACTCATGTGTAAAATGGGGACAAAAAATTTCTACCTTATTGGGCTGTTGTGAGGATCAAAAATAATAACTAGAAAATGTTTAGCTCATGCTTAACAACAGAGGGATAATCATTTCCCACAGGGCTCCAATGAGGGCTGCAGAGCCCAGAACAGGCCTCTCCCTTGCTGAGACTCCGAAGCAGACTGGCCCCACACTTGTAGAGGAGACAGGATGCCTGGAGCCCTGAGAAGGAGAAGACAGCCCTACCAGGGGAGAACCCCAGGAATATTCCTAAGTAGGAGGTGGTGTTCATTTTGGGCTAAGGGCCTGGAGCATCCAGCTCAGTTCTCATACTTGGAAGACATTTTGGATCCACTTTCTTCTGGAAAACCAAGAAAATATGGAATTCTTTCAAGATACTTCCTATTTGATTATCTGAAAGAGAATATGGGGAAATGGATGGAGGAGGATGAAGCACACCTTTCTGAATGAGAGTAACTCCTATAGAGAATTCTAGTCCACTAGCAGGCCATGGGATGAGCAAGACTGATGTGAAGTGACCTTTTGTGAGGCACCAGCTGCTGCTGCTGCTGCTAAGTTGCTTCAGTCATGTCCAACTTTGTGCAACCCCATAGACAGCAGCCCACCAGGCTCCCCCGTCCCTGGTATTCTCCAGGCAAGAACACTGGAGTGGGTTGCCATTTCCTTCTCCAATGCATGAAAGTGAAAAGTGAAAGTGAAGTCACTCGTCATGTCCGATTCTTAGCAACCCCATGGACTGCAGCCTTCTAGGCTCCTCCATCTATGGGATTTTCCAGGCAAGAGTACTGGAGTGGGGTAAAATTGCCTTCTCCATCGAGGCACCAGAGAAAGGTATAAACATCAAGGAGTCGGACTTCCCTGGTGGTGCAGAGGATAAGAACCCACCTGCTAATGCAGGGGACACAGGTTCGACCCCTGGTCTGGGAAGATCCCACAGGCCGTGGGGAAACTCAGCCCAAGCACCACAGCTACTGAGCCCGAGCTCTAGAGCTTGCAAGTCCCAGGGTTGAGCCCATGCGCTGCAGCTACTGAAGCCCATGTGCCTAGAGCCTGTGCTCCGCAACAAGAGAAGCCTCCTGCGTGTGGCAACAAAGATCCAGTGCAACCAGAAACATTAATAAACTATTTCTAAAAAACACATCAAGGAGCCATGGGGAGTCCAGGAAGCTAGAGAAAGGAGTGCAGATTATCTGCTTGGCCAAAAGATGTGGGAAGGGTAAGGACTGAGGTGCCCCTTACTGTGAGGGTTCGATCCCTGGGTTGGGAAGATCCCCTGGAAGGAGGGACTAACAACCCACTCCAGTATTCTCGCCTGGAGAATCACATGGACAAAGGAGCCTGGCGGGCTACATTCCACAGGGTCACAAAGAGTCAGACACGGCTGAAGGGACTTAGCAGGCGCACACACACACCCGACTCCAGAGCCCTCACTCTGAACCATGAAGGTGGGTGTTCCCTCTTCCTCTACAAAACAAAGACAACAATACCTTCCTCATGGGCTGTTCTACATTCTAGACCATTCACAGAAGCTTCCATAATGGCCACTGTGACTGTTCCTCGGGCCAGTTTCTTGCCAGTCTCCTAGGACACTAATGGCTGAGCAGTCATTTGGTTAATGAGGTATTAATATTCCTGTTCTGATAAGGATGTGCCAACCCTGTGCCTCCTCTCATCTTATGAAGCCGTGTTCTTCACTGAATTTATTTCTGTGTAAAAGCAAAGGAGTAAAGGAAAGATATAAACATCTGAATGCAGAGTTCCAAAGAATAGCAAGAAGAGATAAGAAAGCCTTCTTCAGCGATCAATGCAAAGAAATAGAGGAAAACAACAGAATGGGAAAGACTAGAGATCTCTTCAAGAAAATCAGAGATTCAAAAGGAACATTTCATGCAAAGATGGGCTCGATAAAGGACAGAAATGGTATGGACCTAACAGAAGCAGAAGATATTAAGAAGAGATGGCAAGAATACACAGAAGAACTGTACAAAAAAGATCTTCATGACCCAGATAATCATGATGGTGTGATCACTGACCTAGAGCCAGACATCCTGGAATGTGAAGTCAAGTGGGCCTCAGGAAGCATCACTACGAACAAAGCTAGTGGAGGTGATGGCATTCCAGTTGAGCCATTCCAAATCCTGAAAGATGATGCTGTGAAAGTGCTGCATTCAATATGCCAGCAAATTTGGAAAACTCAGCAGTGGCCACTGAACTGGAAAAGGTCAGTTTTCATTCCAATCCCAAAGAAAGGCAATGCCAAAGAATGCTCAAACTACTCCACAATTGCACTCATCTCACACGCTAGTAAAGTAATGCTTAAAATTCTCCAAGCCAGGCTTCAGCAATACGTGAACCATGAACTTCCTGATGTTCAAGCTGGTTTTAGAAAAGGCATAGGAACCAGAGATCAAATTGCCAACATCCGCTGGATCATGGAAAAAGCAAGAGAGTTCCAGAAAAACATCTATTTCTGCTTTATTGACTATGCCAAAGCCTTTGACTGTGTGGATCAGAATAAACTGTGGAAAACTGTGAAAGAGATGGGAATACCAGACCACCTGATCTGCCTCTTGAGAAATTTGTATGCAGGTCAGGAAGCAACAGTTAGAACTGGACATGGAACAACAGACTGGTTCCAAATAGGAAAAGGAGTATGTCAAGGCTGTATATTGTCACCCTGCTTATTTAACTTATATGCAGAGTACATCATGAGAAACGCTGGGCTGGAAGAAGCACAAGCTGGAATCAAGATTGCCAGGAGAAAGATCAATAACCTCAGATATGCAGATGACACCACCCTTATGGCAGAAAGTGAAGAGGAACTAAAAAGCGTCTTGATGAAGGTGAAAGAGGAGAGTGAAAAAGTTGGCTTAAAGCTCAACATTCAGAAAACGAAGATCATGGCATCCGGTCCCATCACTTCATGGGAAATAGATGGGGAAACAGTGGAAACAGTGTCAGACTTTATTTTTCTGGGCTCCTAAATCACTGCAGATGGTGACTGCAGCCATGAAATTAAAAGACACTTACTCCTTGGAAGGAAAGTTATGACCAACCTAGATAGCATATTCAAAAGCAGAGACATTACTTTGCCAACAAAGGTCTGTCTAGTCAAGGCTATGGTTTTTCCAGTGGTCATGTATGGATGTGAGAGTTGGACTGTAAAGAAAGCTGAGCACCGAAGAATTGATGCTTTTGAACTGTGGTGTTGGAGAAGACGCTTGAGAGTCCCTTGGACTGTAAGGAGATCCAACCAGTCCATTCTGAAGGAGATCAGCTCTGGGATTTCTTTGGAAGGAATGATGCTAAAGCTGAAACTCCAGTACTTTGGCCACCTCATGCGAAGAGTTGACTCATTGGAAAAGACTCTGATGCTGGGAGGGACTGGGGGCAAGAGGAGAAGGGGACGCCAGAGGATGAGATGGCTGGATGGCATCACTGACTCGATGGACGTGAGTCTGGGTGAACTCCAGGAGTTGGTGATGGACAGGGAGGCCTGGCGTGCTGCAATTCATGGGGTCGCAAAGAGTCGTATATGACTGAGTGACTGATCTGATCTGATAAGCAATTACAACTGTCAAATGATCAACGTTCTCTTTGAAAAATGAGGAAAATAAAAAGGAGAGCTGACTTTTACATTCAGAAACAAGAGGATGCAAACCGTATTTTCCAGAGGTTACGTGAATTGTCCCATAACTCCAAGGTGAGCTGGCTTTTTCCAGCAAGAGGAAACCACTTTATCATGTGGTGGGCAGCATCACTTCTCAAAGAACTGACACGGTGCTCTGCGCTGGTGCAGAGATGCCCACATCCTCCAAAGGTCTCCTGGCAGATCCTGGTTCCTGCAACTTTTCCCAGAGGCCTGACGCTGCACAGAACCTGAGGACGAGCTACCTCTAGCTACGCCAGGTAGAAGCTGAAGGCTGCACAGTTCCTGTGCAATTCACAGGTCAGGCCAAGATCTTCCTGTACCCCAAGAACCCAAAGAGCTGCAATCAAACAGACCTGGTTTCAAATTCTGGCCTTTGATTTATAACTTTGGGAACTTTATTCAAATCCTCTGAGGGTTCCAGATGGAGATGGCAACTTTGTTGAGAAGTTTTGGGACCCAAATGAGGCGACTTATAGATACAAAGTTTAGGCAAATGGCAGAACTCAAAGACTGACAGGTCTCATTACAACAACAGAAGCTTCTCCTTTGGGAACTCCTGTTGTTGTTGTCCAGTCAGTAAGTTGTGTCCAACTCTTTACACCCCATGGACTGCAGCATGCCAGGCTTCCCTGTCCTTCACTGTCTCCTAGAGTTTGCTCACACTCATGTCCACAGAGTCAAGGACGCTATCTAAACATCTCATCCTCTGTCATCCCCTTCTCCTCCTGCTCTCAATCTTTCCCAGCATCAAGGTCTTTTCCAATGAGTCAGGTCTTCACATCAGGTGGCCAAAGTATTGGGGCTTCAGCTTCAGCATCAATCCTTCCAATGAACACCCAGCACTGATCTCCTTTAGAATGGACTGGCTGGATCTCCTTGCAGTCCAAGGGACTCTCAAGAGTCTTCTCCAACACCACAGTTCAAAAGCATCAATTCTTTGGTGCTCAGCTTTCTTTATGGTCTAACTTTCAGATTCATTCATGACTTCTGGAAAAACCATAGCTTCGACTGGAAGGATCTTTGTCAACAACGTCTTTGCTTTTTAATATGCTATCTAGGTTAGTCATTGGAGAAGGCAATGGCAAGCCACTCCAGTACTCTTGCCTAGAAAATCCCATGGATGGAGGAGCCTGGTAGGCTGCAGTCCATGGGGTCGCTATGAGTCGGACACGACTGAGCGACTTCACTTTCACTTTTCACTTTCACACAATGGAGAAGGCAATGGCAACCCACTCCAGTGTTCTTGCCTGGAGAATCCCAGGGACAGCAGAGCCTGGTGGGCTGCCGTCTATGAGGTCGCACAGAGTCGGACACGACTGAAGCGACTTAGCAGCAGGTTTGTCATAGCTTTCCTCCCAAGGAGCAACCATCTTTTAATTTCAAGGGAGCAGTCATCATCTGCAGTGATTTCAGGGCCCAAGAAAATAAAATCTGTCACTTATTCCATTTTTTCCCCTTCTATTTGTGATGACATGATGGGACCCTATGCCCCACTCTTCGTTTTTTGTTTGCTGAGTTTTAAGCCAACTTTTTCACTCTCTTCATCAAGAGGCTCTTTAGATCCTCTTAACTTTCTGCCATTAGAATGGTATCATCTGCATATCTGAGGTTGTTGATATTTCTCCTGGAAATCTTGATTCCAGCTTGTGATTCATCCAGTCCAGCATTTTGCATGATATTCTCTGCATAGTAGTTAAATAAACAGAGTGACAATAACACCTTTGCCAATTTTCAACCAGTCAGTTGTTCCTTGTAAGGTCCTAACTGTCCCTTCTTGACCCCCATATAGATTTCTCAGGAGATAGATAAGGTGGTCTGGTATTCCCATCTCTTTAAGAATTCTCCACAGTTTGTTGTGATCCACACAGTCAAAGGCTTTTGTGAAGTCAATGAAGCAGAAGTAGGGGTTTTTATGGAATTCCCTTGCTTTCTCTATGATCCAACGGATGTTGGCAATTTGATCTCTGGTTCCTTTGCCTTTTCTAAAACCAGCTTGAACATCTGGAAGGCCTCAGTTCATGTACTGCTGAAGCCTAGCTTGAAGGATTTTGAGCCTAACCTTACCAACATGCAAAATAAGTGCAACTGTATGATAGTTTGAACATTCTTCGGCATTGCCTTTCTTTGGGATTGGAATGAAAACTGACCTTTTCCAGTCTTGTGGCCACTGCTGAGTTTTCCAAATTTGCTGGCATATTGAGTGCAGCACTTTCACAGCATCATCTTTCAGGATTTGAAACAGCTCAACTGGAATTCCATCACCTCCATTAGCTTTGTTTGTAGTGATGCTTCCTAAGGCCCACTTGACTTCACACTCCAGGACGTCTGGCTGTAGGTGAGTGACCACACCATTATGGTTATCTGGGTCATTAAGACCTTTTTTGTATAGTTCTTCTATCCCCTGGAGGAGGGCATGGCAACTCACTCCAGCATTCTTGCCTAGAGAATCCCCATGGACAGAGAACCCTGATGGGCTACTGTTCATAAAATCACAATGAGTTGGACACGACTGAGCGACTAAAGCACATCTGTGTATTCTTGCCACCCATTCTTAAATCTTTCTGCTTCTATTAGGTCCTTACAGTTTCTGTTCTTTATTGCGCCCATCCTTGCATGAAATCTTCCCTTAGTATCTCCAATTTTCTTGAAGAGATCTCTAGTCTTTCCCATTCTATTGTCTTCCTCTACTTCTTTGCACTGTTCATTTAAGAAGGCCTTCTTATCTCTCCTTGCTGTTCTCTGAACTCTGCATTCAGTTGGGTTTAGCCTTCCCTTTAGCACTTCCCCAAATACTTTGGGCCAACAGCACCACCTGGTGGTCAGACCTAAGATCCAGCAAACCTGGTCTCCCTTTTAGGACTTTCTCAACGTGGGCAGAGATGTGCTCATATGGCAAAAAAAAAAAAAAAATTATTTGCCTTCCAAAAAGGGAGCTAATTGAAAGAGACCTGTAGTCAGGAAAGGACCATATCTATTTATAATTCTTCCCTGATGGAATAAAAAATGGGCATAGTCAAGAAGGTGGACGTTGGGTTCCGCCCACCTTATAAGACAAGCAAGACATTGTACTTTTCTGAGCCTCTGTATATAACAAAAACAATAGGTACCAAAAATGAAATTAATAAAGGTCCAGGTGACTGCATCTAGTACACACTCAAGGCAATTTTTAATATTTAGGAAGCAAATGCATGTGTCTAATTCCCTAAAGCTGTGTCTAGTCTTCGGACAACTGGGATATGTTTTTCCAAGAAGAAACAGCCAAGCCCTCTCCTGGGCCAGGTTGAGTTGCCTCTACTTGCTTTGTTAACCCCTCCTCCTCCAGGGAACACTACCTCAAAGACTGATCTGCTTGAGAAGCACCTGCCAGAAGCTGGGGTTCTTGGAGACTGGAGAAGGAAGACCATTCATTCATTCACTCATTTAACAGAAGGATAGAGCAGTGGGGGCTTCCCTGGTGGCTCAGTGGTAAAGAATCTGCCTGCTAATATAGGAGACGCAGGAGACACGGGTTCAGTCCCTGGGTCCTGGAGAAGGAAATTGCAACCCACTCCACTATTCTTTCCTGGGAAATTCCATGGACAGAGGAGCCTGGCAGGCTACAGTCCGCCATGTTGCAAAGAGTCAGACACAACTGAATGACTAAGCCCACACGCATGCACACACACTGAGCACTGGAGATCCAAAGATGATTTTGACATGACTTCTGACTCCAAGGAGCTCGCTTACTAACTGGGGAGATGGAAGAACAAGGAAATACTTAGGTGCAATGGATACTGTAATAGAGGTATGTGCTGTCTAGGAAGGTAACACAGAGGAGGAGGTATCTCGCCCGAGAAGATTTGGATAAATTTAACAGTTACCCGCCAACTGTTGGGTAAGAAGCACACAGGGAGGACTTAGGGATACAAGGATGGATAAATCTCAACCCAGGCCCCAAAGAGGTTGTGATGGACAGGCGTGGGTGAAGGACACAGAGAGGCCATGCATGTGGTTTGGGACTACAGGCTGTGGGTCCAGGGAACTTGAAATGAAAGGACAACCTGAGCCTTAAAGGTGGGACAGAGCAGGATCAGCTTGTGGCATCTCCACACCCATCCACTACGCCCCCTGAGCTGCTTCCCCTGCTTTGGGATTCAGGAAATGCACATATCATGTTTGATTCGATGCCATTTTTAAAGTTTGCTTATCCTCCACTCTGGTCCCTTCTCCAAAGGTCCCAAGTAGGTGAGGACTGAACCACATCACCCAGAACATCCCAGGAAAGCCCCCTCCCCACTCACCCTGCATTGGTACTGAGGGTCCTCTCCAAGGCCAGCTGCCCAGCAGCAGCCTGGCCTACCTTCCCTGGCGTCTTGAAGCCTTGAGTCTCTCCCAGCCACCAAGTCGCCTGAGGTTCCAGGGCCCCTCTGACCTACTAACTGCTGGAGGCTGGATGGGAGGTACCACAGAGATACTGCAGGGCACAGGAGGACTGCCCTCAGGTTCCAAGCTCCCCTGCACGCCCATCCCGAGCCGTGAGCAGAACCCACCGCCCAGGCACCCCCATTTCCCGAGCGCCTGCCGTGTCTGCTCCCCTGCAGCAGGGGCACAGCAGGGCAGAGACAAGCTTGGGACCTGAGCGCTCACTGGAGTTCTGCCACCTTCTCACTGGGAGGTTTTGGACAGGTTACTTAGATTCTCTGGGCCATGATTTCTTCACTGATAAAGTGGAGAACAGCACCTACCTCGGTGGGGCTGTACAAAGCTCTTAGAGATGGCCTGACACATAGAAAGAGCTGTCAGCGCTTATTCAACAACTGTGTGCCAAGCTCAGGCTGGGTGCCAGGCATGGAGCTGCAGCTGTGGACCAAGTGGACCAGGTCCTGGCCTCACCGTGTGTATGGTCTGCTGCGGGAGATGGACTGTTAACACTCAGGGTGCGCACAAATGATTATATAGTCACCAACTGCGACAAGCGCCCTGCAGAAAATGGATAGTATGAATGGAGAGAAGAGAAGAAATCAGAGGAGGCACTGGAATGAGATGGGGGAGGGGGGCGGGGGTGGCATTTCAGCCAAGACCAAAAGGATGTGCAGGAATGAGGTGATGAGCTGAGAACAGCGAGCCAAGGCTCCCAGGGAGCCAAGAACGCTGTGCCCTCGGGAACTGGAAGGACTCGCACGGGGTGGCCGCAGGGCAGTGAACATAAGGGCGAGGCCCCGAGCTGAGACTCAGAACAAGCAGATGCCAGCGCCTCCGGACCCCACGGGCCAGACGAGAGCCTGGCCCTTGTGCTCCATCAGAGCCAAGCCACTGAGGTGCTTTGGGTGTGGGTGTACGGTTCAGACGCTATCCAGTTGACATTTTCAAAAGATTACTCTGCTGATAACATTAAGAGGAGAATTGAGGACACCAGAAAGGAAGTGATTATAAACAGGGAAGAGGCGGGGGCCGGTGTGGGGGCCTCAGGACTTGTGATCAACAGGAGCTGGTGATGGAATGGATGTGGGAGGTGGGGGAGAGGAAGGGGCAAGATGCCATTTAACCGCGATGGGGAGACACTGAGGCAGCAACAGACCTTAGGCGGAAGAGTCCTCTTTGGAGACGTCAGTTTCTCATGGGGATCTGGAATGCCAAAGAAGTGGAGATTCAGGAGCTACACGTTCGGGAGTGAGACCATAGAGCGGCTGTGTCAAGTGATGAGAATGGATACATCACTTGGGGAGAGAGTGAGAGGAAGCAGAGGTGGGGGCTCGGGGCAGGGACCCCAGCACTCAGAAGGCAAGTAGAGGAACAAGAGCTCGCCAAGGAGATTGGGAAGGAACCACCCCAGAGGGAGGAGGAAAACCAGCAGAAACCACTGTTTCAGAAAGGAAGATGTGACCCACAGAGTCCATAGCTACTTCAGGGCTGCTGCTGCTGCTAAGTCGCTTCAGTCGTGTCCGACTCTGTGCAACCCCATAGACGGCAGCCCACCAGGCTCCCCGGTCCCTGGGATTCTCCAGGTAAGAACACTGGAGTGGGTTGCCATTTCCTTCTCCAATGCATGAAAGTGAAAAGTGAAAGGGAAGTCCCTCAGTCGTGTCCCACTCTTCGTGACCCCATGGACTGCAGCCCACCAGGCTCCTCCGTCCATGGGATTTTCCAGGCAAGAGTACTGGAGTGAGGTGCCATTGCCTTCTCCGACTTCAGGGCTAAGGAAGATGAAGACAGAAAGAAGCCACCGTGGACGGCCTTCGTCGGCCGTTGGTGACCTCGGCGAGGACAGCCTCACGGAGCAGGGAGGCGGCTGCCTTACTGGGCCAGGCGCACGCAGGGGCAGCGTGTGCGGACAGTGCTGTTTATCGGCTTCACTCTGGCGGGTGGGGCGCGGAGCAAAAGTAGGAGCAGAAAGGGTGGTGGAGACAAGGGATAGTTTTGGATCCCTTTAAAAGGTTGGAAAAATTGAACAGCTGTGACAGGGCTGACGGGGATGATCCAACAGGGAGGGCCAAAGGGCAACAGGTCGAGAGAGGCGACAATGATGGAGAGAGGCGATGGAGAGAGGCGTTGAGAGGGGAAAGGGGGCCGCGGTGCAGAGCCTCTGGGGGCAGGGGAGCCTCGAAGGAGAAGATGCAGACGGACGGGGGCGGGGCTGTAAAGGGAAGCGGAGGGGAGTTAGCACGCAGCTCTGTGCGAGAGCTATTCAAGCCTTCCGCATGTCCTGGGATGTCAGTTTTATTTCCCCCACTACAGTCATCAAGGGCCTTCCCAGCTGGCGCTACTGGTGAAGCGCCCGCCTGCTAATGCAGGTAGATGTACCAGACACGGGTTTGATCCCTGGGTTGGAAAGATCCCTGGGTTGGAAAGATCCCCTGGGGAAGGAAATGGTAACCTGCTCTAGCGTTCTTGTCTGGAGAATCCCATGGACAGAGGAGCCTGATGGGCTATGATCCATAGGGTCATAAAGAGTCGGACACCACTGAGTGACTTAGCACACACATGGTAGTGAGGGGGATGAAGCCTAGGAAAGTTGAGTCACTTGACCCAGCATTCTGTTCTTGAGCTGCCAAGCCAGATTCAAATCCTAATTTGTCCACCTGAAAGGCTGTTCTCTTCAGCCATCGCCCTGAAAAGCTCACAAACAACCCTCATCACAGAGAGACTGCTCATTAATAGCTGAGATGTCGGTTCTAAGCATAAGTTAACCACCAATCCAGCTTTCCTGATTTGAATCGCTTAGTAGCAGCAGAGCATGGAGTCCTAGGGAGCCGAAGGGGTTGATAAAAAGGGGGAGACTTAGAAGGGAGTAGGTAGAAGAGTTCCCTGGTGGTACAGAGGTTAGGACTCTATACTTCCACTGCAGAGGTCACAGGTTCAACCCCTGGTTGGGGAACCAAGATCCGCATGCTTCACAGAGTGGTCCCCCAATCCCCACCAAAAAGAGAGAGAGAGTAGGTAAAGATAAGATGAAATTGGGGTGGAAAGGCAGATAAGAAAGGAAGAGAAGGAAAGGTCAGTATAGACTCAGGGGGATGCAGAGTCCCACACACGGTTCTTGGGGTTTGCCAGTTCATTCCTACTATGTCACTGACTGTGTCCCCACATCTTTGGTCCAGACACCACATACCAGAATGTGGATGAACTGGAGCTTTTCTGGATTCTTGATTTACTGGATGTCATGACTTGGGGATCCCCATCAAAGAGGTTGAGGCTCTAAATTCTGGACCAAGCCCTGTTCCATCACTTCCTAGCTGTATAGTTGCCAACAAGTCACTTTACCTCTAAGACTGTGAAATATTTATTGATGCATTTTCCTCTGATATTTCCTGTTTCTAGGTCCCTTGTCCCCTGAGGCAACTGAACTCTGCAGCATCTATTTCTTCAGGGAAGGAAAGCTACCCTGGAAGCCAAGAAAAAGCTTTTTGAGTTTCAAAAATGGACCCTAGGTGTCTCAGGACACAGCAATTACATGATAAATCAGAACTTGGTTGCTTGATCTAAGATTGATTAAAAGACCCCTCATATAAAGAAGTAATGGTATGCACCTCACACTGGTCAGAATAGCCATCATTAAAAAGTCTACAAATAACAAATGCTGGAGAGGCTGTGGAGAAAAGGGAACCCTCCTACAGTGTTGGTAGAAATGTAAGTTGGTACAGTCACCAGGGGAAACAGTATGGAGGTTCCTCTGAAAACTAAGAATAGAGTTGCCATATGAGGCAGCAACCCCACTCCTGGGTATATATCTGGGCAGAACTATAATTCTGAAAGATCCATGCATCTTCACAATAGCCAAGATGTGGAAGCAACCTAAATGTCCATCAACAGATGAATGGCTAAATAATGTGTGATATATATATGTGTGTGTGTGAGTGTGTGTGTGTGTGTGTGTGTGTATACTACTCAGGCATAAAAGAATGAAATAATACCATTGGAAGCAACTTGCATGCAACTACAGATTATCACACTGAGTGAAGCAAGTCAGAAAGAGAAACACAAATGCCATACGATATCACTTACATGTGGAACCTAAAATGCGGCACACATGAAACTGTCTGTGAAACACAAACAGACTCACAGACGTAGAGGACAGACCTGTTGTTCCCGAGGGGTGGAGGGGTGGACTGGGAATCTGGTGTTAGTAGATGCAAAGTATTACACAGAGAACGGACTAACAACAAGCCCCTACTGTACAGCACAGGGAACCATATTCAATCTCCTGGGATAAATCATAATGGAAAAGAATACAAAAAAGAATATATATATATATATATATATATATATATATAACTGAGTCACTTTTCTGGAAAGCAGAAATTAATACAAAGGTGTAAATCAACTACAATAAAAAATAAAATAAAAAAGTAAATAATGGCATGGCAAGACAGACTAGCTGTTTACCAAGCCCATCCCCCTTGCAGGTAGGCTACACCTGCCAGACACCTCTGCAGGTAAGCACAGCCAGGTAACTGAGTCCTAGCACACAGAGTGCTATCAGCTGTGGCATGGGGCACTTCCAGGCCTGGCCCAGAAACACCTTCCAAGCTCAGTTCTCAGATGCTCCTGCTCTGTCCCCGGCCTAAGGCCAACACACCAGCAACTCTGGAAGCCATGTGCTGAGGATGCATAGGCTACAGATGGAAGGGGACTGGAGAGCCCCCTACTGATGAGAGACATCCATTTCAGGTTTCATGATGAATAAACTCCTCCAGAGTTTAAACTATTATACAGTCATGGGATTGGCATCTAATGCTGCCCCGTTACTACAAGTGTGGAAGAAGCTAATGACGAACAAGCTTGGTTGTGCAGTAGAGATGGGGAAACAACCAGCGCCTTCCATTCAGGCTTGTGGGATGAGGGGCAAGAGGTGGCCTGGGCCTCGATTTTTAGATGGAGCCATGGAGAGGTGGTGGCAAACCCCCAGGGGAGCGGCTGTGTGGCATGTCCAGAAAGGGGATCCAATAGAGCCTCGCTGGGTTGGAACTAAACAGAGTGCATGGGAGCAAAGGACTGTTCCTTGTGTAGCCAAGAGAGGCCCAGAAGTTAGCTGAGAGGCAGCTAGAGCTCTTGCAATTAAGAATAAGAAGTGGCAGACAGAGTGGTGACCTCAGTGACCAGAACAAGGGACATCTCAGCGGAGCCCTGCAAAAACTAGCCTGCCCCTGGAACTCAGACAGAAACTCAAGAGAAGTGCCGCAGGGCAGGGCAAGGCCCACAGGGAATGCAATCCACCAATGAATCCACCAAATTGTGTCCTTCCAACATAATGGAGCTTGAAATAGAAATTTAAGTTGAATATTTGCACATCTGAGTTTGTGGACTGAGATTCTTACTTGCTGCTTCTTCATTAACGGGGCTGAAAACCCTCTTCTGTGTTTCTCGTAGAGCAAAGAGAAGCAAAATCTAATAGCATTCCTCATAGAGAACTGTCCACCACCCTGAAGTGTAGCTTATCACTGTAGTCATCTTTGTCTTCATGGTTAGTTTCAGCCAAAGCTGATGGGGAAAGATCCCCAAGCATCCGGGAGCTTTACAGAATGAAGGTCATGCTCTTCCAGCAGCCCCAGGGAGTGTCCCCTCCATCAACAAGGTCCAAATTGCCAGCCCTCTGGGTCCCCAACACACAGGCCTTAATCCTGAAGCAATGACTCCTCCTCTGTCCACCACCCTCCTCTCCTCCTTCAAGCACAAGGGGTCCTGTTTCCTAGAGGCCCATCGAGGGCGGACCAGCTGACTGCGCAGCAGATGACAAGTGAGAGGGGGGCTTTTGACGAAGGGACGGAGCTCAGGAATGCTGAAGGATGTCACCACCTCACCCAGGTGAGAGCTCAGCCCACACTACCTGGAGCCCAGGCCCTCCCTGCGTCTCCCCACAGTCACTTACATCCTCTACCATGTTCAGCCTTTAACGGAGACATTGCCTGATGGACACAAACATTATTTCCCATCCAGGATAACAGCTAATAATAATTAGCGTATTTAGATGGTATTCACCAGGTGGCAGACCCTGCACCAAAAATGTTGCTACCCTATTTTATGTCCCTTTCACAAAAAAATTATTTTCATTTCAAAGATGAAGTGCTTAAGACTCAGGGAGACTCCGTACACTACCCTAGGTCACACAGTTTGAATGTGACAAAAAGTCAGAATTCAAATCTGAGACCATGTGACTTCAGAGGCCAAGCACTTACCCAGCAAGCTACACAGCATCCTGCCTTCTATTTATGACATTTTTTGTGCATGTGCCAAGTCAGTTCAGCTATATCCAACTCTTTGTGACCCCATGGACTGTGGCTCGCCAGGCTCCTCTATCCACGGGATTCTCCAGACAAGAATACTGGAGTGGGTTGCCATGCCCTCCTCCAGGGGATCTTCCCAACCCAGGGATCAAATCTGAGTCTCTTACGTCTCCTGCATTGGGAGGTGGGTTCCTTACCACTAGCCCCACTTGGGAAGCCCCATGACATCATAGGTATCTGTGTTCTACATGTGTGGGGAAGCTAATACGTTGAAACAGAAAATCTGTCATAATAAGTGATCACAGGCCATCTTCACTTTGTCCTTTCTGTTGTGGTTTAGTCGCTAAGTCATGTCTGCGTCTCCTGCACTGGCGGGCGATTCTTTACCCCTGAGCCCCCAGCGAAGCCCCATTTGGCTTAGTACCGTCTTAACTGAACTCCAGTATCAAAACTGTGTCCTCACCTTTGCAAATCTCAGGGGTCAGGGAACTGTGCATTATCCTCATTGCCCTTATCAGTGTATCAGACTGCAACAACGCCATGTAACAAACCTCCCCAAGCTCAGGGCATTTGTTTCCGTCACTCTCAGCTCTATGAGTTGGTCAGGGCAGCTCTGTGTCAGGCTGTAGCTCAGCCATGCTTGGCTCCAGGCTCAGGGATGAGTGCAAGCCTGCCTACATGTCCACAGCTTTTCTTGGGCCAGCGGCTACTGGGGCATGCTTTTTCTCATGGCAGATCCTAGGGGCACAAGAGATCAAGCTGCACAAGCACATGAGAAACCTCTGACTTTAGTATCTCACGTCCGATGGCCAAGGTGACATCAGCGTGGGGAGGAAGTGACCTGCACCCGCAATAGGACGGCGCTACAAAGGCACATGGCAAAGGGGATGGACAACCACCTTCGGGGTGAAATTTAAGACCCAGAGCCCGGTGGCCACAGTCAGCATCAGTATCACCCTGACCAGCAGGTGTGTGCTTGGTTAAAGGATCAGGCTGGCAGAGAGCAGCCCTGATCTGGAGCCCTGCATGGGGCACGTCAGCCCAGCAGATTGCTGGTGACCTCTTCCCTGCTGCCCCTTCCTACCCGCCAGGGGCATCTTTGCTTCTCCTCGCACGCCTCCAGGCACCCGCCTTTCAACTCCCCCTGTTTCCATGGCCCTGACTTTTGCAAAGCCAGTCAGGTCCTTGGCAAAATCCAACTGAGCCAAGATACAGCTAAAGCAGAAATCAGAATTCACTCTAATAAATAAAACCCCTCAACTTTGAGCCACTTCCCGACTCAAACCTGACAACTCCCCCAAGCACACAGGGCTGGGAATGTTATCCAGGTTCCCACTGCACAGAGGAGGAACCCAAGGCCAGAGAAGTTACACTGTTTGCTGAAAGGTCTCCTGGTAGCGGCCTGGCCAGAACTTGAACCCAGGTCTCCTCTCCCTGGGCCCTGGTAACGGGAGGGAGGGAAAGTCATCAAGTGTAAAGTCTTGAAAACAACCCAGCCTTGGGAAAGTCAGACTCGGTTGGAAAAAACGTCTGGGGGAAAGGTGTGTCCCACCCAGATCGCCTGCACACACTTCCCTCCGGAAGCCTGGTCTGCACGGCCATGCACACAGCCCAGCCTGCAGCAGCCGTGCGTGTGGACGTGGCCACAGACGTCCAGGCCACAAGAATTCGGTGTCCTTCTGCGTGCCTTCGGGAGAGCCGATTTCCATCTTAATTCTAGGAACTCTATGAGTGTATTCATGCCCGCCCCCCAAGCACCGAGCAGACATGGTTTTCTCTGTCTCCAGGGAGTTTTCAGCCAGCCACCGACCCCCCCAACCCCTCCCCCCAGCATCCCTCCCCCCACCTCCTCCAGGCTGGAAGATAATCTCCCGATTCGATTGGTTTTTCAAATGGGATGAGAAATGTAAACAAAGTCCTCTCTGCGGTCTTTTCAGCTGCAAAGTGGCGTTGCTACGTTTTGGAGATGATAGTAAAAGAAGGACATTTTTTTTTTTCTTTCAGTTAATGAATTGGCTGACATTATGATGTCAGAAGCACTGGAGCCAAAGGTGTTTTGCTAAAGGGAGTCTCCCCACAGCCCCCCCTCCAGACGACACAGCACCCCTGGAGCCCATAGCACTTGGGACTGTTCGCGCTGTTTACACACCCAGCTCCCCTGACTGCCTCTTTGTGGGAACTTGTTTACATGAATTTATTTTGGGAAAATTCCATTAGACGGGACCAGGATTTCTTCACAAATCATTGCCTCTCACTTGTCTCTTGATCAGATCTGGGCAGGCCACTCTCTTCGGAGCCCTGACTCCCTGAGCTTCTATTCGTGGGTGGGAGGGCTGGGGGACGGGGAAGAGGAGGCTGGGGAGGGGACATAAAAGATAACGAAGTGGTCTGCAGGGATGGGCTTAGGAAAGAGAGGTCTGTCTGGCAGGATCCGAAGCAACAGGGGGGTCCCCACTGGCTTGGGGCCAGCAGACGCACAAAGACAGGTTTTCAGAGAGCAGACACACACGAACTCACCCACCTCAGCGCCCTGTGCTAAGACGCTAGAACACACAGACAAACGTATGACGCTTCGTGACTTCAGGAAACCCAGAATCTGAAAGAAGAAGGAGCACCAGGAAGAAACAGTGCAATGGAGTTGGGGTCTTGGGTCCTTGTCCCACCCAGCCCTCAGTCAATCATTGAGCACATCGATCCCTCTGTGAGGTCATGCCTGCTGTTCTGTTGAAGAAGAATTCCAAGTACCAGACGCACTTTGTTTCCATTGGTTTGACCTTATGTTGGCTCACAACGTAGACAGGCCACATAGCTGCCTCCTCGGTGCCAGAGTAACCCTTCCTTGTTCCCTGAAGAAAGACTTACTGGGTCCCTACTAGATGCAAGGCCTCAGGGATTCAGAGATGCTGAGATACCGTCTTTACTCTGCAGAAGCTCAGCCTGGGCCCTCGTGGAGAGGGGAAGGGAATGTGGACCCCAGAGAAGCCACCAAGTGGACATGTGCCCTCGGGTAAGGGAAGCTGGCTGCAGTTCCTGGAATCCTCCAAGGAGGGTTGGAAGGAAGAGGGCAGTTCTGATAGTAACTCAGCACTACTTGTGGGTGAAGGCACCCTAGACCACCATCTGCCCAGCAACCAGACAGACTTCTGACCTTGAAGACTGGTGAAGCTCATGGTCACAAAGCTCACAAAACCACCCTGGGCAGGTCTGCCTCCCATGGGCTTCCTCATCTCTAAGAGGAAGGGGCTGCACTGTGGAGTTCTGCAGCTGTGCTAGCCACGGAAAACTCTGGAAACAAAACATCAGTACTAATGGCTCATACTTACTGAGCACTCACGACATACGAGGTACAGTTCTAAGTGTTCGACATGAAAGAGTTCACTCAGTTCTCATAGTACCCCTATAAGCTGGGTACTAGAACGGCAACCCACGCCAGTGTTCTTGCCTGGAGAATCCCAGGGATGGTGGAGCCTGGTGGGCTGCCGTCTATGGGATCACACAGAGTCAGACATGACTGAAGCGACTTCGCAGGAGCAGCAGAGAAAGCAAATCTACAAAATATGAAGTGATTTGCTTGAAGATCCAACATATGAACCACGTGTGTACACAAAGGTTCGGTGCCTTTTGTGGATGGTAGGGTAGGTGTCCTTGGTCCCTACAGACCTGACTGTAGGGTCAGGGTCAGAAATAAAAAGACTCCTTTGCTGGGACTTCCCTGGCTCTCCAGTATTTAAGAATCCGCCTTGTAATGCACGGGGTGCGGGTTTGAGCCTTGGTCAGTCGGGGAACTAAGATCCCACATGACACAGGGCAACTAAGTCAATACACTGCAACTGAGCTCATGCCACGACTAGACAGAAGCCCACCAGCCACAATTAAGACTGCTCCTACAACAGAAGATCCCAAGGGCCACAACTGAGACCTTATGCAGCCCCAAATAAGTTTTCGTTTTTGTTTTTTTTTTTTTTTAAAAGACTCTCCTTTGCAGATGCTGACCCATCCCACTCCAGGACCTTAAAAGCCACCAGCAGGGTCCTATGAGTGGAGCGGCAGTGGGGCAGGGTAGAGGAAGCCTTCATTTCAGAGTCAAGAGCTCAGCTCACGGCCCAGCTCTGTCGCTCGCTGACTCAGCAAGTTACATGAGCAAATTCCTTAAACTTTCCAGACCTTGCTTCCCTCACAAGGGTTGCATGAACACTAAATGAAAACATGGATTCAAAGCACCCACAACAGCATCTGTAGTAGATAGTAAAAAAAAAAAAAAAAAAAAAAAAAAGAGCAACTCTTGTTCTTATCCAGATGGGTGCAAGGGGCAGCAAGGGGAATGCAAGACGGGCACCGTGGTGGGCTAATCCTTGAGCCCCAGCCCGGCTATGTTTCAGGGATGGAGACCATCTGAGGGTCGACCTTAGTGGATTTTCCATTCTCCCACCACTCTCAGCACATTCCCACGCATACTGCAAGGGCTACTGGATGAATGAGAATGACTTAGTGAATGGATGGGTGAAAGACGGATGCACGGATGGATAGATGTTCCAGAATGGTCGGTTCTCTATAAAAAGCTCCACCACGCCCAAGTACATGTCTTATTTCAACACCTTAGCGAACACGCCAGGCCTTGCCTCCTCTCTACACTTCCAAAGCCTGTGCTCACCTTGCCAGGTATCTCCCTGTGGCTTCTCTGCTCAGCCCCTCTCCACAATAACGCATTGTTGTTCTATCTGGTAGTTTTCAACTCTGGCCTTGCCTTGGAACAGCATCTTTTGGAGCCACCCTCGGCAGCCCGGGGGCCAATCCCATCCCAGCTCTCAGTTATCCCCTCCACAACCCCGGTCTGTGCACAGAGCTTTCAGGTTCTTGGGAAGGAGGTAATATGCAGGCATTCATTCCCTGGAGCCCCAGTCCCTAGAGACCTGGGCTGGAACAGTGGCTCCTGTGTATCTGGGCATTCCATGGCCTGGCTCCAGCCATGCACTGAGGTTGTTTCATGCACAGCCTTAAGCTCTGTGCTCTGCCCACTGAGGGACTGGGAGCAGGCCCAGCCTGAGGCTCTGTCGCCCTCCCTTGGCAGTGGCGAAAGGTGAAGAGAGAGCTCAACCTCCAGCAGAGTACCTGGAGCCACAGCCCACTCGTCCTCCTGGGGGCCCGTAACAGCCCTCCAGCTGTAATCAATCCAGGAGCAGCTGGCTTCCCCACAGCCAGGGTTGCCAGCCCAGCATACGGATGCACCATCAACACCATCACAGCTCCTGCCCTCACCATCACCAGTCCCAGAAAATTACCCAGTACTTGGAGCATCTTGCCCTTCCCCTTGCAGGCGCAGTGGTACCGAGAAAACCTCCGGTCCAGGTTCTGGGGGATCATGCGTGTCCCCTTCCTAGTTTCATACCTCATGGAGAAGGTGGAAAGGTTGACATGACTCCTCTCCCAAGCTGGGGGAGGAGATGAGGCCGTCTTGAGGCTGCGGGGTGTCAACCAACTTCTGTGTTCTTTTTACATCCAAAGCCTCAATTTCAGGAAGGAATGGCCCACATTTCAGCAGGGTTCCTGGTGGTAGGGTGCTAATTAGCAACTCCAGGTTCAGTAGGACAGGACCAGCTCTCCACCGGCCTGAGGGTCAACTCATTCGGACCGACACTGAGCTGGCTGGGGAGGGCAGTTTGGGAGCAGCTGGGTCTCCCCACAGAGCGGGTGGGGAGCATGTCCAGAGGCTGGTGGGGTCTGTCATGTGTGGCTCACTTCACCCTTCAGACACTGGCCTCTCTTGCCCAGAGCTTCACCCGGGGAACCCATGAGCCCTCACAGTACGGCCTCCTCATGCAAACCACCTCTGGCTATTGGTTCCAGAAAAAAAAAATGCACTTTATGGGGCAGATTGTAGATGCCCTGTCCTGGAATCATGTCCATCAAGTGTGGCCTGGAGCCCATCTCTAGGATAAGCACACCAGGCCCCTTCTCCTGCAAAGACATCAATACCACGCCCTCCTCCTTCCTGGCAAGACCCTCCTCACCCATATTAGAGAAGAACAAGGAGGGACTTCCCTGATGGTCCAGTGGTTAGGATTCTGCACTTCCACTGCAGGGGGAACAGGTTCGATCCCCAGTCAGGGAACTAAGATCCTGCAAGTGTCACGGAGCAGCCTTAAAAAAAAAAAAAAAAAAAAAAAAGGAAGTGGGAGGCATCCTGAAAGATGCATCAGGTACCTGAACAAGCCAGGCTAAAGGTTAGTTCCCAAAGAGACTGTTAGCTACTCAGGTCACCAGACAATTAAAACTTAAGGGGTGTTTTCCCTTTCCACCTTTCTGTAGAAGAGAAAGCTGCTAAGGAAAACAAAATCCACTATAAAGAATTGCCTCTGAAACTCAAATCTCACTGCATCTGCGATTACAGTGTGAGGAAATTTATACCCCAGTGAAAACATACAAACAGCCACCCCTGAGGGCGGATGGGAGGGTTGGAATCTTGGAGAAAGTGCTCGGGAAATAACTGCAATAACCATTTTCATTTGAATGAAGTTTATAATTCCCGTGCTTCAAACATCATACACATTAAAAGAGACCTTCTCAGGGCTCTGATTTATCCCTCAAAAGCAGGACCTGGTGCTGCAGAGACCACACAATGAATTGTCACTCACGGCTGAGTGAAGAGTCCCTGACACAGAGCGCAGGAGGGCTCTTGTTTGTGGGCCTGCAAGCCCAGTCTCCAAAAGTGACGGGAGATGGGATGATGGAGGGGTGGGATCGGAGGATGCCAGGCTCTGTGCGGGGGAGGGTGCCCACTCCCATTCATGACTGCAGACCCTGCCCTGAGACAGGAGGGTGAGCTTTGCCCCAGGCCAGGGTCTTACTGAGAACAAGACTATTAGCAGAGCATCTGGGCCCCTGAGAGGAAGGAAGCCCAAGGAGAGGCCTTCAGCCTTCGGCCAGGACAAGAGAGGGGTCACCAGGCCTCCACCACCTCCACCAAAGAGCCTCGTTCCGGGATGCTGACAACGTCCTCTTCTTGATCCGCGTGCTGGTGAAAAAGTTTTCAGGTTCCATGTTTAGCTTTTATGCAGTTTTCTGCCCTTAAGAGTTTGTTTTTTAAAGTCGCCAAAAACAAAATCAAATGTCCTCCCCCACAGTCTCTGGGTTCTTCACAGCCCCTTTTTACTGGGCAGACGGGAGCACCCAGGCAGCTGTTGCTATAAATTGCCCAGTTTAATCCAAGTCAGTGAAAGATTGGGTCAGGCCGGGAATGGCCCCCAAGGGATATTTCACTCTTTCACCACAAAACTCAGAATCTGACCTTCATTTGCTCTTCATTCCCCTCACAAGCTTATGTTCACCACACATTTCCACTCAGTATCCCCTAAACTGGACGTCTCACACCTACCCCGAAACCTGTCTGACCTCCTCTGAGTCACCATTTCCCCAGAGACAGACTCGAGAAGCTGAGCTAAGGGCTCTAGTTCCCCTCAGCTGTTTGAGGTTTACAACAACTGATGTATTACACTGTAATTTCTGCCCTGGAAAAGTCGCCAGACTCCATCCCTTCCTTTCCCTGAGCTACACCTGCCTCTTCCGGCCCCCGAACCCTGACAACAGCCTCCCCCGTGTATCATGGCCTGCAGCCCCTACACCTTCCAGATCAACCTCCCCACACCCATCAGAGACAGTGCACGCGTTCATCACCAAAGGCTTTTGACGGCACCCTACAGCCTCTGAGATAAGGCCACAACAAGCCCCAGCTTTGCCAGCCAGGCCCTCCATGACCCAGACCCGCCTCCCTGGCCTTGCTGCTTTCAGCCCACCAACGGCAGGGGACCACTCTCCACTCCCCATGCTCACCCAGCACGTTTCGACTTCCATGACTGCACTCATGTGACCTTCTCAATCCCACATACTCTCCCCACTTCCCGATCCTTTGATGTCTCCCTCGGCCTCCAGGGCTCTGCTCAGAAGTGAACCCCTCTGAGAAGTCCGCCCTAACCCCCTGCTCAGATTTCAGCACCTCTTCACTCGGCAACTGCTACATGCTGCCCGGACTTGACTACCATTCTGGCTCATCGCGTTGGGACCATCATCAGAAAAACCAACCGGCTCTCCCTTCAGAATGTTTCCAGAATCTGGGCATCTCCCTCCACCTCCAGGGGTGCACCTCGTGCACAGCGTCACATCTCTTCCTGGGATTCTTGCCCCTAACTGTTCTTCCTGCTTCCATTCGGGCCTCCCAATAAGATGTGTTGTTTACAGAGTGACACTCTGAATATGTCTCAGGCTATACACTACGCTTGGGCTCAAAGTCTTCCTCAGAAGTCTAAAGTCTCTATCACAGCCTGGAAGTTTCTGTGGGATAGGCCCAGCCACCTCTTTGCAAGGTCCTGATTTTTTTTTTCCAACAATCTATAAATGTAAAAACCATGCTAAGCTCGTGTGCTACATATCAGGTGGCAAGCCAGATCTGCTCATGGGCTGTAATGTGCTTACCCCCAACTTCAAGGCTGAACAGGCATCCTCCAGGTGAAGATGGAAGAATGGGTTGGGGATAAGCATCAAAGTGACCCTGCAGAGTTAACAGCCTTTGAAAAGTCTTTAAAACATGTAAATTATATAGTCTATTTAGAAATGGAAAGAAGCTTAGTGTGAGAGTCAGGACTGGGATAGGGTCTGGACTGAAAGAGGAGAAGATCAGAGGGGTCAAATGAGGAAGGACCTTTCAAACTACAAACTTCATATACGCTTTGAATTGTGTAAAGACGTGATCAGACCCTGATGCTGGGAAGGATTGAGAGCAGCAGGAGAAGGGGACGACAGAGGACGAGATGGTTGGATGGCATCACCGACTCAATGGATGTGAGTTTGAACAAACTCCAGGAGATGGTGAAGGACAGCGAAGCCCAGAGTGCTGCGCGGCCCATGGGGTTGAAAAGAGTTGGACTGGACTCAGTGACTGAACAAGGACAATGATCAATCAGGCTTGCAGTTTAGGAACATGTCTCAGGAAGGAAGAGAGATGGGGGATGGGCCGCCTGGCTGAAAGAGGCTTTAGTGCAGGCGGGATCCTTCTGGATCCTGTTCACAAGCCTGCAAAAGCTACTGTTAAATATTCAGGCATTTTTGTAAGTCCGCAGTTGGACACATCCGTTATTTTAAGTTAGACTTTATACAGTTACAATGAAATAAATTACTTTTAAAACCAAGGTAGTCAGTACTCAAAACCTTATCACTTTATCATTATTTTATGCCGTTTTACTATTATCTTCGCTCTTGCAGTTATTTACGCCTATGCATTTATAGGGAATGCTACATAATGACGAGCTACTGAGCATATCTCTGCCCAGCTGTAACCTCGGGGACCTGACGCGGGTAGCTTGAAAGTGGCTCTCTCTGTGGGAATACTTACACCCCAGAAATGGACCAAAGCTACAAATCAGGACCCCCCCCCCCTCCCCCGCCCCCACCCCCAGCTGTTAAACCTTAACAAGTGCCCTGCCTGACCTAGGGCAGTGATGATACCGGCGTTAGGAAGGAGGGGCAGGGCCGGGGCGGGGGGGATGGCTGGGATGAAATCACCTCAACCAGGTAGCTCTGGAGCGATGAGGGAGAAGGACAAGGAGGAGACGCTTCCAAACGCTTCCACATCAGAGAAGGGTCTCTTTATAAAGAGGCCGCGGTGGGAACCCAAGCCCCGGCTCCACACTCTCCCTAACGGCCTGGGCCCGCAGCCGCAGGGCGAGCGCGGTGCGGCGGGAGGAAGCGAGCGCTCGCCCAGGGTCCCCGAGGGGGTCGGCCCGGCCCCTGCGCCCGCTTTTCCATCTCATATGCAGCTGCGCGCAGGGCTGTTTGGGCGCCCGCGGCGCCCGGCCAGCGGCCCGGCGTGTATTTATAAGCACACAGCCCCACAGACAGGTCTCACCGACATCATTTCGCACGGCCCCGCGGTGCCGGCGGCCTGCTTCCCGACCTCCCGTCGGGGGCGGCCGCCGGTAATCGGCGCTGATGGGAACCGCGCTCTCCCGGCCAGAGGCACGCAGCCCGCCGCCCACAGCCAGCGCCGGCCTCCCTCCCGGGGCCCGGGGGCCGGGCCTTCCTGGTAGAGCTCTGGGGAGAGGCGGCTGTAAACACGCCGCGGGCTGACCCGCGTATGGAAATGACTCGCGGTCGGGCCTGGCGCCCGGCCACAGGCCTGCGGCCTCGCTGCCGCCAAGTATCTTTAGCAGGAGCCTCGGAACCGCGGGCCCCCCGCCGCCTCCGCAGGCCCCCGCCCTGCCCGCTTACACCCCAGGGCCGAGCCTCACCCTCGAGCGCGCGACGAGGGCCCGGCTCTATCGCCCCCCGTGTCATCTGACAGTAATCATGACTTCCGCTGCCTGGACAGGGCGCTTGTTCCCAGGACCAGGCTGCATTTACACGGAAGCAGCGGAGAAAGGAAGGCCGCAGAGGGCAAGGTCAGCGGAGGCGTCCGGGGCTCTGGACTCACCCAAGACTCACACCATCGGGCGGGAAGGGCCCCTGTGCCCGGGGAAGAGAAGATAAAGCCAGGGGCAGTGATGGCAAGACTGAGAGAAGAGGGTCGTGGGACTAGAGCGGAAATCCACAGGTGCCGTTACAGGGTGAGGGAGCCGTCAGGGGGGAGAGGAGGCCTCCAGCCTAGAGGCAAAGGGAGGACGGGTCCCTGAAGACTGAGTCAGGCAGAGGCCCTCCAGGAGCCCTCAGAGGCTGCAGAGGCGCCAGGCCCGGTTTCCTAAGAGCCTTGGAAGGCCTCCTTGAAGACATAATCCAAACAGGACCACCCTAAGACCATCTTTCAAGAATGCTAAGCCTTCATTTCTTAACCAAATTTCCAGAACGCCCTTGGGCTGGGGTCTCGCAGCTGTGGGAAAGCGGCAGGTGAAGGAGACAGTGAAACTTCTCTTGGTCTCCGTGACCGGTGGCCTCTGTTTTCTCTGAGACGCTGACACGGCCGGGGTTAACCCCTAGCTGAGACGGTGCCACAGGGCACGTGGCTGTTCCGCAGATCCATCCACTGAAGCTCCTCTCTCTCTCTCCCTCTCCTGAGCACCTTCCTTCCCCCTTTCTTCACTCGCCGCTCCCTCCGTGTGCCCATTCTCTACAATTCCAGCAGTTGGATTGTTCTTTCTCAAGTTGAATCACCCTCAACCTCCCTGTAGGTTCCACATTCGCTCCCATGTCTGCCCTCCAGGGCCGGGCAGGATAAGTAGATGAGAAAAGGACCATGGGGATGATGCTGGGGCTGCCGCTGATGATGCAAATATTACTCAGCTCTTATCTTGCACTGAGAAATTTGCAGCTGTTCCGTCACATACCAGGATCGCAACCTCACAGAATAGGTTCTTTAACCATCTCCATTTCAGAGACTGTGAAACGGAGAGTTGGAGGCATTCAGTAACTTGTCCCACATTTCACAGCAAATGGGTGGCAGAATTAGGATTTGATTCAGAGTGCGATCCAAAAGCCAGTTCTCTTAACGACGGGGATGCGTTGATTTTTTTTTCTCTGTCTTCAATTTGTGCGTGCATGCTGTCTATTCAGTCATGTCTGACTCTTTGCAACCCCAGGGACTGCAGCCCACCAGGCTCCTCCGTCCATGGGGATTCTCCAGGCAAGAATACTGGAGTAGGTTGTCATGCCCTCCTCCAGGGGATCTTCCCCACCCAGGGACTGAACCCAGGTATCCTGCATTGCAGGTGGATTCTTTACTATCTGATCCACCAGGGAAGCCCAAGAATACAGGAGTGGGTAGCCTATCCCTTTTTCAGGGGAACTTCCTGACACAGGAATCGAACAGGGGCCTCCTGCATTGCAGGCAGATTCTTTACCAACTGAGCTACCCAGGAAGCCTTCCCAGAGTTGAGTAGAAGCCTTTCCCCACATGCTTGTCAACCTCCTTGAAGATCATCAAATCCAGCTCCTTCCTTTTGAAAAAGAATGCATTAACCCTGCCTGTAGGGCTTCCATCTTTCAGAGACCTGAGAGATTCAACCACAACGGATAACGGAATCAACTATGCAGAATATCTATTAGGTACCATGTCTGCCATCTCTATGATGTCACTTGCAGCCACCCATTTGGGGACCCGCCCTAAATCGACTTCCACCCCCCTCCTACTGCTCCTTCAACACATCTCCCCTTCTGGCAGCGGGTCCTCACTGCCTCCTTCAGGTTAGACATGCCCTCTGTCCGCCAGTCCCCTGCCTCCACCCACAATAAGCCCAGCTCAGATGCAAGCCCAAACCCTGCCCATTGTCACTGCAGTAAACAGCCTGGACACGAAGCACACCTCCCTCACTCCCCAGAAGGTTAATAAATCAGATTCAGACGCCTATTGTTCTGGACACAGTCAGAATCAATTGCAGGATTTTAAATCTCTCAGCACAGAGCAGCTGGCTGGCTACGAGAGGCCCCACTATGTCTCTGGGAAAACTTTGCCAGGGATGGAATGAGAAAGGAAAAAAGGATCAAAAAATAATCAATAGCTATCATGAGCTCTTGGCCTTCTCCACACAGTATCCTTCAGGAGGCAGGTCCCCAACTTTATCCTGATTCTCACTTCATAAGGGAAGGAGGAGGAGCAGAAAGAGGCAGGTCCAGGTCCGCTGGACCCAGGCTTAACCCTCGGATGGGTGGGGTTGCTCCCCACCCACCTCTTAACCTCACCAATGCCTAATTCCATCTGCAAATGTTTGAATCTTTCAAAAGTGAGCACTCAGCCTGAAGCCACAGGGTGAATTCTAGTTTATTATCCCAGAATTCCCAAGAAGAATTCATAGAAATCCTTGTATCTTAGGCTAATTACCACTCACCACCCCCACCCGCTAGTCATTGGTCTTTTTTTTTTAATCCCTTACTCTCATGGGAGACATGGTGTGCCTGCCACTGCCGCCTGAGTGGCTGCTAGCATTTTCCCTAGCTGTTTATGTGGAAAATCATAAAAATATTTGGTGGCCAAGAAAAGAGAGGGGAAATGCTTTGGTGGTCTGATGCAACAGAAATGCTTTTTTGAGGGGAAAAAGAAAAAAGCTGGCTGTCTTATTCTAATCCAAAAACATGCATAAACGCTGTATTGATTGAAAAGTACTAGGTGGAAGGCAAATTTTTCTCAGAGACCTGCCCCCACTCCACTCCCTCAAAGCAGACAAAAGCACTATTGGCAGCTGGCAGAGGGTAAGTCACTTATAATCCAGCCACAAGGTTTGGGAAGAGCTGAAAGCAAAAATTCTTGTGGGCTGTACTCTACTCTGAGTCTGGTATTATGCTCCTGCCCTGGTGGCCTAATTCTCTTGGCTGAAAGCGGAAGCAATGCTGATGATGGTGATGGTGGTGATGATGGTGGTGGTGGTGATGATGTCAGGAGTGGTGGTGATGGCAGTGACAGTGGTGATGAATGACAGTGGTGGTGATGATGGTGGTGGTGATGGTGGTGGTGGTGGTGGTGATGGTGGTGATGGTGGTGGTGATGGTGGTGGTGATGGTGGTGGTGATGGTGGTGGTGGTGATGGTGGTGTTGGTGATGGTGGTGGTGGTGGTGATGGTGGTGGTGGTAGTGATGGTGGTGGTGATGGTGGTGGTGGTGATGGTGGTGTTGGTGATGGTGGTGGTGGTGATGGTGGTGGTGGTAGTGATGGTGGTGATGATGGTGGTGATGGAGGTGGTGGTGGTGGTGGTGGTGATGGAGGTGGTGGTGGTGGTGGTGATGTGGTGGTGATGGTGGTGGTGGTGATGATGGTGGTGATGGAGGTGGTGGTGGTGGTGATGGTGGTGGTGGTGATGGTGGTGGTGATGGTGTTGGTTGTGGTGATGGTGGTTGTGATGGTGGTGGTGGTGGTGGTGATGGTGGTGATGGTGATGGTGGTGGTGGTGATGGTGATTGTGGTGGTGGTGGTGATGGTGATGGTGGTGTTGATTGTGGTGATGGTGGTTGTGATGGTGGTGGTGGTGGTGGTGGGGATGGTGGTGGTCATGATAGTGATAGTGGTAGTGATGGTGGTGGTGATGGTGGTGATGGTGGTTGTGATGGTGGTGGTGGTGGTGGTGGTGGTAATGGTTGTGGTGGTGGTGGTGATGGTGGTGTTGATTGTGGTGATGGTGGTTGTGATGGTGGTGGTGGTGGTGGTGGGGATGATGGTGGTGATGGTGATAGTGGTAGTGATGGTGGTGGTGATGGTGGTGGTGGTGATGGTGGTTGTGATGGTGGTGGTGGTGGTGTTGATTGTGGTGATGGTGGTTGTGATGGTGGTGGTGGTGGTGGTGGGGATGGTGGTTGTGATGGTGGTGGTGGTGGTGGGGATGGTGGTGGTGGTGATGGTGGTGGTGATGGTGGTGGTGATGGTGTTGATTGTGGTGATGGTGGTTGTGATGGTGGTGGTGGTGGTGGGGATGGTGGTGGTGATGGTGGTTGTGATGGTGGTGGTGGTGATGGTGGTGATGGTGGTGGTAGTGGTGGTGGTGGTGATGGTGGTGGTGGTGGTGGTGATGGTGGTGGTGGTGATGATGGTGGTGATGGAGGTGGTGGTGGTGGTGATGGTGGTGGTGGTGATGGTGGTGGTGGTGATGGTGGTGGTGATGGTGGTGGTGATGGTGTTGATTGTGGTGATGGTGGTTGTGATGGTGGTGGTGGTGGTGGGGATGGTGGTTGTGATGGTGGTTGTGATGGTGGTGGTGGTGATGGTGGTGATGGTGGTGGTAGTGGTGGTGGTGGTGATGGTGGTGGTGGTGATGGTGGTGGTGGTGATGGTGGTGGTGATGGTGTTGATTGTGGTGATGGTGGTTGTGATGGTGGTGGTGGTGGTATGGATGGTGGTGGTGATGGTGTTGATGGTGGCGGGGATGGTGGTGGTGGTGATAATGGTGATGGCGGTCGTGATGGTGATAGTGGTAGTGATGGTGGTGGTGCTGGTGCTGGTGGCAGTGATGCTGTTGCTGCTGCAGCTGATGCTAATCAAAAGCCATTTGTGCTACATTTGACAGTCATGAGGCCTCACCACAAATTCTGTCTCCTTTGATGCTGGTAGGGATGTCCAGAGGGAGGTGAAGTAGGAATCATTATCACATTGCACCTATTTCATAGAGGAGGAAGAATATGAAGCCTAGATAGTCAGTGTCTTGCCCAAGAACAAACAAATTGTCAGTAGCAAAACTCAGATTCAAACCCTGCTTTTTTATCATGGTGCTTCAGACTCTAAACAGTGCTGCCTCATAAAAAGATCATCGAGCCACATAGCTCAAAACTTTCCACTGGCCACATTTTTTTACAGTAAGAAGAAACAGATGAAACTGATTTTAATACAAGCAGACTCCGTTTTATTGCATTTCACTGTATTGCTCTTCATACATGTTGCATATTTAATAAGTTGAAGGTTTGTGGCAACCCTGCATTGAACAAGTCCATCAGTGCCATTTTTCCAAGAGCATTTTGCTCACTTCATGTCCCTGGGTCACATTTTGGTAATTCTCACAATACTTCAAAGTTTTTCACTACTATATTCATTATGGTGATCTGTGATCTGTGATCTTTGATTCTACTATTGTCATTGTTTCAGAGCGCCATGAACAGCACCCAGATAAGATGGTAAACGTAGTTGATAAATGTTATGCACATTCTGACTACTTCACCAACCAGCTGGACCCCCATCTCTCTCCCTCTCCTCAGGCCTCCCTATTCCCTGAGACCAACAATATTGAAATTAGGCCAATTAATGGCATCACGTGCATGTGAGCTAAGCTGTTTCAGTCATGTGTGACTCTTTGCAACCCCATGGACTGTAGCCCACCAGTCTCCTCTGTCCATGGGATTCTCCAGGCAAGAATATTGGAGTGGGTTGCCATTTCCTCCTCACAATGGTCTCTAAGTGCTCAAGTGAAAGAAGAGTCACACATCTCACTTGACATCAAAAGTTAGAAATGATTACATTCAGTGAAGACGGAATGTCAAAACCAGAACAGGCCACAACCTGGGCCTCTTGTACCAGTTAGCCAAACTGTGATTACAAAGGAAAGTTCTTGAAGAAAATTAAAAGTGCTGTTCCAGTGAACACATGAATGATAAGAAAGCAAAACAGCTCTGTTGTTGATATGGAGAAAGTTTTAGGGGTTTGGATAGAAGATCAAACCAACCGCAATATTCCCTTAAGCCAAAGCCTAATCCAGAGCAAGGCTCTAGCTCTCTTCAATTCTATGAAGTCTGAAAGAGGTGAGGAAGCTACAGAAGAAACGTCTGAAGCTACCAGAAGTTTGTTCATAACACTCACGGAAAGGAGCCATCTCCATAATATAGAAGGGCAAGATGAAGCAGAAAGTGCTGATGTAGGACCTACAGCAGGTTATCCAGAAGATCTAGCTAAGATAATTGATAAAGGTGGCCACACTAAGCAAATTAAACAGGATTCAACTGGAACACTATGCCATCTAGGACTTTCATAGCTAGAGAAGTTGATATCTGGCTCCTTAGCCACAAAGCACAGGCTGATTCTTAATAGGGGTTAATACAGCAGGTGACTTTAAGTTGAAGCCAATACTCATGTATAATTCTAGAGTCCTAGGACCCTTAAAAATGATAGTAAATCTGCTTGTGCTCTATAAATGGAACAACAAAGCCTGGATGACAGTACATCTGTATAACCCAGATTACTGAATATTTTAAAGAATACTGGAGTGGGTTGCCATGCCCTCCTCCAGGGGATCTTCTCAACCCAGAGATTGAACCTGCATCTCTTAAGCTTCCTGCATTAATAGGTGGGTTCTTTACCAGTAGCACCCCATCTGCCTGCAATGCAGGAGACCCCAGTTCAATCCCTGAGTTGGGTAGATCCCCTGGGGAAGAAAATGGCAACCCATTCCAGTATTCTTGCCTGGAAAATCCCATGGACAGAGGGCTGGTGGGCTATAGTCCATGAGGTCACAAGAGTTGGACACGACTTAATGATTAAACCACCACCACTCAATATTTTAAGCCCAGTATTGAGACCTACTGCTCAGAAAAAAATTCCTTTCAAAATATTACTACTCATTGACAATGCACATGATCACCCCAAAATTCTGATAAAGATGCACAATAAAACATGTTGTTTTCATGCCTGCTAACAGAGCATCCATTCTGCAGAACATGAATCAAGGATTAATTTTCCCCTTTCAAGTCTCATTATATAAGAAATTTATTTTTTAAGTCTATAGCTTTATCTATAGAGCCACAGGTGGACCTGGGCAAAATAAATTGAAAATCTTCTGGAAAGGATTAACCATGCTAGGTATGCCATTAAGAAAATTCATGATTCATGGGAAAAAGTCAAAATATCAGTCTTAACAGGAGTTTGGAAGAAGTTGATTCCAACTCTAATGGATGACTTGGAGAGGTTCAACACTTAAGTGGAGGAAGTAACTTCAGATGTGGTAGAAATAGCAAGAGAACAAGAATTAGGAATAGAGCCTGAAGATGTGATAGAATGACTGTCATCTTATGATAAAACTTTAATGAATAAGGAGTTGCTTCTTATGGATGAGCAAAGAAAGTGGTCTGGTGAGGATACGGTGAAGACTGCTGAAATGACAACAAAGGATTTAGAATATTATACATACTTAGTGGGGCTTCCCTTGTAGTTCAGTCCGTAAAGAATCTGCCTGCATTGCAGGAGGCCCCCAGGCTTGATTTCTGGATTGGAAAGATACCCTGGAGAAGGAAATGGAAACCCACTCCAGTATTCTTACCTGGTGAATCCCACGGAGAGAGGAGCCTGGCAGGCTGCAGTCCATGGGGTCGCAAGAGTCAGACACGACTTACGTGTGTCTGCCATATACTTAGTTGATAAAACAGTGGCAAAGTTTAAGAGGACTGATTCTAATTTTGAAAGATGTTCTACTGTGGGTAAAATATTATCAAGCAGTATTGTATGCTACAGAGAAATCACTCATGAAAGGAAGAATAAATCAATATGGCAAACTTCACTGTTGTCTTATTTTAAGATATTGACACAGCTACTCCAGCCTTCAGCAATCACCAACCTGACCCGTCAGCAGCCATCAACACTGAGGTAAGACCCTCCACCAGCACAAAGATTACTATTCACTGAAGGCTCCAATGATGGCTAGCAATTTTTAAGCACAAAATATTTTAATTGTTATATACATTGTCTTTTTAGACATAATGCTTTTGTGCACCTAATAGATTATGGCATAGTGTTGCCAGTGGGAATTTGCTGTGTGACTCAGGGAACTGGAACTGGGGCTCTGAACCTAAAGGAGTGGGATGGGATGAGAGGTGGGAGGGGGTACATGTACACTCACAGTTGATCCATGTTGATGCATGGAGGAAACCAACACGATGGTGTAAAGCATTATCCTTCAATTACAAGTAAATAATTTTTTAAAAAAGATTATGGTATAGCATAAACATAAATTTTACATGCACAGGGAAACCAGAAACTTTGTGTGACTTGCTTTATTGTGATGCTTGCTTTATTGCAGTGGTCTGGAACTGAACCCACAATATCTCTGAGGTATGCCTACACTTTATGTAACCCAATATATCCCAGACATTATCATTTCAACATAAAATCAATGTAAAAATTAATAATGGGATATTTTACATTCTTTGTTTTCATACTCGTATTTTGAACTTGGAGCACATTCTCATTTCATTGTGGCAAGTGGCTACATTATTGGCCACCAAAAGTCTAGAATGATCCAGAATGGCTTTGATAACTGGGTGTGGTATTGAGAGAATCTCAGACAAAAGGAAGCATGATTGCTGCTTGACCCATCTTTATTCCTGAAGAGGAAAAACTCTCATCCTGAGTTGAGCTCCCCATAGTCAGGCAGGGAGGGTGCAAACATTGTTTAAGTTCACGAATGGTATTTTTCTTTTTCTTATCCTCCCCGTCTTCTTTCTCTCCTTCTTGAGCAACAGCTGCTAAAACATCTAATCCAGATATTAACACTGAGTTATTTGCAACTCATCTACAAGCAATCACGTGGTCTCTGCCATCTGAAGATTTTCTGACCTCCAACTGAATTACATATGGTGCTACATCAGGCACAGAACAAAAACAATGACCCCTCAAAGAACACTGGCCACTTATCTCTGTGCTTCCAGCAGGGAGATATGGTTGGAGGAGGAAATTAAGGAGGAGGAAGTAAGAAATGGAAGGAGAGAGGGAGGAGAGTACTGGGTTGAATAGTGATCCCCAAAATTCACATTCACCTGGAATCTCAAAATGTGACTTATTTGGGGGAAAAAAAAAAAAAAGTTCTTTGCACGTGTAATTAGTTAAAATGAGGTCATAGTGGATTAGGGTGGGCCCTAGTTCATTGACTGGTATTCTTAGAAGAAAAGGGAAATTTGGACATAGACACAGAAGACACAAGGGAAAACATCACGTGAAGACAGGGGTAGAAATTGAGTGATGCAACCACAAGCCAAAGAACACCAAGGATTGCTGGCAGGTGCCATAAACCAGGAGAGAGCCATGGGCCAGATTCTCCCTCAGGGCATCCAGAAGGAACTGAGTCTGCCAACACCTTGAGTTTGTACTTCTGACCTCCAAAACTATTAGAGAATACATTTCTGTTGTTTTGACTCATCCAGTTTGTGGTAATTTGCTATGGCAGCCCTGCAAAACTAATACAGAAAAGGAAGGCCAAGCCAGACATGCTCACTTGTGAAAATCACTAAAGAACAAATACAGGATCAGAAAGAACTTGCAGTTGAGAAAATCAGCTCTCCTTTCCCTCCTCCCTCTCTGATCACACACTCTGGTCATCATACCCGAGTCTCAGGTTTGCCTTGAAGAGATTAAGCCTTAAAATGAGGAGTTCAAGAATTTCAAATATTGTCTGCCAAAAAAAAGAAAATCTGGGCTTCCCTGGTAGCTCAGTCGGTAAAGAATCTGCCTGCAGTGCAGGAGACCCAGGTTCAATCCCTGGGTCAGGGAGACCACCTGGAGAAGGAAATGGCAACCCACACCAGTATCCTTGCCTGGAAAATCCCATGGACAGAGGAGCCTAGAGGGCTACAGTCCATGGGGTCACAAAAGTCAGACACAACTGAGCAACTAAACCACCGAAAGAAAAAAATCACTTACTCTATGTGACTGCTGAGGACAAGATGAAGACCAAAGATCAAAAAGTATAGGAAAACAAATTTCAGCTCCACATGTAGAAATTTTAAATCGCAAGTGATCCGTGGCAAGTGGACTGCCTCACAGGATGAACGGGCCCTGGAGGTATTAAAGAGACACTATGGGGATTTTATCTTTCTGATATCATCAAAGGAAGTCCTGGTGGGATAGGAGAATAAACTGAATGATCATAGAACACATTTCCATTAAAGTTGACACTGTGTAAATAAGGCTTTGTGTCTGCTGGGCCCCAACCTCCAGGAGACATGGCCCTGCTCCTGGCTTTGGCTGACCAGATTCTCACATATTTTGACTAATATGGAGATTCTAATCAGAGAGATGCAGGGGCTAGCACAGAATAACTTGGAACCATAGCAAGTCATGACCACATGCAGGTTAAATGTATGGGGGAGCAGGAAATACGAGTAAACAACAAAAGCCAACAGAGTGGGGGAAGCAGAAAGAAGCAGATTTCTAGTGTTTCCACATACTTATTTCTGCATATCAAATTACTCCAAAATTTAGTGGCTCAAAATGACAACCATTTTATTATATAGCTTGAATGTCTGGATTAGGAATTCGGGCAGGGCTCAGCTGGGTGATTCTTCTGTTCTGCTTGGTATGGACAGAAGTCACTGTGTGGTCATCAGCTGGCAGATGGGCTGGAGCAGGAATGTCTGAGATGATTTCACTCCTGTGTCTGGCATCTTGGCCAGGAGGTGGAAGCCAGGCTCAGCTGGCACTATAAACCGGAGTGCCCAACTGTAGGTTCCCAGAATGGCCTTTCAGGGTTATTGGACTTCTTATAGGAGAGTCAGCACCCCATGAGTGAGTATTTAAGTGAACATGCCAGAAGCTCCCTGGCCTTTCATGGCCTAGCCTTAGAGGTCTCAGAGCAACATTTCTGCCACACTGCATTGGTTGAAGTGGTCATAAGCCCACCCACAGTCAATACAGACCCCACCACTTCATGCGAGGGAGGCGGTCAAAGGATCTATGACCATGGTTTACAGCCACTGCCCCAGAGAGGAGAGAGACAGGAGGAGCTGCTTTCCAGTTTGCAGTCCTCATGAGAAAGCCTCATCCTTAGCAACAGTCCTCTTTTTACTTAGTTAATTTGAGTGGGAGTCTAGGCCTTGCAACCAAGATAGTTCTACTTTGGGCTAAATTTTGTCCCTCAGAGTTTGATGTTGAAGTCCTAACCTCCAGTACCTCAGAATATGACTGTATTTGGAGATACAGTCTTTAAAGAGAATATTAAATTAAAATGAGAGCTTTAAAACGGACCCTAATGCAGCATGACTTGTCTCTTTATAAGAAGAGATCAGGACACAGAAACACCCAGAGGAAAGATCCCAGGAAGACACAGGGAAACGCGGCTATCTGCAAGCCAAGGAGAGAGGCTTCTGAAGAAACTGACCCTTCCAATGTGTCGTTCCTGAACTTCTCACCTCCAGAACTGGGAGAAAACAATTTCTATCTTTTAAGCCATGCAGTCTGTGGTGTTTTATTGTGGCCACTTGAGCAACCTCATACAGAGCCCGACTAATCAAGTGTGCCCACTGTAGGTATCTTGGTACTAATAAAAGCAGTGGGGAACCTGGGCCTGCAAGCCTACTGGTTAGAGCAGGATGGCCCCAGCCCAGGCAACTCCAGTGCTCAGCGAGAACACAAAGCATGCTGGGAGCCCAGGCCTCTGCCTCCACAGCGAGCGTCCAGTGGAATCAGGAGACACAGACCAGGTGACTCCTCTCTCCCGTCTCCCCTCCTGACAAAGAAAAGTAATGACTCTTACCCCTGCAGTCCCACCATCAACATCTCACCCCCAGCCAAAGCAGCCACCCTCCTCTTGTTCCTTCACTTCCACGATGCCCACTGTGGATTCTCATTAAGACCTCTCTCTCCGGCTTGCTGACTTCCGTCCCTTCTTAAGCTGGCCTGAGGCCATGGTTCCTCATTTAACTGGCTTTCTGGCTGTCACTGCCAATCCCTCACCACCTCACTTCTCCGTCACATTGAATCCAGAAGGCCTTGCAGCTCTGTAGCCAAGCCCACAGTGTTCCATCTCCCCCCACCAGCTGCATGGGCATGTGCCAAAGGAAAGGCCACAGAGAAGACCAACCATCCCTCCAGGCGTCCCCACCGGCCCTTCTCCCATCTCCCATGGTGCCTTCCAAGCCTCCCCCAGGCCCCTCCAGCCCCCAGCCTGGGAAGCTGACCTCGCCTCCTACTTTGCAGAGAAAATAGAGGCTGCCAGGAAAGCACGCCCTCACTTTCCTGCCACCCCCACCTACGTGCTCTGTATATTTGTGCTGCCCTTCCTGCAGCATGCAAGGGGTGTGCACCACCTGTCCAGGGCTAATCCCACCACCTGTGCCAAGACTCCACCCACCCCCACCTCCCTAAGTCCCTGTCCCACAGAGCAGCACTTCGTCTTTCCCGTGCCCTTCCTCCCACTGTGGGCATCTCAGTCTCAGCATAGATACTTGATCAGGACTCTCCTTCGCAGGGAAAAAAAAAAAAGTCCTCAACTTTGTTCTTGCCTTTAGTAACAGCTTATTTCCTTGCTAAATTCCTGGCTGAGAAACCTGAAAAGCAAGCTACTTTAAAATTTCTTATTTTTCATGCATTCATTTTAAAAGTGAAAATCTCTTAGGGCTTTTATTTCTGTTAATAAAAGGGTATATGCTTGCTGTTTATTTTCAAGAGAGTCTAATCAAGCAAGAACATTTAAAAACCAACATGGGGGGATCTCTTCTGTTAGGGAGAACTAGGCGCCGTCTGTGGCTGTACCCACCACTCCCGCCATCCATCTAGTCAGACACATGTATGTACCAAGCTCGGCACTGATAGGTTTATAGTTGACCACCTTTTCTCACTACACAACAGGCTGTGAGTGTCTTTCCAAGTCAACAGATATGAGAGCGTACTGTTATTGATGCTGCTAGGATTCTGTTGCATGGACTTGCCACAATTACTCAGCCAGGATCCCTACTTTGGGCATTTCATTTGCAATTTATTGTCCCTTCCCAACCCTGCCAAGCCAAAGAGAAACTCCTTCCTGGTTTCTCCTTCCAACTGCAGCCCCCTGCTGCACTCTGCTGCACTAGTGAGCCACCTGGGAAGCCCAAGGAATATGGGCTGGGTCTGGAAGATCCTCTGGAAGAAGGCATGGCAACCCAGTCCAGTATTCTTACCTGGAAGATCCCATGGACAGAGAAGCCTGGTGTGCTATAGACCATAGAGCCCCAAAGAGTTGGACATGACTGATTCAACTTAGCACTCAACTAGTAAAATCACTCAGTCATGTCTCACTCTTTGTGACCCCATGGACTGTAGCCTACCACGCTCCTCTGTTCATGAGATTTTCCAACCATGAATATTGAAGAGGGTTGCCGTTTCCTTCTCCAGAGGATCTTCCTGACCCAGGGATTAAACCCAGGTCTCCCACTTTATAGGCAGACGCTTTACCATCTGAGCCACCAGGGAAGCCCTTTAGCACTCCAGCAGTACATATATATATATATATATATATATATATATATATATATATATATATAATGGAATATTACTCATCCATAAAAAGAATGAAATAATGCCATTTGCAGCAACATAGATAGACCTAGAGATTATCATACTAAATGAAGTAAGTCAGACAGAAAAAGACAAATATCTTATGATCATTTATGTATGGAATCTAAAAGAAATCATTTTTTAGAAATCATTTACAAAGCAAATAGACTCATGGACACAGAAAGCAAATTTATGGTAAAATAGGACGAGGAGAAAATTGGGAAATTGGGATTAACATATATGCTATGCTATGCTATGCTAAGTCACTTCAGTCATGTCCGACTTTGTGCGACCCTATAGATGGCAGCCCAGCATATATACACCACTATATATAAAATAGACAACAAAGACCTACATCACACAAGGACCTATATTCAATATTTTGTAATAGCCTACAAGGGAAAAGAATCTGAAAAGATTAAATATATGCATATATATTTAACTATATATAAATAATGTATATATAATTATACATCAGTTCAGTCGCTCAGTAGTGTCTGACTCTTTGCGACCCCATGAATCGCAGCACGCCAGGCCTCATTGTCCATCACCAACTCCCAGAGTTCACTCAGACTCACGTCCATCAAGTCAGTGATGCCATCCAGCCATCTCATCCTCTGTCGTCCCCTTCTCCTCCTGCCCCCAATCACTCCCAGCATCAGAGACTTTTCCAATGAGTCAACTCTTCACATGAGGTGGCCAAAGTACTGAAGTTTCAGCTTTAGCATCATTCCTTCCAAAGAAATCCCAGGGCTGATTTCCTTCAGAATGGACTGGTTGGATCTCCTTACAGTCCAAGGGACTCTCAAGAGTCTTCTCCAACACCACAGTTCAAAAGCATCAATTCTTCAGCGCTCAGCTTTCTTCACAGTCCAACTCTCACATCCATACATGACCACTGGGAAAATCATAGCCTTGACTAGACAGACCTTTGTTGGCAAAGTAATGTCTCTGCTTTGCAATATGCTATCTAGGTTGGTCATAACTTTTCTTCCAAGTAGTAAGCATCTTTTAATTTCATGGCTGCAGTCACCATCTGTAGTGATTTTGGAGCCCAAAAAAATAAAGTCTGACACTGTTTCCACTGTATCCCCATCTATTTCCCATGAAGTGATGGGACCAGATGCCATGATCTTCATTTTCTGAATGTTGAGTTTTAAGCCAACTTTTTCACGCTCCTCTTTCACCTTCATCAAGAGGCTTTTTAGTTCCTCTTCACTTTCTGCCATAAGGGTGGTGTCATCTGCATATCTGAGGTTATTGATCTTTCTCCTGGCAATCTTGATTCCAGCTTGTGCTTCTTCCAGCCCAGCATTTCTCATGATGTACTCTGCATAGAAGTTAAATAAGCAGGGTGACAATATACAGCCTTGACCTACTGACATAGCTAGTGGAGGTGATGGAATTCCAGTTGAACTATTTCAAATCCTGAAAGATGATGCTGTGAAACTGCTGCACTCAATATGCCAGCAAATTTGCAAAACTCAGCAGTGGCCACAGGACTGGAAAATGTCAGTTTTCATTCCAATCCCAAAGAAAGGCAACGCCAAAAAATGTTCAAACTACCACACAATTGCACTCATCTCACATGCTAGTAAAGTAATGCTCAAAATTCTCCAAGCCAGGCTTCAACAATATGTGAACCGTGAACTTCCAGATGTTCAAGCTGGATTTAGAAAAGGCAGAGGAACCAGAGATCAAATTGCCAACATCCTCTGGATCATCAAAAAGCAAGAGAGTTCCAGAAAAACATCTATTTCTACTTTATTGAATATGCCAAAGCCTTTGACTGTATGGATCATAAATAACAAACTGTGGAAAATTCTGAAAGAGATGGGAATACCAGACCACCTGACCTGCCTCTTGAGACACCTGTATGCAGGTCAGGAAGCAACAGTTAGAACTGGACATGGAAAAACAGACTGCTTCCAAATAGGAAAAGGAGTACGTCAAGGCTGTATATTGTCACCCTGCTTATTTAACTTCTATGCAGAGTACATCATGAGAAACGCTGGGCTGGAAGAAGCACAAGCTGGAATCAAGATAGCCGGGAGAAATATCAATAACCTCAGATATGCAGATGACACCACCCTTATGGAAGAAAGTGAAGAAGAACTAAAGAGCCTCCTGATGAAAGTGAGAGAGGAGCGTGAAAAAGTTGGCTTAAAACTCAACATTCAGAAAATGAAGATAGTGGCATCTGGTCCCATCACTTCATGGCAAGTAGATGGGGAAACAGTGTCAGACTTTATTTTTTGGGGCTCCAAAATCACTGCAGATGGTGATTGCAGCCATGAAATCAAAAGACGCTTACTCCTTTGAAGGAAAGTTATGACCAACCTAGACAGCGTATTGCAAAGCAGAGACATTACTTTGCCAACAAAGGTCCGTCTAGTCAAGGCTATGGTTTTTCCAGTGGTCATGTATGGATGTTAGAGTTGGACTATAAAGAAAGCTGAGCGCTGAAGAATTGATGCTTTTGAACTGTGGTGTTGGAGAAGACTCTTGAGAGTCCCTTGGACTGCAAGGAGATCCAACCAGTCCATCCTAAAGTAAATCAGTCCTGGGTGTTCACTGGAAGAACTGATGTTGAAGCTGAAACTCTAATACTTTGGCCACCTGATGCAAAGAGCTGACTCATTTGAAAAGACCCTGATGCTGGGAAAGATGGAGGGCAAGAGTAGAAGGGGACAACAGAGGATGAGATGGTTGGATGGCATCACCAACTCGATGGATGTGAGTTTGGGTGGACTCCGGGAGTTGGTGATGGACAGGGAGGCCTGGCATGCTGCATTTCATGGGGTCGCAAAGAGTCGGACATGACTGAGCCACTGAACTGAACTGATACAACTAAATCATTTTGCTGCACGCTTGAATCATTGTCAGTCAACTATACTTCAATTAAAAAACAAAAGCTAGAGGTTAGAATGTATTCAGTGCTTAGGCATTGATTAACTTATTTAATTCTCACATAAACCCCACAAGGTACCAAATAGGAAAAGAGAAATCACTCGAAGCCCTTAAAAAAGAGGGGGTTTAATGCAGAGAACCAGCTTTCTTGGTGATAAAACAGCAGAGAAGCCAAACAAGAACAATGAGAGAGCCCAGTTAAGTCCTCAGAGAAAGTCACTACCCCAACCCCAGCCAGAGCTGGGCAGACAAAGAGAGTGGGAGTCGTGGCTTCTGGGCTCATTCGGAAGCTGGAAACACAGTGGCCCTTTGCAGCAGGAGCAAGGAGCTGCTTGCAGAGACCAGACTCCAGGCAGAAAGAGGGGAAGAAGTACTCTGGCTTCAACCCCACCCTGCCAATCAACCTCCTGCCAGCGCCTTTCATTGGCTGAACCTTGCTGGAAGCCAGACGTCACAGGATCCCTGCACACGCAGCCTGCAAGGGTGGGCACCGTGGCTGCAGAGCAGGGGAAAGGTGCAGAACAGACATGGCATACAGGCCCGGGCCAACATAAGTACCATTATCTCCATTTACACATAAAGACATGAGGCATAGAAAAGCTGAGCCACTTGCCCCGTATCACACAGCGAGTCAGTAGAGAGGTGGGGGTCTGCATCCAGACCGCCTGGCTCTGGAACCCCCAATCTGACCTGCAGCACTCTAGCACCTTCCCCAGAGCCTCTGATCTCGCAGCCAGTGGCTTCCTCTGGCTTCTCTGGCTTCCGTCCTTTCCCTCTTTTTATTTCTGCCTGGCACAGACAGTGCTGGCACACACACAGGGCTTTGGGGTCAGACAGATGAATTCCATTCCAGCTCCACTACTGATTAGTTGGGTAGAGTTACTTAATCTATTCAGTCAACACATGTTTATTCAGCACTGACGACATGCCAGTCCCAGGGGACCTAACCCCTTCGAGTCTCTGTTTTCTCATCCGGACGATGGGAATAAGGGTACACGCTGGTCACACAGATGCAGTGAGGCGACTGTCTGCTAACTCGTTATTACATTGTGCGCACGTGCTGAGTCGCTTCAGTCATTTCTGACTCTTTGCGACCCCACGGACCGCAGCCTGCCAGGCTCCTCTGTCCAGGGGATCCTCCAGGCAAGAATACTGGAGTGGGCTGCCATGCCCTCCCCAGGGGATCTTCCTGACCCTGGGATCAAACCCGTCTCTTACATCTGCATTGGCGGTGGGTTCTTTACCACTAACGCCACTGGGAAGCCCAGTATTACCTTTCTCCCCACCGATGCTGATTGCCCCTCTCCTCCGTCTCTCCCACCTTCTTGCTCCTGCCAAAGCTTTAGGTGTTCCCCACCAGGCCACTGTTCATCTTGGCTGGTGGCTCATAGAGCAGATGTTACAGCCCTGTGGGAGCTAAGCCCCCAGAATAGCAACACCCCCAAGTCACTCACCACCCCCTCAGGCCAGCCCTGCATCTCCCAGAGCCTCAGGGTCCCCTTCTGGAAAGTGGGTTTGGGGGGTAACCCCATTTGTCCACAGGGAAGAGGCAGAGAGGGCGGAGCGCAGAGGAGCAAGAGGAAAGCTCTGCAAATGTGAAAAACATTTAATAACATGAGCTAAAACAGAAATGGCTTCGGGCAGCAGAATCTGGTGTTTGCTCACCTTCCCTGCTCCCAGGAGCCCCGCTGCTTCCGGCTAGAAGGTCATCAAGAGCTCCCGGGCCCACGCATGCAGGAATCCCTGGGTCAGGTAGAGCCACTGGGCCTGTTCTCAGTAGAGGGAGGGTGCAGGGCCAGGCAGACTGGCCTCCCACTCCACACGCACCCCCAACCCAGGAGCTTGCTTCAGGAGCAGCCTAGGGGGTCCCCATGCGGGCCCACCGAGTCCGTCCTGCTCGCTTTCAGATCTTCCATCTTGCCACGGTCAGACCCTGTGACCTCGGCAAGACCTGCTTTCCTGGGTCTCAGGCTTCATCCCTGTGGAATGGAGACAGAGGCACTTGGCAACAGCCACTCGGGGGGCCGCAGGGGGCTGAAGGCACACTCAACAGGGACATGCAAAGAGAACCTCGTGAAGGAAGCTGCTGTTTCCCCGGGGCGGAGGCAGTGCAAGAGCCGGAGACACAGAAGGGACCCCTGCTAGGAGCTACTGCAGGACACAGAGCCAGAGCAGGAAGGAGAGGAGAGAGACACGCTGACCTCTCTCTTCAGGCCTCTGATGTCCCGCTCACATATCAGACAAGCCCAGGTAAGGTTGCCTGTAAAAGCCCAGCCTCCCGGGCACAGAAAGAAGAGCAAAGAGGGGATCTGGAGGGGAAGACATCGTCACAACCTCAGCAGCGTGACAGCTCCACCGGAAGTGGCAAAGGGCTGGGCCCCGGGGCAGGTCTCCGGCCCCCGTCAGCCCATTTGCTGTCATCGCTGTCAACTTCACTGTCATTCTGGCGTGAACACTGCCTCCCGCTCTGTTCTTCTGTCCCTTCTTCGCTCAGATGAAGGCAAGACCCTGGTCATCCCCTGTCTTCTTAGAGAGGAAATAATTGACAAAGATGACAACATTCAGCTCCATTCCGATGACCAAATTTCACCTCGGGTCTCAGTTCACGGGAGTCGGGGCTGGGGTGCAAAGCACGGAAACCTCCTTGACTTCACCTTGGCCTGGCCTCCCCAAGAGTGGTAGGCCGGGCTTCCATCTTCAACATGCTCTTTGCCCCTCAGAGTCAAGGAGTCAAGGAAATGAATCAGGCCCATCGAGCCCAAATCGATTCTACTCACATACCCAGGGTAGCTCAGTGGTTTGGTGAGGAACATTCCCTTTGAAGCCAGCCAACCCCAGGCAAGCTGGTAGACTTCTCTGAGCCTCACTTTCCTCACTGCAAAAATAATCACGCAGCCCATCTCTGCATGGCCGTGGGAATAGAAGAAGAAAAGCAGGTACAGAGAAGCCTTCCATAGCCCCTTCTTCCCCAGAACAACCCTGCAGTGCAGGTGTGGCAGACGAAGAAATGAGGACCATAATAACCAGGAAGGAACTTCTCATGGAGCCACATCAGCAAGCTCATCTCAAAGCCAGGGGCCTTCCACACCCCAGCCCATCCCAACAGCCCTCCCTGTTGACTTGTCCCCACCAGCCAACAGTCACTGTATTTTGAAAAAGCTAAAAACCCTTTCTTTCCGCTTGCTCTGAGAACCTGTTCTGTGGCTTTAGCTTTCTGGTAATTATTTCTTTGATGTTATGGACAGATGGGAACCTGGGTGTACAGCCATCGGCTTCCACGGTCGCAGCTGTGCAGACAGGGCTGAAAGGCAGAGGGTAGAGGGGAGCCTCTGAACGGAGCGGACACATAAGGTAATGAAGAGGCTGACTACATCTTGTTCTTGGACTTTTTTTTCACTGAAACTATCAGCACTGGTATTGGAGTCAGGACCCCAGAAACCTCAGTCTTACCCCTGACCACCCCACTTACGTAATCTGGAGCAGCTCATTCCTCCAGATCCTGCCCTCCGAATCTAGAACACGGGTTCCTTCCACTCTTGCGGGGCTATGGGGTGAAGTCAAGCCACTCAGAAAGCTGGGGTCAATGTTGGAGGTGGTTCAGAAGGGAGTTTTGGAGTCCTGGCTTTGAGTCCTGACCTGAACTTTGCTCTGTGTGACCTTGGGCAAATTACTTCATTGCCTGGGCCTTAATTTCCTCATCTGGGAAGTGAGGGCAATAATGCATACCACGAGGTGTCCTGAGGAGTGTGGAGTGAGGTCACCCCAGGGGGGTCGCCGCACAGGCCCGGAAGTGCTCAGAGAGCAGAGGGGCGCTGAGGGGACAAGATGCATCAGAGCCAAGGTCACCCTCTCCTGCCATGCATGCCAGGGCTGGGGGCGGGGGTGCCCCAGAGAGCAGCTTCCCGGATCGTCAGACAAGGCTCCCGCCTGCCCGTCTCCCTGCCCCTCTCGGCCTGTGGTCCTCTTTGACTCAAAAGAAAAGAGAAGCGAAGGGAAGGAGAAGAAAGGGAAAGAAGCACTCTTCCTCTGGAGCCCTTTGCCCTGAAACTAGCTGAAGAATGCCTGAGACAGTCCCTCCACACAGAGTATGTTGAGCCACTTTCTGGGCTTAAAAAAATATATTATTGTTTACCTAACGGTTCTTCTGTGAGAAATGGGTGTCTGTTCCTTTAAACAGAGAGCAGCGTGGCAGACAGAGCGGCTCCGGGGTTGTTTGCAGCCAGAGGAGGGGGAGACGCAGGACATCCTGTTGTTGAGCAGAGACGACAGAGACAGACAGACAGACAGGGAGGAAAGGTCAGCACAGACCCTAGCAGGCGAAGTCAGCTCATTTTTCCCCCCCTATGGAGAATTTTCCTTTTCAAAAAGAAAATATTCACTTTTTTTTTTGGCCTATATTTTCCTGTCTAACGCCAGATTACTGGCTCTCGTAAGACAAGGGAACCTTCCCCAAGTGGAGTGGACTTGTCAAGATAAAGGAGGTCCTGCTGGTCTCAAGTCCTTGAACTTTGTGCCGAAGGTAGCATGTTGAGAACTTTTCCAAAATTCAGGATGCAGGAATAGGGATCAGGAAAAGCATATCTCATTTGCTGAGTGGCCGTGACTATCATATATCACCTCCAGTCTTCCCAAGACCTCTGCCGGGTAGGCTTGTGCATCGCCATTTTACAGATGTGGAAACTGAGGCTCAGGCAGATGAAGGGCATGCCTAAAGTCGGACAGATGCCCCAGGGGCAAGCAGGGGTGCCAAGTGCTCCCTTCAGTCTCCAGGCTCCTCTTTTCAGAGCTCCGCATGGCCTCCTTTGTAAACACAGCCGCAGATCTGAGAGGGGCACCCGGAGGGGAGACAGAGACGGGGTGGACTTCTGGCTGTGCGGTTTACCAGCCTCAAGTTCAAACACTCCAGCAACCCCTTGGTTCCTAGGGTTCTCTAGCATCAAGAACAAGCCCAGGCTTGTAAACTCCCTGAGTATGTCTGATTCAACCACTACCATCTTCAGCAATGTAACAGAGCATTAAAAAAAAAAAAAAAAAAAAGCTTTTAAGAAAGGTTTTATCAGTTGCCACATCAGACCGCGGACTCCCCCGCTTACATCTGGAAGGGGCTCCCAGGACCCTGCGGGACCCAGTCCCTGCCTGCTCCTCCAGCCCCAGCTCCTCACCCTCAGCCTTGCATCCCACACTCTGTCACACGCTCACAGCCCTCTCGGTTCCCCTGCCACCACTCTGCCCTAAATGAGAGCCACGGCCTCAGACCAACACATGGGGGCTGGCTGGAGACTCGGGAGTTCAGCCCCATCCAAGAGCTTGCCTTTCCAGAAGAGCCCCGGGTGCACACTGCAGAGTGAGGAACTCCACTCGCACACGTCCCGCGTTTTCCGCCTCAGGACGTTTGCACATGCTGCTTCCTCCGTGTAAAGTGATCCCCTTTCCTCTTGGCCTAACTTGGCCCTGCTGCTGCTGCTACTGCTGCTAAGTCGCTTCAGTCGTGTCCGACTCTGTGTGACCCCATAGATGGCAGCCCACCAGGCTCCCCTGTCCCTGGGATTCTCCAGGCAAGAATACTGGAGTGGGTTGCCATTTCCTTCTCCAATGCATGAAAGTGAAAAGTGAAAGTGAAGTCATTCAGTTGTGCCTGACTCTTAGCGACCCCATGGACTGCAGCCTACCAGGCTCCTCTATCCATGGGATTCTCCAGGCAAGAGTACTGGAGTGGGGTGCCATTGCCTTCTCCAACTTGGCCCTACCCATCCCGAACTCAAAGGTCACTTCCTCAGGAAAGGCTCCCTTGACCCTCCAATAACATTATTCCCCCTTAAAAGTCCAGCTTCTTCTCTTTTACAGCACTTTCTGCAGGGTGACTGCTTATTGAATGTCTCTCTGTGAAGGCTGAGGCCATGTCTCGTCTCGTCGGCTTACCAGGAACACGGTAGGAGCTACACAAACACGCTGAATGAACAAACACGGTGCTATTTCTGGTGCTGCTAGGAGGTTCACAGACGGACCCTCCTCTTGGGCATCTGGTCTCTTGAAGGCATTTTCATTCAGTTTCAGCAAATATTTACTAGGTGCTATTATGTATCCGTAGCTGGGGTCATATGTGTCAGGAGACTCCTTGTAACAAAGTGGATCCCTGGATTCAGAACAGTGATTCTGTTGTCTCCTTTAGGGCACAAGGTCAGAGGCTGAATGAAGCTAAGCCAAGAAATGTACATTCCTGGTGGTAACAACAAGGAACGCTTCCAAGGAGGATAGGAAATTGATATTTCCTGGGCTCCACTTCTGGGCCAGGCACCTACACAGCCTGCAAGCATTTTATATATACATATACATATATGTACACACACGCAGTACACCATTTTATATATGCAAAGTGTAAAGGACTAGAATTAGACAAGATAATTATGAGGAAGACAAGGAAGAAAGATTCACACTTTCACATATCGAGACATATTACAGATTTACAGTAATTAAATCCACTTGGTATTTGTGCAGAGACTGACAAATAGACCAATTTGAACAAAACAAAGAACCCAAAACAGACCCTCACATAAGTGGAGACGCCTACATGCACTGGTGACCGTATCCTTCAATGAGGAGAGGCTGAGTTGCTTAATAACTGGTGCTAGGCCAACTAGCTACTCACATGGAAAAATTAAAGTGAGATTGTTGACCCACTCTGCAAACAGAAATAAATTCCAGATGGATTAAGGACTAAATTTTTTTAAAGCTTTATATTTTTTAAGAGAACATAGAGGAGAATATCTTTATAATAATTGGCATACGGAAAGATCCTTGAAGCAGGATGGAAAAATAATAATCCAAGAAGCAAAAGATTAATGCATTATGACTGAAGTAAAATTCAAAAGCTCTATTCAACAAATAACACCATAAACAGAGTTAGAAGACAAGTCACAGAATAGATATTTGATTCACATGACTAGCACCCAGAGTATAGCACATCAGCCTAAATATTACTAAGAAATCGAACAAAGAAGAAAGAAAGGAAGGAAGGAAGGAGAGAGGGCGGGAGGAAAGGAGAAAGGGACAGAGAGAGAGAGAATGAAAGAAAGGAAAAAAGAAGGGGGAGTAGCAGAGAACTCAAATTGTGATTTCCAAAAAGATAATTCCAAGTGAGCACTAAGTATATGAAAATATGGTCAGACACCTTAATGATCAAGGAAATGCAAATCAAAGCGAGCCATTCAACAGATGGCACAAATTAATACATCTGTCTACAAAGAGTGTTGATGGAGAGGTGGGACGACATTGATACACCCACCACTGTGTTGGAATGACTTGATACAACAATTTTGAAAAGGAATTTACTAATATTCAGTAAATTTGAAAGGGAAGATAAAAGCTGTGCTTTATAAAAACAAGCCAAGAGTGGCTCAGCCGGTAAAGAATTCGCCTGCAATGTGGGAGACCTGGGTTCGATCTCTGGGTTGGGAAGATCCCCTGGAGAAGGGAAAGGCTACCCACTCCAGTATTCTGGCCTGGAGAATTCCATGGACTGTATAGTCCATCGGGTCCCAAAGAGTCAAACATGACTGAGCGACTTTCACTTCCGCTTTCAATAGCAAAACTGAAGGTGTCTCGATGGCATAATCAAACGATTTCACTCCTGGGTAGGAATCTTAGAGAAACGCTTATATGTAAGCATGAGCATTTATATGTAAAAGCATTCATTGTGGTATTGTTTACTAACAAAAAATGAATGGAAATGATCTTTTCGAGAATAGGAGAATGGATAAACAAATTATGGCATTTATTTAAAGTGGACTGGTGCACTAGGAGGAGGGTAGAGTCACGGGAGGGAAGGAAAAAAGGACTGTGGCTTATATGTCTTTATCAAACCCGTCCATCCTAAAGGAAGTCAGTCCTGAATATTATTCATTGGAAGCACTGATGCTTGAGCTGAAGCTCCAATACTTTGGCCACCTGATGTGAAGAGATGACTCATTGGAAGAGACCCTGATGCTGGGAAAGATTGAAAGTGGGAGGAGAAGGGGACGACAGAGGATGAGATGGTTGGATGGCATCACCAGCTCAATGGACATGAGCCTAAGCATACTCTGGGAAGATAGTGAAGGACAGGGAAGCCTCACGTGCTGCAGTCCATGGGGTCGGAAAGAGTCTGACGGGACTTAGCAACTGAACAACAACAATTCAGAAACCAGCTCATGATCTTCCAATGCACCCACCTGACTCCTCCAAAGTGGTTAAAACTTCATCTCCATCAGATCTTTGGTTGCTGGTAACAAATATTGACTGACTAAGAAAAAGAAATGTTTTGTAAAGTTACTGGGCTTGCCCCCAGACTCAAAGATGAGTGTGGAAAGAAGCTGGAACCAGGTTTCCGGAACCTCAGTGTAGGAGCACGTGGACCATTCCTCAACGCAAGCTTTCCCCATCTCAGCACCGCTGACATTGGCAGCGGCAGAATCCCTTGTTCTAGCCGCTGTCCTGTGTAATGGAGGATGTTTAGCAGCCTCCCTGACCTCTCTACCCACTAGATGCTAATAGCAGCCCTCCACTCAGGGAAATCAAAAATGCCTCCAGATACTGCCATCTGTCCCCTGGGGGGCAGAGTCACCCCTGGTCCTGAAGCTCTGACTGTGGTCCTCTGAGCCGCAGCAGCATCACCAGGGAGCTTATTAGGAATACAAAACTTCAGGCCCTACCTAGACCTTCTGAATCAGATGCCCTGAGGGCAGGCCCCGTAATTTGCATTTTAAGCCTTCTGGGTGATTCTGAGAATTGCTTTGCCTGGCTTGGTCTTGGGATGCCTCCCAAGTACAACCTCCCCCCGTCCCTGTGTGTAACCTCCCAAGACTCAGATACGGGGAGCATGTATCTCCTTGTTGTTGTTCAGTCGCTCAGTCAGGTCCAAATCTTTGCAACCCCATGGACTGCAGCTGGCCAGGCTCCTCTGTTTCTGGGATTTTTTCAGGTAAGAATACTGGAGTGGGTTACCAGTTCCTTCTCCATGGGATCTTCCCAACCCAGGGACTGAACCCAGGTCTCCTATATGGGCAGGTGAATTTTTTACTGCTGAGCCACCAGGGAAGACCATGTATCTCACTGGTCTAGATTAAATCACATGCCCCTCTCTGGCAAGAAGAGGCAGCTTCATACAGACCTACATGGAATAGGGAAGAAGGCAGTTTCCCCAAAAGTCAGGGGTGGTTGCTGTTGTTTCCAGAGATGGAGAGGAGAGATTCTGGGCTGCAGCTCCTCGACTCATCAGACATTAAGTTGTTGTTGTTTAGTCACTATGTCATGTCCAACTGTTGCAACCCCGTGGACTACAGCATGCCAGGCTTCCCTGTTCTTCATAAGCTCCCAGAGTTTGCTCAGACTCATGTCCTTGAGTTGGTGATGCCATCCAACCATCTCATCCTCTGTCGCCCCCTTCTCCTCCTGTCCTCAATCTTTCCCAGCATCAGGGTCCTTTCCAGTGAGTCAGATGTTTGCATCAGGTGGCCAAAGTATTGGAGCTTCAGCTTCAACATCAGTCCTTCCAATGGATATTCCAGGTTTGATTTCCTTTAGGATGGACTGGTTTGATCTCCTTGCAGTCCAAGGGACTCTCAAGAGTCTTCTCCAGCACCACAGTTCTAAGTCATCAATTCCAATGATTCCCTCTGGATCCCTTGATCCCCTGAGTGCTTTGCTGGAGTCTTTACTATCACTGATGGTGCTGTTGAGCTCCAGGTTGGCCTCTGATGATCCCAGGAAACTGTCAGGAAACACCGTGAACTCGAACTTCCGCAATGGAAAGCCCCAACTCACTCCCTAGTTCTGCTCCCTCCCAGCTGCTTAACCTTAGGCCCGTGAGCCTCAACTTCCTCACAAGCAAATGGGATAATAATCCTTATCCCACTGGACTGTTGTGAGGGTCAGATAAAATAATGGCAAGATGCATTATAAATATTGATTATTATAGGAAAGGCACAAATTTGCAGCAGTGGACAGGGTGAATAATGAATTGCAAAGTCCTTTTCTCAGCATTTTGATAATTATCAAGTGGCCTGCCCTGTGCCAGATCCCCCCATCTCTGGTTAAAACATCAGCCACATCCATTCTCCTGTCTCAGCAGCTATACAGTGATACCTTATGTTTACGTGATGCGTGGGAGCTTGCAAAGTGCTCTCTGATCCATCATCTCATTGGATTTGATCCTTACGACATCCCTGGGAGGGAAAGAGGACCAGCATCTAAATGTCCATTTCATAGACAAGGAAGTTGAGGGTCAGCAGGATGAAAATTTGACCAAAATCACAGGACCAAGCCATAGTAGAACTGGGACCAAATGCCAGCCCTTTGAGAAAAGGAGATTTCACTGCCCTATACTGTGATACCCAGGAAAGACAGCTTACAGTGATGAAACACAAAATCTAGCGAACTTTCATGAAGGAGTGAAAGTGAAAAGTAACAGCGAAAGTCACTCAATCATGTCCGACTCTTTGCAACCCCATGGACTATACGGCCCATGGAATTCTCTAAGGCCAGAATACTGGAGTGGGTAGCCTTTCCCTTCTCCAGGGCATCTTCCTCCTGTGCATTGTGCAAGGTTTATTAAGAAGAGGTGAGTATTTTCAGAGTTCCTTTTCTGCCATTGGAATCTCTTGATCCTGAGTAGGTAGGTGGAGACCCTCTGGTGAGTTTTGTTTAGCAGCTCAGTGTTTTTTTGTGGATTTTTTTTTTAATGTCTATTTATTTGTGCCAGGTCTTAGTCACAGCATGTGGGATCTGGTTCCCTGACCAGAGATGGAACATCAGGCCCCCTGCATTGAGAGCGTGGAGTCTTAGTCCCTGGGACCACCGGAGAAGTCCCCAGCTCAGTGCTGTTAAAGGCGCTACGTCAATTACGCTTCAAGCACACCTAGACGTGGCCTACGTCATCTCTCCACCTCTGTGCTGTCGCCACTCAGGCAAAACTCCTGGTTCTGGGAAGGAGCATCGAATCAGCTGAGCCTAGGAAGGGCATCTTTGCACGGGCTGCCAGGGGTAGGAATAAGGAGGCGTTTAACAGTGGGAAATGGATCTTCCGTCCCATGCCAGCCCATACGATCAAACACTACACAAAGGGAGGCTGGAGCAGACAGAGGGGCCTGAAGTCCAGCCCGTCTCTACTCTCCAAGCCATGTGTCCTAGCCAAGGCTCATTAAGCCAAGCTTGGACTGTATTTCGGTCTCCAGTAACGCTACGAGCACCTTGCGCAGTCTACAACCCACACTAGCGTACATGGCAGCTCTGCTTCTCAGGGAAACGCAGAGGACTTGGCCGCACCAGGCTCCATTCCCGCGTGGCAGCAACAGGAGGGGACCAAGTCATATAAGCTGCCGTCTTTGAATGGACACACACAGTCCACACCCCACGGTGCCCAGCTGGCCTGGCACAAACAAGTGGTGATGCTCATGTGTGTCCCCTGCCTGGCCCCCAGGGGACTTGAGTTTATGACCCCTGTCCTAAACAATAAATGGTTTACATTGGTTTATCTAGGTAATGAGTTTCACAGTCTATTTCTGAATGGCATTTTTTCTCTCCCACCCCCCAACCCCCATTCCCAGCACTCCTGGTTATTTATTTTTACTCTATGTCTTCCCAAAAATACATACAATACGAGATGTTTAAAAAAAAAAAAAAAGGTCAGACTCCTGGTAATCTTTGGAATGTAGGAGGAGCACTTTCACCACAAAGCTATATTAAGAAGTTTAATTATCATAAAATTACTGTACAACAAATATATCAAACATTAAGTATGTACACTGTATATATACACTGAGAATTCCTGGGCAACCTCAGTCTATAAACCCATTCACCTCACCTACAACCTCAACAGACTCTTTATTTCTCGTCTTTGACCAGCATGGGAGACCCATGCTTCTAGAGAGCCTCCCACCTTTCCAGGGCCCATCACTCATGCTATGTTCTCAAGGCAGCAGGGAGAACTTTCTCAGCTCATCCCAAAGATGCTATCATTTCTCTCTTCTGTTGGCTCAAACTCACTCCCAATTTTAGGCATTTTATTTTTTCAATTCCCAAATTTCAGGAATCCATGGGACTCCAGGTTGCTCTTGTGGGTTGTCTCCGTCAGCTACTGCTACATAACAAATACAAATACCACAGTGGCATACAACAGGAAGTATTTCTCACCCTATGCCTGAGGGTCAGTGGGGGTGGCTTTGCTTCATACTGCAGGTCTTCGGGTCACCTGGGGCAGCTCTGCATAACTCCCATCCTCTGGGGCCCATGTCATGTTTTTCTCGTGGCCACAGCAGAAGCAGGACAGCAAACTCAGCAGCACAAGCACCTCTCTAGTCTCTGCTCATGTCATATCCAGAAGCATCTCATTTGCCAAAACAAAATGACAAAGCCTAAAGTCAATGGCAGGCAAGTAGATTTGCCCCATGGGGATGGACAGAAAGGGGAGAGAGGGAATTTTTACAGATAATGCCCTCCTTGTCATTTTGGTCACAAATTTTCATTCCTTTCCCACATGCAAAATACACTCACTCCATCCGGAAGACACTCTAATAGTCTTATCCAATCCTGACACTGACCTGGAAATCAAGAAACCTAAGACCTACATCACACCTCGCTGAGGCTCCTCTTGATCCACAGACAAGCAAAAAGACAAGTTATCTTTCTCCTGTAACCCTAACATACAATGGTGCGACAGGGTCAGAAACACTGCAAAAACATTCTCACTTGAACAAGGATTAATCTGGGAGTAAGGGGTGTCTCTTGGCCTGGCCCCTTGTCGCATGCCTTCAGACTAGCTCCCTGGTCCTTTCTCCCCAGCTCTGCCCTGGAAGGTCCTCCCTGTCCATCAGTCTGGGCCACTGCTGAAGTGCCCATTGTCCCCTTCTCCTCCCACCTTCAACCTTTCCCAGCATCAGGGTCTTTTCCAAGGAGCCAGTTCTTCACATCAGGTGGCCAAATACTGGAGTTTCAGCTTCAGCAACAGTCCTTCCAATGAACATCCAGGACTGATTTCCTTTAGGATGAACTGGTTGGATCTCCTTGCAGTCCAAGGGACTCTCAAGAGTCTTCTCCAACACCACAGTTCAAAAGCATCAATTCTTCAGCGCTCAGCTTTCTTTATGGTCCAACTCTCACATCCATACATGAGTATTGGAAAAAACATAGCTTTGACTATACAGACCTTTGTCAGAAAAGTAATGACTCTGCTTTTTAATATGCTGTCTAAATTTATCATAGCTTTTCTTCCAAGGAGAAAGTGTCTTTTAATTTCATGGCTGCAGTCACCATCTGATTTTCAAGCCAAAGAAAATAAAGTCTGTCACTGTTTCCATTGTTTCCCTATTTGCCATGAAGTGATGGGACCGGATGCCATGATCTTCATTTTTTGAATACTGAATTTTAAGCCAGCTTTTTCACTCTCATCTTTCACTTTCAGCAAGATGCTCTTTTAGTTCCTCTTTGTTTTCTGCCATAAGGGTGGTGTCATCTGCATATGTAAGGTTTTTGATATTTCTCCTGGCAATCTTGATTCCAGCTTGGGCTTCATCCAGCCCAGCATTTTTAATGATATACTCTGTGTATAAGTTAAATAAGCAGGGTGATAATACCCAGGCTTGACATACTTCTTTCCCAATTTGGAACCGGTCCATTGTTTCATGTCCAATTCTAACTGTTGCTTCCTGACCTGCATACAGGTTTCTCAAGAGGCAGGTCAGGTGGTCTGGTATTCCTATCCCTTTCAGAATTTTCCACAGTTTGTTGTGATTCGCACAGTCAAAGGCTTTGCCATAGTCAATAAAGCAGAAGTAGATGTTTTTCTGGAACTCTCTTGCTTTCCCTATGATATAACAGATGTTGGCAATTTGATCTCTGGTTCCTCTACCTTTTCTAAAACCATCTTGAACTTCTGGAAGTTCACAGTTCACATACTGTTGAAGCCTGGCTTGGAGAATTTTGAGCATTACTTCGCTAGAGTGTGAGATGAGCGCAATTGTGCAGTAGTTTGAACATCCTTTGGCATTGCCTTTCTTTGGGATTATAATGAAAACTGACCTTTTCCAGTCTTGTAGCCACTGCTGAATTTTCCAAATTTGCAGGCATGTTGAGTGAAGCATTTAACAGCATCATCTTTTAGGACCTGAAGTAGCTCAGCTGGAATTCCATCACCTCCACTAGCTTTGTTCGTAGTAATGCTTCCTAAGGCCCACTTGACTTCAGATTCCAGGATGTCTGGCTCTAGATGAGTGATCACACCATTGTGGTTATCAGGATCATGAAGATCTTTTTTGTATAGTTCTTCTGTGTATTCTTGCCAACTCTTCTTAGTATCTTCTACTTCTGTTAGGTCCATACCATTTCTGTCCTAAATTCTGCCCTTTATTCTGCCCTTCACGCAAACACATCTTTGCATGAAATGTTCCCTTGGTATCTCTAACTTTCTTGAAGAGATCTCTAGTCTTTCCCATTCTATTGTTTTCCTCTATTTCTTTGCATTGATCATTGAGGAAGGCATTCTTAATCTCTCCTTGTTATTCTTTGGAACTCTGCATTCAGATGGGTATATCTTTCCCTTTCACCTTTGCCTTTCACTTCTCTTCTTTTCTCAACTATTTGTAAGGCCTCCTCAAACAACCATTTTGCCTTTTTGCATTTCTTTTTCTTGGGGATGGTCTTGATCCCTGCCCCCTGTACAATGCCACGAACCTCTGTCCATAGTTCTTCAGACACTCTGTCTATCAGAGCAACAAGACCAGGGGTCAAACCCATGTCCCCTGCATTGACAGGTGGGTTCTTAACCAGTGGATCACCAGGGAGGTCTAAATATCTTTATAATATCAATTATTTCTGTAGCACCCGTTCTACCCCTTGAAGAAATTGACTGGACCATCTCAACTCTTGTGGCTCATCCCTGACACCATGTTAATGGGCTTTTCTGGCATATGTTTTCCATTAATTTCAATGCCGTCCTCTGTCCTGGGCCACCCTACATAAAGTTATAACCCTCCTACTCCTCTTTCCCCATGATATATTTCAAATACTTTTTGTTATTGTTTGTCTTCAACAAAATGTAAGTTCCATAAGAACAGAGAACTTTTTCAGTTGTTTCCAGTGCCAGCAAAAGTCTGTAGAATGGAATACATTCTTAATAAATGGAATGACGAGCTTCCCTTGTGGCTCAGTGGTAAAGAATTTGCCCACTGATGCAGGTGACACGGGTTTGATCCCTGTTCCAGGAAGATCCCACATGCCTCGGAGCAACTAAGCTGTGCTCTGCAACTATCGAGACTGCGCTTCAGAGCCTGTGTGCCCGCATACCCTAAGCCTGTGCTCTGCAGCAGGAGAAGCCCGCACAGCGCAACCAGAGAGGAGCCTCCTCTCCTCGTCTCCATAACTAGAGAAAAGCCTGTGCAGCAACAAAGACCCAGCACAGCCAAAAATAGATAAATGAAATTTTTTAAGTTAAAAAAAATGGAATGATGGATGGATGGAAGAAGGAATAAATGAATGAATGTATAAGCAAGTTCTGAATCTTTCGCTTGAAAGGGACTTCATACTCTGGGCTTCCCCCACCGCACCCCTGCAGGCTCCAGCCCTACTGCAAGACAAAACCTTGCCTTCTTTTTCTGGTTCTGACTTGCCTTCTCTCCTTTAGGATTCTGCCCAACATGACAGGACTCCTTCAAATTCCCTCTGTCAACAGCTTAGCAAGAATCCCCCCAGATACCCAAGTTTTCTGAACATCTCATGGATTCTCATGGATTTGAAGGCCAAACTTCAACAAATAGTACAGGATGATTAAAACTCTGACGGATGAACCCGAATCAAGTCAGAATGAAAAAGCTTAAGTTAAGGAAAGCGAGTGCAATTGAGCAAAAAGTGTCACTGAGCTTCCTGGTGACCAAGGCATAAAGGGAAAGATGATGAGGGGCACCATTAAAAGATGTGTGCTAGTTTGTTAGGCAAGGCCACCTTTTTTCCTGGGCACCATCAGGTACAGTAAGCAGAGTAAAATTCAGATAGAGAAGACTTCCCACAGCGAAGGCAACTTCCCGCACACCCGTGAACTCAACAATGACCTTGAAATTAAAAACGAGGAGCTCCTGTGAGCTTCAAGAAAGGGCATCATAGCCTGAGGGCAGCATCCTGTTTCCTGGAGGAGAGAGGAAGTCAGCATGGGGGAAGAGCAGGAGTTTAAAGCACCTTCCAAGAGAGAGAAACTCAAGATTTATCCAATTGTATTTTATTTTGTCTTTCAAGCTGCAAAAAGATGAGAACCACAGAGTAATCAGCTCCCTTAACTGGAGGGCAGGTAGATACAGCATTTCGCTAGCTCCTTGACTTACTAATTCGCTGGTTCACTGTCTGTACTGTGGGACCTTGGGGGTGATATTCAGTCTGAGAGCTGAGGGCTGAGATGGACATTTATTTCTTGAGGGTGTTGGAAGCCTAGATTCCAGTGCTCCCATGTGAGGCTTGGGGGATGGTAATGCCCAAGAGGCTGTAGCGTCCCCTCTGGAGGGGCAAGGTGTGTGCCAGAGAGGGAGAGTTATTGTGTTAGTAATAGAAAATATTGGAGCAACAAGCTTTTTCATAGCTGTTGAAATTCCTTTTTACAATATGGAGTGGGATTTGGTTCCTGGGATGACCAATGACCAAACTCATTGCTTTCTCATGACCTTTGTAAAACCCTGTTGACCTCTCCAGTCCCATAGTTTACGTTCTTACACTTCCTTCTAAAAGCATGGCTTCCAAGCTCCATGGCCTGTTTTGTCGAGAGAGGACAGAGAGAGGCAGGCGTCATATTTATAGCATAGCCCTCCTTAGGAAAGTGAGCTGACTTCAAATTCAGAGGACCTTGAACTCAACACTACCCTCCTCAGTTTGGCTCCCTTAGTCTTGAGGTGGAGGTGGGGGCTCAGAGAATCAAGGACAGAAGAGTTTACCGGGTCCCAAAGATGGAGTCGTAAAAGCACCTTGGAGCGGAGGCCACCAATACAAGAGGTCATTCTGTCTCCCCGACCTGGATCCTGCCTGGTTCATGGCTGAGTGCCGAAGCCAAAATTTGGTCAAACTCTTTCCCGGATTCCCAGACGGGGCTTCCCTGTCCTGGGTTGCTGGCATCTTCTCTACTTACTAAATGTGCTTTGTGATCTCAGGTCGTGGGAGGCAGAAAACCCACTGCTAAACAGGGAAGCAACTGAAAACCCCAAATGCCACCACGTCTGGTCGGGTACACGGCCATGCACTATCCCATTCATTCATTAATATCCCCATTCACAAATGCCTATCGCCAGTCTTCTACCTGCCGCAGCAACTCAGAGCTGCAGGTCTGGCAGCTTCATTCAAAACTAGGAAGGAGAACCAACCAACCCTGGTCAGAGTGAAAAGAAGAAGGGAAAGTGCCTTCAGCCTCTGCCGGGCTGAGTACAGCCTGGAGCAGCCGGGGGTATCCTAAAGAGAGGCATGAAGAATGAGATGGAGCCGGGAGGTTAGTAAAGCAATTAAAGAACGAAATTAAGAACACTCTCAGCCTGGCCCCCCAGGAGGGTTAAGGATTAGGATAGAGCACAGACAGCCTCATCTAAACCTCGCCTCAGAGACCATCCCCAGGATCCTGGGGGACTCGGGCGGTCTCCCTGCTGTGGGGCAGGCATCCTTGGCGACCAAGGAAATCATCAAAGGCTCCAGCAGCAGGAATATTCCGGCCATTAGGCAGTGGAAGACAGATTTCCTCTGAAATGTGCCTTTAAAGGCGGCTCATTTACCTTCCTGGGCCCCAGGAAAGCCCACAATAGGTACCATCCAGGAAAACCCGACTCGTGCAGATCAACACGGTCTAATGTAGCGTAAGAACCGTAGGTCAACCCAAGCAACAACCTCCTGCCTGCACAGGACTATTGGGCCATGAAAGGGGTCCTCCTGGAGAGACTGTGAAATCGCCTTCTTGCAAAGTTTGTAGCTTCTTGCTTCCTTTCTTAGGGCGGTGGATGGTGGGCCTGCCCAGGGGCAGGCAGAGAGAGGTGATAAATTCTCAAGCCTCTTCCTCCCTTCCCAGGAAGCACTTTCCAATCTAAGAACTTAGGGTTCCCCGGCCTTTCTGGGTTTACAGTTGAGTCCAGAAAGCGGATCAGGACAGCAACTGTTTCAGACTCTGAAGGAGGTGGGTGTGACAGGTACAGGATGAAGCTTCACAGTTTACTTTTTTATCTTATTTTTCAGAGATAGGTCAACTCAACCGAGTAGCAGGCTCCAGATTTTCAAATACTAAATGAGAAATACTCTTAGCCTGAAAGCCATTTTACTATTTTAAGCATGTGGGGTTTCTCCAGGTTTGTAACAGCGGTAGGATGTAAAACAAAATCCATTCCTTTCCAGTCCCTGTGAAGTTCTAAAGTAGCAAAAGGTAAACCCAGATCGGGGGTCAGGGGAGGAGAGGCTGGAGAGTGGGGGCGGTGGGTAGGGCCCAGGTGTGGGGGCAGGCCAGACGTGGAGCAGAGAGTGTATGTTCCTCACGTTGTGGAACATTTCCTAAAACAGTAGATGTGAACCCCCTGAGCTCCTGGGGAGCTATAGATTTTACACAAGCATCTGAGAGCTTTGGATAGGCCCCTAAAATTTGAATAACTCCCCAGGTGACATGGTCAGACTCAAACAAGCTGTGTCTCCCAGCAGCTGGACACTGACATCCTCTGGTAAAAGGAAGAGAAAGGGGCTTGGGAGGCATGTTAGGAGGTGGTCCTTTCATCTGGGCCGTGTTGGATGTGTGCCACCTTCTCAGGATAATTCTTCCTGGCTTTGCAAGCGCTATAATTGCCACACCAGGGCAGCTGCCATGACCGATTTGGTTAAGTGAGCCCGTGACTGTGATGAGTACATACCGTGCACACTGCTCCGTGAGCTCAGGGTGGGCGCTGGGCTTCTGACGACGGTGGTCCTGATTGTGCCCAACCTTGTCTCCCTGCTACTCCCTCCCCTTGCTGCTCTTGAGAACTAGTCACTCACTCATTCGACTGACCCTTCCATGCTTTCAGTCAATATTCACTGTGTTCCTCTCGAGAGCTAGAAGCGCAGCCATGAATGAGACAGCCCGCTGCCCTGCTCCCCATCACGTCCGAGAGACAGGAGACTCGCACGCAAAGGAACGACCACAGGTAGACAGATAGACACATAGATAGGTAGATATGGAGAGAGAACTTTAGTATTTATTATAAATAGATTAAAATGTATATATGTGTGTGAATATATATATACTTATATATATACATATATATGTATGTATACATACATACATATGGAGAAGGCAGTGGCACCCCACTCCAGTACTCTTGCCTGGAAAACCCCATGGATGGAGGAGACTGGTAGGCTGCAGTCCATGGCGTCGCTGAGGGTCGGACACGACTGAGCGACTTCACTTTCACTTTTCACTTTCATGCATTGGAGAAGGAAATGGCAACCCACTCCAGTGTTCTTGCCTGGAAAATCCCAGGGATGGGGGAGCCTGGTAGGTTGTCCTCTATGGGGTCACACAGAGTCGGACATGACTGAAGCGACTTGGCAACATATATATATATATATATATATATATATATATATATGCCCATATACACACATATATATATATATATATATATATATATATATATATATGGGTCGGGAAGATGAAGGAAATAGCAACCCACTCCAGTGTTCTTGCCTGGAGAATCCCATGGACAGAGGAGCCTGGTGGGCTACAGTCCATGGGGTTGCAAAAAGTCGCACGCAACTGAAGCAATTTAGCACACATACACGCATATATACAATTTTTTTTTCAAATGGTGACAAGTGAAATGCAGCAAACCAGGCAGTGGAGTGACTGCTGTGGGGCCCTAACGCTAGCTCAGGTGGGTGGGCAAAGCCTCTCTTTGACACTTAAGCTGAAACTTTTGCACCCAGGAGCCAGCCGGCCGGTGAAGATGCAAGGAGGATGCTCCAGGCAGAGGGCCCAGCAGGCACCAAAGCCTCAGGGCAGAAAGGAGCTTGCCATGCTCAGTGAGCAGAAAGAAAGGCAGCAGAGGGAGGCACGGGGTGGGCAGAGTGCCACAGAACCGTGTGGGTCCAGAGTCAGTGCCAGGAAGAGACACTCACCGCGGGGGTCCAATCCTCAGCCTTGTAGCTGGGAAATAGAAGCTCACAGAGCAAGCCTGACTGGCTCAGGGTAACTCTGAGATTAAGACTACAGCTGGGACTGGTCCCCGGACCTGTGACAGTCTGGCCCACGTTTGTTCCATGTGTCACATGTCACAGCTCACATGTATGTAGCACAGGCCTATGGGACACTTGGTTGGGGAAAGGCATATTGGGGAAAACCTAAGAGCTACAGGAGGTGGTGAAAGAAAGCCTAGACGTCCATGTTAACCAGCTCTGGCCTCAGGCCCAGGCTGCCCCTGACAAGACTGGTGACCTTGGGGACATCATTTAACCTTCCTGAGCCTCGACCTCACCATCTGTACAGTGGACACATAATGCAGACAGTGTGAGGGGCCCATGACATCGTTTTTCTGTCATACGGCCCTGGCCTGTGGTGCTGGAGAGACCCACCCCCCCAACACCCAGGTATAACCTTCACAAACACTACATACTTCTTCACACACTCACCAAACTTTACTGAGCGCCCACTCTGGGACAGGCACTGCACCATTCCCCAGGAATACTGCAGGGGACAAAGCCACACTCGGCTGGCCAGCACCCAAGATAGGCCGCCATTGACAAAACCATGCGGAATCCACGGTTGTGCCTGCAGGAAGCGTGGGGCAGCTTGCTGGGCTGTGAGAGACCGTCCGGAGGAGGGGGGTCTGGCTGGTGAGGTAAGCAAAAGCCTCTCCAAAAGTCGAGCTTGGGAAGCAGCGTGACCCATGAGCTGGGGATAACCAGGCAACAGAAAAGAGCTAAGCACAGCAAGTGCCAAGGTCCTGGGGAGGCAGAGCAATGGCAGATGTGAGCGACTGAAAGAAGCCGGAGTGTCCGTCAGAGGGCAGAGGCCCATCAGCAGAGGAGGCTGGAGATGGAGGAAGGAGCCAGACCACAGGGGCCTTGTGCCAAGACAAGGGGTTTGGGGTTTATCCTGAAAGTAAGAGGAAGTCCTAAAGGACATTTAAGCAAGGATGCTTGGAACAAAATCATGTCACTGTCTCAAATGTACTAATTAATTGAATGAACATTTACTGGGCACCTTGATGGCTCAGTGGTAAAGAATCGGGCTGCCAATGCAGGAGATCCTGGTTCAATTCCTGGGTCGGGAAGATCCCCTGGAGAAGGGATAAGCTACCCACTTCAGTATTCTTGGGCTTCCTTTGTGACTCAGCTGGTAAAGAATCCACCTGCAATGTGGGAGACCTGAGTTCAATCTCTGTTTTGGGAAAATCCCCTGGAGAAGGGAAAGGCTTCCACTCTAGTATTCTGGCCTGGAGAATTCCATGGACTGTATGGTCCATGGGGTCACAAAGAGTCGGACACGACTAAGTGACTTTCACTTTCACTTTGACAGCTCAGTGGTAAAGAATCCACCTGCTAATGCAGGAGACACAGATTTGATGCCTGGGTCAGGAAAATACCCTGGAAAGGGGAATGACTACTCCCTCAAGTATTCTTGCCCAGGGAATTCCATAGATGGAGGAGCCTGGCGGGCTACAGTCCAAGCAGTGGCAAAGAGTCTGATATGACTAAATGGCTAACGCACTTTGTATGTACAAAATGCTATTCCAGGCACCATGAAGACAGGGAAGATAGCTTGCGCACTAGGGCTCTAAAAGAACAGTGAAGCAAATGGCTTACTGTAGAGGAGCCCTGGACTGAGGACTGAAGACATGGTTCAAGTTCCAGCTTTCCCTTTACTAAATAGCCTAGAGCTCCTTGAAGAGAATGACTAGGTCCCATCATCTTTTGGTCCCCAGCACCTGGCACACAGGAGGATGGATAAACAGAATAATCACATCACTCTGGATGATATCAGTAAGGCCTAAGATTTGCTAAGGGCTTTATTGCCTTTTAAGATCTTTCATAGGACTTCCCTTGTTGAGGAACTAAAATCCCGCAAGCTGAGCTACAGAGCCAGAAAACCTAGGAAAGACTTTTCACATACTGGATCTTATTTTATTCTCACACCATCCCTGTGAGGTCGATTCAGGACCAACTGCATAATTTGTGAGCCCCAGTGCAAAACGAAAATATGGGCCTCTTTGTTTAAAAATTAATAAGAATTTCAATACGGTGGAAGCACAGCATTAAGCCAAAGGCCAGGATCCTTGTAAGGATGGAATCCTGTGTTACTGCACAAGCTACACGTCCATGAAGCCAGCCCTGGGCACATTCTATTTTATTCATTTCACAGGTGAAGAGACTGAGGCACAAGGGAAAGGGACTCAGTGTCACTCAGCTGGCAACCGCAAGGGTGAGCCTCAAAAGAAATTCAGGCCGTCTGAGTCCAGGTCTGGTGTGCTTCCCGTTGAAACAGCTGACACCCTGGGTCACAGCTCTGCTCCAGGGTGTTCCTGGCAGGGAAGTTCTAAGCATTGTTTGAAAAGTGGGGCAGACAAAAAAAGTGGAATGCGATTGTCCATGATGTTGCACAGAACACTTCAACAGGTCCCACTGCTCTCAGGCAAAGGGCCAGAGACGGAGTCCTTTTATAGTCTGTTGTCGTTCAGTTGCTCAGAAATACACAAAGTACAAAGTGACTTTTACCTGCTGTGCTGCAAGCAGAATTGACAATTCAGAAAGACCACCCTCAGTGACTCTCTGCGACCCCAAGGACTGTGGCACCCCAGGCTTCCCTGTCCTTCACAGCCTCCCAGAGTTTGTTCAGACTCATGTACATTGAGTCAGTGATGCTATCCAACCATCTCTCCTCCTGCCCTCAATCTTTCCCAGCATCAGGGTATTTTCCAATGAGTTGGCTCTTGGCATCAGGTGGCCAAAGTATTGGAGCTTCAGCTTCAGTCCTTCCAATGAATATTCAGAGTTGATTTCCTTTAGGGTTGACTGGTTTGATCTCTTTGCAGTCCAAGGGACTCTCAAGAGTCTTACCCCTGATTAAGTCTCCAGTTGCGTCACCCACCCCTGCTCTCTCCTTTGAAATGTGCTTTCCAAGCACACACACCTTCCTACAGTTTCCCAACTGGCCTTGCCCCCTCTTACTTCCAGGCCTTTGCTTGTACTGCTCCCTCAGCCCCAGATGCTGTGTTATGAAGTATGAGTCCAAGGTAGCTGGCTGAGAAAGGGAGCAGGGCAGGATAAGAAAGAGAACCTAAGGCAGATGACTGCAGGCTGCCTCAGAAAAACTAACCATGCATCCATCCATTTATCCATCCTTCCATGCATCCATCCATTTATCCATCCTTCCATCCATCCATTTATCCATCCTTCCATCCATCCATCCATTTATCCACCCTTCCATCCACCCATCCATTTATCCATCCTTCCATCCATCCATCCATTTATCCATCCTTCCTTCCTTTCTTCCCTCCATTCATTCCTCCATCTATCCACCCATACACCCAATAAGTATTCACTGAGCCCTGTGTGCTATACATGAGGTATTAAGTTGGGCCCTGGGCATCTGGAGATGAATAATCCATACCTCCCACCCCCAAGGAACTCACAGTTCAGTGGAAAGACAAGCATTACCCATAGTACAAATCCCCAGTTTCAGAACCTCCATGAATCCAGGCTCCTTCCTCACAATTTATGCAGATTCTTACTTTCTTCCTCTTGATCCTGTCCCCATGCTTGTTCATTAAGTGTCATCCCAATACGGCCTTGAGCCACTGAGCGCAAAGCCCTAAGCCCCTTCACTAGTTATCCGTAGGAAACATAATCCCGGCGGCAATGTTATGGATGTGGTAACGCTGTAGACCTGACACGCTACGGCCTTCCACCGTCTTCCTGGTTTGCCCCCAGGAACGCTCCACTTCCCCAAAGCCCAGCGATCGGCACGGCCCCCTGCAGGGATGGTCCAGTCCTCACTCCCTACCCTGACACGTCCCCCGGGCAGCCGGCCCCCCAGAACCTGGTGAAGATGAAGTGCTCCTACTCACAGGAAGGGAGGGCGACAATGCAGGAAGCGGCATGTGGCGGCAGGGCGAGCTCAAGGTGTCCAGAGAGGGCTGGGTTGCGGGAAAGACTCCTGGAAGAGACACATCAGATCAGGACATTTCAAGTAGGACAAGTGGAGAGGACAGAGAAGCCAGAGAGGGCACGGCAAGCTAGAGGCAACAACGTGGCTCAGCAGGGCAGGAGCGTCAGGTGTGCGGAGCTGAAGGCGACTCTGGGGAGAGAGGCGGGCAGGGTGAGGCCAGGAGGGGCCGGGGGGCCCACTGAGGACCATGGGCTTGAATCTCTGCTTGCAGAGCTGCTGCTGAGAGATCTGAAGCCAAGAGGTGATAAGCTGGTGAGAGAATTCCGAAAAATTATAGGGGCTGAGACATATGGGGTCACTCAGTCCCAACCCCGAGGCTGTGGGAACCCCAAGGTCAGGGCCAAAGTCACCGCAAGGCAGCATTGTGCCTTCCAGCCCAGCGGAGAGTGGGTATGAGACCAGACAGAGCCATTCCTGGGGACGGGTCTTATGATAAAAACAGGCAGCAGGGCCCCAGAGAGGCTGTTCTTGTGTTCCCAGGGGAGGGGGAAGGCCACACCTACTCTGTTCTCCAACAGCTCCTCTTGAGGATCTGTCATAAGGCCAAAAACAAAGTCCACAAGATTCGTGGACTGTCCAGACCTGGCAGAAGGATTCAAACTAATTTTCAAATGTCCTCAGGTCCGCAAAATTTCAGAAGCGCTTTTTTCCAGTGCTTTCTGCTCCTTTGCACACCCCAGAGCTGCTTCACTCTAAAAGCCACATGGATTGTAAGGGACACGGGATCAACGTGGTCCAGGTGCCTTCACGCTTGAATCCTCCAACGGGCTGTCTTGTAAGAGACAGAGCACTTCCCAGGCACCTTGGTGGGCTCCCTGAGCAGCTTGTTTTGAATTAGGAAATTGGATCTTGCCAGGACTTTATGTTCAAGTTCAATATTAATGTCAGAACCCACGAAATGTGAGTGAGTTCTAAATTTGGAAAACCATGTCCTTCCACCTCTCCCGCAAAGCATTCCTTCAGCTACTGGCAAATCCTCTCCTCAGTGTGGCTGTCCAGGGTTGGTTCTGAATGACGCACTCAGGCTTCAAACACTCGAGGTGCTCCCGCAGCAGATCGATAGAGCAATAGCTGGCTTAGGAAGAACGCACAGAGGCAATCCAATATCTAACCAGCTTCTGTCTTGGCAGAGCTGCTGGATTGAGTCTTGTTTCTGTTCAGGACGTCTGCCCTGACTTGAACTTTGACTCCCTACCCGCGTCCTTCCTGAACTGTTTACACTATGAACATAACACCTAAAAAGATTTATTAAAAAAAAAAAAAAAAATAGCTGACTGTCATTTTTAGAAAGGCAAGACACCCAACACATCCTACTCTGAGTAGATTTCTTTGACGGCTTGTGATGTTGCCTGAATGGTAAATATACCCTCAGACTCCAAGTAAATAGTCCAGGGCATGTAACTTGGGGATAAAAGAGGAAATTTTACACAAGGTGGCCACAGAGGCCTTGTCATTTCCCAGAAAATTAGAGGGTCTTCCAGCGCCCTGTAAATTTATCACACGAGTATTCTTCCACGACTTCAGGAACAGATGGGGCCTGTTTTGATAATGTTTCCCAATCCCCATAGATAACATGGAGCAGAGGGGAGAGGGAGGGGCGGCTGGGACCGCCTGCCGTTGCCCCCAGAACGGGGTGGGGGTGGGAACCAGCTCTCTGGCTGGCAGGCAGCAGCCCACGGTCTGGGCCTCTGGTCGCTTGAAAGACACTTTGTTAGCACCGCGGCATTTCGCTTCTGAAGGGAGGCAGCAAGGAATCCGGGGGAAAGTTCATCCCTGTATCTGGCAGCCCTTCCCTGAAGCAGCGAGCTGGTAAAGGATGGGCAGAAAGATCCTCAACTGCGGAGGAGGGACTGGGATCCAGGAGCGGCTGCAAGGGGTCTCGAAACACATTCCTCTGCCTTGAGAGAGGGTCACAGGGATCCTGAAACCAGAGCAAGACTTCCCAGCTCCTGACCAACCAGTTTCCCGCCACTCAGCGGAGACGGAGAAATGCAATCACCTTCCAGGTGGCGAGCGTGGGCTCACTTTAAAAAGCAGTTTCCACCACTAATCATAATAGCTAATATTGACTGAGGGATTCCCAGGAGCCAGGCGCTGGGCTGATCACTCGGCCCGGGCTCACACATCCAGTCCTCTCCACACTGCATGCGAGAGAAGGAAGAGGAGGTGCAGAGAAGTCAAGAGGTCAAGGCTCTGCCCAGCATGTGCTCATTCTCATTTCCAGGTCTTATCACTCATTTGTCCATTCCACATACTGACTGAGTGCTTACCAGTTATGTTACCACCATCCAGACTTTCGATCCAAACTTTTGTAGTTAGCCCGTGCACGCGTGCTAAGTCACTTCAGTCGTGTCTGACTCTTTGTGACCCCATGGACTGTAGCCCACCAGGCTCCTCTGTCCATGAGATGCTCCCAGCAAGAATACTGAAGTGGGTTGCCAAGCCCTCCCCACTGCCTTTTCACACTGAGCCTTTCCATCATTACCATGCCTTTAACAAGCATCTCTTTATGCCACCTGTTTTACCAAAACTAACTATATCTGTCTTGTGCTTTACTCTTCACAGAATCCTGTCCCAAAGACTTACTTGTATGTGATCTTTATGATGACCTAGCAGAGAAATAAGAAACAGATATGATATTCTTATTATTATTATCCTATTAAAGCACAGCCTAGGCATTCCAAGTGAATGCTGGAACCAAGATTCAAGCTCAGCTCTCACGAAGCCTATACCTAAACCCTTTTCACATAAACCTGTTCCACCCTCTGGGCCCCATCTCCCCATCATGGGCTGCTTTCATAAAGGACAGTAGCACAGAGCACCATGGAGCTTGGCAGTTATTCACGTGGCCTCTTGAGCCAGACAGCCTGGGTTCTAAATCTTGCCCCTGCCACGTACTAATTGATGACCTTGGGCAATGCCTCCATCTCCTCATGGGTAAAAGGGGTATAATAAGAATACCTGCCTCATAGGATCAGAGAAGGCAATGGCAACCCACTCCAGTACTCCTGCCTGGAAAAATCCCAGAGACAGAGGAGCCTGTTGGGCTGCCATCCATGGGGTTGCACTGAGTCGGACATGACTGACGCAACTTAGCAGCAGCAGCAGCTGCCTCATAGGATTGTTGTGAAGATCAATGATTAATACTATTTTTATATTATATAATTAATATATATTACAATATGTTATAAAATACATTATAGTGATATTATAATATTAATATATATTCTATATTATATATATATAGTGATTGATGGCATTGGTGATGGTTGAGTCACTAAATCGTGTCCAACTCTTGCAAGCCCATGGACTGTAGCCCACCAGGCTCCTCTGTCCATGGGATTTCCCAAACAAGAATACTGGAGGTTCCTTCCTGCCATTTCCTTCTCCAATTATAATTGATATGCTATATAACGTTAATGTTTATTATACTGCACATTAATTTAATCTAGAGTACTGGTTAATATAGTATATTAATAGGAAGCTCTTAGGACAGTGTCTCACACTTAACAAATGCCATCTAATTGTTCATTGTTTTAATGTTACTATAGAGGCATCTGAAAGCAAACAGGCTGGGAAGGGAACAGCAGAATAGAGCAAAGAGCTCTAGCTGGGAATCCAGTTCAGTCCAGTTGCTCAGTTGTGTCCAGCTCTTTGTGACCCCCTGGACTGCAGCACGCCAGGCTTCCCTGTCCGTCACCACTTCCCGGAGCTTACTCTCATTCATGTCCATTGAGTCGGTGATGCCATCCAACCATCTCATCCTCTGTCGTCCCCTTCTCTTCCTGCCTTCAGTCTTTCCCAGCAGGATCTTTTCCAATGAGTCAGTTCTTCGCATCAGGTGGCCAAAGTGTTGGAGCTTCAGCTTCAGCATCAGTCCTTCCAATGAATATGCAGGGTTGATTTCCCTTAGGATTAGGGATACAGGAGGGGGAAAACTGACCAGAACTGACAGTCAGGAGACGTGGTTCTACTCTCCAATCTGCCACTTACAACCTGTGCAGCTGGGAACAAATCTGTCAGTCTCCTCCTCTCCAGTGTCCTCATCTGTCTGGTGGGAGGGAGTTAAACTTCTTTGGGTTGGGGAGGTTTGACAAAAACCCTCGAACTCCCTCATCAGACCCCAAACCTCTGGAGACTCCGATGAGAGCACCAGCCAGCACCCCCACTTTGATTAAGACCAGTGAGAGAAGATGATCAGTTTGTTTCACTTAGAACCAGGCTGACCAACTCATCTCAGTTTCCCCGGGACTTCCTCAGTTCTACAACTGAAAGTACCACATCCAAAAAACACAGTCCCAGGAAAATTAGGACAGCTCATCACACTAATTAGGTCAGCCTCTTTAAAAAAAAAAAATCCTATAATCTCACCCATCGTTCTCGAAATCTTGCCACACAGGTAAGTTATCACCTTCAGATACTTTGTCGTAACTGTGTTCCCACTGTGGTGGTTTAATTGCTCAGTCCTGCCGGACTCTCTATGACCCCATGGACAGTAGCCCATCAGGCTCCTCTGTCCATGGGATTCTCCAGGCAAGAACACTGGAGTGGGTAGTCATTTCCTTCTCCAGGGGATCTTCCCGACCCAGGGATCGAACCTGGGTCTCCTACATTGCAGGTGGATTATTTACCAACTGACCTATGAGGGAAGCCCAAAAAAAGACACTGCTGAAACCCAGGATTGAACCAGGGACCTCTACATCTTCAGTCTAAGGCTCTCCCAACTGAGCTATTTCGGTCGTTCCAACTGTGAAATTACTCAAATACACGTATTCTCTGGTGGTCTGGTGGTTGAGAATCTGCCTTCCAATGCAGGGGATGTGGGTTCAATCCCTGGCCGGGGAATTAAGATTTCACATCTTAGTGGGGTGTAAGCTTGCATGCTGCACGCCAAAGCCAGGGAAATCCACACACTGCAATGAAGAGCCCAGGCAGCCACAGCCACACACACACACACACACACACACACACACACTGTTTGTTTTACATTGTTACTGCAGCAATCAGGATAACCCAGCTTAGCTGAAAGTTAGTCACTCAGTTGTGTCCAACTCTTTGTGACCCCATGGACTATAGCCCACCAGGCTCTTCTGTCCATGGGATTCTCCAGGCAAGAACACTGGAGTGGGTTGCCATTGCCTTCTCCAGGGGATCTTCCCCATCCAGGGATCAAACCTCCTGCATTGCCAGCGGATTGTTTACCATCTGAACCACCAGGGAAGCCCTGAGGCAACAAATAACCCCACCAAGTAGAGAGCTGGAAATACGCAGGAATAGCACTACCACTGTGAAAATAAATCAGCATTGTGGGCCATAAAAAGGGGGAAGGGGGATAAAAATCAATGCAAATAAAGCAAATGACACTAACTAGCGGGGCTGACTCAAGGTTCTGTCTGGCCCCATGTGTCTGCTCACTTTTTGGTAAAAGGAAGGATTAGTAAGAAATTAAAACATCCTGTGATTTTCTTCTTTCCATAAGCAGGATTGAAAATAAATGGATCACTTTGTGACTTCATCTTATTTAATAAGATCCCCTGGAGAAGGAAATGGCAACCCCATTCTTGCCTGGAAAATCCCACGGACAGAGGAGCCTGGTGGGCTACAGTCCACGGGGTCGCGAAGAGTTGGACACAGCTGAGCAACTTAGCACACACAATGACGTGTCCATCTATTTCAAAGTCCTCTCCCACACCACCAGCGGAGGACATCAAATACACTGGGAAAGACAGAATAAGAGAAAGCATAAACGCAAGGGCTGGCTCATGCATTGAAATGTCAGCTCTTCCAGAGGTACCCACCCCCCAAAGCAGCTTTTACCACGAGCTGATCCAAGTGTCAGACAGGCCACCAGCTGAGAGGGGGACCCCTCTCCAGCCTTTCCCCGATCAAGAATTCCACCTTGCCTAGGGCAAGTACCACAAGAGACAGAATGAGCACCCAAGAGAGGTCTTTGTTCCAACAAGATCAGGTGGGAAGAATTTCAGCAAAGCAAAGCAGTGGCAAAGGACTTGTGACTTGAAGATCCCAACAAGGTTTAGGCGGGTCCCCGAGAAGATTAAGAAATGACTGTAAATTCTTACCATGTGGTTGAAAGGGCCTATGTCACAGCTATTTCTTGCAAAGGAATGCATGCGTGCTGTCACTTCAGCTGTTGTCTGACTTCGTGACCATATGGACCATCACCCACCACACGCCTCCGTCATGGGATTCCCGGCAAGCATGGTAAGTGAAGTGGGTCCTCCTCCAGGGGATTGTCCTGACCTGGGACATCAAACCCATGTCTCCTACATTGCAAGCCAAGTCTTTACCCCTGAGCCAGCGGGGAAGCCCTCCAAAGCAAGAGTACCAAAAATGGTTTGCCACCGAAGACTGGTTACCCAGACAAATGCCAGATGGAGCTGCAGGGGAGCCCGGCCTCACTGTCTGTAGTCTCCTCCACTTCCCTGAGCACCGTTCTCTTTCTCCATTCCAGCCCGTACCTGCTTACTTGTCTGGGCGACCTCATCCATTCCATGGCTTTAAATCCCACCTATGTGGCCGATGACTCCTAGTCTGTAACACTATCTGCTTGCACTCCGGACTCCAGACCCTACCAGTTCCTCCCCACTTGGATGTCTCAACAGAACCTCACATTCAATGTGTCCAAGTTGAACAGGCAATCTGTTCTGCCCCAAACCCATTTCTCTTCCACCATGCACTCCTTCGTGCAAATTCAAAACCCCGGAGTCCGCTGTGATTCCTTTCTCCCCAAACCCAGCCCTATTGATTTTACCACCTAAATGTTTGTAGAAGTGGTCTTCTCCATCCCCACCCCTCCCACCCTCCCGGAGGCACCCACATCTCTCCCCCATCCAGCTACGGCGTCTTCTAATTGGTCTCCCAGGGTCACCTTTGCTTCTCTCTAGTCCTTACATCGGAGAAGGCGATGGCACCCCACTCCAGTACTCTTGCCTAGAAAATCCCATGGATGGAGGAGCCCGGTGGGCTGCAGTCCATGAGGTCGCAAAAAGTCAGACACAACTGAGCAACTTCACTTTCACTTTTCACTTTCATGCATTGGAGAAGGAAATGGCAACCCACCCCAGTGTTACTTGCCTGGAGAATCCCAGGGACGGGGGAGCCTGGTGGGCTGCCGTCTATGGGGTTGCACAGAGTCGGACACGACTGAAGCGACTTAGCAGCAGCAGCAGCAGTCCTTCAATCCGCAGCACAGCTACAAGCATCATTTTTAATGGTAATCTTATTACCCTATTTGCCTTGCTTAAATCCTTCAGCTTTACCCTATAGCCCTTGCCACTGAAACCATGGGTTAAACTCATTTCACCTGCCTTCACTGAGATTGTTTTAAGACTTGCAATGCCCTCCAAGCACATGTAGCCTTGTTTTAATTGTTCAGTCGCTTAGTCATATCTGACTCTTTGTGGCCCCATGGACCGCAGCACACCAGGCCTCCCTGTCCTTTACCATCTCCTGGAGCTTGCTCAGACTCCTGTCCATTGAGTCAGTGATGCCATCCAACCATCTCATCCTCTGTCGCCCTGCCCCCACCCTCAATCTTTCCCACCATCAGGGTCTTTTCCAATGAGTCAGCTCTTTGCATCAGGTGGCCAAAGTATTGGAGCTTCAGCAATAATATGTAGCCTAAGCAACATCATGTTTGCTCAAGTTACCTTCCAGGAACTTGGAGTCAGCTGCGTCTAATTCAAGCAGAGCTGGTTAAGACTGGGCAGGACCTCCCACCCTTCAACTAGGTGTGTGTGAGTGTCAGCTCAGTGACCTTTTGACACCAGGGGCCTGGAAGGTCCCCCCTTAGCATATGCAGAAGCCTATGAGCTAGTCACACCTGCTCCCAACCATGGGTACTGCAGCACCCTTCCCCTGCTCCCCCACACCTCATGCCACCCCGCTTCTCCGTTTGTTATCCCACAAATACCCTGGGTCTCTTGTCTTCAGGAAGGTGGATTGGAGATTTGTTCTCATCCCCTCCCTTGGCTGCCTTGCAAATAAACTCTCCCTTTGCTACAAACCTCTGCAGCCCAGCATTTGGCAAGGCAGCCAGAAGGTAAGACCAGACAGACATTCTGCCCGTGGTTCACTGGCCCCTTGCCTGTATCAAAAGCAGCTGCCTGGTCCATCTGTTCCAGGGACCAGCCCCTAGATTTCCTGGCAAGGTGCCACTGACCTTCAGTGCTTAGCTTTGCTTTGTAGCAAAGAGATGGTTTGGGGATTTGAGGGTCTTGAGGTTTGGAAGACATTCTTTTGGAGAGTAATTTTGTTAAAGAAATGCACCTATGTCTAGATTGTTTTCGCAGTCCTCACCAAAAGGTAGGTTGGGGTCCAGCTGCCAGGTCGTTGGCAGGCAACATAAAAGATTACTACTGCTGAGGCAATTGATATGAGTTAAAGGCCCAGGGTGATGCAATCGATATCTGAGTTAAAGGCCCAGGGTGATGCAATCGATATCTGAGTTAAAAGCCCAGGGTTCTATAGAACCAGGACTCTAGCTCTTGGTTGTGTTGTTTGGTTCTTGTCTGTCTAGGTCTGATTGTCTTAACTGTTAAGAATTGGCTATTGGAGACTGAGCTTCTTGGTGACTATAAGCAAGAACGCTTGGAAAGATTTTGTTGCTGCTACCGCGTAGAAGCAAAGCGCCTTCGGTTTCAAGGAGAAGTGCTAATCCAGTTTCCTCTTGCAGCCCTCTAGGCTGTATTCTCCAAGTTGAATGACTTTTAATTACGCATCCATGGTAAAGAAAAAGATGGCATTAATCTTCTGTAACACTGCATGGTCACAACATCTTCAGGAGCAAGGTGGCCTAAAAATGGCTCCTTAAATTACAGTAGAACTCTGCAACTAGATTTATTATGTAAATGGGAAGAAAAATGGGATGAAAGGTCGTACATACAGTCGTGTTATTATATCAGAATAAACCTGTGCAAAGAAAATGTGATCTTATTGTCCAACAGGAAAGAAGGCAAATAAATTGGCTTCACTTGACTCTAAGGAAACTTGTTTGAACTGCTGTTGATCCGGCTGAGCACTCTAAAGGCTCCTCCTCCCCCACACGAAGGTGTTACTTCTCCTTCACTGCCAGTATCTGAGCCACAGCCTCAGGCCTGGCTGTGGAGAAATAAGAATGGTCTCCCCCTCTCATACCCACTAGGGCACTGAATGTGACCAGGGAACTACCAGACTCAGGTGGGGCAAGATCCATCAGGGCAAGTCCCCACTGGGTGAAGGGGCGTAAATGTTGAGACTAGGTGGCTGATGGGGTTGAAAAAGGGGAGTGGACCCAGATTAACTTCCAATTAATTTGATTGGAAGAGCAACATGACAACTTATAGAGATGATCCAAAGGAAACGGGAAAGCTTTTTGATTTTTTTGGGGGGGCGGGCAACCCACAACCGAACCTGGACAGATAATCAAAACTCATTAAATACCCTCTTCACTTTAGAAGAATATAGAATGGTGCTGGATAAAGCTAGGGAGGAGGCTGATGGCTTCACGCGGAAAGCCCTGGCAGGCTGCAGCAAGCACACTGGTACCAGCAGCGGATCCTAACTGGGATGGGAATGCTGGGCTTCAAGCTGAACACTGTAGACATTGCATTCTTGCAGGATTATGACAAGGGGCACCAAAACAAAGAAGCCTTAATAAAGTTCAGGACGTAAAAGAGAAACCAAACGAAGATCCTTTGGAATTCCAGAAAATGGTCTTTAAAGCCCATAGGCAGTACATAGAGAGCTGCAGTCCCAGAGAATTTAAAGATAGTTAATATGACTTATCGGTCAGAGTGACCCCCAATATACAGAAGAAACTGCAAGAGATAGAAGTGTTGTCTACCACATGCACCCTACTCTGTTCTTTTTCTGAGGTTCTGAAGGTTCTGTTTCCATTCAGGCTCATGCAGCCAAAAATAAAACCGAAGCTAAGATGAGAGCAGCACAAGCTTTACGCAACGCCCAGAGAATGGAAAAGCAGGAGTTTGGTTCTCAAATCAGCTTCTCACCTTAAGCAAGAGGGATTTGCTTAGAGGGTATAAGAACAGTGGGGAGAGGAGGGAGGCTCATTATGGTAGGCAGGCACATCAGTTCCCTGGGAGAGAGTGGGGTGCCACCCCGTTTTGGTCTGTGGCTTCCAGTCATGGCCGCCAGCAGGGGTGTCATTTTTTCTGCTAATGTAATAAAATCAGCAGAGAGTAAGACTCGGGGTCTGTTGGAGGTGAGATTCATTGCCACCTTGGTTTCAGCTGGTTCCATACAGTTTTTGCTTTTCCCTTCCTATAGCTGCCTTTCTTTGTGTCCAAACTATATGATCTAAAGGTATATGTTAGTTCCTGTTCAAGGGAGGGAGCTGATGGGTTTTGAGCAAGGGTCTGGTGGTTACTCTGGTGACTGAGGGGCTTAAAGGATGCCTATGTCTTAGCTTGCTGAAACTGCCTTTCAAGTTTTTAATAGCAGAGGCCAGGTTCAGGAGAAAAGGGGACAACAGAGAATAAGACAGGCCACTCTGCTGGCAGCCGCCCTAACACAGGGAAAAGAAGCGCCAAGCTGAAGCTTTCACAGGGAACTCCGCAAAAGGCTTGCCTTTGCACCTGGACAAATGGACACAAAGTACAAACCAGAGCAGGCTTGTATATTGCAGTCTCCTCTGTTCCAATCTTGAAAAAAAAAACAAAAAAGCTTGCAACCATTCCAGAACAATATGCTGTGGGAGGAATTTCTTAAAGGAGGAAACAATGAACCTCTGGGCTAAAATCTTGGAATATTAAAAATCCAGAAAAGCAGATCCATCCTTGCAGGACTGGAGCTTGTAAGGAACACAACGGAATATGGAGACCATGCTGCGGGAGAAAAACTGCAAGATCATTCGAAAAACTGCAAGAAAAAATGAGAGATCATTCGAACCTTGACTTTCCTGAGTCAGCAAGGGAACCCCTAACAGATCTCAAGTTCTAACGGAAGCAAACTATGAGAAAGAAATTTGGGTGATCATCTTCGTCTGCGGCTTGGCAGGGGTGATGTTGGTAAGGTAAAACTCTTCTAAAGGAAATCTGAATCACTTGTCACACTACCAGAATGACTGTCCTCCTGTGTTTAAGCCTTCTACACCCTCAAGCCCTTGTTGGGTCTAAGCCCCTTATCGGCAGGAAATAGCTGGAGCAATCATTGCCTCTCTTCCTCAAGGTTGAGGAATAATCAGGGAGGGCTGAAACCGTGGCTTAAATCCATCTCACCTGTCTTCACTCATCAAAGTTGTTTTAAGACCTGTATGTCCTCCAAGAAGATCATAGCCTAAACAATGAGATGATCGCCGAACTTTTTTTCCAGGAACTTGGAGCCAGCTGTGTCTAATTCGAGCTGAGCTGGTTAAGACTAGATAGGACCACCAACCCTTCAGTTGAGCACGTGTGTGTCCACTCAGTAATCTTTTGACATGAGGGGCTTAAAAACTCCACCATCAGAACACACAGGGGCCTGTGGCGTAGATACGCCAGAACCACATTATTCCACCTTCTTCCAATCACCACTCCCCATGTCTGAGACTGCCCTGCTTCTTTACTCATTAGCCTATAAAGACCCTGAGCCCCTTGCCTTCAAGGTGGTGGGTTTAAGGTTTGTTCTCTCATCTCCACCCTTGACTGCCTTGCGAATAAACCCTCTTTGCTGCAAGTCTCAGCATCTCGGCTCAGCGTGCACCAGGCAAAAGGAACCTGGTTGGGTAGCAATGAAGCCTCACGTCCTTGACACGGATATCAGGGCAGCGTGTGCCCTGCCTTCCAACCCATGCAGGCTCACCTCCGTGCATGCCCCCTGCCCTGGGAGCCCTTCACTCCAGCCCCACGTGCTTCCCCCACCTTCTCCTCAGCGTCAGGGTCTTGAACAAGCTAGGAACAGGGCCTCTCCCTGCCTAGCTCACTCCTCACCCCTCAACTTGGCACTCCTCTGGGGTCCCCAGGTCAAAGCAGGGCCCCCTGGCTCCCACGTAAAGCCCGGGGTGCCCTGGCCTCCTCCCTCCCAGCATGCAGCATAGAGGTGCTCCCTGTCCACTAGCTGATGCCCACTAGGCTGCCCGCTCCTTGGAACAGGGACCCAGCAGTGCCTCACACCTGGCACAGTGCCCAGGGATATAGGCAGTACTCTGTGGATACTTGGAGACGAAGCGATAACCCTGAGAGCTACCTGGGTGTCCCGCCCTCATGCCTCTCAATGCCCTTTCTGAAGAAAACTCAACAGCACACCCTCAACAGCACAGACTCTGGTGACACCCCTGGGAAGCCTGACAAAAATGCAGCCGTGGGGGATTCACCCAGCCCTCAGGAAGGACCGAGGATGGGGTCAGGCTGCACCACACACAGGAAGAGGCTGAGCTGGTGCCGCCAGCGCGGGTGTCCTGAGCCTTCGGTCTTGGGTTTCTCTTCCTAGAGTATTTATATCCATCCGGAGAAGCTGGCTGGTTTCATTAATTGTGAGTGTATGTTCACCCAAGGCAGCCATACGCTGAATATGTTGAATACCAGACCTTATATGGGCATCCCTTGTTGATTTATATATGAATACACGACATGAAGGGGGCTCAGGCAGAAAGCCAAATGTTCACCCTCCCCTGTAATCTCAAAGGCGAGAGTTTGTTGGCATATTGTTTGTTTTTAATGGAATGACTCTCCTTTCAATGAAAAAAGATCATGGTAAGGCCCACAGACGTTTAATGACCAGTATAGGGACAGGCATGCAGTTAAGAAGGGGCGGCAAAAAGTGCAGATTCGGTGTCCGGGTCTCAAATGAGAACCACTAACAGGCGGCAGGTATGAGTGTCCAGCACCCTCTACAGAGCCCGCCTGCCAGGAGACGCAAGTTTGATCCCTGGGTGTGAAAGGTCCCCTGGAGAAGAATCTGGCAACTCACTCCAGTATTCTTGCCTGAAAAATCTCATGGACAGAGGAGCCTAGTAGACCACAGGCCAAAGGGTTGCAAAGAGTCAGACCACGACTGAGCAACTGAACACACATCCTCAACACAAACGTACCCCACCATTCAACCCCCACAGCATCTGTACAAGGTAAGTGCTGCTATTATGCCCTTTTTGGCAAATGAGCAAACCAAGGCCCAGAGAGATTACGTGATGGGCCCTGTTAGTAAGTGGCAGGGCTGGAGTATGAATCCAGGCAGCCTGGCCCCACAGTCCAGAGGAGTTGGGCCCCATGGGGATCCATTCAGTCCAAACCAAAGCCGAACCCAGGATCCTGCTTTTGGAGGACTCTGGCCCCTGCCCTCGGAGAAGGCAATGGCACCCCATTCCAGTATTTTTGCCTAGAAAATCCCATGGACGGAGGAGCCTGGTAGGCTGCAGTCCATGGGGTCGCTAGAGTAGGACGTGACTGAGCGACTTCACTTTCACTTTTCACTTTCATGCATTGGAGAAGGACATGGCAACCCACTCCAGTGTTCTTGCCTGGAGAATCCCAGGGATGGGAAGCCTGGTGGGCTGCCGTCTATGGGGTTGCACAGAGTCGGACACGACTGAAGCGACGCAGCAACAGCAGCAGCAGCCCCCTGCCCTGATTGGGTCTCTTCTCTCTTGAGGGCTATGGAGAAGCTACAGGCAGGGTGCTGGCCCCAAGGAGCACACGTGTCTACAGTAGAACAAATTAGCTAGTGTGACGTGCCATGCTATGGAACCAGGTGCCAAGGACTGGGCCATCCAAGTAGGCAGAGGTCCTGAAGCCCTGATCCCTGGTTACCTCTCTGCTCTGAGGTTGCCATGTTCCTCGGTTGTGGACAAGTCTGTTTCCTCTTGCGAGGCTCAACTTCCAAATCCATAAAATGAAAATGCTGGTAACAGATGTGCTAGTTCCTGTCTCCCAGGGATGGCTCAAGGTCTGTATGAGAGAAAGTGTGCAAAACGTTTAGGACAGAGAATATATCTTCAGTAAACATCGGTTCTATGATTTCTAGCATGCGGTTCGGGACGTTGCCAGTTCTTCACTCACAAACATGGATCAAGCACCTAGGAGAATGTACCAGACATCCGCACCAGGTGCTAGGACTATCTTAATATTTGCTTATTAAATAAAATCAGTAAAGAGAACTGTGATGTGGGCAAGCCACACAGCCAGAGCTTTAGTTTCCCAAACTGTCTGTTGGGGCGACTCTGGCTCCCATGGGGAAAATGGGCTCCCTCCCTGGGCTTTTACTAGGGAGGAGAGAGCAGCGAGGTCTTCAAAGAGCACACTGGTCAGAGAGGTTGTGATGTTAGGTGCACGCGAGGGCCAGCGCGGGCGGGGACGCGAGGCCCTGGAAGCCTCGGCTCCTTGCAGAGAAATCAAGACGGTGCGGAGAAGGAGGGTAAGGAGGCTGCAGCAAGGGGGCTGAGGGTGTCCCCTGCGGTTGCAGAAGCGCCAGTAAGGGCCCAGCTTCAGGGCATCACACATCAGGGGTCAGTGGGCTTGAGGAGGGGCGTCACCATCAGACAGGGATTGGGCTTCCAGGCAGGCAGCTCTGAAGTGGCGAAGACTCCATCCAGTCTTCTTTATCTCCAGACTCAACCCCGAGACAAAGGAATAGCTAAACACTGAAGCTGGAGTCTGAGTGTGGGATTTTCTTTTTTTTTTTTTTTTTCTGTTCGGTGCCCAGTTATTTGCCTGTTTGCCAGCCCTGGGATAAGACAGAATTTATGTCTCACCAAAGAGGCACCAAAAAGTGAAGGAGACGGAGACACACACACACACACACACACACAGAGATGATTATGCAGAGCATTTTTTTGTTTTGTTTTGCTTCAAAGTGTCTCCTCACTAGAATGCTGCCGCACTGTCTCCGGGGAGCGGTTCGCCCTCCAGAAAATATGACACTTTATTTCCTGCCCTTGTTTGTTAACACACCCCATTACCATCCATCTCAGTTTCATGTAACTGCCAACCGGCATTAACGCCCTCCTCCTCGCCGAGGAAGAAAACAGAAAAGGGAGAATTCAGCAGATTTTGCCCCGTGGCACCCTCGGCGGCACCAAGATAACCAGAGCAGAAACCACAATTGGATTCTTAATTCCTTCAGCCCAGGAATGCGAAGGTCGGTCGGTTTAACCACCTCCTACATTTTCCAAAGAGAGTCGGCTCGTTATTTCGGTTTTCTGGGCTCCCTTCTTTGCTACGGAGAAAGATACATTAATTAATTAATTTTTTTTTTTTTTTTCCTTTTTTAACGTTGGGGCAGGAGATGTTGGAAACTGTCAGGAACTGTCAGTGGGCGCCGGCCCCATCAGGTAAAGCGGCCAGCGGCGGAGACACACTGACCCCCAGTGGCCGGCCGGGTCCTCGCAGCCGGGCGCCCCCGCCCCCAGCCTCGCCCCGGGCGGGGCCAGACCGCTCCTTCCCCGCAGCGTGTGAGCAGCAGGGTGGTCTCTCTGTGTCCCCCCACGGCTGCCCCGGCGCAGACACAGACAGCCGCCCACAGGGAGACACACGCAGACCCGCGCACACGCTGCCCCAATTCTCTTCTCCGATTTCGCAGAGCATCCATCTCCGAGAACCTTCACCGTGGGCGCTTCGGGGCTCGCAGATAAGGCCTATTTCTGCTGCTCCCGGCGTGCAGGGCTGTGAGAAAGGCCTCCGGGGGGCCCACCAGGACCCAGGGCTGAAAGGGAGGGGAGGACCGGCCCTGTGGAGGGCTCCCGTGAACCAGGCCCTGGGCACACATTTTCCCCACGGGAGTCACAGTAGCCCCAAAGAACGGATTAGGATACTAAAGCTCTGGCTGTGTGGCTTGCCCACATCACAGTTCTCTTTACTGATTTTATTTAATAAGCAAATATTGACATAAAACCTGTCAAGCAGTCATCTAGTGCTGTATCTATCGGCCAGTTAACTAGACTGCATCTTTATTGCAAACCTGTGAAGTACTATTACCTCCATTTCACAGATGAGGAAACTGAGGCCTAGAGAGGTTAAATCACTAGTGAGTGGTGGATCTGGTGTGCAGCCCCGCAGTCTGGCTTCACCGCACTCTGGCCGCTGCGAGGCAGCCTGTATCCTGGATACTTGTATAGAGGAGACCAGCACTCCAAATCCCAGCTCTTTCCCTGAGGTCTTTTATCCCCTGAGGAGAAAACGCTGCAGCTGCACAGGAGAGAGCTCACAGACCTTCTACAGAAACATAGTGGAGAAGGCCGCACTGAATCTCCTGGAAGTCGTGGACCATGCCATTCACCTTCAGAGCCCCAGACCGGGCACGTGGCAGGAGGGGTGCTCAGCCGGACTGGACCTTGAAAGAAGGTTCATGAACCTTGAAGGAAGTTTCAGTGAAGGTGGGAGGGAGGCTACAAGGACTACAAGAACCACGATGCTGAGACAGAAAAGCACAGATCATGTTTCCCAATACTGTCCCCATGAAAAGGTATTTTCAAACGCACCCATGCTCTTCTGGGCCATAACGTGTGTGTGTGTGTGTGTGTGTGTGTTAGTCACTCAGTTGTATCCAACTCTGCGATCCCATAGATTTTAGCCCACCAGGCTCCTCTGTCCATGGAATTCTTTGGGCAAGAATACTGGAGTGGGTTGCCATGCCCTTCCCCAGGGGATCTTCCCCATCATGGATCAAACCCGTGTCTCCTGCATTTGCAGGTGGATTCTTTATCGCTGTGCCGCCTGGGAAGCCCTAAGCTAGGCTGTAATTGAGCGCCCCCTACTGCACATGCCTGTAATTAATATTTTCTAAAGTGTGTCCTCCTCCCACCTCCGAATTTATCTCATCTGAGCTTCACAGCAAGAGCCCGTAGGATAAATATAATCAGCCCGACATTAAGCAAGATAAACAGAGGCTCTTCCAAATGGGCTGACTTGTCCTCATTTCCCAGCTAATACATAAAGACCTGGCCAGCCGGTTTCCGGCCTTGCAAAGCCCACGCTCCCACGTGCTGTCAGTATCAGGCAGGACCCTCACCGGGGAAAGCCCAGCCCCCACCCTGGCAGCCCTGTCGGTCTCCCATGGAGTCTTTTGAACTGGCCGACTGGTTCCCGTCTTGCCCCAGCCGTTCCCTCAGCCTGAAATGCTCTTCCTGTACATGGATCTTCACTTGGTTGGCTCCTTCCTGTCATTCCGGTGTCAGCTCAAGTGTCGCCTCCTCCGAAAAGCCTTCCTTGTCCACCCAACCTAAAATAGCCTTCCAGTCACTCGCTATTGCATCACTGTTTTGTCTTCTTCCCAGCAGTGATTCATCTCTGGTAATTTCATGTCCAGTTACTATTGTTAGTCTCATCTCGTGTATAATGCAGGCTATCAGTTACACGGCACAAAGCTACCATGTGCCAGCAGAGCTTCAAGAGCTCTGCACACAGTAGGTCATTTAATTGTCACACGCTCCTTTCGTGTAGGTTCCATTATTATCCCCATTTTACAAAAGAGGAACCTGAGACGGGGGAGGTTTGGTAACTTGCCCAAGATTCCACCTTTAGTGAGCACTGCTCTTAGCTGCTACAAAGACATCAACCTTCAACAGCAAAAACACAAGGGAATTCCCTGGTGGTGCAGTGGTTAGGACCTTCATGCTTTCACTGCTATATCCTGGGGTTTGATCCCTGATTGGGGAACTGAGATCCTGCAAGCCCCCAGCACAGCCAGAAGCAACAACAGCAAAAAGAAAAGCAATTGAATTTTTAAATGCATGAAAGACTTAAATCGGAGAAAGGCAATGGCACCCCACTCCAGTACTCTTGCCTGGAAAATCCCATGGAGGAAGGAGCCTGGTAGGCTGCAGTCCATGGGGTCACTGGGACTCGGATACGACTGAGTGACTTCACTTTCACTTTTCGCTTTCATGCATTGGAGAAGGAAATGGCAACCCACTCCAGTGTCCTTTCCTGGAGAATCCCAGGGATGGGGGAGCCTGGTGGGCCGCCATCTATGGGGTCGCACAGAGTTGGACACGACTGAAGCGACTTAGCAGCAGCAGCAGCAAAGGACTTAAATAGAAATTTCTCCAAAGAAAACATACAAATGGCCCATAAACATATGAACAGGTGCTTCATTAGTTGTTCAGGTCAGTTCAGTCGCTCAGTCATGTCTGACTCCTTGCAACCCCATGAATCACAGCACGCCAGGCCTCCCTGTCCATCACCAACTCCCGGAGTTCACTCAGACTCACGTCCATCTAGTCAGTGATACCATCCAGCCATCTCATCCTCTGTCGTCCCCTTCTCCTCCTGCCCCCAATCCCTCCCAGCATCAGAGTCTTTTCCAGTGAGTCAACTCTTCTCATGAGGTGGCCAAAGTACTGGAGTTTCAGCTTTAGCATCATTCCTTCCAAAGAAATCCCAGGGCTGATCTCCTTCAGAATGGACTGGTTGGATCTCCCTGCAGTCCAAGGGACTCTCAAGAGTCTTCTCCAACACCACAGTTCAAATGCATCAATTCTTCAGTGCTCAGCCTTCTTCACAGTCCAACTCTCACATCCATACATGACCACAGGAAAAACCATAGCCTTGACTAGACGGACCTTTGTTGCCAAAGTAATGTCTCTGCTTTTCAATATGCTATCTAGTTTGGTCATAACTTTCCTTCCAAGGAGTAAGCATCTTTTAATTTCATGGCTGCAGTCACCATCTGCAGTGATTTTGGAGCCCATAAAAATAAAGTCTGACACTGTTTCCACTGTTTCCCCATCTATTTCCCATGCAGTGATGGGACCAGATGCCATGATCTTCGTTTTCTGAATGTTGACCTTTAAGCCTACTTTTTCACTCTCCTCTTTCACTTTCATCAAGAGGCATTTTAGTTTCTCTTCACTTTCTGCCCTAAGGGTGGTGTCATCTGCATATCTGAGGTTATTGATATTTCTCCCGGCAATCTTGATTCCAGCTTGTGTTTCTTCCAGTCCAGCGTTTCTCATGATGTACTCTGCATATAAGTTAAATAAGCAGGGTGATAATGTACAGCCTTGATGTACTGCTTTTCCTATTTGGAACCAGTCTGTTGTTCCATGTCCAGTCGCAAATCAAACCATAAGATAGCGCTGCACACGTGCTGGGAAGGCTGTAACCAAGTAAGTGCTCTGTTGTGACCTGGATGTGGGATTGGGGGTGGGGTGGGTGAGAGATTAAATAGGGAAGGGAGATGTGTATAGACATAGCTGATTCACTTCGTTGTACAGCAGAGACTAACACAACAGCGTAAAGTAACTCTATCCAGTAAAAAGTAAAATTAAATTAAAAAAAATTTTAAAACAGAAGGTAAGTGTTGGCAAGGATGTGGAGAAATTGAAACCTTCATACGTTGTTAATGGGAATGTAAAATGGTGCAGCCACTATAGAAAACAGTTTGGTGGTTCCTCAAAAATTGAATCATAGAATTGCCATTCAACCCTGCAATTCTACATCTAAGTATATACCAAAAGAAATGGAAAACAGGGACTCAAACAAAAGCATATACGTGAATGTTCATAGCAGCACTATTCGCAATAACTAAAAAGTGGAAACGCCCAGATGACTCATCAGCTGATAAATGGGTGAACAAGATGTGGTCTGTCCATCCAGGGGAGTATTATTCAGCCGTAAAAAGGAATCGAGGGCTGACATAAGCCACAGCATGGATGACTTGTAAAAACATACACTCGGTGAAAAACACCAGCCACAAAAAGCCACATATTGCATCATTCCGTTTACATGAAATGTCAAGAGTAGCTAAACCCATGGAGTCGGAGACCAGACTGGTGGTTGCTAAGGGGTGAGGAGAGGAACAAAGAGGTAATGGCTGCCTAATGGTTGGAGAGTCTCATTTTTGGGTAAGAAAATGTTCCTGAACTGGATAGTGATAATGGTTGCATATCATCAATGTACTACGTGCCACTAAACTGTATACTTTATGATGGTTAAAGTGGTGGTGTATATATGTCTGAATTTTAAACTTTTTTAAAAAGTTCAGACTTGTCTGTCTTGTTCATTTATGGATCTCTGGGGCTTGGAATGTTAGGAAGCACTCAGCAGGTGCTCCAAACATGTTTGTTGGAGAAACGAATAGAAAGGAGCAGAGCCCAGGCCTCCCAGCTCCCAGTTGTGAGTTCTTTCCACAACATCAGAAAGCTCTAACTCAGTGGTTCTTAACCTCTGGGTCATCCAGTTACCTGGAAGGCTCGCTGAAACACAGACTACAGGGCTTAAGCCCAGGACGCAAGAGTTTGCTTGTCTAACAAGTTCTGTACTGGCCCAAGGGCCACGCTTTGAAGCCACTGCTCTCTGCTGCCCACTAAACCACCAAGAGAAGAGGAACTTTGATGTGACCAGGAGAGAGGAAAGCCAGGGCTGGTGCTTAATTAAAAGAGAAATAGATTTAAACCACAAATGCAGCTGCACAAAAAAACATCAGTTTTAATCAGTTGAAAAGTCTCTGAGGTAGACTTGTTTTTCTATCAGCTGAGTTGACAGGTTTGGTGGGGAGTCTAACTGGACTGGAGGAGACTTACTATCCACCTCCTCAACTCAGACACATCTCTTGCTCCTCAGAAGTGAGGCCACACTGGCCTTCTGAAAGCTCCTAGAACAAAGTGGTTCCTTCCTTGGGGCCTTTGCACTTTCTGCTGCTTCTGCCTGCAACAACTCTGGCCCTCCCTCTTCCCTCCCTTTCATCCCCACCTCCATCTCCTTTGTCTGACTGATTACTTTACAATCCTTCCTTCCCTGTAAGAAGGCTTCCCTGACAAGCTGCATTAGTTCAGGATCTTTAAGGAATTAAAAATCTATTAATTATTATCATATTGATATTATTAAAAATATTATAGTCATTTCAATTAATGCAAAAGTGCATTCAAAAAAGCAAACACCCTTTTATAATTTTTTTTCAAACTAAGAACAGAAGAGAAATAGCCCCCAAATAGCCTTCTACCAAAAGATGATGCTAATGCTAATGCTAAGTCGCTTCAGTCGTGTCCGACTCTGTGCAACCCCATAGACGGCAGCCCACCAGGCTCCCCCATCCCTGGGATTCTCCAGGCAAGAACACTGGAGTGGGTTGCCATTTCCTTCTCCAATGCATGAAGGTGAAAAGTCAAAGTGAAGTTGCTCAGTCGTGTCTGACTCTTAGCGACCCCATGGACTGCAGCCCACCAGGCTCCTCCGTCCATGGGATTTTCCAGGCAAGAGTACTGGAGTGGGGTGCCATTGCCTTCTCTGACCAAAAGGTGATAGCAATCATATTATTCCCTTTGAACACAGATAGGAGGCAAGAAGGCCTCTGTTCAACACTGTTCTAGAAGTCCTAGATGTAGTGATAAGACAGAAAAAACTAACAAGAGTTATACCTCTTGTAACAGAAGAAACGGTATTGTCCTGAGCAATAAGAGTTTCTACACAGAAAATGCAAGAGAACCTACAATATGCGAGGGACATTTGTTTCTTCGTGCTGATGATTCTTCGTGGTGATAACTCCATTAGAATAGTGCCCTGGGCTCTCTTTTCACCCATCACCAAAGAATAACTTATCAAGTTTGGAGAAAGAACTGGGCCTGCACAGACCAGCACCCTCCTTTCTACCCTCTTGGGGAGCCAGCCTGCCCATAGGAACCTCTCATCCTCTACCCCCCACCACCCTGTGATAGCTACAATGGCAAGACCAGCAGTTCTCCAGCTCTGTCTGCAACTGGATACACTTAATTATGGAATAGGATATTAAAGAGCCTATTGTAGCCACAAATCTAATCCATAGTTCCCAAACGATTCTGTGAAGAATTAAGGTGATAGTCTGCACCTCTGTCTATCTGAATCCTGCAGACTCCTAACTTCTCAATTTGTTCTAAACTTGGTAGAGGAGCAAAGGTCATACATAGTAACCCTCTCAAAACCTGAAACTATTAGAAGTAATCAGATCAGATCAGATCAGATCAGTCGCTCAGTCGTTTCCGACTCTTTGCGACCCCATGAATCGCAGCATGCCAGGCCTCCCTGTCCATCACCAACTCCCGGAGTTCACTCAGACTCACTGACAAAAACTATGTACAAAAACTATGTCCATTGAGTCAGTGATGCCATCCAGCCATCTCATCCTCTGTCATCCCCTTCTCCTCCTGCCCCCAATCCCTCCCAGCATCAGAGTCTTTTCCAGTGAGTCAACTCTTCGCATGAGGTGGCCAAAGTACTGGAGTTTCAGCTTTAGCATCATTCCTTCCAAAGAAATCCCAGGGCTGATCTCCTTCAGAATGGACTGGTTGGATCTCCTTGCAGTCCAAGGGACTCTCAAGAGTCTTCTCCAACACCACAGTTCAAATGCATCAATTCTTCGGCGCTCAGCCTGTAATAAGGGATATCAAAAAGGTGTCCGGAAACAATATATAAAAATCAATATCACTCCTATATACAGCAGAATAACCAACTAGAAAATGTAAATTTTTTTTTTTTGGCTGTGCTGCATGGCAGCTGGCAGGATCTTAGTTCACCCACCAGGGATCAAAGCCACACCCTTGGAAGTGAAAGTGTGGAGCCCTAACCATTGGACCACCAGGGAATTCCGGAGAAAATGTAATCTTAAGAACATTCCAGTTACAATTTTAAAAGTCCTGCAAGGTGCCTAGGAATAATGCTGACAAAAACTATGTACAATCTTTACAAAGAAAATTATAAAATTGTAATGATGGATGCTAGAAAGTGGCCTAAATAAATGCTGAGATTGATCATGTTCACACACATGAGGGTTCAATAATGTAAAGATAACAAATTTTTCTCAAGTGGGGGGCAGCCTTTCTGTACTCTGTATTCCCCCAACCACTCTCTATCTCTTACCTAAATAAGAAGTTTTAATACATAAATAGTGTTAGTCACTCAGTCTTGTCTGACTCTGTTACCCCGTGGACTGTAGCCCACCAGGCCCCTCTGTCCATGGAATTCTCCAGGCAAGAACACTGGAGTGGGTTGCCAATCTCTTCTTCAGGGGATCTTCGCAGCCCAGGGGTCGAACCCAGGTCTCCTGCATTGCAGGCAAATTCTTTACTGTCTGAGCCACCAGGGAAGCCCCAGTACATAAATAGAATTTATCTTGATTAATAAAACAATGTCCAATAATTTTTTTAAATAGTAATGACTACGTTTATGGAGTGCCACTTGATAAAGGAAAGGGCTTCCCAGATGGCATAGTGGTAAAGAATCCATCTGCCAAGCAGGAGCTGCAGGTTCAATCCCTGAGTCAGGAAGATCTCCTACAGGAGGAAATGGCAACCCACTCCAGTATTCTTGCCTGGACAATTCCATAGACAGAGGAGCCTGATGGGCTACGGTCCACAGGGTTGCAAAGAGTCAGACATGACTGAGCAACGAGCACTCACTCAATAAGGGAATAATCACAATAACACTTGAACTAGGTGTTATTATCATTATTCCCATTTTATGGATGAGCTGAGACCCGGAGAAGTTACTCAACTTGCCCAAGGCCACGCAGCCTGGCTCCAAGCCTGTTTTCTTTCTTTCTGTATCTTGCTTCTGTGTGTTTGTTCCTCTCTGGCTGTGTGCGGTTTTGTAGCTGCGCTGGGCCTTCGCTAGTTGTGCAGAGCGGGACTACCCTTCAGTCATGCTGTGAAAGCTTCATATTGAGGTGGCTTCTCTTGTTGCAGAGCGTGGGGTCCAGGCGCTTGGGCATCAGTAGTTTTGGCTCGTGAGCTTAGTTGCCCCAAGGCACGTGGGATCCTCCTGGACCAGGGATTGAACCTGTGTCCCCTGCACTGCAAGGCGGATCCTTAGCCCCTGGACCACCAGGGAAGCCCCAAGCCCGTTTGCTGAACTGCTGCTCCCTGCTGCAGTCAGGCTTTTCCTGTAGCACCCATGCTTTCACTCACCTGCTGTCTGTGAGGCAGGGAAGCTGACTTTGGAATGAGCTCACTGTGAACCCAGAGCTCGAGCCCCTTCATCTGTGGCCTCAGGGACCGTGTGCCCCAATGCGCCTTCAGGGAGGAGGTTGAAAATCAGGGTCCATCTGACCGAGGAAGAATTCCCTCTGATCCTAAGAGGAGTGTCTGCCCCTGAGATCTGAGCTGCGTCCAGGGTTCCTAGCAACTCAAAGAGGCCCCTCTTTCTCTGATGGGACAGGAGACGTTGGCTCCCCCAGGGTCTGCTTTGCTTTGAATTCTGCTTCATTCCTTCTTATCTTTGGGACTTATCAGGGAAATTATCTTGCATTCTGTCCCCCACACACATGTGCAGCTCCTACTTCTTAGCAAACACCCAGAGACACAGGCTCTGTGGTGGCCTGAGCAGGACTGCTCTATCTGCCGCTTCACCCCATCCAAGTCTCTGTGTTAAATATCAGACCCACGGAAAGGGTCTGGTGCTCAGTGACACCCCTGCTAGGTGGGGTGCAGTGGGGTCCCAGTAAAGACACATCCTGAGCACTCAGGAAGCTCAGATGAAGCAATGACCTGACTGCTTAAAGCAGACGAATTTCAGGTTAAGGGCAGAGGAGAAGTGTTTGGGGGGGCTCAGAGTAGTGAGGGGCTTCCTAGGATCAGATTCCAGCTCTGCGGGGACTTGAACAAATAGCCTATGGTAGGCAGAATAATGCCTTCCCTCCAAGATGTCCACATCTCAATCCCTGGAGCCTGTAAGTATGTTAGCTTGGGTGGTGATGGGGAATCAAGGTTGCTAATCAACTGACCTTAAGATAGGGAGGTTGTCCAGGCTTATGTAAGTGAGCCCAGTGTAATCACAAAGGTACTTAAAAGTGGAAGAGTAAGGTAGGATTTCTTTGGAGGGAATGATGCTAAAGCTGAAACTCCAGTACTTTGGCCACCTCATGCGAAGAGTTGACTCACTGGAAAAGACTGATGCTGGGAGGGATTGGGGGCAGGAGGAGAAGGGGACGACAGAGGATGAGATGGCTGGATGGCATCACTGACTCCATGGACGTGAGTCTGAGTGAACTCCGGGAGTTGGTGATAGACAGGGAGGCCTGGCGTGCTGCGATTCATGGGGTCACAAAGAGTCGGACACAACTGAGCGACTGAACTGAACTGAAGGCCGGAGGACCACTCAGAATGATATTTGATGAGAGAAGAGCTCCTTATTCCTGGCCTTGAAGATGGAGGAAAAAAGACACAAGATGAGAGATGCAGGCAGACTCCAGAGCTGGAAAAGGCAAAGAGACAGATTCACCCCTAGAGGTTAAAGTCAGACTGACACTCTGACTTTAACCTCATGACACTCATGTTAGGCTTCTGACCTGCAGAATGTAAAATAAATTTGCATTAAAGATTCTGGTCTTTTTTTTTTAGAGAGAGGCAGAAAATTAATACAGCACCTAAATTCTGTAAACCTCAGTCTTCTCATCTATAAAGTGGGAATAATCCCTACAGTCACTGCCCAGAGTAGGTGTTGTCAACTGAAGAAAAAGTTACCACCTAAAGGTTTCAAGTGAAGTTTTATTCAGGGACCTTACTGAGAGCTATAGCCCAAGACACAGCCTCCCAGATTTGCGGAGAAGCCACGATATACAGGACTTTTTTCTGGGGGGCAGGGTGGAGACAAGGAATTCCCAGTGGTTAGGACTCAGCGCTTTCACTGCTGTGGCCCGGGTTCAATCCCTACCTGGGGAACTAAGACCCTGCAAGCCACATGGTGCCGCCAGAAAAAAATAGAAGACTTGTAGGCAAACATCAAAAAATTACTGCTAATCACAAAAAAGGAGACATCTCAATGAATTTACTCAATGAATTAATGAATTAGTCAATGAATTAATGAATACACTGCTTTTCTATCTACGCATGCTAAGTCACTTCAGTCATCTCCGACTCTTGAGACTCCCATGGACTGTAGACTGCCAGGCTTCTCTGTTCCTGGGATTTTCCAGGCAAGACTCTGGTCTCTTCAATTTAGTTCAGTTCAGTCACTCAGTTGTGTCTGACTCTTTGCGACCCCATGAACTGCAGCACCCCAGGCCTCCCTGTCTATCACCAAGTCCCAGAGTTTACCCGAAGTCATGTCCATCGAGTTGGTGATACCATCCAGCCATCTCATCCTGTGTTGTCCCCTTCTCCTCCTGCCCCCAATCCCTTCCAGCATCAGGGTCTTTTCCAATGAGTCAACTCTTCGAGTGAGGTGGCCAAAGTATTGGAGTTTCAGCTTCAGCATCAGTCCTTCCAATGAACACCCAGGACTGATCTCCTTTAGCATGGACTGGTTGGATCTCCTTGCAGTCCAAGGGACTAGCAAGAGTCTTCTCCAACACCACAGTTCAAAAGCATCAATTCTTCAGCACTCAGCTTTCTTCACGGTCTAACTCTCACATCCATACATAACTACTGGAAAAACCATAGCCTTGACTAGACAGACCTTTGTTGGCAAAGTAATGTCTCTGCTTTTGAATATGCTATTTAGGTTGATCATAACTTTCCTTCCAAGGAGTAAGCATCTTTTAATTTCATGGCTGCAGTCACCATCTGCAGTGATTTTGGAGCCCAGAAAAATAAAGTTTGACACTGTTTCCACTGTTTCCCCGTCTATTTCCCATGAAGTGATGGGACCAGATGCCATGATCTTAGTTTTCTGAATGTTGAGCTTTAAGCCAAATTTTTCACTCTCCTCTTTCACTTTCATCAAGAGGCTCTTTAGTTCCTCTTCGCTTTCTGCCATAAGGGTGGCGTCATCTGCATATCTGAGGTTATTGATATTTCTCCCAGCAATCTTGATTCCATCTTGTGCTTCATCCAGCCCAGCGTTTCTCATGATGTACTCTGCATAGAAGTTAACATCTCCTGAATTGGTAGGCAGATGCTTTACCACTGGTGCCACCTTTCTGTCTGTGGAAGTTGCAACTCTGGACACATTGAAATTATTCCTTAGATAGGCATCTCCATATCTAGGGCCAGTATCCTGTTTTTCTCTGTCCTGAATTCCCTTCAGGACACATGGTCAGGGGTAGCTGCAGTGGTTGATGGCTTGATGGTGGGCAACATTCATTGTTTACTGAAACGCAGGCAATATATTTTGCTTACAGTGTGATGATCAGATGAAGTAATGTATATAAAAATCTTTGTGCAGGGTTCAGCCCATCGTGGGCTTCCTAGGTGGCAAAGTTGGTAAAGAATCCACCTGCCAGTGCAAGAGACACAAGAGATGTGGGTTTGATCCCTAGGTTGGGAAGATCCTCTCGAGTAGGAAATAGAAACCCACTCCAGTAATCTTGCATGGGAAATCCCATGGAACAAGGAGCCTGGCGGGCTGCGGTCCGTGGGGTTGCAAAGAGTTGAACATGACTGAGCACACACTGTCGTTGTTCAGTCGCTCAGTCATGTCCAACTCTTTGCCACCCCATGAAATGCAGCACACCAGACTTCCTGTCCTTCACTATCTCCCACAGTTTGCTCAAATTCATGTCCATTGAGTCAATGATGTCATCCAACCATCTCATCCTCTGTCATCCCCTTCTCTTTCCCTCTATCTTTCCCAGCATCAGGGTCTTTTCCAATGAGTTGACTCTTCGCATCAGGAGGCCAAACTTTTGGAACTTCAGCTTCAGCATCAGTCTTTCCAATGAATATTCAGGGTTGATTTCCTTTAGGATGGACTGGTTTGATCTCCTTGCAGTCCAAGCGACTCTCAAGAGTCTTCTCCAGCACCACAGTTTGAAAGCATCAATTCTTCGGCACTCAGCCTTCTTTATGGCCCAGCTCTCACATCTGTACATGACTACTGGAGAAACCATAGCTTTGACTAGACAGAACTTTAGTAGGTATAAAATAAATATAGTATCATTGTTGAGAAGCTCAGTAACTGTCTCCTGGAAAAGCCCTTCTGGGCTCCCTTGGCACAGACCCACCTCTGTAGCCCAGGGTGGATGAGCATCTCTCCTTATCCTTTTTGAGGATGCCACATTCTCCATAGGACCACCCAGCCCACTTTCTGTCGCCCTCCCAATTTCTGCTTTTGTTGGTCTTTGATAGTCCAATCTCTGATTCTGGGGGTTGTGAGCAGGTGAGGGGCACTGACATACAGAAGCTGTGACCCACTTTCTACAGGAAATGTCCCCTTGGCTAGAAGACCAGGGTGTGGACCTAGTACTAACTTATGGCCATATTCCCACAGCTGGTCTTGGACAAATAATCTCTTTACCAAAAAAGATGACCCTTGTGGAAAACTCCTGGGTATTTGTGTTTTTATCCATCCTACTCTTCTAAGAAGAGTGAATTTTATGATGCTGGAGTCACAAAGATAAACAAGAGACAAATTTTCTGCTTTTCTTCTAGGAAATGAAAAGAGACACCAATGGAAAGTAGGTTTAACACCAGTATTTATTGGAGCAGAAAACGAGAGAGGACAAAAAAGCGATGACCAAAACCCCCGCAGCCTGAGTGGTGTGTTTCACTGGGCTGAACAAGGCCTTCCCACTAACCCCTCTCCTGTTCTGGAGACCCCAGGTCCACCAGCCCCAGAAAAGATTCTCCTTCTACTTACCCTTCAAACTGGTAGGAAGGGACCGTTAAAGGGGAGGAGGGAGGAGCTATAGTTTAAGTGATTGGTTTTAATGAGTTGTTCAGGTTAGTAAAGTGAAGCAGCATAAATATTTGCTGTTAGTCCCCAACACAATCTTGCTGTGCCCACAGTTCCCAAGCCCTGGAGATCTCCACTCCACAACTGGAAAAGAAATGAAAGGAGCCTCATCTTGTTTCAATAGTATCCGGGCCTTTGCTCATCAAAGTGTCTGCTGGAAAAGAACAAGAAGATAATGTTATGGTGATGATGTTGATAAAGAATGTGGTGTGTATATACAATGGAATATTACTCAGCCACTAAAAAGAATGAAATAATGCCATTTTCAGCAACATGGATGGACCTAGAGATTGTCATACTAAGTGAAGTAAGTCAGACAGAAAGAGAAATATCATATGCTATCCCTTATATCACTACAGACAAAGCTAGTGGAGGTGATGGAATTCCAGTTGAGCTATTTCAAATCCTGAAAGATGATGCTGTGAAAGTGCTGCACTCAATATGCCAGCATATTTGGAAAACTCAGCAGTGGCCACAGGACTGGAAAAGGTCCGTTTTCATTCCAATCCCAAAGAAAGGCAATGCCAAAGAATGCTCAAACTACTGCACAATTACACTCATCTCACACACTAGTAAAGGAATGCTCAAAATTCTCCAAGCCAGGCTTCAGCAATACATGAACTGTGAACTTCCAGATGTTCAAGCTGGTTTTAGAAAAGGCAGAGGAACCAGAGATCAAATTGCCAACATCCGCTGGATCATCGAAAAAGCAAGAAAGTTCCAGGAAAACATCTATTTCTGCTTTATTGACTATGCCAAAGCTTTTGACTGTGTGGATCACAATAAACTGTGGGAAATTCTGAAAGAGATGGGAATACCGGACCACCTGACCTGTCTCTTGAGAAACCTATATGCAGGTCAGGAAGCAGCAGTTCAAACTGGACATGGAAGAACAGACTGGTTCCAAATAGGAAAAGGAGTACATCAAGGCTGTATATTGTCACCCTGCTTATTTGACTTATATGCAGAGTACATCATGAGAAACGCTGGGCTGAAAGAAGCACAAGCTGGAATCAAGATTGCCGGGAGAAATATCAATAACCTCAGATATGCAGATGATACCACCCTTATGGCAGAAAGTGAAGATGAACTAAAAAGCCTCTTGATGAAAGTGAAAGAGGAGAGTGAAAAAGTTGGCTTAAAGCTCAACAACATTCAGAAAACTAAGATCATGGCATCTGGTCCCATCAATTAATGGGAAATAGATGGGGAAACAGTGTCAGATTCTATTTTTCTGGGCTCCAAAATCACTGTAGATGGTGATTGCAGCCATGAAATTAAAAGACGCCTACTCCTTGGAAGGAAAGTTATGACCAACCTAGATAGCATATTCAAAAGCAGAGATATTACTTTGCCAACAAAGGTCCGTCTAGTCAAGGCTATGGTTTTTCCTGTGGTCATGTATGGATGCAAGAGTTGGACTGTGAAGAACGCTGAGCACCAAAGAATTGATGCTTTTGAACTGTGGTGTTGGAGAAGACTCTTGAGAGTCCCTTGGACTGCAAGGAGATCCAACCAGTCCATTCTAAAGGAGATCAGTTCTGGGTGTTCATTAGAAGGACTGATGCTGAAGCTGAAACTCCAATACTTTGGTCACCTTATGTGAAGAGTTGACTCATTGGAAAAGACCCTGATGCTGGGAGGGATTGGGGGCAGGAGGAGAAGGTGATGACAGAGGATGAGATGGCTGGATGGCATCACTGACTCGATGGACGTGAGTCTGAGTGAACTCCGGGAGTTGGTGATGGACAGGGAGGCCTGGCGTGCTGCGATTCATGGGGTCGCAAAGAGTCAGACGTGACTGAGCGACTGAACTGAACTGAACTGAACTGATCCCTTACATGAAGAATCTAAAAGGAAATTATACAAATGAACTTATTTACAAAATGGAAATAGACTCACAGATTTAGAGAAGGTAATTATGGTTACCAGGGGGGAAAGCTGTAGGGAAAAAATAGTTAGGAGTGTTTGGATCCATAGGTACACACTGCTATATTTAAAATGGATAACCAACAAGGACGTATTGTATGGCACAGGGAACTTTGCTCAACGTTACTGAGCAGCCTGGATGGGAGGGGAGCTTGGGGGAGAATGGAGACACGTATATGTATGGCTGAGACCCTTTGCTGTCCACCTGAAAGTATCACAACATTGTTAATTGGCTGTACTCCAATACAAAATAAAAAGTTTTTTAAAAAAAATTTTAAAAGAAAATAATGTCAACGTGATGATGCTGTTGATAAGAATAAGCGGAGAGGAGGAGGGCAGAGGAAACAGCTACCAAATTGTCATTTCCTGAACACTTCCTAGCATGTGCCGGGGCAGTACTAATTTCCATGCCCTGACTTTTTTAATGCTCTGAATAGCCATATGAGGGGCAACCCTTACATGTTACAAATGAGGAAGCTGGGAGAGAAGTGAGGAATATTTTTTTCCGAAGCAGAGTCACAGTCAGAATGCTATATCCCCCCGGCCGCTTCCTGGTCTTCTGAAGCGAGGCCCCCGCGGAATCCTCTCTTTTGCAGGACCCACCACCACCACCACCAGAGGCGAGGCTGCTGCCCTGAGGCTCTCCAACCTGGAAGTCTCTGCTCTCACCCGGCCTGCACCAAAGGTGACAAGGGCCCCTGCTCGTGAAGTCAGTCACTACATGCCTGGCTCTGTACACATCATCACTACCCCAACTCAGACTCAGAGAGGTTAGGGGATTTGTCCAAGGTCACAGAGCAGAAACACAAGAGTGCCAAACCCAAGTCCACCAGGTTCCAGAGTCTGAGGGCTTATGTACTCTGCAAGCAAGCGCTTCTGACGCTGGCGGACAAAGATCTTAGGTGCCAGGGGAGGAACGAGTTCTGGCAGAGGAAGGAACCAGCTCAGAGTTGGAGGGACCAAAGCAGGATGTTAGCAGAGCCCCTAGACCTCAAAAACAGAACTCCTGTTCCGTTCCTCGGAGATGCTCCTCTCACTGTTCAGGAGGACCATGCCCCATCTACCCCTGAAACACACACACAGGTCCCTGCAGAAAGCGTGCAGGATCTGTGGCTGTCAGAAGACAGCCATATCAGCCACGGGCTGGCATGCATTAATAGCTTAATCACACTCAGTTAAATCCCCTATAAAACAGGATTAAGGACTTGCCTGGGGGTCCAGTGGATAAGAACCTGCCTGCCAATGCAGGGGACATGGGTTCAGCAGACGGCCCGGGAAGATTTCACACACTGCGGAGCCACTAAGCCCATGTGCCACAACCACTGAACCTGTGCTCTAGGGCCCAGAAGCCACAACTACTAAGCCTGAGCACCGCAACTCCTGAAGCCCGTGTGCCTAGAGCCTGTGCTCCGCGACAAGAGAAGCCACTGAAACGAGAAGCCCGCCCACCAGAACGAAGAGTAGACCCTGTTCATTGCAGCTAGAGAAAGCCTGAACGTCACAGCGAAGATCCAGCACAACCAAAACTAAAAAAGGAAAAAAAAAACAGGATTAAAATTCATGCCCTGCAATGACCCAGGGATGTTAAGAGGACCAAATGAGAGGTTTTGTGTAATAGCACCCTGAAAATTACAAAGAGCAATCCTCTGAAGGGGATGTTCATGTGTCCACTCACAGTGGCACAAAATGAACAAGGAAACAAGACGTCTGTTAACCACAGCTGATCAAGTGTCAAGTTGTATACTCTGTCCTGCTTACTCCATTCACATGACGAGGAGAAATGAAACTCACCAGGCTTCACCTCTGAAGGGGTTTTGCTGTGTTATCTGGCAAGAATTGGAAAGGGAGCGAGGACATGGACACAGATGGACAGCGAGGGAACCAGCAAGCAGCCCCTTGCAGGAACAGAGGTGCAGGGGTCAGGCGTGCTGAGAAGGCTGAGCTGTTGCGCTCAGGGGCACTAAAAGGGCAGAGCCAAAGGAGGAGGGAAGACTGGGCTGGCTGGGCAGGGTCCCGGGCTGGAAGATGGGGAGGCAGTAAAGAAGGTGCTGATCCTAGGGAGTCTAGTGGTTAGGACTCAGTGTTCTCACTCCTGGCACCTGGGTGTGATCCTTGGTCAGGGAACTAAGATCGAGCAAGAAAATAAGTTTCTGATCCTGGTGACGGTGGTGACCCTTGTGATGTCACCCGTCAAGCCCATGGATGTTGATCCCCGCTGGAAAGACCCAAGTCTCAACAAGCCCCACTTCTCCAGATTTGTATTCCAGAAGGACTCTTTCTGGGTGGCAAATGAGGTCTCGTACCTCCCCTATTTGGGATCTCCAGGTGACTCAGCAGGAGTCAGGCCCCCCTGCGTGTCCCCAGTGATCCTCTCCACCTGGTCCCACCCACCTCTCACGCCTCGCTCCTCCCAATCTCCAACCCATAACTAGCTGACCTGCTGGTTCCTGTAGCATCAGGTTCTGAAAGGCCCCCAGAGTCCTGCCTGCATTGCTCACTGCTGTCTCCCTGAAACAGAAGGCCTGGGAGAAGGAACATACCAGAGGCTGGTCCCGAGCCACTTAGATGGGATGGACCAGGTTCCTGTCGCAGTGGGGCTTGCAGTGTGGGTTCAGTCAGTGCTCCAGGAACTGCTCCTCGGCACGGTGTTCCAGGAGGAGCAGATGGTGCATGTACTCCTGTAAAACAAACACACATTTCAGAGAGAAGCTTTTATCCATGGTGACGGCCGAGCCACCCCTGTGCAGGATACGGCTGTGCTTCTGAGATACAGCAGCACAGCCAGGGAGGAGAAAGTGCCAGCAACCGTAAGTGCTGAGAGGGTGTGTATCCCGGGGGCTCATAGGCACTGATGACGGAGAGTTACATGGAACAACCACTTTGGAAAACAATCTGTTGCCTAGAATCCTGAAACGCCACTCTTTTTTATAGCCTAGAGCAGTGATTCTCAAATTTCATCAGGCATCAAGAAGCACCCTAGAGGGCTTGTTAAAACCTACAGATTGGGACTTCCCTAGTGGTCCAGTGGCTAAGACTGCACGCTCCCAATGCAGGGGTCTCCACCCCCGGTCAGGGAACTACATCACACATGCTACCATTGAAAAATATCCCACACGCTGCAACTAAAACCGAAATAAATAAATACAAATAAAATTTTAAAAACCTTAGATTGCTGGGCCCCACCCGCAGAGTTTCTGATTCAATGAGTCTGGGATACAGCTCCAGAATTTGCATTTCTAACAAGTATCCAGTTGTGAATGTCACTGGTCACTTTGAGAACAAGAGAAGATAAGAATGTTTACAGTAGCAATAAATTTGTAGTAGCAAAATACTGGAAAGAGGTGGAAACATTTCAAATACCCATTGATAGGAGGGTGGATGAATAAATTATGGTAGGATCACAAAGTAGAATATTACGCAGCAGTGAAAATGTGATTATAATAACATACAGAAACATAGATGAGTCGTAGAAATAGCATGAGTGAAAAGAGCAAGTCCAAGAAGACAATGTTTATAGTGTGGCATCATTTTAATGAAGCTGAAAACATGCATAACTTAATAAAATACTAGTTATGGCATGGCATTTGTAATAAAATCATCTTTTTCAAAAGGTAAAGGATAACTATAAGAGAGTTGGAGTTGATATGCTATTGTCAAACAAAATAAATTTTAAAGCCAAAAAAACTGTTACTGGGGATCTAAAAGCATCTTGTGAAAACAGCCTGGCAATTTCTTAAAATGCTGAACATAGAGTTAGTATACCAGCAGGCAATGGGAAAAATGAAAGGATACGTTCACACAAAAGTGTGTACACAGATTTTCACAGCAGCATTATTCATCACAGTCAAAAAGTAGAAACAACCCAAATGTCCATCAACCGAAGAATGGATAAATAAAATATAGCATATCCGCAGACAATGGAAATCCTACATGGCCATTGAAAGGAATGATGCATGCTGCAATCTGGCTGAACCTCAAAAATACTATGCTAAGTCTAAAAAGCCGGTCACAAAGGACCACAGGTTGTGCGGTTTCATCTCTATGAACTGTCACTGGCTCTGCGTGTTGGTGTGTCCACAACAGAGGGCAGCTGGTTGTTCGGTGCTGCCCGTCTCTGTGAGCAGCATCTCCATCGATGGCCCCACGTGGCCGGGGAGGCAGAGCTTCATCGTGCTCCGGGATCTCCTCCTCTGCCCGACCCTCCAGCCCCACCAGCCAGTCAAGCCCCAGTCCAGTGGGTGCTCCCGGATGCCCGCCATCGCCTCTGCGCAACCAGAGTCCCCAGCCCTCCTGCGCGGTCCCCGCCCCGGCGTCTGGGGAGCTCTCCCTGGCTCCAGCCTTACCTCCTTCCTTTCCACTCAACTCCAGGGGGAGGGTCTGGCAGGGTGGGGGGTGGGTGGGGACTGTGCTTTTCACCTGTTTGTTTTTTCTTTCTCTTTTCTCTTCAATAGACATGTTTCAGAGAAGTTTTAGTTTCAAAGCAAAATGAAGCAAAAAATACAGTGATTTCCTATATACCCCACAGATGCACAACCTCCCCCTTTATCAAATCTTGCCCCAGAGTGGTACATCTGTTACAAGAGATGAACCTACCTACATCAACACTGCATCATCACCCAGAGTTTATGCTGTGGTCACTCTTGGTGCTGTACATTCTATGAGTTTAGACACATGCATAATGACACATATCCATCATTAGACTATCAAACAGAATACTTGCATTGCCCTATAATTCTTTCATGTTCTGCCTGTTCATCCCTCCCTCCCCTCTAACCCCTGATAACAATTGATCTTTTTACTGTCTCAAAGGAAGGTGATGGCAGCCCACTCCAGTACTGTTGCCTGGAAAATTCCATGGATGGAGGAGCCTGGTGGGCTGCAGTCCATGGGGTCGCGAAGAGTTGGACACAACTGAGCAACTTCAGTTTCACTTTTCACTTTCATGCCTTGCAGAAGGAAATGGCAACCCAGTCCAGTGTTCTTGCCTGGAGAGTCCCAGGGACGGGGGAGCCTAGCGGGCTGCCGTCTATGGGGTCGCACAGAGTTGGACACGACTGAAGTGACTTAGCAGCAGCAGCACCAGGTTTACCTTAGAAGTGGAAAAACATCTACTTCTGCTTCTATAACTACACTAAAGCCTTTGACTGTGTGGATCATAAATAACAAACTGTGTAAAATTCTGAAAGAGATGGGAATACCAGACCACCTGACCTGCCTCTTGAGAAACCTGTATGCAGGTCAGGAAGCAACAGCTAGAACTGGACATGGAACAACAGACTGGTTCCAAATAGGAAAAGGAGTACATCAAGGCTGTATATTGTCACCCTGCTTATTTAACTTCTATGCAGAGTACATCATGAAAGACACTGGGCTGGAAGAAGCACAAGCTGGAATCAAGATTGTCGGGAGAAATATCAATAACCTCAGATATGCAGGTGACACCACCCTTATGGCAGAAAGTGAAGATGAACTAAAAAGCCTCTTGATGAAAGTGAAAGAGGAGAGTGAAAACGTTGGCTTAAAACTCAACATTCAAAAAACTTAAGATCAGGGGGTTGGGTCCAATCACTTCATGGCAAATAGATGGGGAAACAATAGAAACAGTGACAAACTTTATTCTCTTGGGCTTCAAAATCACTGCAGATGGTGACTTCAGCCATGAAATTAAAAGATGCTTGCTCCCTGAAAGAAATGCTATGACCAACCTAGACAGAATATTCAAAAGCAGAGAATTACTTTGCAAACAAAAGGCTATATAGTCAAAGCTATGATTTTTCCAGTGGTCATGTAGGAATGTAAGAGGTGGACCATAAAGAAAGCTGAGTGCCAAAGAACTGATGCTTTGGAACTGTGGTGTTGGAGAAGACTCTTAAAGTTCCTTGGACAGCAAGGAGATCAAACCAATCAATCCTAAAGGAAATCAGTCCTGAATATTCATTAAAAGGACTGATGCTGAAGCTGAAGCTCCAATACTTTGGCCCCCTGATGTGAAGAGCTGACTCATTAGAAAAGACCCTGATGCTGGGAAAGATTGAAGTCAGAAGGAGAAGGGGATGACAGAGGATGAGATGGTTGGATGGCATCACTGACTCAATGAACATGAGTTTGGGCAAGCTCCAGAAGATAGTGAAGGACAAGGAAGCCTGGTGTGCTGCAGTCCATGGGTTTGCAAGGAGTCAGACATGACAGTGACTGAACAACAACAACAACCACTTTAATGGCAGAAAACAAAGGAACTCAAGAGCCTTTTGATGAAGGTGAAAGAGGAAGTGAAAACGTTGGCTTAAAACTCAACATTCTAAAAAGTAAGATCATGGTATCCAGTCCCATCATTTCATGGCAAATAGATGGGGCAAAAAATGGAAACAGTGACAGAGTTTATTTTCTTGGGCTCCAAAATCACTGCAGATGGTGACTGCAGCCATGAAATTAAAAGACACTTGCTCCTTGGAAGAAAAGCTATGACAAACCTAGACAGCATATTCAAAAGCAGAGACACTACTTTGCCGACAAAGGTCCGTCTAGTCAAAGCTATGGTTTTCCCAGTGGTCATGTATGGATGTGAGAGTTGGACCATAAAGAAAGCTGAGCACCAAAGAATTGATGCTTTTGAACTGTGGTGTTGGAGAAGATGCTTGAGAGTCCCTTGGACTGCAAGGAGATCAAACCAGTCAATCTGAAATGAAATCAACCCTGAATATTCATTGGAAGGACTGATACTGAAGCTGAAGCTCCAATATTTTGGCCACCTGATGGGAAGAGTTGACTCGTTAGAGAAGACCCTGGGAAAGACTGAAGGCAGAAGGAGAAGGGGATGACAGAGGATGTCATCACCAACTCAATGGACATGAGTTTGAGCAAATTCTGGAAGATAGTGAAGGACAGGGAAGCCTGGTGTGCTAACCATTCACGGGGTCCCAAAGAGTCGGACACAAGTTAGCAACTAAATAACAACGTTTATCTTTTCCAGAATATCTTATCATTGGAGTCATACTGAGTGTAGCCCCTTCAGATTAGCATTTTTTACTTAGAAATATGCATTTAAGTTTCCTCCATATTTTTTCATGGTTCAATAGCCCATTTCTTTTTAGAGCTCAATAATATTTCATTTCCTAGATATACCACAACTTATCCATTTACCTACCGAAGGGCATCTTGGTTGCTTCCGAATGTTGACAATTATGAATAAAGCTTTGACAAACATCTATGTGCATGTTTTTGTATTGAACATAAGTTTTCAACTCATTTGAATAAATACCAAGAAGCATGATCCCTGGGTCATATGTTAAGAGGATGCTTAGTTGTGAAGGAAACCACTGGACTGCCTTTGAAAGTGGCCGTGCCACTCTGCATTCCCACCAGCAGTGAGTGAGAGTCCCTGTCGTCCTCCAGCCTTGCCAGCATTTGATCATGTCAGTGTTCTGGGTTTCGGCCACTCCAGCAGGCATACAGTGGTATCTCATTGTTTAATTTGCATTTCCCTGATGACATATGATACGAGCATCTTTTCAGATGCTCGTCTTTCAATCCATGTTCTTTGGTGAAGTATCTGTTCGGGTCTTTTGCCAAGGTAGGTTTTTAAAATATGAATAATGAAAATGGCTTTATTGTTTTTTATCACAGGTGACACATATTACTGTTTTGAAATTATGTAAAAATTAAGTTATAAAGAAGAGAGTGAAAAATCCCTGCTGTTGGTTTGGTTTGGTTTGGTCTCTCTCTTCATTCTGTTGCAAAGTCGACTGTTTTAAAAATTTATCTACAATTGCTTCCTCTCTTAAAATACTTGAATGGCTTCCACTGGGCTAAGGAAAATTCCTTAAGGTGGTTTGCAGGGTTGCTGGTGATCCTGCCTCACCCACTTCCTGAGCCTCTTCCATCACCATCATCCCACAAGAGCTTTGTGCTCCATCTTTCCCTGGACGGACTATGCTTGCTCTGCTCTCTGATTTTAGGCTATTCTCTCTGCCCAAAACACCCCTGTGCCTTCTCTTTTTCCTTAGTTCAGTTCAGTTGTTCAGTCATGTCTGACTCTCTGTGACCCCATGGACTACAGCAAACCAGGCCTCCCTGTCCATCACCAACTCCCAGAGTTTATTCAAACTCATGTCCTTCACGTCAGTGATGCCATCCAACCATCTCATCCTCTGCTGTCCCCTTCTCCTCCTGCCTTCAATCTTTCCCAGCATCAGGGTCTTCTCCAGTGAGTCAGTTCTTCGCATCAGGTGGCCAAAGTATTGGAGTTTCAGCTTCAGCATCAGTCCTTCCAATGAATATTCAGGACTGATTTCCTTTAGGATGGACTGGTTGGATCTCCTTGCAGTCCAAGGGACTCTCAAGAGTCTTCTCCAACACCACAGTTCAAAAGCATCAATTCTTCGGCACTCAGCTTTCTTTAGAGTCCAGCTCTCTCATTCCGATCTGATTTTTCAGCCCTCGGCTTAGATGTTACTTCCTCCAGGCAGCTTCTCAAATTCTCTGTGGCACTGCAGCTCTCTGGACTTCCCCCAGCACAGCTCTGGTCACTCAGCTTAGCAGTGACCTCTCCCTGAGAGTAGGGATTTAATTGTGCCTCATCAGACTTTTTCAGAGAAGGCAATAGCACCCCACTCCAGTACTCTTGCCTGGAAAATCCCATGGATGGAGGAGCCTGGTAGGCTGCAGTCCATGGGGTCGCTAAGAGTCAGACACGACTGAGCGACTTCAATTTCACTTTTCATTTTCATGCATTGGAGAAGGAAATGGCAACCCACTCCAGTGTTCTTGCCTGGAGAATCCCAGGCACGGCGGGGCCTGGTGGGCTGCCGTCTATGGGGTCGCACAGAGTCGGACACGACTGAAGCGACTTAGCAGCAGCAGCAGCAGACTTTTTAGTGGAACTGCTGTGTATGCTGGTTCATGTGTTGGCACATGAACTTGATGTTTCCTTTTGAAAGAGAGAGAATTGACTTTCAATTTGATGGATATATGTTGTTGACATTGCCCTGAAATAAGGCTTGGTGCTGAAATTATGGGATGGGAATCACTGCAAAGTATGCATGGAACAGTCCATATGAGCACATGTAGATAACCCAAAGCTTCAGGCCATTAATCAGAGAAGTGGCATTTCACCTTATACATATAGGTGGTAATACCTGTAGAAGATAATTTTGGCAGGTACAGATCTAAAAATCCTAAATCATGAAAACCCTCCAATGGCATTGATAAAGCTTTAATAGGCAGTCCAGTTTAGAACTCTGAGTTTTTAAGTTTCAAGGAAATCCTCTAGGAAGTCTACATCCTATTTTAGATATTTTTTTTAATTTAATGACTGTGCAAAGGAATGAATTATGAGGTGTCCAATTTTCCTGAAATATTTTTTCTTTCCCCCAGGACTCACGCAGTTTGAAACTGTTTTGATTATGTTATTGCTTTCATTTAACTCATCAAGATGTACCCTGTGTTCTGGGTGAGGAGTCTCTGGGACAGCTGGGGAGGGGTTGGTTTCTGGGAGGGCTCCTTGTGGGACCCAACGAGGACTCCCCAGCAGCTTGCTGGACACGTTTGTGAGTTTGGGGTTCAGCCCTGCCCTGTCTTGCCCTGTCTGCGGAGTCTTTGGCCAGAAGAATAGTCACTGGGAGGAACAGAAAGGCAGTGTGGAGTCTTGTAAATAAGGAACAAGGACTTTTCAGCACATAGCTTTACTTGCTCAGCTGTTCCGTGTAACAGCTCCCTGAAGGAAACCCACATTGCTGTCTTCTCGCCTGCCTGTTTGCCAGGCGTGTGGTGGAGGGGCTAAGAGGATCAGGTCTGGGTCTGGATCGGGGGCTAGTTCCAATCAAGACCTTACCACAGCTGCTGCTTTCCATTTCAGTCGCTAAGTCGTGTCCAACTCTTCTGCAAACCCATGGACTGTAGCCCACCAGGTTCTTCTGTCCAGGGGATTTCCCAGGCAAGAACACTAGAGTGAGTTGCTATCTCCCTCTCCAGGGGATCTTCCCAACCCAGGAAGCAAACCCGCATCTCCTGTATTAGCAGGCAGACTCCTTACCATTCAGCCACCGCGTGTCCAGCCTCAATTTGTCCGTCTGCAACATGAGGTTGCCCTAGCACTTACTTCACTGCGCTTCCAGGATTAAACAAAATGATACAAATGAAGCTCTGTGCCAAATTCGTAATCTGCATTTTCCTTTCTAAACCCATTCTCAAGACTTCCCTGGCCGTCCGGGGGTTAAGGCTCTGGATTCCAATGCAGGGGGTGCAGTTTCCATCCATGATCAGAGAACTAAGATCTCTCATGTGGCGCGGTGCAACCATAAATCAATAAATAAACCCATTCTCTCCCTTCCTTCGCCTGGCCCTAGGCACTAAGAGGCTGACCTAGATGAACTGCAACACGGACGCTTTTGTCCTGCAGCTCCCAGCTGGGTTTGGAGGAGGAGGTGCCAGCAGAGGACTGGAGGCAGGAGGCAAGAGGCGGGGTCCATACGGACTCCCCTGGTACCTCCCTGAGGACTCCCGGCAGGTGGTCTGCATCGCTCCCCTGACGACCCAGCTTCTAGAGGTCTGCCCCTCCAGATTTGGGAACCACACTCTTCCCTTCCACCCTCCTGCCTCGGGAGCCTCAGCCCTGCAGCCTTTATCATTTCTTGTCAGTTCCCCTTCATCCTGCCAGACCTTTGTAAACAGTCCTTGACTAAGCCCTCCTCAGTTAATTTTGGTTGCTATTTGATATGGAAGACCTGACCATGCCCTGAAGTTGTGGATAGAGCATCTCTCCCAGGAACTGGTCCACAGGAAACTTTTAATAAATGTTTGTTGAATAAAAGACTAAAGCCGTGGTCCTCAAAGCATGATCTGTGCTCCCCTCGCAGGTCCATGATGTCAAAACTACTTTTTAAACAATATTAAGACATTTGCCTTCTCACTGCACATGTGTGTGTGTGCTCAGTCACTCTGTCACATCCAACTCTTCGTGACCCCATGGACTGTAGCCTGCCAGGCCCCTCTGTCTATGGAATTTTCCAAGTAAGAATACTGAAGTGGGTTGCCATTTCCTACTCCAGGGGATCTTTCCGACCCAGGGATCAAACCCACGTCTCCCTCATCTCCTGCATTGACCGGAGGATGCTTTACCCCTGAGCCACTTGGGAAGCCCCCTCACTGTGGGTAAAATTGACGCCTCTGCAGGAGCGAAGGCACCCAGCTAGCCTAGGGGTCACAGTGTCCTTCATCACACATTCACGGCTAAAATAAATAATAAAAACAAAGCATGCTTAACAGGCCAGTTTCACTGAAACACGCCCTGGTAAAGCCGTAGAGAGTGACCAACAGGAAGTATACAAGCAGCACTTCCGCTGCCCAACAGAGTGCAACGATTTTCTCAAGAAGAAGCACCTGGGGGATGTAGGGGTCAAGGGTTGCACTAGGCGTTTCGTGCGCCTGTTTGGCAGGCATCTGTCCAAAAACGAACGAACGCACGCACTGAGCTTGTCACTTCCAGGAAAACAACTGCCGGTGCTTGTTACTACATGATGAAATTTGAGCTTTCGAGAGGAAATTAGAACTTTGGGAAACTTACATTTGCAACCATGAACCTGATAGCTTCCAAAAAGACTTTCCCAATGAGACTGGTGGTGATAGGAAAGAATGTCACCACTGAAACACAGCGTTTATGCACCTCTTATAATTACATGCTCATTGGCATCCTTACTCATTTAATCCTTGTCCCTTTCAGCCAAACACCTATCTGGCTCTTTGATGAGTGACCAAGACATACCTAGTATATGACTTACTTCTTGACACATAGTAGGGCCTCAGTAAAACACACAGAAGAAATGTACAAGCAAGTGAATGAGTAACTGAAATGACTGTTCTTTCTCCATAATCTCACTAACTCCTCCTTGGGAGGTTCCTGGGTATCTGTGTCAATCTGCCCATTATAATGGCCCAGGCCAAATGTACATAAAGAGCATCCAAGAATGAAATATATATATATATATATATATATATATATATATATATTTCATACTCCTAAATAGAGGCTGAAATCATTGTTGAAGAAAAACAATACAGACACACACATAGAGGGAGAAAGAAACAAGCTCTGGTTTCCATGACATTTCACTATTTATTTAAAATGTTAGGGAAATGAATACGCCACAAAGGCCTAAAAGCAATCATTAGTCAAAGATGAAAAGCCAAACTGCAAATCTGCTGAAAACCACAAATTCAACAATTGTGTTGGCTAGGTTAGAAATGGCCCAGCATTAATGATAATCTCAAATGTTCCTGGATCAAGAAAGAAGGGTAGATGGAAAATAAGTTTTCATTTTTTTTTTAATTTCTTTCTTCATGGGGAAGAAAAGCAAACAAAAACCAATATCTGTTTTCCGTGTCCAATGCCAACTGTAATGGTTTAAGTAAATAATTTCTCAGTAATTAGAGCAGAAATTGGAAGAGGTCCTTTATAATGGCACAGGAGAGGTGTGATAATGAAATTAAAAACCCACTGGAACCTGAGCTTAGCTGAGAATCATAAACTAGACAGTTAATCTATCAAGGTGGGATCTTTTTCCAAGAAGGCAAACTTCTTCCCGTGACATTTGCATGGAATTAAAGATCCACTGACATTTGGATGAAGTATTTTGCTCATTAGTAAAAGCAAGGTAATCAGACAGGCAGTAGGGTGGCTCAGAACTTAACTGCTCAGGGCCACCAGAAGGCTCAGTCCTAAAAGAAGGCAAATCATTTATGCGCACAATTTGCCTCTGAACTGTCGCTCTGAACTGGTTTTTGAGACCACAGGGCACGAAAGGGTAATGGAGTCACTACATACATTTGTCAAGGCGCCAAATATGAAAGCATATTTTATAAAGACTATTTACAATAAAGCTAATATGATTTATACTTGCCCAACAAGAACATTCCTTAAAGGAACACAGGCCAAAATGGAAAGCATATTCCCAGGGCACACAAGTGCTTACGAATACAATCAAAAAGGACATAATTTTAGCTCAGATGTCATCTTTTTAGAGAATTTCCATGGTTCACCCCAGCAGTTGGCAGTAATTTCTTCCCTAAAATTTGGAATGACTAAGAGAAATTTAATGAATTTAAGCAAGGCCATGGGGAAGATGTCTTTGAAATAACCTCCAGGTTCTATGGTAGAGTTATGTCCTACAACACTTCTCCCCTGGAGAGAAGCAGAGAGAGGAAAGGAAATAAGTATCATGAGCATTTAGTAAATGTCAAACTCTGCTTGGTGCTGGGGGCCCAGAAGTGAAACAAGCAGTCCATCTGCTCAAGCAGTTTAGAGCAGTCTAGTGAGAGAGAGAGGTTGGTTGTTTTTTGTTTTTCTAAGTCAGAAATAGCAAGTTTATGCTGTGAATGCTAGGCCAGAGGGATGCTGTAATTCATGGTGGGAGGATGGGGACACCAGGAAATTCTCTTTAAAAAGGCGTCATTTCAGGTCAATCTCTGCAAATAAGTAGAGTTAATCAGGTAGGCAAGAGCAGAAGAAACAAGTACAAAGGCAGGTGCTGTCAGAGAAGATCTTCAAACACATCCTCATTCCAGATAACCTCTCCTCCTCCTGTTTCCAATGCCACTGAATAGCACCCATGTGTCCACACAGATGCCGGCAAGCCAGTTTTGGTCCCTCATCCTCCCTGACCGCATCCACTCCTCCCGCCCCAGAAACGGCCAACTGATCTACAATTTAAGATACCATAATCATGCTCCCCTCATATCTTTACCTTAAAACCTCCACTGGAACACTCTTGGAGGACAAGAGCATGAATTATCTTTTAAAACTTTTAGAGGCTTGGCGGGAAGTTTGGGGTTCCTCTTGAGTTGCGACGTGGACCTCAGGGTCCTGCTTGTATTGCCTCGGGGAAGTCAGGTCTCATTTCGAGTTGTGACGGGCACCTCGGGATTCCTCGAAAGTCACTGCAGGGGAAATAGGCCTCATCTAGACTTGTGTCCAGAAACTCCGTGTTCCTCTCCAGTGGCAACAGGGATCTTGGGGTTGCATTCAAGGTTCACCTGGGGAGTCAGGCCTCGTCTCAAGTTGAAGCAAAGAGCTCTGCTCTCCTCTTGAGTTGTGACGGGTATCTCTTGGAGCCCATTGAGTGGCCTAAAGGGAGTCAAGCCTCCTATGGAGTTTTGAGAGGGAACTCGGGATTGCTCTCTAGGTCCTGCAGGAAAAGAAGGGCCTCATCTCGTGATGACGGGGGAATCTCATGGTTTTTCTCGAGTTGTGGCAGGATAAAAATAAATAAATAAAACTTCTAGAAAGCAATGTGGAAATATATACTAAAAGCTTTAAAAATATTCATATACTTGGACCCAGTAATTTATTTTCTGGCAATATGTCCTTAGCAACTAATTCAAAATGTTAAAAATACCATAAGAGCAAACTTTTAGACTGTTGTTTATTATAGAAAAAATAGTGGAAGAAGGAGCCCTCCTACACTGTAGGTGGCCATGTAAACTGGTGTAGCCAGTATGGAGAACAATATAGAGGTTCCTTGAAAAACTAAAATAGAGCTACCACCATATGACCCAGCAATCCCACACCTGAGCATATGTCTGGAGAAAACCATAATTAGAAAAGATACATGCACCCTGACATTCATTTATCATAACCAAGACGTGGAAGCAACCTAAACATTGGACAGACGAAGGGATAAAGAAGAGGTAGTTCATGTGTATGATGCAGTATCACTCAGCCATAAAATCGAGTGAAACAATGCCATTTGCAGCAACACGGATGGGCCTAGAGACTGTCATACTAAGTGAAGTAAGTCAGACAGAGGCGTATATCATATGATAGGACTTACATGTCGAATCTAAAAAGATAATACAAGTGAACTTACTTACAAAACAGAAACCGATTCACAGACTTTGAAAGCACACTTATGGTTACCAAAGGGGAAGGTCAGGGAGGGATAGATTAGGAGTTTGGGATCAGCATATCCTTGCCGGAGAAGGCAATGGCACCCCACTCCAGTACTCTTGCCTGGGAAACCCCATGGACGGAGGAGCCTGGTAGGCTGCAGTCCATGGGGTCGCAAAGAGTCGGACACAACTGAAGCGACTTAGCAGCAGCAGCAGCAGCTACTATATATAAAATAGGTAATCAACAAGGACCTACTGTATAGCACAAAGAATGCTACTCAATAGTCTATAATAACCTATGTGAGAAAATAAACTGAAAATGAATGTATATATGTATAACTGAACCACTTTGCTGTATACCTGAAACTAATACAACATTGTAAATAGACTATATTCCAATATAAAATAAAAATTAAATTTAAGGCACACTCCTTCTTTTTGTTACAGTTGATGAACCTGAAAGCCATGTTACTACAATTGAAACTTTTATTACTTACAGGATTACTACTAAGACATCTCATGGGGAATTTGACTCCAGTGAATTCAAAGTTAGGAGACATTATCAAGGTTTTCTTTGATTAAAAGAAAAACTTGAAGAAGAACAACCCACTTTGAGTATTCCACCATTGTCAGAAATGTTTATAGTGAAAGGCATGGTGGAATGCTTTAATGGTGACATCTCTGAGACACGCAGGAAGGCATTGCACAAATCTTTGACCCAAGTTGCTGATCATCCAAGTCTAACATTTAATGAGGACGCTAAAGTTTTTCCTATTGCACAAGCTTGGGAACTCTCTTCTCGCAAGAAGCAAGGGCCTAGATTACTCAGCAGGATGGGGCAGACAGAGCAGCCGCATTATCAATGAGAGGAGTTAAAAGTCACCCAAGGGAATCCAAGGAAATGAATAACTTTGTTGAAATATTCAGCCAGAAAATAAATTTGATAGATTAAGATATCTCAGAGAATTTGCAAGAAAGAAAGGGAATATTTTGATGAAATGAAAGAATATGACCCAATTCATATTCTGTGGTCAGCATCAGAGGAGATCTGGCTGATACTCTACAAGGTGCTGCCAGGTGCATTGACAAACGCTGTAAGGCCTCTGAAAACAGATGTCCGGCCTCTCAGAGGCCCTGCTTCCTGTCGTATGTGAGTGTGTGCTTTACACTGAAATGTTAATGGGTGTCATGAAAAGAAGAGACCAAAGACAGGCAGAACTGGATTCCACAGTTGCATCTTTGACCTCCAGAAAGGCAGATACTGATCTGTTTACAGAAGAGATCGGAAAACTGGAAGATAAAGTGGAGTACACTAATAAAACCCTGAAAGCAGATGGGGAAAGATGGAAACAAAACAATGCAAAATGATATCAAGTCAGCATTTACCAACATGGCTGAGGAGAACATTCTCTATGATGAACAGCGAAAGTGTTCTCTGATCTGATCTCCTGATGGCGTGTTTCCATTATTTAGTGCCTTGCTACGTGGGACTCCTTCCTTACATCAACGGACAGATCTCCACTTGGAAGAAGCTTCTGAAGATAAATTGTAATTGCAGGAGAAGGCAATGGCACCCCACTCCAGTACTCTTGCCTGGAAAATGCCATGGATGGAGGAGCCTGGTGGGCTGTAGTCCATGGGGTCGTGAAGAGTCGAACACGGCTAAGTGACTTCACTTTCACTTTTCACTTTCATGCATTGGAGAAGGAAATGGCAACCCACTCCAGTGTTCTTGCCTGGAGAATCCCAAGGACAGGGCAGCCTGGTGGGCTGCCGCCTATGGGGTCACAGAGTCAGACATGACTGAAGTGACTTAGCAGCAGCAGCTGCAGCTTTGTCCTGAGTGATTTTTTTTCTATGTGGTTTGTGAATTATCAAATAAACATATCATTTAGGAAATACAATTTTATAACGTCCTTCTTATTCCCAGTAATTGTAGCTCAAACACGATATAGCAATAATGCAATTTGGCTATCATGGGCTGACTACCTGAAGCAGTGTCTCAGCATGTTATTCGTGAGCTTAAGATGACTAGAAAATGATAATTTGGGGGATAATTTTAATGGATCCCTGCTCACCTATCAAAACCTTATACTATAGCCATGTATGTTCAAGTAGTATTTAGTAAAGGTAAACATTTCTGTCTTGTTATGTATAATTTTTTTAAATAATGCTGATCTATCATAAGGGCTTTCTAGGTGGCTCAGTGGTAAAGAATTCACCGGGCAATGCAGGAGACATGAGACAACGGGCTTGATCCCTGGTCAGGAAGACCCCCTGGAAAAGGAAATGGCAACCCTCTCCACCATTCTTGCCTGGAAAATTCCATAGACAGAGAAGCATGGTGTGCTATAGTCCACGAGGTCACAAAGATTCAGACACAACTGAACAACTGAGCAAGCAAGCAAGGCACATCTATAATAAAATACTAATGTATTAAAAAAAATTTTTTTTAATTATAATTGCATTGAAGACTTCTATGTGATCTTTGGGAAACAGTGTCTGTTAAACAAAGTTATTCTTTCTAGATGGTCTGGGTCCTTTCTAAAGTGGATGAAAGGTGTTTCACACTATCTGGAAAACCAACAACTTAAAACTCAGGTGTTCCAGATTATTGATATGAATTTGGATATATATCCAATTTGGATGGGCTTCCCTGATAGCTCAGTTGGTAAAGAATCCGCCCTCAATGCAGGAGACCCCGGTTTGATTGCTGGTTCGGGAAGATTCCCTGGAGAAGTGATAGGCTACCCACTCCAGTATTGTTGGGCTTCCTTTGTGGTTCAGCTGGTAAAGAATCTGCCTGCAATGTGGGAGACCTGGGTTCAATCCCTGGGTTGAGAAGACCCCCTGGAGAAGGGAAAGACGACCCACTCCAATATTCTGGCCTGGAAAATTCCATGGGATCACAAAGAGTCAGACACGACTGAGTGACTTTCACTTCCACTTCCAACTTGGCTATATTTATATATACCTATAAATATTTAGCTTAGTTTTAAATATGTTCTTAAATTTGTATGCCAATAATTATACATAAAGAAGTTTTCTCTTAAATATTTGTCTGTGGAATATGTCATTTTAAATATATTGCAAAGATTCAGTTTTAATAAAAAGTTTAAAATGAAAAATTAGATTTAAAAAGATAGTGGACATGATCGAACAAAAGAGGGTAATTTACTATCATTATGGTTATAAAGAGTTTTAATAATATGAAGAAATGTGTATAATATTAAGAGAAACAGATAAAAAAGCATGCAGTTGAGCTTCCTTTTAAAACCTTATTTATTCCCATTTTGAATGTTGTGCATGCAAAGTCTGATAAGAACAAGTGTTGCCAAGAATACAAGGAACTAGATATTTTTATCTACACTACTGATGGGAGTTGATAAGGCAATTTGGCAGTCCCCATTTCAATTGCAAGTACATAAACCCTCTGACTCGGACGTTTCATTTATCATTGAACTTGGCAAAACATACATGTGTACAAGGATGTACACATGATCAGAAATAACTACAATGCCCATTGTTCCAGGAAGAGTTAAACAAAATAAATAAGTTGCAACATGTCTTAGTCCATTCAGGCTCTATAACCTGAAATACCACAGACTGGGCAGCTCACCAACCACAGAAATTGACTTCTTCCAGCCCAGGAGGTGGAAGATCACAGATCAGGGCGGAAGCAGGGGCGGACGTGGGCTGCCTGGCCGGCCGCAGACATCTCCTCGCATCCTCACACGGCAGACGTGTCTGGGGAGATTTCCTGGGGCCTCTTTCATAAGGACACTAATCCCATTTACAATCCATGAGAGCAGAGCCCTTATGATCTGAGTACGGCCCAAAGGCCCCATCTCCGGATACCGTCACTTGGGAGTTCAGATTTAAGTATATGAATGGAGGGGAGGGGAGGACACACTCAGACCATAGCATAATACATATCCTACGCTTCAATTTAAAATGAACTGGAACAAGAAGTTTTACTTCTTGTAGAAGTAAAAGATAGTAAAGAAGTCACGAAATAAAGGCAACCCTGCTTTCCCCGTAGCCTGACCCACAGCAGTGAAGGGGCAGACAAGCCTGACACGTTGAAGGCACAGGGAGGAGGCCAGCGTGCCCGCAGGGGTGGAGCGGGGAGAGGGATGCGACGCAGGCGGAGGTCAAGGAGGGAACAGGGGGAGTGGGCAGACCTCTAGGGCCTCGCAGGCCACTGTCGGACCATGGCAGTTTGGGGAGCAAGGCAGGAAGTCACTGGAAGGATTTACGCAGGGGGAAAATGGGGTCTGGCTTACGTTTTTAAGAACTGACTCTCGCTGCTCTGGTGAGAACAGAAGCCGAGGGGTCCAGAAAGGACGTGGCTGGGTCCACATCTAAGGACTCAGGTGGTGGCAGGGGAGGGTGAGAAGTGGTCAGATGCTGGATTTCAGGCTCACACAACTAGGAGGAGATGGCCACCTCCCTTACCCCAAGGGGAAGGCTAGGGCAGGGAGCGGTTAGGTCTGAGCTGCTGGCTAGATGTTCCAGTGCAAACAGCCCAGCAGACAGTTGTATGAGGGAGCTCGTGGAGAGAGCCCAGGCTGGACTTAGGAGTGTGAGCCATTGGCACAGAGGTGATGTTTCAACTAGGGGACTATAAGAGGCAGAGAGCAGAGCCCTGGAATGCTCCGATGTTTAAAGGATTGTCGAGCGCTAAGAACCCAGCAAAGGAAACTGTGGCTGAGCAGCAGAGACCACAGAGCAGAGAGAGAAGCCAGGGACCAGGCGTCCTGGAAAACAGGAATCCACTCAAGCAGAGAGCCCAGAGGGAAGCAAGAGGGATCCCTGTGTTGAAACAAAACAAGTGCCGGCTTGCTCCCAGTCCCCAGGACGCTGGGAGTAGAAGCTAAGAACCGCCCCTCCAGGACAGCGCTTCTCGCACTTAGATGTGCCCCTGGGGCCCCCAGCCTGTGGCTCAGGTCCACGCTCACGTGTGGGGAGGAGCCTGAGGCTCTGCGTGGCTGGTGGGCTCCCAAGCGAAGCCCACCAGCCGGGCCGGGGCCCACTTTTGGAGTTCTGAGAGTTCAGCCCCCAAACCCTGCCCATCAGCAGAAGCGCAGTCGCAACCGCTGACACACTCCAGGAGAAGCTCAGGACTGTCTTTCTCCAGCTTCTCCCCTCGCACCCCAAGCCCAGCCCTTCTTTCCACACAGCCCTGTCTCCCTCCGCTTCTCAGGCTGTTTCTCCTACCTGACCATCTGGAGACTTCTAGCGTGATGTCTTCATAACCTTCAGTCCTAAATCCTAGAGCAGAGTAAGTGAACTCAGCGAACACCCAGATGTCCCCAGAGGGGTTGTCCCCACGTGAATCCTAGCCCTCCAAGAGGGCCTGTTGCCTTCCTGCGACATCTAGAACCCAATTCCCCCGCTGCTCTGAAGATCTGGGGATCGCGTTTCCCCCATCACTCCAGCTTCCAGATCCGAGTGCGTCCCTTCCCCTTTCGTCAGCCACCTTCAGCCCACACAGCACACACCTACCCTCTGTCACTCCCCCAGACAATCACTAACACGAGATTGCTACGTAGAGCAGACTTTTCTTACAGGGTGAGGGCCACAGAGGATGGTTACAGAGCAGAAAACGAGTTCAAACTCAAAGCCAAGGCCCTGCCACAAAATGAATGTGTCGGCTATTTCCCGCCACAGGAGCTCTGTCAGAGGTGGGCCTCTCTGACCTCCCCACTCATCCTACCCCGACCCCTCTCCCCATCCCCGCCTCTGGGGCTTCCACCCCTTCCTCCCTGGTTGCCTCCAGACACTCAGAACACTTCCGGCTTCCTTCCCCAGAGCCGGTCTCTTCCTCTTTCCCTCGGTCCTCACCTTCTTCCGTCAAGGGTGCCAGCAAGGTGTTCCCACTCCTCTGAGGTGGAAGCCAGGCCTCCCCACAAGGAGGGCGCACCAGTGATCTTTTCAAAGGCGTTATTCTGTCCTTCCCACCACACAGTCAGGACAGAGCGGCTGTTGCCGTGAGTCTGCAGGATACAGGCTGTCAAAGCAGTCCAGCCCCCGGGATGTGTGGGCAAAGCTTGTCTGAACCTGCTTCCAAAACACCTATCATCCCACAGAAGCCAACACCTGCCAATATTTAAGCCAAGTGTCAAGAATATAAACATTGCTTCATAGACGTTCCCGAGGAGAGATGACTACAAATCTGCCTATTTGCTTTCATTTTGAATTCTTGATCCCTCCCCAAAGCACCATCCGTTTCCTCTCATCAGTGGACTCTCTTCTCTCTGAAAGGGTTTTCTTGTGCACAGTCCATCAGATGGGAGAAGCAAAATGAAATAACCCTCCGGCCATCTCTCGGTAATTTTGAGCACATGAGTCTCCAGGCTCAGCTCCCAAGGACAGACCCACGCTGCTCATCTGTCCCAGCCCACCTGTCCATCTCCAGGTTACATAACATGTCCAGAAACGTAATATCCCACGTACCATGGATAATGGGACCTGAAGGCCAGAGTTCAAGAGGCTGTGTCCTGAGCCTCTAAGTGGCTCCTCCATGCCAGCTTAACCCCCCCTCTTCAAACCCCTTGTGGCTCCCACCCAGTACAGAATGAAAGTCCACTCCGCTGGGACAGCCAGCGCCTCCCAACCTGGCCCTGAGAGGACCTTCCGTGCCCATCACCTATCATCCCGTGTATCCCAGACACTCAAGGTCAAAAGAGAGGAAACTGGAATCCAGGCTGTCTGAAAAACATTATCCTGCGATGCCTTTTCCAAAACACACACACACACACCCTCATGCACACACACACTCACATACCTACACTTCCTCATACACATACAGTCATATACAAACCCTCACACACACACATATATAGTTATACACACACACATACCTTCACACATACACACCCTCACATACATTATATCCTATACACACAGTCATACACAAACCCTTACACACACGTATAGTCATACACACGCACATACCTTCATACATACACACCCTCACATATATATTATCCTATACACACACAGTCATACAAAAACCCTCACACACACGTATAGTTGTACACACGCACACACCTTCATACATACACACCTCACATACATTTATATCCTATACACACAATCATACACAAACCCTCACACACACGTATAGTCATACACACGCACACACTTTCATACATACACACCCTCACATATATCCTATACACACAGTCATACACATACCCTCACACACACGTATAGTCATACACATGCACACACCTTCATACATACACACCTTCACATACATTTATATCCTATACACACAGTCATACACAAACACTCACACACACGTATAGTTGTACACACACACACACCTTCATACATACACACCCTCACATACATTTATATCCTATACATGCAGTCATACACAAACCCTTACACACACGTATAGTCATACACACGCACACACTTTCATACATACACACCCTCACATATATCCTATACACACAGTCATACACATACCCTCACACACACGTATAGTCATACACATGCACACACCTTCATACATACACACCCTCACATACATTTATATCCTATACACACAGTCATACACAAACCCTCACACACACGTATAGTTGTACACACGCACACACCTTCATACATACACACCCTCACATACATTTATATCCTATACACACAGTCATACAGAAACCCTGACACACACACATATAGTTGTACACAGACATACCTTCATACATACACACCCTCACATATATCCTATACACACAGTCATACACATACCCTCACACACACGTATAGTCATACACATGCACATACCTTCATATATACACACCCTCACATACTTTTATATCCTATACACACAGTCATATACAAACGCTCACACACACACACGTATAGTCGTACACACACATATCTTCATATATACACACCCTCAAGTATATATATATATCCTATACACACACAGTCATACACAAACTCTCTCACACACACAATATCTGCCACCCTGAACACACAGAACAGTGTGTCCATCCCTAACAAAGGAACATGTAGGTAAATGGTTTGAACAAAGAAAGAAGGAGGGTAGAAAGTGGTCTCGGCAAAAGGTAAAGAGCCACGAGGTGTGGTTCATGCGGCCAGAGGGGCATCTCACGGCCTCCTGGTGACCTCTGACAAACAGAGGTCACTGCACGCAGGGCTCACACTCGACAGCGACGTGGGCTAAGACGGTGGTGACGTCCACCAGTCGCTCAGCTAAAAGCGGTGACTCGAAATGATAAGGCAACTAACTGTGTAGCACAGGGACTATATTCAATATCCTGTGATAAACAGTAATGGAAAGCAATACAGAAAGAAGAATATATATATGTATGTATGTATGTGTGTACATATAACTGACTCACTTTGCTGTACAGCACAAATTAACATCGTAAATTAACTACACTTCAACTAAAAAATACTGTAATTTTTAAAAAGGGCTGAGTTGCCTCTTTTTACACAACAGGTGGTTGGTATTGCTCATCTTGCCCTCAGTAAATCCCTTGAAAGGAAAAGTCAGCAACGAGACACAGGGGGGACCAAGTCAGGCAGCAAGTGCAGGAGGCTGGGCCCCTGGCAGCAGGGCCAGCTCGAGGGGGGCTGGCATTTGAGGGAGACCCCCACACAAGCCCCTCCAGGAGCTCCAAACAAGCCCCTCTGGTCCTTGCCAAGTCCAGGTCTGGCTGTGGGCTCTTCCTGTCAGTTGCTGACTGGCACCAAGAACACAGTCGCCCTGGCGCTCTCTCCAGATTCTAGATTAGAAAGCCTGGGATGAACATTTTAGCCAGACTCTGGGCCAAACTCTGCATTTTACAGAGACAACGGCTATTCCAGGAAAGGGAAAGGACTCACCCCGAGTCGAAAGGCCATAATCCAGAATGAGTCTGTACAGAATACAGCCTGGAATCACACTGCGGGGCGCTCTCATCCCAGCTCGCCCACCCACGCACTGTCCGCAAACTCCACATCCTTCGAGCCTCAGCTCAGTGGTGTCTCTTCCAGGAAGCCTTCCCAGCCTCCCTCCTTTTTCAGGTTAGAGCTGGAGGCCCTCTCCTCAGACCCCGTGTGCCAGGTGACCTCATTAGATAACTGGAGTCAGGCTGGAAGGCTCTGGTTCATCCTTATCCATACCACAGACACACGCTTCTCAAAAGAAAGAAGAACGTCTAGTCTACGGCCTCAGGCCCAGTGCTCGGCAGGGCACAGCGAATGTAGAGTGTAATTCGGAGCCTGTCTTGGTAGGAATGGAGGGCTCTCTGCTCGACCACTCATCCCTTTCACACACTCTCTCTCTCACCTGCATATAAACAGCTAAGCCACCGACTCTCCAGACCACTCAGTTCAACACTCCACTGCTTTCTAAACGTGCTCCCCACTGTTACCCGTGGCAGTCCTCCCCGGAGAAGGCCCGGGCTGGTGGTTCTGGGCTTCAGCTGCACACTGATGCCATCTGGGGGCCTCTACCCCCTCCCCGATGTCACACCTCGGGCCACCCATCCCTGAGGGGTCCCAGGTGGCATATTTTTAACCTCCCCATTTGATTCCAGCACATAGCCAAGGTGAAGAAACAAGCTCCTAAGGAAAAAAAAATATGATTCAGGAAACTGTGTTGGTTCAGCCAGGACCGTGCGTGGGTGGAGGTGATTGTGAGTGACAGTGTGAGAGACACACACAGTGAAACAGGAAGAGGCTGTTCAGCACTGCAGACAGGCTTCCTCACCCCCGGCTCTATTACAGTTGGGGCCACATGAGTTTTGTTGTGGGAGCTTCTCTGCACACTGTAAGACATTTAGCAGCGGTCTTGGCCTTAACCCGTTAGATGCCAATAGTAAACCCTCCCCCCAGCAGCTGTTACAACCCAAGAAGTCTCCAGATATCAGCAGATGTCCCCGAGGTAGGGGAACAAAATCACCCCCGTGTGAGAACTACAGGTATAAACTAAGTACTAAATGCTTTGTTGCATATTTATAGGTCACAACAAGCACTTTTCTAACTTTGAGTGGCTAAGGATTCTAGACACAGGTCAGTGTCTTGCTGACGGACACACAGGACTGTACCACACACAGGATGTGTAGGAAATGGTGGGTGAGTCCAGACAGAATCACAGGAACTAGATCAGGCAGGTTCAAGGCGTTAAGATGAGTCAGTGGTGCGTGCGTGCATGCTAAGTCACTGCTGTCGTGTCCAGCTCTTTGCAATCCTATGGACTATAGCCCTCCAGGCTCCTCGGTCCAAGGAATTCTCCAGGCAAGGATACTGAAGTGGGTCGCCATGCCCCGCTCCAGGCCATCTTCCCGACCCAGGGATCGACACAAGTCTTTTATATTTCCTGCATTGAAAGGCAAGTTTTTTTTTTATCACTAGCGCCCCCTAGGAAGCCCGAGTCGGTGGTCAAACCTAAGAAAGACGACCAAATTAACAAAACCCCAAAGCCAAATATTCCAGAACATAGCAAAGCCGGAGGCAAGCGGAGGGTTGTCACAGATGAAGGCTGGTGATGATCAGGAGCTGGGAAGAGGGAAACAGTCAGAGAAGGAGCTCTGCGGCATTCTGGGCATGGAAGGACCACAAGCAGCCCTGTCTGAGGACAGAGTCGAGCATCTTGCGTAGCTGGCACAGGCAGAGGAAGGAAGCTGGAGGCAGGAAGCGGAACCTAAAGGCCCGCCCACCTGCTGCCTAAACCGCCTCCAATCCCCGCAAGGTCGCCCTTCCACAATCAGAGCTCAGAGCAGACGCCGGAGGAGAAACCACTCGGCCCACTCTGGAGCCGAGCACAGCCTATCTCCCGGGCACCTGTGGGGGCCTTGAACCAGCCCCGTGACCAGCCTCCCCCAGCCTCCGGGGCCCACGAGGAAGAGCCTGTGGAACAGCCCCTCCAGACAACACCCCCTCCAGACAACACCCCCTCCAGACAACACCCCCAAAGCACAAAGAACCAGTTGGGGCCCCCCAGGGACCTGGAGCCAGGCACCCTGCTCCCCATCGGCTCCGTCACCCTCCACCCTTTCCCTTCCCAACCCCTGTCCCCTGCGCTCACGTGGCCCCCTGCCTGGTTCCGCCCTATCCCCTCACATTCCTCCTGAGCCCCTAGGAGTCTTCTGCTTATGCCCACCTCTGAGCGCCGACAGACTCGGACTTCAATCCCGGACCTCTTCTAAACGCTGTGTCTAAAGCCCGAGTCTGCACTCCCCCACTCACTCATCCTCTGACTGTCCTCCGCTGAACCGAGAAGTCCAGCATCCCCGCACCCTCCCTGCTCCCGCGCCCTTCCCCCTGCACTCAGAGACTCCAGCCGCCTCTGGCTTCTCCCACCGAAAAGAACAAAGCCACATCCACCCTTCACAGTCTGAAGCCCTCGCTTGGTTTCTAAGCGACTCTGGGAAACAGCACTTTGCTGGCTTCTCTGTGTCTCCCACCGGCGGGGAGCAGAAACCTGGAGGACCATCTGCAGCCTTGCTGCACCCTGTCCCTGGCACTTAGTACTCAGAGGAGTCTTACTGCTTGCTGAATACTCTTTTAAGTGCCTTAGTATGAATTACCTTCTTCTCTTCTCACAAAGGAGCTGCTTTACGCTATTGTTTATAACAATGATATCATAGTAATATAAGTAGTACTATTTGTTACCCTCTTTCTACAGTCAAGAATATTGAAGAGTACTGAGGAACGTGAGGGAACGTCTTCAAAGTTCCATAGTTGGAAAATGGGGAGATTCAAACTCCAACGGTTTCCCCACAGCCACCACTGTGCCGGCCGGGCATGGTAAGGAGAGCCTTTTAAAGGGACTAATCCCGCTGCCCGCTCGATGATTCCACAGGGAGCGAAGCCACTGTGGCTGCAGATCCTCGGGGCTTTGTCACAGGGACACAGTGAACAGAGGTGAGTGTGGGGCTTGGCTGGCACGGACACAGGGTGGGGACCAGCCTCGACTGCAGACACAGCTTCACAGACGTGCTGACTCTGCCCGGGTCGCTGTTGCTTACCTTCACCTGTTGTTTAGTTGCTAAGTCCGGTCCAATTCTTTGTGACCCTATGGACTGTAGCCCACCAGGCTCCTCCGCTCATGGGATTCCCCAGGCGAGAATACTGGAGTGGGTTGCCATTTCCTTCTCCATGGGATCTTCCCAACCCAGGGATGGAACCAATGTCTCCTGCCTTGACAGGCGGATTCTTTACTGCTAAGCCACCTGGAAAGCCCTTACCTTCACCTGAGTGGGAATGTCAGTACTTCCGTCATGGGAAGGCAAGACAAGCCAGGGTGGCAGGGTCTTGTAGCACCCAGCACAAGTCACAAAATGAAGTCAGGAGAGGGGCTCCTGGTTCAGAAAAACCAGGCGGACACCAGGATCCTACAGGGCTGAGCCGAGGTCCCAGCCTGAAATCAGAGGCGTGGGGCGAGCGCAGAAGCTGGTCGCAGCAGGGCAGAGATCCTGCCTTGCCCAGACAGAGCATCGCCACTGGTCGGGGATGCTGGGCCAGCCTGCCCGGGGCCCAAGGCAAGAGGGAGAAGACGGGACTGACACCAGCCTCGGGGCACAGCTCCTGAACGTCCCATTCAGAGGAGCTGCCCGACAGCCCACTCGGGATCCGGGACCCCCAGCGGGGGCTGCACTGTTTCCGTTTAAAGCCTGTGTGAACAGCGGGGGAGTGGAGCTGGCACCTCTGGGAGAGAACGGTCTGAGAAGAAGGTGATCACCCTGCACCTGAGACTCTATAGAGCCTCCATCTAATGCCCTCCCTGGGCTGGGAGGACCACCTCAGATGGTTTCATAATGAACAAGCACTCCAGCCACCTCCCTGTCCCTTCAAACAGCCCAGAGCCTGCCTGGAACTCACCCGCATGAGCTCATCGGGGAATCCGGGTTTGCTCGGTCTGTCGTGGCGCCAGGATCTCAGGAGCTGCTTGGCCTGCTTTTCCGTCAGAATGGGAGAGGCCCCTGAAAAAGTCAGGAAGGACCTCGGGGGACTCTCAGGCACCCCCATCCACGTGCCATCTCGCTGTCCAAGGCCAAGCATTTGCAAGTCCAATTTGGGTCAGCACACAAAAGTTCTTTCAGAGACCTGTCTCAGAGGGCTTGGCTTTCCCAAAGGCTCAGAAAGGAATTTTTAATTGTTCCTAAGATGGCTAGGGCTGCATAACTAAAACTTATTTACCTACTGCGATGACCCATTCCTCTAAAAGTGGCCATTACTTTAATGGATATGTTTCTTTAAACACATTTTCTTCAGGTCCCTGATCAGTGTGTTTCTTATCCCTCAGGGTTGCTTTGGTGAGATTCTTTCAAAGCCTCAACACACTAAAACCAAGTTTAAATTGTTACTAGAAGGTTCCCCCGTAACAAGATTATGTTAAACTTAGTAAGCACCCACGACCCCTCAAAACAGATATTATAATTAAAGTAAATCAAGTTTTGATAATCATACACAAACTCTAAAAGCCATTATCATAATAAAAGTATATCAAGGGAATTCCCTGGTGGTTCAGTGGTTAGGACTCCCACTTTTACTGCAGGGAACTCCACGTTCAATCCCTGGTCGGGAAACTAAGATCCCACAAGCCAGGCAGCACAGCCCAAATAATAATAATAATAATAATAATAATGTGGGAAAAAAGGTATGTCAAATTTTAAGATTGATCAGCATTTTTGAGAATTAGTATTCAAATGCATTTAAAGATAAAAAAAATTATCTCTTATGATAGCAATTCTGGGAGCCTACTCTTAAGGGGAAAAAAAGCATTGAATTATTATGTATTAGGTATTATTTGAAATTCTGAAAAAATACTTTAAAAATATAAAATAGATTTATCCCAGTTTATCTTGTCAGCAAAGAAATCGGTTTCGGGAGTTAATGCTCACCTGAGAAGAAAATCAGCAAGGTGAGATACAGCACAAGCACAAAGAACCCCTTCATCCTGCCGGGCCCTCTCTCTGCCTGTCGCAGAATGAATCCCCCCACAGAGAGCCAGCCTACTTGAAGGAAGCCACATCCGGCCCAAACGCTGTTTGTGCTTTGACTCACAGCGCTCACGGCATGATGCAAAACTCATCTGACTCAGAAGTTTTTATTATGATCACCAAAATATTTTCCTCTGAATTCCTATAAATTTTCGTCCTGAGGAAGGAAATTATCCCTCTGTCATATGGCTTTCAGAGCTTGAATTTGACAGAGCAACATGCGACAACCATTTCATTTAAACAGATACATAGACATCTTGGAGTAGCTTGTGTTTATCTGTCGCTTCTGTTTATGTTCCTATTGTTTCACTGAGGTTGAATCATCTCTTACATTTGCATATTTTATGACATTTTTCCAAAGCCCATTCACCAATCTAATTTGACCTCCCCAGTAATTTCAGAGGTGGGCAAGGAAATTAGCCAGGAGCCTGATGAGGGGAAAATTTTTTTCAGCTGACCTTGTAGCCAGATAGACCAGGGTTCATGCCTGGGGTTTATGTCTTTCTAGCAATGTAACCTTCCATCTGAGCACCGAAGAATAGATGCTTTTGAACTGTGGTGTTGGAGAAGACTCTTGAGAGTCCCTTGGACTGCAGGGAGATCCAACCAGTCTGAAGGAGATCAGCCCTGGGATTTCTTTGGAGGGAATGATGCTGAAGCTGAAATTCCAATACTTTGGCCACCTCATGCGAAGACTTGACTCATTGGAAAAGACTCTGATGCTGGGAGGGATTGGGGGCTGGAGGAGAAGGGGAAGACAGGATGAGATGGCTGGATGGCATCACTGACTCGATGGATGTGAGTCTGAGTGAACTCCGGGAGTTGGTGATGGACAGGGAGGCCTGGCGTGCTGTGATTCATGGGGTCGCAAAGAGTCGGACATGACTGAGCGAATGAACTGAACTGAACTGAACGTAACCTTCCATGAATCACTTATCCTCTCTCTTTTTTTAAAAGAAAGTTTTGTTCTTTGTAGCTGTGCTGGGTTTTCCTTTCTCCGTGCGGGCTTGCTTTAGTTGCAGCGCGCAGACTTCTCATTGCAGGGACTGCAGCAGCTTCTCTTGTTGCAGAGCATGCGCTCTAGGTGAGAGAGCTTCAGTAGCTGCCATTCGCAGGCTGGGCTCAGTAGTTGTATATGTGTGGGGGGAAGGAGGGGGTCTCGTTGCCCTGCAGCATGTGGGCTCTTCCAGGACCCAGATTCGAACCGTGTCCCCAGCATTGGCAGGCAGATTCTTAACCAATGGACCACCAGGGAAGTCCCCACTTACCCTTTCTGAACTTCAGTTTCTTCTGAACAAAAGAAATAACAATACCTACCATGTAGGGTGTAGGCTACGGAATGAGCTGCATAGCTCATCTTCTTTTTATAAACAAGGAAGTGAGGTTCAGAGAGGTGAAATAATGCCCAAGTTCACACGTTATGCAGAAGTCCAGCCAAATTCATCCGTCTTTAAAGCCCAGCGCTCTTCCAAATTATGCCCCCAGAAGGGCCCCGGCAATATGCTGTCAGTCCGGCTATAAGCAGCCTCACTCCACACTGAAGTGTGTTTTTTTAAAGATAATAAAATCTCAAAATCCAAATCACCAAATATATATCACATAAAATTTTAAATATATTATAAAATACGTGTGTGGATGGTACTTGGCATTGACGGGGATAAAATTCTCAGCTCAGAGAAGGGATCTGACGTTTGTGTGGTTACTTTGCCTACTCAAAAGAAAACAGCCTCCTATCCGTAGTGTTCCAAGTTTATGCTAATGTTGTGTAACTGATATTAAACCAAAGTGTTCTGCCCATTCTGTTGGTATAAAAATAGTCTGAACAGAGTATAAACAAGGGGGAAAAAATCATGCATTGTTAGCAAAGTCACCTCATATATTAATTTGCTCAATATTTTATGTTTGGTTTTATGTACTCTGTTGCTGTTAACATCCTTCTGTTTTCATACAGTTTTCAATAACTGTAATTATTGAGAAATTTTAGGAGCACTATTTTTGTCACACTAAACACCTTAGCTTTTTATGTGCATTGTCAAGCCTTTTATTCGTTTTATTCTTTGTGGTTAGAACAAACATTAGCTGCATTGTTATACCAAATAAACATCGTCTGTGGGCCAAAAAAAAAAGTTTGTACCTAGCTAGAAATTTCTATGTATCCAATGTAAATTTACTATGAAAGTATTTTTTACTTTGGCAACTATTTTCTTTATCAGCACTGTCCAATAAAATCATAATGTGAGTCATAGATGCAAGCTACTAATACATAATTTACGTTTTTCTAGTAGCCACATTTTTATAGTAAAAAAAGATAATAATTTTTCATTATACTTATTAACATGAAATATCCAAAATATTATTTCAACAAGTAATTGAGATAAAGTAATAGTGAGATATTTCAGATTTTTTTTTTCTGTACCACACCTTTAACACCTGCACATTTCAAGTGCTCAGTAGCCACATGGGCCTGCTTTCTTCCATCTCTCTTGCTGCCACCAGCATGGGCCTAGATTGTTCCATCTCTCTTGCCACCACCAGAATCTAAGCTACTATTACCTCTCACCCAGCTGCCTGTGCCCGTCTCCCAAGAGGTCTCCCAGCTTCCCTCCCTGTTTGCTTCAATGCATTCTCCATGTAGCAATAATGATAGTCTTCTTAAAACAGAAACACAAAATATACATCAGGCCTCATCACTTCCCTGCTTAATAATCCTTCTTTATCTTCCCACTGTGCTCAGAACAGAATGAGAATCCCTATGATGCACTACAGGATGCTGTGCTATCAGGGACTGTGGTCCTTTCCAAACCCAGTCCGAGCACACCCCTCCAGCTCATGCCATTCTAGCCACACTTCATTACTTTCAACTTAACAAGCTCTCTCCCACCCAGGACCTTTGCACATGCTCTTCTTCCCTGTTCTTGGATTTTTCTCAATCTTCAGGTATCCGTTTGTAATTTCCCTTGCATAAGCAAGCACCAGCCTACATAATGAAGGTTCCCTGCCACGACCACCACAACTGTCCACCTCATAGCACTCCCTGTAAACAGGTAAGTGTTGTCTTTGCTTACTTTTTAAAATCCGTCTCCTCCATTGGATTGTAAACTCTAAATGAAAGTGAAAGTGAAGTCGCTCAGTCATGTCCGACTCTTTGTGACCCCGTGGACTGTAGCCTACCAGGCTCCTCCATCCATGGAATTCTCCAGGCAAGAATCCTGGAGTGGATTGCCATTTCCTTCTCCAAAACTCTGAGTAAGCTTGTATTACTTTTATAATTTAAAAAAAAAAAAAACAGAAAGAAGAGGGAACCTTGAGTGGACAGAAGTGCTACTAGAGAAAGGTTGTATCCCACCCTGGGATACTGCTTCAAGGTCTCAGGTGAAAAGTCACCCAGGTGTGATACTGGCAGGTCATTCAAATGCCTTTCAGGTGGGGCTCTGGGGATATCATCTCACAAAAGGGAACAATGGCAAAACTGAAAGAGCAAGAGAGTGTCATTCTGGTGGGGAGAATTTCCTTCTATTTGCCTATGATCATTTCCAGGGAAACTGGGAGCATCAGTTAGATGAGTCACCCAGGCTCACAGCAGAAGGCACAGTTCCCCAAAAATCCACAAGGTGGCAGAGTAGAGAGAAGAACCTGGGACAACCAAGGTCAGGGGAAGGCACTCAAGGCCACCGAGGTTCACTATTCCATAAGTTGCCAACAACACCAGAGAATCCACGGGAGGTGGAGAGAGACAGCGCTGCAGTGCCTCAAACTGTTTTCCTACCTTTTTAACTGATCTGAAGGCCCTCATCAGATACTGAGGCATGACAACATTTAAGAATGGTTTCTCCAGTAGTCATCTATGGATGTGAGAGGTAGACTATAAAGAAAGCTGAGTGTCAAAGAATGGATGCTTTTGAACTGTGGTGCTGGAGAAGACTCTTGAGAATCCCTTGGACTGCAAGGAGATCCAGCCAGTCAATCCTAAATCCTAAAGGAAATCAGTCCTGAATATTCATTGAAGGACTGATGCTGAAGCTGAAGCTCCAATACTTCAGCCACCTGATGCGAAGAACTGACTCGTTGGAAAAGACCCTGATGGCGGGAAAGATTGAGAGCAGGAGAGGGGACGACAGAGGATGAGATGGTTGGATGGCATCACCAACTCAATGGACATGAGTTTGAGCAAGCTCTGGGAGTTGGTGATGAACAGGGAAGCCTGGTGTGCTGCAGTCCATGGGGTCACAAAGAGTCAGACACAACTGAGCGACTAAATTGACTGAAGTATAATATATAAAGAAAGAATAGGAAAAGGCAAGGTTTAGTCACTCAGTCGTGTCTGACTCTTTGCGACCCTGTGAACTGTAGCCCGCCAGGCTCCTCTGTCCATGGGATTCTCCAGGCAAGAATACTGGAGTGGGTTGCCATCTCCTCCTCCAGATCTTCCCAATCAAGGGATTGAACCTGGGTCTCCCACATTGCAGGCAGATTCCTTATCATCTGAACCACCAGGGAAGCCCCAAAGGAAGAATACTACCACCCATATTCACAGCACCCTGACATAATTGACATTTTCATTTGTATCAGTTTCCTATCTCTCTCTCTCTTTTTAAAATAATTTTTTATTTACTTATTTTTGGCTGTGCTGGGTCTTTGTTGCTCTGTGGGCTTTCTCTAGTTGTGATGCGAGGGCTTCTCTTGTTGCAGAGCACAGGCTCTAGGGGGCATGGGCTTCAGTAGTACAGCTTCTGGGCTCTAGAGCACAGGCTAAATAGTTGTGTTGCATGGGCTTAGTTGCTCTGTGGCATGTGGGATCTTCCCAGGTCAGGGATCGATCGAACCTATGTCTCCTGCTTTGGCAGGCCGATTCCCCCACGGAGTCATCAGGGAAGCCCTCCCATCTCTTTTAAAAAGAAATTCTTCAAAGTTTAAGGATCGGTGATAAAGCCAGCATCATCAAGCTCTCAACATAATCACACCACATAGTGTTTCAATAGGATAAGAGTGATTTCAAATTCTGTGAGTTAAACTTCAGAAACAAGGGAACATCTTTTCTTTTTAACTATAGAAAGCTGCTGAACCAGTCCCCAGAGAATTATAATGTGTCCACATTCTTTAGGCCCAGAGCCAATTAAATAAATACTAACATTTCCTTACGTACTTGTTTTCTTTTTCTCTTTTCTGTTTTTCTTTTTTTGCTCTCTTTTCCACTAGACTACAAATGTTATATATTCACCATGTACATATGATTCTTGTACACTCTTCATAAGGTACCTCCATAACCTGCATGTGTACCCACCCACATGTTAATTTACAGGCACACTGTGAGATCTTAGGCGTGGGCTAGGTAGACTGAATTCTTAGCATCAGTTCTTCACCATTGCCACTGCACATCTTTACCACTGACATCTTTACCATATGTCCTTCTTTACCATATGGCTCTGCAGTCCTGTCCCTTAACTTTGGGCCCGGCCAAGTGACGGGCTCTGGACAGTGGGAAGGTAGCAGACGTGACCCAAACAGAGGCAGGAAACGTGTTTCTGTACTTCAGTGTGCCCCCTTGCATTCTGCAGTCATCGCTGCAAAAAGAGCTTTCCCCAGACAGCTGCCATCCTTCAAGCTTGGTCTCAGAATTAATTCACATGGACAGTGTCTACACCGATGTGCAGCTGGCAGCAGACCCACCCAGCGCAGCCCAGCCTTGCTCAGCTGCCCTCCAGCTACCACAGCCTGTAGCAGAGCCTCCCAGTAATCTGCAGGCTCTTGAGACTGTGTGTTCTATGCTTAGTTACTCAGCCGTGTCCGACTCTTTGTGACCCATGGACTGTAGCCCGCCAGGCTCCTCCGTCCATGGGATTCTCTAGGCAAGAATACTGGAGTGGGTTGTATGCCCTCCTCCAGGGGATCTTTCCAACCAAGGGATTGAACCCAGGTCTCCCGCATTGCAGGCGGATTCTTTACCGTCTGAGTCACCAGGGAATGATTGTTACTTCAAGTCACGGAATTAGGGAGCAGGCTTCCCGGGTGGTGCTAGTGGTGAAGAACTCACCTGCCAAAGCAGGAGACTTAAGAGACGAGGGTTTGATCCCTGAGTCAGGAAGTTCGCACAAACGAGCTAGGAGCAGTTTGTTACGCAGCATTACCCTGACAACAGATAACTGATGCTGTTGTTATTCGGTCGCTAAGTCGTGTCCGATCCTTTTCAACGCCATGGACTGTAGCACACCAGGCTCCTCTGTCCTTCACTATCTTCTGAAGTTTGCTCAAATTCATGTGCATTGCCTGAGTGATGCTATCTAACCTATCTTATCCTCTGCTGCCCTCTTCTCCTCCTGCCCTCAGTCTTTCCCAGCATCAGGGGCCTTTCCAATAAGTCAGCTCTTCACATCAGATGGCCAAAGTACTGGAGCTTCAGCTTCAGCATCAGTCCTTCCAATGAATATTCAGGGTTGATTGCCTTTTGGATTGACTGGTTTGATCTTGCTGTCTAAGGGACTCTCATGAGTCTTCTGCAGCACCACAACTTGAAAGCACCAATTCTTTGGTGCTCAGCCTTCTTTACGGTCCAACTCTCACATCCATACATGACTACTGGAAAAATCATAGGTTTGACTGTATGCACTTTTGTGAGAAAAGTAATGTCTCTGATTTTTAACGTGCTGTCTAGGTTTGTCATAGCTTTCCTTCCAAGAAGCAATATCTTTTCATTTTGTGGCTGCAGTCACTGTCTGTAGATATTTTGGAGCCCAAGGAAATAAAATTGGTCAGGGGTACAATAGGATGGTCAGCATGTGCAAATCTGGGTGTTTTGGGGTCCAAGTTAATAATTGGGTGTTGCCAATTCAGTCACTCAGTCGGGTCCGACTCTTTTCGACCCCATGAATCACAGCACACCAGGCCTCCCTGTCCATCACAAACTCCCGGAGTTCACCCAGACTCATGTCCATTGAGTCAGTGATGCCATCCAGCCATCTCATCCTCTGTCGTCCCCTTCTTCTCCTGCTCCCAATCCCTCCCAGCATCAGAGTCTTTTCCAATGAATCAACTCTTTGCATGAGGTGGCCAAAGTACTGGAGTTTCAGCTTTAGCATCCTTCCTTCCAAAGAAATCCCAGGGCTGATCTTCAGAATGGACTGGTTGGATCTCCTTGCAGTCCAAGGGACTCTCAAGAGTCTTCTTCAACACCACAGTTCAAAAGCATCAATTCTTCGGTGCTCAGCTTTCTTCACAGTCCAACTCTCACATCCATACATGACCACACGAAAAACCATAGCCTTGACTAGATGGACGTTTGTTGGCAAAGTAATGTCTCTGCTTTTGAATATGCTATCTAGGTTGGTCATAACTTTCCTTCCAAGGAGTAAGCGTCTTTTAATTTCATGGCTGCAGTCACCATCTGCAGTGATTTTGGAGCCCAAAAAAATAAAGTCTGACACTGTTTCCACTGTTTCCCCATCTATTTCCCATGAAGTGATGGGACCAGATGCCATGATCTTCGTTTTATGAAGGTTGAGCTTTAAGCCAACTTTTCACTCTCCACTTTCACTTTCATCAAGAGGCTTTTTAGTTCATCTTCACTTTCTGCCATAAGGGTGGTGTCATCTGCATATCTGAGGTTATTGATGTTTCTCCCGGCAATCTTGATTCCAGCTTGCGCTTCTTCCAGTTCAGCCTTTCTCATAATGTACTCTGCATATAAGTTAAATAAGCGGGGTGACAATATAGAGCCTTGACGTACTCCTCTTCCTATTTGGAACCAGTCTGTTGTTCCATGTCTAATTCTAACTGTTGCTTCCTGACCTGCATACAGGTTTCTCAAGAGGCAGATCAGGTGGTCTGGTATTCCCATCTCTTGAAGAATTTTCCACAGTTTATTGTGATCCACACAGTCAAAGGCTTTGGCATAGTCAATAAAGCAGAAATAGATGTTTTTCTGGAACTCTCTTGCTTTTTCCATGATCCAGTGGATGTTGGCAATTTCATCTCTGGAGTTCCTCTGCCTTCTCTAAAACCAGCTTGAACATCAGGAAGTTCACGGTTCACATATTGCTGAAGCCTGGCTTGGAGAATTTTGAGCATTACTTGACTAGCATGTGAGATGAGTGCAACTGTGCGGTAGTTTGAGCATTCTTTGGCATTGCCTTTCTTTGGGATTGGAATGAAAACGGACCTTTTCCAGTCCTGTGGCCACTGCTGAGTTTTCCAAATTTGCTGGCATATTGAGTGCAGCACTTTCACAGCATCATCTTTCAGGATTTGAAATAGCTCCCCTGGAGCTTCATTCAAAAATGAACAAATACCTACTGTGTGGGCTGAGTGGTACGATGGTCCAGACTGTGAGCTGTGGAGTCATCCATAGACCTGAGCTTGAACCCTGGCTCCGAAACACTGCCTGTGCTACACTGAAGCTGTATGACGCTGCGCACGTTCCTTACTGTCCAAGTCACTGTCTGCTCATTATCTTAAAACAGGAATAGGGGATGGAAGTGGGAGGGGGGTTCAGGATGGGGAACACATGTACACCCATGGCTGATCCATGTCAATGTATGGCAAAAACCACTACAATATTGTAAAGTCATTAGCCTCCAATTAAAATAAATAGATTAATTAAAAAAAAACAGGAATGATAATTATAATAAAACTTACCTCTTAACGTGTTTGAAGACTTTTAAGAGAAAGAACATGTCAAGTACTTGACAGATGTAACTAATACCTGGAAACTACTGTTACTACTGTTGTTATTCTTCTTCCTCCTCTGCGAAGTCACCCTTATTAATATTTGTATAACTTCCTCATTCTCAGACACATGACAGAAAGGCTGTCAAAAAACGTAATGCCCAAATGATGTTGAGATTAGCCAAATACATATTAAATTAATTTTATACATTTATAATTATAAAATTTTATAATTTTATAATTCGTTGAAATAAAGTCCATCGTTACCCAGGTAAGAAGATCTGGCGCCTTTTAAGTGTGAGCTGCTTTCCCCATCTCCTACCTCTCTCCTGCTCTCTCTGCACCCCACGTCCCGGGTTTCTCTTCCCACAGCCTCAGGACTGCTGCACAAACACAAGCCTTCCTCTTTGAAGCAGCAATACAATGGCCTTGGACAGGACCCTTTCCAAAAGGGCTGCAAAGTCTGCTCTGGGCCAGGACACCGGCTTCAACTTACATCTGCCCAGCAGGTAAGGACGGCCAAGGTCTCACCAGGTCCCTGGCTGCCGGTGCCAGCGCCTCTCCAGCCTAACTAAACAGGAACGCCCGCAGCACTGGCAAAGGCAGAGGAATGTAAGACAATGCAAATAAACCCACGAGGGGTGGCGCGTGCACTGACTAACTCGGGAAACAGCCTCTAAGGCCTCTGTCATACTTCATTCAGGAAAAGGGCAAGGCCTGTAACTAGAACAGAAAAGCTCCAATTCTCCTGGAGAAAAAAAATTACTGAAATATATGCTGGTTTTCTCTGTGGGATTTCAGTTGGGATGACAAGCTTGAGGGATAAAGAGACACTCTAGCCGTGGGTCTCAAATCTTAAGATGCCAAAGACTCACCGGGAGGGTCATCAGACATCTGAGAAAGACTCTGATGTGGAAGATGAAGACAAAAGAAGTTACAGGAAAAAGCAACTTGGGGTAATCACAAGCAATGCAAAAACAGAAGGAAACACACACACAGAGTATCCTTGGAGAGATGAGAGAAAGATTTTGCTCCCAGGAGGTGTGTACAGGATTTTGTAGGAAAGGAACATTGACTTCCTGGTCTCATGATCTCAATATTTAACCATTAAATATGATGTAGACTTTTTGTAGATACACTTTACCAAACTGAGGAAGTTCTCTTCTTAGTTTCTTAAGAGTCTGTATTTCTTGAGAGTCTGTATTTTATAATTGTTTAATTTCATTAAATGTTTCTTCCACATCTGAAAAAAAAAATCAACAGAAAAGTTCTTAGAAATTAAAAACTCAATAAAAAGATTCAAGAATAAAGCGATGGAAGTCTTTTAGAATATTTACAGAGAGGACTTTTATCCAAAGGAGTTGTAAATTTATATCCAAACAAAACTGCATTCAGATATTTCTAGGAGCTTTACTCATAACTGTCAAAACCTAGAAGCTACCAAGATGTCCTTCAATAGGTTACAGGGTAAATAAACTATAGTATCACATCCAGACAATTACTTAGCCCTAAATTTAAAGTGCTATTGCTAAGTTGCTTCAGTCGTGTCCAACTCTGTGCAATCCCATAGACGGTAGCCCACCAGGCTCCCCCATCCCTGAGATTCTCCAGGCAAGAACACTGGAGTGGGTTGCCATTTCTTTCTCCAATGCATGAAAGTGAAAAGTGAAAGTGAAGTCACTCAGTCGTGTCTGACTCTCTGCGACCCCATGGACTGCAGCCTACCAGGCTCCTCCGTCCATAGGATTTTCCAGGCAAGAGTACTGGAGTGGGGTGCCATTGGCTTCTCCAACTTGGCACTAAAAAAGAATAAGCTATCAAGCCATGAAAAGACATGGAGGAAACTTAAATGCACATTACTATGTGAAAGAAGCCAATCTGAAAAGCCTACATATCCTAGGATTCCAACTATATTACATTCTGGGAAGGGCAAAACTATGGAAACAGGAAAAGGATCAGTGGTTACCAGGGGTGAGGAACAGGCAGAACCCAGAGGATTTGTAGGGCAGCAAATGACCTCATTGTGGCCCAGAACCAGGTGCTGAATATGATCAAGGCTTGCCCAAGATCTGAAGGATTGAACTTTCAGGATCTCAAGAACCAACTCCAACACATGTCTGTAGCCTCAATCAAGCTAGCTGTGGATTTTCTAAGCAACGAGGGACACATCTATTCCACCGTGGATGATGGTCATTTTAAATCCACAGATGCAGAACAACTGGATCTAATTGGGTACCCAAGATACTTTCCAGTTGGACCTTTTTTTGCAGCCTCTTGTCTCCAGCTGTGCATATAATTGGCGAGTTGACTTCTAGGAAGTAGATTTCATCTTTAAAAAAAGATCTCAACTGACATCCTTTTGAAACTTACTACTACTCTTCTGTATTTTTGATGGACTTCCCTGGTAGCTCAGATGGTAAAGCATCTGCCTACAATGTGGGAGACCCGGGTTCAATCCCTGGGTCAGGAAGATCCCCCGGAGAAGGAAACGGCACCCCACTCCAGTATTCATGCCTGGAAAATCCCATGGACCGAGGAGCCTGATGGGCTACAATCCATGGGGTCGCAAAGAGTCAGACACGACTGAACGACTTCTGTGTGTGTGTCTATGTGTGTGAAACTGTCCTATGTTGGCACGATAATAGTGGATAAGTGTCATCCTACATTTGTCCAAACCCAGCGGATGCACAGCACCAACGGTGAACTCCACTGCAAACCGTGGACTTTGAGTGATGATGCGGTGTCCAAGTACGCTTATCAATTGTTGCAACAAATACACCACTCTGGTGGGGAACGTTGATGATGAGGGAGGGTGAACATGTGGGGCAACAGGGGATATAAGGGAATTTTCTGCACTTTCTGCTCCATTTTGCTGTGAATCTAAAACCGATCTAAAAAATAAAGTCTATTTTAAAAAGAGAGAGAGAGAGAGAGAACAGTCTAGGAGGTCCAACATCCAGATAACAGAAGTTTCAAAAAGAACACAGACAGTAAAGAGGAGGAAATCAACAAAGTAATTCCAGCATTGAAGGACATGAGCTTCCAGACTGAAAGGGCCAGGCAAATCTGGCACAACAGATGAAAACAGACGTGTGCCAAGGCACATCTTTGTGAAATTTCAGAACACTGAAGAAAAAGAGAGGATTCTACAAGCTTCAGGAAAGCAAAAACAAGTCACATTGTGGGGATCAGGAATAACATCAGACATCTCCTAATGGTATGGTTTAGATGTAAAGTCATGTCCAGTTCTTTGCAACCCCATGAACTGTAGCCCACCAGGCTCCTCTGTCCATGGAATTCTCCAGGCAAGAATACTAGAGTAGGTAGCCATTCCCTTCTCCAGGGGATCTTCCCGACCCAGGTGTTGAACCGGTGTCTTCTGCTCTGGCAGGAGGATTCTTTACCTCCTGAGACGCTAGGGAAGCCCATCAGCAACACTCAGACATCTCTACAGCAACAATGAAAGAAAGCAGAAATGGAGCACTGTCTTCAGTGGTGTGAAGGAAAATGTCTTCAACTTCGAATTGTACATGCAGATAAACAATCAGGTATAGAAGGCAGAATAAAGACATTTATAAACATGCAAGGACTCAAAAATATGCTTCCCATGTACCTTTGCTACTGAAGGATGTGCTCCACAAACTGTAGAAAATTCACCAAGAAAGGGGAAGGCACAGGAGCCAGGAAACAGAAGATGCAAACAGGAGGGCGGTGAAGAGGATCCCAAGACGACCTCCGTGTTCTGACATGGGGGACAGGCGGTCCAGGTCAGCATCACGATACGGAGACACACTGAGGACAGGCGGCGGGGTAAGCCTGGGACAGACTATCTGCATCTTGTTTATCTTAATGACCATGCGTATTGCCTGGATCAGCTAAAGATACTCATTCCTCCCTGAGCAGCATTCTACGTGGACCTTTTTCTAAGACCTTGAAGGAAGTCTTACCAAGCTGAGAAGCAAAACTAGAAAGCATCCCCTTCCCCAGCCATATTTTTCCAGATATTCAAACTACAGCCCGGCCCAGCTGACCCCCATGGTGATGAACAATCTTCCCAAGCCCACCCCCACTGATTTCTCCAGGTGGGATCTTCTCAGGGAGGAAACTGAGCCCAGATTCTGTCCCAGACCCAGCTCAGTGTATCTTGTCGTCCTGGGAGCCCTCACGTGCTACTGGCTTCACTGCTACTTCCTGACAGGGCCAGGCTTGGGCTTAAACAAAAGTATATTGTGTAGAGACACTTTCAGGAAGGGTAAAACTATAAAGAAAAGCGAGGAATGGAGAACACAAAAAATGGGATGACAGTTTCCTGATGGGGGAGGAGGCATAGCCATCAGGTGGGCACAGGAAAGGCTCTTAATATTCAATACAGTAACCTACATGGCGGGCATACATGTGCTTATTTTTTTAACTGTGCATATGTTTTATAAAAATCTTTTGTATGTGTGATATATACATTTCACAATTTAAACCGAACAAAAGTTTGAATAAATAAATAAAAGAACTATCTGGGGAGCTTGTTAAGAGGGTAGACTCCTAACTCCAGTACAATTCTGATCCAGGAATCTGATGAAGACCTGGGAACCCATATTTTTAGATGATGCCAATGGAGGTGGTCAAAGATCACATCTTGAGTTTCCCTGGAGGTCCACTGGTTAAGAATCCACCTCACAATTCAAGGGACACCAATTCGATCTTTGATCCAGGAAGATCCCACATGCCACAGGACAACTGAGTCCGTGTGCCGCAAGTACTGAAGCCTGCATGCCCCAGAGCTTGTGCTCCACAATGAGAAGCCACTGAGCCACCAGGGAAGCCCCTTTGATCATTCAGACTGATGCTAACTTCAATACCAAACCACCTGACCTGCCTCTTGAGAAACCTGTATGCAGGTCAGGAAGCAACAGTTAGAACTGGACATGGAACAACAGACTGGTTCCAAATAGGAAAAGGAGTTCGTCAAGGCTGTATATTGTCACCCTGCTTATTTAACTTCTATGCAGAGTACATCATGAGAAACGCTGGACTGGAAGAAACACAAGCTGGAATCAAGACTGCCGGGAGAAGTATCAATAACCTCAGATATGCAGATGACACCACCCTTATGGCAGAAAGTGAAGAGGAACTAAGAGCCTCTTGATGAAACTGAAAGAAGAGAGTGAAAAAGTTGGCTTAAAGCGCAACATTTAGAAAACTAAGATCATGGCATCCGGTGCCATCACTTCATGGCAAGTATATGGGGAAACACAGTGGAAACAGCGGCTGACTTTATTTTTGGGGGCTCCAAAATCACTGTAGATGGTGATTGCAGCCATGAAATTAAAAGACGCTTACTCCTTGGAAGGAAAGTTATGACCAACCTAGACAGCATGTTGAAAAGCAGAGACATTACTTTGCCAACAAAGATCCATCTAGTCAAGGCTATGGTTTTTCCAGTGGTCATGTATGGATATGAGAGTTAGACTGTGAAGAAAGCTGAGTGCCGAAGAATTGATGCTTTTGAACTGTGGTGTTGGAGAAGATTCTTGAGAGTCCCTTGGACTGCAAGGAGATCCAACCAGTCCATCCTAAAGGAGATCAGTCCTGGGCGTTCACTGGAAGGACTGATGCTGAAGCTGAAACTCCAGTACTTTGGCCACCTGATGCGAAGAGCTGACTCATTTGAAAAGACCTTGATGCTGGGAAAGATGGAAGGCAGGAGGAGAAGGGGACAATAGAGGATGAGATGGTTGGATGGCATCACCGACTCAATGGACATGAGTTTGGGTGGCCTCCGGAAGTTGGTGATGGACGGGGAGGCCTGGCATGCTGCAGTTCATGGGGTCGCAAAGAGACGGACATGACAGTGGCTGAACTGAACTCAACTTCAATGATGAAGTTAAGGTGATATCAGTCCCAACACTGAGTTATGACATCAAGCATATTTCTCAACCTCTCTTTATCTTGGCTTTCCTCATCTGTAAAATGGGCATAAGTTCAGCATGGCCCCTGCTAAGTGCAAAGATGGCAGCTAAGGTGCTGTAAGTCATTAAAAAAGGCTACCAAATTCTCCTTGTTAGGCAGATTTCAACAGTCCGGGCACTCCAAGAGAGCTGGAGCTCCTCGCACAGTGCTTGGCACATAGTGAGACCGCAGCCAGTGTGTGTCTAATAAGTAACTAGTAAGAGCTCAGGCAACACTGCCAATTTTTGACTTGGATTGTCCCCTTCAGTCAGTCAAAACTGCCAGTTTTCTCCCTTTCCGTGTTCAAAACTGTGCCAGGTTCCACCTTCTGATAGTGAGGAGGGGTGAGGCTACAGGTCATAGAAAAAACGTATACTGTGTAAATAAATCATTCATGCCAGAGCTCCCTCTGATCACAGGCTGCTGCTGCGAAGTCGCTTCAGTCGTGTCCGATTCCGTGAGATCCTATAGACGGCAGCCCACCAGGCTCCCCCGTCCCTGGGATTCTCCAGGCAAGAACACTGGAGTGGGTTGCCATGTCCTTCTCCAATGCATGAAAATGAAAAGTGAAAGTGAAGTCGGTCATTTCGTGTCCGACTCGTAGCGACCCCATGGACTGCAGCCCACCAAGTCTCCTCCGTCCATGAGATTGTAAGCCTCTAAAGCCCTCTCTACTGTTCCTCCGCCCACTGTCCTCCTGAAGCCCTGCCCACTGTCCTCCCGAAGCCCCGCCCACGGGCCCGCCCTTGGGCCCGCCCTCGATATAGCCCCGCCCCGCTCGGGAGGCCCCTCCCTATCCGCGAGGCCCCGCCCCCCGATCTAGCCCTGCCCCGTCAGGCCGCGCGGCCTCGCGGCCTTGCCTCACACCTCCTCGCAGCCCCTGCGCTCCTGCCGAGGCCCCACCCCTCCCCGGTCTAGCCCCGCCCCGTCAGGCCCCGCGGCCTCGGGGTCGCATCTCACACCTCCTCAAAGGCCCCGCGCTCCTGCCGAGGCCCCGCCCCCCGATCTAACCCCTCCCCGTGTCGAGGCCCCTCCCCCTCAGGCCCCGCCGCCTCGCAGTCGCACCTCACACCTCCTCGCAGCCCCGGCGCTCCCGCCGAGGCCCCGCCCCCCGATCTAGCACCGCCCCATCAGGCACCGCCCCGTCAGGCCCCGCGGCCTTGCGGGCGCACCTCACACCTCCTCGCAGCCCAGGCACTCCGGCTGAGGCCCCGCCCCATAACCCGCGGCCGCGCCGGTGCTGGCCTCTCCGGCGGAGTCCGCACACCCGGCGAGACTCGCGGCGACGCGAGGGCGACAGCAAGGCCTGAGGCCTGGGCCCCGGAGCCGAACCCCCAGCCCACACGAGGTAGGCCGGGCGCGCGGGCGTGGAGGGCACCTTGGTCGCTGAGGCCGCGCGGTGGGCGGGCCCGTGGGGCCCTGAGCCCCCGAGCCGCGAGTGTGCCGGGCCTGGGTTAACGGCTGCGGGCGAGGCCCGGGCGCCGCGCCGCCCTCCTCCACAGTGGGGTCGCTCCCCTCCCCGCGGCCTGGCGAGGACTGGGCGGGGGAGGGGAGCGTGACGGCTCCAGGCGCCGCCCCTTCGGCTAGGACTGTCGGCGACCCCGAGGCTCCGGGGTCCGGCCTGGGGAAGGCGGGGCGCGCGCGCCTCCTTGGGGCGAGCGGGGCCACCTGACAGGGAGGGGGGCTGCAGGGGGACAGCGAGCCCGTGGGGGACCCGCCCGCGTCTCTCCCAGTCAGACGCCGTCCTTGGAGAAGATGGAAGGCCAGGAGCGGCCGGCGCCCCCCGCCAGCCTGTTTGCGGACGGGCACCTGGTCCTGTGGACGCTGTGCTCGGTGCTGCTGCCCGTGTTCATCACCTTCTGGTGCAGCGTCCAGCGGTCGCGCCGGCAGCTGCACCGCAGGGACATCTTCCGCAAGAGCAAGCACGGCTGGCGCGACACGGACCTGTTCAGCCAGCCCACCTACTGCTGTGTGTGCGCGCAGCACATCCTGCAGGGCGCCTTCTGCGACTGCTGTGGGCTGCGCGTGGACGAGGGCTGCCTCAAGAAGGCCGACAAGCGCTTCCCCTGCAAGGAGATCATGCTCAAGAGTGACAGCAAGGCCGTGGACGCCATGCCCCACCACTGGATCCGGGGAAACGTCCCCCTGTGCAGTTACTGTGTGGTTTGCAAGCAACAGTGCGGCAACCAGCCCAAGCTCTGCGATTACAGGTATGGCTTCGGTGGGTCCTGATTGCCCCACAGTGCTTGGAGGGAGTCAAGCTTTTCAAAGAGTGGGTGTCAGCAGCCTGCACTGATCGCCACAAAAGACCTCACCTGCCCACTTGAAGGAAACAAGTTAATATATAGTTCTAGAATGGTAGAACGAGGCAGCTTTGCAGTAATTTATCGAGTGCTTCTGGCCCACACTCCTTAGCCAACCTGACCTTTTTGGGTAATAAAACTTGGCTCTTAACTTTCATCCAGAGGTCTCTAAGTGCTGCAGACTTTATGGCCAATGTATGTTATATTTTAACTTTTGTTAATTATTGATTAGCTCCATTTTGCATAAAGAAAAACGAAGTATGGACCAGTTAATTTTTCCCCAAAATTGCAAAACTGATTCATCTTGGGTTTTGTATTATGAATGTACAATGAAAACAAGTGTCATTCCAGGGCAGCACTTTAGTTATCTTTTTTTTAATATAGGTTTGGTGCTATAGTGCACACTCCGAAAGAACACTTAAAGGAATACTCCTTTTGCCAGATGGTCTTTCAGGACCTTTGGCATCTTAGCCAAGCGACTTTGATTAAGCCAAGAATATTTTAATAGCTTTTAAATACACATTTGTGTACTTAAATATCGTCTGAAAATAGGTGAAGCTGTTCTTTGCTCGTGTTAGACACTGGTAATAAAAGGGGATGCTTCTCTGCAGATTATCTGTGCTAATTCATTTTACATTTGAGAGAATTTGATAGAGAATTTTACTCAGTGGTAAAATAGAATTGGCCTCCAGAATTTCTAACCTCCAGTACAGTCTTGTCTCTGCCTTAAGTCTGGACATCTTCATTGTGTTGGATTTTGTTTCTGACAAGTTGAAAAGTCCCTAGCCATGTTTAAGAACAGAAATAGAAAACTGGCATGAGATTGCAGGTTACTTTTTTTGTTTGTATTTTGTTTTTAAAAGTCCTTTTTTTAAATTAGCATGAGCACAGTTATATCAACAATTATTTCTAACATCTTACACATCAGATTAAGACTTTAAAAATATGCTTTCAACAACTACAGTTTTATAACCATTTTTACTTGATATCTTTCAAATTTAGGTGTCCTTTTGGCCTCAGTGAGAGCTCAGTTACCAGTATCTTTTTAAAATTTTTTCATAATTCTCTTGCTAGTTAAACTTTAGTCTTAGAGAATTGGGATTGGTTTAAAAGAAGACATGAAGTAAGTATTATTTCCTTCCCTTCTTTTTGTCTGTGCAGAATTAGATTAAAATGATTTCTGTAAATATCTTAACTGCATTTCAGTTGCTCCTTAGCAAATAATCACAGTGCTCTGATTCTCCAATTAAGTGATCTTTCTAGAAATACATATCTGATGGGGTCTCTGTTTAAAACCCTCCCATAACCCCCATCACTTACAGTGATGGTCTTTGAGTATAAACTCCAGGTTCTTAACGTGGTATATAAGGTCCTTGTGCTCTCTGGACCGTGCCTGCCCTTTTAGTCTTCTCTACCACTGTCTGCATTAAGCTTTCTGCACCAGCAACATCAGGCTGGTTGTGGTTTCCTTTAAATACCAACTTTTCATATCACCCTTCTTTTCCTCAAGGCTGAAGTATCCTCCTCCTGGCTAGCTTCTTGGCATCCTTAATGACTATCTTGTGCCCTTTCCTCCAGGAATCCTTCCCTAATCTTCTCATCCTTGCCCCTAATTTTTCCTTTTTGATGATGACATAATATCCTGTGTATCAGTGGTTCTTGAAGTAAGGTCCCCAGACTAGCAGCATCAGTATCACTCAGAAACTTGTTAGAAATGCAAATTCAACACAGATTTAGATTAGCACACAGAATAAAAACCAGATATTTGCATCTAACACAAAATGAAATAAAAATATTTGCATTATTTGAGACATACTTAAACCAAAAAATTATTTGTTGTTTATCTACAATTCAGATTTAACTGAGCATCTTCTATTTTTCCTGGCGTTAGCCTCACCCCAGACCCACTGGATCAGAAACTTGGGCTGGGAGCCAATAATCTTTGCTTTAACAGTCCCTGCAGGGGATTCTAAAGTTTAAGAATTACTTCTGTATTTATGTACTTCTTAAACATGAGCCTCTGTCCTTAAAGACCTTCTTTTCCTCCTTAGCTTGTTCTCCGGGTTACTGAGCAGTCTCTTCCTAGCATGCTAAAACCCTTAACCCGTGGTAAAAATGGTTTCTTTACAATTTAGGAAATGTTTATTATTCCCAGAAGAAAAGAGCAGTGATCTGAAGTATTAATAGTATGTATTCTGCAATGCTCTGATTTATTTTAGCTGATCATTTTATGTAGGATTACAGTCTGCTGTGACCTTCTGCAGGAATGAGATATTTCAGATAAAGAAACTAAATATTTATAACCTTTAAACACAGACCAGACTGTCCTTCTTTGGATTTTATCCAGCCCTGGGGAGGGCTCCTTCTGTGACCGCCTCACATTCTTAGGAAGTCCAAGATTTCAAGTAAACCGTGAAGACTATTCAACTAGATAGAATTTCAAAGGGCCATGTGATAGCTGATTTTAAAACCTGCAACCCAGTTAAAAACTACAGAATAAGTGGCAAAGGACTTTTAATTTAGTCCCATTGTCATTATTTAGGTTTCACATATTAAGCATCTATTTTGTGCCAGGCACTGTGTTGGATCTATTTTTCCCTATAGCCTTCTTTCTTTCTTGTGTTTTCCTGCTTCCACCTCACCCATGGCAGAGTGTGTTTGCACCTCGTATCCTCTCATCTCTGGCCCCACGCTGCTTGTCTTTCTTCTCACCTCTCGTCTGACTAAAATAGGAAGTTGGGTTCTCTTTTTTAAGTATTCATTACGTTATTGAATAAAACTGTGTTCTGTCTCCTGTTAAGAAAACTTTTTGGTTTATATTATATTTTTATTTATAAAACACTTTTATTTATATCCTTTTCTTCACTACACCCCACCCCACATACATACCCACTGTGATTAATAATACAAAACTTCTGACTCTTAGAAGGCAATGTTGGCAACTTTAGGCTTTGATCTTAACTTTTTGATTTTATGTTCTATTGGTATGTGTTTATTCATTTCATTAATTATGTGAAACAATGAAAGATAACAAGTTGTCTTCTGGAGCAGAGGTGGGCAAACTTTTTCTGTAAAGAGCCAAGCTAAGTATTTCAGGCTTTGCAGAGCGTATAGTCTGTCATAAGTAATTCACTCTACCATCTGTCACAGTACAAAAGTAGCAAGAGACAGTACATAAATGAATGAGGATCTATATTCCAATAAAACATATTCCCCAAATTAGGAGGCAGATATGTTTGTAGTTTGAACCCCATTCTAACATGAATTTCTTAGGTGACCATCTCAGTTTCACATATAATTCTGTTGCCTCGTCCAGCATACTGAGAACTGGTACCTTTTGGTAAAGTTACTAACAGGCAACTTTAGAGAAACTAATAAGCAGTGTTGCCAGCAAGTGTTTTTTCTTCCCTTGTGAACTTTTTTTAATAAAGCAGTCATACTCCTGCACGAAAATACTCATAGGGTAATGTTCTATGTGTTCATAAGATGATGAACATGATTATGATTCATGATTATATTTACTTGTCAAAACTCAGAAAATGTACATATGTGTAGATTTCATCATATGTAAAATCAAAAGAAAACATCTAAACAGTGATATGCCTGCTTGCTGAGGTATTTAGGAGATATTCTAATGTCTGCAATTTACTTTTGTGCACCAAAAAAAAAAAGAGCCTTCCCAGGCAGCTCAGATGGTAAAGAATCCACCTGTAGTGCAGGAGACCCCGGGTTTGATCCCTGGGTTAGAAAGATCCCCTGGAGAAGGGAATGGCAACCCACTCCAGTATTCTTGCCTGGAGAATCCCATGGGCAGAGGAGCCTCACAGGCTACAGTCCATGGGTTTGCAGAGAGTCGGGCATGACTGAGTGGCTAAGCACACATGAAATGGATATATAGAAATGAAGCAAAGTAATTACAATAAGTTACTAATGCTGGAATATGGGTGGTGGGCTTACCTGTGTTGCTGTTAAAAAATTTTTTTTCTAATGCAAAACATTTGAAAAAGCAAGGAGACTACCCTTGTATTTTTGGAAATAGTTGCTGAAGTATTGAAAGGTGAAATTTCATAATGTCCAATTTTCTTTCCAAATGATACATCAAAATATGAGTTTATTTTGAAAGAAAGAAAGAAAATATGAGAGAAAAATGTTAATTAAGAATCAGAGCTAAGGGTTGGTTTAAAGGTATTCATTTTGCTATTCTTTTGACATCTGTGTAAGGGTTTAAAATTTTTCAAAATAGGGAAAGAATAAAGATCATAAACAATCACTCAAAAACATGACTGCTAAAACTAAAATATTAAAATATTGCTATTAATGTCTTATTTTCCTATCAGATTTGAAATCTAGATCAAGTAAAACACCAGTTACAAAATAGATAAAGAAAACAGGTCTCAATTTTGATTATGGTATTTCTCAGGAAAAATAGAGTGCTGCCTAAGGAGTGAGTATGTTGGCTTTACTTTAACAGAGCAAAGGCTGATAATAGCCATCGTCTTGGTTAAAACAGTCTTTTCTGAAATTTATGAGAATTTAGTGAATGATCAGTCGTGCTTGGACAAGTGCTCTTTGAGAGGAAAACAGTTAACTCTTCATATCACACTCTATACCAAAATAAACTCCAGATGGATTGAAGCAGGAATTGTTAGTTCATAGATAAGGTTCCAGGAAGCCTAACACTTTCATGAGATTCTCAGTGGAATCTGTAGCCCCAGAAGGTTAAGAAGCACTGGATTAAAGCTGAATTGTGAGGGGGAAAATAGCTATAGGTGAATATTTATCTAATTTGGAAAGGTAAAGGTCTTCAAAGCTTGAAAGCATTTAAATAAACCACAAAGGGAATATATATCTGTCTAGCAAAAAATAAACTTAAGTACATTAAATAGTAAATTTAAGAGAAAACTGAAATATTTGCAGGAACTATGACAGAAAAGAAGTTGATATCCTACATAACTAACAGTGCGTGCAGTTATTAAAACCTAGTAAAAGATAGGCTATGAATCAATTCACAAAACAAGGCAGAAAAATTATTCAGCTTCATCTAGTGATCAAAGATCTCCAAATTAAAACAACAAAGTACTTTTCCACTCATCAAATTATCAAGGAAAAGTGTTGAGCAAGTATTAAATATGATGGACACCTTTGTGTGCTGGTATCAAGCATTCTGGACACACATCTCAAGAAACTTAGGAAAACGCATGCCCTTTGATTCAGTAATTTGACTTCTAAAGATTCCAGGGAAATAATTTCATTTATGTTTAAGGTTGTGCATCAGGTTGTTTATACTTAGACAAACTATCTAAATTTTTTAGAGGGGGGAGGATTAAATGAATTATGTTATGTCCATGTGATGTGATATTATACATCTTTACAAGCTATGTTTTGAAAAAAAAAAAAAACTTAATGGCATAGGACAGAATTCATGATAACAATTTCGAGAAGTACCTCCAGACATATATACATTGTTACCCCTAACATGAAAAATAAATATATGAGGATTATAAAACTGAGATTAAATATATCAAAAAGTTAAGAGGAACTATCTCTAGATGACTTTTATGTCTTTCTATATTTTCTAAATTCTCAAGCATTACAGGCTTCCCTGGTGGCTCAGACAGGAAAGAATCTGCCTGCAATGCAGGAGACCTGGGTTTAATTGCTGGGTTGGGAAGATCTAGATTCTAGAATACCCACTTGCATGAAGTGCCTCCCATACCAGCAAATTTTATTCTGTCTTGAAAATTGATAGCTTGGTGGGCTACAGTCCACGGGGTCACAGAGTCAGACACGACTGAGCAACTTCATTTTCACTTTCACTTAAAATCAAAAATCCTCCACTGATATGGTGAATTACTGCTTAATTTGATTTGTGCTTTGTTGCAGATTACTAGTTTAATTTGGGCTTCCAGTGGCTCAGCGGTATAGAATCCACCTGCAATGCAGGAGATGTGGGTTCAGTCCCTGGGTCAGGAAGATCCTCTGGAGAAGGGGAATGGCTACCAACTAGAGTATTCTTACCTGGAGAATTCCATGGACAGAGGAATCTGGCAGGCTACAGACCATGGGGTCTCAAAGTGTCAGACACAACTGAGCGACTAACACTTTTACTTTCAAGCTAAGATCACCTAAAATACACTTTTAAAAATTTATTCAAGTAGTTTATGAATATATACTGATGTTTAAAACTCAAACAATACAAAAGAACATAGAGTAAAAAGTGAGTGTTCTTCTCATTCCTCAGTCCCACTTTTCTTCCCAGAGGAAACCGTTGTGAAATAATTCAGTGGGGTTTCCTTTCAGATTATTTTCAATAACAATACACTGGTTTAAAGTGTACAGTAGTACAGTAGGTGGAGGTAAAATACTTTGGCTACGTAAGCAATCAATTGTAATTTCTCAAGCTTAGGTTGAAAGCAAGTGTTAACAAAGTCTGGTGCAAGTTATTTTACATTTTCCCTCTAACAGATCAGGCAGATAATGATAATTTGAGCAGTAATTAGGATTCTTGAGTCAATAGCAGTAATTACTTGACAAAACTGAACATCCAACCGGAAAAAAACAGCCTTAAAATAGAAGTCCAAGAGAGTTGACCTTGGGGTGAAAGAGTTTGTATCCTCTTTTTTTTTTTTTTATTTAGTTACAGCTATTGTTTTCTGTTGGCCTGCTCTATCTGTACAGTCAGATCTGCCTTATCCGTGAGTGGATTAAATACTTAGTAGAATAATAATAGAAACCTAAGACCTTGGCCAGCACTATTCTCGTTTCATATGATTTAAACACAGAGACAAATTTGAACATAAATGTCTCTGCCTGTAATTTAGATGTAAACGTATAGATTTGTTTCATATTAACTGCCAATAAGAAATTGACTGTTTTGCTATCTTTGCTGAAGTGGTCACAGATGGTTATAAATCCGGAGGTTTTCAGACTGGACCTTGAAGAACTCTTCAAGTACTGGGGCCAGTTGGGTGTTTAAGCTGCAGGCCTTTAGGCCTAATGACCCTGTTCCAGCCAAAGCCCAAATACATAGTACACAGAACCATATTCTAGACCAGCTTTGCTTATGTGGATTACATCTACTGGTATTTACCGCCTTATAAATTAAAACTGAGAAATGGTTAAAATATTCACTTTAAAAATAATACTGGTAACAAAATATTTTGTGAAAATAGAGGAAAGTGACATCGTTTTAAATTTTTGGTACATTTCTTTGGTGTGGAAGTCAGCTAGAGGCTTGTATCTCTTTCTGCATTCAGTCCGTTGATTTGGCACATACCATAAAGCTTCCAGAAAATTCTACTGTATGCTTTTGATAGAAATGAAGGTGAAATAACATCTTGTATTACTATTAAAATGGTTTCAACCTCAGAGACACCCTGAAATGATCTTCCCCAGACCACACTTTAAGAACTACTGTTAAACAAGTTTATTCAAAGTTTATTGCTCTATTTTGCCTGTGTAGAAAGCAATTATAAATTTTTATTTGCCAGATTTTTTCATTGGTGATGAGATTACAATTTTTTTTTGACAAAAATGATTGGTTTGCAGATTAGTATGATTATGGTCTCCAGTTAATTATTATCTGTTTTTTTCCTTGCCTCAGGTGCGTTTGGTGTCAGAAAACAGTACATGATGAGTGTATGAAGAATAGCTTAAGGAATGAAAAGTGTGATTTTGGAGAATTCAAAAACCTCATCATTCCACCAAGTTATTTAACCTCCATTAATCATATGCGTAAAGACAAAAAAACAGATTATGAAATGGTAATCAGAGTTTATTTTTCTTTACATAATTGATTTCTACAAAGTTATTTAAGTCAGTGTGAAACACTGAGAACTGTGTGTGTGCAAAGAATCATTATGGTAAGCCATGATACCCTACCCACTTCCTAAAGATGTGCCAGGAACTTTGGCACTTGAGTTCCTTCAGGTCTAAGGAGAAATTGGGATGTGTTATATTTTGGGCTTCCCTTGTAGCTCAGTTGGTAAAGAATCTGCCTATAGTGCAGGAGACCTGGGTTCGATTCCCGGGTCAGGAAGATCCCCTGGAGAAGGAAATGGCAACCCACTCCAGTATTCTTGCCTGGAAAATTCCATGGACACAGGGGCCTGGACAACTTAGCGACTAAACCACCACCACCATATTGTGAAAGTGAAAGTGTTAGTCGCTCAGTGGTGTCTAGCTCTTTGTGATTCCATGGACTACCCTCCAGCCCTCCAGGAGCCCTCCAGGCTCCTCTGTCTGTGGGATTTTCCAGGGAAGAATACTGGAGCAGGTAGCCATAAGTCCCAGGAATCTGTATTTGTTTTAAGTTTTCAATGACTAATGAACAGCCAGGTTTGGGACTCATTATTGTCGGTAAAAAGAAAACAGATTTTCCCTCACACGTTGTTCTGAAGAATGTTTTCCTTTGGAACCTCATATAGGGTACCTGGAGACAAGAATTTATGTTGCACATTAGATCCTGCCACAAATAATAGTGAACATTCCCACAAGGGAAGTCCAAAATAGACATTTTAAAATTTTAAAGCATTATGTTTAATGTTATTGTGATACTTTTTAAAAAAAATACACTACCCCTTATGTCTCTGAATTCAGTCTGACATCATAGGAGACTGAGGATCACTAAGTAAAACCAGGGAACATCTTCATTAATATTTATACCCACAAGGAGAAGGGGAGAGGAAAGAAGTGGTTAGAGAAACATGAATTTAATTTGATTTAGGGCTTTGTGCAAATCTGGATTCTTGAATATATTTCTGAATACACCATTCAAAAAAATTAAAAAGCTTGAAAATTAGAGTACAGCCAGAAAAGCACAGTCAGGGTTTAGAGAGCAGAGAAGATCAATGTCCCTTCTATGAAGGGCTGAAATGTGTTGCTTGGGAGGCAAGACCAATAAATGATATAATGTTTCAAGTTATTGAACACAACAGTTATATGGAAGAACAAATGAGATTATTCCTTACTTCAGGAATCAAAAGTGGAAAGTTACTGAAAGATAGATTTTTTAACTCAATTTAAGTCAAAACTTTCTAGTAATTTGATTTAGCAGTGAAATTCCTTGTTAAGTGAGTTCCTTCTTACATGAGTACCCAAGTGTATACTGGATAACTTATCTAGAATAATGTAGAAGAAATTTATATTAATATATTAAGCAGAAATTAAATTAATTCATCTCTTTCCATTCTTAGAATTCTTTCATTTTTATATTGTACTGACTGGGATAGTTGATTTTTCTCTCAGCAGATTTATAGCACTGTTGTTAATAAGAAATTAAAAACTACTCACTGTCTTTGAGATATTAAGATCTTTTAATGCACATTAATTTTTTTAGCTAGCCTCTAAACTTGGAAAGCAATGGACTCCATTAATAATTCTGGCCAACTCTCGTAGTGGAACTAACATGGGAGAAGGATTGCTGGGAGAATTCAGGATCCTCCTAAATCCCGTCCAGGTAACCAAAGAGGAGACCTTTCTTTCTGTAGTTATCTTTTCATTTTTAGTTGTACATTTTTCCTAAATTGTAATGGTTGTTAATGCTTTAAGCCAGTAATCACCTGGTTATAGGGAAGAATAATAATTATGAAAATAGTATTGAGCCATCTGAATTTGTGGAGAAAGAGGGATTCTCATGGTGGGGATGTAAATGGTACAGCAACTTTAGCAACTACTTGGACAATCTCTTAAAAATTCAAACTTAAATTTCCCATACCACATAGCTCTTCTAGGAATCTACCCAACAGAAACGAAAACATATATCCCACAAATACTTTTATGCAGATTTTCATAGCAGCATTTTTCATGATAGCCCAAAAGTGAAAAGCCCATCAGTCAGTGGCTGGATAAAACAAAATGTGATGTACCCATATGAATGGAATATTCAGTGATAAAAAGGAATGCTAGTACATACATACTACAAATTAAATGAACCTCAAAACATGCTGAGTGAAGGAAGCACAATGCAGGGGATGAATACTGTATGATCCCTTTTATATGATCTGTTCAGAAAGGGTGAATCTATAGAGCCAGAGAGTAAATCAGCAATTGCCTAAGACTAGGGCTGGGAATGAGGAGTGTCTAATGGACAGTGACTAATGGGAAGCCTTACTGGGGCATCGAAAATGCTCTAAACTGAATAACGCACAGCTCACTAAGCTTCTCAAACGCATTTAATTGTTGACTTTAAATCAGTGAATTTCATTATATGTGAGTTATACCTCAATTTTAAAAGAATAAAAGGTTCACGCCATTGAGACTGAGATGACATGCTAGCAGCTTCTACTTTGAAAAACTAAACAACCCATTGTGCAGCAATCATTCTTTCCAATTTGTAATTTTCCTTTTCAACATTACACAACTTAAGAAAATATAAAAATAATTTTAAAAGGAAACAGAAAGGGAAGTTCCCTGGGAGTTCAATGGTTAGGACTTGGCATTTTCACTGCCATGGCCTGGGGTTCAATCCCTGGTTGAGGACCTAAGATCACACAAGCCTCACAGCAAGGCCAAAATAAATAAAATTTAAAAATAAAAAGAGAAAATCACCTGCAGTACCTCTACACAGATACATCAGTTGTTTTCATTTGTTCATGTTCTTTCCATGAATTGTGCATGCATTTATATATTGGCATTTCTTTAAAAGTAACCGGAGAAGGCAATGGCACCCCACTCTAGTATTCTTGCCTGGAAAATCCCATGGATGGAGGAGCCTGCTGGGCTACAGTCCATGGGGTCATGAAGAGTCGGACATGACTGAGCGACTTCACTTTCCCTTTTCACTTTCATGTATTGGAGAAGGAAATGGCAACCCACTCCAGTGTTCTTGCCTGGAGAATCCCAGGGACAGGGAGCCTGGTGGGCTGCCGTCTATGGGGTCGCACACGACTGACGTGACTTAGCAGTAGCAAGTTTGCATTTACCTAAAAGTATATTCTCCCATGTTGCAACCTGCTGCTGCTACTGCTGCTGCTAAGTCGCGTCAGTCGTGTCCGACTCATGTGCAACCCCGAGACGGCAGCCCACCAGGCTCCCCCGTCACTGGGATTCTCCAGGCAAGAATGCTGGAGTGGGTTGCCATTTCCTTCTCCAATGCGTGAAAGTGAATTCACTCAGTCGTGTCCAACTCTTCGCATCCCCATGGACTGCAGCCTACCAGGCTCCTCCATGGGATTTGAAAAACTAGACAACCAGGGATTGAACCCCAGGCCATGGCAGTGAAAATGCGAAGTCCTAACCATTGAACTCTCAGGGAACTTCCCTTTCTCTTTCCTTTTAAAATTATTTTTATATTTTCTTAAGTTGTGTAATGTTGAAAGAGAAAATTACAAATTGGAAAGAATGATTGCTGCACAATGGGTTGTTTAGTTTTTCAACTAAATCCTATCCATGGGATTTGCCAGGCAAGATTACTAGAGTGGGTTGCCTTTGCCTTCTCCAGTGTTGCAGCCTAGTCCTCATAATTATATATGTGATGACTAAGAAATCATCAAGTGGATGTATCCATATTTATATAGTCTCCTGCTGATGGCGGTCGAGTTTGTCTCTACAGTTGTATGATTATAAATAATGCTGCACTGAATATCTTTATACACAGTTTTTTCATCTTTTGAAATGTTTTCCTAGATCATTTATAGACTTATAGGTATTATGGATCCTTTCATCTTTATGTCATTTTACTCATATTGCAAAATTTTTTTACAGAAATGTGTACTAACTTGCATTAGTAATGAATTTTTTAAATCCCATATAGAATAGGAAGCACTGGTTAAAGGTGAACTTAGCACAGCCTGGTTTTATGTGAACATAAAGGTGGCAGTATTGTACAGTGGATAGAATACAGGATTAGATTTCTATGTCAGCACTTAATTATCAGAGGAAGCATGGGCAAGTTATTTAACCTTCCTTTGTCTCCATTTCCAGTAGAATGCTGTTTGCTCGTGCTTTTTAGGGGCAGAATTAGGGCTTCCCTGGTGGCTCACCTGGTAAAGAATCTGCCTGCCATATGGGAGACCTGGGTTCGATCCCTGGGTTGGGAAGATCCCCTGGAGAAGGTAAAGGCTACCCACTCCAGTATTCTGGTCTGGAGAATTCCATGGACTGTATAGTCCATGGGATCGCAAAGAGTCGGACACGACTGAGCGACTTGCACTCACTTCACTCAGGATGTGAGCCACAGTGACTATAGTCTGGTATACTGCCCAGCATAAAGATAAATGCCAGCATTGTTACTGAAGCACATCTGGGTCCTCATCTAGAGGGAAATGATCCTCACAGGGGGGTGACAGTGTTGGGTAAAATAATTTTTTCCTTTTCTTTCACATTATAGGTTTTTGATGTTACTAAAACTCCCCCCATCAAAGCCCTACAACTTTGTACTCTTCTTCCCTATGACTCAGCTCGAGTGCTTGTCTGTGGAGGGGATGGGACTGTCGGCTGGGTCCTGGATGCCCTTGACGAAATGAAGATTAAGGTATCCATCCTTAAAATCTCCTTGCCTCTCACAGAAGCACTTCCAAGAAAGTTACACAGCATTTGTGGTTATATTTTTTATTATGCAGGTGAATATTAGAAGACCTTGCCAACCTTGAATATTGTGATTGAGTAGTTATTATTTGTATCTTTATTGCTTTGGGCTTTAAATTTTACCAAATTTAATTACCCTCCAAATAGTCTGAAGAGAAAAATCTAAAATAATCTTCTATATTGTAGGGACAAGAGAAGTACATTCCACAAGTTGCAGTCTTGCCTCTGGGAACAGGCAATGATCTATCCAATACCTTGGGGTGGGGTACAGGTTATGCGGGAGAAATCCCAGTTGCACAAGTCTTAAGAAACGTGATGGAAGCAGATGGAGTTAAACTAGATAGGTAAGTTATACTTACCCTCAAAAGTGATTTCTTGAGCTTTGGGAATATTCCTTGAATTATAAATGAAGACTTGTGTAGTTATAAATTTAAATGTAGTTTAAATGTAAGAGACTATGTCAGTTGTACTTATGTGTGGACACTGGTGTTTTATTTTGTTGCTGTATATTGTGTTGTTATGTAAATCATAAGTTAGGTAACAAGTTAGGCTGAGTACTCCTCTCAAGATTTACATAGTCATTTAAATGTATTCATTTCCCAAAAGCTATTTTAATAGAAGAACCTTATCTACCAGACATCCAGAGTTGATTGGTAATAATTATAATTAACTGACAATTAATTTGTTAGTAATTACTGATTTTTTTTAAACTTTTGTTTTTTAGATGGAAAGTTCAAGTAACAAATAAAGGATACTACAACTTAAGAAAACCCAAGGTATGTTTTTAGGCCTGCAGTTGCTAGTGGTTTCAACAGACATGATGGGGTGCTTCCATTGTGGCACTGCCGTGGGACACAGCAACAGGTGCTCGTCTCTGGGGAGCTGGTTATGGAACAGGCTGCAGGTGTGCCTGGTTCTCCCCTGGTAGATCAGGCGGGAAAGATTTCAGGGGAAGTGACATGGGAGTTGGTCCTTAAAATGTAAATACAATTTAGATCAACAGAGAAAGAAACAAAAGACTCCCCAGGTAAAGGACATAGACTGGAGGGTGCACATCATGGTTAGTAAATAGCAAATAATACAGAGGTAGCACAGAGATAGCAGATCTATAGTTTTAAAAAGATACATTGGATTATGGTTTTCTCAGAGTATATGCCCAGTAGTGGGATTGCTGGACCATATGGTAGTTCTATTTTTAGTTTTTTAAGGAACCTCCATACTGTTCTCCATAGTGGCTCTATCAGTTTACATTCCTACCAACAGTGCAAGAGGGTTCCCTTTTCTCTACACCCTCTCCAGCATTTATTGTTTGTAGATTTTATGATGATGGTCATTCTTACTAGTGGGAGATGATACCTCATTACAGTTTTGGTCTGCATTTCTCTAATACTTACTGATGTTAAGCATCTTTTCATGTGCCTCTTCGCCATCTGTATTGTCTTCCTTGCAGAAAATCATAATTAGAAAAGATACATGCCAGTGTTCATTACAGCACTATTTACATGAAAGCAACCTAATGTCCAGCGACAGATGCATTGATAAAGAAGATGTGGTAGATGTGTACAGTGGAGCATTATTTCAGTTCAGTCCCTCAGTCATGTCTGGCTCTGTGACCCCATGGACTGCAGTACACCACGTTTCCCTGTCCATCGCCAACTCCCAGAGCTCACTCAGACTCATGTCCGTAGAGTCGGTGATGCCATCCAACCATCTCATCCTCTGTCATCCCCTTCTCCTCCTACCTTCAATCTTCCCCAGCATCAGGGTCTTTTCCAGTGAGTCAGCTCTTCGCATCAGGTGGCCAAAGTATTGGAGCTTCAGCTTCAACATCAGTCCTTCCAATGAATATTCAGGACTGATTTCCTTTACGATTGACTGGTTTGATCTCCTTGCAGTCCAAGGGACTCTCAAGAGTCTTCTCCAACACCATAGTTCAAAAGCATCAATTCTTTGGTGCTCAGCTTTCTTTATAGTCCAACTCTCACATCCATACATGACTACTGAAAAAAACATAGCTTTGACTATACTGACCTTTGTCAACAAAGTAATGTCTCTGCTTTTTAATACGCTAAGTTGGTCATCACTTTTCTTCCAAGCAGCAAGCATCTTTGAACTTCATGGCTGCAGTCACCATCTGCAGTGATTTGGGAGACCACAAAAATAAAGTCTGTCACTGTTTCCATGTTCCCCCATCTATTTGCCATGAAGTGATGGGACTGAATGCCGTGATCTTACTTTTCTGAATGTTGAGTTTTAAGCCAACTTTTTCACTCTCTTCCTTCACCTTCATCAAGAGGCTCTGTAGTTCCTCTTCGCTTTCTGCCATTAGAATGTCGTCATCTGCATATCTGAGATTATTGATGTTTCTCCCTTCAGTCTTGATTCCAGCTTCTGCTTCATCCAGTTCAGCATTTTGCATGATGTACTCTGCATATAAGTTAAATAAACAGGGTGACAATATACAGCCTTGACATACACCTTTCCAAATTTTGAACCAGTCTATTGTTCCATGTTCAGTTCTAACTGTTGCTTCTTGACCTGCATAGAGATTTCTCAGGAGGCAGATAAGATGGTCTGGTATTCCCATCTCTTGAAGAATTTTCCACAGTGTATTGTGATCCACACAGTTAAAGGCTTTAGTATAGTCAATGAAGCAGATGTTTTTCTGGAATTCTCTTGCTTTTTCTATGATCCAGTGGATGTTGGCAATTTGATCTCTGCTGCTTCTGCCTTTTCTAAATCCTGCCTGAACATCTGGAAGTTCACGGTTCACGTACTCTTGAAGCCTCACTTGGAGAATTTCAAGCATTACTTTGCTAGTATGTGAGATGAGTGCAATTGTGCAGTAGTTTGAGCATTCTTTGGCATTGCCTTTCTTTGGGATTGGAATGAAAACAAACCTTTTCCAGTCCTGTGGCCACTGCTGAGTTTTCCAAATCTGCTGGCATATTTACTGCAGCACTTTCACAGCATCATCTTTCAGGATTTGAAATAGTTTAGCTGGAATTCCATCACCTCCACTAGCTTTGTTCATAGTGATGCTTTCTAAGGCCCACTTGACTTCACATTCCAGGATGTCTGGCTCTAGTTGAGTGATCACACCATCGTGATTATCTGGGTCATGAAGATCTTTTTTATATAGTTCTTCTGTGTATTCTTGGCACCTCTTCTTAATATCTTCTGCTTCTATTAGGTCCATACCTTTTCTGTCCTTTATTGTGCCCATCTTTGCATGAAATGTTCCTTTGGTATCTCTTAATTTTCTTGAAGAGATCTTTAGTCTTTTTCATTCTATTGTTTTCCTCTATTTCTTCGCATTAATCACTGAGGAAAGCTTTCTTATCTCTCCTTACTATTCTTTGGAAATCTGCATTCAGATGGGTATATTTTTCCTTTTCTCCTTTGCCTTCCGCTTCTCTTATTTTTTCAGCTATTTGCAAGGTCTCCTCAGAGGAGATAAAAATGCCATTTTACCTTTTTGCATTTCTTCTTCTTGGGATGGTTTTGATCACCACCTCCTGTACAATGTTATGAACCTCCATCCATAGTTCTTCAGGCATTCTTTCTATACTCAGCCATAAAAAGGAATTATATTGGGTCATTTATAGAGATGTGAATGGCCCTAGAGTCTGTCATACATAGTGAAGTAAGTCAGAGAGAGAAAAACAAATATTGTATATTAATGCATATATGTAGAATCTAGAAAAATGGTACTGATGAACCTTGCAATTCCTGATTTGCAAGTCAGGAGTAGAGCTACAGACATAGAGAATGGACTTGGGGACACAACAAGGGAAGGAGAGGGTGGGATGAATCGAGAGATTAGCATCGACATATATACACACGACCATGTGTAAAATCGCTAGCTAGTGGGAAGCTTCTGTATAACACAGGGAGCTCAGTTTTGTGCTCTGTGGTGACCTAGATGGGTGGGGTGGGGGAGTGGCCATGGGAGAGATGTCCAAGAGCGAGGGGACGTGTGTATACACATAGCTGATTCACTTGGTTGTACAGTGGAAACTAATGTAACATTGTAAAGCAGCTAAACCCCAATTTAAAATTAATAATATATAAAAACAAGAAAGAAAATAATAAATAAAAAGAAAAATACTGGGGATAATGTGAAAATAGGTAAGAAACCTGCACTATGACAAAACAAAGGGAATCTTAGGAGGAGGACTACTTACTTCCTCACCATAACACAGCACCTTCCTCACTATGACTCAGCATTTCCAGACCATAACTCAGCACTTCCCCTGTTCAGAGACATTTTAGAAGTAGTATTGATCAAGACTTGGCAACTGATTGCTATTAGGGGAAGCGGGGGAAAAAAAAACTTTACTACAAGATTTCTAGTTTTTATGACAGGATATGTGAAAATGACATTAACCAAAATAAGAAAAATAGGGTTTCAGGTTTGAATAGGAAGAAAATGCATTAATATTCGGGGCATGTCAACCTTTAGTCTGTGACCCACTGAACAAGAAGTCAGAAATGCAAGCTGTTGCTCAGGGAGAAGACCAAGTGCAGCTCGGTTGAGGAACCCAGGCTAGATTGGGAAGTAAGATAAACTGAGCAGGCACCAATAGCCTAATGGAGACTGAAAAAGCTGAGAACCTGAGAAGTGCTGGAAGTAACAAGCAAATATTTGAGAACACAGGATTTGAAAGCCTGGGTGTAGAGTAGAGCTGTTTAGATGTAGCATATTAACCAGAAATGGAAAGTGAAATTTTGTCTTAAAGAATCAGCCTTTAAACTGAAGCTTTATCTCTGGAAATGTCACTGGATAGCATAAAATAGCTTATGTAAAAAGTAAATGACTCAGTTTTCATAAAGAACATAAAGACTAAGATTTATATGTTTAATAAATGACACAGGCATGGATGGAAGCATAATCTGTTGTTTACGCTTTTCCACAGGAATTCACAATGAACAACTATTTTTCTATTGGACCTGATGCTCTCATGGCCCTCAATTTTCACGCTCATCGTGAGAAGGCCCCATCTCTGTTTTCTAGCAGAATTCTTAATAAGGTGTGTTGGATAAAATAACATTTCCTGCTTATCACCTAAGGTACAGTAAAAATCAATAGTTCAATCATACCTAGCACTCTTTCAACTAGATTGAGATAGAACTAACTTACGGAAACATTTGCCTGCTCCATTTTGTATAAGACTGTCGAATTAGATCCTTAAATGTATTTTATTAAAGTATTTTATAACCATGACAAAATTTTTTAACTCACAGTTGCAATGTTTTAGAGCACATTTTGCTTAGATGCCTACTAAATGGAATATATGATAGCTTATCTTACTTAAATGGCAACTAGAATTGGAAGTAAATTTAGGCAAGATAAATTTTTGATGAAGCCATTAGTGGAAAAATAGATTGCATAGGCCTGAAAAGACTCTAAAAGGCAAATGAGGTAAGAAAAGGAGCAGTTTGTTTACCACAGTTTTAACTGGTTTTTAGTACAATTGATTCCTTTGGTGGAACATTTGTCTTGGAAATTTTTTTAATGACTTTTGGTGATTGAGCAACAGGATGTGAAAAATAGATGCTGGTTCTGTTTTACAATTATCTGTTCCTGGTTCTGTTTTACAAATATTTGAAATTTATAAATAGCTCCCTTTTATTAATATAGTTACCAACACAATAGTATTGCTGTTTATACAGTATGGTAATTAGCATCTCAATGCTTCCATCAACCTTTCTATATTCAAAAGTGATTATAAAATGTTTGCTAGATTTGCCTGCATTACTTTCATTAAGTAATGTTAAGTACTAGGAAAAGGCAAAATTTTCTTTATAAAGTGTAGCTTTTTGGATAAACTGGGAGAAAACACCATTTAAGCACAAACCACTTAATCCTACATTCCCCTAAAAAAATGGGCTGAACTCTGTAGTAATAATGGTGCCTTCTCCCATCAGTCTCTAGTCCACTCTGTGGATACATGACTCAGTCGTCACATCAGGGAGCTTTGGTTCAGTGTCTTTTTCTAGCTTACAGGGCTTGTTAGATTGCTTTAATATCATATTTTCTGTCCATTTCTCATAGGCTGTTTACTTATTTTATGGAACCAAAGATTGTTTAGTGCAAGAATGTAAAGATTTGAATAAAAAAGTTGAGGTAAGCTTTTAAACTTTCAGGTGGTCTCTGGACTATGAACTTTTTTTAAACAAAAATGCTGAATTTTCTATTAACATATTTCCATAACACATATGGAGTATTTATTGTGTACCAGACACTTCTAAGTGCTTTATACACATTTTCCCACTAAATTTTCACCACAGCCTGTAAGGTAGATACTACTATATTCCCATCACTCATGAAGCTGTTTGAAATTAAATAACTTGCCCAGGTTCACAGAGTGCCCAAGGATACAGGTAACCAGCATTTAAACCCAGGTTTATGTAACTCCAGAGTCTGTTTAACCCTTATACTGAACAGCGTCTGTTCATGCGTGATGACCAGTGTGACGCTCTGTGACAACAGTGCCTGGGTCATGGACTCTCAGAGGAAGATGAAGCCCAACGTTCAATTCCTGTTATGGTTGTGATGTATCTTTGTTATGTGCCGTGCAGCATGGCCAAAAAAAAGTAAGGAAAGAGCCAAACAATAAACAGCTTAGGGAAAGAGTGGAAAATGAGCGGAGAAGGAGGAGCCTCACTGCACACTCAGCTCGGAAAGCTGCTGCTCTGGTTAGACAGACTCTGAGCTCACGGCACAGGGGGAATGGTGAGGTTGGCCGTGAAGAATGTTCCCTTCTGCTTTATCCTATTTCCTTTTTCCTGGACTTTACTTGGGTAGAGTGAAGCGTATGAGGTAGCACATTTTTTTGTCTAATTGTCTGTTTATACAAAAATCACCTGTGAAACCACCCATTCAATGCCAGGCACAGTGTTAGGTACTAGACATACAGTGACAAACCTCTCACTGTCACTAAGTCTGCAGTCTGGAGAGAAGAAAGACATTTAAACCACATTGTAATATGGCATAAGAAATAATATAAGGAAAATATGGAGTCTTACAGGAATTACATACACAGAAGAACTGTACAAAAAAGATCTTAAAGACCCAGATAACCATAATGGTGTGATCACTCATCTAGAGCCAGACATCATGGGATGTGAAGTCAAGTGGGCCTTACAATGTGAACAAAATTAGTGGAGGTGATGGAATTCCAGTTGAACTTTTTGACATCCTAAAAGATGATGCTGTGAAAGTGCTGCAGTCAATATGCCAGCAAATTTGGACAACTCAGCAGTGACCACAGGACTGGAAAAGGTCAGTTTTCATACCAATCCCAAAGAAAGGCAATGCCAAAGAATGTTCAGACTACCACACAATTGCATTCATCTCACACGCTAGCAAAGTAATGCTCAACATTCTCCATGCCAGGCTTCAACAGTATGTGAACCGTAAACTTCCAGATGTTCAGGCTGAATTTAGAAAAGGCAGAAGAAGCAGAGATCAAATTGCCAACATCCATTGGATCATAAAAAAGCAAGAGAGTTCCAGGAAAACATCTACTTCTGCTTTATTGACTATGCCAAAGCCTTTAACTGTGTGGATCACAACAAACTGTGGAAAATTCTTCAAGAGATGGGAATACCAGACCACCTTACCTGCCTCCTGAGAAATACGTATGCAGGTCAAGAAAGCAACAATTAGAGCTGGACATGGAACAACAGACTGATTCCAAATTGGGAAAGGAGTACATAAGGCTGTATATTGTCACCCTGTTTATTTACCTTATATGCAGAACACATCATGCAAAATGCCAAACTGGATGAAGCACAAGCTGGAATCAAGATTCCTGGGAGAAATATCAATAACGTCAGACTTATGGCAGAAAGCGAAGAACTACTAAAGAGCCTCTTGACAAAAGTGAAGGAGGAGAGTGAAAAAGTTGGCTTAAAACTCAACATTCAGAAAACTAAGATTATAGCATCCTGTTCCATCACTTCATGGCAAATAGATGGAGAAACAGTGGAAACAGAGACTTTATTTTGGGGGGCTTCAAAATCACTGCAGATGGTGACCACAGCCATGAAATTAAAAGATGCTTGCTCCTTGGAAGAAAAGCGATGACCAACCTAGACCACATACTAAAAAGCAGAGACATTAACTTTGCCAACAAAGGTCCATCTAGTCAAAGCTGTGGTTTTTCCAGTAGTCATGTATGGATGTTGGACTATAAAGAAAGCTGAGCACTGAAGAATTGATGCTTTTGAACTGTGGTGTTGGAGAAGACTCTTGAAAGTCCCTTGGACAGCAAGGAGATCCAACCAGTCCATCCTAAAGGAAATCAATCCTGAATATTTATTGGAAGGACTGATGCTGAAGCTGAAACTCCAATGCTTTGGCCACTTGATGCGAAGAATTGACTCATTGGAAAAGACCCTGATGCTGGGAAAGATTGAGGGCAGGAGGAGAAGGGGACAACAGAGGATGAGATGGTTGGATGGCATCACCGACACATTGGACTTGCGTTTGATCAAGCTCCAGGAGTTGGTGATGGACAGGGAAGCCTGGCGTGGTGCAGTCCATGGGCTCGCAAAGAGTTGGACATGACTGAGTGACTGAACTGAACTGAGCTGAACATAACCCACAGACTGGAAACTGTCTTGGGAAAGTGACTGACGAGGAAGTCTTTCTGGAAGAAGTTACAAACTATAATCTACAAATTAAAACTTAGCTAAATGAAGGAGATAAATATTATTCTGGGCTAAGAACAACATGGGCAAAGGCCCAGAGGCAGGAGAGAACATAGCATATTTGAGTGTGTTCAGGCTGGAGCGTAACCTGCAGGAGAGACAGTGGCGAGAGCTGATGCTGGAGAACTAGGCAGAGGCCGAGGTCACAGAGAAGCTGGTGCCTTGTTATAAAGGCACTTGGCTCATCGTGAGCACCGAGTCCAGCCACTGAAGGGACGTAATCGGGGTAAGTGTCAGTGTAAGCGGCCTTTGAGAGGTGAATAAGAGGAGAGCAGAGCTGCAGAAACGGTGGCTGCTGGACTAGGGGTGGTCAGGAATGACGGCAAGGACGGAGACTTAGAAGTAGCATCGGTGGTTTTTAGTGCTTAATTGGTATGGAAGGTGAAGAGACAGAGGTCAAAGATAATTTCCAGGTTTCTAGTTAGGGGGTGAGGACAGCTGGTGCTAACCTTCCCTGGGAAAGAAGATGGCAGAGAAGATGCTTGACTCAGCTTTGTGCATGAGAGTTTTAGGAGCCACAGTCAGTGGGAAGTGTTTTGTGGGCAGTTGGATATACAGATCTAGCCCAGTTCACGTTCCTGCACCAACAAAAAATAGAGCTGTCAGCACAGAGATGGCAATTAGCAAGACAGAAGTGGCTCAGCTTTCAATCCAGAGTGTGTAGAGAAGAGAAGGGAGCCCAGTCCATGGCTGTGTGAAATGCCTTCGGTGTGAGGCTGGGAGTGGAGCTCTCAGCAGTGGCAGAGGGACGCCCAGAGAAGTAGTCTGGTTCCCAGAAAGCAAAGGAAGAGAATACTTCAGGGAAAGAGGAAGGGGTTGGCAGTGTGAGATGCTGTTAAAACAGCAAGTTAGATAAAGCCTGAAAAACTAATGGGATGTAAGAAAAAGGATGTCTTTGATTTAAAAAAATTCACCGTTATGATTCCTTTATTACGACAAACATTGAACAGATGAGAAAGGCTAGATTACCTGGGTAGGAAGCAGTCTTCCAACCAGCTCTCACATGTATGTGAAAGTGGATATGATTCTGAGTGGCTGTGTCTGAAAGTAGTGTGCCCTAAAGTAACTTACTCCTTGTATTTCTTTAAAGCTAGAGCTGGATGGTGAGCGAGTAGAACTGCCGAATTTGGAAGGCATTATCGTTCTGAATATCGGCTACTGGGGTGGTGGCTGCAGACTGTGGGAAGGGATGGGAGACGAGACTTACCCTCTAGCCAGGTAAGTACATTTGCAACTGGTTTTTTATGTCGCTGGTTTCTTTAAAGCAGTCTGTTCTTCGTAGACTTTTAACATTTTTACCACAGATTTTCTTTTTTGTATACCTCATTAATGTCAATAGTTAATAAGCTGATGGTCCACCTATGCTGAAAAGTAATTGTCCTATTGTGGCTGGTTTTATTTTACCGCATCACATAATCCATGTTTCCTTTGTCCAATTTTAGGCATGATGATGGTTTATTGGAAGTCGTCGGAGTATATGGGTCTTTCCACTGTGCTCAGATTCAAGTGAAACTGGCGAATCCTTTTCGAATAGGACAAGCACATACAGTGCGAGTAGGTGAAATATTGCTACAATGGACTGATTTGTCCCATTTCTAAGCCATTGAGGTTTAGAAGATAATATACTATAGCCTTCCCTAAACCAACATGCGGTTTACAACCCATGCTATCGGTCATCCTGTACCCAGGCTGAGTAGGATGGGGAAAGACAGGAAATGTGGCCCTCAGTCCAGTTGAAGAAGTGAAGTGTCCAATGAAAAAGAATCCCTTAAACAATTGAAGAATAAAATATATTCAGATTAATTTTCTAAGAGTGCAATGCTAAGAAATGTCCCTAAGAAGGGTTCAAGGACTCAAGATGTTACTAAGGAAGGTTTGTCTGAGCTTTCTGGGGACTAACCGCTTTCTCATTGCCGTGATTCTAGCTGATCTTGAAGTGCCCGATGACGCCAGTGCAGGTGGACGGGGAGCCGTGGGCCCAGGGGCCCTGCGCTGTCACCATAACCCACAAGACACGCGCGCTCATGCTGTGCTTCTCCGGAGAGCAAACGGACGACGACGCCTCCAGTGCTTCAGGTCAAGAGGACACAAAGGAAACGGAGTAGATGGAGGAGGGCGTGAGGACTTAGTGTCGAGTCCTCGCAAACAACTAGATGCCCATTCATCCAAAAAAGAGCTGTCAACTAGCTTAGTCTTCACTTCATCAATAGTAGAGTGGGTATGCATTTATGTAAATAGCATTCCAAAAACAGCCAGACCTCGGGTTGTTTACAAATGCCTGCTCTTTTTGCAGCAAACACTTTGACCGTACAGCACTAGCAGAAAGTCACAGAACGCTCCACAAAGGCTCTGTGTCTGCGGGTAGGCTCGCTGACCTGTGTGCTCCCTCCCAGTCCTTACTCTTGAACAACACAGTGGATTGGACACGTATATCCAGCAAGGTGTGGGTGGAAAATCATTGCCATTTTAATGTTGAGTGTGATGACCCTGTAACATTTAAAAATGACGTGCTTTTTTGAAAGGAGATGGTTGGTGTCCTGCTGGGCATCCTCCTGCAGCATGCCTCTTAAGACTTCTTGCAGCCCAGCACCAAGTGGACACATAAATATCTATTTCCAGGAAACCCTAAAAGGAGAAATGTAAAAGGAAGGCAACACTCAGATTTTTTGTTTTAAATTTTATTTTAAGGACACTTTCAGTCTCCTACTGTTGTTTGGTTAACTCTGTTAGTGACCGAGTTGAGCTGAAATCTGCCATCTTGTTATACTCCAGTTTAGCCTAAAGGGGACCACCTAGGCGAGTTGTAAAAATCAACATTCAGAGCACTTTGCATTGCAAGTTACAAGTTTCAGGACTTCCCTGGCATTCTAGTGGTTAAGACTCTATGCTTCCACTGCAGAGGGTATGGGGTTCAATCCCCTGTCAGGGAACTAAGATCGTGCGGAGTGGCAGTCAAAAAAAAAAGTTACAAGTTTCAAATCAGACTGTTCACCAAATTCTCTTTTGATTAAAAGACAGTGTCAACAATTCAAAAAATATATACTAAGGAAGATTTACCAGTCAGGTTAATTGCTCAAAACAAGTTCAGTATTGATGGATACATTTTAAAAAATTGGTGGTCTTACAGTATTTTGAAAGTACTTAACAGGATTTTCCCTTGGGGAAATGGATATAGAATCCTCTGCTAAAATGTTTATATCATATTTATTTTAAAATGAGAGATATATTTTTTTTACTTATTTATTTTCTTCACTGTGGTATACCTGTGTTTAGTGTTTACAATATGTTGCTTTATTTAATAAGTTAAATTGATCATAAATTCTGCTACTCACAGATAGAAATGTAGCCTAATAATTAAAACCCATAATTCTTCTGATAGATATATTATCTGGATATTCTCATTCTTCAGAAATATTCCGAGGGTGCTCCTCTGCTGCTCCCCAGCCTGCTCCCTCAGGTTCCACAGCGGAGGCTGCCCCAGGGGGCCCCCAGCCAGGTATTTTTAGGACAGATGTTCCATTTGTGGATTTGGTGGTCTTTTATGCCATTAATCTCTGAAGAACTAGAATGTATCTTTCACCAACACCATTAGCTCCCTTTAAAGATCTGTGGATGAATCTGTCGTCTATTATGAGTTGCCAGAAGCTTAAATTTCAGTCACCTTCAGGCCCAGGCCATGTTTTGAAGGAACAACTAAGAAATGTATACAGTAGTAGTCAGTTACATTAGAATGCTTTTATTTTGCTTAAATTAATCTCTTCCCAGATCTCAATGTGAGCAGCTAAATTCTAGTATTGTAAGATTTTGTGAGAAGATCTGTTTTCACCTTACTCACACACCATTCACAGTAGCTACCTGTGGTGGTGGTTGGGAGAGTCTGCAGATTTTCTTTCCTGGGCTGATCATGTTTTGAGTATAATGAGCTTCATTCTTTAATTTGTGATCAAAATTGTTACCGATACCACATTTTACAAATATACTGTTAGATTCACTTTGCTTTAGGCTATATTTTATCTATAATTCATAGTGCTAATTATAGAATAATCAAAGTAAATAGTTAATAGGGGGTCTCAGAATTAAAATAATCAAAATAACTATATAGTTTTTTTTTACTTTTAAAACTGTATTCTAGCTATAATGTTACATTGGATTTAGAACAGAGTCATATAAAACACCCTCATTTACTTAAAAACAAACTGGTCTTTCATTTTCATAATCCACTGAAGTTTGACCTTCACAAAGTTTATCTGTTAACCTTATTCACTCATTCAGACTTAATTTTTTTATGAAAGTTACTTCAGAATATCATATCATATAACATATTTTAGAAAAATTCTCTAACTTTTTAGGCACATTTACCCAGCATTTCAAATAAATGTATAGGCATGTACCTTGTTTTAAATAAATACAATTTATAAGACTCATGTTTGCAAGTTATATATTAGGGTAGCAATTGTTGACATTACCAGAGAGTCCACACTTTACAAAAAATGATTTGCCATAGAATTTTTCTGTTCCATTTCAAACTATTCTGATTTAAAAATAGTAACTTCTAAATTCTCAGGAAGAAATATGTGAAGTAAAGCTTGTATTCATGTCTGTTTTCAGATTTCTCCTTTTATTCTAATACAATTCCTAGCTCCTTGCAATCTTAGTAGGTTAAATACTGAATCCCTGGCAGTTTCTTAGGGATCCCATAAGTAGATGATGAGAATTTTCAGTGCTTTTTTTTGTTTAATGGAAATCAAACTGACTTGTGTTGTAACATACAAGTTGTCAAATGGTAAGATTACATGATCTTAAAGGTGTTTTAGGTTTTCTGCAACTATTAGCTGTGAACCCTTATTGTAGCTAACGTTATGAAATTTTATAGTCAAAATTATTTATTTTTATTTTTTTAGGATGTGTCAAAAACGTGTAGTATTTGCTTTTTGAAATATGTTTGCCTACCTAGAGCTGGAAAATATACTGTGACTCAGAAAGTGTTAACAGTCCTTTTTGCTGTAAAAATGAATACTACCAGCATGTCAAAAGAAAAATAGTGTGCATTTGTAATATAAAGTAAAATTGTACTTAATGTATATTATGGAATTTTAAATTTGCACTGACCAAAAAATTTAAAGATGATATTAATTTACATATACATGTGGATCCGAATACGTAATTTGTACTTGTTCAGCTGAAAAGGTCAATAGAACAGGTGATAATTTTATGTGGTTTTCCATCAAGCCGATAATACTGAAACAAGAACCAGCACTTTATATTCAGACTTTTTAAAAAAAATTCTACCTAATTTGGGATAGGAATGTAGGTAGAGGTAGATTTATTAAAAATTTCTAGAAATTTAAAAAGAAAAAATAGTGTTGTTACTCTATCTCAATCTGAATGAAGGTCTGTTCTCAGCAACAAGACAGAAGAGGTTGTTTGGGTTTTGCCTTTTAAAAGTATATCCCTGCCTTTCTCAGATTTTCCCTTGGAGGCTTGTCTCCTGTTTCTCAGAATATGCTCTGCAGGCTGTCTGTAGTATCAGAATCACCGTGGGAGCTGGTTGACAGTGTGGCTGCCTCAGCCCAGGAACCAGCCCTTGACTTCAGGAAGCAGGGTATCTTGAGATATGGGACGTCTGCACCTCTGGTGCTTCTGATGCAACTGAAACGTTAAAGTTACTCATCTGTACCTCCTGTGTTCACCCAGGGCTTTTGCCCAATAGATACCATGCCGAAAATTTGAATTAATTAGATACTCTTAAATTGTTTTTCCTTTAAAGGAACTCTGAAAAACTTGTCATATCCTATCCAAACTGATAAGCTGTATTACATAAAAGTTGGTAGCCCCAGGTTTTCCTGTGGAGCTGTGTGGGTGTGGGGCTGTGATCCGTGGAGTCTTGGAGGACAGGCGGTGCTTTGGGGCTGGTGGAATGGACCCCTGGAGGGCCCCTGCTTTCTCCCCATGCCGCGGTGCTGCTTCAGATCAGATTTCAGTAGACAAAGCACTTCCTTTTTTTTCAAAAAAAAAAATTCCACTATTTTCTTTCAAAGAGTTTGGAAGCCATTATAACGACTCTGTCACCTGGTTAATTTTCTACTGATTTTTACATTAAAAAGAGTATTTTGGATGTCTCGGTTGCTGCTTGGAATATGGCCACTTGGCTACTTCTCACATTTTGAAGGCATTTTGTTGAATAGTAAAGCACTGATTTAGCCTCTGTTCCTCGTACTTCTACTTTTAGTCAAGTATAGAAATGGCTGTGTATTTAATTCGTTTTAGTTTTGTAAATACACACACTTTTACCCTCATGGCCCTGACAGCGCAGTCAGTGCACGAGGCTCACAGGTTTCATAAAGGTATATGCTAAGGTTCCGGAGAAGACTCAAAAACTGTCACCCTCTAATGGGGACGTTCACAAATGTTAATGATTGAGGTTAGTCATCTACAGAAATGTCGGCAGAAATTGTCACCTAAAGGCTATAAATTTAAGTGTACTGCTGATGGTAGACCTAGGACACTTCCTCAGTCTCTGCAAACGTCCCCCAAGCCACTTCACCGCTAAAGGGAAATGTCAAAGCAGAACGCGCTTTACAAGGTAAACTACAGGAAGTCGCCATCTCATGGTGCTTTTTGATGACTGACCCAAAACGGGGAAGAGAGCTGGCAAGTTAGGTTGCTTTCCTTGTTGCTCTAACGTTGTCCAGGCAAAGAGACTTCCTGATCAGATGAGGAGCCTGGGCTACTGAGCAAACTCCTACAATAAGGAAGGGCACTTTGTGTAATTGGGTGACGATGGCTCATGAGAACACTTGTTCTTAGTACTCCCGTTCTGGGCTCTGCCAGCACTCTCTCCAATTTGATCAACTTGAATGAGCCCAACAGTAAACAAACTCTGATTTTAATTCTGTGTTAAGCAAGTTTAGAGCAGCCAGATCCTTGGCCGTGATTACTTGCAGGTGAACTGACTGAACTGGCTCTTGTGAACCCACAGTGTCAAGGACGAGCAGCTCAAGCAGCCAGCTGGTCCTGTGCACTTTCTGCCCCCTTGGCCTCCGTACTATGTCCCTACCACGAATTACCCTGTGTTAATTGCTTTCGTTGTGTTGGGTCTATAATGTGGTCAATGCTTGACAGAGAAACATGAATTAAAGCATTTGATGTTGAAGATGTTTGCTTGTTTTTTAATAAAATGTAAAGCACAGCATTTGAAAAGTATGATTCTGTGTTGTTTTTTTGATACAACAATGAGAAAAAACAAGTTTGAGTTAGTTTCACAGAAGATGGCACTTGTACAGCAGGGCAGAGGTTACAGTGTGTGACAAGTTCAGGGTCAGAGCCGCCCGAATGGATAAAAAGATACATACTTAAGGACTGACTCAGGGCACAGTAGAGCAGTAAAGGAAGTCAAATAAGGTGAATTCGTCTCGTTTTCAGCTGATACAGTGGAAGTAGTAGAGAATTTATTTGCAGTATCTAGGTTGAAAACTCAGCCTCTGCCACTGTTAAACACTAGGCAAGTTACTTGTTCTGCCTGAGTCCCGCTGTGAAAGTGGGAGATAGGCCAACATAGAGGTTGCAGATTCAGCTGCTTAGAGGAAAGAGGCAGGTAATGAAGGAGAGGGTGGTGGGACTGTTCAAACTAGAGCACTGACCACAGGGGAGCAGAACGCATCTTTCTAGAAAAGGTAGAAACGTGGGCTTTTTTAATATTAACCGTAATTTTAAAGTGGGTTGGCCAGGGACCTATTGGGTAGCACACAGAACTCTGCTCAATGTTATGTGGCAGCCTGGGTGGGAGGGAGGCTCCGGGGAGAACAGATACAAGTATATGCATGACTGAGTCCTCCTCAGCTGTTCACCCGAAACTATCACAGCATTGTTTATCGGCTACATCTCAGTACAATATAAAAAGTTAAAAAAATTATAAAATATGAGTTGGCAACTAATTACCTGTAGCCTCCCACTGACTTTGACTTCCCTGGTGGCTCAGATGGTAAAGCGTCTGCCTACAATATGGGATACCCTGGTTCAATCCCTCGGTCTGGAAGATCCCCTGGAGAAAGAAATGGCAACCCACTCCAGTATTCTTGCCTGGAAAATCCCATGGACGGAAGAGCCTGATAGGTAGGCTACAGTCCATGGGGTCGCAAAGAGTCGGACACGACTGAGCGACTTCCTTTCTTTCTTTCCCACTGACTTATATGAAGATTATATTAGGGGGAAAAGTGAAAGTATCACACCTGGCAGAAATTTGCACTTCCTTCCACTTGAATTTTTATTTTTTTTGCCTGCACCCCGACCAGGGATGTAGTCTGAGCCCCCTGCACCAGAAATAAAGTCTTAACCACTGGACCACCAGGGAAGTCCCCATTTGAATTTTTATAAAGCTTTATGGTTTAACAACTGTGATCTGGCTTTCACATGACATTTTGTGGCAAATATTTTGTATTCATTTCATTAGAGGAAGGAGAGTCTACAGTCCAGCTGAAGCGGCCATATTTACAAAAATTCCATTTTTACAATTTTTTGAAAATAAAACTCATTGCTCATTGCCCTTCTTAACTATGCCAATTATAATGCACATTTTCTGGATCAAAGATTTTAAACATGAGTTCCTTTATACTTACAGAAGTTCATAAGGAAGCCTCTCTATTAAGAAACTAGCCCCTGACAATTCTACATTTTCACCTTCTTTTATTAACTTCCAGCTGTATCACACAATTGTAGGATCTCAGTTTCACAACCAGGGATTGAATCCAGGCCATGGCAGAGAAAGCACCAAGTCCAGACTGAAACCGTGCACCTTGGATTTGGACTTGAGCCCATGTGGCCAGGATTGGGACCCAGCCAAAACTCTGCTCAGGCCTGGAACCCACGGTCTTTTCTTTTTCCAGCTGTGTCCAGTCTTAGTTGCAGCATGAGGGCTCTTGGTTGTGATATCTGGACTCTCTGGGTGTGCCTCTCAGGCTCAGTAGTCATGGCCTAGTACTCACAGGCTTAGTTGCCCCAAGGATCTCAGTTCTGCAACCAGGGTTCAAACCCACAGGCCCCTACATTGGATGGCAAATTCTTAACCACTGGACCACCAGGGAAGTCCCCTACAGTCTTTTAATTAGAATCACATACCTGGTGTGATAGAACAACAGACTGGTTCCAAATTGGGAAGAGTACGTCAGGGCTGTATATTGTCATCCTGCTTATTTAACTTATTTGCAGAGTACATCTTGTGAAATTCCAAACTGGATGAAGCACAAGCTGGAATCAAGCCTGCCAGGAGAAATATCAATAACCTCTGATAGGCAGATGACACCACCTTTGTGGCAGAAAGCAAAAAGGAACTACAAACCCTCTTGAAGTAGAAGAGGAGAGCGGAAAAAGATGACTTAAAACTCAACATTCAAAAAACAAAGATCTTGGCATCCAGTCCCATCACTTCATGACAAATAGATGGAGAACAATGGAAATAGTGAGAGACTTTATTTTGGGGGGCTCCAAAAGCACTGCAGATGGTGATTGTAGCCATAAAATTAAAAGATGCTTGCTCCTTGAAAGAAAAGCTATGACCAACCTAGATAGCATATTCAAAAGCAGAGACATTACTTTACCAACAAAGGTCCATCTAGTCAAAGCTATAGTTTTTCCAATAGTCATGTATGGATGTGAGAGTTGGACTATAAAGAAAACTGAGCGCCGAAGAATTGATGCTTTTGAACTGTGGTGTTGGAGAAGACTCTTGAGAGTCCCTTGGATGCTGAAGCGCCCATACTTTGGCCATCTGATGCAAAGAACTGACTCATTGGAAAAGATTCTGATGCTGGGAAAGATTGAGGGCAGGAGGAGAAGGGGACAACAGAGGATGAGACGGTTGGATGGCATCACCGACTCAATGGACGTGAGTTTGAGCAAGCTCTGGGAGTTGGTGATGGACAGGGAAGCCTGGTGTGCTGCGGTCCATGGGGTCGAAAAGAGTTGGACATGACTGAGCAACTGAACTGACTGACTTGGTGTCTGGACTTACTGAGGCCCAGGTTTTTTGTGTCTCAGAGCAGTAGGAATTCAGCAAGAGGCAAAGTGACAGGCAAGAAGTAGGGCTTCCATGGTGGCTCAGACAGAAAAGGATCTGCCTGCAATGCAGGAAACCTGCATTCAGTCTCCAGGTCAGGAAAATCCCCTGGAGAAGGGAATGGCTACCCACTCCAGTATTTTTGCCTGGAGAATTCCATGGACAGAGGAGCCTGGCAGGCTACAGTCCATGGGGTCACAAAGACTAACCCTTTCAGGTTTTCAAAGACTAACAGTTTCAAAGAGATCAAGTGGGCAGGTGACAGAGCTCTACCCCAAGGATTAAGTGGGCTACAATTTTATAATCAAAGGAAATTAGGGGAGGGGGAAAGACCACCTTCTTTGAGGAGACATCAGGCTTACATCACTAACTCTTCCTTCGAATTGGGCAGAAAAGTGTCTGACCCTATGAGCTCAAAACTGGGATTACCATGTTGGTGAGTGTGTACTCAGTCATGTCTGACTCTTTGAGACCCCCTGGACTGTAGCCCACCAGGCTCCTCTGTCCATGGAATTTCCCAGACAAGAATACTGGAGTGGGTTGCCATTTCCTACTATAAGGGATCTTCCCAACACAGAGATTGAACCCATGTCTGTTGCGTCTCCTGCCTTGGCCAGTGGATTCGTTACCGCTGTACCGCCTGGGAAGCCCCAGCCATCAGTCAGTCAATCAGTTCAGTAGCTCAGTCATGTCCAACTCTTTGTGACCCCATGAATTGCAGCATGCCAGGCCTCCCTATCCATCACCAACTCCCAGAATTTACTCAAACTCATGTCCATCGAGTCAGTGATGCCATCCAGCCATCTCATCCTCTGTTGTCCCCTTCTCCTCCTGCCCTCAATCCCTCCCAGCATCAGAATCTTTTCCAATGGGTCAACTCTTCACATGAGGTGGCCAAAGTATTGGAGTTTCAGCTTCAGCATCAGTCCTTCCAATGAACATCCAGGACCGATCTCCTTTAGGATGGACCGGTTGGATCTCCTTGCAGTCTAAGGGACTCTCAAGAGTCTTCTCCAACACCACAGTTCAAGAGCATCAATTCTTCAGCACTCAGCCTTCTTCACAGTCCAACTCTCACATCCATACATGACCACTGGAAAAACCATAGCCTTGACTAGACAGACCTTTGTTGGCAAAGTAATGTCTCTGCTTTTTAATATGCTGTCTAGGTTGGTCATAGCTTTCCTTCCAAGGAGTAAGCGTCTTTTAATTTCATGGCTGCAACCACCATCTGCAGTGATTTTGGAGCCCCCAAAAATAAAGCCTGACACTGTTTCCACTGTTTCCCCCATTTCCCATGAAGTGATGGGACCAGATGCCATGATCTTCGTTTTCTGAATGTTGAGTTTTAAGCCAACTTTTTCACTCTCCTCTTTCACCTTCATCAAGAGGCTTTTTAGTTCCTCTTCACTTTCTGCCATAAGGGTGGTGTCATCTGCATATCTGAGGTTATTGAGATTTCTCCTGGCAATCTTGATTCCAGCTTGTGCTTCTTCCAGCCCAGCATTTCTCATGATGTACTCTGCATAGAAGTTAAATAAGCAGGGTGACAATATACAGTCTTGACGTACTCCTTTTCCTATTTGGAACCAGTCTGTTGTTCCATGTCCAGTTCTAACTGTTGCTTCCTGACCTGCATACAGGTTTCTCAAGAGGCAGATCAGGTGGTCTGGGATTCCCATCTCTTTCAGAATTTTCCACAGTTTATTGTGATCCACACAGTCAAAGGCTTTGGCATAGTCAATAAAGCAGAAATAGATGTTTTTCTGGAACTCTCTTGCTTTTTCCATGATCCAGCGGATGTTGGCAATTTGATCTCTGGTTCCTCTGCCTTTTCTAAAACCAGCTTGAATGCTTATTAAATCAGAAGGGTGGTGACATTTTTCTTTCACCTAATGTCCTGGGGCATATCTTATGCTTTTATTTATGGCTTTATAGTTAAGTAAGCCCGCTTTGTTCCATGACATTCTGATAGCTTTCTTGAGAGATCATTAACATAGAATGGTCTCCCAAAGCTTCCTGGGTTTCTCTATCTGTAGTCCCCTACTGGGACTTTGACAACTGTCTTTATAACTATCCTATTAATCTACCCTATCATAACCCTTGGACTGCCAGGGAACTCCTCACGTTTTGACTTCTGAAATTACAGCTTGGGCACTTGAGTATCGTGCCACAGGCTTTTATTTACCCTTATCTCATAACCCACAATTTTGTGAGGTGGATATTATGAACTTCATTTTACAGACAGATAACTCAGGGCTGGATGTTAATCCCAGGCCCTCATCCCTGCTGCTTCTTCATCATCAACCTCACAGCCGACAGTATTAAAAAAGTTGAATATAGGGGCTTCCCTTTTGGCTTGGTTATAAGGAACTCTGCCTGCCAATTCAGGAGACACGGGTTCAATCCCCCACCTAGGCAGATCCCACATGCCACAGAACAGCTTAGCCCACGCATCACCACTATCGAGCCTGTGCTCTAGAGCCCAGTAGCCAGAACTACCGAGCCCACGTGCGCCAACTACTGAAGCCCGTGGGCCCAGAGCCTGTGCTCTGCAACAAGCCACAGCAGTGAGGAACCCGCACACCACAACTAGAGAGTGACCCCTGCTCTCTGCAAGTAGAGAAAGCCCTCACACAACGTCAGAGACCCAGCACAGCCAACAATTAATAAATATAATTATTTTTATAAAGTTGAGTATAGGCAGATATACCATTGTGCTGGGGCTTCCCTTGTGGCTCAACTGGTAAAGAATCTGCCTGCAATGTGGGAGACCCTGGTTTGATTCCTGGGTTGGGAAGATCCGCTAGAGAAGGGATAGGCTACCCACTCCAGTATTCTTGGGCTTCCCCTGTAGCTCAGCTTGTAAAGAATCCACCTGCAAGGTGGGAGACCTGGGTTCGATCCCTAGGTTGGGAAGATCCCCTGGAGAAGAGAAAGGCTACCCACTCCAGTATTCTGGCCTGGAGAATTCCATGGGCTGTATAGTCCATGGGGTCACAAAGAGTCGGACACTAAGCGACTTTCACTTTCACCATTGTGCTGGGCACAGTCTTCAAAGGGACTCCCCCAAACAAAGAAACAAGCATGCTACACATGGAAGGAATTAGATTTTTAAGGAGATTAAAGGGCTACATGTTGCCTATACATAGAAATTTAATTTGTGGGAACTAGAAAATAAAAATTTTGTATTACTTGCGAGGAGACAGAGGTAAATTCATCTATGAGAAATCTGTGTACACTGAGCTTCTTGACGACAGGTTGCTCACCCTGGTCATCTTTGCATTAAAACTGATGAGTATTTGCATGTCTTTGTGAAAGTTCTATGAATTATGGAATACTTACTCAGCCTCCAGTTTCCAGCACAGGTGGGTACCCAGCAGTATTTGAACATACGAAGTTACTGACGGGCTGCACTCAGCAACCCAGGCAAACTGCAGTGCTGTGTGCTCACGGAGCCCGTATGTACTTGCCGAGCCCATGTGCGCTCCTGGAGCCTGTATCTGCCCCTGGAGCCTGTGTGCGCTCGCAGAGCCCATGTGCTTGTGGAGCATGGTTGCATACATCTCAGGCTCCATTCTCTGGGAAATGCTCCAGCCGAAGCTCTGCCAAGGACCATGAACAGGAACAGAGTGGGTACCCCATATATGCCACTTTGGCATGAGTTTTAGTTTGGGCTAACAGTAGTCAAAAAGCCGGTAGATGCAAGAAAATTTCTTTACTTCTCCTGTGCATGCGTGCTAAGTCACTTCAGTCATGTCCAACTCTTCACGACTCTATGGACTGCAGCCCACCAGGCTCCTCTGTCCACAATATTTTTTCAGGCAAAAATACTGGAGTGGGTTGACATTTCCTCCTCCAGGGGATCTTCCCAACCCAGGTATCAAACTCACATCTCTTGTGTCTCCTTTGCTGGCAGGTTCTTTACCACTAGCGCCACCTGGGAAGCCCTTACAACCCCCTCAGTTGCCTAAATTTATGTTGGAAAGGAGCCTGTACCAAAAAGAGAGCTATTACCAGATATACCTTATTACCTAAGAAACTCATCAGCATAACAGGACATTTGTTTTTCAAGCATCTCCTCTGCCTTCCTACCAATGGCCTTCCTCCCTTTGTACCCCTGCCTCTTCCCTTAGCTCAGGATGTTACAGAAGCTTCAATTACCTGACCGTCCTTTGGGACTTCATATCTCTACTAGGCCCCATATGTACATAAATTTGTGTGTTTTTCTGTTAATCTGTCTTTTATCAATTTAGTTATTAGACCAGCTGAAGAGTCAAGAGGAAAAAATGTTCCCACTGCTACAGCCATATTTAGACATGTGACAATTCCTCCCTTGCAGTTGATTGGACCCAGAAAGCCCATCCACCGACCAGCAAGCAATCAGATTTTCTACTGGGCTTCATTTTCACAAAATGCTCTTGTAACCTTTATTTTTCAAATAAATTTATTTTATTTACTTATCTTTGGCTGCACTGGGTCTTCATTGCTTCGCCCAGGCTTTCTCTAGTTGCAGCAAGCAGGAGCTACTCTGGGTGGCGGTGCTCAGGCCTCCCATTGTTCTGGCTTCTCCCGATGCAGAGCACAGGCTCTAGGTGCGTGGATATACTACATGGGCTCTGTAGTCGTGGTGCTTGAGCTTAATGTGAAACCTTCCTGGACCAGGGATCAAACCCATGTCCCCTGCATTGACAGGAAGATTCATACCCACTGCACCACCAGGGAAGTCCCTTTTGTCATCTTTAAAATCTGTCCTCCTCAAGATTTGACCCACAGACTATTTTAGACTATTTTCTTTCAATCTACCAGGAAATAAGTGCAGAAACTGAGAGTTAAGAGTTTGAATTTGTATAGCTATCTTGATAGCTGGCTATTGGATCTAATCCTAATAAAAATGTGTTTTTTATTGTGTATGTCTCTTTATGTCATTTTTCTCCTTATTATATTTTATAAAAATATTGATACCTGATGCTGTTGATCTAAAACTGGACTACCAGCTAGTTCTCCAGCAAAGATACACTTATACACAATCGGTAGAGAATTCCAACTCAAGGTCTACAACCATGAGGAAGGCAAGGAACACACTTTTATTGGCGGGGGTGGGGAGGAAGTTGCGAGGGCTGTAGTCAACACAGACTCCGTGGCTTTTCAAAGGCTGAGTCCTGGCCATGAAAGAAGAGGGAGATTTCTTCTTCCTCTTGGGCTCTGCTATCATCGCAGGGTCTCAGACCTCTCCCTTCTTGTCTCTTGACTCTATTTAATTGGGGTTTCTCTTTATTAATATTTTACAGTGTCCTGGAAATTTTTAAAAAGAAACAAAACATCTGCTATTTCACTACAAGTGGTTTAAGAAGCACTGTTTTAAATAACTCACTTTCTTCTTTTGGGAAAGGAAGGGCCGAGCTGCAGTCAGTTCCTGTTCCTTAGAAAAAAAATAAGCTCTAACATAATGCAAGAGGCTTGCTTTAATTTCATAAAAGCAGCAGTGACCTTTAGGACCTGACACCAAAGCTTGTGAACATGATTCAGGTGATGGCAATAGACTCTGGGCCAATGGAACACCCAGACAACAGGGGGAAGAGATAAGACCAGTAAGAACCTGTTATTTGAAGAGTGGTAAGAAAGTAAGTAAACTGGAACCATATGGTCTGGAATTAAGTAGCATAATAACTTACATTTGTAGAGCATTTGATTATTTATAAAGCAATTTTATATGAAGTATTTTCTTTATTCCTCACAAAACCCAATTGACAAGGCAGAGCAGATAATAATTTCAATTTTCTAAGTGAGTAAGCTGTTCAAAATCCTTCAAGTTAGGCTTTAGCAGTATGTGAACCGGGGAATTCCAGATGTACAAGCTGGATTTAGAAGAGGAAGAGGAACCAGAGATCAAATTGCCAACACCTGTTGGATCCTAGTAACAGCTAGAGAGTTCCAGAAAAACATCTACTTCTGCTTCACTGACTATGCTAAAACCTTTGAGTGTGTGGATCACAACAAACTGGAAAATTCTTAAAGAGATGGGAATACCAGACCACCTTACCTGCCTCCTGAGAAGCCTGTATGCAGGTCAGGAAGCAACAGTTAGAACCAAAGATAGAACAATGGACTGGTTCAAAACTGAGAAAGGAGTACATCAAGGCTGTGTATTGTCACCCTATTTATTTAACATATATGCAGAGCACATCATGCAAAATGCCAGGCTGGATGAAGCACAAGCTGGAATCAGATTGCAGGGAGAAATATCAACAACCTCAGATATGGAGATGATATCACTCTAACAGCAGAAAGTAAAGAGGATCTAAAGAGACTCTGGATGAGGGCGAAGGAGAAGAGTGAAAAAGCTGGCCTAAAACTCAACATTTAAAAAACTGAGATCACGGCATCTGATCCCATTACGTCATGGCAAACAGATGGGGAAAAAGTAAAAGCAGTGACTGATTTTATTTTCTTGGGCTCCAAAATCACTGTGAACAGAGACAGCAGCCATGAAATTAAGACGCTAGCTCCTTGGGAGAAAAGCTATGACAAACTTAGTGTATTAAAAACCAGAGATATCACTTTGCTGACCAAGGTCCATCTAGTCAAAGCTATGGTTTTTCGAAGGCTGAATGCTAAAGAATTGATGCCTTCAAAATGTGATGCTGGAGAAGACTCTTGAGAGTCCCCTGGACTCTCAAGGAAATCAACTTGAGAGTTGATTAAAGGAAATCCACCCTGAATACTCATTGGAAGGACTAATGCTGAAACTGAAGCTCCAATACTTTGGCACCTAATGCAAAGAGCTCATTGGAAAAGACCCTGAAGCTGGGAAAGATTGAAGGAAAAAGACGAGGGTGGCAGAGGAGGAGATAGTTAGATAACATCACTGACTCAATGGACATGAATCTGAGCAAACTCCAGGAGATAGCAAAGGACAGGGAAGCCTGATGTGCTGCAATCAATGGAGTCGAAAAGAGTCAGACACTACTTAGTGACTGAGCAACAACAAAATATACTCACAAACATTATGCAACTATCGCCACTACTCATCTCCAGAAGCTTTTCATCATTCCAAACAAAAACTCCAAGCCCATGAAACAACAGCTCCCTAGTTCTCACTTCTTCCAGTATCTGGTCAACTCTCTTCTGCTTTTTGTCTCTATGAATGTGCCTATTCTAAGCACTTCATTGAAGCAGAATCCATACACCATTTGTCCTTTGGTGCTGGCTTGTTTTTACTTGGCATAATGTTTTCAAGTTTCTAAGATGAACTTGTATTCTCATCCATAAAAAAGATAGAGAATGGAACCTACTTCACAGGGCTGCTTGAAAGGTTTAATCAGATAATACACAGTATGATGTACAATACTCCTTGCTTCTCCTCCCATCACAAAACAAAATCAAATTCCACTTACATGGTCTGACCTTAGTGACCTGCTTCCACTGAAGAGAAAGCAGCCGAAATGGAGCATAAAAGGTGATATGACTTTTGCCTGGTTGCTGAGACATTTGTCCTTGGAACTCAGCCCTTTTTTCAGTCCTAGACAGAGAAAATCCACCTGCTGCCAGGAAAGGCCCCCTAGCATTAACTGCCGGATGTTGTGAGTGAGTCAGCCTGAAGGCAATTATATAGCCCAGCCTTCAAGCCACCACCGCAGATATCTGCCAAGTGAAGCAGAAATGAGCTGTTTCAACCAAACCTCATGCAAGTCACAGAGTCAAGAGCAAAACTGGTGTTGTTTTCAACTCTAAGTTTTTGTGCTTTTACATAGCAGTAGATAGCCAGGACACATGAACAGCTGACAGCTGTTGATACCATTTCCCTTTTTCATCTTTGTGCCCCAAAGAATAACCAAGTACTCAGAGAAGGTGATCCCACCCCAACTCAGGGATAACCAACATGGAATCCCCTTCTCTTGGCAGCTGTAGCTGGACATATGACCCAGTTCTGGCCAATCAATCTTAAGAGGGAGATTCTGCTTCTAGAAAAGACTCCCCGGCTCTTAAAAAGAGACACAGAGAGAAACAGATGGTGGGATGCCTGCAATCACTGCATTCATTTTCTAACCAGGAAGTTAGCAAAACTGAGGACAAAGCTAACAGGGCAAGAAGGGCAAGACCACTGAGAAGGTGGAAAGACCCAATGACTACAGTGTTAACCCACCAAGTCAGCCAATTCTGGAATTTCCCTTCCTTGGGATAACTTGGTATGTGAGATGAAAATGTTTCTTTTTTTTTTTTTCCTTTATTTTTTTTGAAGGACAATTGCTTTACAGAATTTTGTTGTTTCCTGTCAACCCTCAACATGAATCAGCCATAGGTATATATATATATATCCCCTCTCTTTAGAACCTCCCTCCCATCTCCCTCCCCATCCCACCCCTCTAGGTTGATACAGAGCCCTGTTTGTTTCCTGAGCCATACAGCAACTTCTCATTGGCTATCTATTTACATACAGTAATGTAAGTTTCCATGTTACTCTCTCCATACATCTCACCCTCTCCTCCTCTCTCTCCATGTCCATAAGTCTATTCTCTATGTCTGTTTCTCCATTGCTGCCCTGTAAATTCTTCAGTGCCATTTTTCTAGATTCCGTATATGTGCGTTAGAATATGATATTTATCTTTCTCTTTCTGACTCACTTCACTCTGTATAATAGATTCTAGGTTCATCCACCTCATCAGAACTGACTCAAATGTGTTCCTTTTTATGGCTGAGTAATATTCCGTTGTATATACATAATACCACTTCTTTATCCATTCATCTGTCAGTGGACATCTAGGTTGCTTCCATGTTCTAGCTATTGTAAATAGTGCTGCAATGAACAATGGGATACATGTGTCTTCTTCAATTTTGGTTTCCTCAGGGTGTATGCCTAGGAGTGGGATTGCTGGGTCATATGGTGGTTTTATTCCTAGTTTTTTAAGGAATCTCCATACCATCTTTCATATGGCTGTATCAATTTACATTCCCATCAACAGTGCAAGAGTGTTCCCTTTTCTCCACACCCTCTCCAGCATTTATTGTTTGTAGACTTTTTGATGATGGCCATTCTGACCCGTGTGAGATGATATCTCATTGAGGTTTTGATTTGCATTTCTCTAATGAGTGATGTTGAGCATCTTTTTACGTGTTTGCTAGCCATCTGTATGTCTTCTTTGGAGAAATGTCTGCTTAGGTCTTTTTCCCACTTTTTGATTGGGTTGTTTGTTTTTCTGGCATTGAGTTGTATGAGCTGCTTGTATATTTTGGAAATTAATCCTTTGTCAGTTGTTTCATTTGCTATTATTTTCTCCCATCCTGAGGGCTGTCTTTTCACCTTGTTTACAGTTTCCTTTGCTGTGCAAAAGCTTTTAAGTTTAATCAGGTCCCACTTATTTACTTTTGTTTTTATATCCGTTACTCTAGGAGGATCATAGAGGTCATAGAGGATCTTGCTTTTATTTACATCATTAAGTGTTCTGCCGATGTTTTCCTCTAAGAGTTTTACAGTCTCTGGTCTTACATTTAGGTCTTTAATCCATTTTGAGTTTATCTTTGTGTATGGTGTTAGGAAGTGCTCTAATTTCACTCTTTTACATGTAGCTGTCCAGTTTCCCCAGCACCATTTATTGAAGAGGCTGTCTTTGCCCCATTGTATATTCTTTCCTCCATTGTCAAAATATAAGGTACCCATAGGCACATGGGTTTATTTCTGGGCTTTCTTTCTTGTTCCATTGGTCTGTATTCCTGTTTCTGTGCCAGTACCATACTGTCTTGATGACTATCACTCTGTAGTATAATCTGAAATCAGGAAGGTTGATTCCTCCAGCTCCATTTTTCTTTCTCAAGACTGCTTTGGCTATTTGGGGTCTTTTGTGTTTCCATATGAATTGTGAAATTTTTTGTTCTAGTTCCATGAAAAATGCCATTGGTAATTTGATAGGAATTGCATTGAATCTGTAGGTTGCATTTGATAGTATAGTCATTTTCACAATATTGATTCTTCCCACCCAGGAACATGGTATATCTCTCTAAATCGTTTTTCTTTCATCAGTGTCTTATAATTTTTTGTCTCCTTAGGTAAGTTTATTCCTAGATATTTAATTCTTTTTGTTGCAATGGTGAATGGAATTGATTCCTTAATTTCTCTTTCTGATTTTTCATTGTTAGTATATAGAAATGCAAGTGACATCTGTGTATTGATTTTGTATCCTGCAATTTTGCTAAATTCATTGATTAGCTCTAGTAATGTTTTGATACTATCTTTATGGTTTTCTATGTACAGTGTCATGTCATCTTCAAACAGTGAGAGCTTTACTTCTTCTTTTCTGATCTGGATTTCTTTTATTTCTTTTTCTTCTCTGATTGCTGGAGCTAGGACTTCCAGAGCTATGTTGAATAATACTGGTGAAAGTGGACACTCTTTGCCTTGTTCCTGATCTTAGGGGGAATGCTTTCAGTTTTTCATTGAGAATAATCTTTGCTGTAGGCTTATCATATATGGCCTTTACTATGTTGAGGTAGGTTCCTTCTATGCCCATTTTTTTTAAGAATTTTAATCATAAATGGGTGCTGAATTTTGTCAAAGGTTTCTTCTGCATCTATTGAGATGATCATATGGTTTTTATCTCTCAATTTGTTAATATGACATATCACATTGATTAATTTGTATATATTGAAGAATCCTTGCATTCCTGGAATAAACCCAACTTGATCATGGTGTATGAGCTTTTTGATGTGTAGCTGAATTCAGTTTGCTAACATTTTGTTGAGGATTTTTTGCATCTCTGTTCATCAGTGATATTGGCCTGCAGTTTTCATTTTTTGTGGTGTCTTTGGTTTTGGTATCAGGATGATGGTGGTCTTGTAGAATGAGTTTGGAAGTGTTCCTTCTTCTGCAATTTTCTCAAAGAGTTTTGGAAGGACAGGCATTAGCTCTTCTCTAAATGTTTGATAGAATTCTCCTGTGAAGCCATCTGGTCCTGGGCTTTTGTTTTTAGGGAGATTTTTGATCACAGCTTCAATTTCAGTGCTTGTAATTGGGTTGTTCATAATTTCTATTTCTTCCTGGTTCAGTCTCGGAAGATTGAACTTTTCTAAGAATCTGCCCATTTCTTCCAGGTTATCCATTTTATTGCCATGTATTTGTTCATAATAGTCTCTTATAATTCTTCATATTTCTGCATTGTCTGTTGTAACCTCTCCTTTTTCATTTCTAATTTTGTTGATTTTTCTTTTTTCCTTGGTGAGTCTGGCTAAAAGTTTGTCAATTTGTTCATCTTCTCAAAGAACCAGTTTTTAGCTTTATTAATCTTTACCACTGTTTCTTTCACTTTTTCATAATATTTCTGCTCAGATATTTATGATTTCTTTCCTTCTACTAATTTTGGGTTTTGTTGTTGTTGTTGTTGTTCTTTTTTTTCCAGCTGTTTCAGTGTAAAGTTAGGTCGTCTATTTGATGTTTTTCTTGTTTCCTGAGGTAGGATTGTATTGCTGTAAACTTCCCTCTTAGAACTACTTTTGCTGCATCCCAAGGTTTTGAGTTGTCATGTTTTCATGGTCATTTCTTCCTAGAAATTTTTTGATTTCCCTTTTTATTTCCTCAGTAACCTGTTGGTTATTTAGAAATATGTTGTTGAATCTACATGTGCTTGTGTTTCTTACAGCTTTTTACTTGTAATTAATATCTAGTCTCATAGTGTTATGGTTGGAGAAGATGCTTGATACCATTTCAATTTTCTTAAATTTACTGAGGTTTGATTTGTGACCCAAGATGTGGTCTATCCTGGAGAATGTTCCATGTGCACTTGATAAGAAGGTGTACTCTTCTGCATTTGGATGGAATGTCCTGAAGATATCAATGAAATCCACCTCATTTAATGTATCATTTAAGACTTGTGTTTCCTTATTAATTTTGTTTTGATGATCTGTCCATTGGTGTGAGTGGGGTCTCCTACTATTATTGTGTTACTGTCAATCTCTCCTTTTATGTCTGTTAGTGTTTGTCTTATGTATTGAGGTGCTCCTATGTTGGGTGCATAGATAATTTATGATGTTATGTCTTCCTCTTGGATTGATCCCTTGATCATTATGTAGTGTCCTTCCTTATCTCTTGTAATCTTCTTTATCTTAAGGTCTATTTTGTCTGATATGAGGACTGCTACTCAAGCTTTCTTTTGCTTCCCATTTGCATGGAATATATTTTTCCATCCTCTCAGTCTATATGTGTCTTTAGGTCTGAAGTAGGTTTCTTGTAGACAGAATATATATGTGTCTTGTTTCTGTATCCATTCAGCCAGTCTGTGTCTTTTGGTTGGAGCATTTAATCCATTTACATTTAAAGTAATTATTGATATATATGTTCCTACTGCCATTTTCTTAATTGTTTGGGGTTGATTTTGTAGTTCTTTTTCTTCTCTTGTATTTCTTGACTACATAAGTCCATTTAACATTTGTTGTAAAGCTGGTTTGGTGGTGCTGAATCTCTTAACTTTTGCTTGTCTGAAAAGCTTTTTATTTCTCCATCAATTTTGAATGAGATCCTTGCCAGGTACAGTAATCTTGGTTGGAGATTTTTCCCTTTCAGTACTTTAAATATATCCTGCCATTCCCTTCTGGCCTGCAGAGTTTCTGCTGAAAGATAAGCATTTGTGGTTTCCCTTGTACGTTACTTGTTGCTTCTCCCCTGCTGCCTTTAATATTCTTTCTTTGTGCTTAGTCTTTGTTACTTTGATTAGTATGTGTCTTGGTATGTTTCTCCTTGGGTTTATCCTGTGTGGGACTGTTTGTGCCTCTTGGACCTGACTATTTCCTTTTCCATGTTGGGGAAATTTTCAACTACAATCTCTTCAAAAATTTTCTCATACCCTTTTTTTCTGTTCTTCTGGGACCCCTATAATTCGAATGTTGGTGTGTTTGATATCGTACCAGAGGTCTCTAAGACTATCCTCAGCTCAGTTCTTTTCATTCTTTTTCACTTTATTCTGCTCTTCAGAAGTTAATCTCAGCATTTTATCCTCCAGCTCACTGACTGGTTCTTCTGCTTCAGATATTCTGCTATTGATTCCTTCTAGAGTATTTTTAATTTCAGTTATGGTGTTGGTTGTCTCTATGTTTATTCTTTAATTCTCCACGCCTATGTTAATTGATTCTTGCCTTTTCTCCATTCTGTTTTCAAGGTTTTTGATCATCTTTATTATCATTATTCTGAATTATTTTTCAGGTAGTTTGCTTATTTCCTCTTCTTATTTGGACTTCTGTGTTTCTAGTTTGATCCTTCATTTGCATAGTATTTCTCTGCTTTTCTGCCGGGATCCAGCCCCGGTGGATCCAGGGAATTCGAAGCGGGGACTGCGTCGGTGAGGATCAGGAAACAATTGCTTAATTAAACGTTAATTAAGGATATAAAGAGTGGTGAAATAAGGATAGCTCAGTGAGGAAATTCAGTGGAGAAAAGAGGCTGAAATAAGGATAGCTCAGTGAGAAAATCCAGTGGAGAAAAGAGGCTGAATAATTCAGCCAGAAGGCGAGAGAAAGAACGACATGGGGAGACCAAGTTTCGGTGAACAAGGCCCGCACTTTATTTTCCAAAGTAGTTTTTATACCTTAAGTTATGCATAGAGGATAATGGGGGAAGGGGTAGAGTCATGCAGTAAGCCAGGCTTTCTTCCTGCAAACTTATCATATGCAAAAGTTTAGGTGATTTGCATCATCTCCTGGCCCGCAGGCCTGTTAACATTTTAAGACCCTTTCTTCAGAAAACTTATTCTTCTCTAAAGGTGATTAGTCAGGCGCCATCCTCCAAAAGCATTAAATAAAGTTGCATTCCTACAGGGCAACGGTGTGGTGGGCTATAACAAGAAAAAGAATTAACTCAAGGGTCCAAGGTTACAAACATTAAAGCTACTACTTACACCAATTATATTAATCAATACACTGCCAGGGACACAGCAGGTAAGGGATATGGAGACTTAGCAGCAAACATTGGCCCAACAAGTGAAAAACCCTTCACCAATACAATTTCTAATCAATCTTTTAACTGCTCAAAGGAATCTGTATTTAGACAGTTTAGAACATCTCATGCCTCTCACAGTTGTGAACTAAAACTCTCTTGTCACGCCCAGGAACTTTATTAACTGGAGCTGTAATTTAACTCTTTTTTCAGAGAGAGGTAGTGGGGGACAGCCCCCCGTAAAGTCAGAGGTGTAGGTGAGAGCACAAAGCAGTAAAGTAGGCAGACTCTGGTTTTGGGGGTAGATGCTCAAGAATTTCCAGGGGGACTCCTGAGGCTCGATCCTGCCTTTGCGTATGCCGAGCCTCCTTCCTCATGACCTTTGCCGTGGGCGGAGCTTCTCACGCCAGCTCCCGGCACTTTTACATTATTTTTTTTTAACTTATTGTGTCTGAGGTCTCCTTTTTCCAGGTTTTAAGGTTGAATTTTTCCTTCCTTTGGGTTTCTGCCCTCCTAAGGTTGGTTCAGTGGTTTGTGTAAGCTTCCTATAGGATGAGATTTGTGCTGAGTTTTTATTTGTTTTTCCTCTGATGGGCAAGGCTGAGTGAGGTAGTAGTCCTGCCCGCTAATGATTTGGTTTGTATTTTAGTTTTGTTTGTTGTTTAGATTAGGCGTCCTGCAGAGGGTGCTTGGGCAATGCCGGGTCTTGTATTCAAGTGGTTAACCTTGTGTGAGTCCTCACTATCTGATACTCCCTAGGGTTGGTTCTCTGGTAGTCTAGGGTCTTGGAGTCAGTGCTCCCACTCCAAAGGCTCAGGGCTTGATTTCTGGTCAGAAACGAAGATTCCACAAGTGGTTTGTTATGGCATTAAGTGAGGTTAAAACAAATATCCAAAAATGAGAAACCAAAGATGAACCCCAGAAAAATGGCAGTTACAAAACCAGGCAAATAATAATTAAAATAATGGAATATACACATATACATATACACCCATGAGCAAAGTTAAAACAGCCCAACAAAAATAAAGTGTAATCGATTGACCTGGTGAACAAAGGAAATAAAAAATCATATTTACCAGTTAAGATCAAAACTAACTAAAGAACAAAGTGAAAAACAAAACTAAAGCAAGGTGCCAAGTGGGGAATAAAGCAATGAAAACAAAACTAACAAATATGTTGAGAGGAAAGGAAGAATACATATGCAAAGTTAAATAGAGGTAGATGAATATTTATAAACATTAAAGATTAACTGCAAGGGGAAAAGATCAGTAGGAAAGGCAAACAAAGGAATAAATGTAGAAAAAATATGATAGGTTTAAAAAATTAAAAGTTAAAATTATAAAAAAGAGAAAAGAAAAAAAATAGAAGAAAAAAGGGGAAAATAAGGAAAATTCCATAGAACTGCAAAAGCCCAATGAGATACAGAGGTTTATAACAATAAAAAGTGTGACTGAATGTACATATATACATATATACCCATAAGAAAAAACAGCCCAACAAAAATAAAGTACAATAGACTGACCCAGCAAAAAAAGGAAACCAAAAATTATGTCTACCAGAACAAAACTAACTTAAGCACAAACTGGAAAACAAAACTAAAGCAAGGTGCCAGGTGGGGAATAAAGCAACGAAAATAAAACTAACAAATATGTTGAGAGGAAAGGAGAGAAAGAAAAGAAAGAAAGAATAGATATGCAAAGTTAAAAAGAGGTAGATGAAGAAGATTTATATACATTAAAGATTAACTGCAAGGGGAAAACATCAGTAGGAAAAGCAAACAAAGGAACAAATGTTGGAAAAATGTAGGTTTAAAAAATTAAAAGTATAAAAAAGAGAGAAAAAAAAAAAAGCCCAACATAGAGGCAGAGATTTATAACAACAATAAAAAGTGTGACTGAACATACACATATACACCCACAAGAAAAATCAAAACATCCCAACAAAAATAAAGTACAGTAGATTCACCCAGCAAAAAAAAAAAAGGAAACCAAAAAGTATGTCTACCAGAACAAAACTAACTAAACCACAAATTGGAAAACAAAACTAAAGCAAGGTGCCAAGTGGGGAGAAATGAAAATAAAACTAACAAATATGTTGAGAGGAAAGGAGAGAAAGAAAAGAAAGACAGACTAGATATGCAAAGTTGACTAGATATGCAAAGTTAAATAGAGGTAGATGAAGAAGATTTATATACATTAAAGATTAACTGCAAGGGGAAAAGATCAGTAGGAAAAGCAAAGGAATAAATGTAGAAAAGGTAATAATAAGTTTAAAAAATTGAAAATTTAAATTTAAAAAAAGAGAAAATAAAGAAAGAAGGAAAAAAAAAAAAGGAAAACTCCCCAGAACTGCAAAAGCCCAACATAGAGGCAGAGTTTATAACAACAATAAAAAGTGTGACTGAGGGAAAAAAAAACCTCAGAAGCTTAATTAGATTTCATAGTGCCAATAAAATCAACAACTACAACAGAGGGAGAAAAAGGAGTGGGGGGTGGTGGAGAGAGGAAAATCCAGAAGAATCTACAGAACAAGTCAAAACATAAGAATAATAAATGTTTTAAGAGACCTTTCCCTCGCCAGGTGTCACAGGCCACCTCACCTCCCTAGGATGCCCTCTAGCACTGTGCTGATCTCTGGACCCGCTGGGACGGCAGCTCAGATCCTAACCTGGTCCTACTCCTGTGTGTTCTTGCCTCCAATGTCCACAGCGTCAGAACTAGTGCGTTTTCTTTGGTGGCTGCTCTCAATGTCCTTTTATATATTCCATAGACACAGTCTGCCTAGTTGATCATGTGGATTTAATCTACAGCTTGTACAGCTGGTGGGAAGGTTTTGGGTCTTCATCCTTTGTCACACTGCCTCTGGGCTTCAATTGTGGTTTTATTTCCACCTCTGCACGGGGGTCGTCCACTGGGGTTTGCTCCAGAGGCTGCCCTGGAGGGCTTGGGTCTGCCCCTGTGAGGGCCAGGTGTGGAGGTGGTGCAGCTGCTTGGGTCACAGGGGTCCCGGCAGCACCAGGTACTCAGGGGTCTTGGCTGCTAGGGCAGCAGGAAATACAGTGCTCTAGAAGGGTATGGCAACCAGTATTGGCCCACACGCTCCTGTATTCTTGCCTGGAGAACCCCCCCGACAGAGAAGCCTGGCAGGCCAGTCTACAGGGTCGCAAAGAGTCGGACACGACTGAAGCGACCCTGTGCGTGTAAACGTAAGACGTATTTTGCCTGTGGCAGCTCTACCCCAGTGAGGGTGAGTGTGAAGGTGGCGCATCTGCTTGGCTTGCGAGGACCCTGGAGTGCCAGGTGTGCAGGGACACACGCTGCCTCCGCCCCAGGAGCTACGGCCCTATCAGAGTCTTTTTCGAGCCTCTTGTAGCTGGGGATCAGAAGGTCTCTTTGGCCACTCTTTCTCTGTAGCTCCACCCACTCAGGCTCTTAGAGGGCTCCCTTGCCTGGGGTCCTTCTCTGTTGTTCGGTGCATCAGGCACACAGAGGGGGCCCCCCCGGCTAGGGTCCTACTCATAGATCAGTGCATCACACACTAAAGAGGCACCCTCTGTGCGGTCCTACTCTGTAGTTCAGTGCATCAGGCGATTGATGGGCCAGCCTCTCCATCGTTCAGCTGCCCATGCTGGCCTTGGGGGAGAGAGAGGCTGTGGTGAAGGCTCCACCCCCTACGCATGACTCAGCAGTATCGCCTTGCTTCCATGGCTCCCTGGCTCCCTACGCATGACTCAGCAGTATCGCCTTGCTTCCATGGCTCCCTGGCTTTCCTCCACAGGCATTTCCCACCACAGTCTCCTCCCTCACACCCCCTTGATCCATCTCTCCAGTCAACAGCAGTGCTCATCCCCGGATTGCTCCACAATCCCCCCAAACTCCAGCTCCCAGCCACTGCGCCTTCCAGGGGACCTGTGTCCCTGTCCGGGGTCTGTATGGCTGTGGCAAGGACTCTCTGTATCTCATTCCATTTAGGCCACCACAGATCAGCTGTTTCACTCTCAATCTTAACTGTTTCTCCTCTGACTCAAGACAATCGCCCAGATGTGGGGATGGGACCCCTGCTTTCGTTCCCCTACCCTCAAGGGACAAGTCCAGTCCTACTAACACTCCTGTTTTTCCCCCGAGTTCCTTCATCCTACCGAGTTTTGCCTGATTCTATATATTATTTTCCACTGGTCAGGCACTCCTGCCCACTCTCAGCTGGTGTTCTCCATGCACTTCTGTATCTGAAGGTGTATTCCTGATGTATCTGTGGAGAGAAATGTACTCCACGTCCACCTACACCTCTGCCATCTTCCTTATTTTTTAAAAGTTGGACTTTCTGCTCATTGCCTCCAAAAGCAACATCCTAATATGTTTATAAAGTGTGGTGCATTATAAGGAACATAAGAACACAGTAAGCAGAAATAAATATCAGCAATGATGATGATGACGATGATGAAGAAAGAGGGTGAATTCTTGGAAATCAGAATACTCAGGTGAGAATAGCAAAAACTACGGACTTTGAGGAGAACACTCTACTTTAGGGGAGAGTGGCTAGGGAGAGTCAACAATGGACAAAGTGACAAATACCAGGAATGGAAAGAAGTGAAGCATAATGAAAGCCAAAGAGACGATATTACAGGTATCTCTCAATTTCTGGAAGTTCACATTACACTATTTTGCTTTTACAAAACACCCACCTTAGTCCCTGTTTTCAACAACTTGGAGACATCTGAAGACAGTCTTCGTTCTTATCAAAAAAAGTAACTGCCATATTAATGTACTAATGTAGGACTTTTGTAAAATCAAAGTGATCTAACTGGAACTATTATTTTAACTTTTTATTTTATATGAGAGTATAACCAATTAACAATATTTAATAGTTTCAGGTGGACAGCAAAGGGACTCAGCAATACATATACACGTATCCATTCTCCCCTAAACTTCCCCACCCCACCCTCTCAACCAGGCTGTCACATAACGTCGAGCAGAGTTCCTTGTGCTATACAGTAAGTCCTTGTTGGTTATCCATTTTATGTATAGCAGTGTATACATGTCCATCCCAAACTCTGTAACTATCCCTTCCGCCCATCCTTCTCCAATGGCAACCATAAGCATTGCCAAATCTAAGCCTGTGAGTCTGTATCTTAACTGGAACTAATTGAAAGCTGGGGATACTCTTTACTTTATGCCATAATAGGTGTGCTCTACTTTTCACAGATATTAAGTGTTGGACCATAAAGAAGGCTGAGCACTGAAGAATGGATGCTCTTGAACTGTGCTGCTGGAGAAGACTCTTAAGAGTCCCTGGGACTGCAAGGAGATCCAACCAGTCCATCCTAAAGGAAATCAATCCTGAACATTCATTGGAAGGACTGATGCTGAAGCTGAAGCTCCAATACTTCGGCCACCTGATGTGAAGAACTGACTCATTGGAAAAGACCCTGATGCTGGGAAAGACTGAAGGAAGGAGGAGAAGGTGATGACAGAGGATGAGATGGTTGGATGGCATCACTGATTCAATGGACATGGATTTGAGCAACTCCGGGAGACAGTGAAGGACAGGGAGGCCTGGTGTGCTGCAGTCCATGGGGTCACAAAGAGTCAGACACAACTTAGTGACTGAACAACAAACAACAACTACTTTCAGATACAGGGGAAACCTCTATCAATGCCAAGGGATGATTCCACCATACAAATCCTGCAGATCCTCTTGCAGTCTTATCAGTGCAGACCTCAAAGGGGATAAATATGACATGCAAAAGCCCAGGTGGATGTCTGTGCTGATGCCCCCTGAGGTGTTCTTTTAGATCGATGATTCTCAAAGTACAGTTCCCAGATCAGCAGCATCAGCAACACCAATGAACTTGCTTAGAAGTATAAATTCTCAAGTCAGAAACTCACAGATGGAGCCCAGGAATCTGTTGTTGCTGTTCAGTCTTTCAGTCATGTCTCTTTGTGACCCCATGGACTGCAGCACGCCAGACTTCCCTGTCCTTCACTATCTCCCAGAGCTTGCTCGAATTCATGTCCATTGAGTCAATGATGCCATCCAACTATCTCATCTTCTGTCACTTCCTTCTCCTCCGGCCCTCAATCTTTCCCAGCATCAGGGTCTTTTCCAATGAGTTGGCTCTTCGCATTAGTTAGTCAAAGATGGAGATTCAGCATCTGCATCAGTCCTTCCAGTGAATATTCAGGGTTGATTTCCTTCAGTATTTACTGAGTTGATCTCCTTGCAGTCTAAGGGACTCTCAAAAGGCTTCTCCAACACCACAGTTCAAAATCATCAATTCTTCAGCACTCAGCCTTCTATAAGGTCCAACTCTCACATCAATACATGATTCCTGGAAAAACCATAGTTTTGACTATACAGATCTTTGTTATTAGCAAAGGGATGTCTTTGCTTTTTAATATGCTGTCTAGGTTTGTCATAGTTTTTCTTCCAAGGAGTAAGCATCTTTCCATTTCATCACTGCAGTCACCTTCCATGGTGATTTTGGAGCCCAAGAAAATAAAATCTAACACTGTTTCCATTTTCCCCCCATCCATTTGCCAAGAAGTGATGGGAGCAGATGCCATGATCTTCATTTTTTAAATGATGAGTTTTAAACCAGCTTTTTCACTCTCCTCTTTCACCTTCATCAAGAGGCTCTTTATTTCCTCTTCACTTTCTGCCATTAGGATGATGTCATCTGCATATCCAAGGTTACTGGTATTTCTCCCTGCAATCTTGATTCCAGCTTGCGCTTCATCCAGCCCAGCATTTCTCAGGATGTACTCTGCCTATAAGTTAAATAAGCAGGGTGACAATATACAGTCTTGATGTACTCCTTACCCAATTTTGAACCAGTTTGTTGTCCCATGTCAGTTCTGTTATTTCTTGACCTGCATACAGGTTTCTCAGGAGGCAGGTAAGGTAGTTCTGCAGTCCCATCTCTTTAAGAATTTTCCACAATTTATTGTGATCCACACATACAAAGACTTTAGCATAATCAATGAAGCAGAAGTAGATGTTTTTCTGGCATTCCCTTGGTTTTTCTATGGATGGATGTTGGCAATTTGATCTCTGGTTCCTCTGCCTTTTCTAAACCCAGCTTGTAGATCTGGATGTTCCCCAGCTCACATACTGCTGAAGCCTAGCTTGAAGGATTTTGAGCATTACCTTGCTAGCATGTGAAATGAGTGCAATTGTGCAGTAGTTTGAACATTCTTTGGCATTGCCTTTCTTTGGAATTGGAATGAAACTGACCTTTTCCAGTGCCGTGGCCACTGCTGAGTGTTCCAAATTTGCTGGCATGTTGACTGCAGCATTTTAACAGAATCATCTTTTAGGATTTGCAATAGCTCATCTGGAATTCCATCACTTCTACTACCTTTGTTTGTAGTAATGCTTCCTAAAGCCTACTTGACTTCACTCTAGAATGTCTGGCTCTAGGTGAGTAACCATATCATCATGGGGGTCCGGTTGATTCAGACCTTTTTTGTATAGTTCTGTGTAATCTTACTTCTTAATAGCTTCTGCTTCTGTTAGGTCCATACTGTTTCTGTCCTTTATTGTGCCCATCTTTGCATGAAATGTTCCCTTGGTATCTCTAATTTTCTTGAAGAGATCTCTCGTCTTTCCCATTCTATTATTTTCCTCTGTTTCTTTGCATTATTCACTTAAGCAGGCTTTCTTAACTCTCCTTGCTACTCTTTGGTACTTTGCATTCAGATGGGTATATCTTTCCTTTTCTCCTTTGCCTTTAGCTTCTCTTCTTTTCTCAGCTATTTGGAAGGCCTCCTCAGTCAATCATTTTGCCTTTTTGCAATTCTGTTTCTTGGGGGATGGTTTTGATCACCACCTCTTGTACAATGTTGATGAAATGGGAATCCAAGTTCTTGTTCATGAAGCTGAAGGATGAACTTTAAGAACACACAAACACTCAACGTAACAAGCCAATAGGATTTATTAAAGAGAAGGAAAGTACAAAACTCTCAGCATAGACACTGAGATGGGGTAAAGAGTCCCCCAAAGGTGGGACTTACAACAGTTTATATCTTTACCACTATTAATCTGTACATCTTTGATTGGCTCCTTTCCTTAAAACAGGTCATTTTTAACCAATCAGTTTAAAGGTCAACTTAATATCTCTATGGCTTCTCTTAATCCTCGGATTGAAGAAATGCCCCCTGGCCATTTTACAATGGAACAGAGGTATGGGCTAAAGATTAGTGATCACCAGTTGTTTTTCCCTCAGGCATATGGAACAGAAGTTAATCACAGCCTTTCCCTGGATCTGAGTGCTGATAATTTATCAGACAAAGGACACATTCCAGGAATTCAGGACAAGGGGTACAGCTTTAGGTTAATGGTGTGAGATGTTTACTGAAAACAAGACTGAGGTCTCAGAGCCCTACACTGATGGCCTAGCAATTCCTACCTCATTACAGACCTCTGTCCATGGTTCTTCAGGCACTTAAGTCTACCAGATCTAATCTCTTCAATCTATCCCACTGTATAATCATAAGGGCTTGAATTAGGTGATACCTGAATGGCCTTTCAACAGTACATGAACCATGAACTTCCAGATGTTCAAGCTGGATTTAGAAAAGGCAGAGGAAGCAGAGATCAAATTGCCAACATCTGTTACAGGATCATTGAAAAAGAGAGCTCCAGAAAAATATCTACTTTTGCTTTATTGACTATGCCAAAGCCTTTGACTACGTGGATCACAACAAACTGGAAAATTCTTAAAGAGGAATATCAGACCACCTGACCTGCCTCTTGAGAAACCTGTATGCAGGTCAGGAAGCAACGGTTAGAACTGGACATGAAACAACAGGCTGTATATTGTCACCTAGAGTACATCATGAGAAATGCTGGGCTGGAGGAAGCACAAGCTGGAATCAAGATTGCCGGGAGAAATATCAATAACCTCAGATATGCAGATGACACCACCCTTAGGCAGAAAGTGAAGAAGAACTAAAGAGCCTCTTGATGAAAGTGAAAGAGGAGAGTGAAAAAGTTGGCCTAAAGCTCAACATTCAGAAAACTAAGATCATGGCATCTGGTCCCATCACTTCATGGCAAATAGATGGGGAAACAGTGGAAACAGTGACAGACTTTATTTTTGGGGGCTCCAAAATCACTGCAGATGGTGACTGCAGCCATGAAATTAAAAGATGCCTACTCCTTGGAAGAAAAGTTAGGACAAACTTAGACAGCATATTAAAAAGCAGAGACATTACTTTGCCAACAAAGGTCCATCTAGTCAAAGCTATGGTTTTTCCAGTGGTCATGTATGGACGTGAGAGTTGGACCATAGACAATGCTGAGTGCCAAAGAATTGATGCTTTTGAACTGTGGTGTTGAAGAAGATTCTTCGGAGTCCCTTGGACTGCAAGGAGATCCAACCAGTCCATCCTAAAGGAGATCAGTCCTGGGTATTCATTGGAGGGACTGATGCTGAAGCTGGACCTCCAATACTTTGGCCACCTGATGCAAAGAACTGACTCATTGCAAAAGACCCTGACGCTGGGAAAGATTGAAGGCAGGAGGAGAAGGGGATACCAGAGGATGAGATGGTTGGATGGCATCACCAACTCAATGGACATGTATATGAGTAAACTCCAGGAGTTGATGATGGACAAGGAGGCCTGACGTGCTGCAGTCCATGGGGTCTCAAAGAGTCAGACAAGATTGAGTGACTGAACAGACTGACTGAATGGTCTAGCGGTTTTTCCTACTTTCTTCAACTTAAGTCTGAATTTGGCAATAAGGAGTTCATTATCTGAGCCACAGTCACCTCCAGATATTGTTTTTGCTGACTGTATAGAGCTTTGCTCTCCCCTTACCTTACTTTCTTTATAGTAGTTTTTCCTTAGGTAATACTTTGTGTATTATCTGTATACTCTGCTAGAGTGTAGGATCCATGAAAGCAGGGGTTTGGGGTTTGTTTGTTTTTTTCCATTGTGTCCCCAGCATGCGAACAATGCCTGGCACATAACAGGAACTCAAAAAATGCTCACGGAATAAGTCACCTGTCCATGAGGCCACTGTGGCAACAGGAGCATTGTTTCAAGGGGCTGGTGGGCCAGGGTTCCAGGTGAGGACGCACTAGTGAACCGGAGCCGTACCTGGGGGACAGTTGGGGACAGGCCAGGCCATATGGAGGTGACACAGCACGACCCTGTGGGGCCCTCCTGGGTGCAAGTCCTCTCTGTGTCCACTGTTCTTATTGGTAGGCAATAGGTTTCGTTCAGCCTCCTTAACCTTCCCTGAGTTCCAAAGGGCAGATTCAAACAGTTGCTAATCAGGGAAGGGAAGGAATATAGAAACAAAGGAGGAGCAGTCAATAAATAATAGTACAGCCTCAGGGCAGGGTCCTGATTCCTCCTGAAGAATACACATAACAGTATCTTTGACTTCTTCTGCAGAAACAAAGGTCTCTACCAAGGTGGAGGACAGTAACTTCTCGATACCTCACCATCAACCAATCAGAAGAAAGTCATACCGCCTGCAGCCCTTACCCCAAAATTTGCCTATAAGAAAACCTTCTCCCAAACCATCAGGGACGTCAAGGTTTTCAAGCACAAGCCACCCATTCTCCTTTCTTGACACTGCCATAAACCTTTCTCTGGTCCAGACTGACGTTTCGGTTTATTTGGCTTCACTGTAACAGGGAAGAGCAAAATCTGACTCTGTGTTGGATCTGCTTCTCTGAGTTTTTTCTCATTGCTTTTGTTATTACAATCTCACATGATGGCCTGCCCCAGGAAATGTGCCCCTCTGTCTGAATGTTAAACTAAAGTGACTTTGTTTATCTCAGAGACAGACCATCTGACCCTGCCCACCCATGAAATAGCTACAGAAAAGAATAAATTAACACATCCCCTCCCTGATGCTGGTCAAGCCAGGAGATGTTTTGTAATATTAATTGCCATTTTACTTTACGTTCTTGTCTTCCTTTTTGTTCTATAAAAGAAGCTGGCATCCAGACCCCAATAAAATGGTTCCTGGGGGACCACTAGTCCTCCCCCTTCTTGGTCTGCCAGCTTCCCAAATACAGTTGTATTTCTTGCCTCAACACTTCACCTCATGATTTATTGGCCTGTTGTGCAGGGAGCAGAGCAAGCTTGGGCTCGGTAACATCACTGCATCAGGCACGTGTACTTGTGTTCAGTAACAGAGGAGCAGCTGTCCTACATGGAGCAGCTGAAGATGAACTGTGACCTGGGAGGCAGAGCCTTGTGTCAGGGGAAGCACACTGAGTGAAACCGCCCACCCTGGCCAGGCACCAGAGTAACCACTGAGAGAGCTGTTTTACGACAGGAGGAACACGGAACTAATAGGCCACCACCTATGGGAAGAGTTTGGGAAAGATCAAAAGGAGACACCACGTGTCCGACCACCTCCCAGAATCCTCCTCGCTGGCATCCATCTTGACTGAGCAATGCGTGCACCACCAGGGAGGGCTCTGAGTCAGAATGATTGGTCAGAGACAACCCGAAAACTAATCCCATCACCAGAAAACCCAAGACTGCAAGCCACAGTTCTCCTGGTTTCCCTTACCCTACTGCTCTCCACCCAGGTGCCTTTCCCAATAAAATCTCTTGCCTTGTCAGCACATGTGTCTCCTCAGACAATTCATTTCCGAGTGTTAGATAAGAGCCCACTTTCGGGCCCTGGAAGGAGTCCCCCTTCCTGCAACACTTGGGCTACAACAGATTTAGTAAGTTAGGGCAATTTTTCATTAAATATTGGTGCTTTGTTACAAAGTGTAGTGGCAGAGGACTTCCCTGGTGGTGCAGTGGATAAGAATCTGCCTGCCAATGCAGGGGCACAAGTTAGATCTCTAAACCAAGGAGATTCTGCATGCCAAGGAGCAACTAAGCCCATGTGCCACAGCTATTGAGCCTGTGCCCTACAAGCCGCAACTATTAAGCTCCGTAACACGAGAAGCCACCGCAACGCGCAGCCCATGCACTGCAACGAAGAGCAGCCACCACTCACAGCAACTAGAGAAGGCCTAGGCAAAGCAATGAGGACACAGCACAGTCAAAAATAAAGAAATAATTTTTTTTAAGAAAGAAATGTAATGGCATAATTGGCAGCATACATGCATGCTGAGTCACTTCAGTCGTGTCCAACTCTGCAACCCCATGGACTGTAGCCTGCCAGGTTCCTCTGTCCATGGGATTCTCCAGGCAAGAAGACTGCAGTGGGTTGCCATGCAGCAGAGGGAAAAGGGAACGATTAAAAACACACAAGAGTAAAGATGACTGTAGAACAGAATTCCAACCTCTACTTTTCAATTTCTCTGAGTCTCCATCTTGCCATAAAATTAGGAATCATCACTTCTATTACTCTTTTCCTCATGGTAGCAACTGCTATTTCCTACAAGTGTTCAAGAGTACCCAATACCACTGCAGCTTCTGATAATTGGCCACCTTTCAGAAAGGTGACGAAGGAAAGGCCACTGTGTGCCGTTGTTAGAATCCACTAAGCGAATCTGACTTGAGGCACATCAGCTAGACGTAAAGAATGAGTCATTATGAATCATTAAGGGTTAGAAATACAAAACAGAAACCACTCCGCCTAACAGGTGGGGCTCCTATTTAATAGACCAAAGGGCTGCTCACAGAATAGCACAAAATTGTGCAGCAACCCACAACAGGAAAATAAATGCAGTGTTTTTGTTTACACTTCATAGAATTGTTTTGCGATGACGTTACTGGCATCTATTTCTGACTAAAGATAGTTGGCACTTCCTACACCATTAGAAAATTTAGACTTGGGTTTTAAAAAATAACTTTCCAAAAAGGGAACACAGCACAGATTGCATTCAGCCTTTTCTAAGTGTTGTATAAAGAGATGTCATTTCTTACAGATAAGCAATGACTGTTTTATAAAGTGGGAATAAATTTTTGAGCTTTTTAAGTAGTTTCTGTTAAAAAAAAACAACATTGATTTGGCATGGCATTTTAAGAATTTAGTTTTTGTGCTCTGAATAGGTGACACTATTCTTTTTATAACTTCAAGGGTTATTGTATCTGATAGTCCCAGTGGCATCAGAGGGTGATTGATAATCTAATATTATTCATGGATATTGGTATTAAAAGTCAAATGCCATTTGTATGTGGATCTTTTACACAAAGATGAATGTAAAGTTGCAAACTGAGTAATTATAAATGTATATAAACGTTCCCTTATACTCAAAACAACAACAATATTTTCATAGAACAATACTAAATTATTACAGGTGTTGGCAAGCTGAAACCAGTAATGTAAGTGAAACAGGAAGGAAGGGGGCATGGCCTAACCTTTAAAAGAATGACATAGCCATTGAGTATGTGCTGAAAACTGGTTAGAACCAACTAGGTTCTGGCTGGCAGAATATATCACTTTCAGTGGACCTTGGGCCTCCTCATGTGTTCATCATAATAGCATGTGTTAAGTGATACTCTCACCAGCACCTTGTCAGTTTCGAGGCCAACCATCAAAGACCAAAAAGTGGGTGGTGGCCCAACTCCTGCAAATACCCACCCGTTCCTCAAAACAGTTGGAATAATCCTCCCACTTATTAGCCTATGAAATTACCCAGCCCATAAAAACTAACCATGCCATACTTCGAGGCTCTCTCTCACCTTCTAAGATGGCCCGCACACTGTGGTGTGTTTTTCTCTCTAAATAAATCCACTTCTTGCCGATCACTTGGTCTCTCACTTAATTCTTTCTGTGATGAGACATCAAGAACCTCAGATTCATTAAGCCCCGAGACCTCGTGTGATCTCAGTTAAAAGACTATGGGTTCAAGTCCCATCCTGGGTTTTGGCCAGGTTAAAGTCCCAATATGAGTCACATGGTTTCATTTGTTTTCAAGAAGAAAGAAGTGACTCAGAGGATTATGACAGATTTTTTTCCCCAGAGATGACCACAGCGTTATTTCCCATTCTACATGCTCAATTACGTTAAATGTAAATGGTCTAAGCATAACAATTAAAAACAGACTGTCAGATCTGCAAGACCAAAATACACGCTGTCTATAAGAAATACACTTTAAATATGATGACACAGGTTAAAAGCAAAAGAATGAAAAATAGATATGTCACACTAACATTAATCAAAAGAAAATTAGACTCTCTATTAATATCACAAAAAGTGGTTTTTCAGAGCAAAAAATAGTAGCAGTGTAAAAAGGGTCAGTTCATAGAGAGGTCAAATCACCAAAAGGACATCAAAATCCTAAGTATTTATACACTTAGTAAGGCAGCTTCAGGCAGACCCAGGTTCAATTCCTGGGTTGGAAAGATCCCCTGGAGACGGAAATGGCAACCCACTCCAGCATTCTTGCCTGGAGAATCCCACAGACAGAGGAGCCTGGCAGGCTCCTCCTGGGGTTCCAAGAGTCAGACATGACTGAGCAATTAAGCACAAGGCAACTTCAAATTACACAGAATGAAGACTGATAGGACTTCAAGGAAAGATAGAGACATTCAAAGTTTTAGAGATTTTAACACCCTTCTCCCAGTGATTAATACAAGTAGACACAAATCAGTAAGAATACAAAAGACCTTGGAGAAGGCGATGGCACCCCACTCCAGTACTCTTGCCTGGAAAATCCCATGGATGAAGGAACCTGGTGGGCTGCAGTCCATGGGGTCGCTAAGAGTCAGACATGACTGAGCAACTTCACTTTCACTTTTCACTTTCATGCATTGGAGAAGGAAATGGCAACCCACTCCAGTGTTCTTGCCTGGAGAATCCCAAGGACGGGGGAGCCTGGTGGGCTGCCGTCTATGGGGTCGCACAGAGTTGGACACGACTGAAGTGACTTAGCAGCAGCATAAAAGACCTGGGATTTCCCTGGTGATCCAATGCCTAAGATTTCATGCTCCCAATGCAGGGGGCCTGAGTTCGATCCCTGGTCAGGGTACTAGATCCCACATGCCGCAACTAAGAGCTCACATGCTGCAACTGAAAGACCCCACACGCCACAACCAAGACTCAGCACAGCCAAATAAAATTTTTTAAGAGTATAAAAGACCTGAACATTTATCAACCAACCTGACCAACTGACACAGAACCCTCCACCCAACAACAGCAGCATACACAGTATTTTCTTTTTTTTTAATTTATTGAAGTATAGTTGATCTACAATGTTATGCCAATCTCTGCTGCAAGCAAAGCGACTCAGTTATACAGCATATGAACATTCTTTTTTATTCTTCTCTATTAAGGTTTATCCCAGGATGTTGAATATAGTTCTCTGTGCTATATAGTAGGACCTTGTTGTCCATCCATCCATTCTATCATAGTGTGCATGTGCTAACCCCAAACTCCCAGCCCATCCCGTCCCCACAAGCCTGTCCTCTGTGTCCGTGAGTCTGTTTCTATTCTGCAGACAGGTTCATTTGTGCCATATTTTAGATCACACATATAAATTATGTCATACGGTATTTGTCTCTTTTTTACTTCACTTAGTGGGATCATCTCTAGTTGAACGCATGTTGCTGCAAATCGCATTTTTCATTTGTAACGACTGCGTAGTATCCCATCGCGCCACCTGTTCTTGTCCATCTCTCTGCCGATGAACTTTTAGGCTGTTTCCATGTCTTGGCTATTGTGAGCAGTGCTGCTATGAACACAGGGGTATGTGTATCTTTTTATAGTTTTATCCAGACACATGCCTAGGAGTGGGACTGCTGGGTCATACGGTAATTCTATAGTATTTTTAGTTTTCCCAGGAACCGCCCCGGGAGAAGGCAATGGCACCCCACTCCAGTACTGGAAAATCCCATGGACGGAGGAGCCTGGTAGGCTGCAGTCCATGGGGTCGCTAAGAGTCGGACACGACTGAGGGACTTCACTTTCACTTTTCACTTTGATGTACTAGAGAAGGAAATGGCAACCCACTCCAGTGTTCTTGCCTGGAGAATCCCAGGCATGGGGAAGCCTGGTGGGCTGCCATCTATGGGGTCGCTAAGAGTCAGGGATGACTGAGCGACTTCACTTTCACTTTTCACTTTCATGCATTGCAGAAGGAAATGGCAAGCCACTCCAGTGTTCTTGCCTGGAGAATCCCAGGGATGGGGGAGCCTGGTGGGCTGCTGTCTCTGGGGTCGCACAGAGTCGGACACGACTGAAGCGACTTAGCAGCAGTAGCAGGAGCCACCCGACTGTTTTTCATTGTGACTGCACCAACTTATATTCCCACCAGCAGTGCAGGAGGGTTTCCTTTTCTCCACACCCACTGAAGCATTTGTTATTTATAGACTTTTTAAAGATGCTCATTCTGACTTGTGTGAGATGCTACCTCATTGTAGTTTTGATTTGCATTTCTCTAATAATTAGTGATGTTGAGCCTAGCATCTTTTCATGTGCATATCGACCATCTGTATGTCTTCTTGGGAGAACTACTTATTTAGGTCTTCTGCTCTTTTTAAATTGGATTGTTTTTTATTTTTGTTGTTCTTGTATGAGGTGTTGGTCTGTTTTGGAAACTAAGCCCTTATCTGTTGCATCATTTGCAAATATTTTCTCCCATTCCATAGGTGTCTTTGTTTTGCTTTCTTTATGGTTTCCTTTGCTGTGTACACGTTATTTTATTTATAATCTCATGGCTGGTCTCTCTGATGACCAGCCCCGATCCTGGATCATCTCACCTCTTAGCATAACCTCAGATGTGATCCAAGGGGCTGGTGAATAACAAGGACATTCCTATTGCTGAGGGCAATTCCAAGGATTTAGAATCTCCCCACCAGAAACAAGAGACAACAGCCAGTCAAGTTATTATACAACAACCTCAAATCCACACCTCAAACAACTCCCTCCCCTCTTCAAACAAAGATAAAATCTGGGCCCACTGCTGGCTAGTTTTGTTTCATTGTTTTTAAGTTTTTATTATAGGGATTTTCAAACAGAGACAACAGTAGAAGGAATAATATAGTAAACACTCATATTTCCACCACTGTTTCCTTGATTATTCAACTGTGGTTTATTTATCTTTTCACTCATAGCCCTCCCCTGCCTCCCTACCCTCATCCTCAGATCATCCTGAAGCAAAGCCCAGAAGGACATTTGGCTGAGAATTCACAGCAAGCTTCCTGAGAGGCTGCCCCACCCAAGCAGCCTCAACTAGGCTCCAGCTCTGCTGAAATCTAGCAGGCTCCAGCTCTGCTGAAACCTAGCAGGCAGCTGAGTGGGGGGCACCCAGAGGCCCTTGGGCACCTCATTTGCTGACTCCTGCATGACAGTTAAGGAACACTTTCTACACACACTGTAATGTGTGCAAGAACACCCAACACCGCTGTATTGCATTCAAAGCTTCTAAGGCACGCAAGCCAGCCTTGGTCCCGGTATTTCTCATGCCTTTCAAAGGAATAGTGTCTACAACACTGATAATGTCCTGAAGAATCAACGCATAAAAATACAAGCTCAAGAACACAGGCTTAAATACTCCTAATTAAAATCAATGCAGGGTCGGACAGAATAAGGTAAGAAATAATGTATCAGTATTATTTTATAGATCACAGACCCATCTCAGAATAATTAAAACAGGCAAACCAATCAACCAGTCTTTGAACAACAAAAACTTGACCCCGATCTTTGATTTATCATTGTCAGAGTGGTGGAGACAGTCCCTGCTACCTAGGTTGGGAGAACATTTGTATGTTTATCTGTGAAGTTCTGACCCTCCCCCAGGGTACCAGGGGGCATCTACAAGGTACCTCCTCCAAGACGGGATGGCAGGAGCAGTGAGTGGATCCATCCAACACCTGCCCATCTGACTTACTCTGCAAAATGGGAAGTCAAATGAATGCAAAGTTCCCCCAAGTCTAGGACTTGAGCACTGGGTACCAGCCCCGCAAGGCGAGAGGGGACATGAAGTCTCACCACTGGATACAGTATGGTTTGAGACAGCGAGGGTGTGCTCCTCAATTCACGTCTCCAAGGCACCCGCATAAGCCTCAACTTGGGTTACCTGCTTGCCTTTCATCATAAGAGGGGCTCAGGCTCCTCTGTCCTGAGCTGGACGATGCACTATCAGGGAAGCTCCCCCCTCCCCGCCCCCACTGCCTTCATTTCTAGAGGAGAGCCCAAGCAAGACCTGTGGTTTAATCTTGGGCACCCTCTTCAACCCAGCTGTTCCCCAAGCATGAACTGGCTCTGAACAAGGCTTTTGTTTCAGGAGATCAATGAAGGTGCTTTGAACCATCTCCAAAAGCAGAGAAGAATCACCAAAGAACTTTTCTTCCTAGTAGCAAAGGAAGAAAATCTTCAAACACCCACAGTTCAGCTATTGCAGGGGATCTTCCCTACAAAGATGAATTCTCTCCCAAGGAAGTAAAAGTTCGTGTTGGAAGGTGACACAGATCAACACTTCCATCAGGAACATCAAGTGCTCTGGGCCTAACTAGAATGCCCTGGGGATCCAGCACAAAACCAGAGATGACCTGACATAATATCAAACATCTATATGGAAAGGCCTGAGGTGCGTGTCTCCAGTGGTATGGTCCTTTTCAGACCATAAGGATTAAGGAGCCTGACTTCAGCTCACCTGCTGGGAAAGTCCAGAGCAGGACTCATTTCCTCACAAGCCGTTACATTTCTCCCACTTTGGGGATGAAAACTTATATCCTGACAATGTCAGGATGTAAGGAGCTCGGAAAATTCCAGCCATCGACTCCCTCCAGCCCTCAGTGGACTGAGGCTATTTCTGTTGCACAGAAACACTGCAGGAAAAATAGCCCCTTGTACTTGAGCCTGGCAGCTGGTTTCCTCCCTGGTTTCAGTCTTTCTGACCCTTCTCCTGGTCAATTCCTACATCTGCATTTGGCTCAAGCGAGGAAGAGAGTATAAAGGGTTCGGGCCTCTCTGACTCACAAGAGGACCAGCGCTGGGTTGAACAGGAATGTTGCTGCTTCCCGTGCATCTGCTAGCAGGCCCTTCTGGCCACAGGTAGGCACCCCAGCAGATGACTAGGGTGGTCCTGGAGGCAGCCGCACCGGGCCTGTCTTCGTGGCAGCAGGCTTAGCTAACCGATCAGCTCTGCTGGCCACGGTGGGGTCTCCACCAGCTAGGGCAGGGTCTCACGGTCCTGGAGGAAGGAGGCGAGCACTGAGGAGAGCCAGTCAGTAGCCGAGACGCTCTGATGAGAGCAAAACTGCCGACTGCTAACGCCCTCTTGCCTAGGGGGACTGCTGCTCCACAGCCTGCGTGACCGGAAGGTTCTGGGGCCGCAGTCAAAGCCAAGGCATCTGCGGCCTTTCATAATACACAGGAGTGGGTGGGGCTTCTGGCCACATGGGGACCGGGTCATGCTGACCCGGAATCACAAAGTCAACACAGGCTGATTCAGATTATGGTTTGAAACCTTAGACCAAAAGTGTTCCTGTTGGGACTCAACATTTTAAAACCGTGGATGGGGTGATGAGGTACAGGACAGAAAGGGACAACAGAGGGCGAAAAGGACATACTTCTTTGGGAAACTCCAGTCTGGGTGGAGACCTGCTGTGGGTCGCTTCCCTCGAGCACAGAAAATAATCCGAAGTCTAAGCATTCATCCCAACTCCCACGTGGAGGCAGTGGAAGGGAATGAAATTCACTGACTTTGGCTTTTTTTTTTTTAATCTACAGACCCGAATAGCTCTACAAAGAGTCATCAGAACTCCAAGATTTGAAGGCTACTTCGGAGAAGAAAGAAGCAGGCACCAGAGGCCTGAGGAATAACCCACAGTGGCTACAGATTATGTCCAGCAGAAAAGGGACGCTTGTGACTTTGCCTCCCCGGAGACCTGCCCAGCTGCCTGGAGATCTACCAGAACCGAGGTGGGGCATCCGGCCAGAGAGGCACCAGGAAGTGGGAGCCTTCCTCACCCACAAGGAAACACCCAGCCCATCCCTGGCCAACCCTGACCTCTCATCCCATCTGCCCAGCCTCCCACCCTCCGCAGCTCCTCTCCCATCCCTTTGGCCCTGGGGGACCTAGGGCAACTTCCCGGGGGTCCCACCTGCAGCACCCTCCCGGGGGGGACCAGGGGAAGCGCGCAGGCGGTCCGGCCGAGCATCCGTGGCCGGCCTACTTGGAGGAGCAGATGGAGAGCGTGGCACCCGTGGAGAAGAGCCAGAAGGCGGGGTACACGGCCTCAGTGAAGTCCACCTTGTACTTGTACAACAAGTGGACCTTGTCAGCCGCGGCGAAGAAGAGGACGAAGCCGTGATCGCAGTTGAGAAGCACCCCAACCCGCGTGGCCTTGGTGGAGGGCAGGGTTTTCTCCACATTGTTGTGCCAGGCGGAGATCTTGGTGTTGAACCACTCCACACACCAGGACGCGTTGTTGCGGCCAAGCCGGCTATCGGGGCCCTGCCGCTCCATGCTGCCGTAGCAGACACCCACCCCGCAGAAGTTGTTCTTCTGCAGCTCCACCTCCCAGTAATGAATCCCCTTCTTGTAGCAGTGCAGCCCCAGCACCTGCGAGCAGTATGTGAACCTCTGGGGATGCGGCCGGTAGTTCAGGGACGTGTCAGCCACGGACGCCACGGTGTAGTTCTCGGACAGGGCCACCTTGCTGTGGGCGGTGTTGTAGTCCAGGACGACTTTAACCACATCTAAGGAAGCATCAAGGAGTCAATCACGAGGAGCTCCAAGCGCTCTCACCTTTCATCCTTTCTCTGCTGCTAAGTCACTTTAGTCGTGTCCGACTCTGTGCGACCCCATGGACTGCAGCCTACTAGGCTTCTCCGTCCATGGGATTCTCCAGGCAAGAACACTGGAGTGGGTTGCCATTTTCTTCTCCAATGCATGAAAGTGGAAAGTGAAAGTGAAGTCGCTCAGTCGTGTCTGACTCTTAGCGACCCCATGGACTGCAGCCTACCAGGCTCCTCCGTCCATGGGATTTTCCGGGCAACAGTACTGGAGTGGGGTGCCATTGCCTTCTCCATAGCTGGTAGTATTTATTCATTTGTTCTACCCATCCATTCAACCACCCTTCCAGTCCATTCATTCTGTCCAGCTCGTCAGACATTTGTCCATCTCTCTAACCACCAATCAAGCCATCTGTGTGTCTATCAGTCACCCATCTGTCTGTCTATTCCTCCACCCAAAACCATTTACTGAGCCCCTGGCTTATGCCAGGCTCTATACAGGATGCACAACCATGAACCAGATGTGGTGCCTGGCCTCGTGGAGTTCCCACTCCCAGAAGTAAGGCAAGCGCATCAGTAATGACAACAGTGAAGACTCCATGCTCCACTAAAGGGCAGGCACCCTGGGGGAGGGACACAGCCATGGGGGTAATGGGCCAAGGGAGGGGAGAGCACAGAGGAACACTTACTTCACGGGTGGACTGGAATCTGAGCCAAGCAAAAGGGAGATGAGAAGAATTAAACAGGAGAGCAGAGGAGGGAGAAAGGCTACGCTGGACAGAGGAGACCGTGAAGGCAAGCATGGAGTCACAAGGATGACGGGCATGTGCTGGGAACAGGGAAGGCCGGGCAGCTGGGAACACAGAGGCCACAGCAAGAGAAGAGGGACCCCTGAAGCCACGAGTGGCGAGCCAAAGGGTCTCGACTTTAACTGGGGGCAGCGGGCAGCCAACTGAGGTCTGCCAAACACAGCAATGACCTGAATAGAATCCTTGATTAGGACACAAGCCTGGCCTCCACCTCCTCCCTAGGACAAGCCCTCCCTGCCCTTCCACTCACGGAGGACCCTGGACCAATGATAGAGAGCGGGGCAGACAGGGAAAACCCTGCGCTTGAGAATTTGGGAAGCTAGAGACCAGGACTCTCTGCCACCCCCTGGCTCAGGGAAAGATACTTTGCACCTGGCCCTGGGCCTCCCCCAGGGCAAAATGAATGGCCTGGGAAAATGTCCTCTGAATGTCCTAAGTCCCTAGAACTCCTTTCCCCTGCTTAAACAGCTGTACTGCAGAGTGCAGGGGGCTCCACAGACATGTGGCTCAGCACCGCCCCCAGCAGCACGGCATCAGTCATGGGGGTTGGGGGCAGGGGAGGCCTTTCCCAGCCAGGAAGCTCCAGGGAGGCCGGCCCTGATAACCAGGTACCACTGTTCCAGCAACGGGTGAACCACGCCCACTGCACCAGAACCACGCCCACAGCTCCAGCAATGGGTGAACCACGCCTACTGAGCCAGAACCACGCCCACAGCACCAGCAAGGGGTGAACCACGCCCACAGCGGCTGTGGGGAAAGGAGGGCCAGAGCGTACTTTGCAGAGAGAGATTTCTGCAAGAAAGCATTAGCGGAGAGTGCTCCGTGGGTGAAGCTATGGGTGGCCCGAGGCCTGGCCTGGAGGAAGGAACTGCCACCACTTGCAGGCTGGAAGCCACAGAGGAGCAGTAAGGACACCCTCCAGGGGACAGGCTGACCACGCCAGACAGAGGCAAGGACAAGCAAGGCAGCAGATACTCACACTCCAGGAGCTCCTGCCTGGACTTGGTTAGGAAGTTCTCCAGCACCTTGGCGTTGAGAGATGCTGAGGTCGGCGGCACGGCAGGGGCTTTGGCTGCACCTGGAGGAAGAACAGAAAACCATTTGCTAAACAAATTCAGAGCAGGCATTCCACTGTCCACGGCCCACCAGAACTCACCCTCCTGGACAGTTAGTTTGGGATTCACTAAGTGTTCCAAGGATCCAAAGCTGAGAGGCTTGTTGAGTAAGGCAGAGCCTGGGATAAGGGAAGAGAGGTATGAGTTGGGGAAACAACAGAGTGACCTGATGGCCTGGAATCCCTCCCACACTATTTCTCAAGAGCTGCCTCCACAAACACACACCTGGACCACCAGGGTGACACAAGAGTCCAGACAGGGCAACATGCATCATACTGATCTCATGCATGTCCACTTACCCTCACCCCCAAGCCCAGACCCGGCGGCCAGCACAAGTCAAAGTCATGGAGCCCATGCCCATCTCAGACCCTCCCCCAACACACACCAGCCCACAGCTCAGCTTTCCTTGCTGGCATTTAGTTCTGCACTCGGGCACTCAAGGAACTAAAAGATGCAGAAATGCATAACTTACCAGGTTTCCTGGGCTTCTTCTCTTCTTCTGAAAAACAAAATTTTCAGAATTAAGATGTTTCAAAGCAGACACAACCATACTTTCAAACACCATAATAATAATCGCTATGTGAAGGTGACCCATACAAATAGAGCTAGTATGTTTGAAGTTGAAAAATATAAGGGGGTCAACAGGCAAATTAATCTACGGTCCTATATCATGGTTTTGGTGGGGAGGGGCTTATAAGGAGCATGAATGGATTTCCTGGTGAAATGGAAATCTTTATCCTGATTTGCGTAATGGTAACACAGATGTATCGGAGAAGGCAATGGCACCCTACTCCAGTACTCTTGCCTGGAAAATCCCATGGACGGAGCTTGGTGGGCTACAGTCCATGGGGTTGCTAAGAGTCAGACACAACTGAGCAATTTCACTTTCACTTTTTGCTTTCATGCACTGGAGAAGGAAATGGCAACCCACTCCAGTATTCTTGCCTGGAGAATCCCAGGGACAGGGGAGCCTGGTGGGCTACCCTCTATGGGGTCGCACAGAGTTGGACACGACTGAAGCAACTTAGCAGCAGCAGCAACACAGATGCATGCGTTTGTTAATCTAACTTTACTTTTAAGATCTGGACATTTTACTGTAGGTAAATCATATCTCCACAAAAGAAAAAATGCAAATACAAACACACACAAAAAACCCACATAGAAAACCAGCCAAAAAAAAAAAAAAATGTGCTTGCCAGATATCACAATAGTCTTTATAAAGTACCTGCAGTGTGTATCTATGGGGACTGAGTTTAGCTAAAACAACTATCCTCAAAGCACGTGCCCCAAGCTAGCAGTGCCAGCATCACCCGGGCAGCTGTAAGGAATGCAAAGGCCCGGGCCCCTCAGACCAGCTGAAACTAACAATCTGGGTTACGAGCCACTGGACTCTGATGCCTGCTCAAGTTTGGAGGGCCGGAAGATTTCGGGTCCACTCTTCACTACCACGACTGAAATGAAAAGGGGAGTCCTGGATCTCATCCCTGCCGGCCTGAGGACCCTGCACATTCCAGACCAGCCCCACCAGACCCGCCCATGGCCCCACCTGGCCCCTGGCCGCCCCTTCCTCTCACTCAGAGCCCTGTCTCAGGGGTCATTTTCACTCTCCCCATCTCCCCACCTGCGTCTCCCCGCGACTCCCACTGGACCAGCATCTTGGGAGGACTCCAGGCTGTGACCTCGGCTGTGGGCACAGGGCTCCCTCCCAGTGACCACGGGAGCCTCACCCACACTGTGACGAGTCCACCCACGAGCCAGCCTGATGCCAGCATCCTCGGCTCGCGCATGCAGAGCAGGCTTGGGGGGGGGGGGTGGGGCGGGCGGTGGGAGGGAGGCTCTCTGGGCCCGAGCCTTGAGAAGGACACAGGTTGGCAGTGCGCGTCACCTCGTCTTCACATCGGGTGCTCTGCACGTGTCAGGCTCCCCTGACGGCCCCCTCCTCCCCTGTCCCAGGCATGCCAGCCCCGGGCTACACTCCACTCCGAAAGCACACACTTGTCTGCCAAAGACAAGCACTAAATACTAATGACAAGCAAACAACAACAAAAACTAGCCCAGAGTTCTCTCAGCCCCTCACCACCCCATGGCGGCGAGCAGCCCTCCTCCGTCCTCACCGACTCTTTCGGTCAACAGTTTGATGACATTTATTGCTGCTGTCCAGTCGCTCAGTTCTGTCCCACTCTGTGACCCCATGGGCTGCAGCACACCAGGCTCCTCTGTCCTTCACTGTCTCTCGGGGTTTGCTCAGATTCATGTCCATTGAGTCGGTGATGCTTTCTAACCATCTCATCCTCTGCTGCCCCCTTCTCCTCCTGCCCTCAATCTTCCCCAACATCAGGGTCTTTTCCAGTGAGTCGGCTTTTCACTTCATGCGGCCAGAGTGCTGGAGTCTCAGCTTCAGCATCAGGGACATACGCCTGGCCTTTAAAGAGCTCTCACCATCAGTGTCCCGCATAAACCTCACACAACAGTCCTGTGAGGTCAACGCCGTTATGCTCTACGTTTGACAGATGAGGAACCTGAGGACCATTCTGCACCCAGCCCCCATCTCAACAAGGGTTCCAAAATCCCCAAGTGAAAGTGAAAATGACGGTCACTCAGTCATGTCCGACTCTTTGAGACCCCACGGACTGTAGCCCCCCAGGCTCCTCTGTCCGTGGAATTCTCCAAGCAGGAATACTGGAGTGGGTTACCATGCCCTTTTCCAAGGGATCTCCCCAACTCAGGAGTCGAACCTAGGTCTCCTGCATGGCAGGCAGGTTAGGTGCCATCTGAGTCATCAGCCCATTACCCCCAAAGTGGAGGACAAAAGTTGATCTTTAGGGACTCAGGGAGAGGTAAGAAAGGAAAAATCTTCTTTTTTGGATCAAAGCACCATATGTAAATAGACACACCATATGTGGGGTATTAAACTTCATGTATGGGGTGATTATGAAAATTCTGTCTAAAAGGGCTTGAGGGGTAAAAGCAGAGGGTAATAATGGAGAAAAGGCTGAGAAGCTCTGTGAGGGCTGACTCACGTCACACCCGGGACTGAAGAGAGACAGCCTCTGCTCGGGGTGCTGCCCCCCAGGCCAGAACTTGGCGTCACGTTAAGTATTTCTCAAGACGAACCAGCTTTGGTCACCTTGCCATCCCAAGCAGTGGGAATATCTAGCGCTGATGGCTGGTCCTCCCAGGAGCCCTGCAACCTCCCCGCATCAGGTCGGTCGGTACTTGCCCCCAGATGCTTCCAGGCCACCCAGAACCCGGGGTGGGCTGGGCCCCCCGGGAGGAGCCATGACACCCTCTGGTGCCTCAGCCTGAGCACTGATGCCCACAGCTGCCGCCGCCCACGGGGATGGAGGTGCGACTACTTACTCACAGCCTTCTTCACAGGCCGGTGGGCCTTCGGTGTGTGTGGTGCGCAGGGTCCTCCAGCGTCCCCTGGGCCAAAGAAGGAGAGGTTAGTTTAGGCGGCTCTTCCACACCCAGCCAAGGAGCCAGCCTCACGGTGGAAGGGCAGCCAGCTGCAGGGAGCTTACAAAGGTGATTCCCACCAGCCTTCCCTCTGATCACTTACAAGCACTAGAAACGAGGCAACAGAAACACAAGTTTGGTGTGTTCCCTCTCTTCTCTGCCTTAAAATGTAACTGGGGTGGAGTCTTTTCTCTGCCAGCACCCTGCTCCACGACCGCTGACCTGTCTGCGAGCTGTGCTTGCTCGCCCGAACCGCGGGGAAGACTCTTCACCCAGGGGGCAAGACCAAGGCGCCTGCTGTGCCCAGGAGGTTCCTTTCCCCCGGGAGTCTCTCACCACTCTGTCTCCAGGCCAGCGAGCACAGGTGTAGCAGGAAAACAAACACACGGGGCTAATGCTCAAAATTAGCTTTCCCCTTGGCCACGGCCACGGCACACGGGTTGCAGAGGCTCTTCAGCAGGGCCATTCGGCCAGCCAGGCTGGGACTCAGGCCTGCTCCCTGGATTATAGACCAAACACCCAGCGTGTGCTGGGCTCTGTGCCAGGCACTGGAGACAGTACTGGAAGAAAAACAGACCCAGCCCCTGCTTTCACGGATCACAAGCTGGCAGGGGAGACAGAGGGCGATGGCAAGGAGGAGTAAAACGACAGGTGTGAAGGAACTTCCCAGGTGGTCCAGTGCATCCACTCTGCAAAGCAGGGGACGAGGGTTCAAGCCCTGGTTGGGGAACTAAGATCCCACAGGCCTTAGGGCAACTAAGCCCGTGAGCCTGGGCACTCCAGGGCCTGCAAGCCACAGCTAGAGGGTCCGTGCGCCTCGATGCAGGAGCCCGCATGATGCAACTAAGACCCAAGCAGCTACATAAATATATAAGTTTTTTTTAAATGACAGGTGCAAAAAGGGCCCCAAGGAAGGATAAGGACCTGGGACCTTGTCTGAGGAGCCAGAGTGGCAACAGGGAAGGTTGGCTGAGAAATGTTAATGTTTTAACTGATCTCCAAGGGAGACAAGAGTCACTTGGTGGAGTCTGAGCCCTCTAGGTGGCTGGGGGGGGATGCACAAAGACCCTGTGGCAGGGAGGTTAACATATTCGAAGAACTGAGCGTAAAGGGATGTACTGGGGGGAAGGGGCCGCTTCAGGGCTGGAGAGGTGGACGGGGCCTGATCAGGCAGGGGCTTAACAGCCAGACTCAAGAGTGTGGTCTGCAATCTAAACAAAGGAAATTCTCCAAAGAGGAGGCAGGGGAGAGGGTGCCAGGAGAGCAGACTGTCATCCTGAGGCGCTCTCTCCAGCTGCGACAGGAGCGGCTGCAGAGGAGCTGGTTAGGAAGTTGCCGCAGGTGATTCAACCGAGAGCAGGCATGAGGTGGCTGCGGTGGAACGAGCTGAGTCCGGAGATATTTAAGAAGAAATCTGACAAGGGGCTGGATATGAGCAGAAGGGCACGGGGTGGCGGTTGTTTAGTTGCTAAGCCGTGTCCAGCTCTTTTGCAACCCCATGGACTGTAGCCTGCCGGGCTCCTCTGTCCATCGGATTCTCCAGGCAAGAGTACTGAAGCGTTGCCATTTCCTTCTCAGGGGATCTTCCCAACCCAGGGATCAAACCCACGTCTCCTGCTTGGCAGGTGGATTCTTTACCACTGAGCCACCCGGGAGGCCCCAAGGTAGGGGGTATCAAGAAAGAATTTCATGTTTCTCTGACCTCCAAACTAGCCGCTTCCTTACCAAACAACACTGACAACCCAGAATCCATTCAGCCCATCTGAGCCAGCCTCAGACTCAGACCAAATAAAAGCCTATCCAGAAAAGCCTTTCATAACACCTGGCCACAAAAGACATTTTAGGAAGGATGGCTACAGTCTCAGGATGAGGTGAAGACTGCCCACTGCCTCCTAGATGAGGGTAGTGGTCTTGTAACAACTGAAGCTCAAGCCCCACTGCTCCAGAGCAGGACTTCCCTTCCCGAACCGCAGAGGGGACACATTCCGTTTCTAGAACCCCAGTGGAAAGCCTGAGAGGCTGCTGACAGTTACCTGGGATGGTGACCTCCTCAGGCTTCTTGTCCTGGGGCTGTCTGAGGCACCGCTTCAGCTCATTCTTCAGGTCAGAGGTGCCCTGATAGATTTCCTTAATCAGCTCGTGGTTCAGCTCCACCTTGGGGACGAAGACTGGCTTCGTGGTGATTCCCTGCAGCTTTGTCGCTTTCTGCAATGAGCCAGGGGGTTAGTTCAGGCAGGTCTGGTGAAGCTAGGGCCCGGGCTCAGGCCTCATGAACCCCAGAACGAGCTTCCCCATGCCCGTGGGCACTAAGTCTAATCAGCCTCTCAAAAGTGGCTGGGGGTTGAAGTGCCCCTTTAAGACACAGCCATCTGGAGGTGGAAGAGCCCTCACCTTACAAAGGGAAAAACTGCAGTCAAGAAATGACAGGTGTCCTGCCAGGACCTCTGCCGATTAGTACCAAGGACACAGCTGGGACCCAGGCCTCCTGACCCATGGATAATGCTCTTTCCACCACCATCGCCCCTCAAAGACCAGCTCTGAATGCATGTTCTGAAAACAGAACAGGAAGGCCCTGAGGCCTGCAGGATTCAGCCACACATCCAATGAAGGAGAAGAATCTTACGGAAGGTCTCCCAAGCTTGGAGACCAAATCAGATCACATGGTATCAAGAGGCCCAGACGTGGACTCAGAATCCTTCTGGGAGAGCTCGAGGCAACTGGATCAACAAACAGGAGTGAGCATGTGAGAAGAAAATGCCATCCTGCCCAGGCGGGCTAGAAGACCCTGCACACAGGAGAGAAGGTTCCTGGGCACTCCTGTGCCTCCCCAGGACCTGAACGTGGAATCTGGGCCTTTGAGGTGTCAAAGCAGCATGCCACCCAGTCACCTGGGCTCCCAGAGACACCCGTTGAGTACCTGGCACTCTGCTGTACACTAGACACACTGGGAGGGTGAAAGGCCCCTCTTGAAAGGCACAGACAGCCTTCGAAACAGACAAGGAAACAAGCACATCTAGACTGAGATCATCAAGGGAGAGAGCAGAGGCAGGTCACATGCTCTGGATCACCAGCAGTGGGAAAACAATGGGATCCCAAGAAGATGGGGGAACCGGGGCTGCCCTGGACAAATGACAGGGTTTACGAGGCAGAGGCCAGTCTCAGAGTTCCCTGCCCACACTCAGGGCCTCTGAGGAGCACCCTGCTGTGGTCAGAGCCCCAGGCATGGGCTGGGGGTGGCTCGCAAGAGATAAGACTGCTGGCAAAGGCAGGCAGGTCACCAAGGGCCCTATGGGCCACGCGGAGGAACACAAAGTCAGAAAGGGTGTCCATGCTGTAGAAAGATACTTCCGGGGACCATGCAGAGGCGGGATGGGAGGAAGAAGGTGGAGGCCTAATGCAGGCAGCATCCCAAGATGGACCCCGAGCCTCCTGACTGCCCTGGGCGCACATGTTACACATCCTCACCCCCAGATTAAGGGCAGGACAGTGAGTATGAAAGGGTATCACTCCTATGAGTAGGTTACATTACATGGAAACACTGAAGGAGTACTGCGGATGTAAGTAAGATCCCAAATCTGTTGATTTTGAGTTCTTCAGAAAGATGATTCTTCGGGGTGGGCCTCACCAAATCAGGTAAAAGCTCTTAAAACAGAAAGTGGGCCTTCCCGGAAGGAGAAATTCTCAGCTGGTTCTGAGGAAACCAGCTGCCCAGTCGAAAGAGGACCACATGCTGAGGAATCGTGGCAGCCTCTAGGAACCTGAAGGACACAGGGCCCTCAAGCCTGCACCGCGAGGGACTGAACTCTGCCAACAAGCATGTGAGCTTCCCCAGAAGGAAGTGGCAACCCCCTCCAGCATGCTTCTCTGGGAAATCCCATGGAGGGAAGGGCCTGGCGGGCTACTGTCCGCGGGGTTGCCAGAGAGTCAGACACAACTTAGCGACTAGAAACAGCAACAGCAGAATATGCTCCTTTCTTCAACAGGACAGTCAGACTTCCTATTTATGAGTTATTAGAACCCACCAGTACCAAACACACTGGAACCCAACAAAAGAGAATTAGGCTCTTTTCTAAGGGGGAGAGAAATGCATGTCTTGGGGGAGATGTCCAAGGGACACAGGTATTCTGTCTGTGTTTGTCAGACAGGCAAAAGAGAGACATCAAAGAGTAGAAAATACTGAAAAATGGGTCTTGAGCTAAAACTCCCCTGAAGTTTGTGGATTTCTGGGAGTATGAAGCCCTCTGAATGAAGAGTTTAAGCCGTACACAAAGATGGAGCTCAATTAGGACTGGATATATTCACAATGACCTTGCTTATTCCAAGTGATTTGACCAGACACTGGCTGAAGAGAGCTTAAGCTGAAAAGGAATTAATAACGTTGTCGCTAAGATTCTGACAGATGTGAATAACAGGAAGAAGAACTCTGGGGCAATCCAGAAGGATAAAAGTGGAAAAGAGGCTGAACAGATACAAACTGCTGGCTGTATTGATTGAATCTCATCCCAGCTATGAATTCAAACAGTAGATCTATCATTTCAGAGAAACAAATCTCTTTTAATAAAGAAAAATTACACAGTGGGAAAAAAAAAAAAAAAAAGCATGTCAGCTTAGAAGACAACCCTGAGCTCCAAAAGGAACATACAGCCTAGTGAGACCACAGCCTCAGCCACACAGAGTGTGAGGTAACGGACAGCTTTTCTTCTAAGCCACGCAGTTTGCAGTAAGTGGTCACAAAACGTAGAAAACTAATACAGCCTGTGTGTCTCAGGGATGCGTCCCAAAACCTCTTACCGCCCCAACCCCTTGAGAGTCCCGCTCCACACTGTAATTCAAGGCAGAAAGAGGATTCAACAACGTGCTCATCATGACCCACCTCCAGAAATTCAAACTCGTCCCCCTTAGTCAGGGCCAGTTCAACCTCCTCCTTTAGGGTCTGGATCTCACTCCTCTTCTTGAGGATGATCTGGTAAATGTTGTCGAACTTGCTGATGACCCTCTTCTCCTCTTCCTTTATCTTCCTTGTGGCGCTGGCCTCGGAGGCATCAATGAGAGCCTTCATCTCCAGGTATTCCTGTCTCAGCTGGTCCACCTTCCTATGTGCAGCGTCCTGAGAGGCCAGAACAAAAGGGCATCCATCAGACGGGCAAAAGGGCTGGGCCTGACACACGGAGTACCACAAGCTCTCACCTGGACTTCACGGGAATTCAGACAGGTGCAACCACTTTGGAGAGCAATCTGACAAGATCAGTGAATTTCATACCTTATGACCTAAATCCTAGAGGAAATCAACCCTAAATATTCCTTGGAGGGACTGTTGCTGAAGCTCAAATACTTTGGCCTCCTGATGCAAAGAGCTGACTCATTTGAAAAGACCCTGATGCTGGGGAAGATTGAGGGCAGGAGGAGAAGGGGACGACAGATGCTTGGATGGCATCATCAACTCAGCAGACATGAGTTTGAGCAGACTCGGGGAGATAGTGAAGGACAGGGAGACCTGGCGTGCTGCAGTCCATGGAGTCGTAAAGAGCTGGACGTGACTAAGCAACTGAACACCACCATCACCACCACCACCTTAGGACCCAGCAATTGAGTCCAAAGAAGGTACCCTAGAAAAAGACTCTGCTCCTGAGACACCCGAGAATGCTCTAAGCAGCACTGTTTGAATAGCAAAATCAAGGAAACAAGCTGAATGTCAGTCAGTAGAAGACTGAAAATTATTCCCTGGGATGGAATATTAAACTATGATAAGGGAAAAACAACTTATAGAAGACACACAGTAAGAGGCACCGGACACAAGACTTAGAAACAAATAGAATGGCACATGTGCGCACTCAGTCACTTCCGTTGTGCCCAACTCTTTGCGACCCCATGGACTCTCTGCGACTTCTGGACGAGAGGACGAGGGATACAAAAAGGGAAAGACAAAGCCAGGCCTATATTCTCCTTGGCAATATTTTACTTCTTAAGCTAGAAAGCGGTTCATGAGTAATTTTTTTAAAGGGTATGAAGCTGCCCTAGACAATTTCCTCTAGAGCTACACTACATGCAGCTGAAGTGCCCTTGAATTACGGCCAGTCCAAGTTAAGATGTGAGATAGTATAAAATAAGAAGAGTATGAAACATCTCATTAATACCTTATATTGATTAAAATAACACTTTGGATATACTGAGTTAAACAAAATGTACTAACAGAACTAGTCTCGTGCATTATTCAGATTAAAGTTATGTATAAGGTTCGCTTTATATTTCTACTGGACGGCACTGCTCTAGAAGCTGCCGTTTCCCTTTACAGGTTGGGTCACCTCATCAGAATCGAACGTGACAAAGAGAAACACACACAAGAGGGCCAGGGAGACTGGAATTCAACTTTTTTTTTTTTTTTGGGCCACACCATGCGACACTCAGGATCTTAGTTTTCCTACCAGGGATTTAAACCCAAGCCTCCTACAGTGGAAGCTCAGAGTCTTAATCATTGGACCACCAGGAATTCCTGAGAATTCAATTTACTTCTTAAACCAGTACCTGACCCTGCCACTTCCAATGTGACTATCAATGTCCCTGAGTAGTCATCCTCCTTCTCCCCTGTCAGTAAGAAAACACCCCTGGGTTCAGATGGGCACACGGCTGCCCAGCCACAGACTACATCTCCCAGCATCCCCTGCAGCTGGTCACGTGACTACGCTGCTGCCTACACAACGTGAACAAAAGTGACAAGCACAACACTCTCCCCCCTTGTCACTCCTTCTCACAAGCTACAGCTAAGATCTAATGGTGTCCCAGTGGCAGCCAGAGACGAGGAAGGGCAGGAAGAAGGCAAGGTCCTGAAGCCTGATGGGTCACAGGCCGCAGACCATCCCATAGCCTGCCTGGGTTACTCAGGTCCAGCCCTGAGCCGTCACAGTGAGGAACTCACACAGCTATCTTATTTAAGCCTCTGATTCGGAGGGGTATCTCTGCTACAAGAACTTAGCCTGCCCGCCAGTCAATACAGGTATTCTCATCTGCATTCTTTCACTTAAACCTCAAACTCACCTTCGGAAAGAGGTTCTGCAAGTAGATGGAAAAACTAAGGCTCAGAGATTTGCCAACATGACCACAGTATCACAGGCTAGTATTCTAATCTAGAGCTCATCTAATCTAACCACAGCTGTGGTGATGAAATCAGATGCTGCCACCCCAGAAAGGATGCTTAAAAATCAAACCTTCTCTCAATATAAAAGCACTGTAACCTTATAAAAATTATGAACCTGGAGGAAAAAAACCTCTATAATTCTACCACTCCAACACTTGCAGTACTGCTCCTTGACTATATTTCCTTCCAGTCTTTTTTCCTACACTTTCTGTAATGGGTTTAATGGTGGCTCCCTAAAAGTTACATCCGTGTTCCAGAACCTGGAAATGTGATCTTACTGAGAAAAGGAGTCTATGCAGATGTAACTAAGGTAGAAATCTGGAGCCAAGATGATCCTGCTTACCCAGGTGGTTCTAGATCCACTAGCAAGTGTCCTTATTAGCGACAAAGAGCAGACACAGAGGGAGGAGGCGATGTGAAGATGGGGGCAGAGACTGGAATGATGCAGGCCCAAGTCAAGGAATGCCAGAAGCCACCAGAAGCTGGAGAGGTGGGGACAGACTCTTCCTCAGAACCTTCGGAAGGAGTGTGGCCCTGTCGACACTTTGGGTTTGGACTACTGGCCTCCTGGAGGCCATTTTACAGATGATAAAACTGAGGCAGAGGGGACAGCACGGGGGTCAAGTTCACAAAGATAGAACGAGCTGAGACAGCGGCTTCAGTAAGTGGCAGATGTGGTCGTTCAAACCAAGCCTCTGCCTGCAAACAACCAGAGAACTGAACTGTGAGAGACTACATTTCTTGAAACCCAAGTGTGTGGTAATCTGTTACAGTAGTCCTAGAAGACAAATACACTTTTTACAAACAAATGGATGCAGGAACTTCCCTGGTGGTCTGGTGGTTAAGACTCTGCTTCAAATGCAGGGGACATGGGTTCAATCCCTGGCTGGGGAACAAAAGTTGCTCCATGCTGCATGCAGCGCAGCCAAAAACTAACTAAATAGATAGATGCAGCTTTGGCTTCCTGTTTCTCTCCCACTTAAACCGTAATTACTTTTTATGTTTTAACCTTAATTTTCAGTGATTCCTCCCAGCCAGGTTGGACTCATAGTCTATTAAGAATCTCTCTGGGCATGTAGATTTTTGCATGTTTTGTTGAATTCTGACTCTGTGAGTGGACCCAACAGGAGCTGTTCGGATGCCAGAGCTGTGCCCGCCTCCCCAGAGGGGCGGGGTGCCCCGTCACCCACCTGCGCCTCCTGCTGCCTGGCTCTCACGTCCTCCAGCGCTCTTGACGCCCCATTGATCTGGCCGTACATGACAGTCAGTTTTTGCCTCAACTTGTTCTGCAGAGAAAATGAACCGGGTAAGAACACACCTTGTCCCAGCCCCCCAGAAGCGCCCAACACCAGGGACCCACAGCTGTTTCCACCACCCGAGTCTCGCCTGCTTGCAGCTTTCTGATGCATTCTCGTATTTACTGCCTCCATCCTTTCAGGGGGACAGCGCAGTGAAGAAGTTATAGGATAGGACTTGGAGCTAGACAGAGCAGACTCAGTTCTCAGCTGTCCAACTGTCTCGCACCTGTTTCTCTGGTCAGGAAATAGATACAGCTGTTCCTACCCTGCAGGGCTAGAAGGACAATTAACTGAAGCAGTGTCAGTCCTCAGCCTAGTGCCTGGATCTTAGCAAGGACAAACGTCCTTAGTAAACATCAGCTTGGATTATTACAAGCTTCTTCACTAGAACCCATTTTACAGATGATGAAACTGAGGCAGAGAGGAAAGCAAGGGGGCCAAGCTCACCCAGACAGAATGAGCTGAGACAGCCGCTTCAGTAAGTGGCAAATGGAGTTGTTCACACCAAGCCTCCCACTACAAACAACCAGCAAGCAGACAAAATACTGGGGGAGGAGGGACCTACTGAAAACCAATGGGGGATTAACAAAGAAAGGGAGGATCACACAGTTAAGATCCAGGAGAAGGAAACCCAAAGAGATAAGCCTGGCATCTGGGGTTCTCCCAGGGCCATCTGCCAGTTCCAGAACACAGCTGGGAGAGCCTCTGTGCGCCTCAGAGAGGCAGGGAGACAAAAACCAAAGTCCAAGGCTCACCTGATAAGCCCCACAGACCGAGCCCTCCAAGGGAGACACCCTGGAATAAGGATGAACCGGCGGCAAACCAGGTCAGTCCCTGAAACTGAACTAGGGTGATTCAGAATCGCTATGCCCCAGGTCACATTTCGATGCACCAAGGCAGCTAATGCCACCCGAAGCCCCCGAGTATTTTCGTAAATTTTCATAATCACCAGCCGACTTGCACCCAACTCAGGCAAAATGCTGCAGTGTAGAAATGGGTAGGAAAATCACCACCACCTCCACCGTAATAACGGCAGCTGGTGTTGGTCATGAACTTACTCCAAGTCAGACACTGTTCTAGTACTTTTCACATATTAACTTTGTAAAGCTAAAAACAACACTAGGAGGTAGGGGATTATCCGCCCTAACAGATGACGTCACTGAAGCAGAATAATTAAGGGGCTTACCTAGGCCACATCACTATTAACTAGTGTACAAGATGCTGGTATTACAATAACAGACTTACGTCCAAACTGAGCACACAGGAAATTTCTAGGGGAAAAAAATGCACGTCCCTTAACTAGCTGGCTCAACAATACTCTGGCCTTCCCTTCCTCTCCTCTGGCTCTCCCAGGTCACTGACCTTCACTCTGGATTTGAATAACCCAGTGACAGTCACATGAAAAGGCTGGAAGCACAAACCAAGGCCACACTAACTCAACCTCGAAAGCCCAAGTCACTCATGGTGTTTCAGATATGACTTCTCTGACAATAACCTCTGACCCAGCCTCTAGCAGTGGCCAAGCTAAACTGCGGCCAAAGGCAGAAGGCCAGCCCTGGGCACATCCAGCCTCACGGGTCTCAGACCTGGAAGAGACCTCAGGACTCCTGGGGGCTGCCAACTGTTTCCAAGACCCACTCTCAGTGGTCATTCTTGTAGCTGTTCAGTCTCCCAGTCGTGTCTGACTCTTTACAACCCCATGGACTGCAACACATCAGGCCTCCCTGTCCCTCACCATATCTTGAAAGATTTTACACAAATTGATCAAAAGCATGCAACAGTCCCTGTTGGTACACAGGGGCCCACATGGCTATAGACCAAAGGAAAGCCACCCAAGGCCTTTGAGAGCAGCTAATCAAGGACAGGGAACTTTTCAAAGTTCTAAGCATCCCTTTACAGGCTGGGGACTTCGGTCCTCCAAGTAGGCACCAGAGTCCTGAGTCCACCCTACACCAGTGATCAAACCCAGCTGGGCTGGCTCTGCAGCCAGTACTGACCAGCAGCAGGGCTGGAAAAGGAGACGGGTTAAAGCAGGAGTTCCCAACCCTGGGCTGTAGGCTGGTACTGGTCCAAGGCCTGCCACGAACCGGGCCGCAGAGCAGGAGGTGAGCAGTAGGCGAGCAAGCGAGGCTTCATCTGCCGCTCCCCACACTGCCTGAACCACCTCTCCCTGTCTTTCACGAAACCATTTCCTGCTGCCTGCCAAAAAGGTGGGGGGCCGCCGGGTTAAAGGACGCAGCAGGCCAAGAGATGGAGGGCAGGCAAGGCTTGTTAAAAAGATTAAAAAGCTGAGTGTGCATGGCATACAGATAATCTGGGCGCAGATTTCAGCTCCAGGCCCTGGAGGTCGAGTAGAAGCTGTGGCTCCAGACCAGACTACAACGGGTCCTTCTGCCCCTCCCTGCCTTCTGCCTCCTGGATAAGAACTGCTAGCAGGCCTTCTGAGCAGATCTAGGCCTCCCAAGTCCTCAGGCCCACACGTTCTGAGAAGAAGAAAATCTGAGCAGTCTAACACCCTCCATGCAGCAAACTCTCCTCGGGGAGTTTCTGAGTAACAGAAATGTTAGCAGGAGCTGCTAGCGAGCTATAAAAATGCCACGCATGGGGAATTCCCTGGTGGTCCAGTGGCTAAGAATCCACCTTCCAATGCAAGAGACACAGGTTCAATCCCTGCTCAGGGAACTAAGATCCCATATGCCAAGAAGCAACTAATCCTGAGAGGCTGTGCTCTGCAACTAAGACCGTCAGAGCCAAAACTTAAAATGACTATTTTTTTTTAAAAAGCAACTCTGATCTCTGTCAACTGAAAAGAAAAAAAAAAAAAAAATACACAGCCTAAAAGCTAAGAAGTGAAGTGTTAGTTGCTCAGTCGTGTCTGATTCTTTGCAACCCCATGGACTGTAGCTTGCCAGGCTCCTCTGTCCTTGGAATTCTCCAGGCCAGAATACTGGACTGGGTAGCCATTCCCTTCTCCAGGGGATCTTCCCGACCCCGGGATTGAACCTGAGTCTCCTACACTGAAGGCGGATTGACAGCTATGTTTAAAACAAATAAACAAAACCCGCCATTTATGGATCACCTCATTAATCCTCCCAACAACCTCCTCAGATAGGCATCATTATTGGGCCCTTTGATGGGTTCCCAGCCAGGAAGTAGAGCCAGAATTCAAACCCAAGTCTCAACATTCAGCTCTGGTCAGAGTCCGAGTCAACCAGCTGGGCCCTGGGGCCTGCCTAAGAAGCACTTCCCAAACAGCTCAGCCCCATGGAGCCTCCTGGCCACTCTTGGATGTGCAGAGGGAATGCTATTAATTCCATTTTAGGGATGAAGAAGCTGACCCTCAAGAGAAATGCAAAGACTTGCCCTGAACCACAGCTGATGTACGCAGAGCAGGCCTCCAGGCTCTGAAGGCCAGGCAGGTTCTTTCCTATAACAGGTGGAGACCCAAGTGGGCTGGGCCTGAGACAGTTGTACCTCCCAGGTCAACGCCAGGCAAGGCCTGAGGGACTCAGGGAAGCAGGCCGCAGGAACCCAGCTCAGCCTGGACAGGCAGACGAGGCAGGGAGGGTCCTGCCCAGGCCAGAACAGCACCTGCCCCCGAGCCGTGGAGCCACTGCAAAGGTCCCCAGGCTTCCCATCTCCTTAGACAAAACAAGGACAGTCCCGGTTTTCCCTGAGAGCCTGGGAGAGAGAAAAGAACCCAGGCCTCACCCTGAAGTTTGACTGAAGCAAGGAAAGGGAGTGGGACTACACCTGTTCAGCCTCTGCCTCCATTCCAGACGGGACATCAGGGTCCACGAACCACTGAAAACATCTCAGACCAAGAAGGGCCCTGAGGAATCCACCTGATCCCCCTCCTCACATTGCTGACGAGGGCCAACCTCAGGCAACCACTGAAACCATCTCAGACCAAGAAGGGCCCTGATCCCCCTCCTCACATTGCTGATGAGGACCAGCCCCATGATTTAAAGTGGCTCAGGCAGGAGAAAGGGCACAGCAAGCGTGCGGCTGGGCCTCCTGTCCAGGGCTTCCTGGGACCCTGCCCACCCTCCCCCTCATAGTGGTTGGTCCTCCCTGGTCACCAGAAGTCTCTGGCTCACAAAGACTTTATCTCACATGACCTCAGAAATGTCCTGTGCTCTGAATTCCAGGACTTGGCTTTGAGGCTGATCCACCAGGAGAAACAGCAACAATGATGTCGGACCAGCTGGCCAATGACCACTTGGCCACTTGGGTTAACTCAAGTGAAAGGAACTTCTCTGAATGTCCATTTCCTATTTCCTCAGCTGTAAACAACTCATTATACCCACCACCTGGGAGCCAGGGGAACTTAAGAGAACAGAGGTAACCTCTAGCCCTCATATTTGATGTTCAAAACCCTCTACTAAACATGTCAGACCACTGCTAAAGTAAAAGTGTAGTCATTCAGTCATGTCCCACTCTTTGAGACGTCAGGGACTGTGGCCCGCCAGGCTACTCTGTCCATGGAATTCTCCAGGCAAGAACACTGGAGTGGGTTGCCATTCCCTTCTCCGGGGGATCTTCCCAACCCAGGGATAGAAGCTGAGTCTCCAGCATGGCAGGCAGATTCTCTATCATCTGAGCCACAAGGGGACCCCCAGATAACTGCTAGGCTTAATGCAAACAACATATCAACTGTGTCTTAAGTAGTTAGTTCCCTCTACAAAATGGGTGAGTGGGGTGAGCCACGAATACGAGGACTGTATGTTCTCATGACCCCTTCTACCAGGACACTGGCTGTGCCCCTGCCCCCATCTCAGGCACTGCAAGGCCTGAGGGTGCCCCTCCACCGCCCCCACGGGAATCCGCCTGGTCGGCCACACTGCCCACAGCGGGGCCCTGTGAGCCACCCAGCCGGCCCAGGCTGCCTCTCGGCACCGCCGCCCACCGCCCCCTACCTCCAGGTCGGTGCTGGCCTCGTTGAGGGGCGCAGGCGAGCAGGTCTTGTGGTCCACCAGGCAGACGTGGCAGATACACTCGCTGTGCTCGGGGCAGAAGAAGTCCCGCAAGCGGTTATGCCTGGCGCACTTGCGGCGCATCAGGTCGCGGACAGGCGGCTGCAGCGGGTGGTCCTGGAAGGCGGGGCTGTCCAGGTGCGGCCGCAGGTGCTCCTGGCAGAAGGAGGCCATGCACACCAGGCACGTCTTCACGGCGGTGGCCTGCAGGCAGTGGTCGCAGGCCACCTGGCCGGCCGCGCTGGGGGCGGCGGCACGGGTGGGCGGCGTCCAGTCGTCGGCGGCGAGCGCGGGCCGGGCCTGCTCGGCCTGCAGGAACTGCTCCACCACCGCGCACAGCACCGTGTTCTTGCGCAGCTGCGGCCGCGCGGCGAAGCCGGTGCGGCATTGCGGGCAGAGATACGGCGCGCCCTGGACGGCCCAAGTCTCGTCCAGGCACGCGCCGCAGAAGTTGTGGCCGCACGGCGTGGTGACCGGGTCCTTGAAGGGCTCCAGGCAGATGGAGCACGACAGCTCCTCGGCCAGCGGGCACAGCTCCGCCATGGTGTGTCGCGGGCGCCCGACGGGACGTGCGGGGATGCGGCGGCGCAGTGGCCCCGAGGCCGCCGAGGAAACGAAACCAAGAGGCGAGGCGGGGCCCCGGCTTCCAGGAAGTCACGTGGGGCAGGCGGGGCGCCCCGGGCGGGGGCGTCCCGGGGTCCCCGAGGTCCCGCCCGCCGCGCTAGGGCCCCGGCGACGGGCGCTGGGTGGGCGCGGGGCGCGCGGTGCCGGACCCCGGGCGTTCAGGCCGGCCTCTCGGCCCCCGGGCCGTTCCCGTGGCCGCGCGGCGGAGGAGGAAGCGGGCTCGTCGCGAGGAGTGAACCCCAGGTCCCGGGCGCGCCGGGGCCCCCGGGGGGACGCGCCTGCGCGGGTCCCTGCCCTCGGGGAGCCCGGCCGGACGCCAGCCGCCCCCGCGAGCCAGGCGGGTTTATCGGACGGACCTGTGAAAAAAGCTACAGCAAGGGCTTCCGGGGTGGCCCGCGACTCTCTGCATTTTTAAATTTTTATTTATTTCATCCTTCCTTTCTGTTCCCTGGTTCTGGGCCCTGGCGTTTGGGCAACACGATCTCCGCAGGCTGGAACTCGTGATCACACACTGAGGCTTCAACTTAACGATTTCTTTCCCAGCCGGACGATGTAACACGCTTTCCCCTCTACGCCCCACCCCGCCTTCTAGTTTCCTGGAGTTTGGAGATTCCCCAGTCTCAACAAAAATCTCCTGTCTCATACATACCCACTTTCACGCGCGCCTGTGCACGCACACAAATATAATTTTGAGACATTGTTCTCAAAATTGTTTATTTAGTTATTTTCTTCTAATTGTAGCTTTGTTTCCCTGGCTGCTCTAGCCTCGGTGCAGGACAAGTGTGTGTACATTAGGGGAGACGTGTTCAAGAGAGGAGATGCGGAGCGAAAGGAAAGGTAATGCTTTGGGAGGAGTGAACTGGAGTTTACTTTGGGGACAGGGTGGGCACCAAAAAGGGAGGAAAGGCAGCTTCTAATTCTGATCACTACCATTTATCAGTACCTCTGGGTGCTAGGCGAGTCATAGATATCCTTATAATCGCCCATAATCCTTGTTAGCACTACAGGAGGGACGTCATTATGTCCATTTTATAGATGAGGGTCACGTGTTTCATACAAAAGAGGACTGGGGTACTAGCTCAAGATTGCTTTATTCAACATCCTAATTCCAGCTTTCTTTAACTCTATTGCTCCAGGACAATTTACCCCATTTCTTCTCTTGCATATTACGATGTTATTTGCCTGAGAAAAAGAAGACTGAAGAGGGTAGGAAATTAAGATTTATTTATTTAGCATCTAAATCCTTGAGGTATAAATACCTTATGGTACAGACGAGAAAGCTGAGGCTTAGGGAGAGAAATAACTTGTCTAAGGTAATGATTATTGGTATCCAGACTATGATTCCAAAAACCAAGCATGTCCTACTATAAACTGTTGTCCCCCATGGGGAGCATTTTCCAGGAAATAAACATTATCAAATTCCCTCTGACCTAGCTCTTGTGGGTGAGGTGACCTGACTCATGCCAGAATGCATGTAGAACTTGCCTTCCAGGAAGAGAAGTTTAGAAAGGCTGATTAGTCAGTGAATAACATTAGGAGGGACATGGCGTTATTAACAAATTCCATGCAGTGGCTATTTACTAAGACCTACCTAAATACATTCCATTATGGAGAGAGAATATACTTTGTATTATTTCAGTCCTTTAAGTTTATTGAGACCCAAATGTGGTCTATCTTGTTATTGGTTGCTATTTGCATAGTTTCTCTTTTTGTGTCCTTTTATTTTCAACCTATATGTGTCCTTGAATCGAAAGTATGGTTCTTGTGGACTGTATATGGTCAGATCATGTTTTTTTTGTGATCCTTTCAATCTCTGCCTTTTAATTGGAGCATCTGACCCATTTACATTAAATTCCTAAGAAAGTGAAGTCACTCAGTCGTGTCCGACTCTTTGGGACCCTGTGGACTGTAGCCCACCAGGCTCCTCCATCCACGGGATTTTCCAGGCAAGAATACTGGAGTGGGTTGCCATTTCCTTCTCCAGGAGATCTTTCCCACTCAGGGATCAAACCCAGGTCTCCCGCATTGTAGACAGACACTTTACGGTCTGAGCCACCAGGGAAGTCTCTAAATTCCTAAGAAATAGGATTTATATCTGCCATTCATATCTGCCATTCACTACCTATTTTTATGTCATATATCGTTTGCACTTCAGTATCTCCATTACTGGGTTTCCCTGGTGGCTCAGCCACAAAGAACCCGCCTGCCAGTGCAGGAAATACGGGTTGGATCCCTGGGTTGGGAAGATCCCCTAGAAAAGGAAATGGCAACCCACTCCAGTATTCCTGCCTAGGAAATTCCATGGACAGATAAGCCTGGTGAGCTACAATCCATGAGTCACAAAAGAGTTGGACGTGACTCAGCAACTAAACAACTTCCCAATTACTGTGTTAAATATTTTCAAGTAAACTGTCTTATTCTTTTGTTATTTCTTCCAGTATTCTTTCCTCCCTCCTTCTCTCTCCTCTCCTTGAGGAATTTCCATCATGTGTATGTTGAAGAGCTTGTTGATATCTCACAGGTCTTTGAGCCTGTATTCATTATTCTTTTTCTTTTCTGCTTCACCAACTGGATTGTCTCAATTAATCTATGTCCAGATTCATGAATTCTTTCTTCTGCCTGCTCAAGTCTGATGTTGAGTCCCTCTAGTGAATTTTTCATTGCAGTTATTGTACTTTCCAAAACCAGAATTTTGATCTGGTTCTTTTTAAGAAATAATAATAATTTCTGTTTCCATACTGATATAGTAAAGAGACATCACTCTCATGCTTTATTTCTTTAGACATGATTTCCTAATGTTCTTGGAACATATTTTGCATAACTGATTTAAAGACTTTATCTAGAAAGTGCAACATCTGTGCTTACTCGGGGACAGTTTCTGTTTCTTTTTCCTTGTATGGGCCGTGACTTCTTCTTTGTATGTGTCATCAATTTTTTGTTCAAAACTGGACATGGACATTTAAAATAATACAGTGTGGCACTGTGGACACCAGATTCCCCCATTCCCGGGGTTTGTTGCTGTGGCCATTTGTTGTTATTTGTTTAGTGACTTTTCTGAATTAATTCTGTAAAGTCTGTATTCTTTGTCATGTGTGGCTCTAAACTCTGCTTGTTTAGCTTCGTAATCAGCTGACAATTAGATATGAATTTCCTTAAGTGTCTAAAACCAGTCCCAGTGTTTTCTAAGGAGTTACCTGCAGACCATTACTTTTTTAGACTACCATGGAACTAGGGTGGGGATATTGGGAAAAGGTCAAGTTAAAACCCCACAAAACTTGCTGTTCTTACCAAGATTCAGCCACTTTCTTTGAGTAAGCATTTTTCTGAATTGTTGCAAGCTTTTTGCTAATTTATAGAGTGCTAAAAACGTTTATCCTGAGAATTTTTGCTAGTTTTCTTTTATAGAGGCAGAATTTTCAGAGGTCTTTATTTCTACCCTATAACTCTTTTAATGTCAGTAGAATCTGTGGCGGAGAAGGCAATGGCACCCCACTCCAGTACTCCTGCCTGGAAAATCCCATGGACGGACGAGCCTGGAAGGCTGCAATCCATGGGGTCGCTGAGGATCAGACACAACTGAGCGCCTTCATTTTCACTTGTCACTTTCATGCATTGGAGAAGGAAATGGCAATCCACTCCAGTGTTCTTGCCTGGAGAATCCCAGGGACAGGGGAGCCTGGTGAGCTGGTCTATGGGGTCGCACAGAATTGGACATGACTGAAGCGACTTAGCAGCAGCAGCAGCAGCAGAATCTGTAGCAGTAACCCCTCTTTCATTCCTGATATAAGTAATCTGTGTTTTCTTTCTTTTTTCTTGGTTACTCCATCTACTAGATTATTAATTTATTAATTTTTTCAAAGAACCAGCTTTTGGCTTTAATTTTCTCTACTTGCTGTTTTTTTCATTGATTTCTTCTCATAGCTATTATTTCCTTCTATTTACTTTTGGTTTAGTTTGCTCTTCTTTTTCAAGTTTATGAAGTTGGAACATCAGATCATTATTGTTTAACTTTCTTTTCTAATATAAATGTTTATAAATCTCCCTCTATGCATTGTTTTAGTTATAGTCCACAAGTTTTGATATGTGTATTTTCATTGTTATTTCATTCAAAATATTTTCTAATTTCCTTTGTAATTTCTCCTTTGTTATTGTAATTTCTTTGTAATTACTTATAAGGATATGGCTTCATTTCCGAATATCTAGTGCTTTCCTGGATATCTTGTCATTAATTTCTAATTTAATTCCATTTTAGTCAGCTCTATTAAGATGTTTGTCTTTTGAAATATGTTGAGACTGACACGATGTTAATTTCGTCTATGTGATGATAAACTTGTCTGTTTCTTACTTTGTATTTGCCCCTCCCCCCATGTATTCTGAAACTTTGTTATTAGGTACTGTTATGCATTGAGTTGTGTCCTTACAAAATATATGTTGAAGTCCTAACCCTTGGTGTCTATACATATGACCTTATTTGGAAATAGGGTTTTGCAGCTGTAATCAATTAAGATGGGGTCATTAGGGTGGCCCTAATTTGGCATAAGGTAGGAAAATGCCATGTGAAGACAAACTCAGATGACACTGAGGACAGAGACAACTGCTGTAGCCGAAAGCCAAGGGACACCAAAGATCGCTGGAAAATCATCATAAGCTGGGAAGAGGCAAGAAGGGAGCCTCTCTTACAGATCCCGAAGGAAGCATGGCCCTCTGATTCCTTGATTTCAGACGTTCAGCGTCCAGAACTGTGAGTGAATAAATTTTTGTTCTAAGTCTCCTAGTTTGTGGTACTTTGTAATGGCAACCCTGGGAAATTAATACGAGTACATACACATTAAGGTTTTTATATGTTTTGTGGTATTTAACCCCTTGAAATTCCACATTTATGTCTCATAATAATCTTTCTCTTAAAATCTACTTTATTGGGACTTCTCTGCTGGGGATGTGGGTTCAATTCCTGGTCGGGAAATTTAGATCCCACATACGGTAGAGCAACTAAGCCCAGGCACCACAACTCCAGTCCACACGCCACCGCTGGAGCATCCATGCGCCACAACAGAAGATCTGCATGATGCAACCAAGATCTTGCATGCCACAACGAAGACCCAGTGCAACCAAATAAATAAATAGATGATACATCATTTAAAAAACAAAAAAAGTCCACTTTGTCCAATGTCAGTATAGGCAAATAGTTTTCTTATCTTCCTACCTGCGTGGTATAGATTTCTAACCTGTTAATTTCTGTTTCTCTCTGTCTTTATGTTCCAAGTATGTCCTGTAGATTGAACATAGTTGAGTCTTCCTTTTACATCGAGTCTGACAATCTCAGCCTTTTAATTAGAGTGTTTAGTCCATTTGAATTTAACGTGCTTATTGACTCGAAATGTACCAAAATGTTACTTGTATTTGGTTGTTTCTTTGGGTTTTCTCTGTTTTTCCTCTTTTCTAGTCTTCTTTTGGACTAATCAAAGATGCTGTACATTTCTTTTTCGTTTCTCTTTTGGCCTTTTGCTTATACTTTTTTTTTGTACTTTTTATTTTATATTCAAGTATAACTGGTTGACAGTTGTGTTAGTTTCAGTGTACAGCAAAGTGATTCACTTATACATGTATCTATCATTTTTCAAGTTATTTTCCCATTTAGGTTGTTGCATAACATTGACCAGACATAACATAGCACATTCCCTGTGCTATATACTGTAGGTCCTTGTTGGTTATCCATTTTAAATATAACAGTGTGTACATGTCAATCCCAGACTCCCTAACTATCCCTTCTTTTTATTATATTTCTCATGGTTATTCTAAGGATTTTAATATGCAGCCCTAATTTATCACAGTCTGTTTATAATGAATATATTAAAATGAATAAATATATAAAATGTTACAGTCTTATTACATTAAAATTTTATTTACCACTTCTTATGCTATTGTCATGTAAGAGCCTGACATGACTTATCGACCGAGTACACATGCATTTTACATATACATACCTAATAACTGCACAGTACTGTGAAAGTCATTAAACAAGGAAGTCATTAGACTAGGGTGACTCCCATGCTTTGGCAGCCAACGTAAGCAAGCCACAACCTAAGCCAGAGTCAATTTCTGTAAATACCTCAAGGTTAAGAAATCAACACTTGAAAGCAACCAATCACAAACTCCACTAACTAGACTTTTCCCAAATAATGCAACTGCCCAAACTAAAACCAGTTAAGCGACCCCCTTGCTTTGCTCCTGTGTCTGCCCTGTGGGAGCCTTTCCCTTCGTCCCTGCTGGTAGAGTGAGTGCCCTCTAACCACTTTCAGTTTGGCACTGCCTGATTTAAATCGTTTTCTCCAACGAACTCTTCACAAGTTTAATGTTCCTCAGTTAATCTTTTAACAGTATTATATTATTACATTTACTTTAAGCAATCACCTCTCAAAGGAAAATACAGTTATACATAAAAGATAGATCTATTCTCCACAAATTCACTATTTCCATACTCTTCCTCCTTCCGATGGCAAGTTTACTGCTGCATATCCTGTAGTGCAGAACTGCTGGCAATTCTTTCATCTTTTATTGATCTGAAAGTGTCTTTTTTTCATCTTCATTTTTAATGGGTCGTTTCACAGAATATATAATTGTTGGTTGACTTTCCTTTCAACGCTTTAAAGATGTCATCCTGTTCTCTTCGGCCTCTGTTGTTTCTGATGAGACATCAACGTTCATTTGTACTGGGGCTTCCATGCTGTTCTTGTTCAGTTGCTGACTTATGTCTGACTCTTTGTGACCCAATGGACTGCAGCACACCAGGCTTCCCTGTCCTTCACTGTCTCCCGGAGTTTGCTTAGGCTCATGTCCATTGAGTCAGTGATGCCATCCAACCAACTCATTCTCTGTCACCCCCTTCTCCTCCCGCCTTAAGGTCTTTTCCAGTGAGTCTGCTCTTTGCATCAGGTGGCCAAAGTATTGGAGTTTCAGCTTCAGCATCAGTCCTTCCAATGAATGTGCAGGACTGATTTCCTTTAGGATAGACTGGTTGGATCTCCTTGCAGTCCAAGGGACTCTCAAGAGTCTTCTCCAACACCACAGTTCAAAAGCATCAATTCTTCGGCACTCAGCTTTCTTTATAGTCCAACTCTCACATCCATACATGACTACTGGAAAAACCATGGCTTTGACTAGACAGGCTTTTGTCATCAAAATGAAGTCTCTGCTTTTTAATATGCTCTCTAGGTTTGACATAGCTTTTCTTCCAAGGAGCAAGCGTCTTTCAATTTCATGGCTGCAGTCACTGTCCACAGTGGGTTTGGAGCCCAAGAAAATTAAACTTGTCACTGTTTTCATTTTCCCCTCATCTATTTGCCATGAAGTGATGAGACTGGATGCCATGATCTTATTTTTCTGAGTGCTGAATTTTAAGCCAACTTTTTCACTCTCCTCTTTCACTTTCATCAAGAGGCTTTTTAGTTCCTCTTCACTTTCTGCCATAAGGGTGGTGTCATCTGCATATCTGAGGTTATTGATATTTCTCCCAGCAATCTAGATTCCAGTTTGTGCTTCTTCCAGCCCAGTGTTTCTCATGATGTACTCTGCATAGAAGTTAAATAAGGAGGGTGACAATATACAGCCTTGATGTTCTCCTTTCCCAATTTTGAACCAGTCTGTTGTTCCATGTCCAGTTCTAACTGTTGCTTTTTGACCTGCATACTGGTTGCTCAGGAGGCAGATAAGGTGGTCTGGTATTCCAACCTCTTTAAGAATTTTCCACAGTTTGTTGAATGTTTTTTACTTCCTCTGGTGAGTTTTGAGATTATCTCTTTATGATTTTCAGTGTTTTAACGATGATGTGCCTAAGTGTCTTTTTTAAAAAATATCTTGCTTGGGGTTTGCTATTTATAGCTTCTGGTGAATGCTGTCAGATTCGTCATCTCTGAAGTAGAGAATTTAGCTTTGGGACCAGAGACACAGCTTCAGGCACTCAGAACTTCGGAAAAGGTTTTATTACAGTGAAAAAGAGAGAAAGCTTCTGCCATAGAATTCAGAAAGGGGCAGAGAGTGCCCCACTCACTAGTCTTATCAAGACCTTATATACTTTTTTCAGTTGGTTACTAACAAAAGAAAGGTCTTGCCAGACCCACTCCCACAACATTTTAAGATAATAGGATTAGTTAGAAGGTTCTTGTTAAGAAGGAGAAATATGTCCTCGAGCAAGATAAAATTGTTGTTTTATAATCATTAGTACAAAATTTAAGGAAAAACATGCCCTTGTGCAAGATGAATTGTTTTGTTGTATAATCATTAGCTCTGGGCTTAAAGAAAGTTAGTCTTAGAAGAAATAGATTGTTGCAACTAATAACTCAGAGCTTTAAAAAAAAAAAAAGTCTTAATGTAACTAAGACAAGGAAGGTAGAAAAAAAGTTTATCCCTTTTCTCCTGAGGGCCCAAGATCACTTTCTCCTCCTCGAGGGCCCTGGACTCCTTATCAACCTACATAAGCATTGACTCTCTCATCAGGCTTCTTGGATTTGTAACTTGTTTTTTTTTTCCAAATTTGGGCAATTTTTTCAATTTCTGTTTCTTCCAGTTTTTGGCCTCATTTCCTCTCTGCAGTTAAATACATGTTAGCTTGCTTGATATTGTCCCATAGGTTACTGAGGCTTTGTTACTCATTGTAAGTCTCATTTTCTTCCTCTTCTTTACCTAGTATTGTTTCTATTGACCTGATTTCAGGGTTTACCAATCCTTTCCTCTGAAGTCTTTGACTTGCTGTCCCAGGTGGCGCGGGTGGTAACAAATTTGCTTGCCAATGCAGGAGACACATGGGATGTGGGTTCAATCCCCTGCAGTAGGAAATGGCACCCCACTCCAGTACTCTTGCCTGGAAAACTCCATGGACAGAGGAGCCTGGTGGGCTACAGTCAATGGGGCTGCAAAGAATCAGACACCACTGCGTGACTAAGAGGAGGTGGGAGGGAGCCAGAGGTGGACATTTCTTATGTCTTTTTCAATAACAGGTTCTTTCAGAACATTTCGTTTCTGATGTTTTTGATGCTGTTTTCTACTGGGGCCGTAAGCTTAGTCCTAGTCCACCATTTCGGTAATCCAGCACCACCCTGTCTCCTGTTTTTTTCCCACTCTATCTTCTAATCCTAAAAATGGATTAGGATCAAGAGAATAAGGAGACAAGCCACAGGATGTGAGAAAATACATGTACCTGATGAAAGACTATTTTTCAAAATATACAAAGAACTCATAAAACTCAACAGTAAGAAAACAAACAACCCAAATTAAAAAATGGACCAAAGACCTGAACAAGAACTTTATCAAAGAAGATATATAGATGGCAAATAAGTATATGAAAAGATACTCCACGTGATATGTCATCAAGGAAATGCAAATTAAAGCAACGAGATACTGGTTTACATCAATCAGAAAGGCCAAAATCTAAAACTTTGACAACACAACACCCTCCAGGAACTCTCAGTCATTGCTGATGGGAATACAAAAATGGGACAGCTATTTTAGAAATCGGTTTGACAGTTTCTTACAGAAGTGACATACTCAGTACACAATTCAGCAATCATGCTCATTGGTATTTACCCAAAGGGGTTGAAAATCGGTGTCCACACAAAAACCTGGATGCAGATATTTATGGCAACTTTATTCATAATTGCCACAACTTGGAAATGGTCAAGATGTCCTTCAGTAGGTAAATGGGTAAATAAACATTGGTGCATCCAGACTATGGAATATTATTCAGTACTAAACAGAAATGAGCTGTCAAGTCAAGACATGGAGGAAACATAAATGTACATTATTAAATGAAAGAAGTTAATCTGAAAAGGCTAAATACTGTTTGATTCCAACTATATGACATTCTGAAAGTGAAAGTCACTCAGTCATATCTGACTCTTTGAGACCCTATGGACTATACAGTCCATGGAATTCTCTAGGCCAGAATACTGGAGTTGTTAGCCATTCCCTTCTCCATGGGATCTTCCCAAGCCAGGGACCGAACTCAGGTCTCCCACATTGCAGGCAGATTCTTTACCAGCTGAGCCACCAGAGAAGTCCCCAAGAATACTGGAATGGGTAGCCTATCCCTTCTTCAACAGATCTTCTTGCCCCAGGAATCAAACCAGGGTCTCCTGCATTGCAGGCAGATTCTTTACAAGCTGAGCTACCAAGGACATTCTGGATATGTCCCTGGTATGACATTCTGGATCAGGCAAATATATGGAGACGGTAACAAGATCAGTGGTTTCCAGAAGATTTTTAAGGCAGTGAAATGGAAACCGTTCACCTCATATTGGGACTTAAACCCATGTGCTGGGACTCAAACCCAGCCAAAACCCAGTTTGGGACTCTTACCCATGTGACTGGGACTTGAACCTGGCCAAAAGCCATAGTTTTCCAGTTGAGATCATACACCTGGTTTCAAGACCTAATGAAACTCAGGTTCTTTTTTTGTTCTGATTGTGCAGGGTACCCATTGCCGAATGCGAGCATTCTCTAGTTGCACTGAGCAGGCTACTCTTTGTTGCTGTGTGCAGGCTTCTGTGGCAGTGGATCCTCTTGTTGGTGGAGCACAGGCTCTAGGCACACGAGCTTCAGTAGGGCCGCTCACAGTAGTGGCAGTCTGTGAGCTGGACTTCAGTAGTTGTGGCCCATGAGCGTTAGTTGCTCTGTGGCATGTAGAATCATCCCAGACCGGGGATTGGACTCATGTCCTCTGCATTGGCAGGCAGACTCCTGTCCACTGTACTACATGGCTAGTCCAAAGCTCAGGTTCTTGATGTCTCATCACAGAAAGAATCCAGTGAGAGACAAAGTGATCGGTAAGAAGTGGATTTATTTAGCAAGAAACACACTCCAAACAATGTAGGCCATGTCAGAAGATCAGAGTGGCCTCGAAATGTGGTGTGGTTTGTTTCTATGGGATGGGTAATTTCACAGGCTAATAAGTGGAAAAATTATTCCAACTATTTTGGGGAAAGTGTAAAGATTACCTGGAGAGGGCAGTGGCACCCTACTCTAGTACTCTTGCCTGGAAAATCCCATAGACAGAGGAGCCTGGTAAGCTGCGGTCCATGGGGTCACTAAGAGTCGGACACGACTAAGTGACATCACTTTCACTTTCATGCATTGGAGAAGGAAATGGCAACCCACTCCAGTGTTCTTGCCTGGAGAATCCCAGGGATGGAGGAGCCTAGTGGGCTGCCGTCTGTGGGGTCGCACAGAGTCGGACACAACTGAAGTGACTTAGACTTAGCAGCAGCAGAGATTACCAGGAATTGGGCCCCCACCCACTTTTTTGATCTTTGATAGTCGGCCTTGGAACAGTCACAGTACCTGTGGGTGTGTCACGTAGCTTGCTGCTGTGTTACAGTGAGCATATACTGAAGATCAAGGGCTAGTCAAGTGGACTTGTCTGCCATCTTGGACCCATTTGATTCTAATCAGTTTATGATGTGTCCTAAGGCTATCTCATTCTTTCAAATGTTATGTCCTACCCTCTTCTCTCCTATTTCAAAACTAGTCTGTGATACCATTAATGGTCTATTTTGATAAATTAATTAGGAGTCAAAATGGTGCTGGATTAAGCAAATGCGAGAGGAGTACATCAAGGCTGTATTCTGTCACCCTGCTTATTTAACTTATACGCAGAGTGCATCATGCGAAATGCTGGGTTGGATGAAGCACAAGCTGGAATCAAGATTGCCGGGAGAAATATCAATAACCTCAGATATGCAGATGACACCACCCTTATGGCAGAAAGTGAAGAGGAACTAAAAAGCCTCTTGATGAAAGTGAAAGAGGAGAGTGAAAAACCTGGCTTAAAACTCAACATTCAAAATACTAAGATCGTGGCATCTGGTCCCATCACTTCATGGCAAATAGACGGGGAAACAATGGAAAAAGTGACAGATTTTATTTTCCTAGGCTCTAAAATCACTGCAGATGATGACTACAGACATAAAATTAAAAGACACTTGCTTCTTGGAAGAAAAGTGATGACTAGCCTAGACAGCTTATTAAAAAGCAGAGACATTACTTTGCCAACAAAGGTCCATGTAGTCAAAGCTACAGTTTTTCCAGTAGTCATGTATGGATGTGAGAGTTGGACCATAAAGAAAGCTGAGTGCCAAAGAATTGATGCTTTTGAACTATGGTGTTGGAAAAGACTTGAGAGTCCCTTGGACTGCAAGGAGATCAAATCAGTCAATCCTAAAGGAAATCATACCTGAATATTCATTGGAAGGACTGATGTTGAAGCTGAAACTCCAGTACTTTGGCCACCTGATGCAAAGAACTGACTCCTTGGAAAAGACCCTGATGCTGGGAAAGATTGAAGGCAGGAGGAGAAGGGGACAACAGAGGATGAGATGGTTGGATGGCATCACAGAGTCGATGGACATGAGTTTGAGCAAGTTCTCGGAGTTGGTGATAGACAGGGGAGCCTGGCGTGTTGCAGTCCATGGGCTCGCAAAGAGTCGGACACGACTGAGTGACTGAACTGAACTGAACTGAGAGGGAAAGCCAACTAAAGGAATTGTAACAGGCTTAGGGGAACTTTCAGTAGAGTGTGCGGTTTGCATTGATTATCTAAAACTAGACAGCTTGTATATACCTAGCACATTAGCGCATTCTCTTAATTGGACTCTCAGAGGAAGAAATGGTTCTAAGAATTCAAAACCTCAAATAATTGCTTAACAACAAACACAATGGCCATTTTGGAGGCCAGGGGTTTATCATCCTCAGTAGTCTGCCTGAAACTACTTTTATAAATTAGTTGTATTTCACGAGCCACAACAAGAGAAGCCACCATAATGCGAGGCCTGTGCACCGCATCTAGAGAAGCCCCCACCTTCCACAGCTAGGGAAATCCTGCGTACAGCAACGCAGCCAGAAATAAATTAATTTTAAAAAAGAAAGAAAATGTAATCTAGGGCTGATCTTTTTGGTTTTAAGAAAATTGCTTTAACCAGGACTTATGCCTGAGTGGAGGCCAGTTCACAGCTACAGAAAGGTGAGCTGGAGATCCTGAGCAGAGCGGAGTTTTCCTGAAAAACAGTTTCAGATAAAGGGGAAATCAAGCGCCTGGTGTTCTGTGTCTTAGTGCTGTGGGTCTTTAACCCTAGCTGTGCACCAGAATGTCCTTGGAGCTTTGAACAACACAGAAATCCAGTCCCCCAGGGGATTCTAATGTATCCCCAAAGATGGGGACCACTGCCTAGAGCATGAGGACGTTTCAGGTAGAAAAACCCAAAGCAGTTTCTACCGATCACTGGCCACAGCCACAGCTATTAGTTAGCCGTGCTTACTGGATCTGACTGTGAATGATGGAAAATCCTGGTGAACGTGGAGGAAAAATGCACTCACAGGCAGTGAAACCTGCTGCACCAGATTGTGGGAACTTAGCCAATGAGTCTTGGGGGACCCCTGCCCACAGGAATACCTGAGCCCTTGCATCCAGGGCGCCATAGGCATTTGCCGTGACTTGGATTTATGGAGGCTGATTAGCCATCCTAGCTCACCCAGGCTAGCCAGGTCACAGGGCTCTTGTTGCTAACACTGGAGAGGTCCCAGGCAAATGGTTGAGTTGGTCACCCCAGTGGTTTGGCCTCTTCTCTGTAGGATCCAAGAGGAAAGGGGGTGACTTGGCCAATGGAGTCAGGCCTGAGGCTGAGAGGGGGACGTTTACTGGTGGCTTCCTCTCTAGCTGGGCTGTAAGAGGCAGCGTCCTCTCCCCCTACCTCTGTTCCAGCCTCCCTGAGACTTTCCTGTATATGTTCTGGATTCCAGCCCCGGCCGTCAGAGCCTGGGAGCCTCTGGGGCCTGGAAGAAAATGGAACTTCCCCCAAACTCTAAAGATCTGCTCTGTTGACCTCTGTAGGACCATGACTTTCCTCCAGAGTCAGGACGTGGGGCTTTGAGACTCACTGCCTTTTGCCTGGAGCCTTTGTTCTTGAAAGTCAGGTGGATCGCCTCTGGAGGAGAAATGAGACAGGCTGGGGACCTAGCAACCCTTTGCTGCAGTGCTTGTACCTGGAAAAAATCCCCTTCTTGAGCAACAGAATGCAAAGAAACTGTAAGAATAACAGAAAACAAAGAAACTCTGTAAGGGTTTCCCTGGTAACTCAGATGGTGAATAATCTGCCTGCAATGCAGGAGACCCGGGTTCGATCCCTGGGTCGGAAAGATCCCCTCGAGAAGGGAATGGCAACCCACTCCAGTGTTCTTTCCAGGAGAATTCCACAGGCTACAGTCCACAGAGTCACAAAGATTCGGACATGACTGAGTGACTAACACTTTCACTTTCATAAGGGACTAAAAATAACAGTGTGCGTGTGCAGTTGGAGGAAATTATGGACTACAAAATACAAAAAGGCCAAAGACGCAGCTCCACTTCTGAAGAGCTGGGAGCAAAAGCACGGTGCCTGGAGTAAAAGCAGGGTACTGCTCTTGCCCTCTGCACACAACATGACCAGTCACCCCTTCAGCCTGGACACATCCCTACCCTCACCCCATGCATGGAACCACCTCAGCTCTGCTTGGGGAGTGAGCAAGGGAACCTGTGACTTGTTCTCACTCTCTCCTGCTGCAGCAGGAGCCCCAATGAAGCCTTGCCTGAAAAAAAATCAGTTGTATTTCTATGCATTTTACTTCCAAGGATATTCATTGTGTCCTTGGAAACCATCTTAACATCTAGTTAGCCATTCATTGTGGACTTAGAAACAAAATGTCTATAGAGGACTGCTTAATTAAGTAAATTAATACATCCAAGTGATGTGATAGTTTACAGATCTTCATAAAGATGTAAAATATTTAAGGACATGGGAGAATAAGATTAATACTTTCAAAATAACATTTTTTGTTTGTTTTTTGAGATGATTGTGTTTTATTATAGCTTTAATTCCTTTAGGAAAACAGTTTACTAAAATGTTTTATTAAAAATTATAAAACATTTGGTGAAAACATATTTTTAACCTTGTTTCCCCATCTTTTTTTTTTTTTTCTGTTGAGGAACATCAAAGACACACCATTATTTTATTTCTGTTATATTTTCTTACATTCTTTTTTGTGTTCTATCCATTGTTCTAGAAGTTTTTAGCCATTATATAGCAACATCATTTGGGAATATTGGTTAAACAGCTATTTGTACATAGTGATTTTATATTTCTAGATACTAATGTTTTTCTTTCTTTTTTGCAATACAGTTGATTTACAATGTGTTAATTTCTACTGTACAGCAGTGACTATATATATATATATATATATATACACACACAGACAGAGGATGAGATGGCTGGATGGCATCACTGACTCGATGGACGTGAGTCTGAGTGAACTCCGGGAGTTGGTAATGGACAGGGAGGCCTGGCATGCTGCAATTCATGGGGTCGCAAAGAGTCGGAAACAACTGAGCGACTGATCTGATCTGATCTGATATATACAGAGTCCCTTGGACTGCAAGAAGATCCAACCAGTCCATTCTAAAGGAGATCAGTCCTGAGTGTTCATTGGAGGGACTGATGTTGAAGCTGAAACTCCAATACTTTGGCCACCTGATGAGAAGAGCTGACTCATTTGAAAAGACCCTGATGCTGGGAAAGATTGAAGGCAGGAGGAGAAGTGGGTGACAGAGGATGAGATGGCTGGATGGCATCACCGACTCAATGGACATGAGTTTGGGTAAACTCTGGGAGTTGGTGATGGATAAGGAGGCCTGGCATGCTGCGGTTCATGGGGCCACAAAGAGTCGGACACGACTGAGTGACTGAACTGAACTGAATATACACATACACATACATATACATTCCTTTTTAATACTCTTTTCCATTGTGGTTTATCAGTTATTGAATATAGTTCCCTGTGCTATATATAACAACAGTAGGACCTTATTGTTCATCCTTCCTATACGTAATAGCTTACACCATGATAACATTTTTAAGACAAAGCAGCTTGCAAAAAGTATATACAATTTGATGATGCTGCTGCTGCCGCTAAGTCACTTCAGTCGTGTCCGACTCTGTGCAACCCCATAGATGGCAGCCCATCAGCTCCCCCGTCCCTGGGACTCTCCAGGCAAGAACACTGGAGTGGGTTGTCATTTCCTTCAACAATGCATGAAAGTGAAAAGTGAAAGTGAAGTCGCTCAGTCATGTCCGACTCTTAGCGACCCCATGGACTGCAGCCTACCAGGCTCCTCCGTCCATGGGATTTTCCAGGCAAGAGTACTGGAGCGGGGTGCCATTGCCTTCTCTGCAATTTGATGCTAGTTTTATTTAAATGTATTTGTGTGTAGAAAGAGGTTACACATCAAAATATTGAGTTATTTGTGGGTAAGTGTATTATGGGCATTTTTTTCCTTATCATTTATGTGTTTCTATACTATTACAAACAACACATATATTGTTTTTAAGTAGAAAAAGGTATAGTTTTAAAAATGAGTTGAGTCATATGAACAAAAAGGAGTTAATGTTAAAAATAGGGAAGATTGTTCATGATATTAAGCAAAATTTTATTAAAGTAGAATCATAATAATCTTCTCATAATGTGCCCCCTACCCTGTAAAAAGTAAGTAGTAAGTGGACAACATTTTCTATAGTTGACCCTTCTTCTATAGGAAATGGCCAGCATGCCTCTTAAATACCAGAAGATTTGTATCCATTTTTTTAGGGAATCCTTATAGCTTTGAGTCTGTGTTCTCCCTATTTCTTCAGATGACAAAGGGAAGCTTGGAGCAGTTAAGTGACGTGTCCACGTTCCTCTGACTTTTCTAATTACTTTTATTTCTTTATTTGGCTGTGCCGGGACTTAGTTGGGGCATGCAGGATCTTCGATCTTCCTCGCAGTGAGCCAGATCTTTTTAGTCGTGGCACACGAACCCTTGGTTGCAGTGGGTAGGATCTGGTTTCTGGGCCTGGGCTCGAACCTGGGCCCCGTGCCTTGGGAGAGCAGAGTCTTAGCCACTGGGCCAACGGGGAAGTCCCAAGTTCCTATGACTTTTACGTGAGACATCTGCTAAAACAAACAAAACTCCTACATTATAAGATTCTGAAATACACACGTAAGTGGCTTAAGATCCTTGTCAGCATAGCATAGTGGGTAAAGACACCGACACTGACCCTGGAGCTCAGCATAGCTGATTTCAAAGCCCAGCCCGGCCGCTTATTCTGTGACTTCTGGGCAGATTACTTGGCTTTCTGGTGCCCTCGCGTGTCAGCTATAAAAGGGAGGCAACACGATTTAGGGTTTCTGTGAGGATTAAATGAATAAAGCACTTAAAACAGTAAGAACGCAATAACTGACACATGTCAGCTGGAGTGCAATGTCACATCCATCCTCTTCCATGCTAGGAGCCAGATCACTGCTCAGCTGCAGTACCGTGACTGGAAGGAAGCAGCTCCTGTCTGCAGGGAGCCCTCAATAGTTGAAATCGCCATGGCCTCTGAGGGTGTGCATGCATGCATGCGTGTGTGCATGTGTGTGTGTGTGTGTGTGTGTGTGTTCAGTTGCTTGGTCATGTCTGACTCTTTGGGACCCCATGGACTACAGTCTGCCAGGCTCCTCTGTCCATGGAATTTTCCAGGCAAGAATACTGGAGTGGGTTGCCATTTTCTTCCCCAGGGGATCTTCCCAACCCAGAGATCGAAACACAGTCTCCTGTATCCAGCCACCTGATGGCTGGAGCGTTAATAGATCCCTTAGTTAAATGAGTCAAAGGAAATTCTTGAAAGTTGGAGTTTTTCTTCTGAGGTCCTTGGATCCCCACTGTTAACAAGTAACACAGTAACATCAGGGACATTATCTTATAGTTGTACCTCATTTGAAAACAGAGATGGTATCTCCACTTTATCCACCAAACTTGTCTGTCGCCAGAAATTAAATCTGGAATTAAAAATAGTAGATTAGCTATATTTTTATTACTGTAATTACTTGAGTGGCATTCTTAAGACTGCTGCCCAAAGGAGAGTCTAAGAGAGTTGGCAACAGGCAGCTTTAATGCAGTAAATGTTTGGAAATCCAGGGCTTTTGTAAGACAACATTTGTTTTAAAAAAAAAATGGGAGGGGGGGATGATGTTACCTATATTTCTTCTATTTCTGTATTATTGTTAAACATTTTAATATGGCCAGGTATGACACAATAAGACATTTGAATTTATACTGAAGGGAAAAAATATTGCACTGATCATTATCATAAAGAAGTTAAAAAAAAAAAAGCACCAAAACCCTTATTCATGTTGCACACAGAGCAGCTCATTCTAATTATCTGTTAATAGGCCCAAAACACATTCTTGTATTCAATTATGCTTGGCTTTTTTTACTTATTGATTTTATAAGAGCATATTCTTAACCAAAAGGGATTCCACTCCAAACCTTTTCAGTTCACTTCAGTCGCTCAGTTGTGCCTGACTCTTTGCAACCCCATGAACCTCAGCACGCCAGGCCTCCCTGTCCATCACCAACTGCCAGAATCTACCCAAATCCATGTCCATTGAGTCGGTGATGCCATCCAACCATCTCATCCTCTGTCATCCCCTTCTCCTCTCACCCTCAGTCTTTCTCAGCATTGGGGTCTTTTCAAAAGAGTCAGCTCTTTGCATCAGGTGGCCAAAGTAATAGAGTTTCAGCTTCAACACCAGTCCTTCCAATGAACACCCAGGACTGATCTCCTTTAGGATGGACTGGTTGGATCTCCTTGCAGCCCAAGGGACTCTCAAGAGTCTTCTCCAACACCACAGTTCAAAAGCATCAATTCTTCAGCGCTCAGCTTTCTTTATAGTCCAACTCTCACCTCCATACATGACTACTGGAAAAACCATAGCCTTGACTAGACGGACCTTTGTTGGCAAAGTAGTGTCTTATCAAGCCTTTACTATGTGCCAGGGCCTGTGCTAAATACTTTGCATGCATTATTATCCCATTTAATCCTCACCATACTCCTATTGGTGGTTACTGTGATGAGGAAATTGAGGTTCAGAAAAGTTAGATAACTTGTCTTATGGGGAAATGACAACAAAGAGAAGAAGACAGAGCTGTACCTGGTTCATCAGACTCTAGTGACTATGTTCTAACCACAAGCATCTCTGTTATTTCACCACCTCTGAACCTGCTGTTTTAGGGTAAAATGGAGTTTGGGCTTCATCATTCCAAAGGTGGCTTCTAGCTTTAACATTTTATGACCCTACCAATGATCAAAGATTGGGTGCTTAGATTCCAGTAAAGACTCACAGTTCAGACCAGAGCTTTATTTCTCCCTTGAGTCCACTGGGACATGGAGGAGATGATGTTCTCCTGGCTGATCCATTCCCAGCTTGGTGCCTAGACTGTTTAAAGAGCTGGGTGTTAGCTACAACCCCACTCTGATTTAGGCAGTGAATCTTTAGAATGAACATTTTAAAGAAGGATACATAAATATAACTTGAAAAGTGAAATGAATCTATCAACCATGAAGAATGTTTTTCAGTCAGTCAGTCATGTCCAACTCTTTGCGACCCCATGAACTGCAGCATGCCAGGCTTCCCTGTCCATCAACATCTCCCAAAGTTTCCTCAAACTCATGTCCATTAAGTTGCTTTTCCTCTATTTCTTTGCATTGATCACTGAGGAAACCTTTCTTAGCTTTCTTTGCTATTCTATGGAACTCTGCATTCAAATGGGTGTATCTTTCCTTTTCTCCTTTGCCTTTAGCTTCGCTTCTTTTCTCAGCTATTTGTAAGGCCTCCTCAGACAACCATTTTGTCTTTTTGCATTTTTTTTTTCCCGGGGATGGTCTTGATCACTGCCTCCTGTACAATGTCATGAACCTCCATCCATAGTTCTTCAGGCACTCTGTCTGTCAGATCTAATCCCTTGAATATATTTGTCAATCCACTGTATAATTGTAAGGGATTTGATTTAGGTCATACCTGAATGGTCTAGTGGTTTTCCCTACTTTCTTCAATTTAAGTCTAAATTTTGCAATAATGAGTTCATTATCTGAGCCACAGTCAGCTCCCGGTCTTGTTTTTGCTGAGTGTATAGGGCTTCTCCATTTTTGGCTGCAAAGAATATAATCAATCTGATTTCAGCATTGACCATCTGGTGATGTCCATATGTAGAGTGTTCTCTTGTATTGTTGGAAGAGAGTGTTTGTTATGACCAGTGCGTTCTCTTGGCAAAACTCTGTTAGCCTTTGCCCTGCTTCATTTTGTACTCCAAGGTCAAATTTGGCTGTTACTCCAGCTGTCTCTTGACTTCCTACTTTTGCATTCCAGTCCCCTCCAATGAAAAAGACATCGCTTTTGGGTGTTAGTTCTAGAAGGTCTTGTAAGTCTGCATAGTTCAACTTCAGCTGCTTCAGCATTACTAGTTGGGGCATAGACTTGGATTAAGTGATATTGAATGGCTTGTCTTGGAAACAGAGAGAGATTGCACCCAAGTATTACATTTTGGACTCTTTTGTTGACTATGAGGGCTACTCCGTTTCTTCTAAGGGATTCTTGCCCACAATAGTAGATATAATGGTCATCTGAATTAAATTCACCTATTCCAGTCCATTTTAGTTCACTGATTCCTAATGTGTCAGTGTTCACTCTTGCCATCTCCTGTTTGACCACTTCTAATTTACCTTGATTGATGGACCTGACAAACAATAGAGTGGGAAAGACTAGAGATCCCTTCAAGAAAATTAGAGATACCAAAGGAACATTCCATGCAAAGATGGGTACAATAAAGGACAGAAATGGTATGGACCTAACAGAAGCAGAAGATATTAAGAAGAGATGGCAAAAATACACAGAAGAACTATACAAAAAAATATCTTCATGACCCAGATAACCATGATGGTGTGGTCACTCACCTAGAGCCAGACATCCTGGAAGGTGAAGTCAAGTGGGCCCTCAGAAGCATCACTATGAACAAAGCTAGTGGAGGTGATGGAATTCCAAAGGCATTGAACTGTTGAGCTATTTCAAATCCTAAAAGATGATGCTGTAAAAGTGCTGCACTCAATATGCCAGTAAATTTGGAAAACTCAGCAGTGGCCACAGGACTGGAAAAGGTCCGTTTTCATTCCAATCCCAAAGAAAGGCAATGCCAAAGAATGCTCAAACTACTGCACAATTGCACTCATCTCACTTGCTAGCAAAGTAATGCTCAAAATTCTCCAAACTAGGCTTCAACAATACATGAATCATGAATTTCCAGATGTTCAAGCTGGATTCTGAAAAGGCAGAGGAATCAGAGGTCAAATTGCCAACATCCATTGGATCATAGAAAAAGCAAGAAAATATTAGAGAAACATCTACTTCTGCTTTATTGATTATGCCAAAGCCTTTGACTATGTGGATCACAAGAAACTGTGGAAAATTCTTCCAGAGATGGGAATACCAGACTGCCTTACCTGCCTCCTGAGAAATCTGTATGCAGCTCAAGAAACAACATTTAGAACTGGACACAGAACAAAGGACCGATTCCAAATTGGGAAAGGAGTATGTCAAGTCTGTATGTTGTCACTCTGCTTATTTAACTTATATACAGAGTACATCATGTGAAATGCCAGGCTGGATGAAGCACAAGCTGGAATCAAGATTGCCAGGAGAAATATCAATAACCTCAGATATGCAGATGACACCACCCTTATGGCAGAAAGCAAAGAGGAACTAAAGAGCCTCTTGATGAAAGTGAAAGAGGAGAGTGAAAAAGTTGGTTTAAAAATCAACATCGAAAAAACAAAGATCATGGCATCCAGTCCCATCACTTCATGGCAAATAGATGGGGAAACAATGGAAACAGTGACAGACTTTATTTCAGGGGGCTCCAAAATCACTGCAGATGGTGACTGCAGCTATAAAATTAAAAGACGCTTGCTCCTTGGACAAAAAGCTATGACCAACCTAGACAGCATATTAAAAAGCAGAGATGTTATTTTGCCAACAAAGGTCCGTCTAGTCAAGGCTATGGTTTTTCCAGTAGTCATGTATGGATGTGAGAGTTGTACTATGAAGAAAGTTGAGTGCCGAAGAATTGATGCTTTTGAACTGTGGTGTTAGAGAAGACTCTTGAGAGTCCCTTGGACTACAAGGAGATCCAACCAGTCCATCCTAAAGGAAATGAGTCCTGAATATTCATTGGAAGGACTGATGCTGAAGCTGAAACTCCAATACTTTGGCCACCTGATGCAAATAACTGACTCATTGGAAAAGACCCTGATGCTGGGAAAGATTGAAGGTGGGAGGAGAAGGGGATGACAGAGATGAGATGGTTGGATGGCATCACCAACTCAATGGACACGAGTTAGAGCAAGCTCTGGGAAATGGTGAAGGACAGGGAAGCCTGGTGTGCTTCAGTCCATGGGGTAGCAAAGAGTCGGACATGACTGAGCGACTGAACTGACTGAGTCAGTGGCCCCATCCAACCATCTCATCCTCTGTCATCCCATTCTTCTCCCACCTTCAATCTTTCCCAGCATCAGGGGCTTATCTAATGAGTCAGTTCTTCCCATCAGGCAGCCAAAGTATTGGAGCTTCACCTTCAGCATCAGTCCTTCTAATGAAATTTCAGGGCTGATTTCCTTTAGGATTGACTGGTTGGATCTCCTTGCAGTCCAAGGGACTCTCAAGAGTCTTCTCCAACACCACAGTTGGAAAATATCCAATGCTAATACTCATTAGTGACTTTTCTTTCTGAAGGTTGAGTTGGAGTTTATTTTTATGTATTTATTTTTAGGGTCCTGCATGGAGGATCTTAGTTTCCCAACCAGAGATTGAATCCATGACCTCTGCTGTGGAAGCATGGAATCTTAACCACTGGACCCTCAAAGAAGTTGGAATTTATTATTATTATTGGCCACTCTATGTGCCTTGTGGGATTTAAGTTCTCTGACCACAGATCAACCTATGCCATGGGTCCTGGACACTCAGAGAACTGAGCCCTAAACACTGGACCACCAGGGATCTCCCCAGAGTTTATTTGATCAATCCGTTTCTGTAGAGTCGTATTAAAGTCTTAAGGATAGACCAATACTTTCTGAATGTCACATTTTACAAACATTACTTTGACCTTTCATTATAAATCTAAAGGTGGGTTGGTCTCTTTCTACAAACGAAGACACTCACCCTTTGTCACCTAGCTCGGACTTCAAAGTCCATTTTCTTTCCACTATAACTTTGCTCAGCAGTTCTCCAAGTGCAGCCTGTGAACTCCCTGCAGGTAGGTCCTTTAGACACTTTCAGGGGTTCTGTGAGGTCAAAACTCCTAAGACATCACTTGTCCTTTCACATGTTGATGTTTGCTATGATGGTGCAAAAGCAACCAACTGCTGCCCTTGAGCACCAACCTAGCCAGTGGTGTCCTCGGTTTCTTGCTCACAGTGGGGGGCAGGGGGAGGGGAGGAAGACGGTTGCACTTAAGAACGTCCTTGATGCAGCAGAGACAATTGTTATTAAATCATGACCCTTAAAGGCTTCATACCATAGTATAGCGGGGCTGTCCCAAGGAAAACCACATGTGCAACTGGTTGCATTGTGAGCTGGACTATCCCATTTTTCATGGAACACCATTATTACTTGAAATAATTACTGACAGAAAACCAGTGGTCATGCAGACATGGGTATTGCCAGACATTGTCTTGACAATGAATGAAGTGACCGTCTCCTTCAAGAAGAATAATTGTGTGTGTGTACGTGTGTATGTGTGTTAATTGCCAATGAAAAAAATTAGAGCCTTCAAGCAAAAATTACAATTTTGGAAAACTTCCCAATACTAAAAGACCTTTCTGGTGAGATCAGATATTTGGCAGTATTAATAAATGTAATTTTAAAATTCTGCATAATTAAATGTGTCAAGATTTGAAAGATGGTGGATTTCCAGCAACCCTCCCAGCAAGGTCTGATCACAAACCCCAGGGGTGGGGGTGTTGGGGGGCTCTATCTCAGCCCCAGGGGTTGTGGCCGCCCTTCATAACTGCTATTACCATATTTTTAAGAGTTCTATTTCCTAATAGCCAGTCCCTCATGACTCCAGCCCTTGCTATAGTTAGTAATTCTCTGGTTGAATTACCGTATGTTCTCTCTCTCCTGATTGGATCAAGACTAGTACAGTTGGCCTTGCAAGCAAAAGCTGAGAACAGTCACCAGGGAAGAAAACCAAACCGTAATAGTCACTGCTGAGAAGTGAAGGGAGCAAGGAGAGGGGCACGATCCACCGTCCTCCTCATCTTTGTCAACAGCAAGAGCCCCCAAAGGGAGGGGGTGCAGTTTGAAGAAGAAAGTTTGGAATCGCTGCTTTTAGATATAAATAAGAATTGAAAATTAAACCAAATAGTACCCACATCTCCAGCAGGCTATTTTTTTCACCTGTGAGGAGTGTGATGTCATCCCTTCAAAACAGTTAAACGAGTAGGAAGTGAATGACCCAACCAATTGAGGTTTGAAAGTAACTAAAAAAGAAGTCATCAGGTGATGAATTGACCATCGCAGTGTCCACGATGAGGACAGCAGAGAGGAGATCAATCATATCAGTGACGGGGGTGGAACTGGAGAGCTTGAAGCTTCACAAGTAGAGGGGAAAGATCCAGCATGAAACGGGGCCAAGTCGGGGTCTTTTTATACAGAGCTGGACACCTGAGGGCTCAGGCAGTTTAGAACTTAACAGCGGGGACTTCCCTTGTGGTCCAGTGGGTGAGAATCTGCCTCCCAAGGCAGGGAACATGGGTTCAATCCCTGGTCGGGGAACTAAGATCCCACACGCTGCAACTAAAGAGGCCCGTGCACCACAACTAGAGAAGCTCCCACACACAGCACAACTAGAGAAGGTCCCTCACAGCACAACCAGAGAAAGCCCGCGCACACACCTAGAGAAGCTCCCACACACAACCAGAGAAAGCCCGCACACAAGACCCAGCAGAGCAGCACAGCCAGAAAAAAAAAAAAAAAGTTTCCATGTTTTTATTATTTACAGTAGCCAAGAAGTGGAACAACCTAAGTGTCCATCCATGAATGAATGGATAAAGAAATGTGGTAGTACATAGAATGGAGTATTCTTCAGCCTTGAAAAAAGAAGGGAATTCTGCCTTATGTGACCACACAGATGTACCAAAGGGCATTCATTATACTAAGGGAAGTAAACCAGTCACAGAGGGACAAATACTGCATGACTCCACTTACGCACAGCACCTAGAATAATCACACAGAAGCAAACGGTGGTTCCCAGAGACGGGTGGTATGGGAAACGGGGAGGTGTTGCTCAACGGGTGTGAAGTTTGTTATGTGAGATGAATGCATTCTAGAAATCTGTTGTACAACAAAGTTAACAATATTATATTGTGCACTTAAAAATTATGTTAAGAGGATAGGCCTTATGCTGTGTTCTTACTACAAGAACAAAACCAAAAAAAGGGGTATAGGAAACTTTTGGCAGTGATATTTTTTAACATTTATTTTTAATTGGAGGATAATTGCTTTACAATGTTGTGTTGGTTTCTGCCATACAACAAAGTGAATCAGAGGTGACAGAAATACTTATTACCTTGATTATAGTGATGGTTTCAGAACTGTGTGCATGTCTAAACTCATCAAATTGAACACATTAAAGATGTGCAGTTTGGGTATGTATCTCAATAAAGCTGTTTTTTTTAAATTTTTTAATCCAAACCAAAAATATATTTTTTAAAAAGAGAACTTAATGAACTTAATAGTGAGTGGACAGCCTGAAGATGGACGAAACTGGGTCGTGGGGCCAGAAAGGCAATTAGCCAGATTCATATGAGCTCCCAAGGACAAAGGCAGCAGGGGGGGCGAGCACTCAGGCCAAGATGGAGCCGCTTTAGGGACGGCCGTCATCCTGCTCTGAAACGACACTAGGCTCTCCCTCTTCTGTTGGGTGGTCTTTGGCAACTTATTCGATACTGAGTTGAGAAGAGTTAGCAGAGTCTCTATTTTGAGCCCAAAGAATAATCCTAGAATAATACTGACTGGCATCAAGAACTGTGCTTCTGGGACTCTCCCGGTAGAGCAGTGGTAGAGAGTCTACTTTGCAATGCAGAGGATGTGGGTTCGATCCCTGGTCAGGGAACTAAGATCCCGCGTGCTGTGGAGCAACTGAGCCCCAACGCCACAAGTACTGAGCCTGTGTACTCCGGAGCCCACGTGCTGCAACTAGAGTCCAAATACTGCGAGGAAGACCCCTCATGATGCAACTAAGCCAAATAAATAAATATTAAAAACAAAACTGTGTTTCTGGACCACGAGTCAAGGAGCAGTGAGGCAGATTCGGTCCTTAGCATGGACTTCTTGCCTACATTTTCACCTCTCCTCTTCCCTCTCACTCCCAGAATAATTCTGTACATGATGATCCAGGGTACACATGGGTATATGTAAATTGTTTCTTTCATAAAGCAAACTGAAATTTACTGAATGTGGTACACTATTTTTCTATCCTATTTCATTTTTCAAAATGCAGGTAATGACCCCCTACATTGATACCAAGACTCTGGTGGCCTGCTATTCACTTTGAACACCACCACCATAGAGGAAAAGGTGACTCATGAACTGATAATCCAAAGAAAAGACATCCTGAGGTCTTTTTTGTTTTTAAACTGAGGTCTAGTTAGCACATACCATTAGTCTCATGAGTATACCATATTCAATACTTACTTACATTGTAAAGCAAACACCACAAAGTCTAGTCACCACAGCAACATTTTTTCCTTGTGATGAGAACCTATAAGATCTACTCTCTGAACAACTTTCAAATGCAGTATGCAATACAGTATTATTATCTATACCGTACTGTATATTGTACCCCCAGCACTTATAACTCCAAGTTTATACTTCTGACCTTCTTTACCATTTTGCCCACCTTCAGCCCATGCCACTGACAACCACCAATCTGTTCTTTATATCTTTGTTTTGAAATTCGATAGGTGACATCATGTAGTATTTGTCTTTGTCTGATTTAACTCATTTAGCATAATGCCCTCAAGATTCATCCATATTATCACAAATGGCAAGATTTCATTCTTTCTTATGGCTGAATAATATATGTATACACACACACCACTTCATCCATTCATCCATTCTTCATCCATCCATGGGTATCAATGACTCTGTGTCTTGACTATTGTAAATAATGCTGCAATGAATACGGGGATACAGCAATCTTTTCAAGTCAGTGTTTTTGTTTTCTTCGGATAAATACCCAGAAGTGAAACTCCTGGATCATATGATAGTTTTATTGTTAATTAAAAAAAAAATCAGGGGGCGCCTCCATACTGTTCTCCATAGTGAATCTACATTCCCACCAACGGCGCACTGGGGTTTCCTTTGCCCCACGCCCTCTCCAACAGTGATTATTTCTTGTGTTTTTGGTTGGAGCCACCCTAACAGGTGCGAGGTGACGTCTCGCTGTGGTTTTGACTTCCCTGATGACTAGTGGTGCTGAGCACTGTTTTCACGCACCCGTTGGCCTTTACTATTTGTCTTGTTCTCCAAACCCTGGAAAGAAAGCATGCTTACACCAGGACCCCAGAACCAGGATTCCATCATTCACGTTAATCTCACTCTTTCTGGAGTCATACTTCTCGTTTAAAAATCAGTAAATACCAACTTTGATGCACATCAATGTCATGCAACTTAAAAGTAGACAACATTTCCTTTGATCCAGTTGCTCCCAGATCTAATGAACTCCACCGAACTAAACCTTGCGACATCACAGTCTTTAGTCAAGGCAAACCTTCTTGTTAGAGAAAATTTTAATCTTCTGCATTATTATAAAACAAGGTACCAATCTGCAAAACCCAAACAAGATGACTCAGCAGGAAAGTTTAGTTCAATATGATTTTATTTAAAAATCTGCAAAGCCAAAGGAGGGATCTGATGTTTTGTTAAAACAATTTTCACAGTATATATTTCTGCCTTTTTTAGCTTTGTGTTGAATAATAACAGAAAAGGAAGTTTCTCTTCAAGACCCTCACTCCAGCACAGCACACTTAGCCAGGCGCCCGGGATCAAGTGGCTGGACAGGTCACCCTGGCCTGAGCTCACAGTGAATCCTCCCCCTCGAGTGGAGCCCCAGTTCTTCCCCAGGCACACAGACTTATTTTCACTGCTCTCCACAGGCCCTGAGAATCCTTCATCTTAAAGGTGAGAAAAGTGTGAAAGGATTCCTTAACTCATTGCCTGTAACAAACCCAGCTACTGGTTAACTCCTGACAATCACAAGTATAAAACACTTGAAATGTATAAGATGTTCCACGTTGAATGGAACAACTTAAATTTTAAAAAATTAAGTCAAGTAACATGCTTTCATATTTTAAAACGATACTTAATAAAACTTACTGAGACAAGATATACAGCACTTTCTGTATTTGGTATTACAAACTCCTACTGACGATAAAGCTACTTGATGTTTGAAAAAAATAAAAAAGAGAAGAAACCGTACGTATTGTTTTTATAAATGATGCCTGAAGGAATGTCATGTTGTAAATTTTGTTACTAAGATTAAGCCTGGAAAAAAAAAAAGATCTACAAAAGCAACACCCATGTTCTTTTAAATGATGAGGTAGATTTTTTCCTATGCAGCAAATGGAAGATAACCGGAAATGCATACAACTCACAAATCTTCTTTTAAAAAAAAAAAAAAACAGTTCAGGTTATAGTCACTTTCACAAATAAGACATTTATAAACCACGAGGTGGAGAGGTCATACTCAGGGAAGCTCCACACTTTATGTGTTACTCGGAGATTCGATAATCAGTCTTGGATCAATTAACTCTGTCCAAAGAACGGTTATCTGAGGAAAAACAGAAAATATTCAGTTTAGAGACGTCATTTTGAGGTCATATGAATTTTAGTCAGTTAAAAACTTCAATTTCCATTTGTGAAGAATGCTTGAGGACTGGAGGTAATTTGAGTTCCAGTAAATTCAGTTCAACTAAGGTAGAAGGCCTTGTTTACCTAGAACACAGCTAAATTTTATATTAAACATATTTCATCTTTCTTTGATTTTGAGCATGGGCTGGGGCCGGGTGGTACCAGCTGGTTACCAAGGGGTCAGAAGGATTTGCCCAACCAGTCTCTATGGACAGGCAGTCTGCAGACTTCTTGGGAGGCAGATACAGCCCAGAGGGTTATCACTAGTCTGCTGATGCCCTTTCATTCGGCTCTATGGTTCTTTTCCTGTGCTGCCTAAAAACAGAGGAGTTATTTCACATTTTACCAAGAGAAAGCAAAGATAATGAAGGCCATCTGGATGAATAATGAGAGCCATCTAGTGTCCAAAAACGTAATTACAGGCCCTACTTCAGGCCTCCAAGAGGAAAGCCTCCAACATTTAACTTTCCAGGGTAGTTTCCAAGAACACATTTCAACAAAAAAGTGGGGCTGCATATATTGCAAATACAGAAGTACGGGATACGGGGCCAAATCTGCAGGGCCTACCACAGACCCTAAAAATGTGCTTTTGGAGTAAATCCCTGAGTGTCATCTATCCTAAAGACAAAGCAAAACATACAGTCTGGTTAGGGTTTCCACAAGTTTACATTTCAGATAAAACGTGACTTTGCAATACTAAAACTTCAGAATAATATCATAACATTTCAAATATAAACACCTTAAGAAGTGGTTTCTTAAATATAAATTCTATTCACTTCAATGCTACCATACTCTAATGAGGCAGCCATTCCAGCATCTCTGGAAGTCTGGCTGCCAACAAAGCTCTAAACCATATACTTCCTAAAATGGCAATTTAAGGACTTAAACAAAATCAGAAGACAGATTCAACATTGTGCGTCATTCTTCAAAATTATCTGCACTGTTCTAAGTCAGAATCATAGTAACCCTTGGGAGGCAGTAGTGACTGTCAGGAGACACGGTGGAGGCGTCTGGAGACGCCCGAGGCCGGGAGCCTCTCTGACGCTATGCGGCAATGCAGGAAGCGCAGTGCCACCGTCCAGGCCACCAGCAGCCAGCCAAGCGAGAGGACGACCCAGCAATCCCGAAAAGAGAAGCACGCCTACCCTCTTCTCCTGCGTCACCGCGTACTCCACTACCTCAGCTCCATTTTCGTTGCGATAAACCAAATCAAATTTCCCAGGTTCTTTCATGGCTGAAACCAGATGGTAGGAAGGAGAGATAATAAGTCATTTCCCAGTAGTGAAAAAGTTCCTCTACAGGGAATTCATATCATTAGAAAAACCACCACAAACAAAGTGTCCATTGATGTGGAGGCTGGTGCACACAGGAAAGCATGGAGTGCTCAGTGACAGGAGATGCTGTGAAGCCTGTGTCAACAGACAGGGGCTTCTCAGGCACTCATCAGTGAGCATCCTCCCTTCACAGAAAAGAAGGGAGCTGATACACTAGCACTAGCAATCCCAGAAAAGCATGTGTAACCACAAGGTAATCCCGCCCCCTCAGAACTGGTTTGTTTCAACAAAAGAAGGTAATGTGAATTCTGCAAAATTCTTATATCTTGCTGTGTCCACAGAAATTATACATGCTTCCTTGGTAACACAGCAGTCTTCATTTTATATGGTAGGGTGGGGCTATAAAAATGACCACACAAGCTGAAATCATGCAAAACAATCTTAACCAATGGGGAAACTTATGACTGTCTCATGATCTTCAAAATTTGTCAAAACATTCAAACCTTTACTGTATAGGGAAATGAAAACACAGTAAAACTGCTATTTATGTAGGACACTGACCTAATTTAAAACAGAAAAAATGAGAATCAGAGAATGCTCTGTGTCCACACATATCCCGGGGGGTTAACAGCGCTCGCCCCCTCGCCGTCTGACCACAGCGCAGAGCGAGGAGCTTCCGCATGCCTGGCTCAGCTGTCACACTCCTTCTGTTTGGGTCCACTTCCAGCAAGTTATCCTTTGAGTTTTGAATGTTATGAGATAAGATCTGAGAGCTTCTTTTTCACAGTTTTGTTCATTTTTTTGCTGATGTAATTTCTAGGACATCCTTATTCCTTTCATCATGACCACTTTCCTCACTGATGTCAAGAAGTTCACAGAAAGCTCAAAGTCAGCATTTCCACAGTGAGCTATTTCTTCTACGATTTCACTTAAATTCAATTTGGATGTTACTTTTAGCATTATCATTTTTTGTTTCTTTGTCATGCTTTCATTTTTGTTGGCCAAGTCCCTATTTCAATTCTCCACTTTTGTACAGTGGCACGTGGGTTTATCACTGAGACCAGGAGGCACCACAGCACACTCTGTGCTGTGCTGTGGGAACTGGGTAACACGCACCGCGACCAACCGCCAAACACTGAAAGAAGCCAGGTGACCAGGCACTGATCACAGTGGGCGCCGTTACTGGGCAGTCATCTGTGGGCTGGAGAGCTGGTGGTGCTTCACACACTCACTCACAGCCAACAGGGGCTTCCCTGGTGGTCCAGTGGCTAAGACTCCACACTCGCAATGCAGGGAGCCCAGGTTTGACCCCTGGTCAGCTAACTAGATCCCACGCTACAACTGAAGATCCTGCAACTCAGATCTACAACTGAGACCTAGTGCAGTCAAAGAAATAAATAAATATTTTTAAAAACAAGAGTTAATATACCAATATCACTGGAGACTGGTTCTATGTAACAAAACCATGGTAACTGAACTTCATTAGAACTATGCAGTGAGGACTACCTGTATTTCTGCTACAAAACAGATCAAGTGTTCCTTGATGCTCCCAAAAACAAAAGTTCTAATTGGATATCATCACTGTCAATCACCTGACAAGAAGTGATCACGCTGTGTCCACAGAATTTGACCACGGACAAACCTCTGTCCAACATTCCTAAGGAGGATTTCTTCAAATGAAATCTAACCAGAAGAGAGCTGGAAAACCAGTGTAAGGTTTTTTGTTTGTGTTTTTTTCTGGGTGCCCTCACACCTTGCAGGATCTTAGTTCCCCAACCAGGGATTGAGCCCCAGCAGAGAAAGTGTCAGACCCTAACCACTGGACCACCAGGGAATCCCCTGAAAAATCTTTTTGAATGATTCTTACATACTACAGTCTTGACTCTTTTACTATCTTATTTAAACATGAACAGAAAATAATCAATTCCTTACAGTCTGCTAAAGAAAAAGGGATCGCCTCTAATCTCTGGCCAGGGACCCCTGCAAACACAACCCAAGTTAAGCCATACACAATAAAAGCCCTGTTATTCCAGGGTTTCAGAACCAAAAATGGGTGGGGGTGATTCAGGCATAAAGCAGGGGAACCATTTAAAATAATGCATGAGAGTGTGGCTACACTTATATTTCAGACATTTTATTTTGATTTAACACAGAGAAGTACATTCATTTGCCAACCTTTTCAAACAAAGCTAGTAGGTCTTATGAGTCACTGACTGGAGCTGTCTTTCTTTTATAAACTTTATCCTTAATGCATATATGCAATTTCCAGTTTTTGAGTTTTGAGGGGTTTTGTTTGGTTTTCTGGTCATGCCACGCAGCATGGAGGATCTTAGTTCTCCCACCAGGGATCAAACCCACACCCTCTGCATTGGGAGCATGGAGGCTTAACCACCCGACTTCCAGGAAAAGTCCCGAGGTTTTTTGTTTTTGTTTTTTAAGTGGATGCAAGAATATAAAATTAGCAACACAATTTAAGTGCAGAATCTTTTCAGATTTTTATCAAATTCCTCCCAAACTCTTATAGCTAACCCATCACATGTAATTCAAAAGCAAAATTTTCAGCAACGATCCTGAGTCACCATTCAAGTTTCATAGACAATTTTTTTTGCCATCAATTTTCATTAATTTATGTAATTTTATGAAATTACATGGTTACAATAATAAGAACAACGTGCCTAACAGTTTGGGGAACAAACCCAACAACTCTCAGCAGACACGAAACCCCACTAGCGGAAGCGCTGCGCAGCCCACCCCCAGGCCCTCTGCGCGGACAGAGGCAGCAGAGGGCACCGTAACCATGGCGGCCAAGGAAGACAGCGGCTCCTGCGCATAGAAGCTATTGAGAAACCAGTGCGGACGTGAAGAGCCTACGCTTTCAAATATCTTTCTAGAAGACTCACCAGGTAAGGATGAAAGAATTTCTATGTCTACTTGCTGGGTCTCCGGGTTATGGCTTAATATTCTTCCTTCCTTTCAAAAAATAAAAGTCCAAGTCAAAAATCAACCTGTGAAATATGATGAATGTGCTAAAACCTCTTAAAAATAGTTAAGATGGTGAGTTTTATGTGAATCTTATTTCAACAAAAATTTTTTTAAATAAGTCAACATGTATTTGAAACATAACTCCCACAGCAGACCACATTTCTCTGGTCTAAATTATCCCCGGAGCAGGCGCTACACGGCTAGGAACAGCCCTAGAGCCCACAGCCTCTAGTTATCCAAACTAGCCTGCCCTCCAACCCCGAGGAGACCCGGACGGAAGCGCCTCACTCCTGCCCCTGCCTCCCGGCCACAGCCAGCTGCTGGCACCTGGAGTCCTGCCTGGGGTGGCATTCTCCTTTCTCTTGGGAAATGTAAATAATAAATTCCTCTCTTCAGTAGCACTGACTCTGCTGTGTTATCACTCAGTCACCTCCATAAATTAAAATCCCATGGATACATATTAGACAGGTCGGGGGGTTGGGGAGACTACATTCTTTGAAGATAGCTTTGACTTTTAAAGACAAGCTTAATGAATAAAGCTAATGATCTAGCTGGATAACAGCATTTGACATCAAAGCAAAAAAGTAACACTGATTTTCACTCTTGAAATGGTTTGGAAAGCAACTTCAAAAAAGTCCTAAAAATACTGGAAACAAAGTAGCAAACAGCTTTCCAAAATACATATAATGACCAACATCTATTTAATATGCATTTTAAAAATCTGTATCATCTAGAATCAGGGACTGATACAGGTTGTGGGACATATAAATTCTATGTTTATTTCCATTTCCTCACATACTGCAGAATTAAACTAATCATCTGCAGTAGGCTGAACACACACCCTGGTCTGCCCAAGACAGGTCTATTTATGTTTCCCTTCAGTATAAATTATCAGTACAATAATAATCCTTTTCATTTGCAAGTGTTCTGATGTACATGGTAAGTTATGTGGTCACTTATATTAAGGGACTAAGATGAAAAGATGGAAATACACCAATTACCCAGAACTAACCAACCAAATCTCTTCATGAACTGATTCTTCTTCTAGCCTGCTTTTGAACAAAGATTCTTAACACGATTTTAAAAGACTTCCAAGGTATCAATTCAGATTGATTCACCGTTGTACCTTATCTATATTGCTATGTTAACATATCGATTATTTCCTTTAAAAATGGACTTACATTCTGAATCTCACATCAAAATAAGAAAGTATGCATTTTAACAAGATTTTAACAAAATTTTGAATGGGTAAGAAAGGGAAGAAAACATGTAATTCTATAATCCCACTGAGTCACACTTTTGCTGAACTGTGATGAAGTTCATATGCCAGTATGAAGTCCCACACAAATATTAAATGAGGAAATTCCAAGGATAATATTTGTGAATTACCTGTGGTTAACTGGTAAGGCAAAAGAAACCATATTAGATCATAGTAACCAATAGGAATGCCGGGCTGGATGAAGCACAAGCTGGAATCAAGATTGCCAGGAGAAATATCAATAACCTCATATATGCAGATGATACCACCCTTATGGCAGAAAGTAAAGAACTAAAGAGCCTCCTGATGAAAGTGAAAGAGGAGAGTGAAAAAGTTGGCTTAAACTCAGCATTCAGAAAATGAAGATCATGGTATCCGGTCTCATCACTTCATGGCAAATAGATGGGGAAACAATGGCCAATAGATAGGGAAACAATGTTTTCTTGGGCTCCAAAATCACTGCAGATGGTGACTGCAACCATGAAATTAAAAGACACTTGCTCCTTGGAAGAAAAGCTATGACCAACCTAGACAGCATATTAAAAAGCAGAGACATTACTTTGCCGTCAAAGGTCTGTCTAGTCAAAGCTGTGGTTTTTCCAGCAGTCACGTATGGATGTGAGAGTTAGACTATAAAGAAAGCTGAGTGCCAAAGAATTGATGCTTTTGAACTGTGCTGTTCGAGAAGACTCTTGAGAGTCCCTTGGACTGCGAGATCCAACCAGTCCATCCTAAAGGAAATCAGTCCTAAATATTTATTGCAACTCCAATACTTTGGCCACCTGATGTGAAGAACTGACTCATTGGAAAAGACCCTGATGCTGGGAAAGAATGAAGGCAGAAGAAGGGGACAAGAGAGGATGAGATGGTTGGATGGCATCACCGACTCAAGGGACATGAGTTTGAGCAAGCTCCAGGAGCTGATGATGGACGGGGAAGCCTGGTGTGCTGCAGTCCATGGGATTGCAGAGTCGGACACGACTGAGGCATTGAACTGACTGAACCGATAGGAATTCATAAATATATGAAACAGATTCCCATGCCGAAAATAATCAAATTTTCTGGCTGAGTCTGTGCGTGCGTGCTCACCCGGCAGGCTCCACTGTCCACAGGATTCTCCAGGCAAGAATACTGGAGTGGATTTCCATTTCCTACTCCAGGGGGTCTTCCCGACCCAAGGATTGAACCCGTATCACCTGCATCTCCTACGCTGGCAGATAGATTCTTTACCACTGAGCCATCTGGGAAGCCCTTTCTGACTAAGAGCTATTTTATTTCCTTTCAAAGATGAGGATCATGGGGAGGGATACTCAAATAACTTTGTGTATCTAAGCTGATTAGAAAAAACTGAGTAAAAAAAAAATCTGTCATTCTCATTCTATATTCCTCCTAGGTATTAAGAAAAGTAACACTGGGAGACTTCAAAGTGATATTATTAAAAAGTTTACATTTTGAGAATATTTTTATTTTCTACTTTACGGCACTGTTTCCTCCATAAAAACCTGTTATCTGTAATTAGCAGCATTAAACATGACTTTAGCTTCTTTAATGTACTGACATTTGATTATTTGTAAATAAAGACCCTTACCTTGTAGTCAGAGACATCAGGAGAATAATTGGATGTTAGTTCCAAAAGCTAAAAAAGAAGAAAAAAACTCACAAATACAGATAGCCCGTGCTTCCCTTTCCTTACTCCTGAGAAAACCAAGCATGCCATGTCTGGGCGCTTACTCCATCACTCAGGTAGCCCTACCAAGGGCCTGTAGCAAAACAGGGCTTCAAGTGGGAAAGGTTCTTTGGGGGGTTTTGGGAGGTTTGGAGGTGACATGTAGAGCCTTTTTTTACTGAGCACTTGCTGTGTTCCAGACATCAGGCTGAGCCATTTTTATTCACTCGGAAAATAATTACTGGGCACCTACTACATGCTTGGCAAGAGAACAGGAAAGATAATGATTCAGGAAGAGTTTTTATAAATATAAATTAGTTTAATAATTCATTAAGTTTTATTAACATAAATTATATTAACTTATAAATACAAATGTAACCTAATGTGTTAACGAATAAGTTTATTGGGAAGAGGAATAAACTCTTTTGTTGTTAACTGTTGTTTTTTAAATATATACCTTAAATGCAATCTTTTCTCCGACTTGAGGGGCAGCTGCTAACAGTGGTAAGAGACTGTAGTCCTTCTTTTGTGTCTCTATGGGATTCTGAAAAACAGTATTAGTCATGAGATTTTGTTACTGGTGAGAAAACGTGAACCCCAACATCAACTCCAGACACACAACATGAGGAAAGGGGAAGACGTGAGCTCACAGCAATACCTACCTGGATGACGGCAGATGAGTTTGTCACCATTTCATTCAACTGCTGTTGCTTCTGATAGTCGGTGTTTCTATTTAAAACGTAGGGAACAGCATGCCCTCGTCCTCGACCTCTCCCCCGCATACCCCGGCCCCTTGCTCCCTTCCAGGAAAGAAGGTCCTCTCCTCTACCCCAACCTCTTCCCAAACTGGCGGGGAGAGTCACGTTGGGAGGAGGACAGAGGACTGTTTGGGCCCGACTGCCACTGTTTGGGTCCGACTGCTTCCACCCAGCGGCGTTTGGAGCCTGTGATGATGGCCCTGGACAATCTCTTCCTACAAAGAGGCCTACAGTTTTCAAGAGCTCTGCAGTACACTCTGGGGTGCTTTTTGGCATCACGCATTGATCGTCTGACTCTGAACTAGAGTCTGAACTAGAAGAGGATGTTCTGGAGGTCTTGCCCTTAATGGGGACAGAGGTAAAACCAGGTTTTGGAGCCGCTTTGTTTGCAGCTGTGGTTTTCACAGAGGATCCGTCCTTTGACACGTCAGTCAAGATTTTCCCTGAGGAATGTCTGACCTCCAAGATGACGTTGCTGAGACCATCACTGGTTGATTCGTGGTAAGACTCAGACTCGGAGGAGGAATCAGGACTGTCTTTTGTTCGGACGGCCATGCCACCTTTCCTGTTGGCTCTCACAAGGCTGTTTCTAGCAGGAAGGGCTTTAGGGCTGCACTTCTGGATGGTCCACTCTTTCACAGACTGTGCTTTAGAAGACTTGGGAGTCTTGGCATGTTTTTTATATTCACGTTTCTCCTTTTTCTTTGGCAATTTTTTTTCAGTCTCTCCATCATCAACCTCCACTGCATCACACATGGCTTTGTTTTTCCTCTTGTTTTTTTTACTCACACTCTGGTCTGTGGTGGCTTTCGGTTCTAAATCCAAGGTCTTCTCACTGTTATTGTTCTCATATCTCTTCCAATGCTTCTTTGAATTTCTGTAATCTAGTTCAGTTTCTTCATCTTCGTCCAACTTAAATGCCCGCTTCTTTGCTTTTCTAGGTGATAAACGAATACTATCCCCATTACTAACTGTTACAGGACTCTCAGCAATTCCTCTCTCTTCTAATTTAACTCTGTTAAAAGAACAAGAGAGAAAGCTTTAGTAATTCATAAGCATGTCTCCAGGACATAGTTATACGCTAACATGACTACATCAGGCAATGAAAAAAAGGTCAAATCACTTCAAGATAAAAGGCTCTTTTTAACAAAATGATCTATGGTGTCACTTATGGTCAACTTTCAAATAACTAGTTTTATTTATTGATCATCTACTGCATCCTAACATTAGATTTTCTTTCATCTAAACACCATTATGAAGTAGGTTTCTTTTCATTTTAAAACTGATCACAAAATTACAGTTCATACAAGTAACTGCCCAGGATCCACAGCCAGTAAGTCACAGAAATGTAACTCAAGCTTGTTTGTCTAATTCCAAAGCTCACAGCCTTTCCACTATGTTATGTGCCCACCCTAAGTGGTGGCAATGCTGATCGCCCATTTTGTTTTGAGTTGTAAGCTGTTTTTTTTAATCAGATTTCATTTTTATTTTGTTTGAATTTAGGAAAACACTGAACCTGTTTTAAACTGTACTGACAGCCATTATAAAATTCTATAACATTTGGTGATTATTAATTTCATGTATCAACCTGGCTTCCCTGGATAGCTCAGTCAGTAAAGAATCTGCCTGCAATGCAGGAGACCCCGATTCAATTCCTGGGTCAGGAAGATCCCCTAGAGAAGGGATAGGCTACCCACTCCAGTATTCCTGGGGTTCCTTCCGGGAGCCGGCATATTGCATATTGAGTGCATATTGCATATTGAGTGCAGCACTTTCCACAGCATCATCTTTCAGGATCTGGAATAGCTCAACTGGAATTCTATCACTGCCAGGAGCCAGCGTGAGGAACTCCGCCCATGACAAAGGTCATGAGGAAGGAGGCTCGGCATACGCAAAGGCGGGATCGAGCCTCAGGAGTCCCCCGGAAATTCTCGAGCATCTACCCCCCAAACCAGAGTCTGCCTACTTTCTGCTTTGTGCTTTCACCTACACCTCTGACTTTACAGGGGGCTGTCCCCCACTACCTCTCTCTGAAAAAAAGAGTTAGCTTACAGCTCCAGTTAATAATTCCTGGGTGTGACAGTGTTTCAACCTACAAACTCCTTTGGAAATCCTCTAGCCTGCCTGAATGGGTTTTTCCGGCCACATGTGATTGTTCAGAGCCTCCCAACTGTGAGAGGCAGGAGATGTTCTAAACTGCCTAAACACAGATTCCTTTGAGTAGTTAAAAGATTGATTAGAAATTGTATTGGTGAAGGGTTTTTCACTTGTTGGGCCAATGTTTGCTGCTAAGTCTCCATACTCCTTACCTACTGTGTCCTTGGCAGTGTATTGATTGATATAATGGGTGTATAGAAATGTAAAATGCAGCTTTGTCCAATGCTTTTTGGAAGGCTGGTGCCTGACTTTGGAATAATCACCTTTAGAGAAAAATAAGTTTCTTAAAATGTTAACAGGCCTCCGGGCCAGAAGATGATGTCAATCACCTGAACTTTTGCATATGATAAGTTTGAAAGCCTGGCTTAGATTAGAACCAGGAACTGCTGTCCTTGCATGACTCCACCCCTTCCCCCATTATCCTCTATGCATAACTTAAGGTATAAAAACTACTTTGGAAAATAAAGTGCGGGCCTTGTTCACTGAAACTTGGTCTCCCCATGTCACTCTCTCTCCCAAATTCTAGCTGAGTCTCCATCTGGAGCGCGGAACCCACCATGCTTGCTAATTATGCCTGGGCTTCTAAGATCCGACCGGGGAGGCCTCAGTGTCTCCTCTCCTTCGGGAGAACGGAAGGACGCCTGCGGCCTACGTAAGTGGTGCAAACTTCTTGTCTTGAAGTTTTATTGGTCTCCCGCGTAAACCAAGCTACTCAGCCTCTTTTCTCCACTGAATTTTCCTACTGAGCTATCCTCATTCTATTACTCTTTATTATCTCTAAATAACATTTGAATAGGTCGCCTAGCCGTCTCTCCTTTGAATACCCTGGATCAGCCTGGGCTGGACCTCGGCAGGTTCCCTCTCGGCTCAGCTGGTAAAGTATCTACCTGCAATGTGGGAGAACTGGATTCAATCCCTGGGTTGGAAAGATCTGCTGGAGAAGGGAACAGGCACCCACTTCAGTATTTTGGCCTAGAGAATTACATGAACTATATATAGTCCATGGGGTTGCAAAGAGTCAGACATGACTGAGTGACTTTCACTTTCAATCGGATCCTATTGACCCCAGATTGGTCAACAGGCCCTGGGGTACCCAGATATTTGGTTAAACATTGTTCTGGGTGTGTCTGTGGGGGTGTTTCAGAATGAGATTAACATCTGAATTTGTACACTAAATAAACTGACTGCCTTTGTCAGCATGTGTGTGTGCTAAGTCACTTCATTCGTGCCCAACTCTTCGTGACCCTATGGACTGTAGCCCACCAGGCTGCTCTGTCCACGGGATTCTCCAGGCAAGAATACTGGAACGGGTTGCTGTGCCCTCCTCCAGGGGCTCTTCCCAGCCCAGGGATCGAACCCCCATCTCTTAGTCCCCTGCACTGGGAGGCGGATTCTTCACCACCAGGGCCACTGGGAAGCCCACCTTTGTGAGCAGACGGTCCCAATATGAATGGGACTCAGAATAAAAGGCTGAGCAAGAGGATTGCCAGCCCCTGCCTATCTTTCAGCTGGGACATCAGAAGAACGTCTCTTCGTTTAGACTAGGAATCAGACTGAAATATACCATCAGCTTTCCTGGTTCTCAGGCCTTTGCACTTGGGCTGGAAGTTTATCATCAGCTTTCCCCGGTCTCCAGATTGCCAACTGCAGATCTTGGGACTTCTCAGTCTCCATAATCTCATGAGCCAAGTCCTTACTGAAAACCTCATTTCTACATCTACAGCTCATGTCTGTGTCAGCTCGTATTGTTTCTGTTTCTCTGGAGAACTCTAATACACAGTTCACCCAACAGCACTTTACTGTAGTAAAGGAATTCCGTTCCTCCATGGACTGGCGACACTTAATTCTAATATGCACAGCCAGAGTGACAGAAACCTGAGTGAGCGTCGCCAATGTCAAGCACACAGTGGGTGTTTAAAAATGCCTGCTAAAAACAAACATTATTCTTTCAATATATTTACATCCAGCTGTACCTTTCATCGAGTACTTTTAGTGACCAGGGAACAATGCAGACAATCATATTTGAAAATAAAGTACAACCAGTGAGTAATACAATAGATTATAAGCATTCTTTATATTTTTGAAGGTACATTAATCCTATGGATTTATCTCAATGTGGTAGTTGAAAAAAATCCTCCGTTATTCTTCAGAATACACAAATATACAGACACATACACATAAAGATAAAATAAAAGCTACTGATACCAGAAGGAGGACACAGAGAGAAATAAAACTCTGAAATAACAGGGACTTACATAATAAAAACTCATTGCCTGCTGTTCTCAGCTGTGGAAGTCGGCACCTAGCAGCAAGGAAGTAACCCTTAAACTGGCAAAAGCTAGTCTGGCATACTGTGAATCTAAGAACAATTGAGGAACTTGCCGGATACGGAACTTTCCATCACATCTTTGATCAATTTGTTTTCACTTGTAGCAATGCAATGATTCAGGTTTGAATTCTGAGATGATAATTAGTACCAAACTTTTCATCACACTTTGAAAATAGATGCAGGAAATCCACGCACCTATGGACACCTTATCTTTGACAAAGGAGGCAAAAAAACATATCATGGAGAAAAGACAATCTCGTCAACAAGTGGTGCTGGGAAAAGTGGTCAACTACATGTAAAAGAGTGAAACGAGAACACTTTCTAACACCATATACAAGAATTAACTCAAAATGGATTAAGGACCTAAATCTAAGACCAGAAACTATAAAACTCTTACAGGAAAACATAGGCAGAACACTCTATGACATAAATCACAGCAAGATGCTACATGACCCACCTCCTGGAGTAATGGAAAGAAAAACAAAAATAAACACATGGGACCCAGTTGAACTTAAAAGCTTTTGCACAACGAAGGAAACTATAAGCAAGGTGAAAAGACAGACCTCAGAGTGGGAGAAAATAACAGCAAACGAAACAACTGACAAAGAATTAATCTCCAAAATATACACGCAGCTCATGCAGCTCAATACCAGAAAAACAAACAACCCAATCAAAAAGTGGGCAGAAGACCTAAACAGACATCTCTCCAAAGAAGCCACATAGATGGCTAACGAACACATGAAAAGATGCTCAACATCGCTCATTATCAGAGAAATGTGAATCAAAACCACAGTGAGGTATCATCTCAGACCGGTCAGAATGAGCATCATCAAAAAGTCTACAAACAATAAAGCTGGAGAGGGTATAGAGAAAAGGGAACGCTCTTTTATCATTGGTGGGAATGCAAACTGGTACAGCCACTATGGAGAACAGTGTGGAGATTCCTTAAAAAAAAAAAAAACTGGGAATACAACTGCCATACGACCCAGTAATCCCACTGCTGAGGATACAACCCGAGGAAACCAGAAGTGAAAGAGACACGTGTATCCCAGTGTTCATCGCAGCACCGTTTACAATAGCCAGGACATGGAAATAACCTAGGTGTCCACTGACAGAAGAGTGGATAAGGAAGCTGTCATACATACCGCAGTGGAATATCACTCAGCTATAAAAAGGAACACATCTGAGTCAGTTCAAATGAGGTGGATGAACTTGGAGCCTATTATACAGAGTGAAGTAAGTCAGAAAGAGAAAGACAAATACTGTATATTAATGCATATATATGGAATTTAGAAAGACGGTACCAACGATCCTACATGCAGGGCAGCAAAGGAGACACAGATGTAAAGAACAGACTTTTGGACTCAGCGGGAGAAGGAGAGGGTGGGATATTTGAGAGAACAGCACTGAAACATGTACATTACCGTATGTAAAATAGATGCCCAGTGCAAGTTCGATGCATGAAGCAGGGCACGCAAAGCCGGTGCTCTGGGACAACCCAGAGGGTAGGGTGGGGAGGGAGGTGGGAGCGGGGGTTCCAGGTGGCGGGGGACACATGTATGGGACATGTATACCTGTGGCCAATTCAAACTGATGTATGGCAAAAACCGTCATAATACTGTAACTATCCTCCTATTAAAATAAATAAGTAAATGAAAAGAAAACAGATGTAAGACTTTCTGTTCGGTCACTGCGGCTCATTAATTCACTGGAACGCCACACGTGCTGCATCCGCTGCAGGCAGGACCCCTGGCCTTCAGAGGAGCCTTCCAGAGCAGCTTGAGCGTCCCCTCACCCATTCTCAAGACCAAGGATCTGTGGGTACTCGACCTGTGACTGCTGTAGCCTTGCTATCTGCTGCTATTGAAGATAATTTCAGTTTGGAACAAAGACTGAGAAACTAAATGCCAGCCAGGGAACGAGAAACGGCTCACTTGCCCAGTTACCCTTCTTATTAGGGTGGACAATTTTCTGGCAATGCTCTTCATTTCTCCACTTGGATCACAGACAACAAAGTAACTCTCCGCTTACAAACAGAAGTGAACGAGGCTGTCCTTTTACAAAGAACAGTGAGCGACCTGTATAATTACCAGTGGAAACAGACTACCTGTATAGTTACCTGTCTTTGATTCCAAGAAATTTTTAAGACAGACTCCCTGTTCACTCAAACTCTTTGCCAGGCAAACTGGGTAAAATGTATTAAAATGTAAGGGATTCCCTTTAAATCTGCAAGTTCACTTTGAGGATTCTATCATGTATAAATAAAGACATGACCATTTGTACTGCCTGACACCTCCCCACGCCCCCTAGTCATTGCCTGCCAAGGCCAAAGTGACTGAATTCAAATCTTCTTCTGCCTTTGGTTTAAAGTTTAAAATATCATTATTTCAACTTTTCTCATCTGTGAAAATGAGGGTAATAATTATAGTACTCAAATGAGCTACCATATCTAAATGTTAGCTCTAATTTTTATTAATACAATGAATGTATTAATAAAATGAATGTCTTCTGGGGACAGGAGTTGGTGGGTTTTTAATGAACTTGTCCCATCAAATGGAGGTGAATTCAAAAAAGTGGGTGTACGCAGGAATCTGCGATCTCTTGGGGTCCCATCTGTCCCCGGCATCACCACCTACAGAGAAGTCAGTCATCTGAGCAAGGGCACACAGTTAATGAGTCGCAGAGCCAAAATTCGAATCCAGAGCTCTGAATCCAGACCCTGATCTCTTAATCACTCTGCTCTCTTACCTTTCACACAATAGTGAACAAAGATAACCCACATACTCTTGGCATAAATACAGACCTGTACAACTTTTCTGGAGGCCAACCTGACAGTACTTATCAAATTTTAACATTTGACCAAGTAGTACCCCTTCTAGGAATGATCTGAATCATTGCTCACATACACAAAGATACAGAAGAATATTCACCACAGAAGTATGTACAGGGAAAACCCAAGGGCATTAGACAAGCACGCTCCTCAATATGACACAGAAGAGTGCCCGGCATTCTATATTCCTCGAACCATCAGCATGCCACAAAATGAGATTTAGCATCAAGAGACCAAGAGCTGCACAAGGAGCAGCAGCCTTAATGGCAAGGACCTTCTCTGGCATCCAAGATTTCCAGAAACCAGACTGCTCTGAGTCTGGCTCAAACACTGTCTTCACACTCTGCCAGCCTCACAGACATGTCAGAGGGGCTTGGCTGGCCATCCAAGGAGCTATTGATCACAGCAACATGAAATGAGAACTCGTCTCTAATGTTCTGTATTTAATAATAAGCATCAAATGTCACAGGGTCAAAGAGTAACAGAGGAGAGAAGGCACTTTGTTTTCTCACAGAATGACTCTTCAACAGAGAGATCTCACCTCACCTGGTCACAGGCAGGCACCTGTGAAGCTCTCTTCAGGGAGTGTAATAGGCTAAATTGTGTCCCCTTAAAATTCTTCTGTGAAGCCCTAACCCAGAGTACTCTAAAGTGACTGTATTTAGAGACAGAGCCTTTGAAGAGGTAATAAAATTAAGATAAGGCCGTTAGAGTGGGCCCTAGTCCACTGTGACTGGTGTCCTGACGAGAGAGAAAATTTGGAGACATAAGGAAACATCAGGTCATGTGCCTTTTTGTGACAACAGAGAAAAGGTCGTGTGAAGACACAGTAAGAGAGATACCCACAAGCCAAGGACAGAGGCCTCAGTAAAAACCAAAACTTGCCAACATCTTAATCTTAGATTTTCAGGCTCCAGAATAGTGAGAGAGAACTTTTGGTTGCTTAAGCCTGTGGTATTTCATCAGAGCGGCCCTCGCAGACTAACGGGGCTCCAGGCAAACGGAGTGCATCCTCTTCCCAAGGGAGATGGAGACCGCCTGCAGGAGGCCACTGTCAGCAGCCTGGGGGCAGAGGAGTCAGCTTCTGGGGGTTCAAAAGAAGGGGCTGTGAGGAAGTGACCGCGGCAGACAAGTGTGGAGATGCTCTTGAGCCTCCAGGCTTATTTCTCATGATTCCCACAACCAGGCCCCATGTTGCCTCATGAGAATTCTCTAAGCACTCCTGGCAATCCCAACAAAGCCCTTCTGCTGGTCAAACTCATCTATTCACCAAGTTAGTATTGCTTCTGTCTCCACAACTATACAGGGCCATCCAACGTTTCCCTACCTACCCTTCAGTAACTGCTGAATTCCCTGATCATTTGTGTTCCATAATGATCTCTCCTTTCTCAACCATCTTCTGCACTTAGCAGCAAAACGTGGAATAATTACCCAGTCCACATGACACAACAAGATAATATACAGAAACACAAAACTAGTTTGCTCTACTCCAAAAATATTAGGTACCGTTGAGAAAAGAGATTGTTTTCTTCTGTAGCTCTGAAGAAAAGTGAGTCTGTCTGAGGAAGACAAGCAAATGACTGGGGACATGAAACCACAAAAACATACAAGACTTTTCCAAATTCAACATTTTCCTAAGGTCTGCCCCATTTACCACTGAAGCCAGCTGCAGAGATATTTCTTGACATATGCAACTGTGCATTTGGTGTTTAGGAAGAATTTTGCCTGCCATTGGTGCTGTATGTATTTCGTACAGGAGCTTTCATAGTTTGCCTTTGACATTGCTAACTTCATTATAAAGAGTTTAATTTTCAGATGATTCATTAAATGAAGTACAACTGCAGTTAGCTATCAGCAAGTTATTAATTCATGAAGCAGGAGAGAGATCAGAAAGTAAACCTAACAGGACAGGATGCATTATTTATAATAAACAGTCCCTGAATTGCAGAGAGAATGGAATGAATAAAAAAGAATAACAACTTTTTTTGAAACCAGGACTATTTCAAATTGTCATTGGAAATAGCTAAACATTATTAGTAAATCATAGTGTTCCTGCTTTTATAAGAAAGACAGAAAGATACAAACATGCACTCAAAGATACAGCAACTGTTCCAAATTAAATTCCCTGATGCTATGAAAAAAATCGTATGAATCTGACATACTCTGGGAAAACGAATATTCAACATTCAACAAAGAGCAAGCACAAGGAAGTAGCCGGTTCACAACTCTAATTTTTTTTCACTGTAAATGAAGCTTTTAAAAAGAAGCCTTGATTTTGTACATACAAAATTAATACACAGAAATCACTTGCATTCCTATATAGTAACAATGAAAAATCAGAAAGAGAAATTAAGAAATCAATTCCATATACTACTGCAACAAAAATAATGAAATACCTAGGAATATACCTGCCTAAGGAGACAAAAGAAAACTGCAAGACACTGATGACGAAATCAAAGATGACACAGACAGATGGCGAGACGCGCCGTGCCCCTAGACTGGAGGGTCAGCACTGCGAAAGCGACTGCTCTACAAATGCAACCTACAGACGCGACGTGAGCCCTAGTAAACTGCAAGAGGCATTCTCCACAGAGCTAGAACAAAAAGTCTCACAATCCATACGGAAACACGAACCATCCCAAATAACCAAACAATCTTGAGAAAGAAGAATGGAGCTGGAGGAATCAACCTTCCTGACTTCAGACTATCCTACAAATCTAGTCATCAAGACAATTTGGAACTGGCACAAAAACAGGAATATAGACCAATGGAACAAGATAGAAAGCCCAGAAACAAACCCATGCAACCTATGGGTACCTTGTTTTTGACAAAAGAGACAAGAATATACAATGGGGCAAAGATAGTCTTTTCAATAAGTGCTGCTGGGAAAACTGGACAGCTACATGTAAAAGAATGAAATTACAACACTTCCTAAAACAGCATACATAAAGATAAACTCAAAATGGATTAAAAACCTAAACGTAAGACCAGAAACTATAAAACCCTTAGAGGAAAATATAGGCAGAGTACTCTATGACATATATCACAGCAAGATCCTATATGACCAACCTCCTGGAGTAATGGAAAGAAAAAGAAAAAGAAACAAATGGGACCTTATTAAACTTAAAAGTTTTTGCACAGCAAAGGAAACTATAAACAAGGTGAAAACTCAACGCTCAGAATGGGAGAAAATAATAGCAAATCAAACAACAGACAAAGGATTAATTTCTACAATATACAAGCAACTCATATAAATCAATACCAGAAAAACAAACAACCCAATCAAAAAGTGGGCAAAAGACCTAAACAGACATCTCTCCAAAGAAGCCACACAGATGGCTAATAAACACGTGAAAAGATGCTCAACATCGCTCTGTATTAGAGAAATGCAAATCAAAACTACAATGAGGTATCATCTCACACTGGTCAGAATGGCCATTATCAAAAAATCTACAAACAATAAATGCTGGAGAGGCTGTGGAGGAGAGAGAAACCTCTTGAACTGTTGGTGGGAATATAAACTGATACAGCCACTATGGAAGATGGTATGGAGAGTCCTTTAAAAACTAGGAATAAAACCACCATATGACCCAGCAATCCCATCACTAGGCATATACCCTGAGGAAACCAAAACTGAAAGACACACATGTATCCCGATATTCACTGCAGCACTATTTACAACAGCTAGGGCATGGAAGCTACCTAGATGTTCATCTGCATACACACAATGGACTATTACTCAGCCATAGAAAGGAACACATTTGAGTCAGTTCTAAAGAGGTGGATGAACTAGAGCCTATTAAACAGAGTGAAGTAAGTCAGAAAGAGAAAGACAAATATATATGAACGCAAATATATGGAATCTAGAAAGATGCTACTGATGAACCTATCTGCAGGGCAGCAGTGAAGATGCAGATATAGAGAGCAGACTTACAGCCACGTGGTGGGGCAGGTGGGGAAGAAGGAGAGGGTGGGAGGCATGGAGAGAGAAGCATGGAAACATACACACTACCCTATGTAAAACACCCAGCCAAGGAGAATTTGCTGTATGGCAGGGAACTCAAACTGGGGCTCTGTAACAACCTAGAGGGGTGAGATGGGAGAGTGAGGTGGGAGGGGGATTCAAAAGGGAGGGGACACAGGTATACCTATTGCTGATTCATGTTGATGTTTGGCAGAAACTAACACAATATTGTAAAGCAATCATCCTTCAATTTAAAATAAATAAATCTAACATTAAAAAAAAAGAAGCCCTAAATAAATCATTCCAATATATGAATCTGAACTGAAACTGTTAGGGGAAGCACACTGATTGAAACCACCCACCTTGGCAAGGCACCATAGTAACAGTTTGCATGTGTTGTTTTAGGACAGGAGGTCCTGGTAAGGAACATGGAACTAATAAATCTCTTGATGAAAGTGAAAGAGGAGAGTGGAAAAGTTGGCTTAAAGCTCAACATTCAGAAAACGAAGATCATGGCATCTGGTCCCATCACTTCGTGGGAAATAGATGGGGAAACAGTGGAAACAGTGTCAGACTTTATTTTGGGGGCTCCAAAATCACTGCAGATGGTGATTGCAGCCATGAAATTAAAAGACACTTACTCCTTGGAAGGAAAGTTATGACCAACCTAGATAGCATATTGAAAAACAGAGATATTACTTTGCCAACAATGGTCCATCTAGTCAAGGCTATGGTTTTTCCAGTGGTCATGTATGGATGTGAGAGTTGGACTGTGAAGAAAGCTGAGCACCGAAGAATTGATGCTTTTGAACTGTGGTGTTGGAGAAGACTCTTGAGAGTTCCATGGACTGCAAGGAGATCCAACCAGTCCATTCTTAAGGAGATCAGTCCTGGGTGTTCATTGGAAGGACTAATGCTGAAGCTGAAACTCCAATATTTTGGCCACGTCATGCGAAGGCTTGACTCATTGGAAAAGACCCTGATGCTGGGAGGGATTGGGGGCAGGAGGAGAAGGGGACGACAGAGGATGAGATGGCTGGATGGCATCACCAACTCGATGGACATGAGTTTGAGTGAACTCTGGGAGCTGGTGATGGACAGGGAGGCTTGGTATGCGGTGATTCATGGGGTCGCAAAGAGTTGGACACGACTGAGCAACTGAACTGAACTGAACTGAACCAGAAGAGTTTGGGAAAGGTCAAAAGGAGACACCACCTGTTCACCCACCTCCCAGAATCCTTTCTGGCATCCTTCTTGGCTGAACAACCCTGCACCACCAGGAAGGACTCTGAGTCAGAATGATTGGCTAAGGACAACCCAGAAACTAATCCCATCACCATAAAACTGCAAGCCATGAGACAGACATGTTCTCCTGGGTTCCCTTACCCTACTGCTCTCCACCGGGTGCCCTTTCCCAATGAAATCTCTTGCTTTGTCAGCACACGTGTCTCCTTGGACAATTCATTTCCTACTGTTAGACAAGAGCCCAGTTTTGGCCCTGGAAGGGGTCCCCCTTCCTGCAACAAAACGACTGTCTTACCATTTTACTGAGATATGAGCCACACGTGACCAATTTACACAACTGCACCTTCACACTCTGTCAGTGTCTTTTTTTTTTTAATTTCCAAAAGCGTATTTAAAACTTTGGTTTCCCAATTCAAAGCCAAAAGGTCCCAAACACCAATTTAACTGAACCCAAATGGGACAGAGAACTAGGCCCGCAGGCGGTAAGGCAGGCGCTCCGAGACAGGAGAAACCGCACCTGGGGAAGAAGACACGCCTGTTGGGGTCTGCTCGGCCCGCGAGCCGCCAGGGCAAGGCCGAGTCCGAGGCAGGCCCGCGCCGCGCACCTAACAACGGTGCCCGGTTGAGCAAGCGGTGGGCAAACCGAGGCTGGAAGAGACGCGGGCCCCGCCCAGAGTGCAGGCCGGGGCTTTTCCACGTTCGGCCCCCCACCCTGACTAGACCGGCCAGAGGGCCCCGGGTTCACAGAAGGGCCGCTGGTCAGCCCCCGCCCCGCCGGCCCCTCAGGCCCGCGGCCTCCGGAGCCGGCGGCGCCCCGGCGTGCGCAGGCGCCCGGCCCCGCCGCGCCGCCGCGCCCGCGCACCTGAGGCAGTCGTTGTCTCGTACCAGGCGCGCGCTCTCGGCGGGGGGCAAGAGCGCCCCCTCCAAGTAGAGGCCCAGGAGGGCCCCGGAACTGAAGCCGAAGCGCTGGCGGATCAGACTGATGAGGTCCGTGACGACTCGGCATCCGTTCAGGTCGATGAGAAGCCAGAAAGACGTGCAGTGCGGGGCGCCCGGCGGCGGGTAATCGAATTGAAGCCGTAGCCTAACCGTCTCGGAGGCTGCCATCTTGCTCGATGCGCAACGGAAGCCGAGAGACTCGACCGGGCGACCGAGAGGCGAGCTCGGGGCCCGCCCCCGGGAGCCGGTGAACGTGCGCCCCCTACTGGTGGGGAGTGGTTGCGACAGAACTCTGAAGGGCAACGCGGGGCGGAGGGGATTCCATTCAGTTCAGGGCAGGACGGCGGAAGAGGATAACAGATAGGCGTTTGTTCCTTTTCTCCTGACCACTAGGTAGGGTCCGAATTTAGTCAACTGTCTAGACAAACACTGCTGAACAGTGCTCTTTTTCTAAGATATTTGCTCATATACGTAAAATAACACAATCTGTTCTGGATTGAGTTATTATTTCTAGTGGGACATCGTTGATCAAAATAGCATGAAACACCACACATTTTGTCACATAATTATTAAACAGGAAAAATAAAATGGACATGGCAATATAGCTATTAATAAATGCAGCCGTGTGTGTGTGTTTTAATCTGAATCTTTGTGAATGAATATTACTAAATAAGACAGGACTCACCATCAATTTTGGACCTGTGTTTTTGGTTTGTTTTTATAGATGTCAATCCCTGAGAAAACTTGCTGACTTATGTAAGTAGATAAGTATGGAGGGCCTTATGTTACTGGCAGTATCAGTCAATTCCTTAAACTCCTTCCAAGGTACATGCTAAACTCACCTACAAATCATGCTTTAAAAACTATTTGCAGTATTCCATTAGCCCATCAACAGAAAATTGTATTAAAGATTTACTGAGCAAGGCCCTGCCCATCAAAACAATACCCAGGTTTCCCCTCAGTCAGCCTTTTTCATCAGGAAGCTTCCAATAAGCTCTCCATCAGAGGTAAGACAGAATGACAACCACAATCACAGAAAACTAATCAAACTGATCACATGGATCACAGCCTTGTCTAACTCAATGAAAGTATGAGCCATGGTGTGCAGGGCCACCCAAGGCAGATGGGTCATGGTGGAGAATTCTGACAAAACGTGGCCCACTTGAGAAGGGAATAGAAAAACACTTCAGTATTCTTGCCTGGAGAACTCCATGAACAGCATGAAAAGGCAAAAAGATAGGACACTGAAAGATGAACAACCCAGGTCAGTAGGTGCTCAATATGCTACTGGAGATCAGTGGAGAAATAACTCCAGAAAGAATGAAGAGATGGAGTCAAAGTGAAAACAACACCCAGTTGTGGATGTGACTGGTAATGGAAGTAAAGTCCAATGCTGTAAAGAGCAATATTGCATAGGAACCTGGAATTTTAGGTCCTTGAATCAAGCCAAATTCAGTTCAGTTGCTCAATCGTGTCCAACTCTTTGCGACCCCATGAATCAGCACACCAGGCCTCCCTGTCCATCACCAAATCCCAGAGTTCACTCAAACTCACGTCCATCGAGTCGGTGATGCCATCCAGCCATCTCATCCTCTCTGGTCCCCTTTTCCTCCTGCCCCCAATCTCTCCCAGCATCAGAGTCTTTTCCAATGAGTCAACTCTTTGCATGAGGTGGCCAAAGTACTGGAGTTTCAGCTTTAGCATCATTCCTTCCAAAGAACACCCAGGACTGATCTCCTTTAGAATGGACTGGTTGGATCTCCTTGCAGTCCAAGGGACTCTCAAGAGTCTTCTCCAACACCACAGTTCAAAAGCATCAATTCTTCGGCGCTCAGCCTTCTTCACAGTCCAAATCTCGCATCCATACATGACCACTGGAAAAGCCATAGCCTTGATTAAACGGACCTTTGTTGGCAAAGTAATGTCTCTGCTTTTCAATATGCTATCTAGGTTGGTCATAACTTTCCTTCCAAGGAGTAAGTAATTTCATGGCTGCAGTCACCATCTGCAGTGATTTTGGAGCCCAAAAAAATAAAGTCTGACACTGTTTTCACTGTTTCCCCATCTATTTACCATGAAGTGATGGGACCAGATGCCATGATCTTCGTTTTCTGAATGTTGAGCTTTAAGCCAACTTTTCCACTCTCCACTTTCACTTTCATCAAGAGGCTTTTTGGTTCCTCTTCACTTCCTGCCATAAGGATGGTGTCATCTGCATATCTGAGGTTACTGATATTTCTCCCAGCAATCTTGATTCCAGCTTGTGTTTCTTCCAGTCCAGCATTTCTCATGATGTACTCTGCATTTAAGTTAAATAAGCAGGGTGACAATATACAGCCCTGACATACTCCTTTTCCTATTTGGAGCCAGTCTGTTGTTCCATGTCCAGTTCTAACTGTTGCTTCCTCACCTGCATACAGATTTCTCAAGAGGCAGGTCAGGTGGTCTGGTATTCCCATCTCTTTCAGAATTTTCTGTAGTTTATTGTGATCCAATGGAACCCCACTCCAGTACCCTTGCCTGGAGAATCCCATGGATGGAGGAGCCTGGTAGGCTGCAGTCCATGGGGTCGCTAAGAGTCAGACATGACTGAGTGACTTCACTTTCACTTTTCACTTTCATGCACTGGAGAAGGAAATGGCAACCCACTCCACTATTCTTGCCTGGAGAATCCCAGGGACGGCGAAGCCTGGTGGGCTGCCGTCTGTGGGGTTGCACAGAGTCGGACACGACTGAAGCGACTTAGCAGCACACAGGCAAAGGCTTTGGCAAACTCAATAAAGCAGAAATAGATGTTTTTCTGGAACTCTCTTGCTTTTTCTATGATCCAGCGGATGTTGGCAATTTGATCTCTGGTTCCTCTGCCTTTTCTAAAACCAGCTTGAACATCTAGAAGTTCACGGTTCACATATTGCTGAAGCCTGGCTTGGAGAATTTTGAGCATTACTTTACTAGCGTGTGAGATGAGTGCAATTGTGTGGTAGTTTGAGCATTCTTTGGCATTGCCTTTCTTTGGGATTGGAATGAAAATGGACCTTTTCCAGTCCTGTGGCCACTGCTGAGTTTTCCAAATTTGCTGGCATATTGAGTGAAGCACTTTCACAGCATCATCTTTCAGGATTTGAAATAGCTCAACTGGAATTCCATCACCTCCACTAGCGTTGTTCGTAGTGATGTTTTCTAAGGCCCACTTGACTTCACGTTCCAGGATGTCTGGCTCTAGGTGAGTGATCACACCATCGTGATGATCTGGGTCGTGAAGATCTTTTTTTGTACAGTTCTTCTGTGTATTCTTGCCACCTCTTCTTAATATCTTCTGCTTCCGTTAGGTCCATACCATTTCTGTCCTTTATCGAGCCCATCTTTGCATGAAATATCTCCTTGGTATCTCTAATTTTCTTGAAGAGATCTCTAGTCTTTCCCATTCTGTTGTTTTCCTCTATTTCTTTGCATTGATCGCTGAGGAAGGCTTTCTTATCTCTTCTTGCTATTCTTTGGAACTCTACATTCAGATGCGTATATCTTTCCTTTTCTCCTTTGCTTTTCGCTTCTCTTCTTTTCACAACTATTTATAAGGCCTCTCCAGACAGCCATTTTGCTTTTTTGCATTTCTTTTCCATGGGGATGGTCTTGATCCCTGTCTCCTGTACAATGTCACGAACCTTAGTCCATAGTTCATCAGGCACTCTATCTACCAGATCTAGTCCCTTAAATCTATTTCTCACTTCCACTGTATAATCATAAGGGATTTGATTTAGGTCATACCTGAGTGATCTAGTGGTTTTCCCTACTTTCTTCAATTTAAGTCTGAATTTGGCAATAAGGAGCTCATGATCTGAGCCACAGTCAGCTCCTGGTCTTTTTTTTTGCTGACTGTATAAAGCTTCTCCATCTTTGGCTGCAAAGAATATAATCAATCTGATTTTGGTGTTGACCATCTGGTGATGTCCATGTGTAGAGTCTTCTCTTGTGTTATTGGAAGAGGGTATTTGCTATGACCAGTGCGTTCTCTTGGTAAAATTCTATTAGCCTTTGCCCTGCTTCATTCCGTATTCCAAGGCTAAATTTGCCTGTTACTCCAGGTGTTTCTTGATTTTCTACTTTTCCATTCCATTCCCCTATAATGAAAAGGACATCTTTTTTGGGTGTTAGTTCTAAAAGGCTTGTAGGTCTTCATAGAACCATTCAACTTCAGCTTTCAGCGTTACTGCTTACTGGTTGGGGCATAAACTTGGATTACTGTGATATTGAATGGTTTGCCTTGGAAATGAACAGAGATCATTCTGTCGTTTTTGAGATTGCATCCAAGTACTGCATTTCGGACTCTTTTGTTGACCATGATGGCTACTCCATTTCTTCTAAGGAATTCCTGCCCTCTGTAGTAGATATAATGGTCATCTGAGTTGAATTCACCCATTCTAGTCCATGTTAGTTCGCTGATTCCTAGAATGTCGACGTTCACTCTTGCCATCTCCTGTTTGACCTCTTCCAATTTTCCTTGATTCATGGACCTAACATTCCAGGTTCCTATGCAATATTGCTCTTTACAGCATCAGACCTTGCTTCTATCACCAGCCACATCCACAACTGGGCATTGTTTTTGCTTTGGCTCCATCCCTTCATTCTTTCTGGAGTTATTTCTCCACTGATCTCCAGTAGCATATTGGGCATCTACTGACCTGGGGAGTTCCTCTTTCAGTATCCTATCATTTTGCCTTTTCATACTGTTCATGGGTTCTCAAGGCAAGAATACTGAAGTGGTTTGCCATTGCCTTCTCCAGTGGATCACATTCTGTCAGACCTCTCCACCATGACCTGCCCGTCTTGGGTGACCCCACAGGGTATGGCTTAGTTTCATTGAGTTAGACAAGGCAGTGGTCCTAGTGTGATTAGATTGACTAGTTTTCTGTGAGTATGGTTTCAGTGTGTCTGCCCTCTGATGCCCTCTTGCAAACACCTACCGTCTTACTTGGGTTTCTCTTGCCTTGGGCGTGGGGTATCTCTTCACGGCTGCTCCAGCAAAGCGCAGCTGCTGCTCCTTACCTTGGACAAGGAGATCTCCTCACTGCCGCCCCTCCTGACCTTGAACGTGGAGTAGCTCCTCTCGGCCCTCCTGCTCCCGCGCAGCCACCACTCCTTGGACATGGGATAGCTCCTCTCGGCCACCACCCCTGGCCTGGGGCGTGGGGTAGCTCCTCCCAGCCACTGCCCCTGCCCTCGGGAGGGGGGTAGCTCCTCTCGGCTGCGCTTGTGCGCCGTCGCAGCTGCCCACGCCCAAGGCAAATTAGAAGTGGTCAAATACGAGATGGCAAGAGTGAATATTGACATTTTAGGAATCAGTGGACTAAAATAGACTGGAATGGGCGAATTTAATTCAGATGACCATTATATCTACTACTGTGGGCAAGAATCCCTTAGAAGAAATGGAGTAGCCTTCATAGTCAACCAAAGTGTCAAATGCAGTATTTGGATGCAATCTCAAAAATGAAAGAATGATCTTTGTTTCTTTCCAAGACAAGCCATTCAATATCACAGTAATCCAAGTCTATGCCCCAACCAGTAATGCTGAAGAAGCTGAAGTTGAACAGTTCTATGAAGACCTACAAGACTTTCTAGGACTAACACCCATAAAAGATGTCCTTTTCCTCTGAGGGGACTGGAATGAAAAAGTAGGAAGTCAAGAGATGCCTGGAGTAACAGGCAAGTTTGGCCTTGGAGTACAAAATGAGGCAGGGCAAAGGCTAACCAAGTTTTGCCAAGAGAACGCACTGGTCATAGCAAACACCCTCTTCCAACAACACAAGAGAAGACTCTACACATGGACATCACCAGATGGTCAACACCGAAATCAGATTGATATATAAGAATATATCTTTGCAGCCAACAATGGAGAAGCTCTATACAGTCAGCAAAAAGAAGACTGAGAGATGACTGTGGTTCAGATCATGAACTCCTTATTGCCAAGTTCAGACTTAAATTGAAGAAGGTAGGGAAACCACTAAACCATTCAGGTATAACTTAAGTCAAATCCCTTATGACTATGTTAGGTAGTTAGAATAGGAAACAGGAGTCCAAAATGGCGGTGGCTAAAAGACAAGGACAGGAAAAGCCTGAGAAAATAGAGCAAAGGAAGGTCAAAGGAAGGTCCGAGGTTCGGAGTGAGGACATCAGGTAGAACAAACAGCACTTCTGGCTAGCCCAGTTTACATTGCGCAGGCCCAGGGGGGAGAAAAAAAAAAAAAAACATAAAAAGAGGAGCCCTTGCACTCTTCAGGGTGTGGGCCATTGCTGAGGGCAAGGGCTCTGGCCTTGGAATGCAGCCTGGCTAGGTTTTGCCTTCGGGGTGAATTCATATGCTGATGAGGGGGAGGCTCATCCCAACCATTGGGGAACCACCCACTCCTCATCTTTTGACAGTGCCTTAGAGCTGTCCTGCCACCTCTGGATGTGTCTTTTGGCTTATAGATTGGGGATTAAGGTTTACTTGAATTTGACTTGTCATCCTGGACCCAATTGATTTTAATCGGTTTATGTTATGCCCTTGTGCTATGTCACTCTGTCAAAGGTTGTGCCCTGCCCCCTTCCCTCCTGTTTCATGCTCTTTTCCTCAGCCCCATCTGGGCCCACAATGTAGCCTCTACAATCTTCTGGAGGGACAACCAGAAAATAGATGGCCCTTGGGAGGGAAATACTGTATAATATCCAATCTCTCTAGATAGTCAGGCCTTCATCTTCCATTTTTCCTACAACTTGTACAACACCAGCATCTCCCAGTGAACCCACTAGGGCTGGCGACAGGCACACAATGCCGGCTAGAAGTCCCTCACTTGGCAACCCTTCAAAGGCAATTGGGCTTCCAGGGATAATGTTTGCCACTTTGAGAGTTAGCCCTGCAGGCCGTTTGGGCCCAAACCCTTACCACCCTTCTCCTAAAGTTACAAACATACCCCTGGATCAAATCTCCACTCCACTTTTATGGAACATCTGGTCTGTTGCCTCTTAACAATTTGTTCTTAAGCCAATTACTAATTCCTACAATCAGGACCCTGCCCCCTTGTAGGCTCCACCGAGACTATTATTAACATACCTTAATGCCCCAACAGGGCCAGATAACCCACTCCTTTATTATGTCCTTAATCCCCAATCTATAAGCCAAAAGACACATCCAGAGGTGGCAGGACAGCTCTAAGGCACTGTCAAAAGATGAGGAGTGGGTGGTTCCCCAATGGTTGGGATGAGCCTCCCCCTCATCAGCATATGAATTCACCCCGCAGGCAAAACCAAGCCAGGCTGCATTCCATGGCAGGTCATTATTTCTGTTATTACCTAAAGTGGGTCTATGACAACGAAACATTTACCATTGGAGACACCCTAACCTGCTCTTATGAAGGACTAGGGGAAGAAATCAGTGACTTGCAATCCCTTAGAGCAGTAAGAGGACAAGGCTTATGACTGTTTCACTGTTTCCCAGCCTCAGGGCACAAGCTTGGATTGCTTTACGTCATGATATCTATTCCCACCCACAGTGGACAAACCAGCAATGAGTTAAGATTACAACCCCTTAATCCTACCCAGCACTGGTCATGCTGGAGACCTTGGGGATGCCCAACTCCAGTCCGGGGGCCCCAGGAGGTCAACCTGCCTTGACCTGCCTAGGGATCTGATCCTCAAAAGGTTGTCACGCCTCAACCTGCTCGGGATCCGCCAGTCCAGGGGTCCCAGGAGGCCGTCACGCCTCGACCTGTCTGGGAATTCGATCTCTAGGAGGCTGTCATGCCTCAGCCTGCCTGGGGATCTGCACCCTGACCCGGGGACGCCTGGCTCTCAGGTTGCAACAGTACTGGGTAGGATAAGCTTCAGAAAGACTCACCCCTAAGGAAGTCCACCCATGGAAATAGAAGGAAGCCTATTACTTATGGGACTGTGCCTAGTCTCAGCAATAACTCAGGAGCCCAACGAGAACCCCATTGCCTTTCTGGAAAGGCTAAAAGAGGCCCTCCTAAAGTTTACCAATCTGGACTTAGACTCTTACGAGAGACAGGTGATTTTAAAGGACAAATTCCTGTCCCAATGTGCATCAGATATCAGAATTAAGTGGCAACAGCTACAACAGCAGGACCCTGCTTCCTCTTTAGATGAGATGGTCCAGACAGCCACCAATACCTTTTATAACAGAGAACAGGAGAAGGAGGCCAAGGCCCAGGAAAGGGAGAAAAGGAAAGAGACAAGGCATGCCCAGATGCTGGCCACCCTCCAGGGGAGCCCTATGGCAAACCCCGAGTCCTTGAGGGACAAGGCACGAGACAGATGCCTAATCTATAGACAGGCGGGGCATTGGGCCAAAGACTGTCCAAACCATGACAAGTCTCCTAAAACAGCTTGCTACAAATGCCATCAACTGGGACATTGGGCGGCACTCTGCCCTTGGGACCCAAGAGCCTCAAGGTCAAGGGCCAAGCCTACCCTCACGATGGTTCAACAGGACTGAAGTGGCCTGCTCCAGCCAGTCCACCTGTCACAGATAACCATCACGGGGCTGGAGCCAAGGATGCAACTGGATGTGGCAGGTAGGTCCGAATTTCTTGGTTGACACGGGGGCTACCTACTCTGTCTTGATCTCCTACTCCGGAGCCTTCTCCTCCCACACCTATACCATTTTGGGTGCTACAGGAAAAATAACAACTAAAAGATTGACCCAAGCACTTCTTTGTTGCTGGGATGGACAAATATTTTCCCACCAGCTTCTGGTGGTCCCTGAGTGTCCCTACTCCCTTACTGGGAAGAGACATACTTACTAAACTGGGGACCACCCTTGTGATGGGAAGCTTTTCAGCCCCTAGAGCCCTATAGCTTCTGGTTACTACTGAAGAACCCATTACACCTTCTCCAATAGAGAGGGACCAAAAACTTTGGGAGGACAAAATTAACCCCCAGGTGTGGGACCAGGGGATTCCTGGATGAGCCCACCAAGCTGAACCGGTCATCACTGTCCTCCAAGATCCCACTCGGTTTCCTAACGGGAAACAATATCCCCTCAGAAGAGAAGCTCGGGAGGGACTACAGCCTTTAATAAATGAATTCCTTGCTTGTAGGCTATTGGTCCCCACCAATTCGCCATGTAACACCCCAATCCTCTCAGTAAAGAAAAAGTAAAGAAAAATTATTAATGGTTAATGGTTCAAGATTTCCAGATCATAAACAAAGCTGTAGTTCCCCTCCATCCCACAGTACCCAATCCCTATGTAATTTTGGGAGAAACCCCACCCAGTGCCAAGTGGTTTACAGTCTCGAACCTCAAAGATGCATTTTTTTTTTTTTTTTTTTTGCATGCCACTGGCTAAAGAATCCCAATATCTTTTTGCCTTTGAGTGGAAGGCCCCAGGAGAAAAACACCAACAGATGATAGTATTACCTCAGGGGTTCAGAGATAGCCCCCACCTGTTTGGACAGGCCCTTAGCCGGGATCTCCTATATCTGGACGTAAATAACCTACTAATCTGCTCTCCAGATGAGAAAAATGCCCAACAACATGCAATTCAGGTTCTAAACCTTTTGGCAAAAAGGGGATATAAAGTCTCCCGTGCTAAGGCACAGATGGTCGAGACAAAGGTCACTCTCACCTGGGAGTTCAGATTACACTCGGGTCCAGGAGGCTGTCCTCTGATTGGGTACAAGGAATCCTCCAGGTGCCCTCCCCAATGACTCGAAAACAATTGCGAGCTTTCCTGGGGCTAACTGGGTATTGTAGAATCTGGATACCCAATTGCCCAGCCCTGATATGAAAGCTTAAAGGGACAGGGTGATTTGATCCCACTGATGTGGGGAACTCCTCAAAAGAAGGCAGAGACTACACTAAAACAGGCCTGAACTCAGGCACCTGCCTTGAGGTTGCCAGACCCAGAAAAAGCATTCCAACTTTACGTCCATGAAAGAGAGGGAAAATAGCCTTGGGAGTGTTAACTCAAAGGTTGGGATCTGAGCCCAGCCTGTAGTTTACTTATCTAAGAGGCTCGATCCAATGACCCGAGGCTGGCCCCCCTGCCTTCGAAATCTTGAGGCTATTGCAATCATGATAGAAGATGCTTTAAAACTCTCCTTTGGGGGCAAACTAACTATTTTTACCAGCCACCAAGTGAAACAACGCCTAAATGGGAGAAGCCATTTATGGATGTCTGATCAAAGAATCCTCAGATATCAAGTAATGCTGATGGAAAATCCAGGCCTCACTATATCCCCTTGTGAGGTTCTTAACCCAGCCCCCCTCCTGCCTATCCCTGAAGGCTCTCTCCCCTTTCGCTCTTGCCTAGAAACCTTGGACCACTGGACAAAACCCCGAGAGGGATTGTCGGAAGATTCTCTGACCAATCCTGAGGAAATCTGGTACACTGATGGAAGCAGCTTTGTCTTGGATGGAAAAAGAAGAGCCGGGTATGCAGTAGTCTCCAATTTTTAGACCATAGAGGCTAAGCCTCTGCCACAGGTACTTCAGGCCAATTAGCTGAGCTCATAGCCCTGACTCAAGCTTTACAGCTGGGAAAAGGAAAAAGAATAGCCATTTACACTGACTCCAAGTATGCCTTTCTGGTGCTACATGCACATGCAGCTATCTGAAAAGAAAGGGGCCGCTTGACCACCCGAGGGTCCCCAATCAAATATGGTAATTAAATTCTTTGACTCTTGGAGGCAGTCCATCTGCCCACTGAGGTTTCAGTCTCCCACTGTAAAGCACACCAAAAAGGGATCACAGAAGTGGCACGAGGGAACCAAGCAGCTGATCAGGCAGCTAGGAGAGCAGCATTACAGAACCATGACCTAATAGGGGCAGCCACCTTAGTTCCACAGACTAATTTGCCAAAAACTCCTTCATATACTGAAGGTGAGACTCTTAAAGCTAAGACTGAGGAGGGCTTTCAAGAAGATCATATGGGGTGGTTGCAAAAGGAGGGACTCCTTTTTCTGCCCGGGAACCTCCAATGGAAGTTGGTTAACTCCTTACATGCCACCACTTATTTAGGGGAAAAGACCCTCCAAAGATTACTAGAAAGGCCCTTCAGAGGAGCAGGCCTCCAAACAACTATAAGGCAAGTGGTCTCCTCTTGTCCCACATGCCAATTAAACAACCCCCAAGGAGCTCGAAGACCCCAGCTGGCCCAGCCCATCCAATGATGTGAGACCTACCCAGGAGAGGACTGGCAGATGGACTTCACCCAGACGCCAGTTTCTCAAGGGTATAAATACCTATTAGTCATGATAGATACATTCACAGGATGGATTGAAGGCTTTCCCACCCGGACAGAGAAGGCTGAGGAGGTGGTAAAAAAACTGCTCCATGAAATCATCCCAAGATTTGGTCTGCCCAGGTCATTACAAAGTGACAATGGGACATCATTTACTTCTAAGGTCACCCAAGGGGTCTCAAAAGCATTGGGCATTACTTATTATCTCCATGGTGCCTGGAGGCCTCAGTCTTCAGGAAAAGTAGAAAGAGCCAACCAATTCTTAAAATCAGCGATAAAAAAGATAACCCAGGAGACCTCCTTGGGGTGGAAGGAGGCTTTACCAATAGCTCTCCTCCACACCCATATTGCCCCTAAGGAACAGGTTGGTCTTGGTCCTTATGAGATGCTATATGGGAAACCTTTGGTTGTGTCAATGACCTCTTCCTAGATCCAGAGGCTCAGACGCTCCGGTCTTATACCATGGCCATTGGGCAATTCCAACAGGATATATGCTTGTGGGGTATGAACCAGGACCCAAAAGATTCTAAGGAGTCACCACTATATGCTCCAGGGACTCAAGTCCTAATTAAAGTCTGGAAAAATGGGTCCCCAAAGGCTCAACTCCAGCCCACATGGAAGGGCCCCTACCCTGTAATACTTTCTACCCCCATAGCAGTTAAGATACCAGAATGTGACTCCTGGATTCACTACTCATGAGTCAAGCCATGGAAGAAAACAGAAGAGGACACTCAATACACCTGTGAGCCCCTGGGAGATCTCAGATACCTATTGAGGACTACAGATGAGTGCCATTCTAATGAACACCCCCAAAATCAATACACCTGTGAGCCCCTGGGAGCTCTCAGACACCTGTTCAGGACTACAGATGAGTGCCAGCCTAATGAACACCCCCAAAATCTAGTTTCTGGGGATAAGATTTCTCAGGACAGCTCTAAAGAGCCAACACAGCTTGGTAGGGACCATACTCCAAAACAGGCAGGAAATAAATCTTCTGATCCCTGAACAAGGAGGGACTTGAGCCATCCTGGAGATGGGAATTTGGAATTGGCTAATGCCCCTACTGTGTTGTTGGGTGTTGTCATTATAGACATGCCTGAACCGGCTAAGTCTGCTCCTGCGCCTAAAAAGGGCTCTAAAAAAGCTGTGACCAAGGCCCAGAAGAAGGACGGCAAGAAGCACAAGCACAGCCGGAAGGAGAGCTACTCCGCGTACATGTACAAGGTGCTGAAGCAAGTCCATCCGGACACCGGCATCTTGTCCAAGGCCATGGGAATCATGAACTCCTTTGTCAATGACATTTTCGAGCGCAACGCTGGCGAGGCATCGTGCCTGGTGCATTACAACAAGCGCTCGACTATCACATCCAGGGAGATCCAGACCGCTGTGCGCTTGCTGCTACCTGGGGAGCTGGCCAAGCACGCCATGTCCCAGGGCACTAAGGCTGTCACCAAGTATACCAGCTCCAAGTAAATGTAATATGCCTAGCCGCTGTTAATGGAGAAGGCAATGGCACCCCACTCCAGTACTCTTGCCTGGAAAATCCCATGAATGGAGGGCCTGGTGGGCTGTAGTCCATCGAGTCGCTAAGAGTCGGACACACTGATTGAGTTCACTTCACTTTCACTTTCAATGCCCCTACTAGTCCTTGTTATACCATATTGATGCTGCTTATGATTGTTCCATGTATTATCAATTGTCTAACCTGTTTTGTCTCTGCCCAGGTCGACAAGCTACAACATGCAGTGCCAGTTCCACAAAGATATAAAACTACAGCTGACCATGGAAAATATCACTCACCTTAGATGGACACCGCTATAAGGACTCTGAGGTCTGAGACTAGCAAGAAACGGAGGCCCAATACCACTTGCCATCCCAGTTCAGTAGGAAGTAGGCAGAAAGACCTCAACACCCCTATTCCCAAAGAATTGCACCTCCCATCTCTTGGGGGAATGTTAGGTAGTTAGAATAGGAAACAGGAGTCCAGAATGGCAGGGGCTAAAAGACACGGAAGGGAAAAACCCACAAAAATAGAACAAAGAAAGGTCAAAGGAAGGTCCGAGGACCAGAGGGAGGACCTCAGGTAGAACAAACAGCACTCCTGGCTAGCCAGGAGGAGAAAAAAATATATAAAAGGAAGGACCAAAGGGTCAGGGCTCTCCCGTGTGCTGGTGTGCTCTCCCACTCTCTTCTCTTCACGTCTTTGGGTCCGCATGTCCTCATGCCTCGAGAATGGATTCTCCTGTTATTTTCTAAATAAAATAGAGCTGTAACATGGAGCTGTAACACTGATTTGTCTGAGAGCTGTAAAACCATCTGTCCAAGACCCGAGAGCTGTGACGCGCCGAGGTCTTTAACGTCCATCACTCCAAATCTTTGTTGTGACGAGACAGAACCGAGGAGCATACACTCGCCTGACAATTATACACTGGAAGTGACAGATTCAAGGAATTAGATCTGATAGAGTGCCTGAAGAATTACAGACAGAGGTTCATGACCTTGTACAGGAGGCAGTGATCAAGACTGTCCCCAAGAAAAAGACATGCAAAAAGGCAAAATGGTTGACTGAGAAGGCCTTACAAATAGCTGAGAAAAAAAGAGAAGTGAAAGGCAAAGGAGAAAAGGAAAGATATACTCATTTGAATTCAGAGATCCAAAGAATAGCAAGGAGAGGTAAGAAAGCATTCCTCGGTGATCAATGCAAAGAAATAGAGGAAAACAATAGAATGGGAAACACTAGTGATCTCTTCAAGAAAACTAGAGATACCAAGGGAACATTTCACGCAAAGATGGGCTCGATAAAGGACAGAAACAGTATGGACCTAACAGAACCAGAAGATATTAAAAAAAAGAGGTGGCAAGAATACACAGAACTATACAAAAAAGATTTTCATGACCCAGATAACCACAATGGTGTGATCACTCACCTAGAGCCAGACATCCTGGAAGGCAAAGTCATGTGGGCCTTAGGAAGCATCACTATGAACAAGGCTAGAGGAGGTAATGGAATTCTAGTTGAGCTATTTCAAATCCTAAATGATGATGTTGTTAAAATGCTGCACTCAGTATGCCAGCAAATTTGGAAAACTCAGCAGTGGCCACAGGACTTGAAAAGGTCCATTTTCATTCTAGTCCCAAAGAAGGCAAATACCAAAGAATGTTCAAACTACCGCACAATTGTACTTATCTCACACACTAGCAAAGTAATACTCAAAATTTTCCGAGCCAGGCTTCAACAGTAGGTGAACCATGAACTTTCAGATGTTCAAGCTGGATTTAGAAAAGGCAGAGGAACCAGAGATCAAATTGCCGACATCCATTGGATCATTGAAAAAGCAAGAAAATTCCAGAAAAACATCTACTTGTGCTTTATTGATTCCACCAAAGCCTGTGACTGTGTAGATCACAACAAACTGTGGAAAATTCTTAAAGAGATGGGAATATCAGACCACCTTACCTGCCTCCTGAGAAATCTGTGTGCAGATCAAGAAACAACAGTTAGAACTGGACATGGAACAACAAACTGTTTCCAAATTGGGAAAGGAGTTCGCCAAGGCTGTATATTGTCACCCTCCTTATTTAACTCATATGCAGAATACATCATGTGAAATACCAGGCTGGATCAAGCTGAAGCTGGAATCAAGATTGCCAGGAGAAATATCAATAAACTCAGATATGTAGATGACATCACCCTAATGGCAGAAAGTGAAGAGGAACTGAAGAACCTCTTGATGAAGGTGAAAGAGGAAAGTGAAAAAGCTGGCTTAAAACTCAACATTCAGAAAACTAAGATCATGGCATCTGGTCCCATCACTTCATGGCAAATAGATGGGGAAACAGTGGAAACAGTGTCAGACTTTATTTTGGGGGCTCCAAAATCACTGCAGATGGTGACTGCAGCCATGAAATTAAAAGACACTTGCTCCTTGGAAGAAAAGCTATGACCAACCTAGACAGCATATTAAATAAAACGCAGAGACATTACTTTGCCAACAAAGGTCAGTCTAGTCAAAGCTAAGGTTTTTCCAGTAGACGCATATGGATGTGAGAGTTGGATCATAAAGAAAGCTGAGCGCAAAAGAATTGATGCTTTTGAACTGTGGTGTTGGTGAAGACTCTTGAGAGTCCCTTGGACTGAAAGGAGATCCAACCAGTCCATCCTAAAGGAAATCAATCCTGAATATTCATTGGAAGGACTGATGCTGAAGCTGAAACTCCAATGCTGTGGCCACCTGATGAGAAGAACTGACTCACTGGGAAAAGACCCTGATGCTGGGAAAGATTGAAGGTGGGAGGAGAAGGGGATGACAGAGGATGAGATGGTTGGATGGCATCAGTGACTCAATGGACATGAGTTTGAGCAAGCTCCAGGAGTTGGTGATGGACAGGGAAGCCTCGCGTGCTGCCATCCATAGGGTTGCTTAGAGCCGGACACGACTGAGCGACTGAACTGGACTCCATCAGTCAACAATTCAGTTAGGTTAAATAACGTTAAGAACACAGAATTGGGAATCACCTGACTTGCAAAGAAAGTGTTTAGCCAGTCATTAGAATTGCTCACTTTCCCAACATCTGGGAAGGCACTACTAAGACTTAAGTGATTATTATACCACTTGCTCTTGCATTTAGAGAGTGCCTGGTCTATGGAGTTAAGATGAAGGGTAAAAATGACAATTCCATAAAAATAAAGATATGATCGAAGACCCATGTATTGATGACAGGTGAATAGAGAGATAAATGATTCTGAACTATTATATATAGGTTTGTTAGCAATTTAATCTTATATATGGATATGCATTTTACTTCTGAATATTTTTTGCTACAAATTGTGTAAAAATACATGCTCTAGATATTTTTTCCACTTTTTTCAACGAAATGTACTTCAATATATTAAGCAAAAGAAGACTTGAGTAGCCAAACAAAATTTATCATCTCTCTGGGGCTTCCCTGGTGGCTCAGACGGTAAAGAATCTACCTGCAATGCAGGAGACGACCTAGGTTCCATCCCTGGGTCAGAAGGATCCCCTGGAGAAGGGGATGACTACCCACTCCATTATTCTTGCCTGAAAAATCCCATGGACAGAGGAGCCTAATGGGCTACAGTTCATAGGATTGCAAAGAGTTGGACATGACTGAGCAACTAAGCACTTATAATTCCAAGTTGTATAGAAACACTGCTTTCCAATTATGTTAATAAACATTCCACTGTTTCCCCATCTATTTCCCACAAAGTGATGGGACCAGATGCCATGATCTTCGTTTTCTGAATGTTGAGCTTTAAGCCAACTTTTTCACTCTCCTCTTTCACTTTCATCAAGAGGCTTTTTAGTTCCTCTTCACTTTCTGCCATAAGGGTGGTGTCATCTGCATATCTGAGGTTATTGATATTTCTCCTGGCAATCTTGATTCCAGCTTGTGCTTCTTCCAGCCCAGCGTTTCTCATGATGTACTCAGCATAGAAGTTAAATAAGCAAGGTGACAATATACAGCCTTGACGTACTCCTTTTACTATTTGGAACCAGTCTGTTGTTCCATGTCCAGTTCTAACTGTTGCTTCCTGACCTGCATACAGATTTCTCAAGAGGCAGGTCAGGTGGTCTGGTATTCCCATCTCTTTCAGAATTTTCCACAGATTATTGTGATCCACACAGTCAAAGGCTTTGGCATAGTCAATAAAGCAGAAATAGATGTTTTTCTGGAACTCTCTTGCTTTTTCGATGATCCAGCAGATGTTGGCAATTTGATCTCTGGTTCTTCTGCCTTTTCTAAAACCAGCTTGAACATCAGGAAGTTCATGGTTCACGTATTGCTGAAGCCTGGCTTGGAGAATTTTGAGCATTACTTTACTAGCATGTGAGATGAGTGCAATTGTGCGGTAGTTTGAGCATTCTTTGGCATTGCCTTTTGTTGGGATTGGAATGAAAACTGACCTTTCCCATCACTTCATGGGAAATAGATGGGGAAACAGTGGAAACAGTGTCAAACTTAATCTTTTTGGGCTCCAAAATCACTGCAGATGGTGATCGCAGCCATGAAATTAAAAGACACTTACTCCTTGGAAGGAAAGTTATGACCAACCTAGATAGGATATTCAAAAGCAGAGACATTACTTTGCCAACAAAGGGCTGTCTAGTCAAGGCTATGGTTTTTCCTGTGGTCATGTATGGATGTGAGAGTTGGACTGTGAAGAAAGCTGAGTGCCGAAGAACTGATGCTTTTGACCTGTGGTGTTGGAGAAGACTCTTGAGAGTCCCTTGGACTGCCAGGAGATCCAACCAGTCCATTCTAAAGGAGATTAGTTCTGGGTGTTCTTTGGAAGGACTGATGATAAAGCTGAAACTCCAATACTTTGGCCACCTCCTGTGAAGAGTTGACTCATTGGAAAAGACTCTGATGCTGGGAGGGATTGGGGGCAGAAGGAGAAGGGGACGACAGAGCATGAGATGGCTGGATGGCATCACTGACTCGATGGATGTGAGTCTGGGTGAACTCCGGGAGTTGGTGATGGACAGGGAGGCCTGGCGTGCTGCGATTCATGGGGTCGCAAAGAGTCGGACAGGACTGAGCAACTCAACTGAACGGAAACATTCATTTGATAGAATTGGAATAGTATATCAACATCTCAGAAAGAAGAGTTACTCCCAATACAGTGAAGCTGTTTTCTCAAATTCAGGCATTACTATCTTTCACGTATCAGTGCTGTTATGTGCTTGATTTACAGCAGAATCCACTACATGTTTTCCTAAAGTTAATCTATGTTTAATATTAGATGGTGAAAAAACAAGTATAGTATGTGCCGTAAGGCTATGTAGATGGGATCAGGAGGGAGAAAGATACTTTTCTGTGGGGATAAAAAAGACAGTGCACAGGCTCATTGTCAGGGAATTGTCTTTAGGAAGGTGTCCCAGTGAAAAAGGGAGATGAACTGAATTTTCTTAAAAGCACGCATCCTTTTAGGGGAAGAACACTGACTGAAACCGCCCACCCTGGTCAGGCACCATGGTAACCGTTTGCATGAGTTGTTTTAGGACAAAAGATCCTGGTAAAGAACATAGAGCTAACAAGCCACCACCGACCAGAAGAGATCAGGAAAGGTCAAAAAATCCTCCTCGCTGGCATCCATCTTGGCTGAGCAATGCGTGCACCACCAGAAAGGGCTCTGAGTCAGAAGGATTGGTCAGAGACAACCTGGAAACTAATCCCACCACCATAAAGTCCGAGACTGCAAACCACGTGGCAGAGCTGTTCTCCTGGGTTCCCTTACCCTGCTGCTCTCCACCCAGGCACTCCTTCCCAATAAAATCTCTCGCTTTGTCAGCCCAAGTGTCTCCTTGGATAATTCATTTCCGAGTGTTAAAGCCCACTTTTGGGCCCTGGAAGGGGTCCCCTTTCCTGCAACATACCTACCTCTTCTTAGTGTGTTATACCCCTTAGGACACTCCTCAGGACTCCAGTCTGAAAACTTGAGGCATTTTTCAGCCATGATTTCTTTGGGTACTTTTCCAGTCTCTCTTTCTAGGACTCTAATGGCTTAAATGTTAGAACTCTTTATTACAGTCCAACAGATCTTTGTGGCTCTTTTTTTTTTTTTCCTCAGTTCAGATTGGGTACTTTATATTATTCTTTTAATCCACTGATTATTTCCTCTGTCACCTCCATTCTGCTGTGGAATCCTTCCACCGAGCTTCTTATTTTGGTAATTGTGTTTTTCAGTTCTAAAATTTCCTTTTAGTGACAACCTAGAGCAAATGGACAACTTTCTAGAAACATACAGCCCACCAAAACTGAATCAAGAAGAAACAGATGATTTGAACAGACCAGTCCCCAGAAGTGAAAGTGAATCTGTAATAATAATACTTTTTTTTAAACTCCTAACAAAAGTCCAGACCAGGTGGTTTCACAGGCCAATTCTACCAAACAAACAAAAAAGAACTTACACAAATTTTTCTCAAACTTTTCCATAAGACTGAAGAGGAGGGAATACTCTCAAAGACAGTCTGTGAAGCCACCATCAAACTGATACCAAAACTAGAACAAAGATACCACTGAAAAAAGAAAATTATAGGCTAATATCTTTGATGAATATAGATGTAAAAACTCTCAACAAAATATTAGCAAATCAAATCCAACAATTCACAAAAAAAGATCATATACTATGAACAAGTGGAATTCATCCCAAATTCACAGGGGTGGTTCAACATTTGCAAATCAATCAATGTCACACACCACATTAACAGAAGTCAAAAACCACATGATCATCTCAATAGATGATCCTGGGGTAAGGGGACAGAAAACAAAGCAGGAGGCATAACTCTCCCAGACATCAGAAAATACTGCAAAGCTAAGATAATCAAAACAGTGTAGTATTGGTACAAAAACAGACATACAGATCAACAGAACAGGATAGAAAACACAGAAACAAACCCACATATCTATGGTCAATTACTCTCGACAAAGGAGACAAGAATATAAAATGGGAAAAAGTCTGTTCAGCAACGGTGCTGGAAAAGTTGGACAGTGCATGTAAATCGGTGAAGTTAGAACACACCCTCACACCATGCACAAAAATAAACTCAAAATGGCTTAAAGACTTGAACACAAGACATGATACCATAAAACTCCTAGAAGAGAGCATAGGCAAAACATTATCTGACATAAATCGTACCAATATTTTCTTAGGGTCAGTCTCCAAAGGCAACAGAAATAAAAACAAAAGTAAATAGAAGTGATGTAATCAAACTTACAAGCTTTTGCACAGCAAAGGAAAACAAAAAGACAACCTCCAGAATGGGAGAAAATATTTGCAAATGATGCATCAGACAAGGGCTTAATCACCAAAATATATCAATACAAACAGCTCACACAATTTAACAAAAAAAAAAAAAAAACAATGCCATTGAAAAACGGGGAGACACCCGTAACAGAATTTCTCCAAAGGAGACATATAGATGGCCAGTAGACATATGAAAAGATGTTCAACATCACTAATCATTAGAGAAATGCAAATCAAAACTACAATGAGGTACTGTTAGCAGGAGAGTCTAGAGACCCTTCCTCCTGTGGCCCTGGTTCTTAGTAAAGATGCAAAGAAGAATCTAAGGTCTTACCCATTGCAAGAAAGTCTGTTAACAGTAAGAAAAGAAAGAACAGGTTGTAAAGTTGGACACGTCTGAGCAACGTGAGAACACACAGAAAGGACAAAGAGAACCTCTCAAGAGGGAAGCCCCAAGAGAGAAGTGGGCCATGCCAAGAGAGGCAAATGGCCTTCGAGGGCTGAGAGACAGAGTTTTTACTGCAGGGCCATTTGCATAATCCAGAGGGGTCATTGATTGACAGCCACAGGTTATATTAATATAACAGGATGCTCTACTGCACATGTCCTTCCCATAATTCAGTCTAATTATATGTGTGTATTCAGGGAATATCTATGAGCAGTTAATGAGTCTAATGGCTGCCCAAGGTTAGTTTAGTACAGGATAGTGAGAGGGAACCCACTCCAGTATTCTTGTCTGGAGAATCCCATGAACAGAGGAGCCTGGTGGGCTACAGTCCATAGGGTCACAAAGAGTCGGACACAACTGAGCAACTAACACACAGTGTGATTTGTGCCCACCCATGGGCTAGAATAGGAAAAGTCCAGCCAGTCAGCGGATGGGGGTGTTTTACAGTCCCCTGACTATTTCTGGAGTACTTGTGGGGGTTTATTAGGGGTGGAGTTGGTAAATTGTTTGGTGGGATTAGGTGGCTATTAGATCCTTAGCTGAAGGGGTTGCCTCTTGTTCCTCTCAGCTAACTTCCTGCCTAATAGTATCCCCTCATGCTGGTCAGAATGGCCATCATTAAGAAGTCTACAAATTAACAAATGCTGGAGAAGGTGTAAAGAAAAGAGAACCCTGCGACATTATTAGTGGAAATTCAAGTCCGTGCAGTCACTATGGAGAACAGTGTGGAGGTTCCTCAGAAAACTAAAAATAGGTTCTAGTTTTAGATCAATTACAATATGATCCAGAAATCCCATTCCTGGGTGTATACCCAGACAAATGCTATGCTAAGTCACTTCAGTCGTGTCTGACTCTGTGCGACCCAATGGATGGCAGCCCACCAGGCTCCCCTGTCCCTGGGATTCTCCAGGCAAGAACACTGGAGTGGGTTGCCATTTCCTTCTCCAATGCATGAAAGTGAAACGTGAAAGTGAAGTCGCTCAGTTGTGTCTGACTCTTAGTGACCCCATGGATTGCAGCCTACCAGGCTCCTCCGTCCATGGGATTTTCCAGGCAAGATTACTGGAGTGGGGTGCCATTGCCTTCTCCGACCCAGACAAAACTTAAATTCAAAAATACACATGAACCCCTAAGTTCATGATAGCTAAGATGTGGAAATACCCCAAATGTCCATCGACAGAGGAAGAGATAAAGAGGCTGTGTCCTATATATAATAGAGTATTATTCAGTCATAAAAAAGAATGAAATATTGCCATTTGTGGCAACATGGGTGGATCTAGAGATTATCATACCAAGCGAAGTTAAGTCGGAAAAAGAAAGACAAACACCGTATGATATCACTTACATGTGGAAACTAAAATACGACATAGGACTTTCCTGGGAGTCTGGTGGTAAGAGTCTGCCTGCCAATGCAGGGGGCACGGGTTTGATCCCCAGTCTGGGAAGATTCCACGTGCCACGGGGCAACTAAGCCCAGGTGCCGCAGTTTCTGAGCCTGCTCTCTAGAGCCTGTGCTCTGCAACAAGAGAGGTCACCACAGTGAGAAGCCAGTGTATCACAACTAGAGAGTGGCCCCTATTCACTGCAGCTAGAAAAAGTCCACTCTCAGCAGTGAAGATCCAGTGCAGCCAAAGTTAATTAGTTAATTAAAAAATTAAAACCTAACAAACTCACAGAACATTGACTTGTGGTTGCCAAGCGGGGAGGGCGCTGGGGAAGGGAAGGACTGGGAGTTTGGGGTTAGCAGATGTAAACTATTACAGACAGAACTGATAAACAACAAGGTCTTACTGTATAGGAGGTCCTCCAGGGAACTATATTCAATATCCTGGGATAAACCATAGTGGAAAAGAATATTGTAAAATAATGTCTATATATGTATAACTGTTCGTAACAGTTATACATATATAGACATTATTTTACAGTTAGAACTGGACATGGAACCACAGATTGGTTCCAAATAGGAAAAGGAGTACGTCAAGGCTGTATATTGTCACTCTGCTTATTTAACTTCTATGCAGAGTACCTCATGAGAAACGCTGGACTGGAAGAAACATAAGCTGGAATCAAGATTGCTGGGAGAAATATCAATAACCTCAGATATGCAGATGACACCACCCTTATGGCAGAAAGTGAAGAGGAACTAAAAAGCCTCTTGATGAAAGTGAAAGTGGAGAGTGAAAAAGTTGGCTTAAAGCTGAACATTCAGAAAACGAAGATCATGGCATCTGGTCCCATCACTTCATGGGAAATAGATGGGGAAACAGTGGAAACAGTGTCAGACTTTATCTTTTTGGGCTCCAAAATCATTGCAGATGGTGACTGAAGCCATGAAATTAAAAGACGCTTACTCCTTGGAAGGAAAGTTATGACCAACCTAGATAGCATATTCAAAAGCAGAGACATTACTTTGCCAACAAAGGTCTGTCTAGTCAAGGCTATGGTTTTTTCCTGTGGTCATGTATGGATGTGAGAGTTGGACTGTGAAGAAGGTTGAGCACCGAAGAATTGATGCTTTTGAACTGTGGTGTTGGAGAAGACTCTTGAGAGTCCCTTGGACTGCAAGGAGTTCCAACCAGTCCATTCTGAAGGAGATCAGCCCTGGGATTTCTTTGGAAGGAAGGATGCTAAAGCTGAAACTCCAGTACTTTGGCCACCTCATGTGAAGAGTTGACTCATTGGAAAGACTCTGATGCTGGGAGGGATTGGGGGCAGAAGGAGAAGGGGATGACAGAGGATGAGATGGTTGGATGGCATCACTGACTCGATGGACGTGAGTCTGGGTGAACTCCAGGAGTTGGTAATGGACAGGGAGGCCTGGCGTGCTGTGATTCATGGGGTCGCAAAGAGTCGGACACAACTGAGCGACTGAACTGAATTGATGTATAACTGAGTCACTTTGCTGTACAGCAGAGATTGGCACAATATTGTAAATCAATTATACTTCAATAAAAATTTTTTTAAAAAGAAACAAAAATAAATACGAGAAAATTTCCTTTTGGTTTTTCTTTGCATCTTCTATTCCTTTGCTGGGACTTTCTATTTCCTTGCTGAGTCTTTCTATCCTTTCATGCATCTCAAGTGTGATAATTCTGTCTGCTTTAAAATGCTTGTCAGATAATTCTAACATCTCCCTTACCTCACTGTCAGCATTTATAAATTTTTTTTCAGTCTGATGTCTTACTGGTTCTGGGTATGAAATTGAAGAAGTTGGAATCTGAACATTTTCACATTACGGTCAGACATTCCAGATCTTATCCTGCTGGCTTTCTCTGATTCCGCTCTGGTGGGGAGGGGAGATACTGCCAGGTGGGGACTGAAGTCCAAGTTCCTTACTTGGGCTCTGTTAGCACAGGTGGGAGTGGCAGGGAGGCTTCATTGCTGCTGCCAATGGTGGGACTTCCTTATATAAGGCCCTGTCCTGGCTGACAAGTATAAATGGATTTAAGCAAGCTCATTTGTCTCTGGCTCCTAATTTATTTTTATATGAGTTTGGAAATTTGAAAAACAAGCTGCATTCTGATACATCCCACGTATAGAGGTAGCACCTACCAGACTTAAACTTAGAAACTGAAGCTGAAAATAGGGAGCATGAAAAATAGCTTTGGCTTCTCTGGGTTTTCCTCACTCCTAAGAATTATTTCCAATCCATTTCTTTTCCTATATTTTCCTGTCCTCATTCAGCTTTGTCATGCCCTTTATATATTCGCTCCTCCTTGACTTGTGGGCTTTGTTCTGGTTCCCTGCCTGCTATGATCCTGTTTGAGTTTTGGAAATCAGTTGCTGTGCCCTTCAGCCCTATTCCTTCAGGAAATTAGCCCTGAAGAAGAGAAAATACACTTTTGTTGCAATTATGCAACAAAATTGCCTACCACACAGATCTGGTAATGAGACTGCCTGCCTACACCTCTTTCCAGATTCACACCACAGGCAGGGAATTGGTAGCTTGTAAGGGGCTTCCCTGGTGGCTCAGTGGTAAAGAATTCACCTGCCAACGCCTGCCAATGCAGGAGATGCAGGTTTGATCCCTAGGTTGTGAAGATCCTCTGGAGAAGGAAATAGCAACCCACTCCAGTATTATTGCCTGCAAAGTCCCAGGGACAGAGGAGCCAGAAGGGCTAAATAACAGCAGCAGTAGTCAGGATCCCACCTTCTGATCCAGACTTACCCAAATCCCCTTATACCTTATTCTCCAACAATCCCCCCATGACTGTGTGTGGTGTTGTGTGCTTAGTCGTTCAGTTGTGTCCAACTCTTTTCGACCCCATAGACTGTAGCATGCCAGGCTCCTCTGTCCGTGGAGATTCTCCAGGTGAGAATACTGGAATGGGTTGCATACCCTCCTCCAGGGGATCTTCCCAACCCAGGGATCAAACCCAGGCCTCCCGCATTGCAGGCACATTCTTTACCATCTGAGCCACCAGGAAGGCCCAGACTGTAGCTCCCTGAATATGCTGTGGCCTCTGAGGCCCTACATACAGTAAAAGTATAATTTATCCTAAACGTGGAAAAAGGAAAAATGCTGTTTGCCTCCCTGACATCATGGCAGAGTAGTTTCAATAGGCCCACATGGCTCTCACAGGGTACTCTCAGATCTGACTTTATGGTCCTATTTGGCCAACCACCCAGTACGGCCTGATCCCCAGTCTCATGGAGTCCACAGATTAGCGAGGAAAAGAAAATTAAAATAAATAACTGCACATGATGATTTTAAAACAATTATGATGAGTATCAGAAGGTAGTCAGTCAGTCCAGTCACTCAGTCATGTCTGACTCTTTGCAACCCCATGGTACAGTATGCCAGGCCTCCATGTCCATTACCAACTCCCAGAGCGTACTCAAACTCACTTCCATTGAGTCGGTGATGCCATCCAACCATCTCATCCTCTGTCATCCCCTTCTCCTCCCACCTTCAATCTTTCCCAGCATCAGGGTCTTTTCCAGTGAGTCAGTTCTTTGAATCAAGTGGCCAAAGTATTGGAGCTTCAGCTTCAGCATCAGTCCTTCCGATGAATATTCGGGGCTGATTTCCTTTAGGATTGACTCATTTGATCTCCTTGTAATCCAAGGGACTCTCAAGAGTCTTCTCCAACACCACATTTCAAAAGCATCAACTCTTCGGCGCTCACCTTTCTTTATGGACCAAATCTCACATCCATACATGACTACTGGAAAAACCATAGCCTTGACTAGACGGACCTTTGTTGGCAAAGTAATGTCTCGCTTTTTAATATGCTGTCTAGGTTGGTCATAGCTTTCCTTCCAAGTAGCAAGCGTCTTTTAATTTCATGGCTGCAGTCACCATCTGCAGTGATTTTGGAGCCCCCCAAAATAAAGTTTGTCACTGTTTCCATTATTTAATTGCAGGGACAAATATCAATAACTTCAGATATGCAGATGACACCACCCTTAATGGCAGAAAGCAAAGAAGCACTAAAGAGCTTCTTGATGAAAGTGAAAGAGGAGAGTGAAAAATTTGGCTTAAAACAACATTCAGAAAATGAAGATAATGGCATCCAGTTCCATAACTTCATGGCAAATAGATGGGGAAACAATGGAAACAGTGACAGACTTTATTTTCCTGGGCTCCAAAATCACTGTAGATGGTGACTGCAGCCATGAAATTAAAAAACGCTTACTCCCTGGAAGAAAAGTTATGACCAACCTAGAAAAGGAAAAGTAAACCGATGGGACAGCATATTAAAAAGCAGAGACATTACTTTGCCAACAAATGTCCGTCTAGTCAAAGTTATGGTCTTTCCAGTGGTCATGTATGGATGTGAGAGTTGGACCATAAAGAAAGGTGAGCACCAAAGAGTTGATGCTTTTGAACTGTGGTGTTGGAGAAGAGTCCCTTGGTCTGAAAGAAGATCCAACTAGTCCATCCTAAAGGAAATCAGTCCTGAATATTCATTGGAAGGACTGATGCTGAAGCTGAAACTCCAATACTTTGGCTACTTGATGCAAAGTACTGACTCACTGGAAAAGATCCTGATGCTGGGAAAGATTGAAGGCAGGAGAAAGGGATGACAAAGGATGAGATAGTTGGATGGCATCACTGACTCTATGGACATGAGTTTGAGCAAGCTCCAGGAGTTGGCGATGGACAGGGAAGCCTGGTGTGCTGCAGTCCATGGGGTCACAAAGAGTCGGACAGGACTGAGCAACTGAACTGAACTGATTTAGGAGTAACCTGACCCTCACACAGCCCTGCAGGTTTGTTTCCTAGCTGTTAAAGGAGTTATTCCGTACACCCTAAGATAAAAATGACCTACACACACACACTTGCATCCTTTTTTCCCTTCCCCTTCCCAAGCCTCTAATTGTCTGTTTGAAACGACTGTTGTCATGTTAACAACTCAGAATTAAGCTAATGACAAATTACCAAGAAAAAAAAAACAAAATAAAAAACATTTACTATTGTATTTTAAAGGATGACGTAAAGCACTAGAGGCGGAAAAAAATCTCAAATGCTAACAATGTTTACGTAGTGTCTAAATTTTTTCCAAATTTCCAATATGTCTATAATATGCGTAATTTTAAAGGAAAAATAATTTTAAGAACAAATCTGTGAAAATGGAAGCCCACAGCTTCCAATGACCATCTGACCATTCTTAATCTGATGTGGGGCAAATTCAGCAGTTTGAAAGGCAAGATCTTTTGTTGGGGAAGGAAGAGATGGGCGGGGCAGGAAGAACAATCCTCTGGTTATTTCTCTGTAGCGTCTCAGTCCTGTCGTACAATCTAAGTCAAATCAATGCATTAAGCGCCTCTTCCTTTCTGCTTGTCCCCAACACGGAAAGACAGGCGTAGCGGGGCGAAACGGAACACCCCGGACGCGGCTGCAGGGATGCCGCTGGGACCGATCTGCAGAGGGCGCCCGGAATGCTGTCAGCCGCTCAGCCCGCCCAAGCTTCTCCCCAAGCCCCACCCAAGCCTCTCACAAGCCCCGCCCACCCGAATCCCCGCTCCGCCCCCGCTCAGACCCCGCCCCCTCCCCGCCCGGCTTTGCTCCGCCCGCCCCAGTCACGTGGTGAGGCGCCGAGACCAGCCGGTAGCTGATGCAGTCGCGGGGTATTCATCATGGAGCTGGCCCCGCGAAGCTGTCCTCTGCTGCTGCTGCTGCTGCTTTTGGGCCTGAGCACGGGTAGGTTCGGGCAAAAGATGCTTCAGCGCCCGATGCCTCCTTCTCTCCTCCAGGGATGAGAATCAGTTAGTGGGTTTGTGCTTTTTAAACCGTATTCCTTTGCCGCTGTTTCTACCTTCTGGAATTATTTTGCTTTTGAAACTCATTCAGTTTTTTAAATTCAGAGTTATTTTTCTACTTTTTTTCTGACTCGGTATTCTGATGCTTCCTTTCTTCCCTGCGCATAGTTAGAAGCAGTTTTGCAACATGTAAGGTTTGGAGAAGCTGATGATCAATGAAGTTTCCACTATCTAAGGGCCACCTCCCTCTTCCTGCCGTGATTGGCTGCAAAATGAGATTATAAAGTTGTTGTTGTTGTTGTTTTAAGCTGAAACACTCTGTCCAGAAGACTCTAAAAAATAATACCACGAATGGGACACTTTATTGAGAGTAAGACTTCTCCCTGTACCTAATCAGAACAGGCAAGATAATATCTTCCCTCATTGCAGTCCTTTTTGACAGAAACCAGTTCGTGTTTAATATGATGACTTGCAAGTTGATTTTCAGTCTTTTCTTCAAGCAAAATGACTCCTGATCTGAATCAAGAACTGAGAATTACAACTGGCCAGAGACTTGTCTTGTGATCTGCGGCCAGTTGCTTAACTTGTTTTCCCTTCTGTAAAATGGGGATCATATGACCCTTCTGCTTGTATCTGGGAACTATCCAATAGGTTGCCCACCAGATTTTAACAGTGGTCACTGGCAGGGAGGCTTCCCTGGTGGCTCAGCGGTAAAGGATCTGCCTGCAATGCAGTAGATGCGGGTTCGATCCCTGGGTTGAGAAAATCCCCTGGAAAAGGAAATGGGAACCCACTCCAGTATTCTGGCGATGGCACCCCACTCCAGTACTCTTGCCTAGAAAATCCCATGGACAGAGGAGCCTGGAAGGCTGCAGTCCATGGGGTTGCTGAGGGTCCGACACAACTGAGCAACTTCACTTTCACTTTTCACTTTCATGCATTGGAGAAGGAAATGGCAACCCACTCCAGTGTTCTTGCCTGGAGAATCTTAGGGACGGGGGAGCCTGTGGGCTGCTGTCTATGGGGTTTCACAGAGTCGGACACGACTGAAGTGACCTAGCAGCAGCAGCCGGTATTCTTGCCTGGGAAATTACGTGGACAGAGGAGCCTGGTGGGCTATAGTCCATGGGGTCCCAAAAGAGTTGGACCGAACTTAGGGTCTAAACAGCAACCACAAACATTATCAGGAAAGGGAGGAGTGCCAGAGTTTAAGTTAAAACAGACCAAGCCTTATCTGCCATTTTCAAGGAGACTGGAATTTTGTGTTACTTGGTGTGTACTATCTTACAGCCGTATCTATAATAAACATTCCAGCCTTTCTGTTTTGCTCATCAGACCACTTTCTGGTTGCCTTAATCTCCATCCTTATTAAGTTTCAAAACAACATTTTCTCCTCACCTACTCTTCTTATCTTGGGGACCAGTTTTTGTCCTTTTACTTGCCACAGAGGCATGAAATTCAAAAAAGAGGAAGTAGAGGCAGAAAACTCTGATAACCCAGGATCATGCTTTCGTCACAGTTTAACATTAGCCTTTTTTACCCACAGAGTGGTATTTGAGAAAAGACAAGGTGTCACAGCTTGGAGGTTGTTACTTTAGCAAAGGTGACATAGTTAATGTATTTAACATACTCTTTTCTGATACATATTTTGCAAATGCTAAAAAAGTTAACTTTGGTTAACTCTAAATTGGAGGAAAATTGGAGTTGTGGGATTAAAGAATATATGTATGGCTTCTATAAATTTTCTGCCAAGTTGCCTCCTCAGAAAATTTTGTGCCAGTATGCACTTTTGCCCACAGTGGTGAGGCCAGTCTCCTGACTCATGCAAATAGAGCCACAGCCATCTGTCAAATAAGCAAAGATTTTTTAGTGACTTCATTATTGCTTTAATTTTCATATCTTTGAATATTAGTGATTTTTTTCACGTATTTATGACATTCATATTTCTGTTTTCATGAATTATTTTCTTGTGGCATTTATCCATTTAATTATTAGGATCTTGTTGTTATGACTACTGTTATTTATTGAATGCCTACTAAGTGCTAGGAATTGTCAACTATCTTGATTGTTGCAAAGATCTTATATTTTTTAATTGATCTAATGATTAAGGAAGTACCTTTCTTCGTATTTATTTCTGATCTTTATTTGTTGTTTTGCCTTTTATTTTCATTGTATGGAAATGTAACAAGTTTCTGTCCTCAACACTCGCTATTTTGCTCTATAGTCCCTGGGAGTCTCTTAAATCATTTCCCCATCCAGAGATCAAAAAACATTCAACTCTATTTTCATATTTTTTTCACATCTAAATTTTAAAAATGAAATATTTGATCCACTGGGAATTCATTTTGGTTAATAGTGTTAAGAGAGGATCTATATTTCTTTTTCTTTTTTTTTTTTTTTGGCTTCAAGAAAGCTAACAGTTGCCCTGGCATAATATATTGAGTAATTTTGCCCCACTAACTTGTTGATGCCTCTTTAATTGTATACTAAATGAGAAACCAAAATCAATGTGATGCATTTTGAGATTTTTTTTCTTTTTTCCCCTAAATGTAAATCTCTCTCTCTCTTTTAAACAATTATGAGCATGTTTCATGCCTTCCTGTTAAAAATCCAAACATTACAGAGGGTGTAGAGGAAAATGTGAAAGTTTACAGCCCCCTGGGCCTCTGTTAAGTTGGGTTTGCTTTTTCATAAGTTGAAAATTTATTCAATCTAAGTTGAATTTTTTTCCTTTATCTCCACAATGTATTGAAGTAAATACATTAACATAAACCAAATGACCTGCAGCCTAGCCCAGCCGTCCCTCCTAGGCGTGGCATTTACCTGGACATGGACATTCTTCAGGAAAACCGTGTTTGTTTCAGGAGCTGTCGTCAGCCAGCCCCCGGAAGACAGCAAGGAAGTCTGGGGTTATGTGACTGTCCGGAAGGATGCCCACGTGTTCTGGTGGCTCTATTATGCCACCAGCTCCCACAAGAACTTCTCAGAACTGCCCTTGATCATGTGGCTTCAGGTAAAAGTTTTACTGCCTGACCTGAGGTTGAGGCCAGGCTTCCCCCACTTACCATCTTGCTCACCTTTAAAGGCTCACAGCTCAGCAGAGAAGAACTGATGTGGTTCAGCAGCGAGGTAGGGGTCTCCTAGACTTGAGGATTCAGCATCCTTCTGAGGCAGATGAAGGCAGTGTTATTGCCAAGGAAGCCAAATCAGAGAGTGAGCGGTTCTGGCCTTTTGCTGGGGTCCTTTTCTACTAAGCCCAATCCAGATAGGGGCAGGAACCCTTACCAGATGCTCTTAAAGTCACATTTGACAATATGCTGATGCAAAGTGTTTCTAGAAGGTTCCAAAGCAAAAACTGAGCTATCCTGACCAGCCCTTCATCTCCCTACCCCCTCAGTCCTTTCCTCGACCTGAATTCCGTGCCCTAGAAAATTGATATTTTGAAAGAAATCAGCCTTTTGTATCAGTGTTGAGTGTTGGACCCTCTCCTTCTCCTTAAAGTACATTTGCATTTTAATCTTGAGCTCTGGTGGTAGGATTGAAGACTAGAAACTGGTTGAAAGTTCTTTGAGGGGCAGGCAGAGGATCCTTCCTTCCATTCCTAAAATGTCTCTCAGAAGTTGGCCCACACCCACCTGGAATCCACAATCTAGGGAGGGGTTGAGGAACGAAGTCTTGCTTCACCTTCTGGAAACTACAGGCTCGACCTGGCTCGGATGCCGGGCTGCTTACCAGTATGTGGGGGTGCCCTGGTCCTCATCCCCATGAGATGTAAATGTCAGTTCGTCCCAAAATGTTGTTATTCCTAAGCAGCTTCCCAGTTCTCCCAGCTTTGCCAGTGGATACAGACTTTTTTTTTTAATTGATTGATGATTCCTTTACAGTATTGTAAAGGTTTGATTTCTGTCATACCCAATGTGAATTAACCATCAGTGTACATATGTCCCCTCTCTCATCAGTCTCCCTCCCACCTCCCAACCATTCCCACCTCTCTAGGTTGCTACAGAGCCCCCGTTTGAGTTCTCTGAGTCTTATAGCAAATTCCCATTGGCTGCCTATTTACATATGTTAGCGTGTATGCATCCATGCTACTCTCTCCATTCATCTCACCCTCCCCCTCTTCTCCCCACCCTTGTCCATAAGTCTCTTCTCTATGTCTGCGTCTCCATTCCTGCTCTGCAAACAGATTCATCAGTGCCATCCTTCTAGATTCCATATATATGCATTAATATATGATATTTGTCTTTCTCTTTCTGACTCACTTCACTCTGTATAATAGGCTCTAGGTTCATCCACCTCATTAGAACTGATTCAAATGTGTTCCTTTTTCTGGCAGAGTAGTATTCCGTTGCGGAGAAGGCAATGGCACCCCACTCCAGTACTCTTGCCTGGAAAATCCCATGGACGGAGGAGCCTGGTGGGCTGCAGTCCATGGGGTCGCTGAGAGTTGGACACGACTGAGCGCCTTCACTTTCACTTTTCACTTTCATGCATTGGAGAAGGAAATGGCAACCCATTCCAGTGTTCTTGCCTGGAGAATCCCAGGGACGGGGGAGCCTAGTGGGCTGCCGTCTATGGGGTCGCGCAGAGTCGGACACGACTGAAGTAACTTAGCAGCAGCAGCAGCAGTATTCCGTTGTATATATGTAGCACGGCTTCTTTATCCATCTGTCGACCAGGTCGCTTCCGTGTCTTGGCTATTGTAAATAGTGCTGCAGTGGACACTGGGGTACATGTGTCTTTTTCAGTTTTGGTTTCCTCAGGGTATATGCCTAGAAATGGTATTGCTGGGTCATATGGTGGTTTTATTCCTAGTTTTTTAAGGGCTCTCCCTACTGTCTTCCATAGTGGTTGTATCAGTTTACATTCCCACCAGGAGTGCCAGAGGGTTCCCTTTTCTCCACACCCTCTCCAGCACTTGAGGTTTGTGAATTTTTTGTTGATGGCCATTCTGTCTGGAGTGAGGTGATATCTCATGGTAGATTTGCTTTGCATTTCTCTGACAATGAGCAATGCTGAGCATCTCTTCATGTGTTTATTAGCCCTCTGGGATACACAGTTATTGATGAGATACTGAAGATGAACAGTTTGCAGGGAGGGGCCTTTCTCTCTTAGGATTATGGCAAGTATTCTCCCTGGGAGCTCAGCTGAGGGTGCAGGTAGAAAAATGCCTCCGAAGAAGAAGGCGTCTGTGTGGCCCGGGGGACTTCTGCACCTCCCGGGGGGCTGGAGATGGAGACACGGCAGAGCTGTCAGCGAAGTCCATGCAGTGGGCACATCCAGGTCTGCCTTACTGCCCCTTATAGTTGAGGCAAAACACTTCCCTTTTTCTGGGCTTTGGTTTTCTAATCTGGGAGATTTCAGTGGTTTTCAAACGTTTTATTAATCAGCAGAACTGTTTCCACTCCAAGTGAAAGCTTACAGACCAGCCAAAGCAGAAGGAAGCAGTGTTGGGTGGAGGTGGGGGGCGGAGCGCCAAGCCCACCCACTCAGCCTCCCCTGGTCCTGCAGCCCCTCAGGCACTTTCTGGGCTTCTGGGAGCAGTGTGAAAATCACTGAATTTCAGAAACTGCAGACCTTTTCCTTTTGGTTGAGCGCAGACTAGGGCGATTGTTTTATTTGAATGAGTTGCCAACAGTGCCAGTCAGGACATTTCCTCCTTTTTTCCAAAAATCTAATGACTCGGGGGCTGAACTTGCCTTCCCAAGGCTGAGTGGTGGGGACCCCGCTTGCCGACAAGCAGGAGCTCCTGACAAGTGGCCACACCTGACCTCTCTGCTCCCTGAGGTGCGCCTCTGGCCCCTGGAAACCATCCGGTTTGTGACCTTTGATTACTGTGAGCTGAGATGTTATTTGATGGTTTTCAGCTGGCTAATGAACTGGCTCTTCATCCCCCAGAAACCCAAGGGAAGCTGAAAAGAGTAGGTGTAAGAAAGAGATAATTAATGCAGGTTCAAAGAGGCTCTGTTTCAGCAGCCTGCTGAGAACGTGGACACTAGCTTCTCTGGGCGGGTCTTTGAGAACTTAGGTCGTGTCCTCTGAGTGGAGTAGCTCTGAGTGATGTCATGCGCTGCTTTAAGCACACTTTCAAGTCATTTAAAGTGTTTCAGTTTGTCCCCTGACACATTTGCCACAGAGTCACTGCACAGCCCTGGGCCATGCCCCATCGCAAAGTTCTAGGCAGAAACGATTTTGCAGTAATACAGTCTTGAGTAAAACAAAACAGGAAAATGGGATTTCTCCCACAGAGACCACACCCCTGAGGTTCCAGCCTCCCTCCCTTTCGCTTTGGTTCTATCCCAGCCTAGCAAGTCCACTAGGGTAAAGGGGCCCAGCTTTCACTCCAAGGACCTTTACTCTTTGTGTGTGTGTGTGTAAATTGAAGTATAATTGGTGTACAATATTATATAAGTTATAGGTATGCTACTGCTGCTGCTAAGTCACTTCAGTCGTGTCCAACTCTGTGTGACCCCATAGACGGCAGCCCACCAGGCTCCGCCGTCCCTGGGATTCTCCAGGCAAGAACACTGGAGTGGGTTGCCATTTCCTTCTCCAATGCATGAAAGTGAAAAGTGAAAGTGAAGTCACTCAGTCGTGTCCGACTCTTAGCGACCTCATGGGCTGCAGCCTACCAGGCTCCTCCGTACATGGGATTTTCCGGAGTACTGGAATGGGGTGCCATTGCCTTCTCCAAGTTATAGGTACACGTGTAGTTTGTACCTCTTAATCCCCTTCCCCTGCATTGCCCCCTCCCCCCCTCCTCTTTCCCTACTGATAACCACTGGTTTGTCATCCATAGCTGTGAGTCTGGTTTTTTTTGTTATATTCAGTAGTTTGTTGTATTATTTAGATTCCCCATAAAAGTGACATCATGCAGTATTTGTCTTTCTCTTTCTAACTTACTTCACTTAGCATAATACCCTCCAAGCCCATTCATGTTGCAGCAGATGGCAAATGTTTGTTCTTTTTATGGCTGAGTAGTATTCCGTTGTATATATGTACCACATCTTCTTTATCTGTTCATCTGCTGATGGACACTTAGGTTGCTTCCATATCTTGGCTATTTATAAATAAGGCTGCTATGAACATTGCGTTGCATGTATTTTTTCGGATTCGTGCCTTTGTTGTTTTTAGATATATACCTAGGAGTGGAATTGCTGGATCATGTGGTAGCTGTAGCTTTAGTTTTCTTCAGAAACCTCCATACTCTTTTCCACAATGGCTGAACCCATTTATATTGCCACCAACAGAGTACAAGGACTCCCTTTTCTCCATATTTGTTCTTTTTGTTCTTTTTGATGATTGCCATTTTGGCAGGTATGAAGTAATTTCTCATGATGGTTTTGATTTGCGTTTCCATGATTATTAGCAATGCTGAGCATCTTTTCATGTGCCTACGGGCCATCTGCATTTCCTCTTTAGAAAAATGTAACGTTCTTTTGCCCATTTTTAAATCAGTGTTGTTTTTGATACTGAGTTGCGTGAGCTGTTTATATATGTTGGGTATTAAGCCCTTTTTGGTTATATCATTCACATATTTTCTCCCGTTCAGTAGGTCTTTTCATTCTGTCAGTGGTGAGGACCCTTGCTCATTTCACTGTGTGTTGCATGCATTTTTCAATGTTGTCACATAATTTCTCATGGTTTATGACCCTAGTGTCACATTCCATCGTTTAGGTGATCGTGGTTTACTAACCCATTGCCCTGCTGGGGGACATTGGAGTTGCACCCTTTTGCTGTTCTAAATATGACTTTAATGAACAGCTCCCTCTGACTTGTGAGCTTTTTACTGCTGCATTAGGAAATCTTAGGGTATAGAGTGCATATAATTAAAGAGATTTATAGCCTCTCAGTTTTGTAATCGTTAGCTTGGCATAGTTTCAGCACATTAGGTAGTTTCATAACGTCTTTCCCTGTCGGGGTCCTTTACATACCCCTGAGCCCTGACTCTGTGTTGTTCCTTGTTCTCCTTCGGATTTCCCTCTGTAGACTGGCCTGGCTTCTGTTTTGCTGAGCTGTTTCCTTCCATCTTTGCGTATCTCCCTTTCCTATCCATCTTGAACAGGGAGACGGTATCCTTTTACTTGAGGCTGGTTGTTGGGCCTCCCAGCCTCTGAGGTTTTATCCAGAAAAGCACCAACCATCCTTTTCCCCTCACCGTCTCCTGAAGGACCTCCTCCCTTCTCTTAGACCTGAGAACCTCTGCCTCTTATATTCTGAGGCTCCAGCCCTGAGCTTCTGCCCTGAATCCTGCCTCGCCCCGGCCACCCAGGGGACTGAGTGCTTCCTGCCCTGGGACTTCTGTGTTTGCTGCATTGTATCCTGGGGATCGTCTTGATCAAACTGCCCCTTGGTCTGGGTCCCTTGTAAATCCTCAGGGTCACAAGGCCAGTCCCGGTGGCAGCCCTAATTACACGTCCCCTCCATGGGCCCTACTGCTCGTCTGCAAAGGGAGAGTGTTTGGATGAGATGTCTTGAAGTCAGCAAACCCTACATCAGGCCGTGGCTCAAGCTCAGAGAATCAAAGATAGGAAAGCACCCTCTGGGAACGCTTGACCTGGGCACCTCCTATCAGCAAGACTTCAGCAGTTACTAGGGGGCTCAGTGAGTCCAGACGTCCCTGGTGACCCTGTGAGGGCCCTGTCGGGCTCCTGAGCACAAGGCCTTCCTGTGTTCCTCGTTTCTTTGATTATAGGAAACTGCTTTCATTCAGCCTCCATAACCTTCTCTGAGTTCCAGTGGGCAGATTCAAGCAGTTGATAGTTAGGGAAGGGAGGGGGTGCGAGACCAGGGAGAAACAAACCATCAAGAGCAGCCTTGGGGTAACATCCTGTTTCATCATCAAAGGATGTTGTTATATTTCAGTCACTAAGTCCTGTCCCACTCTTTTCGACCCCACGGGTTGTAGTACACTAAGCTCCTCTGTCCTTCACTATCTCCCGGAGTGGACTCAAATTCACGTCCATTGAGTCACTCATGCTATCAAACCATCTCATCCTCTGCTACCCCCTTCTCCTTTTGCCTTCAGTCTTTCCCGGCATCAGGGTCTTTTCCAGTGAAATGCATCTTCACTTCAAGTGCCAAAGTATTGGAGCTTCAGCTCAGCATCAGTCCTTCCAGTGAATATTCAGGAGTGATTTCTTTTAGGATTAACTGGTTTGACTCCTTGCTGTCCAAGGGACTCTCAAGAGTCTTCTCCAGACCACAGTTTGAAAGCATCGATTCTTCAGTGCTCAGCTTTCTTTATGGTCCTGTTCTTACACTGTACATGACTACAAGAAAAACCATGGCTTTGAATCTACAGACCTTTGTTGGCGAAGTGATGTCTCTGCTTTTTAATATGCTGTCTAGGTGTGTCGTAGCTTTCCTTCCAAGGAATAAGCATCTTTTAATTTCATAGCTGCAGTCACCATCTGCAGTGATTTTGGAGTACAGGAAAATAAAATCTGTCACTGCTTCCATCTTTTCCCCTTCTATTTGCCATGAAGTGATGGGACGAGATGCCATGATCTTAGATTTTTTAATACGGAGTTTTAAGCCTGGTTTTTCACTCTCTTCTTTCACCCTCATTAAGAGGTTCTTTAGTTCCTCTTTACTTTCTGCCATTGGAGTGGTATCATCTGCATGTTTGAGGTTGTTGATATTTCTCCCAGCAATGTTAATTCCAGTTTGTGATTCATTCACCCTGTGTTTTGCGTTATGTACTCTGCATAGAAGTTAAATGAACAGGGTGACAGGATACAGCCTTGTCATACTCCTTTCCTAATCTTGAACAAGTCAGTTGTTCCATGTCCAGTTCTAACTGTTGCTTCTTGACCTGCATACAGATTTCTCAGGAGACGGATAATATGGTCTGGTATTCCCATCTCTCTAAGAATTTTCAACAGTTGGTTGTGATCCCCGTTGTCAAAGGCTTTAGCATAGTCAATGAGGTAGAAGTAGATGTTTTTCTGAAACTCCCTTGCTTTCTCTGTGATCCAGTGAATGTTGGCGGTTGATCTCTGGTTCCTCTGCCTTTTCTAAATCCAACTTGTACATGTGGAAGTTCTTGATTGATGTGCTGCTGAAGCCTAGCTTGAAGGATTTTGAGTAGAACCTTGGTAGCATGTGAAATGAGTGCAGTTGTGCAGTAGTTTGAACATTCTTTGGCATTGCCCTTCTTTGGGATTGGAATGAAAATTGACCTTTTCCAATCTTCTGGCCACTGCTGAGTTTTCCAAATTTGTTGATATATTGCATCATCTTTTAGGATTTCAAATAGCTCAGCTGAAATTCCATCACCTCCACTAGCTTTGTTTGTAGTAATGCTTCCTAAGGCCCACTTGACTTCACACTCCAGGATGTCTGGCTCTAGGTTAGTGACCATACCATCATGGTTGTCTGAGTCATTAAGACCTTTTTTGCATTGTTCTTCTATGTATCCTTGACCTCTCTTCTTAATCTCTTTTGCTTCTGTTAGGTCCTTACTGTTTCTGTCCTTTATTGTGCCCAAACCTTGCACGAAATGTTCCCTTGATATCTCCAGTTTTCTGAAAGAGATCTCCAGTCTTTCCCATTCTGCTGTTTTCCTCTCTTTCTTTGCATTGATTGCCGAGGAAGGCTTTCTTCTCTCTCCTTGCTGCTCTTTGGAACTCTGCATTCAAATGGATGTATCTTTCCTTTTCTCCTTTGCCTTTAGCTTCTCTTCTTTTCTCAGCTATTTGTAAGGCCTCCTCAGACAACCACTTTGCCTTGTTGCATTTCTTCTTCTTGGGGATGGTTTTGATCACTGCCTCCTGTACAATGTTATGAACCTCCATCCATAGTTCTTCAGGCACTCTGTTTACCAGATACAATCCCTTGAATCTATTCATTGCCTTCACTGTATAATCATAATGGATTTGATCGAGATCACACCTGATTGGCCTAGTGGTTTTGCCTGCTTTCTTCAATTTAAGTCTGAATTTTACAATAAGGAGCTCATGATGTGAGCCACAGTCAGCTCCCAGTCTTGTTTTTGCTGACTATATGGAGCTTCTCCATCTTTGGCTGCAAAGAATATAATCAGTCTGATTTAGGTTTTAACCTTTTGGTGATGTCCATGTGTAGAGTTAACTCTCGTGTTGTTAGATAAAAATGTTTGCTGTAACTGGTGTGTTCTCTTGGCTAAACTCTGCTAGCCTTTGCCCTGCTTCATTTTGTACACCAAGGCCAAACTTGCCCATTACTCCAGGTATCTCTTGACTTCCCACTTTTGCATTCCTGTCCCCTAAGATGCAAAGGACATCCTTGTTTGGTGTTAGTTCTGGAAGGTCTTGTAGATCTTCGTAGAACCAGTCAACTTCAGCTTCTTTGGCATCAGTGGTTGGGGCATAGACTTGAATTACCGTGACTTTGAATGGTTTGTCTGGGAAATGAACTGAAGTCATTTTACCTTTTTTGAGATTGCATCTAATTACCCCATTTTGGACTCTTCTGTTGACTGTGAAAGCTGCCCCATTGCTTCTAAGGGATTCTTGCCCACAATCATAGATATAATGGTCTTCTGAATCAAATTCACCCATTCCCATTCATTTTAGTTTACTGATTCCTAAGATGTCCACGTTCACTTTTGGCATCTCCTATTTGACCACTTCTAATTTGCCTTGATTCATGGACCTAACATTCCAGGTTCATATGCAATATTCTTTACAGAATCAGACTTTATTTTCATCAGCAGGCACATCCACAGCTGAGCGTCATTTCCACTTTGGCCCAGTCTCTTCATTCTTTCTGGAACTATTAGTCATTGCTTTCCGCTTTTCCCCGGTAGCATATTGGACACCTTCTGACCTGGCAGGATCATCTTCCAGTGTTATATATTTTTGCCTTTTCATACTATTCATAAGTTTCTCAGCAAGAATGGTTTGCCATTTCCTCCTCCTGTGGGCCACATTTCATCAGAACTCTTCACTGTGAACCACCTGTCTTGGCCCTGCCTGGCATGGCTCATGGCTTCATTGAGTTACACAGGCCCCTTTGCCACAGCACGGCAGTGATCCATGAAGGCATCATCAAAGATTACATACGACAATACCTTTGAACTATTTTGCTTATATTGAAACACCCTCCAGGTAGGAGAAGGTGATGATTAATTATAATATGCCGCCCTCCAGCATGTAGACTCCAGACCAGTTGGACCTGAAGGTTGATGAGGTTGACGCCTTACCTTACCACCAACCCATGAGAAGAGTGTCCATGAGCTGATCACACCCTCTTTGGACAATTTCGGTTAATATAAAACTTGTCACTGTCTTCCCCAAGTTGGGATGCTTGGTTTTGAGGGCATTAGCCTGCTGTGTCCCCCATTACCTGGTGAAGTGATAAAGCTGCCCTGTCCTACTTCACCCACAACTCTGTCTCTGAGATGTGATTCGGCACCGGTGCACAGAGAAGCTGAACTTTCAGCATCCCTGGCTCAGTGGGCCAGCTGTGTCCTGTGTGTAAGGTTGACCCAGCCATCGCCGGGTCATAGATCATTTACAGTGAGTGTGGTCGTTAATGTAATGATGAAGGTTTAACAGACATTTTCTCCGAGTTTATTTTTGCTTCTTTCTTTCTTCCTCAGGGTGGTCCAGGTGGTTCCAGCACTGGCTTTGGAAACTTTGAGGAAATCGGGCCGCTTGATAGGAATCTCCAGCCACGAAAGACCACCTGGGTACAGTGAGGAAGGCCCCGCACTCTCAGTGCCACGTGGCCTCTCGCAGACTGAGCCCCACCTGATCCCATCCCATCCCCAGGTTGAGGGGCTCCACCCTGCCCCCGCCCTCTTCCTCTGTATGCAGGGGGGCCTTGGGTGCTTGTCCACAGGCCTCCTCTCCACCAGCTGCTTCCATTTCTGAAGGCAGCTTGTCCTACACCGGTCACCTTCCCAACTCCGTGACCTTTCTCTCCACTTCCCTGCAGAAACCTCCGTCTGCTCTCGCAGACACCTGGGCCTTGGCATTACCCAGGTGCTAGACCTTGCTACAGTCTCAGACACCAGAGTCCCACCCTCTGGCCACGACCTCCAGTCCTTTCTTTCTTCTCCTCCCCTCCTATCTCAGTGCTTGTCTTCCTCCAGACCTCAGACCCCTTGTCTTCTGCCCTTTGATGCCTCTCTCGTTCTCTGACTCTGCGCTGCTCCTTCATTCTCAGCTTCACCTCCTCACCTAGCCCCTCTCTGACCAGCCCCCACCCCCCCGGCTCCCTTGTTCTTCTCCCTCCAGTCTGGGGTCCGTCCCGCTGTCCCCACGCTCGACCTCTGCCCCCAGGCTGCCCGATGCTAAGGGGCTCGGTGGGTGGGGGTTTTGCTCTGGGCTCGTGGCCACCCTCTGCTCTGTGCCTCTGCCCCTCCCCCATCTACTGATGGACCCTTAGGTTATTTCCACCTTTTGGCTGTGATGAGTAATGCAGGCAACATTAGCGTACAAATACTGGTTGCAGTTTCAGTTTGGGGGGGAATTTCTGGGTCCTTTTGTAGCTCTGTGTTTAATACCCAAGGTTGTTAATATTTTTCATCCACCCCTCTTTCACTGCCTTTCAGGGGTGCTTTCAAAGGTCTCCCCCACTCCCACCCTGTAATCTACATGCCACACAAATGAAACTCTCCAATGCCAGTCCCTCCTTCGTTTACCGTCTTCAGATTCCCAAAAGATCAGATCCAGTTTCCGACACGGAAATTGGCTCCTGCTGCCCCCAGTCACACCTCCCAGCTCCTCTCCAGTGCCCTCTTCCTTCAGGCCTTTGCAAGGGCGATTCCTGGGCCTCGACTTCATTCCTGGGGCCACCCAGTCACACCCAGCTCACCATGTTCACCTGAGACGCACTTCAGGAACACCTCCTCCTGAAGCGCCCCTCAGAGTCCTTTGATTTTCTTGTCTGTCTCCACACTGGTCCTCAAGTGGATTTACTTTTGACTCAGGGTCTTTGCACAGGCTCTTCCCTCAGCCTGAAACATTCTTACACATGCTTCCAGGTGAAATATCACTTCCACTTGCAGTAGCAGAGTGCCCCTCTGGCTTGTCCCCAAGCCTCCCATGACAGAGAGAGTCACGTGACTGGGGCAGAGAGCTGGAACAGGAAGTGAGGAGAAGCTGCCCTTGGTCCTGATGCTGACATTACCTATCCAACTTTGTGACCCTGGACAGGTCCTGGGCCTTTTCTGGGCTTTGATTTCCTAAACAGTAAAGGACATGGCTGGACTGTGTTATTACTAGGGATCCTTCAGGATATAAAATTCTAAACTTTTGTGGGAAAGGTAGTAGAATAAATTCTGTTTTTGTAGTGTTCAGCAAAGCCAGCCAACGTGGAAACTGGATTCATCTTAAAGAAAACACATGTGTGGTCCAGACCTCCTCCTTCTGCTTTGAGCTGTTGCTCAGACTGACACCGCACAGTTGTCCCTGTGCTAGGGCATTACATCCAGGACGTTCATATTGCATCAAAGTGACAGCCTGGATGCCTCAGTCCCCATGCATATGTGACTTTCCCTTCTTGGCTCTCCTTTTCTTTGCTGTGCTAGTCCGTGTCCCTAGTCCAGATTTTTTTAGAACCCATTTTAATAACAGACCATAACCACACTGATATCCTCACATGTGTGGCTTTTGTTGAGCTCACAAAAGATGATCAAAAGATGGTTGGGGACTGGCTGGCTGATTGCAACATCTGACTTTCCTGGGGTGGCGTGTAGCTCCAGTCGGCCAGCCTCCTGTTTGTGGATAACCCCGTGGGCGCCGGATTCAGTTATGTGAACAAGACCAATGCGTACGCCAGAGACCTGGCCACCGTGGTATCAGACATGATATTTTTCCTGAAGAGCTTCTTTGATCTCCACAAAGAATTCGAGGTAAGCGGGGCCTCAGAAACAGCTCAGCGAGGGGCTCGCAGTCATAGCACTGAATCCATCAGGTGCAAACACCCACAAAGAGTTACACGCCCAGCTCATTCCAGAGAAAACTTTTTTGTACCCAGGGATCAGGTTGTGGGTTTCTGTCGTCTCTAAAGATGGTTTTAGCTTGAAAGAATGACCCTGCACCCAGTATTCTCCTGACACATAAAAATCAGATATGGGAGGAAAGATCAACAGAAGCAGATTTGTTTTGCCTGGCCATTACATGCAGTAGAAATTTGAAATGGATTCATGTGAATTAAAAGGCATTCAGGAAAAAAAAAAAAAAAAAGGCATTCAGGATATTTAATTCTTTATAAATTCTTTTTCTTCCTAGAGGATTCCATTCTACATTTTCTCAGAGTCTTATGGAGGAAAGATGGCTGCTGGCATCGCTCTAGAACTTTATAAGGTAACAGGGACGATGACTTTGTTGTTTGGTTCCAGACCGAAACTGATTGTTACTTGTACTCACCTGATAATTAGATATACTTTGAATAAGACCTTGTACATGGAAAGTAAGAGTAAGTCTGTAGAGGGTGAGATGGCTGGATGGCATCACTGACTCGATGGACGTGAGTCTGGGTGAACTCCGGGAGTTGGTGATGGACAGGGAGGCCTGGCGTGCTGCGATTCATGGGGTCGCAAAGAGTCGGACACAACTGAGCGACTGATCTGATCTGAATGACCATAAAAAGTTTCAAAAAGAATGGTGAAGTTGGCACAGTTCCAGTATTAAACAAGCTATTGAGCTGAGAGAAGCAATGTGGTGCTGGTGAAGCAACAAACGCAGATAAATGTAGCAGGTCAAAGAGTCTGGAAGCATATTTTATCTGTACTTGTATATATGTGTGTATATGCATGTGACTGTATGTGTATGATACATATATATCATACTTACATAAGATCATATATAAATGATAGGGTGGTATTTCATATCACTGAGGGAAAGACAGAAGGTTCAGCAAATGGTTTGAAGACAAATGGCTATTACTTTGGAAGTTGGTAAAGTTAGATTCCTGCCTTGCATGAAACATCAGTGTTTTGCTTTGACTGCGCTGGGTCTCTGTGGCCGCACATGGGCTTTCTCTAGTTGCGATGAGCAGACACTGCTGTTCGTTGCGGTGCACAGGCTTCTCATTGTGTTGGCTTCTCCTGTTGTGGAGCACGGGTCGAGGGTGTGTGGGCTTCAGGAGTTGCGGCTCATGAGCTGCAGGGCTCAGGAGTTGTGGTTCGTGGGCTTAGTTGCCCCGAGGCATGCGGAATCTTCCCAGGCCAGGGATGGAACCCATGTCCCCTGCATTGGCAGGGGGAGTCTTAACCACTGGACCACGAGAGAAGTCCAGAACAGCAGTTCTTGATAGATTAAAAATTTTAATGTAAAAATCAGAACTATAAGAGTACTTGAAAATATAGAAGAAAAGATTTATAATCTCGGGTAGGAAAGTTTTCTTTCATAAGATGAAAAGCCAAAAAGAATAATTTTGACATAATTTAGGTCTAGAAATTTAAAACTTCTTAGAGTTCTATAAATAATTTTAAAAGATATATATACAGACTCACAAATATATAATAGAAAAAGTCTTCATGTCAATAAATCCACTTAAAAAAGGATATCATAATATAAATTTGCCAAAAGATATGGGGAAATAATTTATTGAAGAAATGCAAACAGTCTGTGGACATGTGAACGGTGTTCAACTTTTATTAGTAAATCAAAGCTGTGAGATTTGCAAATATTTTAGAAAATTGGTAACCCCCAGTTTTAGTAAGAAGTTTGTTTCTTGGCAGGAAAGCTATGACAAACCTAGACAGTGTTGAAAAGCAGAGACGTTACTCTGCCACCAAAGGTCCGAATAGTCCAGGCGATGGTCTTCCCAGTAGTCATGTGTGGATGTGAGAGCTGGACTGAAAAGAAGGCGGAGGGCCGAAAAACTGATGCTTTCAAACTGTGAGAAAACTCCTGAGAGTCCCTTGGACAGCAAGGAGATCAAAGCAGTCAATCTTAAGGGAAATCAACCCTGAATACTTGTTGGAAGGACTGGTGCTGAAGCTGGAACTCCAGTATCTGATGCAAACAGCTGACTCGGAAAAGTCTGTGATGCTGGGAAAGATTGAGGGCAGAAGGAGAAGGGGATGACAGAGGATGAGATGGTTGGATGGCATCACCAAAACAGTGGATAGGACCTTGGGCAAAGTTCGGAAGATAGCGAAGGACAGGGAGTCCTGTCATGCCTCAGTTCATGGGGTCGCAAAGAGTTGGACGTGACTAGGCGACTGAATAACAGGGAAGTAAGTGCGCTCATTCACCTTTGTTAGGAAGGAAAATTGGTAAATCATTTTTAAAAGGGCAGTTTGGCTATATCTGTCTGCTTATAAAATGTATGTGCCTTTTGAACCAATAATTTCACATCTAAGAGTCTGTCCTGTGGGAATACTTATACATGCATGTGTGTTAGAGGATGTTTAGTTCATCATCGTTTACAAAGTCCATAAAAGGAAAACAAGCTCAGTGACTATCTGTTCAGTTCAGTTCAGTCACTCAGTCCTGTCTGACTCTTTGCGACCCCATGGACTGCAGCATGCCAGGCTTCCCTGTCCATCACCAACTCTCGGACCTTGCTCAAACTCACGTCCATTGAGTTGGTGATGCCATCCAACCATCTCATCCTCTGTCGTCCCCTCCTCCTCCTGCCTTCAATCATTCCCTGCGTCAGGGTCTTTTCAAATGAGTCAGTTCTTCTCATCAGGTGGCCAAAGTATTGAAGTTTCAGCTTCAGCATCAGTCCTTCCAATGAATATTCAGGACTGATTTCCTTTAGGATGGACTGGTTGGATCTCCTTGCTATCCAAGGGACTCTTAAGAGTCTTCTCCAACACCACAGTTCAAAAGCATCAATTCTTCAGCACTCAGCTTTTTTTATAGTCCAACTCTCACATCCATACATGACCACTGGAAAAACCAAAACTTTGACTAGGTGGACCTTTGACAGCAAAATAATGTCTCTGCTTTTTAATATGCTGTCTAGGTTGGTCATAACTTTTCTTCTAAGGAGCAAGCGTCTTTTAATTTCATGGCTGCAGTCACCATCCGCAGTGATTTTGGAGGCCAAAAAAATAAAGTCTCTCACTGTTTCCATTGTTTCCCTATCTATTTGTCATGAAGTGATGAGACCAGATGCCATGATCTTAGTTTTCTGAATATTGAGTTTTAAGCCAGCTTTTTCACTCTCCTCTTTCACCTTCAAGAGGCTCTTTACTTGTTCTTCCCTTTCTGCCATAAGGGTGGTGTAATATCTGAGATTATTGATAAGCTTGGGCTTCCTCCAGTCCTGCATTTCTCATGATGTACTCTGCATATAAGTTAAATAAGCAGGGTGACAATATACAGCCTTGACATACTCCTTTCCCAATTTGGAACCAGTCTGTTGTTCCATATGCAGTTCTAACTGTTGCTTCTTGGCCTGCATATGGATTTCTCAGGAGGCAGGTAAAGTGGTCTGGTATTCCCATCTCTTTCAGAATTTTCCACAGTTTATTGTGATCCACACAGTCAAAGGCTTTGGCATAGTCAATAAAACAGAAGTAGATATTTTTCTGCAACTCTCTTGCTTTTTCAATGATCCAATGGATGTTGGCAGTTTGATCTCTGGTTCCTCTGCCTTTTCTAAATCCAGCTTGAACATCTGGAAGTTCATGGTTCACCTACTGTTGAAGCCTGGGTTGGAGAATTTTGAGCATTATTATCTATAGAGGATTACTTAAGTGAAATACGTGGATCTTTCCATGATGGACAGTTTGCAGCCATCGGAAAGAATGGGTAGATCTGTGTATATATACACATACAAATATATATATGTTTATGAAACCAAAGGAAGAAGTTAGAATAATATATACCATGTTAACTGTGGTTAACTCATGGTGGGGCAGAGGTAAAGTTTTTTTCACATTTTTCTCCTGTCTCCTTCTGTGAGTAAATATTTTACAGTGAACTTGTATGACCTTTTTTTTTCATTGAAGTATAATTGATGTTCAATATTATATGCTCCCTACGTACAGTATAGTAGAGGCAGTGTTAGTCGCTCAGTCGTGTCCGACTCTTTGTGATCCCACAGACTGCAGCCCCCCAGGCTCCTCTGTCCATGGGATTCTCCAGGCAGGAATACTTAAGTGGATTGCCATTCCATTCTCCAGAGGATCTTCCCAACCCAGGGATCGAAGCCAGGTCTCCCGCATTGCAGGCAGATTCTTTACCATTTGAGCCATAGGGAAGACTCTCATGTACAATATAATGATTTACAATTTGTAAAGATTATACTCTGTATATTCCATGTGTCCCTTCTAAAGAAGACAGGGGCTACACCAGAGCCCACACAAATCCTGCCAACACCCTTGGGAGAACTTCACAGTTCCTATTCATTTTGCAGATGGTGGGCGGCAGGACAGTTACCCTTGTCCTCTAGTGGATGTCTGAGGTCTTTGGGTCCCCAGAGCATCCCGGGTGGGCAGAAGCGTTCTGTGCTCAGGAAAGGCCGTGTGTTAAGGCCTGACTCCCTCCTGTTGAGGAAGGGAGGGAGGCCCCTAGGTCTTCTTGACAAGGATGTTTCTTGGCTTCTCTTTCAGGCTATTCAGCAAAAGACCATCCAGTGCAACTTTGCCGGGGTTGCTCTGGGTGACGCTTGGATCTCTCCCATCGGTAAGTAGGACATTTTCGGATTTCTTTTTTGGCAGGGGGCAGGGGTGGGGGTTGGGGAAAGGTGTGTTGGCGGGGCTGAGCTGCACGATGTGCAGGGTCTTAGTTCCCTGACCAGGCATCAAACCTGGGCCTCCTGCACTGGGAGCGACTGGGCTGGCAGGGACATCCTCAGTCCCCAATGTGAAAAGCACTGCCCTTTGTGTGTCCTTTCTGGATGAACGTCCTAGGACACTGTGACGTTGCAGAAGCCTTGACCCGAGACCTAAGGGGTCAGCGGGCATCCTGCCAGCTGTCTCGCTCAGAGTGACAGAACTGGCCTTCCGCGTCCTTTGAGGGTCTCATCACAGCTGCGTTAACAATACTAAACACTTTATATGTGTTAACTTTGCTGAAGCTTAACAACATCTCCATGGGATGGTTGGTGTTATGATCCCAGGTTTGGAGGTGATGAAACTGAGACTCAGGTTAAGCAATTTTCCTGAAGTCACACAGCTAAACCCAGGACGCACATGAAGGCAGCAAGCACTTAGCCGTCGCCGTGCGTCCCTCCTTGGGACCAGTAGGTCAGCCTCCTCCTTTGCATGTGCTCTTTGGTCCCAAACCTCCCGAATTCAGCTCGCATGACCCACCTGCCCTTATGAGTCTGTCTGCCCAGCCCTGAATCCCTTTGTCTAGGTGCACCTTACGTATCGCTCTTCCACCCCAGAAGTACTCCCTTTTTGGAGGAGGATTACTGTTCACTTCCATGTGCAATTATTAATTGCTTGCTAGGGAGCACCTGTTGTGCTCAGTGCTAGGAAAGATACACAGACCTGCTTCATGCCTTCAAGAAGATCTGCACAGTTCAATGTGGTAACCATAGCCACAGTACCGAAATCAGATTGATTATGTTCTTTGCAGCCAAAGATGGTGAAGCTCTATACAGTCAGCAAAAACAAGACCAGGAGTTGACTGGGGCTCAGATCATGAACTCCTTATTGCAAAATTCAGACTTAAAGTGAAGAAAATAGGCAAAACCACTAGACCATTCAGGTATGACCTAAATCAAATCCCTTATGATGATACAGTAGAAGTGACAAATAGATTCAAGGGATTAGATCTGATGGACAGAGTGCCTAAAGAACTATGAACAGAGGTTTGTGACATCATACAGGCGACAGGGATCAAGACCATCTCCAAGAAAAAGAAATGCGAAAAGTCAAAATGGTTGTCCAAGGAGGCCTTACAAATAGCTGAGAAAATAAGAGAAGCGAAGGGCAAGGGAGAAAAGGAAAGATATACCCATCTGAATGTAGAGTTCCAAAGAAAGCAAGGAGAGATAAGAAAGCCTTCCTCAGTGATCAGTGCAAAGAAATAGAGGAAAACAATAGAATGGGAAATACTAGAGATACCAAGAGAACTTTTCATGCAAAGATGGGCACAATAAAGGACAGAAACAGTATGGACCTAACAGAACCAGAAGATATTAAGAAGAGGTGGCAAGAATACACAGAACTATACAAAAAAGATCTTCATGTCTCAGATAATGATGATGGTGTGATTACTCACCTAGAGCCAGACATCCTGGAATGCGAAGTCAAATGGGCCTTAGGAAGCATCACTACAAACAAAGTTAGTGGAGGGAATGGAATTCCAGTTGAAATATTTCAAATCCTAAAAGATGATGCTGTTAAAGTGCCGCACTCAATATGCCAACATATTTGGAAAACTCAGCAGTGGCCACAGGACTGGAAAAGGTCTGTTTTCATTCCAATCCCAAAGAAATGCAATGCCAAAGAATGTTCAAGCTAGTGCACAATTGCACTTATCTCACACACTAGCAAAGTAATGCTCAAATTCTCCAACCTAGGCTTCAACAGTACATGAACCATAAAATTCCAGATCTTCAGGCTGGATTTAGAAAGGGCAGAGGAACCAGAGATCAAATTGCCAGCATCTGTTGGATCATCAAAAAAGCAAGAGAATTCCAGAATAACATCTACTTCTGCTTTATTGACTATACCAAAGCCTTTGACTGTGTGGATCACAGCAAACTGTGGAAAATTCTTCAAGAGATGGGAATACCAGACCACTTTACCTGCCTCCTGAGAAATCCGTATGCAGGTCAAGAAGCAACAGTTAGAACTGGACATGGAACAACAGACTGGTTCCAAATTGGGAAAGGAGTATGTCAAGGCTGTATATTGTCACCCTGCTTATTATTTAACTTACATGCAGAGTACATCATGCAAAATGCCAGGCTGGATGAAGCACAAGCTGGAATCAAAATTGCCGGGAGAAATATCAGTAACCTCAGATATGCAGATGACACCACCCTTATGGCAGAAACTGAAGAAGAACCAAAGAGCCTCTTGATGAAAGTGAAAGAGGAAAGTGAAAAAGTTGGCTTAAAACTCAACATTCAGAAAATTAAGATCATGGCATCTGGTCCCATCACTTTATGGCAAATAGATAGGGAAACAATGGAAACTGAGAGACTATTTTTTTGGCCTCCAAAATGACTGCAGATGGTGACTGCAACCATGAAATTAAAAGATGCTTGCTCTTTGGAAGAAAAGCTATGACCAACCTAGACAGCATATTAAAAAGCAGAGACATTACTTTGCCATCAAAGGTCCATCTAGTCAAAGCTGTGGTTTATCCAGTAGTCATGTATGGTTGTGAGAGTTGGACTATAAAGAAAGCTGAGCACTGAAAAATTGATGTTTTGAACTGTGGTGTTGGAGAAGACTCTTGAGAGTCCCTTGGACTGCAAGGAGATCCAACCAGTCCATCCTAAAGGAAATCAGTCCTGAATATTCATTGGAAGGACTGATGCTGAAGCTGAAACTTCAATACTTTGGCCACCTGATGAGAAGAACTGACTCATTTGAAAAGACCCTGATGCAGGGAATGATTCAAGGCAGGAGGAGAACAGGACAACCGAGGATGAGATGGTTGGATGACATCATTGACTCGATGAACATGAGTTTGAGCAAGCTCTGGGAGTTGGTGATGGACAGGGAGGCCTGGCGTGCTGCAGTCCATGGGATTGCAGAGTCAGACATGACTGAGCGACTACACTGAACTGAGCCACATATGACTATTTATATTATAAAATACAATAAAAATCAAATCTTTTGTCTGCACTACTATCATTTCAAAGTATCCAGTAGCCACAGGTAGCTGTGGACTTGTTGTGGACCACACAGATACAGAACGTTTCCGTCACTGAAGAAAGTTCTGTTGGACATCAGAGGTACACATCCAGGATCAAACTACGGCTTCTAAGTCAAGTCTGTCCCGCCACCCTGCTTTAGTAAATAAGCTTTTTGCTGGGACACTAGCGTGCCCATTCATTTGTAGAATACAGGCCATCTGTTTGGAGCCTGCAATAACAGAGTTGAGTAGTTGCAGCAGAGACCAGCTGACCTGCAAAGCCAAACACATTTACTGTTTGTCCCATTACAGAAAAGGTTTGCCAATCCCTGGACTAGATAAAGCAGGAAATGGGATGCCTTGGAGGACTGCAGTTGATTCTTTATAAGAAACCGAGGCCCAGGCTTGATGGTTTAGCTGGAGAGGAGAATGACAGCTAGTTTCTGAAGAACCTGGTGTGTCTGCATTTCTCAGGGTGTGTCCTGAAGAATACCAGCCCAATTAAGTGCTATGCAAAGGGCTCCATGGCCAAATAAGTTTTGCAAGTGCCAAATACTGGCCCCACCTCCTCAAGGTTCACAGGCATATTAAAGGCTCTGATAAGTCCTGCAGTTTAAAAAAAAAACACGTTGTCTTTTGCATAACCCCAAAGGTATTTAGCCAACAAATCATATTTCTGTATTAATACCTAGGGTAACATCCTGCAGAAGTGAGGTTATTTGAAACAGACTTTGAGATGCTTGGGCTTTGGGGGAACTGTTGAAGGCTTTGTAGCAAAGGAGTGGTGTATTAGCCATTGTGTCATCTTAATGCCCTCTTGTAAGTTAAAAATGTTCCTGTTGCTCGACATCTCCAGTATGATGGCTATCAGGGATATAAAAGAGAGACATTGAATATATAAGGGCTGTGTTTTCATTTACTCTTTTCTCCTTTTGGAGAAGCTATTTTGTTACCCTACCCTAATGATTGGAGTAGGAAGTGACAGCCTGCTCCAGTATTCTTGCCTGGAAAATCCCATGTACAAAGGAGCCTGGTGGGCTGCAGTCCATGGGGTCACAAAGAGTCAGACATGACTGAGTTACTGAGCATGAGTGCCATGTATTCAAATGTGCTCTATAAGTTACGGTCCTTGATAGAAGTCAAAGTGTGTGTGAGTCACTCAGTCGTGTCCAGCTCTTTGTGACCCCATGGACTGTAGACCACCAGGCTCCTCTGTCCATGGAATTCTCCAGGCAAGAATACTGGAGTGGGTTGCCATTTCCTTCTCCATTGATATAAGTCAACTATACTTCAATTTAAGAAAAATTACAGAAAACAAAAGAAAACCACATAAGAAAAAAAAAAGTTGTGCTTGCTACCTTCTTAGCACTTCTATCAATGGACTAGCCTTAGTTACGGTAACTGTGAACTTGTCCAAACCAAGCCCAACTGTTCTCTGTGAAGTTGGGTGTTGTCTTACTCATATTTGTCTCATAAAACTCATTGGCTTTACTCCAGTTCTCACGCCTTTAAATTCTCAGTGTACTTTTGGAATTGAAATGAATTGATTGGCAGTATAGCCCCAGATACTTGATGCAATCAGTATTCGTCCTTAATTAGCTCCTTGGTGGAAACTTGTGTCCTCAAATTGGAGGAGCGGGCAGGGTGCAGAGCAGAGCGGAGCAGAGGGCAGGGAAACACCTTGTACCCTCACAGTCTAGAAGCGTGCAGATAAGCGCTGCTGCTGCACACGCACGGCCTGTCCGTGGAGCCGTCCCTGGCGCTGACTCACTGGCTGGGCCGGTATCAGGCCAGATTAATGTGGCCCTTTAGCCCTGACTCAACAGAAAGGTTCCACACCCTCACCCCACCTCCCAGCCACCAAGACATGAGCCCTGGTGGGTTAAGGAGCCTTCAGACCCAAAGCCACTGTGTTTCTTGCTTCTGTCTCTCTCTGCTTTGGGAGGAAAGCTGGTTAGGTATTTTGAGGGGAGGACAATCACAGAAAACTCACTCTGTCCCTACGTGGTGTCCTTTAGATTCGGTGCTCTCCTGGGGACCTTACCTGTACAGTGTGGTAAGTAGACGAGTCCAAACTCTCACCCTGATAGCCCAGCTGACTTCCTCTGGCTCTGTCTGCAGGAGGGACCAAACTAGTTGGGTTTGTCTGTGCGGTTGACACTGCCCCTTCGGGACCTATTTAATAATCCGTATCAAGTTGAAAACCCTAAGCAACAGCCAGCCTTGGGGACAAATTTAAAGAAACATCAACACAGTTATCCCATTGCTCCAGGTACTAGACATGCACATTTTAAAATCTCCCCAGATTTTTATTATAGACATTTCCAGATACGCAGAAAGGTTGATCGATCATGGTGAACACCCATATAGCCATCACCTAGTCTTGGTTGCTATTTTCTGGCATTTCCCTCATCAGTAAACACAGCGCTTGTTATGCTGTGCTTTTCTATGAACGTCCCCCTTGCTCCTGCCGCCCACTTTTTCTGTTACCCATCCCTACCCTGAGTGATGCCAGAGTTCTGTCTCTTGCCAAGTAGGAGTGTTCTTGTTTGCATTCCAGTCTCTTCTAGATGACCAGGGTTTGGCAGAGGTGTCTAATGTTGCAGAGGAAGTCCTGGATGCCCTGAGCAAGGAACTCTACCAAGAGGCCACCAGGCTCTGGGAGAAAGCAGAAATGGTCATTGAACAGGTAAGAGGGGACGCGTTTGGGCCAACCTACTTGGCTTTTCCCTGGGGGTGAAGGGACCTTGGTTGGTATTGTCAGGGCTGGGGTCTATCCGGAGACTGCCCACAAGTCTGGAAATGATGTCAAGCTAAACAATATATCTGACCAGTCTGAGCAGTGACAAGGTCAGAAAGCCACCCAGCCTGCAAGACTTGCCTGTCCCTCAGCTGAAAGTATGGATTCTATAAGAAAGAATATGACCCGCCAAGGTGAGTGTTTGGGTCCTTGCCAGCCAGCATTCTGGCCGCACTGAGCCAGGAGGAAGTATCCACAGGTTGAGGACTTGAGTGTGTAGGACCCTCTGCAGATTCTTCCTGGAAATTAACACACAGGCTCTTGGTTTTCTCCTGTGGCTTTGGAGCCATCCTTGGATGAGCTACCCCCAGGAGACCGGGTTGGCACTGCTGATCTCGGGGCCTCCAGAGCTTATTTCTTTCTGGTCTGAGCAAATGTACAAAATTAAAGCTGTCCTTAGACAATATGGAGAAGGCAATGGCACCCCACTCCACTACTCTTGCCTGGAAAATCCCATGGACGGAGGAGCCTGGTAGGCTGCAGACCATGGGGTCACGAAGAGTCAGACACGACTGAGCGACTTCACTTTCACTTTTCCCTTTCATGCATTGGAGAAGGAAATGGCAACCCACTCCAGTGTTCTTGCCTGGAGAATCCCAGGGACGGGGGAGCCTGGTGGGCCGCCGTCTATGGGGTCGCACAGAGTCGGACACGACTGAAGCGACTTAGCAGCAGCAGCAGTAGACAATATGGGGAGCCAGGTACCTTACTGTTTTGCAGCTCTGGGAATGGATAAACAAAGAAAAGAAATAACACAATTCATTTCTTGTGTATTTCAGAACACAGATGGGGTGAACTTTTATAACATCTTAACTAAGAACTCTTCTGCGTCCAGAGTGGTGTCGAGTCTAGAATTCACCCAGAAACACCTTGGTGAGTGGACCTTGACGTTGTGAGACCATGTCTCAGCTTCCCTGCGTCTACCAATTTTTTGAAAAGTTTTATTGACATATAAAGTTTTATTGACATAAAAACGTTTTATTGACATAACATTCACCCATGTTGTATAATTCAGTGGGTTTTAGTGCATTTAGAACATTTCATCACCACAATCCTGTTTTAGAACATTTGCATCACCCCAGACAGATCCCACATGTCTGTCTGCAGTCAGTTTCTTTGCCCACTTCCAGCCTCAGGCAACCACTAACCTGCTTTCTGTTTCTCTAGATTTGCCTTTTCAGGACATTTCACATAGATGGGATCATGCATGAGGTAGTCTTGCACTTAATACGGTGTTTTTGAAATTTGGAAACCAGCTTCTACACGTTGAATTACAATGTTAAGCCTCCTAAAGGCTGGATTGAGTTGTCTTCACTGCGGGTGCTGAATGCCTGATAGCCTCCCTCTATATAGAAGCTGCCAGGTTCCACTCAGGTGGATGATTTCCTTAGACTCATGGTCCATGATTTCCATGGACTCAGGTCCATGATTTCCTTAGGCCGTGCTGGAAAACCTTATTGGCCCCAAAGGACATAAAATGCACCAGTCAAAGTCAATAAAGCCTCTCCACTTGGAACACGTTCCTGACTTTCTCCCCATCTGGGGGGAATCAGGGGACCACTTTTCATCTTCCAGGTGCAAGCCTCCCTCTCACAGCATCCCTGGCAGCTTAGAAAAGAGGGAGGGCCTCTTGGTCTTGTTTCCAGTCCTTTGACTCACCGTGTACCAGTTTGTTTTAGTTCATCTTTTCCAACGCCACGTGAGACAGCTCCAGCAGGATCCCTTAAGTCAGCTCATGAATGGTCCCATCAGGAAGAAGCTCAGAATTATTCCTGAAGACTGCATCTGGGGAGGTAACTTGTGTGACTTCATGAAGTGTTGTTTGTAGAGCCGGGGGTGAAAGAGGTGACAATTCAAAGCCTCAGTTTGTAGAATGGGTGTTAGTGGTGGTGATAAGTGTGTTTAGTTGCAGGTAGAACATTATTACCATTCACATTTGATAGATGGGCAGACATACAGAGACAGTGAACGGCATGCCAAAACTGGCTCAGAATAAAGGATTGGTGAGGGAAGTGGGTGGGGAAAGAAATGAAGCGGTTGGTTGTAAGTTGATCACTGTTGAAGCCAGGAGTGGGTCCATGAGAATCATCATCACCCTCTCCTCGTTACTTTTATGTCAATGTGAACTTTTCCGTCATAAAAACTTGAGAGTTTAAAAAGCCGTGCCCAAGGCCACGGTTGGTTGTGAGTGTATTGGAAAAAAAAAATCATTTTTCGACAGGGTTTGAGCAGGTCGGCCTCTGCAGGCATCCTGATGTGGATGATGAGGTCTGGCATCTGTTGCCTTCTGGTCTGAAGGTCATAGGGGGAAATATGGGGGTCCTCAGGGACCAGGATGAGGGAGAAATAATCTAGCAAAAGTTCCTGCTCAATCTTACGGGGAAGCCATGAGCAAGCGGGACTCCCATGCTCCTGGAGGGGGAACCCGCCAAGCTGAGGAGGGTTTTGTTCATGTCCAAGCGCCCCCAAAGCTATGCTCCGTGGGGTGGAACCTTGACAGCTGCAGAGAGACTGGGACTGGGCCAGCCTCCCAACCCTCAGAGAGGTCAGCAGAGTACTCGTCCTAGACCTGGTGTCTTCAAGTCCCCGTCACCCCCTGGAGTTCTTTAGAAATGAAGGGAAGGTTCGCTCAAATAAAAGAATGCAGTTTCAGAGCCGTGAGGGGTGCAGACAGCCGTGGGGGGCTGTGGCGCTGAGGAAGAGCAGATGTGAGCATCCCCGGGAGGCCAGGTGCAGGCCAGGCTCACGAGAACACACCTTGTCAGCTCAGCCCCCTCCTCTTACCCTCATGGCTGTGTCATCTGGCCCCAGCTTCTCTTGTTACAGGGACTTTTGCAGATGAAAACTGCTAAGGACAAACTCCCTCTGGCTCTGGGTGTGCCCGTGTAGGGTCTGGAAAGGAGACTCTCCTTTCTGGGCACCCTCGGTGTCCTGAGCCCAGTCTGTAGTCTGCCAGCTGTGTGTTCCTATCCCAGCTCACCACGCGCTGTGTTGCCCAGGGCGTGTTTCTCAGCCTCTCTGAGCTTCATTTCCTTGCACAGAGTTGATGAAAGAAGGAGGCCATGGGATGTTGCTGACACAGGATGTACTTAGCACAGTGACTGGCAGATAAAATTCAGTGGTGGCTGTTGCCCTTGTTTTTCATCGTGGTCAGGGATCCAACAAGAATGCTGTGCAAACTGCCTCCCCTGTTGCCCGGGGCTGGTCATCCATGTGGCTATACCAGGGACAAGCTCCAGCTATGTTCAGGGCCGGTTTGTTGATGATTTCAGTTAGCCCTACTTGTTGAGAACTTAACACCTGGCCCTGGGGGAAAGCAAACATCAGAAACCTTAGCCTTGGTGTTACTCAGTAAAGGAGGAAAACTCAGCTAACCCCAAAGCCGTGGTGTTGGAGAAGACTCTTGAGAGTCCCTTAGACTGTAAGGAGATCCAACCAGTCCATGCTAAAGGAGATCAGTCCTGTTTCCTTGGGCATTGGCCTTCTCTCGGTTTCCAACCCTCATGACAAACAGCATCTGCTCTTGTCACAAGCACCTGAGTGAATAGAGTGTGTGTGCTGTTAGTACTTGCCTTCTGCACAGCCAGCCTGGGGCACGGATTTCTGGGCCAGCGGGTTCTGGGCCAGCGGGTTCTGTTGGGGAAGCAGCTGTGTGTTCAGTCTTCCTCACATGGTGCGTGGCGGTCACTCTTGAGGTCCTGGAGGCTCTGGACTGAAGAGTGCCTCTTGTTCAGGCAGGTTCCAAGCTGCTCTCTCTTTTTCCTTCCCCTTGTGCAGGCCAGGCCCCCATCGTCTTCCTGAACATGGAGGGGGACTTCATGAAGCCGGTCATCAGCATTGTGGACGAGCTGCTGGAAGCCGGGGTCAATGTGACCGTGTATAATGGACAGCTCGACCTCATCGTGGACACCATGGGTAGGAACCAGTCTGAGGGGAGCAAGGAGGCGGTGTCGTGGATGGAGCTGGCCCCTTGCTGGGGGAGGGAAGTGACATTGATGTGGCAGGAGGAGGGCCATTTTCCGTTACCTGCATCCACCTCTGACCTTGGCTCTTTGAAGAGGGCAGGGCTGCCCGAGGTGGTGACCCCCTCAGAGAAGTCCAGCCTGTCCTTCTTTTGAGGTCTTCAGTCAGTCAGTTCAGTTGCTCAGTCGTATCTGACTCTTCGTGACCCCATGAACTGCAGCACGCCAGGCCTCCTTGTCCATCACCAACTCCCAGAGCTTGCTCAAACTCATATCTATTGAGTCGGTGATGCCATCCAACCATCTCATCCTCTGTCGTCCCCTTCTCCCGCCTTCAATCTTTCCCAGCATCAGAGTCTTTTCCAATGAGTCGGTTTTTCTCATCGGGTGACCAAAGTATAGGAGTTTCAGCTTTAGCATCAGTCCTTCCAATGAATATTCAGGACTGATTTCCTTTAGGATGGACTGGTTGGATCTCCTTGCAGTCCAAGGGACTCTCAAGAGTCTTCAACAACACCACAGTTCAAAAGTGTCAATTCTTTGGCGCTCAGCTTTCTTTATCGTCCAGCTCTCACATCCATACATGACTACTGGAAAAACCATAACTTCAACCAGACGGACCTTTGACGGCAAAGTAATGTCTCTGCTTTTTAATATGCTGTCTAGGTTAGTCATAGCTTTTCTTCCAAAGAGCAAGCGTCTTTTAATTTCATGGCTGCAGTCACCATCTGCAGTGATTTTGGAGCCCAAGAAAATAAAGTCTGTCACTGTTTCCGTTGTTTCCCCATTTATTTGCTATGAAGCAATGGGACCAGATGCCATCCATGATCTTAGTTTTCTGAATGTTGAGTTTTTCTGAATGTTGACCTTTAGAGGTATGATTAAAGAAAAGGTTAATTCCCACCCCCACCTCAGAATTTAGAAAGATGTTTCCTTGACCATTGGACAAAGATACCAGTTAGCTAAGGGAAAACCTCTCTTTTTGTGTCAAGGAGAAGGTAACACTGCAAGGGGAAGGCTGCTGACCCTATACAGCTGAGGACCCAGGGGACGTGGTCTTTGTGGGGTCACTGCCATGCTGCCTGCCACCCTGTTCCCACCTCCTGGTTTCAGGAGGGCCAGGGAGAGGCTCAGATTGAGACATGTGATCTGGCGAGCGTGAGCAGCACTGAATATTTCTGCGACTTGTGAGCCAAGATCACTGAGGACATTTTGAAACGGTTCTGCATTTCTTCCATGTACTCCCCACGTGGTCCACCGTCTGCCTACCTGGGGCTTCTCTGTCCTCCTGGCAGCCCTGTCTGCCCCCAGAGGTCCCAGGCTCCTTCCTTCAGAGCAGGGAAGCCATGGGAGGGTCATGGGCAAAAAGCACAGCTGTTAGGTTTGTCCTGGGCAGCCTGGCTGTGGCTGGGGCACCTAGTGCTACAAATGCAGAGTCTCAGGTCCCACCCGATGTACTACATTGGAATTTGCATTTTAGAAGGATCCCAAGTGCATTTTGTGTGCCTCCCCACTTTCAAATTCTGTGCCAAGTTATAGGACCCAGATTTCGGTTTCTGCTCTCCTCAGCTCTTCATGCTCAGCCATGCTTTGTCCCTCTTGCCAGGGCAGGAGAACTGGATGCGAAAACTGAAATGGAAAGAATTGCCCAAATTCAGGCAGCTGAAGTGGAAGCCCCTGCACAGTGACCCCACATCTTCAGAAACATCTGCCTTTGTCAAGTCCTACAAGAACCTGGCTTTCTACTGGATTCTCAGAGCTGGACACATGGTGAGAGTCAGCGTCTGTCCCAGATTCACGGCTCTGGGGGTGGAGGGAGCCACATGCGCTGGTCTCATAGGTGCCTGGGGCTTGGTGTGTTTGCTTCACTGAAGTAGTCAATCTGCTGAGAGATTTAACGCTGGGATCTCTACCCTCTGCTCTTCAGGTTAAATGAGTTGAATGTTGCTTTCCTCTGGACAGTTTGTCCTGAATAGGAGAGAGGGAGGAATTGTCTTTCCCTAGTGTTTTTTGCTTTTTTTTTTAATTTTTATTTTAACGGCTGTACTGTTTTGTTTTATTTATTTATCTGATTTTTTGACTGCGCTAGGTTTTTCTCTAGTTGCGGTTCACAAGAGAAAAACGGTGGATTCTCTCATGGCAGAGCAGGGGCTCTAGGCACACAGGCTTCAGTCCTTGCAGGTCATGGGCTCCAGAGCACTAGCTCAGTAGCCTGGGCTACAAGGGCTGAGTTGCCCTGCGGCATGTGGCATCTTCCCAGACCAGGAATCGAAGCCATGTCCCCTGCTTTGGCAGGAGGATTTTTAACCACTGGACTACCAGGCAAGTCCTCCCTGATGTTTTGAGGGAGTGATATTCGAGCTCAGTCATCTGTAAGGCTGAGCGCAGTGCAGGGTGCAAGGCAGGGAGTGCATGTTAGCAGCAGTGGTCCTGGAAATTACGGAAAAGGAGGCACGTTTCCGTCCTGAATGTTGACTCCTCTGGACCCCTGCAGCCCAGCATCATGGGAGCTTGGAAAAGTGTGTGTCCAGCACAGGGGTCATTTCACAGAAGGGGTGCTCTCTTGGGTGCTTTCTTGAGGATGGCACCCAGGCACGGCTGTCCTCCCAGGGTGTTATCACAAAGCTGGTCCCCTTCCCGGGAGCAGGGTCTCGGAGCCAGCCCTGACCCCAGCCCCAGGCAGAGAGCCGGGAGCACTAACGCGGATCCTCCTTGCTTCCAGGTTCCTTCAGACCAACCAGACATGGCCCTGAAAATGATGAGGCTGGTGACTCAGCAAGAATAGGCTGGCCTGGGCTGGCTGCAGGTGAACTGCTTGGCCTCAGGGCACGGGAGCCGCTGTGAGCAGTCTGCTGCTGTAGGAACCACCCTTCTCCCCTCGAGTCTGACTCCAGGGAGAAGCTGACTTGGGCTGATTGTGAAAGTTTCCGTCAGCTTTGGCAGAGAACAGAATCATTGCCTCTGTAGCAACTTGCAAATCATTTCTGCTTGTGAAGACTTTTTTTTTTTAATGGATTTGTTTTAATCAAAATGAAGAATTGAAATAGCTTAATATTTTCTTATTATAAAAGCACATTGTGTGACTTACAGAGAAAACCGGAGATGCAAACAAAGAACCAAATAAATATCTATATGCTCCTTTCCCAGGGAAAAGCACTGTTACCAGTTAAGTGTTCTTCCTACAACCCTTTTTTTGCTATATATACATACATTTTTTTTTTACAAAAACACAATCATTGCTGTGTTATGTCATGGTTCACTTTGTTCACACATCAGTATGTCCTAAACACCTTTTCGTGTCAATAAATTGTTCTCCTATAACATTTTAATGTGTGCTGAGATTCAATTTTATAGCTGTACCATAATTTACCTACTAAATACTCAGTTGTTTCCCATAAGCAGTTTCTAGTTTGTTGCTTTTATAAATGGTGCTCTGGTGATTTATCCTGATAGTTACATTTTTATACACATTCTTATCATTTTATTACAAAAATTCCCCAAAAGTATACTGGTCAGGTCAAAGAATTGTAACATTTTTTAACTGCTGAGTTCGGGACTTTTAAGTGTAATTCATGGCTTATGATCTACAAAGGCTTCGATGATAGCCTTGAAACAAATACCACTTCTGATAGTTGTGGGGCTGAGGTTTTGAAAACCCAACACAGAGTCTTATCCTGCTGAGTGTGGGGAAAGAGTTACAATGGGTTAGGCCTGCAGTGACCAGCCCCTTCTGACCTGATGCTAAAACAGACTTCTTGGGTGGTGCTCCACACTTGCCCCCATGAGTTGGTTTGCTGTTGGGGAGAGAGCAACTCCTGTGTGTCTACTCCTGTGTGGACCAGGAAGAACTGAGAGTCTTGTACTGGGTCCCCCTAGACTCCACCAGTGAATGGCGGTCTCCTGTCGCTTCTGCTGGGAAAAAATTTCACTATGAGTATAACTAGTTACTGAGTCTTATGAGCCCTTGAGACATTGAAGTGGACAAGTTGAATTCCCAACCACACAGGGTCTTTTTTGTTAGAAGTTAGGGTATGTTGGGGAAAGGAATGCAAGTTTGAGCATTAGAATATGTCATATGTGTGGCAGAGTCCAATGAAGCTGGGACTGCAAAGCTTTTTTGCCCCGGAAGCCCTTCTGTCGCCACCTGAGGAGGTTAGTCTCTTGCCCTGATATCCTATAACCAATTCCCAGACTTGCCTAAGGCCTCTGTTGCTGCTATATTATATCCTCTCTCAAGCTGTGCCCATGGCTTCATGGGGATTTTCTGCGAGTGGACTCAGGAAGAAGAGTCTCAGGTTGGTTTTCAGATGGTTCTGCATGATTGCCGTGCATCACCTGAATGTGAGCAGCTTTGGCACTGAAGCTCCTCTCTGGGATAGCCCAGATGGTGGTGAAGGGGAGTCCTCCCGGTGGGCAGAACTTGGGGAACTTGGTTTATTTTGCCTGCAAGGAGAAGTGGCTGAAAGGAAGGGTCTGCACCAAATCATGGTTTGGTTGGAGAGTGGAACTGGAAGGAGCACAATGAAAAAATGGAAGGGTCTGAAGAAGAGGTCTGAGGATAGAGCCCTCTGAATGGCAGAGCAGGAAGATATTTCAGTTCCATGGCATGCTCATCACAGGGTAGAGGAAGGGCTTAATAATCGAGTGGTTGGGATGACCCATTTGGTAGACATCAGACAGTGCCCCCCACCCCAGCAACTCCTGTGAGCTCATGAACAAAGTGGCCCTGGCTATGATGGGGGCTATGTATGGGCTCAGTACCAGGAGCGTGTGTCCATCAAGACTGACCTGGCTACACCTATTGCTGAGTGCCCAATCTGCCAGCAGCAGAGGCGGCACCGAGCCCCTAACGTAGCACCATTGTTGCAAAGACTCAGCCAGCCACCTGGCATCAGGTTGATTACCCTGAACCACTGTCATGATGGAAGAGGCAGCGAGCCACTCCTACTGGAACTGCCACTTGTTCTGCATGTAGATTTCACTGCCCACAAAGCTTCTGCCAAAACTGCCATCTGTGGGTTTCCAGGACGCCTCATCCGCCATCGTGGAATTCACAGCAAATGAAATACAGCCGTGGGTTCTTGCTCTTGGAATTCACTGGTCCGTCCTTATTCCCCATCATCTTGAAGCAACCCCTTTGACAGATGATTGGTGGCTTTTTGAAGATTCAGTTATATTCCCAGGTAGGTAGTGACACCAGGCAGGACTGGGACAGTGTCCACCGGTTTGTGATGAATGCTTGAATGCTCTAAATCAACATTAGTTTCTTCCATACCCTGGATTCTGAAGTTCAGGAATCAAGGGATAAATACGAACGTCAGTCTTCTCAGGGTTAACGATCCAACAAAGTTTTGCTTCCCATCTCTGCAGCTTTAGCATCTGTTGGTCTAGAGATCGTCATTACAAAGGGAAAAATGCTTTCACTGTGTCACTTTGAGAAACAGCAAAGACTGCATTAAATTGGAACTTGAAGCTGCCATCTGGCATCTTTGGGCACTGAATCAATAGGCAAAGTACTGGCTGGGGTGATTGACCGGACTAGTAAGGGGAAAAAGGGTTGCTGCTACACAGTGGGAGTGAGAAGGGATACTGCAGGAGACCCTTTGGGGTGCCTCTTAGTACTCCCATATCCTCTGATTAAAACCAATGGAAAAGGGATAAACAATAAGATCCTACTGTACAGCACAGAGAACTATATTTGGTATCCTAAACAAAACGGATAAACAATAACGGAAAAAAAAATTTTAAGAATATATATATAACTGAATCTATATATAAATATAACTGAATCACTTTTCTGTACAGCAGAAATTAATACAACATTGTAAGTCAACTAAACACCAATTAAAAAACTAAAAGATAAATGGAAAACTACAACAACCCAGTTTAGACAGTCAATGTCCCAGACTTCACAAAAGGCTGGAGTCATCTCACCAGGCAAGAATCGAACAACTGAGGTGCTTGCTGAGGGCAAAAGAAATACGAAATGAATAGTAGATGATAGTGGTTGTAAATACTAGCAGGTGGCCTTGTGACCAGCTCTGGAATGAGCCCTCTAATAGTTACAAATATTTCTTCCTTACTTTGATGTGAATATATTTTAATAAATATTAACTACAATGGTTTTATCTCCTCTCTCTATCATTGAATCTCACGTGACTCATAATCACTTTATATGTAAGTATTTTAAGTTACAAGAAGTCAAAACAGGAGTGTAAATCAGCTAGGAAAAGAATGAACATTCAGTTCAGTTCAGTCACTCAGTCGTGTCCGACTCTGCGACCCCATGAATCGCAGCACACCAGGCCTCCCTGTCCATCACCAACTCCCGGAGTTCACTGAGACTCACATCCATCGAGTCAGTGATGCCATCCAGACATCTCATCCTCTCTCGTCCCCTTCTCCTCCTGCCCCCAATCCCTCCCAGCATCAGAGTCTTTTCCAATGAGTCAACTCTTCGCATGAGGTGGTCAAAGTACTGGAGTTTCAGCTTTAGCATCATTCCTTCCAAAGAAATCCCAGGGCTGATCTCCTTCAGAATGGACTGGTTGGAACACCTTGCAGTCCAAGGGACTCTCAAGAGTCTTCTCCAACACCACAGTTCAAAAGCATCAATTCTTCAGCGCTCAGCTTTCTTCACAGTCCTACTCTCACATCCATACATGACCACAGGAAAAACCATAGCCCTGACTAGACGGACCTTTGTTGGCAAAGTAATGTCTCTGCTTTTGAATATCCTATCTAGGTTAGTCATAGCTTTTCTTCCAAGGAGTAAGCGTCTTTTAATTTCATGGCTGTAGTCACCATCTGCTGTGATTTTGGAGCCCAAAAAAATAAAGTCTGACACTGTTTCCACTGTTTCCCCATCTATTTCCCATGAAGTGATGGGACCAGATGCCATCATCTTTGTTTTCTGAATGTTGAGTTTTAAGCCAACTTTTTCACTCTCCTCTTTCACCTTCATCAAGAGGCTTTTTAGTTCCTCTTCACTTCCTGCCATAAGGGTGGTGTCATCTGTATATCTGAGGTTATTGATATTTCTCCCGGCAATCTTGATTCCAGCTTGTGCTTCTTCCAGCCCAGCGTTTCTCATGATGTATGCTGCATAGAAGTTAAATAAGCAGGGTGACATTATACAGCCTTGACATACTCCTTTTCCTATTTGGAACCAGTCTGTTGTTCCATGTACAGTTCTAACTGTTGCTTCCAGACCTGATACAGGTTTCTCAAGAGGCAGGTAAGGTGGTCTGGTATTCCCATCTCTTTCAGAATTTTCCACAGTTTATTGTGATCCACACAGTCAAAGGCTTTGGCATAGTCAATAAAGCAGAAATAGATGTTTTTCTGGAACTCTCTTGCTTTTTCGATGATCCAGCAGATGTTGACAATTTGATCTCTGGTTCCTCTGCCTTTTCTAAAACCAGCTTGAACATCTAGAAGTTCACAGTTCACGTATTGCTGAAGCCTGGCTTGGAGAATTTTGAGCATTACTTTACTAGCGTGTGAGATGAGTGCAATTGTGCGGTAGTTTGAGCATTCTTTGGCATTGCCTTTCTTTGGGATTGGAATGAAAACAGACCTTTTCTAGTCCTGTGGCCACTGCTGAGTTTTCCAAATTTGCTGGCATATTGAGTGAAGCACTTTCACAGCATCATCTTTCAGGATTTGAAATAGCTCAACTGGAATTCCATCACCTCCACTAGCTTTGTTCATAGTGATGCTTTCTAAGGCCCACTTGACTTCACATTCCAGGATATCTGGCTCTAGGTGAGTGATCACACCATCGTGATTATCTTGGTCATGAAGATCTTTTTTGTACAGTTCTTCTGTGTATTCTTGGCACCTCTTCTTAATATCTTCTGCTTCTGTTAGGTCCATACCATTTCTGTCCTTTATTAAGCCCATCTTTGCATGAAATGTTCCCTTGGTATCTCTAATTTTCTTGAAGAGATCTCTAGTCTTTCCCATTCTGTTGTCTTCCTCTATTTCTTTGCATTGATCGCTGAGGAAGGCTTTCTTATCTCTTCTTACTATTCTTTGGAATTCTGCATTCAGATGCTTATATCTTTCCTTTTCTCCTTTGCTTTTCAGTTCTCTTCTTTTCACAGCTATTTTTAAGACCTCCCCAGACAGCCATTTTGCTTTTTTGCATTTCTTTTCCATGGAGTTGGTCTTGATCCCTGTCTCCTGTACAATGTCACAAACCTCAGTCCATAGTTCATCAGGCACTGTATCTATCAGATCTAGTCCCTTAAATCTATTTCTCACTTCCACTGTATAATCATAAGGGATTTGATTTAGGTCATACCTGAGTGGTCTAGTGGTTTTCCCTACTTTCTTCAATTTCAGTCTGAATTTGGCAATAAGGAATTCATGATCTGAGCCACAGTCAGCTCCCAGTCTTGTTTTTGCTGACTGTATAGAGCTTCTCCATCTTTGGCTGCAAAGAATATAATCAATCTGATTTCCAAAGGCAAAAAAGGGACCCTGACCCTGATACTCTCCTGGGGATGTTGTGAGAATGGTTTTGGTTGTAAAAGTGATAGTGTGTCATGTTAAACAGAAGCATGGCTTTGTTTTTGTCTCTATTTGAGAGTAAATGTGGTTTCAGGCAATGTGTGGATACCAAGTTAAAAAGGGGTCGACCGTAGTCTTTGTAATGTTCCAACTTACTTCAGCCAAACTGTTTTCCAGAATTAAATTTCCTCTGTGTTTCTGATTAGAATGGCCCACAAGACTGGAGATTCTATAACATTTGTAGGATGGAATTGTAGGGAAAAATTGATTTTTCCCTATATGTGAGCTGCTGCTTCACCTTATTAACTCTTGTCTTCTCATCTGTTTCTTAATTTCTTGTTTCATGAACTCCGTGTTTGCTTTAATTTCCTTGAGTGGGAGCAAAGTATTTAGCATTGCCTAGTGCAAACCTTCCAAGGACTGTTCCTCGTCTATTTCATCCGTCTTTTGTGTTTTGTGTTAATTTCCTCCATTTTAGTTGAGATTGGTTATGGGTATTTTTCATGCTTGTTTGTTTATGCATATGAATGAGGGTACCCTTTGAATGAGGGTAGTTATAGCATAATCTCATTCCCCATCCTGTTTGTTTGGTTAACTTTCAGATTGTTCCCTGAGTTTTTATTCTGGAAGATTGGATGTCGTGGGTCCATATGGCCTGTTTAGTTGTTATCTGCCTAAGGGAGGTAGATGCTGGGATCTCAAGCGATAAGAACAGATCTTCCTCAACTTTCGATGGGGTTGCTGCTGCTGCTAAGTCGCTTCAGTCATGTCCAACTCTGTGTGACCCCATAGACGGCAGCCCACCAGGCTCCCCCGTCCCTGGGATTCTCCAGGCAAGAACACTGGAGCGGGTTGCCATTTCCTTCTCCAATGCATGAAAGTGGAAAGTGAAAGTGAAGTCGCTCAGTCGTGTCCGACTCCTAGCGACCCCATGGACTGCAGCCCACCAGGCTCCTCCATCCATGGGATTCTCCAGGCAAAAGTACTGGAGTGGGCTGCCATCACCTTCTCTGTTTGATGGGGTTACATCCTGACAAACCCATCACGTGTTATAAAATAATAAGTTGAAACTGCATTTAATATACCTACCTTACCTATCTTATCTAGCATAGCCCCAGCCTATCTTAAATAAGCTTAGAACACTTACATTAGCCTGCAATTGGGCAAAATCATCTAACAATACAATAGAGCTATTGTATAATAAAGTACAGACTGTCTCATGCGATTTGTTGAATACTGTACTGAAAGTGAAAACCAGAATGGTTGTCGATGTCTCACGATCGTGTGGCTGACCGGGAGCTGTGGCTGCTGCCGCTGTCCAGCATCCCAAGAAAGCGTTGTAGCAGGCATCCCTACCCAGGGAAAGAGCACAGTTCAGCATAGGATGGAACTTCCCTGGTGCAGTGGATAGGAATCCACCTGCCAGTGCAGGGGACATGGGTTCGACCCCTGGTCCAGGAAGATTTTACCTGCCACGGAGCAAGTAAAGCCCATATTCTGCAACTGCTGGACCTACACTCCACAACTGCTTGAGTTTGCACACTCTCAGGCCTAGAGCCACAACTACGGAGCCCACGAGAAAGGGCAGCTCCTGCTCACCGCAACTAGAGAAAGCCCACGCACAGCAACAGAGACCCAGCGCAACTGAAAACAAGTCAATAAATAAGTAAATAACTTTTAAAAAGAAAGCAAAATCTGATGTATGGTTTCTACTGAATGTAATTTGCTTTGCATCATCATTGGAAAATTGGAAGGCAAACTGTCGCAAGTCATGGGCTATCTGTATTGGGAACCTTCCTTAGGGCCCTATTCACTAATGGCAGAGGTGCCTAGATTTTGCTGTGGTCCCCTGCTGTAGGATGAACCAACCACTTTTTGCTTTTTGTTTTTTGGGGGTTTTGTTTTGTTTTTTTGGACCAATCACTTTGGCAAAAAGCAAAGTCCAGAGAGACCTAGGGACTCCTTATTTGCTTCATCAGAGCAAGTGAGAGAGAAGAGTCAGGGAGACAAGGTGAGCAAGGTGGAGGTCACCTTCCTTCATAGCCTGATCCCAGAGTGCTATCTTATCACCGGCTCTTAAGAAGCAAGTCAGTAGGTCCTGCCCTTGTGTAGGTGAAGGAAATTACACAAGGATGTGAATACAAGAAGCAGATATCCCTGGCAGCCATTGAGAGACTGTCTACCAGGTGGCTTAACACTCATTTTCTACTGCCTCCCTCTATCTTTTTTCACCTCAGAACTCTTCTTATCAAGAGAAGGGGCAGAGGAGAAAACATGATGATGTATAGACTTTCAGGATCTCCTCAAGTCTCACACACCTGAGGTAGAAGGGGCTTCCCTGTGGCCTTAAGTTCAACTCCAAAATCCTTAGTTAGTTCAGTTCAGTCGCTCAGTCGTGTCCAACTCTGCACAAGTGTAGCTTTAGCATCACTCCTTCCAAAGAACACCCAGGGCTGATCTCCTTTAGAATGGACTGGATGGATCTTCTTGCAGTCCAAGGGATTCTCAAGAGTCTTCTCCAACACCACAGTTCAAAAGCATCAATTCTTCAGTGCTCAGCTTTCTTCACAGTCCAACTCACATCCAACTCACACATGACCACTGGAAAAACCATAGCCTCGACTAGACAGACCTTTGTTGGCAAAGTATTGTCTCTGCTTTTGAATATGCTTTCTAGGTTGGTCATAACTTTCCTTCCAACGAGTAAGCGTCTTTTAATTTCATGGCTGCACTCAACATCTGCAGTGATTTTGGAGCCCCAAAAAATAAAGTCTGACGCTGTTTCCACTGTTTCCCCATCTATTTCCCATGAAGTGATGGGACTAGATGCCATCATCTTTGTTTTCTGAATGTTGAGCTTTAAGCCAACTTTTTCACTCTCCACTTTCACTTTCATCAAGAGGATTTTTAGCTCCTCTTCACTTTCTGCCATAAGGGTGGTGTCACCTGCATATCTGAGGTTATTGATATTTCTCCTGGCAATCTTGATTCCAGCTTGTGCTTCTTCCAGCCCAGCATTTCTCATGATGTACTCTGAATAGAAGTTAAATAAGCAGGGTGACAGTATACAGCCTTGACGTACTCGTTTTCCTATTTGGAACCAGTCTGTTTTCTATGTCCAGTTCTAACTGTTGCTTCCTGATCTGCATATAGGTTTCTCAAGAGCAGGTCAGGTAGTCTGGTATTCCCATCTCTAGGGAGATGCAAAAGTATGGGCTCACAGAAGCACTCCCATGATATGCAGCTCAGCTATCTGGAACAGGTATCCTGTGTTTTCACAGCCTGAGTTTCCTCAGGGCTCACCGTAGGGAGTGACTGCAGGCTGGTGGCTGATAGGTGGCACGAATTCTTTTCATCCCTGAGTTCCCTCAGCGCTCACTGGCTCACTGCAATCAGAGATGAATTTGACATCCTCTGTCCACTGCTATGGCAGGAAACAGTCCATTTCTCTGGAATTTCAACCCTCAGTGATACTCACTTTTGGCCTTGTCTGCACATGAAATTTGTCACATTCTCTCTCTCTCTTTAGGCCATGCCACGTGACCTGTGGGATCTTGGTTCCCGACCGAGGCTCAAATCGGGTCCTCAGCAGTGAGAGGGCAGGGTCGTAACCCCTGGACCGCCAGGGAGTTTCCTGCCACATTTTCTCATTTCAGAAATGTGGTGTTTTCCTTTTGCTCTGTTCTCTTTTCAGGTTTCTTGGCAGATGTAGCAGTTCACTGTCGCAGAAGTCTTGGGAGCACCACCTTCAGCGATAGCGAGGAGAACTGCGTTTCTCACAAGGAATTGTGACTTAGGGCCATCCGTTGCATGGTTAGCTGCACTTTATGGAGCCTATGCTGTAGGGTAGGTAATCAGGCAGATTGTAGGCTGAGTGTCCAATATGAGAAACTTTCTGAATGAGGAATCACCTGGCACTGGTCAGAAGGGCCATTATCAAAAAGACTGCTGGAGAGAGTGTGGAGAAAAGGCAACTCTCCTACACCTACACTGTTGGTGGGAACATAAATTTGTATGGCCACTTTGGAGAAGGAGGGAGGTTTCTTTAAAAACTAAAAGTAGAACTATCAGATGATCCAGCAGTCCCATTCCTGGGCATCAGATCAGATCAGATCAGATCAGTCGCTCAGTTGTGTCCGACTCTTTGCGACCCCATGAATCGCAGCATGCCAGGCCTCCCTGTCCATCACCAACTCCCGGAGTTCACTCAGACTCTTGTCCATTGAGTCAGTGATGCCATCCAGCCATCTCATCCTCTGTCGTCCCCTCTTCCTCCTGCCCCCAATCCCTCCCAGTGTCGGAGTTTTTTCCAATGAGTCAACTCTTCGCATGAAGTAGCCAAAGTACTGGAGTTTCAGCTTTAGCATCATTCCTTCCAAAGAAATCCCAGGGCTGATCTCCTTCAGAATGGACTGGTTGGATCTCCTAGTATATTGTCACCCTGTTTATTTAACTTCTATGCAGAGTACATCATGAGAAACGCTGGACTGGAAGAAACACAAACTGGAATCAAGATTGCTGGGAGAAATATCAATAACCTCAGATATGCAGATGACACCACCCTTATGGCAGAAAGTGAAGAGGAACTCAAAAGCCTCTTGCTGAAAGTGAAAGTGGAGAGTGAAAAAGTTGGCTTAAAGCTCAACATTCAGAAAACGAAGATCATGGCATCCAGTCCCACTTCATGGGAAATTTCTGGGCATACATCCAGAGAAAACCATAATTTGAAAGGAAACATGCACCCCAATGTTCATTTACGATGGACAAGAGATGGAAGCAACCTAAATGTTCATCAATAGAGGAATGGATAAAGAATATGTGATACATATATACAATGGAATATAAAAAAGAATGAAATAATGCCTTTTGCAGCAACATGATGGACCTAGGGATTATTATACTAAGTGAAATAAGCAAAGACAAATATCATATGATATCACTTATATGTGGAATCTAAAAGGATTATAAAAATGAATTTCTTTACAAAACAGAAACAGACTCATAGACTTCAAAAACAAAACTTATGGTTACCAAAGGGGAAAACTGTGGGCAGGAGCAGGGGGAAGGGATAAATTAGGAGTTTGAGATCAACATACACACACTGCTGCTGCTGCTGTTGCTAAGTCGCTTCAGTCGTGTCTGACTCTGTGCGACCCCATGGACTGCAGCCCACCAGGCTTCTCTGTCCATGGGATTCTCCAGGCAAGAACACTGGAGTGGGTTGCCATTTCCTTCTCCAATGCATGAAAGTGATAAGTGGAAGCAAAGTCGCTCAGTTGTGTCTGACTCTTAGCGACCCCATGGACTGCAGCCCACCAGGCTCCTCCATCCCTGGGATTTTCCAGGCAAGAGTACTGGAGAGGGGTGCCATTGCCTTCTCCAATACACACACTACTATATATAAAATAGATAATCAACAAGGATCGACTACATAGCAAAGGGAACTCTATTCAATACTCCAGTAATAACCTATTTGGGAAAAGAATCTAAAAAAATGGACCTATGTATATGTGTTAATATAACTGAATCACTTCACTATACACCTGACACTAATATAACATGTAAATCAACTATTTTTAAGAAAAATTAAATTTAAAAGAGAAGTCCTCTGTCTTAAAATGAATCTGTCTTCTATTTTAGGCTACTTCAACCACCTGGGCAAGTCTTCCCTGACTGTAGCCTTCTCCCATCTTGTCCCCAGAGGACTAAGGCTCTCACTGCTCAGAGACCGACTCCCTTGGATCGCCACTGCTTTCTCACATGTTTCCCCATCAGACTGTAGAGCTCTTCTGGGAACAGAACGCATCTTACTCATCTTCAGATCCTGTAGCTTTCCCAGTCCCTAAAAGCACAGGGCAAACCCTCGACAAACCAAACTAAATTTGAGCATCACGCTGCAGCCTGGAACCTACTTGAGAAATGGAGAAGTGCATCTCCAGTTGAATGCTTGCATTTTCATTTGGGACTTAGGTGATGTCAGACTTCCCCTCACTGAGCAGCCCTTTCACCCGTCTCTCGTATCACTCGATAACCTTAGGGGGATTCTTGCCTGGGGCATATTCATTGCATCATTTGTGTTACATCTGTTTGACATTTAACATGGACCAACTTGAAATCTAGCCTGGGTTGCATTTTTTTCTGTCACCTCCTTAGAGTCTTGATGAGTTTCTTGATATGCCAAGTCTTACTGGAGATACGTAGGACTCCAGTCCATCAACAGATACGCGGTATTTTTTTAAGTTAAAAATGTTTTTTTATAATTATTTTCTTATCACTGGTTGATCTCGAAACCACTTTACAAAAAAGTATTTTGCCCTTCTTGACTCTCCATCTTACAACGATTTACATTTCTTCATACACACTGCTAATAACTAACCATTGCCATGTACGAAACACTGGGGCAGGTGTTTACATGCCTCATCTCATTTATTCTTCACATCAACCCCAAGAAATGGGCACCTAAAAACACCACCCTATTTTATTTATGAGAAAATGGGTTTACTGAAATTAAGAATAATCTCTTCCAATCTCGATCCATATGGAATCTTTCCTCCCAGTTTTAAGGTAAAGGTCTGCAGCCTTTAATAATCTCTCTGTACCATGAAAAGATTACCACGGTGAGTTTGGTGAACATTCATCATCTCATATGGGTTTAAAATGAAAGAAGCTATATTTGCCTTGTAATGAAAACATTTAGGATTTACTCTCTTAACAACTGCCATGTAAAACATTGTTGTTCAGTCGCTAAATTGTGTCTGACTCTTTTGCAACCTCATGGATTGTAGCCTGCCAGGCTCCTCTGTCCATGGGATTTCACAGGCAAGAATACTGGAGGGGGTTGCCATTCCCTTCTCCAGGGGATCTTCCTGACTAAGGGATCAAACCCACATCTCCTGCACTGCATGTGGGTTCTTTACTGCTGAGTCACCAGGGAACCCCCTACAACAGTGTTAATTATACTTACTACGTTGTAAATTACATCCCTTGTACTTTTTTATTTTATAATTGGTCCAGTTTCCCTGACCCCATCCCCCACCTTTGCTGCTGCTGCTGCTAAGTCGCTTCAGTCGTGTCCGACTCTGTGCAACCCCATAGACGGCAGCCCACTGGGCTCCTCTGTCCCTGGGATTCTCCAGGCAAGAACACTGGAGTGGGTTGCCATTTCCTCCCACGTCCAGTAAACACCAGTCTGATCTCTATTTCTATGAGATTGTTTGTTCATTGTTTGTGAAGTATAATTACCCTACAACACAATGCTATGTTAGTTCATGTTATACAAAATAGTGACTGAAAATTTCTGTATGTTTCAAAATGATCATCACAATGTGTAGTTACCATCTGTCACCATACACAGATGTTATATAATTATTGATTATATTCCCCACACTATAATTTTCATACCCATGACTCATTTATTTTGCAACTGAAAGTATGAGCCTCTTAATCTTCCTCACCTATTTCTCTCCTCCCCCCGCCACCTCCCCTGTGGCTACCACCTGTTTATTTCTATATCTATTGTTCTCTTTTGTTAAGTTTGTTCACTCGTTTTGTTTTTTGGAATCCACATATAAGTGAAATCACGCAGTATTTGTCTTTCTCTGACTTGTTTCACTTAGCATAATACCCTCTAGGTTTGTCCATGTTGTGGCAAATGGAAAGATTTCGTTCCTTTTTACGGCAAAGTAAAATTCCACTGTGTGTGTGTGTTTGCAGTGACTCGATGGACGTGAGTCTCAGTGAACTCCGGGAGTTGGTGATGGACAGGGAGGCCTGGCGTGCTGCAATTCATGGGGTCGCAAAGAGTCGGACATGACTGAGCGACTGATCTGATCTGATCTGATGTATATATATCATATCTCCTTTATTCATCGATTGATGGACACTCAGGTAGCTTCCATATTTTGACTATTGTAAATAATGGCACAGTAAACATAGGTGCACGTATCTTTTCTAATTATTCTTTTCATTTTCTTCAGATAAATTCCCAGTAGTGAAACTGATGGATCATTTGCTAGTTCAATTTTCGACTTTTTGAGGAACCTCTATACTACTGTCCATGGTGACCACACAATTCACATGCTTATCCACAGGTTATAAGAGTTGCCATTGCTCAGGACTTCCCTCCTGGGCCAGTGGTTAAGAATCCACCTGCCAACGCAGGGGACTTTGATCCCTAGTCTGAGGACTAAGATCCCACATACCGCAGGGCAACTAAGCCCATGTGCCCTAGAGCCTGTGCTCCGCAACAGGAGAACTCACCGCGCCGAGCCACTTGCACACCCAGCTGGAGGGTAGCTCCCGCGCACTGCAGCTAGAGAAGGTACGTGCACAGCAATAGAGAACCTATGTGCCACGATGAAAACCCAACATGGTCAAAAATAAATAAATAGAGAACCTATGTGCCACGATGAAAACCCAACATGGTCAAAAATAAATAAATAGAGAACCTATGTGCCACGATGAAAACCCAACATGGTCAAAAATAAATAAACAAAGATTAATTGACAATAAAAAAGAGTTCTCATTTCTCCACACCCTCACCCACACTTGGCATTTGTTGTCTTTTTAATAATAGCCATTCTATATTTAAAAAAACAAACAGTAGCCGTTCTGATAGCTACGATGTGATATCTCATTGTGGTTTTTTTTTGAAGTATAGTTGATTTACAGTGTTCAAGTGTATAGCATAGTGATATGTGTGTACACACATACATTTAATGGTGAAAAGTGGAAAGTACTTCAACTTAAATATATACTTTTTCAGATTCTTTTTCCATACAAGTTATTACAAGACACTGACTATAGTTCCCTATGGTATACAGTAAGTCCTTATTATTTATGGTTTTGATTTACATTTTCCTTATGGTTAGTGATGTTGAGCATCTTTTCATATGCTGGTTGGCTGTATGTATGTCTTCTTTGGGAAAATATTTAGATTATTTGCTCACTTTTTTTCTTTCACTTACAAAAGGTAGTCTGTGTTTCTTTAGAGTCACAAGCAGTTGACTGAGTCAGTGTGACTCAAACCACAAAGATACCATTTCTCCTTCGCTCCTTTCTGGGTCCCAGGGTTGGCTGGGGCCCAGCATGGCAGGAGGGCTGCCTTCACAGATTCACAGGTTCCTCATTGCAGGCAATGTGACTGCGAGAGGTTGACCAGATAGTTCACCATCAACAGGTCATTGATGTTGTTGTTCAGCATGGTCTGGAAGTCCTTGGGAACTCTACTGGGTACTTGGTTAATCAAACTTATCAAGAAGTGGCCCAGGGTATTGTTGGCTGACACCTTTCCAGACAGCGAGCCCTCCACACACTGCAACAGAGTGCTGGGGGGCCGCCGACTTGCTGCAGGTCACTGGAGAGGCTGACCACCTGGTAGAGACTAAAACAGGTCAGGTCAACTCCAACGCGTCCAGTGTCTAACATGGGTCTTTCACCATCAGAAGGTGACCATCGCCCCCAGGGCCCTCCGAGGAACATGCATTAAAGTGCTGACGAGGCCTGGATGCTGGTGTCCACCGTGAGTTGGATGGGGTTGGGGGCTTCTGGGCTGTAGTACTCAACGGATCAGCACTGAGTGCCCCGTGATGCTGTGAGCCGAAGCGTGCCAGCCCAGAATGGGCTCCTCTGGAGAGACTTTCCTGTGCACTTGATACATGTTCTTAGCGAATTCCACGTCAGCAGTCACCTCATCTCCTGACTCGCTGTGTGGCACTGAAAGGCAATTGGTGACTTCCACTGAGTGCGTGTCAACAGATCCCAGCAGGGTCCAGATAACTCAGGCAGCTCCCTCGTTGCGTCGCTCGTAGCTGTCCACGATGGAGGCCAAGATGACCACGCGGCAGCCGGGGAAGGGGCCTGGGAGGGCAGGGCCAGACAGCAACTGTGAGGGGGGTCTGCGCTGGGGCCGGGGATGAGGCCGCAGAGGGGGCTTTGGGTGGGGTGGCGGGAGGCGCGCTCGCCGGTACTGCTGGTGTGTGACCATCTTGTTGAGATGGTATTTGCTCACTTTTTAATTGGGCTGTTTTTTGTGTTTTTGTTGTTGAGTTGTATGTATTCTTTGTATATTTTGGATATTAACGCCATATAGGAAATACTGTTTGCAAAGATTTTTCTCCCCCTCTATAGGTGATCTCTTCATTTTGTTGACAGTTTCCTTCTCTGTGAAAAGCTTTTTAATTTGATGTAGCCCAATTTATATATTTTTGCTTTTTTTCACCTGAGGCGATATATATTAAAAATATTATTAAGACTCATGTAAAAGTATACTGGTTATATTTTCTTGTAGGAGTTTTATGGTCTCAGATCTTACGTTTAAGTCTTTAATCCATTTTGAACTTATTTTTGTCTGTGGTGTGAGACATATTCAGCATGTAGCTGTCAAGTTTTTTCAACACCATTTATTAAAGAGGCTATCTTTTTCCCATGATATATTCTTGCCTATTTTGTCAGAGATTAATTGCCCATATAAATGTAGGCTGATTTCTGGATCTATATTCTGTTCATTGATCTACGTGTCTGTTTTTGTAAGAGTATGATACTGTTTTGATCACTTTAGCTTTGTAGTATAGTTTGAAATCAGAGCACATGATACCTCCAGCTTTGTTCTTCTTTCTCAAGATTGTTTTGACTATTCAAGATCTTTTGTGTTTCCCTACAAAGTATAGAATTATTTGTTCTAGTTCTGTAAAAAAAAAAATAATGCCATTGGTATTTTGATAAGTATTGCATTGTATCTGTAGATGGCTTTGGGTTGTATGGTCATTTTAACAATATTCATTCTTCCAGTCCATGAGCACAGGATATCTGTCCATCTGTTTGTGTCATCTTTAATTTCTTTCATCAGCATCTTATAGTTTCCAACTATAGGTCTTTTACCTTCTTAATTAAATTTACTTCTAGGTATTTTATTATTTTTTAATGAAATTTGACTTTTTAAAGATTTAATTTAATTAAATTATTTATTTAAGTTTTGGTTGTGCTTGGTCTTGGTTCTGCCTGGGCTTTTCTCTAGCTGTGCTGAGCCGGGGCTACTCTCTAGTTGAGGTGCACAGGCTTCTTTCTGCAGTGGCTTCTTTTCTCGGGAGTATGGGCTCTCGGCCGTGGGGGCCTCAGTAGTTACGGCATGCGGGCTCAGTGGTTGTGGCTCCCAGGCTCTAGAGCACAGGCTCAAGACTTACAGCCTACAAGCTTAGTTGCTCTGAAGCATGTGGGAATCTTCCCAAATCAGGGATTAAACCCCTGCATTGGCAGGCAAATTCTTTACCACTGAGCCACCTGAGAAGCCCTTTTGATGGGATTTTAATTGAGACTATTTTCTTAACTTCTCTTTGTAATAGTTAAATAAACTATGAGTTTTTAGAAGCACAACAGATTTATGTATATTAATTTTATATCCTGCAAATTTACCAAATTCATTGATGAGTACTATTAGTTTTTTGATGGCATCTTTAGAATTTTCTATGTATAGTAGCATGTCATCTGCAAACTGTGACAGTTTTACTTATTCTTTTCCAATTTGGATTCCTTTTTTTTCTTTTTCTTGTCTGATTTCTGTGACTAGGAGTTCCAACACTATGTTGAATAAAACTGGAGAGAGGGGACATCTTTGTCTTGTTTCTGATCTTAGAGGAACTTTTGGCTTTTCACCATTTAAATTTTATTTATTTATTTATTTATTTTTGGTTGTTCTGGGTCTTCAGTGCTGTGCATGGGCTTTCTCTAGCTGTAGTGAGTTGGGGCTACTCTCTAATTGCAGTATGTGGTCTCCTCACTGTGGTGGTTTCTCTTGTTGCAGAGCTCTAGGGTGCACAGACTTCAGTAGTTATGCTGCATGGGCTTAGTTGCTCCATGGCATATGGGATCTTCCCGGACCAGGGATCAAACCCATGTCCCTTGCCTTGGCAGGCGGATTCTTAACCACTGGACCACCAAGGAAGTTCCAGCTTTTCACTGTTCAGTATGGTGTTAAGCTGTAGGCTTGTCATATATCACCTTTATGATCTTAAGGTATGTTCCCTCTATATCCACTTTCTGGGGAGTTTTTAATCATAAATTTAAATCATAAATTATGACTTTATCAAAAGCTTTTTAATAAAATTTTTGTGTTTCTATTGAGATGAGTATATGATTTTTGTTCTTCAGTTTGTTAATATGATATGTCGCATTGACTTGTGAATATTGATCCATCCTTACATCCCTGGGGTAAATCCCACTTGATCATTGTCTGTGATCTTTTTAATGTATTCTTGAATTCAATTTGCTAATATTTTGTTGAGGAATTTTTCATCTATGTTCATCAGTGGTATTGGCCTTTAATTTTTGTGTGTGTGGTAGCTTTATCTGGTTTTGGTATCAGGGTGATGCTGGCCTTGTTGATTGGGTTCAGAAACATTTCTTCCTCTGCAATTGTTTGGAATTATTTGAGGAAAATAGATGTTAACTCTTCTCCAAGCAATTGGTAAAATTCACCTATGAAGCCATCTGGTCCTGGACTTTTGTTTGTTGGAAGTTTTAATATTATTGATTCAACTTCATTACTGGTAATTGGTCTGTCCATATTTTCTATTTCTTCTTGATTCAACCTTTTGTACATTTCTAGAAGTTTGTCCATTTCTTATAGGTTGTCCATTTTATTGTTGTATAATTGTTCATAGTAATTTTGTTAGTAATATGATCCTTTCTATTTCTGTGGTGTTGGTTCTAATGTCTCATTTTTCATTTCTGATTTTATTAATTTGGGCCTTCTCTATTTCTTTATTGATGAGTCTGGCTACAGATTTATCAATTTTGTTAACCAGCTCTTGGGCTTCCCTGGTGGCTCAGTGGTAAAGAATCTGCCTATCAATGCAGGGGACATGGGTTCAATCCCTAGCCCAGGAAGAGTCCACTTGCCATGGAACAACTAAGCCTATGTGCGATAACTACTGAACCAGAGTTCTAGAAGCAACTTCTGAGCCCACGTACTGCAGCTACTGAAGCACATGTGCCTAGAGCCCGTGCTCCATGAGAGAAGACGCTGCAATGAGAAGCCTGCACAGTGCAACAAAGAGCGGCCCCCACTCACAGCAACTAGAGAAAGCCTGTGTGCAACAACGAAGCCCCGGAGCAGCCACAGACAAAGAAGTCTTAATAAAATAAAAACAGTTGCTAACATACTTTAAAAAAGAACCAACTCTTAGTTTCACTGATCCTTTTTTTCCTCTCCATTTCATTTATTTCTGCTCTGATGTTTTTATAGTTCCTTTAGGTGTAAAGTTAGGTTGTTTGCATGAGATTTTTCTTGTTTGCTGAGGTTAGCTTGTATCACTATTAACTTTCCCCTTAGAACTGTCTATGTTATATAGACTTCGGATTGCTATGTTTTCATTTTCACTTGTCTGTAGGTACTTTTTGATTTCCTCTTTGATTTCTTCATTAATCCATTAGTCACTTGAGCTGATTTTCTCTATCCTTGATGATCGTTATCTGAATACAGTTGTAAAAAATAGTTAACTCTCCAAATACTTTTTCTGGATTCATGGTACAGTTTCATACCTTCTTCTACGGTCAAGAAGAGAGAGTTCAAGCTCAGGAACCATATGGAAATTTAATTTTTTAATGTTTTTAATCATCATGTATTTATATTTTATGCTCTACCTTTTTTTTTCATTTAATAGTATTTCTAATGAAACTTTCTAGTTATTGGAACTTCTGGATTGGTGAACACATCAAGGTGCTGGGAGAACCATGTGTTTAGAGAGGGCATGGAAACTGCCCTCCCTCACCCCATACTGTGCCCTATGCATGTCTTCCATTTGTCTATCCCTGAGTGGTATCCTTTGTAATAAACCAGTAATAGTAAGAATGTTGTTTCCTGAGTTGTTCTAGTGAATTATTGAAACTTGGAGAGGTATTTGTAGGAACCCCCCAATTTGTAGACAATTTAGATAGAATTGTGAGTACCCTGACCACCCATTTGTGACTAATGTCTGAATTATGGGACTAAACCCTTAAACCTGTGGTTTCTGATGCTAACTCAGGTGGTTAGTGTCAGAATTATATTGAATTGTAAGACACCTAATTGGTGTTAGAGAAACAGAGAATTGGTTGTTGGTGAGGGAAAAAAACCCACACATTTGGTATGAGAAGTATTATGAGTTAAATAAGTTCTTTCATTGTATGAAGAAAATATGGTATTTGTTAAAACGGTCTTTGCTCAGTGAAACATACTTTGGGAAGAGGGAAAAATGAAAGAATTGGGTATGAGGAACCTTTAATCCCTGATGGTCACATGGTCACCCACAGTATGGAGCAGCTGCTGTGCTAGGATAAGTTATTGATACTAACAGTAAAAGTTAATAATTCATGGGGAGTTGGTCCACTAGATACATAGGAAATACAAACTAATAAGAAAAAAAAGTCAAATACACAGTCCTTTGGTTATTACTACCTGTAAAGACTAGAATGAAATTAAAAGAGTGCTGAATCAGAACTTGATGCTGAACCAAACTCAGATGTCTATCAGTCTGAGGTTCAGCCTCTAGACTCAAAGCTACTCCCAAAAGGAAGGATTGATTATGTGGGGAAACAGAGCAACTCTAATACCTCTGGTCACCATGGAGGTGGTCCACATTGGCAGAGGACAAAATCAAGAAACTATTGAAACAAGAGGGTATAGTATGAAGAATCTGCCTTATTTTGTGGATTGGTGTATCAGCTTCCTGTAGAACCATTAGTAGAGTGGATTATGAGAATAATTTAGGGGCACTGTCTTTGGTTTTGAAGGTTGCAAAGTGGAAGAGCATGTTTAGGTTGATGTAGGACCTGCAGCTCAGTATGGAACAATCACAGATGGCGATTCAAGATCCAGAAATGCTGTAGGTTATTCCCAAGGAAACACCAGTCTGGTGAATGAAAGCCAACATAAATTCTGTTTACCCTGAGAAGGGAGGCTATCTGACTCTCCCTATAAATTCCAAATGAACATCACACATGAGACAGCTGATATGTTCTGATGCAAGCTGTGTGGGACCGGCTTTATGATAACTGGTATGTTCACCTGCTGAATATGCCCGTGTTAATATAAAACAATAAGACAGAAGAAAAATGGGTTTATTTGGGAACACCAAAGAACTTCGATTCAGGACATAAAATCCTTGATGAAGCACCAAGTCTTGAGAAAAAGAAAAAAAAAATGTTGGTTTTTGGTTTTTTTTTTAATATAGGAAAAGGGGGAGTTGGGAACAGCTGTTGCAGATAGAGTCCATTGGTGGACTTGCCGGGTGTTCCAGTGGTTGAGACTCTGCCTGCCAATGCAGGGGACACAAATTCGATCCCTGCTCCGGGAAGACTCCACAGGGCAAGTGGAACCAAGCCCATGCACCACAACTACTGAGCCTCAGTGCTCTGCAACAAGAGAAGCCGCTGCGAAGAGAGGCCCCACACGCCTCGACAAAGAGCGAAGAGCAGTCCCTGCTAGCCCCAACTAGAGAAAGTCCCCACGCAGCAACAAAGACCCCAGCACAGCCAAAAATAAATAAATAAATAAAAGACTTGACCATCAGGGATTTAAAAACAAAAAAAAGAGCCCATTGGAGGAACATGGAAGCTCCAAATATAGAGGCTTTTCATTGGCTGAGTTATGACAAGCTCTCATTGACTGGGCTGTTGCTGGGCAAGGAGAAATTCTTCCTCTGCTCGCTTGGTGTAAAGCATTAACCTTTTTCCCGTTGGATATACAAGGGTAATATCTCTTCCTATAGGGCCTACAATTGACTTCAGGTGCTAGTGCCTGAGAGCTCCCCCTTCTGGCCTCCTGACTCCATTTTAAATGAGAGTTCTGTTTATTAATTTTCAACCTGTTACCCAGGTCATGATAAAAGCCGTGGTTAAGGGGGGTGCTGCTGCTGCTGCTGCTGCTAAGTCGCTTCAGTCGTGTCCGACTCTGTGGGACCCCATAGACGGCAGCCCACCAGGCTCCCCCGTCCCTGGGATTCTCCAGGCAAGAACACTGGAGTGGGCTGCCATTTCCTTCTCCAATGCATGAAAGTGAAAAGTGAAAGTGAATTCGCTCAGTCGTGCCTGACTCTTAGCGACCCCATGGACTGCAGCCTACCAGGCTCCTCCATCCATGGGATTTTCCAGGCAAGAGTACTGGAGTAGGGTGCCATTGCCTTCTCCAAGGGGTAGTGGGGTGCAAGGAGATCCAACCAGTCCATTCTGAAGGAGATCAGCCCTGGGTGTTCTTTGGAAGGAATGATGCTAAGGCTGAAACTCCAGTACTTTGGCCACCTCATGCGAAGAGTTGACTCATTGGAAAAGACTCTGATGCTGGAGGGATTGGAGGCAGGAGGAGAAGGGGACAACAGAGGATGAGATGGCTGGATGGCATCACCAACTGGATGGACGTGAGTTTAGTGAACTCTGGGAGTTGGTGATGGACAGGGAGGCCTGGTGTGCTGCAATTCATGGGGTCGTAAAGAGTTGGACACGACTGAGCGACTGAACTGAACTGAACTGAAGGGGGGTGCCCTATTTCACTGGGCACCATGTGTAACTTTACTGCTGCAAAATCAGCAATAATCCCAGAAGCCTTTTTGAATCTGCTGTCTCAGCTTCTCCTCATGGGCTTTGCAGTTGCCAATAAAAACACCAGGTTAATGAACAAGCGAATGTGGAAATGTTGAAGTTGAAGGAGGGTCAAGGAACACAATCCAGCAGGGTGGAAGTCTTTCGAAATGAGATAAATTAAACTGAACATTGATTGGATTGAAACAAAAGTCTTAATACAGCAGGATTGAAGGTTGGGTGGACAAAAGGGAACCCCCCCCACCCCCCAGGGGGCTCCAAATAAGTCCAAAAGGGACCCCCTGGTGGGACCCAAATAAGTTCATTCTATTTACTTTCAGTTTGAAGAGCTTTTTTTTTTTTTAATTTATGAAGCTGGCATACAAAGAATTGCAATGAGAAACCTGACCTGGGATGGGGCAATAGCTAGGCAGTGAACCAGGATAAAGGCTGTTAAAGTAACCAGATTAGGGCCAAGATGGAGTCATTCATGCTAAGCCACTTGTCAGCAAACCAAAACTGCACTGAGTGTTTATGCTGGGCTCTCCCAGGAAAGAAGAACCTAGGCAGACCGTCAGCTTTTGGCCGCTCAGCGCAAGTTACCTGGCCCAGCGCTTCTAAGACTTCCCTTTCCGCCATGCAAGGAAAGAAACCCTGCCTTAACCAGTCTGCAAATGCCCAGTGTAACTTCCCTCTTCCTACTCCCTTCTGCCTATAATTCTTGCCTTGTACAGCTCTTTGAAGCTCCTATATATTGCTAGATTGATGCTCCCCAATTTATGAATTTCTGAATAAAGCCAGTAAGATCTTTACATTTTACTCGGTTGAATTTTTTTCTTTAACACACCTGACAAAAGGCCAGAGTCCCCAGGCTCAGCCCCTTGCAGCAAAGCGGACCCAACACTTTATGTACTTGAGTGGGTGAAATAAGGGAATGAAGGAGAAAACCCTAGGACTCATTGACATGGAAGCCCCATGCCCTGTGGTACCAAAATGTATCAGTGAAGCCTGAGGCAGGCTTCAGTGAGATGGAGAGAATACAGTGATAAATGGGCTGATAGGATGAAGATGAAGATTTGGGTGAAAATTGTAAGGCTGACGTGGACTTTATGTGAAAAGAGTGTGTCTTCTTTACATGAACGTTCTGAGGGATGGATATCATGTCTGAGCGGGGACCACCTCCCTTACCTACAGTTAGAGATGTGAGGATTGATGGGGTTAACGTGAAAGTTTAGATGAAAATTTGTATATTTGAAGTGGTTGCATCCTTTTTATCTGAATGATTATGGGGCTGGACATTATGTCTGACTAGGGAACTGTTTCTGAAAACAGAAAGTGTGTAAGTGTGTAATACTGCCTTCAGGCAGTATTAATTGGATGTGCCAAATTGGAACCAATAAGACTGCCTGAACTCAAACAGTATAGAGTACAGACTGGAGTCCTGACGTGGACAAATTCTCTATGCAGTAGCTGTGTGTGGTGCAGACTGGGACTTATTGCAAAAGCCTGTGAGCACCTCCCAGGGCTACGCACTAGGATTTTAATGAATTTCCATCTGAGGGGCAATACTAGCTTGCTATCAGACATTAATCAAAACTGCCCATAAGATTTAAGGATAGGAAAAAATCTTTATACCTGAAATGCCTATGATGTCTTGGATGACATCAGAAAAATACTATCAGGGAGGGCATTGCCCAGAAGAGTTCCATAATAAAATGGAAATTAAAAAAAATCAACTATATTACAATTAAAATAGACTAAAGTGAAATGGTTTTTTTCCATTTGACTGTGTGGATCACAATAAACTGTGGAAAATTCTGAAGGAGATGGGAATACCAGACCACCTGACCTGCCTCTTGAGAAACCTGTATGCAGGTCAGGAAGCAACAGTTAGACCTGGACATGGAACAACAGACTGGTTCCAAATAGGAAAACGAGTACGTCAAGGCTGTATATTGTCACCCTGCTTATTTAACTTATATTCAGAGTACACCATGAGAAATGCTGGGCTGGAAGAAGCACAAGCTGGATTCAAGATTGCCGGGATAAATATCAATAACCTCAGATATGCAGATGACACCACTCATATGGCAGAAAGTGAAGAGGAACTAAAAAGCCTCTTGATGAAAGTGAAAGAGGAGAGTGAAAAAGTTGGCTTAAAGCTCAACATTCAGAAAACTAAGATCATAGCATCTGGTCCCATTACTTCATGGGAGATGGGGAAACAGTGGAAACAGTGTCAGACTTTATTTTTGGGGGGCTCCAAAATCACTGCAGATGGTGACTGCAGCCATGAAATTAAAAGATGCTTACTCCTTGGAAGGAAAGTTATGACCAACCTAGATAGCATATTGAAAAGCAGAGACATTACTTTGCCAACAAAGGTCCATCCATGGCTCATGTACGGATGTGAGAGTTGGACTGTGAAGAAAGCTGAGCTCTGAAGAATTGATCCTTTTGAACTGTGGTGTTGGAGAAGACTCTTGAGAGTCCCTTGGACTGCAAGGAGATCCAACCAGTCCATTCTAAAGGAGATCAGTCCTGGGTGTTCATTGGAAGGACTGATGCTGAAGCTAAAACTCCAATACTTTGGCCACCTGATGTGAAGAATTGACTCATTGGAAAACACCCTGATGCTTGGAGGGATTGCGGGCAGGAGGAGAAGGGGACAACAGAGGATGAGATGGCTGGATGGCATCACTGACTCGATGGACATGAGTTTAAGTGAACTCTGGGAGTTGGTGATGGACAGGGAGGCCTGGCGTGCTGTGATTCATGGGATCACAAAGAGTTGGACACGACTGAGTGACTGAACTGAACTGAAAGTGAAATGGTTTATACAGCATCATGCTATCAATGGAAAGCAAGGACTCACAAGCAAGGAGCCTCTTCTCCCCTAGCACTGACTTTGAAACTGTATGAGGAGTTGCCAGATTCTGCCATTACTTGGACAGTGCCCTGTAAATGCCTTGTAAACCATTCTCAACTGGCCAACAAAAAGTTGCTTTGTTTATGAATCACAGTCATAAGGTGAACAGATAGCATCATGTTTGGAAGGCCACCACTCTGATCAAAGAAGTGAAGTGAAGTGAAAGTTGCTCAATCGTGTCTGACTTTTTGTGACCCCATGGACTGTAGTCCATGGAATTTTCCAGGCCAGAATATCGGAGTGGGTAGCCATTCCCTTCTCTAGGGGATCTTCCCAATCCAGGGATTGAAGCCAGGTCTCCCAGATTGCAGGTGGATTCTTTACCAGTGGAACCACCAGGGAAGCCCCTGATCAAAGAAGGCAAGAACAAGTCAGCAAGGTGAGCTGGACTGCATGCTGTTTTCCTAGCAGTGGTGGGAGAATCAAACAGTAATAAAAGCCCCTGTGTTTTGGGTTTCCCCTACTTGTGGGCAAAGATCTATGCCAAAAAAAAAAAAAAAAAAAAAGACCTATGCCTGTGTAATGAAACCTGCACAAAACCCCCATACAACAGGATCCTAGGAGCTTTCAGACTGGTGACCACATCATGGTGCTGAGAGGCTGATGCACCTGGAGCGGACATGGAAGGTCTGTGCCCTTCACCCCCCGCCTTGCCCTGTGCATGTCTTCCATCTGAAGGTGAAAGTGTTAGTCGCTCAGTCGTGTCCTGACTCTTTGTGACCCTATGTTCTATAGCCCGCCAGGTTCCTCTGTCCATGGCGTTCTCCAGGCAAGAATACTGTAGTGGGTAGCCATTTCCTTCTCCAGGGAATAATAAACCAGTAACAGTAAGTAAACAACAACAATAAACTTTCCAGTTTATTTATATAATTTATGTAATTTATTTGTTCATAGCACTTCTATGAAATTAATATATAATAGTTTATGTCATTCATCTCTTGTTGGCTTCTCTTTATATTTATGGCCACAAGCATCCTGTATCTACAGCAAGATAATATTTTGAAATATTCATCTTTATGGTTTTCTTCTCTACTGATCCAGAGACATCTTAAATGTCATAGGAAGAATTGCAGTTGTTAAAGCAGGAATGCGGGCAAGAAGAAATAGTTAACTTTTGATTTTCCAACCTAAGGGCCTGAAGCCTACTTAAGAAACATTAGGAAACCACAGTCTTTGATTTTGCAATGGAAAATAAAGGACATTTGAGGATCAAAAGGATCCTGCAAAAAAAAAAAAGGGCAGGGAATGTGTGCCTGAACAACAGACGATATCAAAGATAAACAAAGCTGAATACTAGCTCAAGTGGTGAGGATAGATTTTATTCAGTAATACTATTGCCACAGGGAAGAGAGTTCAGCATAAACTCAACTTCAGTTTTGCAGGGGTTGAGATAGAATTATACATTTGGGATCAGTGGTACATAAATGGCATATTAACTGGCTCCCCAATATAATTTCTCTTTTTCTCCCCAGTTGAGATGTAATTGACCTATGACCTGTGTAAGGTATGCAGTGTGTTATTTTGATAATTTGTATGTTGCAATATGATTACTACCGCAGTGTTTGCTAACACCTCTATCATGTTACCTAATTGTCATTTCTTTTTTGTGACGAGAACTATTAAAATTTAGTCTCTTAGCAACGTTGACGTTTATAGTACAGCATTGTTGATGATAATTACTTGCTGTGCGTTAGATCTCCAGAACATATTTACTAGCTGAGAATTTGCACCCTTAAACATCTTCCCAGTTCCCCCATTCACTCGGCTCCTCCCACCCGCAGCCCCTGGTAACCACCATTCTGCTCTGTTTTTCATGAGGTCACCTTTTTAGGTTCCACCAAGTGACACCACTCACTGTTTGTCTTTGTCTGGCTTGTCTCCCTTAGCACGAAGCCCACAGGCTCCATCCATGTTGTTGCAAATGGCTGAATTTCCTTCTTTCTCTTGGCTAAACGGTATTCCACTGTGTGTGCGTATATATAAATTTTCTTCATTCTATCAGAGTCTTAACTTTGTTCAGGACACCATGTCTCAGGTAAAAGATACTTTCTCTGACTTCCTGGCTGCTGGAAATGACCAGTTCTGACCAATGACAGGTAAACAGAAGTAGCCAGGTAAGAGTTTCAGGAAACTTTATACAAAGTGATAGATTGGACTTTCATGCATTTTTGTCATTCCCCCATATACCTGCTTTGGGATATGGAAGCTGGGGGCAGAGCATCTATCTTGTTATTTAAGGCAAAAAGAGCTTGCGAATGAAAGCTACATGTGAGTGTGGTAGAGGGGATCAAGGGCCCCTCGGACGCTGGTGACTTGGCAGGCTGCTGTGCCAGCCCCAGATCGTATATTTTTAATCTTACTAGAAAACAAGCCCCTCTTTGGTTGAGCTAGTAGTCACTTTTTCAGCTGTACAGTTGTCCCTCTGTATCCGTGGGGAATTAGTTCTGTTGCAGGAAAGAGGACCCCTTCCAGGGCCTGAGAGCAGACTCTTGTCCAACACTTAGAAATCAATTGTCTAAGGAGACACAGGCTGACAAAGCAAGAGACTTTGTTGGGAAGGGGTGCCTGGATGGACAGTAGCTGGGGAAGGGAACCCAGGAGAACTCCAGCACGTGGCTCGCAGTCTCAGGTCTTATGATAATGCGGTTAGTCTCCCGGCTGTCTCTGGCCAATCATTCTGACTCAGAGTCCTTCCTGATGGTGCGCCTCACTCAGCCAAGGTGGACTCCAGTGAGAAGTCTCGGGGGTTGGTAGGACATCTGGACTGGAGTCTCATCTCTCCTTTTGACCTCGACCAAATTCTTCTGATTGGTGGTAGCTTGTTAGTTCTGCATTCCTTGCAGGGCCTCCTGTTGTAAAATAACTCACACAAGTGGTTACATCGTGTCTGGCCAGAGCAGGCAGTTTCAGTCACTGTTAGGTTCCCCTAACAGCTCCAGGACCCTGCCCACAAGGACACCAAAATCCAAGGATAGATCATACAAAGCTGGCCCTCCACACACCTGTGGGTTCCACATCCATGGTACAGGTCAACTATATACAGGCAAATGCGGTCCTGATACTGTTGGCAACTGAACCCAAGGGCCTTAATGCAATTGCACAGGAGTATGTCTAGACTCGGAGAAGGTGATGGCACCCCACTCCAGTACTCTTGCCTGGAAAATCCCATGGATGTAGGAGCCTGGTAGGCTGCAGTCCATGGGGTTGCGAAGAGTCGGACACGACTGAGCGACTTCACTTTTCACTTTCATGCATTGGAGAAGGAAATGGCAGCCCACTCCAGTGTTCTTGCCTGGAGGATCCCAGGGACGGGGGAGCCTGGTGGGCTGCCGTCTATGGAGTCGCACTGAGTCGGACATGACTTAAGCGACTTAGCAGCAGCAGCAGCAGGTCTACACTGTAAGAGGAGGGCTTAGGAAGACTCCTGTGAGAACTTGTAACACTAACTGCCGGATACTGGAGCTGACTCGCAAGGGAGAATGTTCAAAAGAGTGCTTAGAAGTATTGGCAAGACCAAGAAGCAAAGTGGGTAAAAGAACAAGCTCTGTCACCAGAATTCAATCCTGGCTCATGTCACTACTAGCCAGGTGACCTACAGTCATTGACTTAATTGTTCTGTGCTTCAATGTCCTTATTTGTAAAATGAGGTTAACATAATAATAGGGTTATTATGATGAAGAAATGCGGAGCTTATACAGTAAGTTCTCAGTCAACACTAGCTGTTGTTATTGTCAATCATTCCACAGAAAGAGGATTTTCTTTTTTTTTTGGAAAGACTTATCTCTTGGGAAGCCTGGCAAAGGGTACTACCCGCCATGGGATTATCAGACATTGGTCATGGGAATAGTCTAAAGAAATTTCTCTCCATGGTGTCACAAAATTCCTTTTCCAAGTCTGCCTGGCTGGCCGTGAAGTTGTACACTGGCAAAAAGTTTTCCATTCAATAAAACATTTAGAAGTGTTTGTGGAACCCCTTTCACGCACATGGAGGGTGTTGGGTGATGGTGGGATACAGAAATGAATGTAATATAGTGTGTGTGAGTGTGTGTATTTATGGGAGACTGGGTGGCCACAGCAGCTGCTGCTCTCTTGTTTTTGCTGGACTTGAACCAGAGCAGGTGTGAGCCTGAGGAAGCACCGCGTGAAGTCCAGGGATAAGGCCAACTTGGCAGAAGGCAGAGCCAAGACAGATGCAGTGTGCCAGCGCAACGGCACGTTTGAGCCCTGGGTCAAACAGCACCTTGTGAAACCTAATAAAGGGAAACCCTACGAAAATGAGTCAGGAGAGCAGAAACGGGAGATCCCATGGGGTAGGAAATGGCAACCCACTCCAGGATTCTTACCTGGGAAATCCTGTGAACAGAGGTGTCAGGACGGCTACAGTCTATGGGGTTGCAAAGAGTCAGACACCACTGAGCGACTGAGTATGAGTACATGAGCAAACAATTCAGATCCCAACAGGAGAGAGGTGTCTTGAATCTCCAGCAGGAAGTAACACTGCTTTACCACCTGCAGAAAGAAGAAAAATGATTCTCCTTGCCTGGTAACAATATACAGCCTTGACGTACTCCTTTCCCTATTTGGAACCAGTCTGTTGTTCCATGTCCAGTTCTAACTGTTGCTCCTGACCTGCATATAGATTTCTCAGGAGGCAGGTCCGGTGGCCTGGTATTCCCATATCTTTAAGAATTTTCCACAATTTGTTGTGATCCACACAGTCAAAGGCTTTGACATAGTCAATAAGCAAGAAATAGATGTTTCTCTGGAACTCTCTTGCTTTTTCGATGATCCAACAGATGTTGGCAATTTGATCTCTGGTTCCTCTGCCTTTTCTAAATCCAGCTTGAACATCTGGACGTTCACAGTTCACGTACTATTGAAGCCTGGCTTGGAGAATTTTGAGCATTACTTTACTACTGTGTGAGATGAGTGCAATTGTGCTGTAGTTTAAACATTCTTTGGCATTGCCTTTCTTTGGGATTGGAATGAAAACGGACTTTTTCCAGACCTGTAGCTGCTGCTGAGTTTTCCAAATTTGCTGGCATATTGAGTACAGCACTTTCACAGCATCATCTTTCAGGATTTGAAACAGCGCAACTGGAATTCCATCCCCTCCACTAGCTTTGTTCGTAGTGATGCTTCCTAAGGCCCACTTGACTTCACATTCCAGGATGTCTGGCTCTAGGTGAGTGATCACACCATTGTGATTATCTTGGTCATGAAGATCTTTTTTGCACAGTTCTTCTGTGTATTCTTGCCACCTCTTCTTAATATCTTTTTCTGTCCTTTATTGTACCCATATTTGAATGAAATATTCCCTTGGTGTCTCTAATTTTCTTGAAGAGATCTTTAGTCTTTCCCATTCTATTGTTTTCCTTTATTTCTTTGCATTGATCACTGAGGAAGGCTTTATCTCTCCTTGCTATTCTTTGGAACTCTGCATTCAGATGCTTATATCTTTCCTTTTCTCCTTTGCTTTTCGCTTCTCTTCTTTTCACAGCTGTTTCTCAGACAGCCATTTTGCCTGTTTGCATTTCTTTTTCTTGGGGATGGTCTTGCTTCCTGTCTCCTGTACAATGTCATGAACCTTCATCCATAGTTCTTCAGGCACTCTATCTATCAGATCTAGTCCCTTAAATCTATTTCTCACTTCCACTGTATGATCATAAGGGATTTGATTTAGGTCATACCTGAATGGTCTAGTGGTTTTCCCTACTTTCTTCAATTTAAGTCTGAATTTGGCAATAAGGAGTTCATGGTCTGAGCCACAGTCAGCTCTCGGTCTTGTTTTTGCTGACTTTATAGAGCTTTGCCATCTTTGGCTGCAAAGAATATAATCAATCTGATTTCAGTATTGACCATCTGGTGATGTCCATGTATAGAGTCTTCTCTTGTGTTGTTGGAAGAGAGAGTGTTTATTATGACCAGTGCATTCTCTTGGCAAAACTCTGCTAGCCTTTGCCCTGCTTCATTCTGTACTCCAAGGCCAAACTTGCCTGTTACTCCAGGTGTTTCTTGACTTCCTACTTTTGCATTCCAGTCTCCTATAATGAAAAGGACATCTTTTGGGGGTGTTAGTTCTAGAAGGTCTTGTAGGTCTGCAAAGAACCGTTCAACTTCAGCTTCTTCAGCGTTACTGGTTGGGGCATAGACTTAGATTACTGTGATATTGAATGGTTTGCCTTGGAAACGAACAGAGATCATTCTGTTGTTTTTGAGATTGTGTCCAAGTACTGCATTTTGGACTCTTTTGTTGACTATGATGGCCACTCCATTTCTTATAAGGGATTCTTGCCCACAGTCGTAGGCTGCACAGACCTTATTTTGGGGGGCTCCAAAATCACTGCAGATGGTGACTACAGCCATGAAATTAAAAGACACTTGCTCCTTGGAAGAAAAGTTATGACCAGCCTAGACAGCATATCAAAAAGCAGAGACATTACTTTGCCAACAAAGATCTGTGTAGTCAAAGCTATGGTTTTTCCAGTCATCATGTAAAGATGTGAGAGTTGGACTATAAAGAAAGCTGAGCACCAAAGAATTGATGCTTTTGAATGGTGTTGGAGAAGACTCTTGAGAGTCCCTTGGACTGCAAGGAGATCAAACCAGTCAATCCAGAGGAAATCAGTCCTGAATGTTCATTGGAAGGACTGATGCTGAAGCTGAAACTCCAGTCTTTGGCCACCTGATGCAAAGAGCTGACTCATTGGAAAGGACCCTGATGCTGGGACAGATGGAAGGCAGGAGGAGCAGGGGACGACAGAGGATAAGATGGTTGGATGGCATCACTGACCCGATGGACATGAGTTTGAGTAGGCTCCGGGAGTTGGTGATGGACAGGGAAGCCTCACGTACTGCAGTTCATTGGGTTGCAAAGAGTTGAACATGAGTGAGTGACGGAACTGAACTGTCTGGTAACATCTCAGCCAATGAGAGACTGCCACAACTCAGCCAATGAAAACCCTCTATTCTAGAAAACTCCCAGTTTTCCTCTAATGGACTTTTATAATAGTTTCTCTCAACTTCCCCTTCCCCTTTATAAAAGTTTTCCTCTCTTTTGCTTTACTGGGACTTGCATGTGGTTTTCCATAACTGCATGTCACAAACTATAATTTTTGCTGCCCCCAAATAAACCCGTTTTTTTGCTGATAAAAATTACTGGCTGTTTATTGTTTTAGGTTAACAAGCTGAAGTGAGAAGTGTTTTCCAACTTCTCATATATGGGATCCAATAAATTGTTTAAACCATTTTGAATCAGATTTTCCTTCACTTACAATTGAAACAGCCCTTACTGAGGCAGGTGATAACATTTGCCTCCTGCCTTAAAATTTACTGATGGCCTTGTTCCCAGTTGTTAAAACCCTAATTAAATGAACTGTTGAAATTGCATAACTGGCCAGTTTTAGAATGTGGAGCAAATTCTAAGTAAATATATTTTTTAAATGGAAAATTTCAAACAAAAGTAGAGGCAATGATACAACGAATCACCATGCATCTATCACTCTTTTCCAACAATTATCAACTCACGAACAAATTTATTTCACCTATTCTAGCCTCCATCCCCTGAAATGAACTGTTTTAAAGCATATCCCATGCTTTGTGTCATCTGATTAGTGTGCCTGGACCATAGCAGTGCATCATATCTGCCAAGGAGCAGGGAGAGGGGACATCTGGCCCCCTTGAGACCCCAGGTCTTCCAGCAGAGAACTCCCCTTGATGATGGTGAGTCAAAAAAGCTGGCTCTCCATTTTAAGTGGTAATAATAGTAACACAAAAGAAACATGGGGTGACCAGGAAAAGCTTTTGTGTAGGAGGAAGAATTAAACTGAGCTCGATGAGATGGGTAGAATGTAGGTACCTAGAGAGACGAACAGAGAAGGCAATGGCACCCCACTCCAGTACTTTTGCCTGGAAAATCCCATGGATGGAGGAGCCTGAGAGGCTGCAGTCCATGGGGTCACAAAGAGTTGGACATGACTGAGAGACTTCACTTTCCTTTCCCTTTCCTTTCCTTAGTTGTAACTGTACTGCAAGTTTACATCCCTATATTTTATTTAACAGGGTAAGCAGTTTTCTAAGTTACTGTGAATTCATTGTAAACTTTTTTTTTTTTTTTTGCACAGCATGTGGTTCACGGACCTTAGTTCCCTGACCAGAAATTGAACCTGGGCTCCAGTAGTGAAAACACCAGGTCTTCACTACTGGACCACCAGGGAATTCCCTGTAAACATAACTTTTTAAAGATGCATAATATTTCCTTAAGGACATGTTGCATGGTTTATTTGATCAATCTCTCATATTTTGGCATTCTGATTCCTTTTATTATGTGTGATTATATATAACTATGCAATGAGTACTATTTTTGTTTAAAACCTTTTCTGAAATTTTGAGTTAATTACTTAGTGTAGGGACTACCAAAAGCAAAATTACTGGTAAAAGAGTGTGAATATTACAAAATAGGACATTTCTAATACTGATTTATACCGTCTCATATCATTATCTCAAAAGAGGATTCAAATTCCAGATAAAATTGATAAGAAACATTAAATTTAAGAACATAGGACTTAGAGTGTATGTCACAGAAATGTAATTGAAGGTTTTTTTGGTGGGGAGGGAGGGCTGCACCGCATGACTCGTGGGCTTTTAGCTCCTCAACCAGGAATTAAACCCCGACCCTGGGCAGTGAAAGCCCAGAATGATCACCACTGGACCACCAGGAAATTCCCTTAGAAATATAATTTTTAACTGTGCATGCAGCTATTCAGGAAAAAGAAAGACTACATTTTCCAACCCTCCTTGGAGCTAAGTGATGACATTCTGACCAGTGGGATATAAGCAGCACAAGAGTCTCTTGATGGGCTTTGCTGGTGTCCCAGTGACAAAGAATCCACTTGCAATGCAGGAGCTAGCTACAGGAGACTCAGGTTCAATCCCTGGGTCAGGAAGATACCCTGGAGTAGGGCATGGCAAGCCCCTGCAGTGTTCTTGCCTGGAGAATCTCATGGATAAAGGAGACTGGTGGGCTACAGTTCATAGGGTCAGATATGACTCTGATTTACCCCGTACACACACGCACATTCTCTTGGCAGTAGCTGGAAACCTTCTTCAATGAGTGCCTTCTGCCTTATTTTAACTCTTTTTTTTTTTTTAACTTTGCCGGCTAGTGATATGGGTACAATCATTCAGGATGATGAACATAAGGACAAGAGCCTAGGCTTGGTGGGGTGACAACCTGGAAAAGGCCAGGGTCACTGAGAACTTTGAAGAGTGGACCCCCCTTTTCCACTGTTTCTCCTCTCTTTGCACAGGAGAGAGAAAGTCCATTGCAAGCCACTGGTGGTTTGGGATTTCTACCAGAACAGCCAAACCTAATTCAAACACAATGTGGTTTTAGAAACTGGAAACAACAGTGTTACAGATGCTTTATTTTACCAGCCCAGAGAAGGGAAGAGTTACTGCCATGGGAAAAAGCATTTCAAATGTACTTTGAGACCATGTTATGAGGTTTGGTTTACATATTCCTGATTCTAACAAAAAAGAAAACTTCAGTGTCAATAGGAGGAAATTCCAAGTAAGACTATGGAATTCATGACATCCAACTTCCAATTTAGTTGCCTCAAGTGTAAAAGAAAAGAAAGGAGTAGGAGAATGATGAATATCTCCCAATTTATCTTGTTTCCAGAGATTACCATCCGTACTCTAAGAACTATTAAAAGGCCCTCTTGAGAGAACAGCAACCAAAAATAAAGTGGCATTTGGCATTTCTCTGGGAACACATTTAACTCTCCTCTGAGAAGAATAACCTGCTTTAATTTGCTAAAGCCCAAGTCTAGCCCTGTTTTCCTCTGAGCTGGGAAAAAGAAATCCCTGAGAAAATATTTTGAAACAACGTCGATCTGAAAAAAGAGAAGCAAAATGCCAAGTCAAAAGAAAGTTGTGTTAGAATGCATTTTGGTGAAAACACAGATACTTGGGGGCTCAGATCTATGATCTGTTGGGAATGGGGAATCAGGGATTTTGTTGTTGTTCATCAAAAAAAAAAGGGACTCATTTCTGGAAGCAGCAAAGGGAGTGAAATATTTTGCTGAGAGGTTTAGAAGCAAGCCTGGCCCTTGCTCTTTCCTGCCAATGGAATTTGTCAGCAGTCAAAAACAGGATCAGATTCAAAAGCAAAGAGCAGCCTCTCCAGAACGAAATATCATCAGCAATGACATAGCGTCATTGGATGTCCTCTGGTATAAAGAATTCTCTCCAGGCCAAATCTCCCCAGGCTCATGGTTCTCGCTGCCAAACCATGTGTGATAGGCCTGGCCAGTTCCTACAAGATCTACTTTTTCTCTCTAACTCATCCTGGTTGAAGTTTTGGCTGCTTGCAGTCACCTCTCAAGCAAACTGTAGAGGGTATATCCAGTTTGTGTTTATACAAAGCAAAATGTTAATCTGAGCCAATTTCTTCTCACCAGTCTGCACGCCTCTGAACTACTCCAATCAGGGTTAACCTGTGAAAAGCGAAGTGGAGTGTTGTCTTAGGCAAAGCCTAGCAGAGATAACAAATCTGTTTCCAAAAAAAAAAAAAAAACACAGTGCATCTCAAAGCCAATAACATTAAAAAGAAATCTGGCACCATTCTCAGCCATTCTGTTATATGATTATTAACCTTCAGAAATTCAAATTATCCATTTATGTATGGACTTTTGGAGGTTTCTGATGTCATCAGTCTTTTTTGAAATAGACAATTCACCTCTGGGGTAAAGGAAGGAGTTGTAGAACTAGGGAGTGAAATCTATAATCTCTTGGAGGGGAAAAGAAAAGGACTGGGCATGCAACTTTAATCACTGATGGATTTTAGAATCACATGCCAGTGTGTTCCACCAGCAACACAGCTCATTATTATCTTGGGCTTTTTCTTAAAAAGCCACCTGCCTGTTGTCCCAGAGGCCAGAAGTTTGTTCTTGCTCCTTGCTCACTTTCCCTTTAAAGACTGTTAGCGTTTCAGCTGGTAAAGGTCCAAGTGCCCTCTGGACTCGTTGGCATGACATGTGCGTTTTCCAATTTGGAAGCAAAAGAACGTGTTCTCCAGGGAGGGCTCTTCAAGGTAATTGCTCTCTGAGAGATTCCTGCCACTGCGTTAGGCAACCTTCACTGCAGACCAATCTCTCTCACTGTTAGAATAGGCTAGAAATCCAGAGATGGAAAGATGGGAGCTCAGGACAGACTTGCCGAGACCTTTGAAACCAGTGACCTTTCCACACAGAGGAGATGGGGGAAAGGCCAGCCCAGGCCAAGGCAGCTGAATGCCTCCCCTGCCCTCCCCTCCCAGGCACAGCAGCTTTCCACTGCCTTCCTTTTTCGAAAGAGCGTCAGTGAAGGAGGTTGGTAGAGGAGCTACTGTGTTAACCAGGATTCCAAGTAGAAGGAGAACACCACTTCTTTGGAATAAAGTCTTTAACAAATCACCGGGGCTGGAGGGCTGCACCCAGGGGATGTGGTTCGCCAACTCAAGTGAGAGAGGCTGCAAGAGGAATCTGGGTGTGTAGCGAGTGAGAAGGGGAGGGGAAGAAGGAAAAACCCAAAAAAGCGCTAAGTCCTCCCTGGGCCATTACCTGCCACCTCAGGCAGGGAACGTGGTGGGGGTGAGGAGGTGGAGAGGCTGGGGTGAGGGGTGACCAACAAATGGGCTGTGGGCTGGAAAGAAGTATGGAAGAATAAAAATGAAATTGTTGGGACTTCCCTGGTGGCCCAGTGGTTGAGAATCTGCCTTCCAATGCAGGAGACTTGGGTCCGATCCCTGGTTGGGGAACTAAGATCCCACATGCCTTGGGGCAACTAAGGCTTGGGGCAACTAACTAGGTCCACAACTAAGACCCAACGCAGCCAAATAAATACTTAATTTAAAAAAAAATGAAATTGTTTCCTGTGAGTCATGGGCTCTGCTCTGAAATCTTCAGTAATGTTTCCGTTGTTTCCTGTTGTGGCGAGTGCATCCTTTTAGGAGACACTGAGGAGCTGCTGAGTTCGGCGGTCTGCAGACCCTGGGTGAAAGAGGGAGCAGCTGGACGCAGGAGACAGAAGAGCCCCGGCTAGGTTACGGCACTTTTGTTCCTCATGTGTGTGCGCATTGCCACCCTGGAAAACAACAGCCAGAGTTGTTTGGGGGTGGAGAAGGGATGCTGGAAGCCCCCAAGGTGCGGGTAGATGTGAAGTTGAAACTGCTTGACTGCAAAGCTCATGCTTTCACTGTCTGTATAGCCACATCCCCTCCCCCGCCACCTCCACACCCCAGCCCTGCCCAAAGCCCCGTGGTAGTTCATGTCTACCAGCTTCTGGCCCCTGCTTCTGGCAGGAGGGGCATAAATGGAGTGGGTTTTGGAGCCAGACTCTCTGGGTTTGAATCCTAGCTCAGCTGTTTGCTAGTAGTATGATGTTGGGCAAGGTATTCAGTCTCCCCATCTCAGTCTCCTTATCTGCAAAGGCAAGAAAATAACTGTGCCTGCTTTACAGAGGTTTTAGTGCACAATGCACTAAGTGTTAGCTGTTATCGTGATTTCTGACAACAACACAGGATCATGCCGTGGACAGCCCTGTAGATCCAGCTTCCTGAGCCACAGAAAGAATTCAGGTTTTGAGGCCAGACTGGGTTCCAACCTCAGCTCTGCCCCTTCCGCTGAGTCACTCTGGGCAAATTACTTAACGTCCCTGTGAAAGGGGTGAAAAACACCTCCCCTGAGGTGCAGGGTTGTTGGGAAAGTGGACTAACTTGAAAAGGAGCTGGCCAGGGACTGTCCATCTGTTTTAATCATGACACGGTCTGGCGGCTCCCATACCCTAACTCTGCTTTACCACGCACATGTTCTAAACAGCTCTGGGGGCTCCCAGGACATCAGACGGTCCCCCGTTTGGTCCAGTTTTGTTGCTGTTGCTGTACTGGATCTTCATTACAGCACATGGGCTCTAGCTGTGGCGTGCAGGCTTCTCTTGCTGCCCAGCACAGGCTTAGTTGCCTTGTAGCATGTGGGGTCTCAGTTCCCCGACCAGGGATCGAGCCACATCCCCTGCGTTGCCAAGTGGGTTCTTAATCACTGGACCACCAGGGAAGTCCCTGGCTACGTTTGATTGGAGTCAAACTCATGTCCTGCGAATTGTTTCCTCTGTGTTGTCTGGAAACCCAGTTGGCCTCATTTTAGCATCTTGCTGGGCAGATTGGCTGAACAATGACAAAGGCTGTTTTGAGACCGCTGGAAAAACCTCAATTGGCTGAGACAGAATAAACTAAGTCAAACACATTTATTTGTAGCTCAGCTGGTAAAGAATCCACCTGTAAAGCAGGAGATTCTGTGTCAATTCCTGGGTAGGGAAGATCCGCTAGAGAAAGGATAGGCTACCCACTCCATTCTACTTGGGCTTCCCTGGTGGCTCAATTGGTAAAGAATCTGCTTGCAATGCAGGAGACCTGGGTTCAATCCCTGGGTTGGGAAGATCCCCTGGAGGAGGGCATGGCAACCCACTCCAGTATTCTGGCCTGGAGAATCCCATGGACAGAAGAGCCTGGCTGGTTACAGTCCATAGGGTTGCAAAGAGTTGGACTCGACTAAGTGACCTTCACTTCACACACATTTATTATGTATGAGTCAAATGTTCCCCCCTTTCCTCCAGCTTGGGGCTGTTCTCCATATTAACTGCCTCTTCCTCCTCTTCCAAGGACCTCCCCAAAGGCTTTGGTCCCTGACTGCCACCGTCATAACGCTTACTCCTCTAGGATGCCAAGCCCATTATAGCCCCTCTAGAAGGCTTGAGTTCCCTTTGTCTGTTGCATGGGGACCAAGGTGTTTTGTTTGGCTATTGTAACTCCAGAAAGTTGAAGGACTTAGAAACATATATATCATTATATATGTGGGTAGAGATGCATTGAAATCGCCCTAGAAGAATACCTCTGAAGACTAATGTCTCTATCTCTAAATGTGAGATAACACGGTTATTTAAAAAAAAATTTGTTTTCTGTTGATCTATTTGGCTGTGCCAGGTCTTAGTTGTGACACACGGCATCTTTTAGTTGCAACATGTGGGATCCAGTTCCCTGACCAGGGATTGAACCCAGCCCTACCTGCTTCGGGAGCACAGAGTATTAGCCAACAGGAAAGACCCAATAATGTGTTTTTAATTTTGTAAAAAATCTGTACCTTCTAATCTTTTTTACAATGAAAAGTGTGGCTTTTGCAACAGGGGAAAAAATAATTAAGTGGTGTTCCTAACTAGAAAACCCATCCAACAGATATTTATCAAGGCTGTATTGTGGCTAGCACTGGGAGTGGCGCTGGATGAACAAAACAGATAAGACCTTTGCACTCAGAGAAACTGTAACAGGCTGAGGGAAACCCTCAGTAAACAAATGAATACATCAAGACAGCATGGGGTGCGTTGTTCACTTACGAAGGTGTTCTTATCGCTCCTTGCTGTTCTCTGGAACTCTGCATTCAGCTGGCTATCTCTCTCTTTCTCCTTTGCCTTTTGCTTCTCTTCTTTTCTCAGTTATTGTAAGGCCTCCTCAGACAACCACTTTGCTTTCTTGCATTTCTCTTTCTTTGGGATGGTTTTGGTTACTGCCTCCTATACACTGTTACAAACCTCTGTCTATAGTTCTTCAGGCACTCTATCAGATCTAATCCCTTGAATCTGTTCATCACCTCCAATGTATAATCATAACTGATTATAGGTCATATCTGAATGGCCTAGTGGTTTTCCCTACCTTCTTCAATTTAAGCCTGAATTTTGCAATAAGGAGCTCATGATCTGAGCCACAGTCAGCTCCAAATCTTGTTTTTTGCTGACTGTATAGTGCTTCTCCATCTACAACTGCAAAGAATATAAGGAGAGGAAAGAAAGCCTTTTAAGTGAACAATGCAAAGAAATAGTGGAAAACAATAGGAAAGACTAGAGATCTCTTCAAGAAAATTAGAGATACCAAGGGAGCATTTCATGCAAATAAAGGACAGAAATGGCAAGGATCTAACCAAAGAAGAAGAGATTAAGAAGAGGTGGCAAGAATATACAGAAGAACTGTACAAAGAAGTTATAATGACTGGGATAACCATGATGGTGTGGTCACTCACCTAGAGCCAGACATCCTGGAATGTGAAGTCAAGCAGGCCTTAGGATGCATTACTACAAACAAAGTTAATGGAGGTGATAGAATTCCAGGTGAGCTATTTCAAATCCTAAGAGATGATGCTGTGAAAGTGCTGTATTCAATATGCCAGCAAATCTGGAAAACTCAGCGATGGTCATAAGACTGGAAAATGTCAGTGTTCATTCCAATCCCAAAGAAAGGCAATGCCAAAGAATATTCAGACTACCACACAATTGCATTTATTTCACATGCTAGCAAGGTAATGCTCAAAATCCTTCAAGCTAGGCTTCAGCAGTATGTGAACCGAGAACTTTCAGATGTACAAACTGGATTTAGAAAAGGCAGAGGAACCAGAGATCAAATTGTTGGATCATAGAAAAAAAATCAAGAGAATTCCAGAAAAACATATACTTCTGCTTCATTGACTGCACTAAAGCCTTTGACTGTGTGGATCACAACAAACTGTGGGAAATTCTTAAAGAGATGGGAATACCAGACCACCTTACCTGTCTCCTGAGAAACGTGTATGCATATCAAGAAGCAATAGTTAGAACTGGACATGGAACAATAGATTGGTTCCAAATTAGGAAAGGAGTATGTCAAAGCTGAATATTGTCACCCTGCTTATTTAACTTTTATACAGAGTACATCATGTGAAATGCCAGGCTGGATGAATCATAAGATGGAATCAAGATTCCCAGGAGAAATAGCAACAACCTCAGATATGCAGATAATGCCACTCTAATGGCAGAAAGTGAAGAGGAACTAAAGAGCCTCTTGATGAGGGTGAAAGAGGAGAGTGAAAAAGCTGGCTTAAAACTCACCATTCAAAAAACTAAGATCATGGCATCTGGTTCCCCTGTAAATAGATGGGGAAAAAATGGAAACAGTGACAGATTTTATTTTCTTGGGCTCCAAAATCACTGCAGACAGTGACTGCAGCCACAAAATTAAAAGACACTTGCTCCTTGGAAGAAAAGCAATGGCAAACCAAGACAATGTATTAAAAAACAGAGATATCACCTTGCCGACAAAAGTCCATACAGGCAAAGCTACGGTTTTTCCTGTAGTCATGTACAGATGTGAGAGTTGGACCATAACGAAGGCTGAGCACCAGAGAATTGATCTTTTTGAACTGTGGTCTGGAGAAGACTCTTGAGAGTCCCTTGGACGGCAAGGAGATCAAACCAGTCAATCCTAAAGGAAAGCAACCCTGAATGGTCATTGGAAGGACTGATACTGAAGCTGAAGTGACAATATTTTGGCCACCTGATGTGAAGAAGCCACTCATTGTAAAAACCCTGATGCTGGGAAAGATTGAGGGCAGGAGGAGAAGGGGATGACAGAGGATGAGATGGTTGGATGGCATCACTGACTCAGTGGACATGAATATGAGTAAACTCCGGGAGATGGTGAAGGACAGGAAAGCCTGGTGTGCTGCAGTCCATGGGGTCACAAAGAGTTGGACATGACTTAGCAACTGAACAACAGCAGCAGCAGCAAAGTGGGATGCATGCAGCAGAAAAAATGACCTGAGTGCTGCAGTTGAGAGTGGTGGAACCTGCTTGAGAAGGCGGTTAACAGAGGATGTTTAGGCTCAGGTTTTTTAGGAGGAAAAAGAGGCTGCAATGCACACAGCGCATGGAGGACAGTTCCAGACACTGGAAGTGGCTCTGGGATGGTCCTAAGACAAGCGCAAACTTGACATAAGGGAGGGAGTGTTTGAAGAGTGCAGATGAGATTTGGAGGGAGGAGCCAGTTCACGCAGAGCCTCTAAGCTTTGGTGAAGTGTTTGCTCTTTAGTCTGAATGCAAGAGGAAGACTGTTAAGAGGCTCTTGAAAGAAAGGAGGCTAGGGTGGTACTCATGAGATGGAAAGAGGTCCATGGATTGAGGGCATTTTGAAAGCAAAAACATGCTGTTGGATTGGAGATGGGGAATGAGGAAGAGGGGAGTGCCACTGACGGCTTCCCGTGCTGACTTGGATTTTCCATCAAAGTGAGACAGACTGTGGGAGGAACAGGTTCGGACAGGTTAAATTTCACAGGACTGGGTTTATTAAAAGGGCAGCATTCAAAGTGACTCAGCCCTCTGATGTAATCAAGTTCAATGTAAACAAAAGTTGCTTTGGCATAACTCAAAAGCTTTATAAAGCTTTGGTTCCTTATTTATAGACCTGTGAAGGACTTGAGTCATGTATTCCTTTGAGTTGTACTTGATTTCATTTTATGGATAACCATACGTGCTACGGGGGCAGTTGGTAGTTGAGGGTTTCATAAAGATAGCAGGTATAACCCTTGTGAAATAAATGTCATATTTTTATGGCAAGACTAGAAATTTAAACAAAAAATTGTGTCTGCCCTGCAGCCTCCTCTCTGCCCTATTGTGACTGTGTGTCTGTGCGTTGACCAGACCTTTCCCATCAGCAAGAACACCTGCTTTAGAGCAGCATTCTCATAGTATCGATCAGTGCATGTGAGCACAGACGCTTCAGTCGTGTCTGATTATTTGCTACCCTATGGACTATGGCCCACCGGGCTCCTCTGTCCATAGGATTCTCCAGGCAAGAGTACTGGAGTGGGTTGCCATGTCCCCTTCCAGGGGATCTTCTCAACCCAGGGATTGAACCTGTGTCTCCTGCACCTTCTGCTTCACAGGCAGATTCTTTATCGCTGAGCCACTGGAGAAACACAGTATCGACCAGACAACGCCTTAAAAGATAGCACTCCTTCCTGTTCTTGTAAGCAGTGATGGGACCCACCGTGATGACGTTTAGGTCTGGCTTATATAAACTGTCAATAATATGTCATTTGAAGTACCGCCCTCTGTCTCATAAAACTTAGATAACCGAGTCTTGATTTCTAAGGGGTGGAGCAGTCCTCAGAATTCTGAGATGCTCTTCCAAGATTATGATCCTCAAATTAGGCTCAAATAAAATTTTCCATTTCTTTCTTAGATCGATTGACTAATTTTTTTTGTCAACACCCTCATGGATAGCAAAGGTCTACTATAGATAGATAAATACTAGACAATATGTTCTGGAGAAATTATTGGAATAATGTCCAATAAAACTTTATGGAAAATATAAAGTGGCTGGTTGGTATGCAGTCTCTGGATAGAAAATAGCTGTCCTTTATCTAGCACTCACTAGTAATATGTGTTGCTCATTCTGTTATACATTGTAAATAAAAGTCCTATTTGAGTCACATGTTATTTATCATGCAATTTACATATGAGAAAAAAAGGCTCAGGAAGGTTAAGTAACTTGCACAGAGTCACGGAGCTAACAAGGGGCGGAATCTGCATTGGACCCAGGTCTCGCCTGACTAGAAAGCTTGGGCTTCTATGAGGCATATATCTTTGGTCTGGCTGCATGGGATTTGGAACAAGGAAGGGTTTGCGGGGAGTGACACCCATGGAAAGGCATGACTGCTGAGCAGACCTGTCAAAGTCTCTGGAGCCCAGCGTGGCGCTCTGTAAGCAGACTGCCCTTCAGAGGGCTCCTGAGTTGGGTGGAAATGGCCAGGTCCTGGCCCCCCTACTCCAGCTCACCCGTGGGCTGGGAGGGCGCCTAAGAAGAGCGTGATCTCAGCTCGAAAGCTGGGCTGGACCTCGATGACTGCCAGTTAGCTGTCTTCCGTGCGTCTGGGCAGGAGCCCATCCTGCAGTGGGGATGTGAACGCAGCATCTCCTTGTTTGCCACATGCTCTACACATTGCCAGTGCCCCTTCACCCAAGAACAGCCAGTCTGCTGGTTATCCACTGCTGTGTAACAGATTGCCCCCAAATGCAGCAGCTTGAAGCAGAAACCATTCATTATCTCATAGCTCCTGCGGATCAAGAGTCCAAGCCTGGTTTGGCTGGGAGCCTCCAGCTAAAGGTCTCTCATGAGGTTGCAGTCCAGTGGTCCTGGGGTTGCAGACTCGTCTGAAGGTTCCTCTGAGGAGAATATGCCTCTGAGCTCACTCGTGTGTGGTTGGCAGGCCTTTGCCCCTCCTCACGGGGGCCTCTCCACAGGACTACCCCATGGCATGGCAGCAGGCTTCCCCCAGGGACAGAGAGAAAGAGGACCCAGGGTGGCAGTCATGGCCCTTTAAAACTGAATCTTGGAGATGACATCCTATCACTTCTGCCACATTCTATTTGTCAGAAGAGAGTCCGTTAATCCAGTCTATAGTCAAGGGATGTGAGTACAAGACGGTCAGAAGGCAGGGTCCACTGGCAGCCACTGTAGAGGCTGACCCCATAGGAAGGTGCATATTCAGACAAATACCAGTGATGACAATTATAATTTTTGCTACCGTGTTTTGACCATTTGCTATGAATTAGCCATGGGATTCGGAGAAGGCAATGGCACCCCACTCCAGTACTCTTGCCTGGAAAATCCCATGGATGGAGGAGCCTGGAAGGCTGCAGTCCATGGAGTCGCTAAGAGTTGGACATGACTGAGCGACTTCACTTTCACTTTTCACTTTCATGCACTGGAGAAGGAAATGGCAACCCACTCCAGTGTTCTTGCCTGGAGAATCCCAGGGACAGGGGAGCCTGGTGGTCTGCCGTCTCTGGGGTTGCACAGAGTCAGACATGACTGAAGCGACTTAGCAGCAGCAGCAGCAACAGCCATGGGATTTGGCCCTGACATATATCATTTTATGATTCCTTCATTCATTCAAGACTCATCAGGTCTCAGGCCCTGGGAGCCTCTGAGAACAGAATGATACACGAAGTGAATTCCTGCTCTGGACATGAGGTCCTTAAATTATAATTTGTTGTAATTTGACAAAGGAGGGAAAGAGCAGTCACACAGATAGTAGGTAAGTGGCTGAGCCAGGAAGGCAAAACCGGTCAGTGTGTTTTCTGAAGACACGTCAGTAATTTTTCTGAAGACACTTCACTACTCCTGAAAACATCTTATTCTGAGATTGTTCTCAAGTGTGAGGAAGGAATAAGTCACAAAGAATTCACGTACTGTGATTCCGGGTGTACGAAGTTCAAAAACAGGGGCTTGCTTAGCAGGATACAAATAGTGTTGACACTGAAGATGAAAGAATGGAAATGAAGCCCACAAGTTAGGGAAGCAGCCTCTTCTGGAGGTGGAAGGGAAAGTGGCTTGGGGTGGGGGGTTCACAAGATAGTTCCGGGGGCAGGGTAGTGCGGCTGAGTGCCCTTCTAGACCTCACTGATGCTTATATGGGTGTCCAATTTATAATGATGCATTAAACTGTACATGTGCTTTTATTTATTCCTTTGTATGTATCAGATGCTTGATAAGTTGCTTCAGCTGTGTCTGACTCTTTGCGACCCTATGGATCGTAGCCCACCAGGCTCCTCTCTCCCTGGGATTCTCCAGGCAAGAATACTGAAGTGGGTTGCCATGCCCTCCTCCAGGGGGTCTTCTGAACCCAGGGATTGAACTCATGTGTGTTATGTCCCCTGCACCGGGAGGCGGGTTCTTTACCACGAGCGCCACCTGGGAAGCTCTCACAATAAATGAAATGACGATAAAAAAAACAATTGTGTTTGGACTTCCCTGGTAAGACTCCGTGCTTCGGCTGAACGGGGCACAGTTTTGATTCCCGGTTGGGGACCCAAGATCCCACCTGCCTCAAGGTGCAGCCAAAAACTTTGCATTGAGTAGGACATTATTTGCCAGGTGCAGACACCTGTGATGGAAGGTAAAGCGCTCCCTGTTACAGACCAGGGGGCATAAAGTCTTTTTGCCTTTGGCACAGATGGACCCACAGTCTTGAGACGTTTGGGTGTTGTTTCCAGGGCTCCGAAGAGCTCTGGCACCACAGTTCTTTATGGGTCAGTGCAGAAAGGAATTCAGCGAGAGGCGAAGGGATAGACAAGAAGGGATTTGCTAGAACAGGATGCTTGTAAGGTTCACAATTAGGCAGGCAAGCATTTCACTACCCCAAGGAGTCTGTGGGTTACATTTTTATAATCAGAGGAAGGGAGAGGAAAGGGAGAAGCTCCCCTTTGTCTTTCTTGAGTAGACATAACGTTTCCATCATCAGTTCCTCCCCTGGATGGGGGAGGGAAGTCTTCTCGTCCCTGAATAGTTGGGCCCATACTGTCATAGCGCTTCAGGAAAATATATTCAGATCTCGGCACAACGGCCGTCTTTCATTTTGAAAAGTCACCTTTCGGTAAATGATTGATCTTTTGTGTGCACAGGGCCTGTTTGGGGGATCATTAATTTGATGATGCTGGGTAGGTCGTAGGCCTTATTTTTCTACTATTGTTTTATTGTTTGGGGGGTGGGCACTGTGCAAAGAACATGTCTTAGGGGCCAAAGGGCATGTTTGTGGGGGGCTGGTTATGAACTCACTGAGCTTACTGGGCAGGATGTAGGTCTCACGCCACCATTGTTTTATTGTTTTGGGGTGTCTCCTGCTTTGTTGCACGGTTTTGTTGCTAAGCAAGTTATCTTGATTCCATCGTTAAGCACAGTTTTGTTGCTAAGCAAGTTATCTTGATTCCATCGTTAAGCAACCCAATCTGACTTTGAGGCTAAGTGACCTGTTTTGCTTTAGGCTTCAAACAAGCCCACATTGTTTCAGAATTTTCCCATTACTTTCTGGAGTGATCATTAGTCTTACTGTGATCTCTCAAAGCCCTCTGAAGTTCCCTTTCTATCTACAATTCCCTAATGGGGTTTCTAAGCTAACTATTTGATTATCCTATTCTAGCCCTGTCAGCCTGGCTCACCACTATATTCTTAACATGTGTTACACTCAAAATAAATTAGGAGAAAGACAGTGCTTAGTGAGATCATCTTGCGATTTGATACAACATGTCTGAGCAAGTGGGGTTTTCTATTTCTGAAAGGACTGCTGGAGACTGAAACGGGATTCCCATTATAACAATGGCCACTTAGATCATTACAAAGAAAAGAGCAACTTTGTATAAAAGTGCCAGGGAAAGCTCACTCCCAGGGTGTGCAAGCCTGAATGCTAAGTCACTTCAGTGGTGTCAAACTCTTTGCAACCCTATGAACTGTAGCCCACCAGGTTCCTCTGTCCATGGAATTCTCCAGGCAAGAATACTGGAGTGAGTGGGTTGCCATTTCCTACTCCAGGGGATCTTTCCAACCCAGGGATCAAACCCGTGCCTCTTTGGTCTCCTGCTCTGGCAGGCAGGTTCTTTACCTCTAGCCCCACCTTTGATGCCCCCATTTCCAGGGTGCCTCAGATTAAATTGGGCTTAAATTCACCTCTTTTCAGAACCGGTTGAAAAAGCAGAAGGGTCTTTTAAGTTGGGTTCTTTTTGAGGCTGCAAAGTCAGATCAGCTGGAAATACTTGAAAGGGATTTGTCCACCAGGAGGGATAGAGGGCTGGGGATGGAGAGCGGGGAGATGTCCTATCTCTATGGGGGATTTTGAGTGCCTTCTACCCAGTCCTACTTTGGTTAGATGGAGCTTTGCTTTCTGAGTCACCAGCCTCCTAGATGCCCTCATGACAGTGGCCTTCTTCTATCAGTTGCAGCGGAGGTAGGGTTGCCAGATAAGTACTAGATGCCTGTTAAATCTGAATTTCAGAGAAATGGTGAGTCATTTTTTAGTGTTAAGTATGCCCCAAGTATTGCATGGGATATAATTATTTTTACTTATTTATGTGGGCTTCCCTGGTGGCTTAGACAGTAAAGACCCCACCTGCAATGCTAGGAGACCTGGGTTTGGTCCCTGGGTCAGAAAGATCCCCTGGAGAAAGAAATAGCAACCCACTCCAGTATTCTTGCCTGGAGAATTCCATGGACAGAGGAGCCTGGCAGACTACAGTCCATAGGGTTGCAAAGAGTCAGGCCTGACCGAGCAGCTAACACTTTCACTTTCAAGTATGCATTTATTTATTTTTGGTTGCACTGAGTCTTCATTGCTAAGCGTGGGTTGTCGGTCAGGGGCTACTCTTGGCTGTCGTGTGCGGGCTGCTTGTTGCGGTGGCTTTTCTCTTTGTGAAGCATGGGCTCTAGCCACATGGGCCCCAGCAGTTGCAGCACTCGGGCTCAATAGTTGTGGCTCGTGGGTCCAGTTGTGGCATGTGGGATCTTCCCAGACCAGGGATCGAACCCGTGTCTCCTGCATTGACAGGTGAATTCCTGTCCACTGTACCACCAGGGAAGTCCAGGATATACTAAAAGAAAATTATTCGTTGCTTATTTGAAATTCAAATCCAACTATTCAACTGAGCATCCTAACATTTTCATTTGTATATTTATTGGCAACTCCCAGTAGAGGGCATCCAGCATCTAGCAGAGGAAAGGACAACTGGATGCAGGCGACACGCTCCCGGGCTCCACGCAGCTAGCTGTGCATTCTGCTTGCTTGATCTGCTCACAGTGCCCTCCCTTTTGCCAACACTTGGAGGTTTCTACCTAGTGTGTAGGATGCACACCTGCTCTGCACAGGATATTTGATGATATTAAGGGATTATCACTAACTATGCAAGGAGATCCAACCAGTCCATTCTGAAGGAGATCAGTCCTCGGTGTTCTTTGGAAGGAATGATGCTGATGCTGAAGCTGAAACTCCAGTACTTTGGCCACCTCACGCGAAGAGTTGACTCATTGGAAAAGACTCTGATGCTGGGAGGGACTGGGGGCAGGAGGAGAAGGGGACGACAGAGGATGAGATGGCTGGATGGCATCACTGACTCAATGGACGTGAGTCTAAGTGAACTCCGGGAGTTGGTGATGGACAGAGAGACCTGGCATGCTGCGATTCATGGGGTCACAAAGAGTCGGACATGACTGAGCAACTGAACTGAACTGATGAAGTATAATAATGACATTGTATATTTTTAAGATGGTCTTATCTTTTAGAAATGTATACTAAAATGTTTATAGATTAAGCAATGTCTGACATCAGCTTCAAAATAATATGAGGAAGAAACATATGTTGTCAAAAAGGAGAAGGTAGATCATGCGACTTCCCTGGTGGTCCAGGAGTTAAGAATCTGCCTGCCATTGCAGGGCACGCCAGTTTGAGCCCTGGTCCAGGAAGATTCCATGTGCCGCGGGGCAACTAAATCCGAATGCCACAACTACTGAGCCTATTGCTGCAACTACTGAAGACCCTGTGCCCTAGAGCCCCTGCTCTGCAATGAGAGAAGCCACCACAATGAAAAGCCCACACACAGCGACAAAGACCCAGCACGGCCAAAAAATAAATAAATAATTTTTTTTTTTAAAGGTAGGTCATGCATGCTGCTGCTAAGTCACTTCAGTCATGTCTGACTCTGCAACCCCATAGATGGCAGCCCACCAGGCTCCCCCATCCCTAGGATTCTCCAGGCAAAAACACTGGAGTGGGTTGCCATTTCCTTCTCCAATGCATGGAAGTGAAAAGTGAAAGTGAAGTTGCTCAGTCGTGTCCAACTCTTCACAACCCCATGGACTGCAGCCTACCAGGCTCCTCCATCCAGGGGATTTTCCAGGCAAGAGTACTGGAGTGGGGTGCCATTGCCTTCTCAATGCAATCTCTATCAAGCTACCAATGGTATTTTTCTGCAGAACTAGAACAAATAATTTCACAATTTTATGGAAACAGAAAAAACCTTGAATAGCCAAAGCAATCTTGAAAAAGAAGAATTGAACTGCAGGAATCAACCTTCCTGACTTCAGACTATACTACAGTCTACAGTATAGTCTTTACAGTATAGTAGCTTTACAGTCTACTTAAGCTACAGTCATTAAGACAGTATGGTACTGGCACAAAGACAGAAATATAGATCAATGGAACAAGATAGAAAGCCCAGAAATAAATCCATGCACCTAAGGACACCTTATCTTTGACAAAAGAGGCAAAAATATACAATGGATAAAAGACAATCTCATTAAGAAGTGGTGCTGGGAAAACTGGTCAACCACCTATAAAAGAGTGAAACTAGAACACTTCCTAACACCATACACAAAAATAAACTTGAAATGGATTATAGATCTAAATGTAAGACCAGAAATTATAAAACTCCTAGAGGAAAACATAGGCAGAACACTCACCGATATAAATCACAGCAAGATCCTCTATGACCCACCTCCCAGAGTAATGGAAATAAAAGCAAAAATAAACAAATGGAGCCTAATTAAACTTAAAAGCTTTTGCACAATAAAGGAAACTATAAGCAAGGTGAAAAGACAGCCTTCAGAATGAAGAAAATAAAATCAATTAAACAACTGACAAAGAATTAATCTCCAAAATATATAAGCAGCTCAATACCAGAAAAATAAATGACCCAGTCAAAAAATGGGCCAAAGTAAACAAACATTTCTCCAAAGAAGACATACAGATGGCTAACAAACACATGAAAAGATGCTCAATATCACTCATTGTCAGAGAAATGCAAATCAAAACCATAATGAGGGACCATCTCACACCAGTCAGAATGGCTGCCATCAAAAAGTCTACAAACAATAAATCCTGAAGAGGGTGTGGAGAAAAGGGAACCCTCTTACACTGTTGGTGGGAATGCAAACTGTTGCAGCCACTATGGAGAACAGTGTGGAGATTCCTTAAAAAACTGGAACTATAACTGCTATATGACCAAGCAATCCCACTGGGAATACACACCGAGGAAACCAGAATTGAAAGAGACACATGTTCCCCAACGTTCATCTCAGCACTGTTCACAATAGCTAGGACATGGAAGCAACCTAGGTGTCCATCAGCAGATGAAGGGATAAGAAAGCTGTGGTACCTATACACAATGGAATATTACTCAGCTGTAAAAAAAAAAAGAATGCGTTTGAGTCAGTTCTAATGAGGTGGGTGAACCTGGAGCCTATCATACAGAGTGAAGTAAGTCAGAGAGAAAAACACCGATACAGTATATTAACACACATATATGAAATTTAGAAAGATGGTAATGATCCTATATGTGAGGCAGCAAAAGAGACACAGATGCAAAGAACAGACTTTTGGACTCTGTGAGAGAGGGCGAGGGTGGGATGATTTGAGAGAATAGCATTGAAACATGTATATTACCATATGTGAAATAGATCACCAGTCCAAGTTCAATGCATGAAACATGGCGCTCAAAGCCTGTGCACTGGGATGACCCAGAGGGATGGGATGGGGTGGAGTTCGGGATGGTGGACACATGTACACTCATGGCTGATTCATGTCGATGTATGGCAAAAACCACCACAATATTGTAAAGTAATTGGCCTCCAACTGAAATAAATTAATTCATTAAATTAAAAACAACAACAAAAAAGATAGAGCATGGTTTCCTGGGAATGGCAGTAGAGAGGGACTGCAAAGGGGCACAAGAAAATTGAGGGATGATAGAAATGTACTGAGTTTTGCTTACAGAAGTAGTTTCAAGGATGTATACATCTGTTTTGTGCATGAGCAGCCGCTCAGTTGTGTCTGACTCTTTGTGGCCCCATGGACTGCAGCCCACCAGGCTCCTCTGTCCATGGAATTCTCTAGGCGAGAATACTGGAGTGGGTTGCCATCTCCCAACCAAGGGATTGAACCTGCATCTCCTGTGCCCCCTGCATTGGCAGGCGGATTCTTCACCACTGTGCCACCTGTACATCTGCTGCTGCTGCTGCTAAGTCGCTTCAGAATCCCTGGGATTCTCCAGGCAAGAACACTGGAGTGGGTTGCCATGTCCTTCTCCAATGCATGAAAGTGAAAAGTGAAAGGGAAGCCGCTCAGTCGTGTCCGACTCTTAGCGACCCCATGGACTACAGCCTACCAGGCTCCTCCGTCCATGGGATTTTCCAGGCAAGAGTACTGGAGTGGGGTGCCATTGCCTTCTCCGTACATCTGTTAAATCTCATCAAATTGTCCACTAATAAATGGATGTGGTTTATTGTATACAAAATTTACCTTAATAAAGGTATAACCTCAATAAAAGTACTAGTTGAAAACTAAAATATGGAGGGGACATGGCTAGGGGTGTGGATGAGACAGGATTGGTCATGGATTTCTGGCTTGGGGGTGTGATGCTTACACACAGGGCTCATTACACTGACCACCTGCTTTTTGAACTGTGTTCAGAATTCTCCATGATAAAAAGATTTCAAAAGATAATACGCAAGGGGAAGAAAATTCCAAATTAGATTTTTGGGGATTTCTCAGAGAAATGTTAGTCCTTCATTCATGTCTGACTCTTTGAGATCCTATGAACTGTAGCCTGCCAGGCTCCTCTGTCCATGGAATTCTCCAGGTAAGAATACTGGAGTAGGTAGCTGTTCCCTTCTCCAGGGGATCCTCTCAACCCAGGAATCGAACCCAGGTCTCCTGTATTGCAGGCAAGTTCTTGACCACCTCAATAAAAGAAAGTGGTTAAAAAAATAGATTTGATTCATATAACTGCAAATGACTGAAAGATGGCTATTATCTGGAAGGATGCTATACTTGGATTTCCTCTAAGTGACTGAAAATTCTCATTACACATTAATGAAAAAAAATGAGAATCCAAAAGAGTGGGAATGTAAAATAATACAGTCACTTTGGAAGATAGTCTGGCAGTTTCTTAAAAACTAAACATAGTCTTACCATATGATCCAGCAATCACATTTCTTGGTATTAACCCAAATGAGTTGGAAACTTATGTCCACACACAAACCTGCATACAAGTGTTTCAGTTCAGTTCAGTTCAGTCGCTCAGTCGTATCCGACTCTTTTCGACCCCATGAATTGCAGCATGCCAGGCCTCCCTGTCCATCACCAAGTCCCGGAGTTCACTCAGACTCACGTCCATCGAGTCAGTGATGCCATCCAGCCATCTCACCCTCTGCCGTCCCCTTCTCTTCCTGCCCCCAATCCCTCCCAGCATCAGAGTCTTTTCCAATGAGTCAACTCTTCGCATGAGGTGGCCAAAGTACTGGAGTTTCAGTACTTTTCAGTATTTTTAGCATCATTCCTTCCAAAGAAATCTCAGGGCTGATCTCCTTCAGAATGGACCGGTTGGATCTCCTTGCAGTCCAAGGGACTCTCAAGAGTCTTCTCCAATACCACAGTACAAAAGCATCAATTCTTCGGCGCTCAGCCTTCTTCACAGTCCAACTCTCACATCCATACATGACCACTGGAAAAACCGTAGCCTTGACTAGATGGACCTTTGTTGGCAAAGTAATGTCTCTTCTTTTGAATGTGCTGTCTAGGTTGGTCATATACAGGCTTTATTCATAACTGCCAAAACTTGGAACCAAGCCAGATGTACTTCAGTAGGTGAATGGATAAACAAATGATGGTACATTCATACAATGTAATACTAGTCAATGATAAAAAGAAGCAAGCCACTCAGGGGCGGGCGTGACGGAAGTGGGGAAAATATGGGTCAAAGAGTGTAAACTTCCAGTTAGGAGATGAACAAGTTTGGGGATCTGAGGTACAGTGTGGTGGTTATGGCTGATAATACTGTTTAATTTACTTGAAAGTTGCTAAGAGAATAGATCTTCAACAGTCTCATCACACACACACACAACAAATGGTAACTATGTGGTGGATCAGAGGTGGTAGCTAATATTACAGCGGTTATCATTTTATAATTTATAAATATGTCAGATCAACACATTGTACGCCTTAATGTTACACAATGCTTTGTGGAATGATGCTGAAGCTGAAACTCCAGTACTTTGGCCACCTCATGCGAAGAGTTAACTCACTGGAAAAGACTCTGATGCTGGGAGGGACTGGGGGCAGGAGGAGAAGGGGACGACAGAGGATGAGATGGCTGGATGGCATCACTGACTCAATGGACGTGAGTCTGAGTGAACTCCGGGAGTTGGTGATGGACAGGGAGGCCTGGCGTGCTGCGATTCATGGGGTTGCAAAAAGTCAGACACGACTGAGCGACTGAACTGAACTGAACTGATACCTCTTCAAGGCTAGAAAGAAGGAAGGAAGGAAAGGAGCTGGGGAGGGGCCCACCAAGTCAGGCAAAGCCTTGGGGTAATAATATATGCTTACTATATATGGAATATAATATATGGAGTAAATAAATGCTTACTGCTGAATGAAAGAAGCCACTCTGAAAAGATCACAAACAGTGTGACTCTAGATCTATGACATCCTGGAAAAAGCAGAACTGCAGAGACAGTAAAAAGCTCCGTGGTGGCCAGAGGTCTGGGGGAGGGGAGGTATAAGTGGAGCACGGGATTTTTCAGGCAGCGAAAGCATTGTCTGATATTCTGCACGACGTTACATGCTTGTCAAAACCCGTGGAACTGTATGACACAAAGATGGAGACTTAGCATCAACTAGGGCCCTTCGTGAATAATAACGCATCAATATTGGTTCATTAATCGTAACAGGTATAACACACTAATGCCAGATGTTAATAAGACAAGGAAGCGTGCACTTGGGGACAGAGGCTGTATGGGAACTCTGTACTTTCTGCTCAGTTGTTCTATAAACCTAAAACTGCTCTAAAATATGTCTGCTAACTTTTCTAAAGATAAGGAAAATAGAAGAAGCAAATCCAAATGAGATATTTTGGAATTTTTCAATAAGGGAGACGTGCTTTAAAAAAAAACAAATTGGAATTAGATTTGGTTAAGATAATTGTGAATGCCTGGAAGAAAATTATTACCATCTAAAGGGATTTTGCGGAGAAGGCAATGGCATCCCCACTCCAGTACTCTTGCCTGGAAAATCCCATGGATGGAGGAGCCTGGTAGGCTGCAGTCCATGGGGTCGCTAAGAGTCCGACACGACTGAGCGACTTCACTTTCACTTTTCACTTTCATGCATTGGAGAAGGAAATGGCAACGCACACCAGTGTTCTTGCCTGGAGAATCCCAGGGATGGGGGAGCTTGGTGGGCTGCTGTCTCTGGGGTCGCGCAGAGTCAGACACGACTGAAGCGATTTAGCAGCAGCAGCAGCAAAGGGATTTTGGCTTCCCAGGTGGCGCTAGTGGTTAAGAATCGGCCTGCTAATGCAGGAGACAGAAGAGACTCAGGTTGGATCCCTGGGTCGGGAAGATCCCCTGGAGGAGGAAGTGCCAACCCACTCCAGTATTCTTGCCTAGAGAATTCCATGGACAGAGGAGCCTGGTGAGCTACAGACCACAGGGTCGCAAGAGTCGGACAGGACTGAAGTGACTTAGCACACATGCGCTCAGAGGGATTTTATGCGCAGATTTTCTGCACACATGTGCCCTCCGGTCTCTCTGTTTAGCCCATCAGCATCTTGTAACGGTCTAGTGTATGCACCACTGTTTTCTAATTCGGAAGGGTGACTTCCGCTTGCAAATGGTAAAATTGCGGGCTGTGTAGAGGGGGGAGGCTTCCAGAAATTTGATGAGAGTGAGGATATGCTTTGAAATATTAATCCAGGGACTTCCCTGGCGCTCCAGTGGGTAAGACTCCATGCCTCCAATGCAAGAGGTGGGGGTTCGATCCCTGATCGGGGAAGTAAGATCCTACATGGTGTGGCCGAAAGGAAAGAAGGGAAGAAAGATTAATCCAGCCACACAAACCCTGCTGACAAGGCTGGGAAGTTGGGATACTGAGCTTCTATAAGCCTTCGCTTGGCAGAGGTGGCCTCCCTTAACTGTTGGAAACCAGCCTCCCACCTCCGGTTTGGGAGACGCACCCAGTTCCCAGGCTCTGACTAAAGGATATAGTGAAAAGCTCTGACTGAATGCTGCTGGCTGGGAACAGAGCCACCTATCAGGTGGAGAAACAGGTTGTGCCTAACTCGAGGGTGCTCCCAAGTGGCTGTGGACCCGCAATGGTCCCTGGCAGAGAGAAGCAAGAAGTTTGAGTTCAGTTCCATCACCACATGCAGAAGCTTGGAATACAGAACCCTTGATGTAGCTTCTACTAGTGGGCTGGATATGAGAGTATCACAGGGGCTCAGAACTACCAATGATAACTAGCAGTTATTCAGCATTTGCTCTGTACAAGCATTATGTGAAATACCTCATTTAATCTTCCCAACCATCACGAGGCAGGTACTATTTGCATCTCCATTTTAAGAGGAGGAGGCACACAGACATTAAATAATTTTCCCAGGTCACAAAGCTATTATGTAGTAGAGCTGGGACCTGAACTCTGCCTGCTAGACCCTCCCACCTGTCCTCTTAAACCCTGTCCTAGGGAAAAATGAAAGAGAAAGTGTTAGTTGCCCAGTCGTGTCTGACTGTTTGCACCCCCATGGATTGTAGTCTGCCAGGCTCCTCTGTCCACGGAGTTCTCCAGGCATTCCCTTCACCAGGAGATCTTCCTGACCCTGGGATCGAACCTGGGTCTCTTGCACTGCAGACAGATTCAGTACCACCGAGACACGAGGGAAGCCCTCTGTCCTAGCGAAGAAGAGAGCAGACAGATTAGAAGGAGGGACTGCTCTCTTAATGGCTATAATGTCTTTGAGTCATTACTGCTTGATGAGGCTACAGTAATGTGGGTCTATCAGTAATGCAAGAACCTGAAGGGGAGGGGGCTACTGAGGAAGGTGACCAGCTGTGATGAATGCTCTCTTGTTAGATGAAAGCTTTTCAAGGTCAGAAATGTGTCTCTTTCCCCCAACACCTTGCACGGTCATAGGCACATAGTAGATGCTCAGTAAAAGTCCGCTGAGTGAAGGCAAGAAAGACTGTCTTCTAGGCCACCAGAGCCATTTACATGGAATTATCCCCTGGGGCCCTAATAAATACTTGATTGCTTGCTGGTGATATTTTTTATTGTGATAAAAATATATCAACAGATAGAACACAATTGACCATTTTAAATTGACTTTTTTTTTTTCCCAAAAAAATAAGCTGTCCTTTTAATGATACCTTCAGAGTTCTCATGGGTCATCATCATATAATATTTGAACAGGAGAGTGAAATTTTGAAATTCAATGTTTTTCATGATTACAGTCCAATCAGAAACCTCATATACATGCCCCTGCAATGTTCTCTGTGCTCCAATGGGATTGAGGATGGAGAGAAGTGGCTACCTCAGTCTGGTGCTGAGTGAGGTGGAAGTGAGCAATTTAAAAGCATAAAAGAAGCGGTCCTCTGGTTAAGACTCTGCACTTCCAATACAAGGGGTGCAGGTTCAGTTCCTGGTCAGGGAACAAAGGTCCCACAAGCTGTGCGGTACAGCCAAAGTATATATATAAAATGCAAATGAAGAGCATTGTTCATGAAGGTGATTGATGTCCCAGATCTGGTACTTGGGATCATAGTCTGCAATGAAGTGGTGACAATACCTTAACCCCCTTAAATGAGCTGCCCCATTTTAACCATTTTTAAGAGTGCAGTTCGGTGACCTTAAGCACATTTACATAATTGTGCATGCCGATGATTTTAAATGATACACAGATTAACAAAGCAACAATCTCTTTCCTCTCTAAACTAGTCTGTATTAGTGTTGGTCAGGATGGCGTGGGTTATGTTCTAGTAACAAAAGCTCCGAAATCTCAGTGGCTGAAAAAAAAAAATAAAGCTTTGTATCTTGCTCATGCCGCATGTCCATTGCAGGTCAGCTGGGAGCTCTGTCCCACGTCACCCTCACTCTGGGAACCAGGCTGATGGGAAAGACACTACCTGGAGTATTGCTGATTGCTACTGGCAGAGAGAAAAGAGTGGCGGACTTTGGGCTGGCTCTTAAAAAATCTACTCAGGGACTTCCTGGATGGTTCAGTGGTTAAGACTGCATGCTCCCGAAGCACGGGGCCTGGATGCCTGGGTTCAATCCCTGGTCAGGGAACTAGATCCCATATGCTGCAACGAAAGATCCTGCACGTGGCAACGAAGACCTCTGCAGCCAAACTAATTTGTTTAAAAATCTGCTCACACGTAACTGGTCAAAGCAGGTTGCGTAACCACCCCTAACTTCAAAGAGAATGTGGAAGTACAGTCCTATCACATCTCTCGGAAGAAAGTAGTAGAGTCTTTGTGAAGAGCCCTGTGAATACTAAAGTCTGTTTCAGTTACAAATGGCAAATCATATTCGAATTGGCCAGAGCAGAAAAGACTTTGCTGACTCAGCCTAGGGGTAGCTGGCTTCAGACAGAGCTGGATCTAGGTACTCAAAGACGTCTTCAGGGATCCATCTCCCTTTTGTTTGGGCTTCATGCTCTCTACTTTGGGTTTCATAGTCTCTACTCGGAGATGCCCACACTCATCCAGGGAAAGAATGAATGTCATCGCCTCTGACCTTACTCTCTCTTCTGGCTTTCCTTCTTCTGATGCTGGATTATACTGGTGTGTGTGTGTGCCTGCAAACACCCATGTACATCCATGTATATGATGCTGTGAGCAACTATATTTACATGCTTCTGTATAACTTTTGATTGTTGCTCTACCTGCTAACCTGTTGATCTATCTATGTTTCTAGTGAAAAGATTTTTAGAACAGTCAATACCTGAACTCTGTCAGCAAAGAGGATGGGGCTCCAACCTGTCATGCCATTTACTAACTCTGACGTATTTTATTTTATTTTATTTTTAAATTGATTAATTTATCTTTGGCTGTCCTGGGTCTTCACGGATGGGTGTGGGCTTTCTCTAGTTGAGGCTGCTGCTGCTGCTGCTAAGTCGCTTCAGTCGTGTCCGACTCAGTGCGACCCCATAGACGGCAGCCCACCAGGCTCACCCATCCCTGGGATTCTCCAGGCAAGAACACTGGAGTGCGTTGCCATTTCCTCCTCCAATGCAGGAAAGTGAAAAGTGAAAGTGAAGTCGCTCAGTCATGTCCGACTCTTAGCGACCCCATGGACTGCAGCCCACCAGGTTCCTCCATCCATGGGATTTTCCAGGCAAGAGTACTGAAATGGGGTGCCATTGCTTTCTCCACTAGTCGTGGCAGGCAGGGGCTATCGTTCACTGCAGTAGGAGGGCTTCTCACTGTGGCGGTTACTCTTGCTGTGAAGGATGAGCTGCAGGCTGCACGGGCTTCAGTGCTTGCAGCATGTAGGCTCAGTAGCTGTGGCATGTGGACTTCTTTCCTCCGCACGTGAAATCTTCCTGGACCGGGAGTGGAACCCACGTCCCCTGTACCGGCAAGCGGATTCTTACCACTGCACCGCCAGCGAAGTCCTCTGACATATTTTAACTTACTCAGTCTCAGACTTAAATTTCCTAATCTGTGAAATGGGGACAATAATATTTACTTCCCAGGGTCACAGAAATGGTCAAATGACATAAGTGAAGTCCTTAGTAGAGTACATGACACAAAAAAGTAGCTATCATATATTGAAAATTCATTCTTTTAAAAAAATTTTTTATTTATTTAAATTGGAGGCTAATTACTTTACAATATTGTGGTGGTTTTTGCCATACATTGACATGAATCAGCCATGGGTGTACATGTGTCCCCCATCCTGAACCCCACCTCCCACCTCCCTCCCCATCCCATCATCCCTCAGGGTTATCCCAGTGCACCAGCCCTGAGCACCCTATATCGAAATGAAAGCAAAAATAAACAAATGAAAATTCATTTTCAATAACAAGAACAATAATCGAGCAGAAAATTTGAAGCCATGAAAAAACCTTTGTAATACAAAGAGGCAGATTGCTAAAACAGCATCTACAATGTGATCTTGTTTTTAATAAAACACACACACATACAACTGAAAAGATACACACCAGAGTTTACCAATGATAGTGTGAGTAGGATACAGATTATTTTTAAAATTATGTTTTACTTTGCTCATATGCAGTTGGCTGCACATTATTTTGCTGATCTGTAATTCCTCTAGTTTGTACAAGACATAGCTATTTTTATGGAATGATAAAAAATTTCCCTATAAAAGAAACAGTGGGTGATTTTTCTGGAAGACCTAGCAAAACTGCATGATCAGATGCCGGGGATGGATAAGGTACCAGCCTATCTTGGCAGGCTTCAGTTGTCTTATTTTTTGTCTGCTTGTTGTTTCACTCTCAGTCTTTTTTTTTTTTTTTAATGAATACAAGCACTGCTATCAGGGAAAGCCTCCCACAGAGACTCAAGGCTGTCCCCCGGCATCAAAGAGCCTGGAGCCATCTGTTGCTTATCCGGATGTGGGCCCAGGTTGTCACTCAGTTCTTCTCTCTGCAGCTACTCTTGAGGATCTGTGAAAACAGAAGGGAGCAGTGATATAAAACATGAGGAGATGCTCTAAACCATTGGTGATTGAACCCACGGTGTTCATCTCTATATGAAAAAGAAAGTGTGTTAGTCTCCTAATAGTGTCAACATTTTGTGACCCCATGCGCCTCTGTCCATGGGATTCTCCAGGCAAGAATACTGGGGTGGGTTGCCGTTCCCTTCTGCAGGGGATCTTCCCCACCTGGGGATCGAACCCTGGTCTCCTGCACTGCAGGCAGACTCTTTACCATCTGAGCCGTCAGGGAAGCCCTCAGCTATACATACTTAATTTTTAGTGTCTGAACCAGCAAATGTGCTGCTCTGACAAGTGGAAAGAGCTTGTGTCCCACAAGAGAGCGGCTGATGGAAGAGGAAAGCAGGCTGGGGACCCTGGGGGAAGGTAATTCGTACAGCAGACCAATCATTTGAATAATTAATACGTGACTTCCTTAACTCTACACAGCCATTTGAGTTCACACAGATGAATGGCCATTACATAATTAGACTCTAGGTGAGGAAGATTAGTATAAATTTCCCTCGGGACGGGTACTCACAGTTATCAAATGCTTACTGAACACTGGTTATCTGAGAGTCCAGAGGGTGGGATCATTTCACCAGCTGGAACACATGTTTGACTCTGAGGCTGCTCCTCATACATGCTGGATTTAGTATGCTTCACACGTTAGGGGCTTTTATGGTAGTTATACATGTGCCCTTGTGCCTGAGACCTGATGTTACCTCAACAAAGGGCTATGTGGATCATGGAAGAAGCTGGGAACTGGTGTGACGGGGAGTTGGCAAATTGGTGTGGCTGCAAGTTGGGTTCCTAAAGACTCTGAGGCTGCAGAGCTGAGAAAGTCAGATCTGGTGGGTGGCAACTGGGTCTACACCTAACGTTGGTTGGTCCCAGGTAAGAATATAACTATTAGAATAATGTGCCATGTGTATCAGAGAAGGCAATGGCACCCCACTCCAGTACTCTTGCCTGGAAAATCCCATGGATGGAGGAGCCTGGTAGGCTGCAGTCCATGGGGTCGCTGAGGGTCGGAAGCGACTTCACTTTCACTTTCAGTTTTCACTTTCATTCATTGGAGAAAGAAATGGCAACCCACTCCAGTGTTCTTGCCTGGAGAATCCCAGGGACGGGGGAGCCTGGTGGGCTGCTGTCTCTGGGGTTGCGCAGAGTCGGAAACGACTGAAGTGACTTAGCAGCCATGTGTATAAATAATAAGAATTTATAATCAAACCAGCTAAATGGTTAAATAATATATTTATATATTAATATATACTAATCAATATATTCTAGCTCGTTATTTCAATAAAAGCAGCTTCATCACAACAAAACAAACACACTTTCGTGAAAATGTTTCTTGGCTGCGTCAGGTATCAGTTGCGGAGCACAGGCTCAGCAGGTGTGGCTTTTAGGCTTAGCGGCGCCTTAGCACACGGGATCTTAGTTCCCCAATCAGAGACCGAATCCGAATCCCCTGCATCGGAAAGCGAATTCTCAACCCCTAGACCACCAGGTAAGTCCCCATGACAACAAAATTGTTAAAAAGATGCATAAAGCTGTGGTTCTTAAGTTGACCTCAGGCCAGCAAAATAACAAAAATAACTGAATGTAATTGTTACTGCAGTGAATATTAATTTCAGTTTCCTTGGTGTTTTTTCCTTCTCGTGGTTAATCAATGTATATAATACACATTACTTATTTTCCATGACTTTTCAAATATATTCCTTCATAATAATGGCTCAGACAGTAAAACGTCTGCCCACAATGTGGAAGACCTGGGTTCGATCCCCGGGTCGGGAAGATTCCCTGGAGAAGGAAATGGCAAGCAACTCCAGTATTCTTGCATAGAAAATCCCATGGATGGTGGCAGCTGGTGGGCTACAGTCCATGGGGTCGCAAAGAGTCAGACACGACTGAGCAACTTCATGGATAATAATAAAGGAAAAGAAATATAATACTTTTGATTATATTTTGTAAGACAATCTAAGTATTAGTCAATTGAGTCACTAAATGAAATTTACTTCTAAATATGTTGTGTATGATTTTTCTTTTACTCTACATCACATTAAATTATCTCATTTTGAGATTGCAGATTAGCTGCATTCTATATAATAATCATCTGATGCATTTTTTAAACCTACATTGCATGTTGAGCATTTTTCCCCTGCTTTTTTGTGGTTGTTTTCTCTCTTTTCTCTTTTGTTTTTCACTTTTTAAATTTATTTTTTTTACTTATCTATTTATTTATTCCCTCTACTGGGTCTTCATTGCTGCGTGCAGGCTTTCTCCAGTTGCAGCAAGCAGGGGCTACCCTCTAGTTGCAGTATGCATGCTTCTTCTTATGATGCTCCCTTGTTCTGGTGACACTGTAAGGTGAACTCCCCAGGTCGTAGGTGCCCAATATTCTACTGGAGAAGAGTGGAGAAATAACACCAGAAAGAATGACGAGAAGGAGTCACAGTGGAAACAATGCCCAGTGCTGGATGTGACTGCTGATGGAAGTAAAATCTGATGCTGTAAATAACAATATTGCATAGGAACCTGGAATGTTAGGTTCCTGAATCAAAGTAAATTGGAAGTGGTCAAACAGGAGATGGCAAGAGTGAACGTCGACATTTTAGGAATCAGTGAACTAAAATGGACTGGAATGGGCGAATTTAACTCAGATGACCACTATATCTACTACTGTGGGCAAGAATCCCTCAGAAGAAATGGAGAAGCCCTCATAGTCAACAAGAGTCCGAAATGCAGTACTTGGGTGCAATCTCAAAAAAGACAGAACGATCTCTGTTCGTTTCCAAGGCAAGCCATTCAATATCATGGTAATCCAAATCTATGTCCCAACCAGTAATGCTGAAGAAGCCGAAGTTGAACAGTTCTATGAAGACCGACAAGACCTTCTAGAACCAACACCAAAAATGATGCCCTTTTCATTATAGGAGACTGCAATACAAAAGTAGGAAGTCAAGAGATACCAGGAGTAACCGGCAAGTTTGGCCTTGGAGTACAAAATGAAGCAGGACAAAGGCTAGCAGAGTTTTGTCAAGAGAATGCACTGGTCATAGCAAACACCCTCTCCCAACAAGACAAGAGAAGACTCTACACGTGGACATCACCACATGGTCAATATTGAAATCAGACTGATTATATTCTTTGCAGCCAAAGATGGAGAGGCTCTATACAGTCAGCAAAAACAAGACCAGGAGCTGACTGTGGCTCAGATCATGAACTCCTTATTGCCAAATTCAAACTTAAATTGAAGAAAGTATGGAAAACCACTAGACCATTCAGGTATGACCTAAATCAAATTCCTTATGATTATACAATGGAAGTGAAAAATAGATTCAAGGGACTAGATCTGATAGAGTGCCTGATGCATTCTATGAACAGAGGTTCCTGACATTGTACAGGAGACAGGGATCAAGACCATCCCCATGGGAAAGAAATGCAAAAAAGGAAAATGGCTGTCTGAGGAGGCCTTACAAATAGCTGAGAAAAGAAGAGAAGTGAAAGGCAAAGGAGAAAAGGAAAGATATACCCAGCATAGAGTTCCAAAGAATAGCAAGGAGAGATAAGAAAGCCTTCCTCAACGATCAATGCAAAGAAATAGAGGAAAACAATAGAATGGGAAAGACTAGAGATCTCTTCAAGAAAATCAGAGATACCAAGGGAACATTTCATGCACAGATGGGCTCGATAAAGGACAGAAATGGTATGGACCTAACAGAAGCAGAAGATATTAAGAAGAGGTGCCAAGAATACACAGAAGAACTGTACAAAAAATATCTTCAAGACCCAGATAATCACGATGGTGTGATCACTCACCTAGAGCCAGACATCCTGAAATGTGACACCAAGTGGGCCTCAGGAAGCATCACTACTAACAAAGCTAGTGGAGGTGATGGATTCCAGTTGAGCTATTTCAAATCCTGAAAGATGATGCTGCGAAAGTGCTGCACTCAATATGCCAGCAAATTTGGAAAACTCAGCAGTGGCCACAGGACTGGAAAAGGTCAGTTTTCATTCCAATCCCAAAGAAAGGCGATGCCAAAGAACGCTCAAACTACCACACAATTGCACTCATCTCACACGCTAGTAAAGTAATGCTCAAAATTCTCCAAGCCAGAGTTCTACAGTACATGAACCGTGAACTTCCAGATGTTCAAGCTGGATTTAGAAAAGGCAGAGGAACCAGAGATCAAAATGCCGACATCCATTGGATCATTGAAAAAGCAAGAGAGTTCCAGAAAACCATCTATTTTTGCTTTATTGACCATGCCAAAGCCTTTGACTGCATGGATCACAACAAACTGAAAAATTCTTTAAGAGATGGGAGTACCAGACCACCTGACCTGCCTCCTGAGAAATCTGTATGCAGGTCAGGAAGCAACAGTTAGAACTGGACATGGAACAACAGACTGGTTCCGAATAGGAAAAGGAGTACGGCAAGGATGTATATTGTCACCCTGCTTATTTAACTTATATGCATAGTAGTACATCATGAGAAAGGCTGAGCTGGAAGAAGCACAAGCTGGAATCAAGATTGCTGGGAGAAATATCAATAACCTCAGATATACAGATGACACCACCCTTATGGCAGAAAGTGAAGAGGAACTAAAAAGCCTCTTGATAAAAGTGAAAGAGGAGAGTGAAAAAGTTGGCGTAAAGCTCAGCATTCAGAAAACGAAGATCATGGCATCTGGTCCCATCACTTCGTGGGAAATAGATGGGAAACAGTGGAAACAGTATCAGATTTTATTTCTGGGGGGCTTCAAAATCACTGAAGATGGTGATTGCAACCATGAAACTAAAAGACACTTACTCCTTGGAAGGAAAGTTATGGCCAACCTAGATAGCATATTGAAAAGCAGAGACATTAATTTGCCAACAAAGGTCCATCTAGTCAAGGCTATGGTTTTTCCAGTGGTCATGTATGGATGTGAAAGTTGGACTGTGAACAAAGCTGAGTGCCGAAGAATTGGTGCTTTTGAACTGTGGTGTTGGAGAAGACTCTTGAGAGTCCCTTGGACTGCAAGGAGATCCAACCAGTCCATTCTAAAGGAGATCAGCCCTGGGTGTTCTTTGGAAGGAATGATGCTAAAGCTGAAACTCCAATACTTTGGCCACCTCATGCGAAGAGTTGACTCATTGGAAAAGACCCTGATGCTGGGAGGGATTGGGGGCAGGAGGAGAAGGGGACAACAGAGGATGAGATGGCTGGATGGCATCACTGACTCAATGGACATGAGTTTGGGTGAACTCCGGGAGTTGGTGATGGACAGGGAGGCCTGATGTGCTGCAACTCATGGGGTTGCAAAGAGTCGGACACGACTGAGAGACTGAACTGAACTGAACTGAACTGAAGGGACCAGATGCCATGATCTTAGATTTCTGAATGTTGACTTTTAAGCCAGCTTTTTCACTCTCCTCTTTCACCCTCATCAAAGGGCTCTTTAATTCTTCTTCGCTTTCTGCCATAAGGGTGGTGTCATCTGTATATCTGAGGTTATTGATATTTCTCCCAGCAATCTTGATTCCAGCTTGTGCTTCTTCCAGCTCAGCCTTTCTCATGATGTACTACTATGCATATAAGTTAAATAAGCAGGGTGACAATATACATCCTTGCCGTACTCCTTTTCCTATTCGGAACCAGTCTGTTGTTCCATGTCCAGTTCTAACTGTTGCTTCCTGACCTGCATACAGATTTCTCAGGAGGCAGGTCAGGTGGTCTGGTACTCCCATCTCTTAAAGAATTTTTCAGTTTGTTGTGATCCATGCAGTCAAAGGCTTTGGCATGGTCAATAAAGCAAAAATAGATGGTTTTCTGGAACTCTCTTGCTTTTTCAATGATCCAATGGATGTCGGCATTTTGATCTCTGGTTCCTCTGCCTTTTCTAAATCCAGCTTGAACATCTGGAAGTTCACGGTTCATGTACTGTAGAACTCTGGCTTGGAGAATTTTGAGCATTACTTTACTAGCGTGTGAGATGAGTGCAATTGTGTGGTAGTTTGAGCGTTCTTTGGCATCGCCTTTCTTTGGGATTGGAATGAAAACTGACCTTTTCCAGTCCTGTGGCCACTGCTGAGTTTTCCAAATTTGCTGGCATATTGAGTGCAGCACTTTCGCAGCATCATCTTTCAGGATTTGAAATAGCTCAACTGGAATCCATCACCTCCACTAGCTTTGTTAGTAGTGATGCTTCCTGAGGCCCACTTGGTGTCACATTTCAGGATGTCTGGCTCTAGGTGAGTGATCACACCATCGTGATTATCTGGGTCTTGAAGATATTTTTTGTACAGTTCTTCTGTGTATTCTTGGCACCTCTTCTTAATATCTTCTGCTTCTGTTAGGTCCATACCATTTCTGTCCTTTATCGAGCCCATCTGTGCATGAAATGTTCCCTTGGTATCTCTGATTTTCTTGAAGAGATCTCTAGTCTTTCCCATTCTATTGTTTTCCTCTATTTCTTTGCATTGATCGTTGAGGAAGGCTTTCTTATCTCTCCTTGCTATTCTTTGGAACTCTATGCTGGGTATATCTTTCCTTTTCTCCTTTGCCTTTCACTTCTCTTCTTTTCTCAGCTATTTGTAAGGCCTCCTCAGACAGCCATTTTCCTTTTTTGCATTTCTTTCCCATGGGGATGGTCTTGATCCCTGTCTCCTGTACAATGTCAGGAACCTCTGTTCATAGAATGCATCAGGCACTCTATCAGATCTAGTCCCTTGAATCTATTTTTCACTTCCATTGTATAATCATAAGGAATTTGATTTAGGTCATACCTGAATGGTCTAGTGGTTTTCCATACTTTCTTCAATTTAAGTTTGAATTTGGCAATAAGGAGTTCATGATCTGAGCCACAGTCAGCTCCCAGTCCCATCACTTCATAGCAAATAGATGTGGAAACAATGGTAACAGTGACAAACTTTATTTTCCTGGGCTCCAAAATCACTGCAGGTGGTGACTGCAGCCATGAAATTCAAAGACGCTTACTCCTTGGAAGAAAAGCTATGACCAACCTAGACAGTGTATTAAAAGCAGCTACACTACTTTGCCAACAAAGACCAGTCTAGTCAAAGCTTGGTTTTTCCAGTAGTCATGTATGGATGTGAGAGTTGGACAATAAGGAAAGCTGAGCGCTGAAGAATTGATGCTTTTGAACTGTGGTGCTGGAGAAGGCTCTTGAGAGTCCTTGGATTGCAAGGAGATCCAGCCAGTCCATCCTAAAGGAAATCAGTCCTGAATATTCATTGGGAGGACTGATGCTGACGCTGAAACTCCAATACTTAGCCACTTGATGCAAAGAACTGACTCATTGGAAAAGACTCTGATGCTGGGAAAGATTGAGGGCAGGAGAAGGGGACGACAGAGGATGAGATAGTTGGATGGCATCACCAACTCAATGGACATGAGTTTGAGCTTCCGGAGTTGGTGATGGACAGGGAAGTCTGGCGTGCTTCAGTCCATGGAGTCGCAAAGAGTTGGACACGACAGTGACTGAACTGAACTGAACTGAGACTCTCAGCACAAGCATTTCATTACTGGCGGCACACAGGTTTAGTTGCCCCATGACTGGTAGCACCTTTCTGGACTAGAAATCAAACCCGTGTCCTCTGCATTAGCAGGCAGATTCTTAACCAGTGGACCACCAGGGCAGTTTCTCTTTTTTCCTTTTTTTATGCTGAACATTTTTTCATCACATTTTAAAATAATTCTTATTAAAACCTAGAAATTTTCCATTGTTTGATATAAATATTGATTTGCCCATTGCCACAAAAAAGTATAATTATTCTTGATTAAATTTGGACACATTTTATCCTCTAATTTAAAAATTATCTTCCATATGGTTTATTACAGAATATTGAATGTCATTCCCTGTGCTATACAATAGGATCTTGCTGCTGTTTATCCATTCTCTACATAATAGTTTGTTAATCCTGAACTCCTAATCTGACCCTCTCCACCTCCTTTTCCCTTGGCAACCAGAAGTCAAGTCTGTTCTCTATGTCTGTGAGTCCGTTTTACAGATCAATTCATTTGGGTCGTCTTTTAGATTTCACATATAAGTGATATCACTTGATATTCATTTTTCTGTTTCTGGCTGACTTCACTTTGTATGATAATCTCTAGATCCAGCCAATGTAGCTACAATAGCATTGCTTCATTCTTTTTTATGAATGAGTAATATTCCATTGTATATGTGTGTGTATATATATATGTATATAGACTGTATCTTCTTTATTCACTCATCTGTTGATGGACATTTAGACTGTTTCCACATCTTGGCTATTGTAAATAGTGACATTATGAGCATAGGGGTCATTAAAAGTGTCTCTCTTTTAATTATAGTTTTGTCTGGATATATACTCAGGAGTGGAGTTTCTGGGTCATAGGACAACTCTATCTTTAGTTTTTTAAGGAACCTGAATCCTATTCTCCTAGTGGCTGCATCGATTTACATTCCCACCAGCGGTGCAGGAGGGTTCCCCTTTCTTCATATCCTCCCCAACATTTGTTATTTTTAGGCTTTTTATTGATGGTCATTCTGACCAGTGCGAGCTGGTACCTTTTGTGCCACCTGTAAATTTGATTTGCACTTCTCTAGTAATTAGTGACGTTGAGCTTCTTTTCTTGTGCCCATTGGTCATCTGAACGCATACTATTTTATAAGGACATCATACATAATCTAAGAATATCATTTGCCTCTGTTGAATACTATTTTTGTTTTGCTGTTTATTCAATCTTTTAAAAATTAATTGTAGTAGTCTCATATATATATTTTTTGCATGCAAGTGATGTTTCATTTTAGTCAAGAACCTAAGTGATTCCAGACACAGACACCTTAATTGGCCAAAACTGACCATGTAAAATTTTGTCATAGCGGTAACAAAATATTGCTTTTGGACCGAGGATATAAAAATACATAACAGCTATTTCTAGGATCTCTTTCTCCATCTAAAATAATTTTGCTGTAAAATTAAATACTAAATTTAATTCTGCCATATTGGTGCAATGGAAAATTGTAATCATTAATTTGAATTGGCTCTTGCTAGAAACATATTTACCCTGTCAGAAGGACATGACAGCTATTTTTCAAGATCACTGTCCAATAAGCACAGTAAAGCTCCAGATGTTTTTGGTTTTCACATTCAATTTCAGCTTTTATAAATGCAATTTTCTTCATTTGCTATTATTGGACAGGCCAGAATTGCATTTGGCTTCCTGAGTTATAACTTTATTATCAACAAATCTTTTTGTTGCTGTTGTTGTTCTCATCGTTTTAATCAATAATGAAGCTTTCATTTCCTGGAGACTATGAAGTTGCAGGGATTTCATCTTTCCAAATTTGAGTTGGGAGGTTTCTTTGTTCGTTTTCTTTTGATTGTTAATGAGAACTTTATTGAGCAAAACATTTCTAAAATCCTTTTTCTTTATGTGGGTCATGCTCAGCAGAAGTCCGCTCACTTGCATTGTTTCTAGTTTTTAGAAATTTAAGTAGGATGCTTTTTTAAAAATTGAGGTACAGTTAGTTGATTTACAATGTTCTGTTAATTTCCACTGTACAGCAAAGTGATTGTTATACATGCAATATACACACACACACACATATATATTCTTTTCCGTTATGTTTTATCACAGGATATTGAATCCAGTTCCCTGTGCTGTATAGCAGCGTCTTGCTGCTTCTCCATTCTGTACATAATGGTTGGCATCTGCTGGCCTGAAACTCTCCATTCATCCTTCCCTCCTGCCCTCTCCCCTTTGGCAACCACAAGTCTGTTCTCTGAGTAAGCAGACTGCTTTCTACTTCCTTCCCCTGCAGCTTTTTTCTTCTCTGAGCTCCACTTTTCTTTTGGCGGCACCGTGTGGCATGGGGGATCTTAGTTCCCCATCCAGGCATCCAAGCCGTGGCCCCTGCCGTGGAAGCGCAGAGTCTTAACCCCTGGACTTGCAGCGAAGTCCCTGAGCTCCACCTTTGCATTTTACATCTCTATGAAGATCTTGTGCTCATTTTCAAAATTATTTAAATAAAACTAAAATGTATATCTAAATTTTTGAAAATTTTCCATTTTATTCAAATGTTAATGAAAACATCATTTTGGCATTTGGTTGCATCTAGTTGCCACTGTACTTGTTCACCTGGTTGCCAATTCCTGTTTCCTGAATGTTGCACCTGAGCCTGCATATGTACAAATTTAAGAGTAATATGAATTATTTAATGATATAAAATATCCTTTAGCGTTCACTTGCAGCAGTTGCAAATATCAGAACCAGGCACCTCTGGGGAAATGATACCTTGTTATGCAGGAATCTATGCATTCAAGCTAGCTGAGAGGAAGGATTTGACAAGTTAATCGATCTGTCTTTTTTCCTTAGTGCTTCCTCCACCTTGCACTTGGAGGCAGGGTCTAGCTCTACGTTAGTGGGAGCACAACTGGCACATCTACACGACACTTGGTCTCAGTCCCTTTGTGTTTCAAGGACAAAGGGTCAGAAGTGTAAGGAAGTAACCTCTTGGGATCTGAACAGTGTGCGTCCTGAGAACAAACGTTTAGGGTTTATGAACCCTGCTGCGGCAGCACTGACTGCCAAACTCCAAATGACGGGCATGCTCACGCTCCGTAATACACCTATCGGTTGAGTTTGTGATTTGTAGGGTCCTCTAAAGTTCATGGCTTGGGTCCCTTTTGCCTAGGTTAAGGGCTATGGTGACCCCTTTGGATGTCGTCTTTGGAAGAGTGAGAATCGATAGAGGGTGGGATCCCTGGCAGACCAGCTACTAGGAGAAAGGAGCCTCATCAGATGAGATTTGGGAGAAAGAGAAGCGGCAGATTACCACGAGGCTGCTGCTGCTGCTGCTGCTGCTGCTGCTAAGTCGCTTCAGTCGTGTCCGACTCTGTGCAACCCCATAGACGGCAGCCCACCAGGCTTCCCCGTCCCTGGGATTCTCCAGGCAAGAACACTGGAGTGGGTTGCCATTTCCTTCTCCAATGCATGAAAGTGAAAAGTGAAAGTGAAGTCACTCAGTCGTATCCGACTCCCAGTGACCCCATGGACTGCAGCCCACCAGGCTCCTCTGTCCATGGGATTTTCCAGGCAAGAGTACTGGAGTGGGGTGCCATTGCCTTCTCTGTGCCATGAGGCTAAATGAGGCTAAAGCTTCGGGTCTTTCACTTGCACAGACTTTTCCAAGACCCATACCTATTTTTGTGTTCTTTTTCTTAGCAGTGGCCTCCAGCCTATAAAACATAAGGTAGGTTTAACAGGATTCAAGCCAGGCAGGTTCAGGGCAGTTCAGGATTGGTCCTCCTTCTGGCAGTGACCTGGAGTACTCAGCAGAGATACTGTTGATGCCTGGAGTACTCAGAGGCATTTGAGCTGAAGCAGAGCCCTGGGCCAACCCAGTCCAGTTTCACAGTAACATCAGAAACCCCAGTAGTGAGATTCATCCGAATCCAAAGAACGGAGCTAATCAAGAGAAATATAATGCAAATAACAGGTGCAACTTTGAGTTTTCTAGTTGTTAAATTTAAACAAGTAAAAAAAGAATCAGATGAAAGTAATTCTAATAACATATTTTATTTAATCCACTGTATCTAAAACATAATCACGTACAGATATGAGAACTGGACCATAATGAAGGCTGAACATCAAAGAACTGATGTTTTTGAATTGTGGTGCTGGAGAAGACTCTTGAGAGTCCCGTGAACTGCAAGGAGATCAAACCAGCCAATCCTGAAGGAAATCAACCCTGAATATTCATTGGAAGGACTGATGCTGAAGCTGAAGCTCCACCTGATGGGAGGAGTCGACTCATTGGTAAAGACCCTGATGCTGGGAAAGATTGAAGGCAAAAGGAGAAGGAGGCTACAGAGGATGAGATGGTAAGACAGCATCACCAACTCAACAGACATGAATTTGAGCAAACTCCAGGAGACAGTGGAGGACAGAGGAGCCTGGTGAGCTATAGTTCATGGGGTCACAAAGAGTTGGACATAACTTAGTGACTGAACAACAAGAAAAATGCAAAACATTAATGAAGTCCCTAAAATCTGGTGTGTATTTTATACTTGCCACACATTTAACTCAGACCACCCACATTTCAACTGCTCAATAGCTACGTGTGGCTATGGCTACCATATTGGGCAGCATGGCTCTAGATAAGCCCACTGTCTCTACCTTCTCGTCAATGCTAGCTGGGGCACTGTATTAGTTTCCTATTGCTGCAGTAAGAAGTCATCCCAAACTGAGTGGCATAAGACAACACGAATTTATTCTCTTACAGTTCTGGAAATCAGAAGTTTAAAATGGATCTTATGGAGAAAGTGATGGCACCCCACTCCAGTACTCTTGCCTGGAAAATCCCATAGACAGAGGAGCCTGGTGGGCTGCAGTCCCTGGGGTCGCAAAGAGTCGGACACGACTGAGCGACTTCCCTTTCACTTTTCACTTTCATGCATTGGAGAAGAAAATGGCAACCCACTCCAGTGTTCTTGCCTGGAGAATCCCAGGGACGGGGGAGCCTCATGGGCTGCCGTCTATTGGGTCACACAGAGTCGAACATGACTGAAGTGACTTAGCAGCAGCAGCAGTCTAAGATATTGGTCAGGTTGCCTTCTTTCTGGAGACACTGTTCCCTTGCCTTTTCCAGCTTCTAGAGGCTGTCCACATTCCTTGGCTCCTAGCCCCACATCACTTCAACCTCTGCTTCCATAGTCATAGCTCCTCCTCTAGCTCTAACCCTCTTATAGCTCTGCACCCCTCTTATACAATCCGTGTGATCATGTTGGGTCCACACGGATAATCCAAGATAATCTCCTGATCTCAAGATCCTGCACTTAATGATATCTGCCAAGTCCCCTTTACCATGCAAGATAGCATATTACATGTTTGGGGATTAAGATGTGGACATCCTTGGGAGGTGCTTAGGAGAGGCCAAGGCTTCAGGGAAAAGATGCTAGGGCCTCTAGCCAAAGCAGGGTCAGGGAAAAAAAAAAAAAGAATGGCTCTATTTTGTCCAGAGAAAGAACAAGAATGAGCTGAAAGTCTATGGGAGGAAAACTAAGGGAAGCTGAAGGTCTTGAACCTGTGAAGGAACCTGGCTCAGGATCACCCCAACCAGCAGGCTCCCAACTTTTTCAGTTATTTGGGAAACTTGTCACAGTTATTTGTCCTAGAACAGAACCTCTTCTCCATGGATCATATCCATTCCACACCCCCACCCCACCCCCTCCATCACTATCAGCTACACACACACACACACACAGACACACACACACTCAGCACGAAAATCAGAGGCGGACTGCTCCTAAAGTGCTTGGTAGTAGAATGGATCATTTGAAAATGAACAAATTAATTGAAAAAATAAATATGTACTTTATTTCTTCATAAAGTGAAGTGAAGTCACTCAGTCGTGTCCGACTCTTTGCGACCCCCTGGACTGTAGCTGGAATTTTTCAGGCAAGAATACTGGAGCGGGTTGCCATTTCCTTCTCCAGGGGATCTTCCTGATCTAGGGATCGAACCCAGGCCTCCCGCATTGCAGGCAGACTCTTAACCGTCTGAGCCACCAGGGAAGCCCATTTCTTCATCGGAATACTATTAAAATGGAACAGTGGGCTCCTAACCAAGGACTCAGCACTAAATAAGTCAGGGATATGGTCAAAAATACTTCCTGGAAGAAAAGATTATAAAAATCTGTAATCACCTAGAACAATAAAACTGTGCTGCTCCAACTTCTATAAAACAGACTTAAATATAGCTACAATGATTACACAAGAGCCCAGCGAGCTGTAAGTGCATAAAAGTGCCTTTGGATCATATGTTTGAACTAGAACCCAATCTGACAGCTATAAAGTGGTCAATGAGAATCTTGCTCAACCCGTTGGAGTTTAGATGGCTCCTTAGAGGTGATTTAATGATCTAAGCTCTCTTGCTGCTAAGTCGCTTCAGGCGTGTCCGACTCTGTGCGACCCTATAGACGGCAGCCCACCAGGCTTCCCTGTCCCTGAGGTTCTCCAGGCAAGAACACTGGAGTGGGTTGCCATTTCCTTCTCCAATGCATGAAAGTGAAAAGTGAAAGTGAAGTCACTCAGTCGTGTCTGACTCCCAGCGACCCCAGGGACTGCAGCCTTCCAGGCTCCTCCATCCATGGAATTTTCCAGGCAGGAGTACTGGAGTGGGGTGCCATTGCCTTCTCCAAGATGGCTCCTTAGAGGTGATTTAACGTTCTAAGCTCTCTTAGGGATTCCTTTATTTTCTCTTGATATGCTTCACTGGGGCCAACAGAGGTGTTTAAAGCTCTTTCCATGAGTCATTGTATCAGTATTCAATGCATTATTGGGAATGGCAGCCACCCCAGCCAATCTGGTCCAGAGCTTTGAAGAAACAAGCGCCCTGGAAGGGGCAGGGCCTGGCCCTGACACACCCACCCAGGATACGCTCTGGGAAGGCAGCCCACAGGTGGCGGGTGCGGGGAGGCTCTCGGGTTTGGCAGGTAGAACACGGAATCTGGGGAACAGGGCAATCAATAATAAGCAGGTTCTGCGTAAAATAGGAGGCATCAGGGCCATCTGCTACAAGAGGCAGATAGAGGTAGCAACAGAGGGAGCAATAAATTAACACCCCTGGCGTTCTTGGATGTCACAGTTACCACTTAAAATACATTTGAGTGACCTCAAAGATCCATGACATGCAGCCATTTGTCATTTCGCCAGGACAAGCATCTTAAACACCTTGAGCACGTGGAAACTAATTGAATGAAAACCAGCCTTCCATCTCACCATGACATTGTGGTTCTTTGCTTAGAGTGGAGCATATGGAAACTTTCTTTAGGTAACTGAAAAATAACAATAACCACGATGGTTTTTCCTTTGGAAGAGAAAGTTAGCTGCTGATGCTGTTATTAAACTGAAGAGAAATTTAGATGGAAGAATGAAACATAATTGTCAAAGTCAGCTGCGCTGGGCTGGAAACGATGAATAGGTCCACTTGTATTCTATAAAAAGATTTTGAAGAAGTTCTTTGAGTATGGCACAAAAACTGGTCATCACAGGAGAATTAAATTTTAGGGAATGTTGAAAGGAAGGTGAGTATGTGATAAGAGACCACGCACAACAAACAGGTGACCCTTTGATTCTGGAGAACAAGAGTCACTTGTACAATGCAGGGGTTCAGAATGGCTTGGAAGAATATTGCTCAAGCATGTCATGGGCTTGCTGCAATCGAAAACCAAACTTGCAGGAGCTGGTTTGGGGAAAGTATGTTTGCAGATATCAGCCATTGTTCCCAGCTGGAGTTCAAGGGCAGGTTTTGGGTGGAGCCCAAAGCAGGGCAGGGACTTAGTCCTGGAAGGACCAGGACTAAGTAGATAATCAAAAGAGCCTTGTTGGCCCCAGGGGTAAGGCAGAAATCAGCCAACAGGACCTAGGACAGAGCAAGAAGTCAAAGCTGATCTCAGAGCAAACTTAACTTTGTGTTGTATCCCCAAGGGTTAGACTAAATATCCTTAATCTTCTTTTTCTAAAGTTAGAACTCGGGGACTTCCCTGGTGGTATACAGTCGCTAAGACTCCGAGCTCCCAACGCAGGGAGCCTGGGTTCAATCCCTGGTCAGGGAACTAGATCCCACATGCCACAACTAAGTGTTCACATTCCGCAACTAAAGATTCCACATGCAGCAATTAAAAGGAAAAAAAAGTGATCTTACATACCCAAACTAAAAGCGTTTGCATGCTGCAACTAAAACAAGATCGAAGACCCCGTGTGTCACAGTGAAGACCTGGCATAACCAAATAACTAAATATTTTAAATAATAATATAAAGTTAGAATTGGTCCTAGAAATTGTGACAAGGCTGAGCCTACAGATTTGGGAGAAGGATCAAGGGCTATTAGGTGTGAGAGGAGAGGGCTGCAGAGCTGGGAACCTGGAAAGGGGTGAGAAAAATTGCCCACTGAGAAGTAACTGGAGGGTCAGACTGTTGGAGAGCCAACTAACAGCTAAATCAGGTGTTATAGCATCTGGCTGTCCTCACTGGAGAAACTTTATAGGAAGTTCTTTATCTCTCTGGATAAAGGATAGAATTTGTACTGTGTCTATTTGACTAAGCTGGGGTGTGCAGTTCCCAAGATCCCTTTCTCTGTATGATTCCAGGTAGGAGCTGGCCAAAAGAGGAAATTGCACGAGATTTGGAAGATGGAGGAGAAGCAGCAGCCATCCCCCTCCTTCATTTATCTCTACTGTACCCCATCTGCTGCTGCTGCTGCTAAGTCACTTCAGTCATGTCCCACTCTGTGCGACCCCGTACCCCATCTAGTAAGTTAAATTGGCAATTTTGAACATAAGAAAAGTTCTTTCTAGCTGAGGTATCCAAAGAGATATCTAGTGGTTGGAAGACACAAATAAATTGCCTAGGCCTCTTATAGAATCTGATATTAAATGAATATGCTTTAAGACCTTGTGAATTACATTAGAAACTTTAAAAACAATCACCAGGATACTACTGAGCATCTTTAACTTTTTTTAAAAAAACTTATTTGGCTGTTCTGGGTCTTAGTTGCTGCATGCAGGATCTAGTTTCCTGACCAGGGATTGAACCCTAGGCCCCCTGCATTGGGAGCGTGGAGTCTTAGCTCCTGGACCACCAGAGAAGTCCTCACACTGGGCATCCTTAGATGGAGCCCTGAAACATTTCACTAGAGGCTTGCTAAGATAGGCAGAAGACAGTCTGGCAATGAAAGAGTTGTTACCTTCTTTATTTTTGGACATTATAGAAAACAAGAAAATGAGAGAATGAGAAGCATAAGTCTTCATTTGGGAGCAAAGGAAATGAAAGATGGAGACTATTACAACATATCTTTACCACACTGAGTTTCTCCAGCCACAGACATGGTGTCATCTCTCTGTTTGTTTAGGAATCCTTTTAGGTCTTTGCTGCTCTAAGTCACTTCAGTCGTGTCCGACTCTGTGCGACCCCATAGACGGCAGCCCACCAGGCTCCCCCGTCCCTGGGATTCTCCAGGCAAGAACACTGGAGTGGGTTGCCATTTCCTTCTCCAATGCATGAAAGTGAAAAGTGAAAGTGAAGTCGCTCAGTCGTGTCCGACCCTCAGCGACCCCATGGACTGCAGCCTTCCAGGCTCCTCCGTCCATGGGATTTTCCAGGCAAGAGTACTGGAGTGGGGTGCCATTAAGACTTTAAATTTTTTCATAGACATTTGACCATATATATGAATTAAGACTTATTCCTACATAGCTTTGTAGATTTTGATCCTATTATGAATGGTATTTTTTAAAATCTAATTTTCTAATTGTTTCCTTTCTCTTTTTTTTCAAGTTTGTTTTGTCTGGAAATGGTAGTCAACTTTTTCACCAGTTCTGAGGATTTGTCTGGAGTGGTTCTTGATCAGAAATTTTATCTCTTAATTTTGACACACAAGTTAGTTTTCCTTCTGTAAAACATGCAAATTCCACAATGTAAACCTAGGATTGTGGTACCGTGTATTGACTTAACAATTAACATTTATTTAATTCTTACTGGAAGCCATATGGTCTATGGAAGTGTTTTGCAAAGCATGTCTCATTGACTAAGAGGAGGTTTTCATATTTCATACTATACTTATTTCTCAGAGATTCACAAAGGCCCTGAGAAGTCCTGCAAAGAACCCCCTCTACCTCACTTAAATCCTGCATTCCAAATTTATTTCATCACAGAACTCCTTTTCAGGCAATACCTTTCAGCCTTCTGAGGAACTGTTTTTAACAAAGAGCTCCCTTTGGGAAATGATGGTCTCAGGGAATAGTTATTGTGAAAACTGGTTAACTCCAGGATTGTCGTAAAGAATCTATTGTCTCTGTCACTACATTCTGTGAAAGCTAACCTGGGTAGAACAAGGCTCTATTTGGCATTTTCTGATCCTACTTTTGTATTTAACAATAACACCCTATGGGTTAATGCTATCATGATAAAAAGAAAGAAAAATATGCATATTGGTCTTCATGAGCCTACTTATTACCTCTGTTCCCTGGGAAAGGACCACAGCTGGTCACAGTGGGAGAACGTCCTTGAAATTCTATTGCTATCTTTTGCCTGTTATGGAGATGACATTTTTTCCTGCTGCTATTACTCTTCCTGTTAAACCCCAGGCCCTCAGCTCTTCTGTAATGTTTTTTCCTTACATTGTACAGAACCACATATGTTTACTGAAAGCAGTCCTTTCTGTGTTCTGGATTATGTACAAAGGCTACAGTTTATCAGAGTATAACTAAATAACTGGAAATGGAAAAGGCCCACAAGTAGGAACAACTTTTATCAGGGAAAAAGGGTTCTAGTTATTAATATATAAGTTTTCCTTGTATTGCTATTTCTTATCAGTGTTTATTAGAGCATTTGAAAGGATAATGATGAAGTTCATCCTCGTGTACATTAAAATCATTTGTGAGCTCTGAGAAAATATGTATAAAAAACCGGTCCCTATCTGGGACTTTCTGAATTGGAATCTCCAGGGAGCAGCTTAAGCATTTGCTTTTTTAAAAGCTCTGCAATTTACACCCTGGCTTTTATGATGTGGACTTTCTTTTTTCATAAACCACTTTCCCATATGGCTCTGCCTATGTTCTTCTTCTGATTTTGATGTAAAACAATAAAGAATATTTTTAAAGAAAATAAATCAATTTCAAAATCAGTTCCAACACCCTAACACATTTTTTTTTCCTTGTCTGGCCCTAGTTGCTGTTTATGTAGAGAAATTTTTGAGTTCCAAATTTGTCACTTAGCATTTTGTTTAAAAATGTTTCCAGGCTTTCATATAGTAATAATAATTGTCACTTTAGGAATCATAATATTCCAACAAGTACTTATTTGTGTTGTAATTTAGCTAACCGTTTCCTTACTACTGGACATTTAAGCTGTTTATTTTTAGCTGCTCTAGACAAAATGGCAATGAAGAACTTGGCGTGTATGCATTTTGCTTTTCTTTTGAATCAGTTCCCTTGGGATAATTTTCTTGAAATCTGGTTATTGGGTCAAAGGATATGAACGTTTTTTTATGACTTTTGTTAATGATTACTAAATTGCTTTCCAAAAGGTTGAAGAAATTCATAAAGTCATGCCTCAACTCCACAGCTTAATGGCTGAGGTTTTCAGGGAGTGGCAAGCAGTACTCGAAGTCTGTTGGGTGTTCCCATGACAGGTAGAAGAAATTGTTCTGTTAGCAGTCCTGTTACCCCACTTCTCCCTTCTCCAGCAGATCTTCTCAACCCCGGAATCAAACTGGGGTCTCCTGCACTGCAGATGGACTCTGCCAGCTGAGCTATCAGGGAGTGGGTAAACGCATCTACAGTTCTCTGCCTCTTCCCCCGCCCAGAGGTGGAACCTACTGACACTTCCCTTGGACCCTGGAACCCAGGCTGTCATGTTAACTTCTTTTGACCAATAGAATACAGCACAGTGACGCTGCCTAGGTCTGGACGTTGGTCTTAAGATGCCTGGCAGGTTCAGCTTTCATCCTCTCGGAACCCCAAGCCACTATACAGAGAGGCCCAGCTTCGTTGCTGGAGAGTACATGGAGGGAGAGGGAAATCCCTGGCCAGTCCAGCTGTCCCAGCCATAGCAGTTGAGGCACCAGACAAAGGTGACTCCATCTTGAATTCTTCAACCTCAGTCAAGTCACCCAGCCAACATCTGGAGGAAAAACAAACCTTCCTGATGAGCTGATAATCAAGGGTTGTTTTAAGCCATTTGTTCGGGGGTGAACTGAAGTAATGCATTTTATTTTGCTGAATGTCAAGTGCAGAGGCATACCAGTGATACATTCAAGCTTCCTTAACCCTGTTTCAAGCAGAATGAAACTCACTGACATTCACCACCTCTCATCCCACCTCTGTACTGACCTCTGTCACAGAACTGACCCTGCTGTGCCATCTTCATGTCCATTTGCATCTGCTTTCCCTACCACATTGTGGGTATTCACCTTGGTAACCACAACACTTTTCAGTAGGCCTGGCACAAAACAGTTGTTAACGGGGACTTCCCTGGTGGTCTAGTGGTCTTGAGAATCCACCTTGCAAGATAGTGGGGCCCAGGTTCAATCCCTGGTTGGGGAACTAAAATCCCATATGCCATGGGGCAACTAAGCCTGGGCTCTGCAACCATTGAGCCCTGGCACTCTGGACCCTGTGCACCACACCTAGAAAGCCCCCACACCACAACGAAAGCCCCCACGTAACACAACGAAACTCCTGAGTGCCACAACTAAGACATAATGTAGCCAGATAAACACATACTAAAAAGCAGTTGTTAGAACTTATTTGCTGAGTGAATCTTGACTTGCTCTTGATTAAGTGATAAAAGCACTTGAAACGCAGTGATAGTTTTTATTCCTGGGCTCAGCACTGTGCAAAGTATTTTATGCTGAATACCTCATTCAGCTGTCACAACAATCCCATGAAGCAGGTTTTATTATCTTCATTTTGCACGCGAGGAAACAGAGGCTAGGCAAAGTTACTTGAGGCAACAAGTGGACTTGTGCTGATCAAGGCAATGCTTTAGGCTTTGGCAGCAATAAGATGAAAAGTCACTTCAGTTAGGCGGCCAAAACCTACTGACATCTGGTTAGATGACTGTGTCATAGTGGACAGCACTCTCTCTGAGAGGGCTGCCTTCCAACTGCAGGAATGTCATGGAGGCTTGTGCAGGGCAAGTTCTGCACAAGGGTATCCAGCCCAAGGTCAGGTAGGGGCTAAAATCCAGGCTGTGCTCACCATGGTGCCTGGCATAGAGCTGTCTCTGGGGGAAGGGACACTTGTTGCTTAATCTGTACCGTGTCACTGGGTGGATTAGTGGCAGTCCTGGGTAAAATGTGCTAGTCTATGGGAAACTGAAATGCCTGATTAAACAGAAGACAGAGATGACTAAGAAACATGCCAGGTTTTAGAACGGATAGAGCAAGGAGACGGTTCCAGAGAAATAGCAGAGTAGGTGGAACCTGGGGGCAATGGAAAATCTAGGTGTGGTATCTGAGTGCTGTTCACCATCCTAGAGGTGGGTCACTTTGGCTAAATGTCTCATCCCTGGGAAATTCCTGTCTCTCTGCCATTGTTTGAGATTTCCAGACCTTGCTGTTTCAGTCTATCCCGGCTGCAATGGTGCACAGTAAGTTATGCAAACTAGCGAAAATATTTCATAAAGATTATAAACTTTGCCAGAGAGGGCTTACCGCAATTTTTCTTAGAGAGTCCAAGCAATTCAATGTCCAAACAGCACCCAGCATGTGGGGCCTTATGGATCCCGACAGTTAACCCAAAAGAGATGCCTCTCATGGAATAAAATGAGATAGGTAACAGTCTCTGATTGCTTTTCTATACGCATGAGCGGAGCTAGAGCTGAAGGACCGAAGCTGGTTTGGAGTAGAACTTCACCCTGTCCGAAGTAGCTTGCAGAGTTCCTCACACTCCACGTCAAAACTGGGAAAAACTGGGAAGAGTGGAGAGGGCTCTGGGAAATGGTAACCATACTCCTGTCAGACACCCACTGAACAGAACCAGAATTAAGATCTTCAAAATGTAGCTGGAAAAATTGCCAAGAACGATGTGGCAGTGATGGTGTCTGAGTCTGGCTAGTACTTATCTGAGGCCCTTTCATCATAGCCACTTGGACGAGGCTCTGCCTGGTGAACACATGGCACATGCGTCCAGGCAGGCGGAAGGGGACAGCCCTCTTTTATCACCTGCTGAATGACATCACATTCTCTTGTACCACCTGGCATCTATGGGTTCAAGAAAGAAAGGCACTATTTCAGTTTCCTAAGGCTGCTGTAACAAAGTACCACCAACTGGGCAGCTTAAAAGAATGGAAATGTATTGTCTCACAGTCCAGGGGGGATTAAGTCCCAAATCAAGATGGTAGCAAGGCTCTGTTCCTCTGAAGCCTGCAAGGGAATCCTGCTCCTGGTGGTTTGTGGGCAGTCTTTGGCATTCGCTGGCTTGCAGATGCATAAATCCAATCCACTGTCTTCCCAGGATATTCTCTGTTCCCGTCTTCACAAGGCCATCTTCTTATAAGGACACCAATCATTTTGCGTTAGGGGTCCAATCTACTCCAATACCACCTCAGCACAACTGATTACATCTGCAACAGCTCTATTTCCAAGTGAAGTCACACTCGGAGGTACTGGGGGTTAGGACTTCATCGCTGGGGAGGGGACAGGGTCACACTTCAGTCCATAGCAGACACGCTCCTGTATAAAACTACTTTCTGGACTCCTAGATCTGCCTCTAGTATAGTGAACTGGTTAATCCATGGGTTCTGAGTCAGATTTCTCAAGTTAAAAATTTGGTCTGTCATACAGATGGCCAATAAACACATGAAAAAAATGCTCAACATCACTCATTATTAGAGAAATGGAAATCAAAACTACAATGAGGTATCACCTTACTCTGGTCAGAATGGCCATCCTCAAAAGATCTACAAACAATAAATGCTGGAGAGGATGTGGAGGAAAGGGGACCCTCTTGCACTGTTGGTGGGAATGTAGATGAAGACAGCCACTATAGAAGACAGTATGGAGATTCCTTAAAAAACTAGGAATAAAACTACCATCAGTTCAGTTCAGTTCAGTTCAGTCGCTCAGTCGTATCCGACTCTTTTCGACCCCATGAATCGCAGCACTCCAGGCCTACCTGTCCATCACCAACTGCCGGAGTTCACTCAGACTCACGTCCATCAAGTCGGTGATGCCATCCAGCCATCTTATACTCTGTCATCCCCTTTTCCTCCTGCCCCCAATCCCTCCCAGCATCAGAGTCTTTTCCAATGAGTCAACTCTTCGCATGAGGTGGCCAAAGTACTGGAGTTTCAGCTTTAGCATCATTCCTTCCAAAGAACACCCAGGGCTGATCTCCTTCAGAATGGACTGGTTGGATATCCTTGCAGTCCAAGGGACTCTCAAGAGTCTTCTCCAACACCACAGTTCAAAAGCATCAATTCTTCCGCGGTCAGCTTTCTTACCCAACAATCCAACTACTGGGCAATCCCACTACTACCCTGAGAAAATCATAATTCAAAAAGACACAGTTGCCCCAAAGTTCACTGAAGCACTATTTACAATATCCAGGTCATGGAAGCAACCTAGATGTCCATCAACAGATGAATGGATAAAGAAGTTGTGGTGCATATATACAGTGAAATATCATTCAGCCATAAAAAAGAATGAATTTGAGCCAGTTCTAGTAATGTAGATGAACCTAGAGGTGGTTATATAGAATGAAGTAAGACAAAAAAAGAAAAACACATATCATATATTAACACACATATATATAGAACCTAGAAAAATGGTACTGATGAGCCTGTTTGGAGGGCAGGGATACAGATGCAGACCTAGAGGACAGACTTGGGCACTTAGCAGGGGCAGGAGCGGGCGGGATGAATTGAGTGGGTTGCACTGAAACAAATATATTACCATATGTAAAACAGATAGCGAGTGGAAAGCTGCTGTGTGACACAGGAAGCTGAACCCAGTGCTCTGGGTCAACCTAGAGGGGTGAGAAGGGGTGGGGGGTGGGAGGAAGTTTCCAGAGAGAGGGGACACAGGTATATACTTCTGATTGATTCACTGTTGTTGTATGGCAGAAACCAACACAACATTGTAGAGAAATGACCCTCCAGTTTAAAAAAAAAAAACTACTGTCTCTACTTCTGTGTGAATGAGGGTGGGGGAGGTTAGAATAAGGTGAAGTGCACAGCACTGGGTATTAAGTGCTCATTTAAGTACCAGCCGTCAGTGTTTTTACCTGTCACATCTTTCCACTGACTTCTCCGGAAGGAAATAATTTATTCTTTCCTGCAGACACACACGGTCCAGGGCAGAATCAAATGCTCTGCAGTTACGTGAACAGGGAGCAGAATGGAGAGTCGGAGAGGTTAGTTTCACTTGTTCATTCAGTTAGACTGAAGGAGGAAAGCCACTCCTTCACTGTATTACCCGTAAAGGAGACAGTTCATATTTGTTAGCACTGAAAAAGTTCTCTCTGTAGACGCTTCCAGTAGGAAAGGCAGGCATTTCTCAAACACATGCCCTTGACGTTGGAGAGGTTGCTGGGAGAAGACAACTGACTCATGCTTAAAGAGAGCCTCACAAGATGATGTTTTTGGTTTTTGGTTGTTTGTTTGGCAGAGCTGAGCTGCATATGGGATCTTTTTTTTTTTTTTTGACGAGGGTCAGACTTTATTGTGAGCAGGATGGTAGGGAGTGGGGCTCAGGTGCATGTGGGATCTTAAGTTCCCAACCAGAGACTGAACGCATGTCCCCTGCATTGGAAGTGCGGAGTCTTAAACAAGTCTTAGACCCTGGACTGCTTTTGATGAAAGCACGTTTGAGGATGTTTTGATGAAATTCCCTGTGGTCAGGTATCAAGCCCTCACTCAGTTTTAAGACAGGCTCAGAAACTTCACAACAAAGACCCAGAACTGAAAGCTGAGTCAAACAAAAAACATTCATAAAAATGTACGAGATGTCGAAAACCAGAGGGCCACTTTTATAATTTGCAGTGACAAAAATCTACATCTGTTGGACCAGAACTTTCCATCGGTCCAACCAATGGAAAGTCTAAGTCTAAGTCTCTCCTTAGACTTAATGGGCCCAAAAGGAAACGAATGATTCTCTGCCCCCATCTGGGTCAGTTGCACCCACTTCACACCCATAATCCAGGCCAGAGGAAGCCCGGTTCCCTCTTCTTTACTGTCCATGACATGAGCCAGCCTTGTCGCTACTACTTCTAAAACCTACCTTGAGTCCAAAGCGTCTCTCTTCTGGTTCACTGCCATGGCTCTTGCCTCAGGCCACATAATTTTTCATCTGAACCTCTGTACCGGCCTCCCAACTGGTCTCATTTTTTCTGTGCCAGTCTTCCTCTAGTCCATCGGTCCCCAACTTTTTTGGCACCCAGGGCTGTTTTCATGGAAGAGTGCTTTTCCACAAATCGGTGGGGGTGGGGGGCCATGGGTCCAGGATGATTCAAATGCATTACATTTATTGTGCACTTTATTTCTAATCTAATGCCACCGCTGATCCGAAAGGAGGTACCTCTGTAGCCTGGAGGTTGGGGACACCCTGCTCTAGCCTGTCCTTTCTGCAACAGTTACAGCTCCCATTTCAAAGCAGAAATTACAGTGTCACTCTCTACTTCATCCTCTTTATGGCCTCCCATTCATTCACTAAACATTTTTACTGAGTGCCCTCTCTGTGCTCTACCCTCAACAATGCCTCCATTCAGGAAAAGAAATAGTATGTAGATTGCGGTAAATGCCGTGAAGAAAAATTAAGAAGGTGTGAAGGGGCAGGGAATTGTGTGTGTGTGTGTGTTTACAGTTATTAAACAGGGTCTCTGAGGAAGGTTTCACTGAGACTGAGTAGGAGGTGAAAGAGGTGAGAGAGTTGAATTCTGCAGAATATTCCAGTGGGAGGGAGTAACTAGTGCAAAGGCCCTGGGGTAGAACAGAAGCATGCCCGGGAGCTGAACAGAGTAAAACAAAATCAAAGCTTCACTATGGTTTATAAACTGACCCAGTTCCCTCACCCTCCAAAAAAACCCTTCCCTTGACAGTCCTCCAACCTTCTCCAGCACTCTCCTCACCTCACTGCAGTCCATTCACACTAATCTAGTTCATCAGACGCTGTTTGCTGAAACACAGGCAATGTAGCTGCCTCTGCAGGAATACTTCCCAATCCAACTCTTAAGTACAATTTGCTAGATGGGCTCCTTCTCATCAGGCAGGTTTCAGTTTAAATTTCACCTCAGGCCTTTTTGAACCACAGAAATTAAAATAGGTCTCTTCTTATTACCTCTTTCCTAATTGTTTCCCTCCTGTCCCTAATAACATCATACAATTGGGATTCATATTTACATATATATATATATGAATTTATACTTACAACTCAATAGGCAAATGTTATATCATCATTTAAATTTGTATTTGAAAACTAGGGAGGATTAAGCATGTTCATAAGTAATATGAACTTATATGAACTTTTTTCATTTCCTGTCCCCACTTCCCTGTCCAGCTGGAACCCTACCCTGTCCAGCTGGAACCCTACCCTGTCCACCTGTACCGGGGGTTGGGGGGGCGCAATTTATTTTCCTAAGTTTCCTCTTGGCAAGAATTATTCCAAATCCCAACCGTCTTTAGAGCAAAGTGTGTCACTTCGAAAAGGGGCAAGAGTGACATTTGAGTTGTGACGGGCACTCCCATTATGCAGTTGCTGCTAAGTCACTTCAGTCGTGTCCGACTCTGTGCGACCCCAGAGACGGCAGCCCACCAGGCTCTGCCGTCCCTGGGATTCTCCAGGCAAGAACACTGGAGTGGGTTGCCATTTCCTTCTCCAATGCATGAAAGTGAAAAGTTCAAGTGAAGTCGCTCAGTCGTGTCGACTCTTAGCGACCCCATGGACTGCAGCCTACCAGGCTCCTCCGTCCGTGGGATTTCCCAGGCAAGAGTACTGGAGTGGGGTGCCATTGCCTTCTCCCATTATGCAGTTATTATCGTGCAATTATTAAATATCACCAAATCACGTACAATGCAATGATGAATCACACTGAATATATCTATTTAAGTGAAGGCGAGGGAGGCGCTGCCCACCAGCGGCCCCTCTGCCTGTTTCAGGGGCCTCCCGAGGCAGGCAGACGGTCTCACTAGCCCCGGAGACCGTCCGCGGCCGAGGCGGGCGAAGCGGCACAGAGCTCGGAGCTTCACCGACGGAAACGCGCGAGAAGCGTCCCAGAGCATCCAGCGCGGCCTGTCTCCCGAGCCCCACCGAGACGACACCTCATCTCGCGAGAGCACGGGCAGCGCCCGGCGGCGGCGGCGGGCGGTGGCGAGCGGCGGGCGGCGGCGAAACGCACTAGACCGCGCCCCCTCTGGCGCGGCCGGGAGCGGCGCGCACGCGCAGGGGTGGCGGGCCGGCGTGGGGGCACGAGGGCGGGGGGCGGGGCCTGCGTCGCGCCGCGGGCACGTCGCCGCGCGTCCTCGGTATTTAATGTGTCTGTGTTCCCCTGGCCCGGCCGAGCACGTGGGGGAGCGGTCAGAACGCTGCGCTGAGGGGCCGCGCGGTAGAGGCGGGGGCCGGGGGGCCGGGGGGCGGCGGCGGCGGCGGCGGCGGCGCGAGGACTCTGCACCCTGACGGGGGCCGAGCAGCGGTGAGTGGGAGCCGCCGGTGAAACGGGGAGCACCTGCGGGGGCCCCGGGGGCGGCGCCGTCGGGGCGGTGCTGAGGCGGCCGGGCCGTCGCCGCCTGTCAAGCAGGCCCTCTCCCTCCCGCCGCCCGCGAGCTCCGCCGGGCCCCGCCTGACGCGTCTCTGGTGACCGGCCGCGGCCGCCCTCGGCAGCCTCGCGGGCCCCCGCGCGCGTCCTCGTCCCCGGGGGGCGGGAATCGCGGGCGCGGCGCTCCGTACGCCTCTCCGCGGCTTAACTTTCCGCGAGCTGCGGCTCACACCCTCCCGGGGCGCGGACGCCAATGCGTCCCACCCAAGGTCGCCCGGCCTCGCGCGCGTTTCCCTTTCAAAGGTCGCGTGCGCCCGGCCTGCGCCGGGAGAGGCGGCGGCGGCGGGCAGGGCCAGGTGCTCACAAGGGCGCGGGAGTGTCCGAAGGCCCGCGGGCGCCCTTCCCCCGCCCCCTCCGGGGTTGGAGCTGAGCTGGTCACTTCAGAGAGCTCCCCCCAACTTCTGGGCTCTCCCGTCGTGCCCCGGGTTTCGCCGCACCGAGGCTCGGCGGTGGCACACCCGAGCGGGCAGCCCAGCCCCTGGGAGCGGCACGCGGCGAACTCAGGGCACGGGGTCTCGGTCTGCGGGACCGCGAGGCTGAGCTCGGAGATCGGCTGTGCTTGGAACCCTGTTGCGGGAGGAGGGAGGTTTAGGGTCCTGGTATCGAAGGCTTGGTGTCTCTCGAGGACAAGCTCTCCCAGCCCCTTTACAGGGAGTCCGGGGAGACGGAGGCGTGCCGCCCCGGGCGCCGGCTGACCTGGCTCCCCGGGGTGGCCCGGGGGGAGCACGCTGGTTTCGGGGTCACAGGTCCCAGTGTGCGTGGGCAGGCTTTGGTCTGGATGCCTCGGGGGCGAGCTTTCACCAGCTCTCCTGTATTATGCCACTTTGGGTACGGTCGCTCCTATTTCCCACCCCTGGAGGAGGCCCAGAGAAGGACCGGAGCTGAGGGTGGCAGGTGGTGCCCAGTCGACTGGCTGGGAAAACTGCGCGTTTCGCGGTCCCCCTTTCCCGCGGAGATGACGAGGTTGGCGGGCGCCTTCTTGCCCCCTCGTCCTCCGCTAACACCAGCCGGGTGTACAGAACTCCAGGTGTCAGAGGAGGCCTCTCAAGCCGTGTCGGGTGTATGGGCAGAGCCCTGAGGTTGAACTAGCTGTCTTTCCCCTGGGGAAGTACAGGCTGTCTGGTGTTTAAATGTATCTCCTATAGGTTAATCTGGGTTGCTGGACACTAGGTACAGTCATATCTTGTTGGTTGGTTTGTTCTCCAATACCCCCACCTCCTTTGTCGACATTATTGATAAAGAAATCCCATTCACAAAAAGCTGTCAATTCTGGGAATTAGTAACCTTACTTTGCTGCCACATTCTTGGAACTAAGTCCTTCCAAATAATTTTCTTTTAAATTCTAATTAGAAGTTTGAGCTCTTAGCACTGCCCATCCCCTTTGCTCTTAAAGGTACAGAGCACCTTTGAAGTGAAGAGAGGGGAGCATGACGTGCCCGTCTGTCAAATTCCTCTGTTCTTGAAGTTCAGGGGATCCCCCTGCTGATGATTTAAGACATTCTTAGCACTGGAGACAAGTGAAGTAGTCTTGGGGGAGCTTTTTTTGACTTGTGTTGAACCTTTCCTCTAACTTCTGAACTTGTTTTATGGGTTCTGGGAAGTAATTCCTGGGTGTGCATTTAGATGAAGAATGGCCTTGGGCTATAGTAGGTTCTTTGGATCCTACAGGTATGCAAATCATTGAAGCCTTGGTGCCTATCTGAATTAAATAGGCTCTATTGTCACACATATTCTCAGGCGAAGGCCCCTGAAGTCGCAGATAACTGATCCCCTCCCAGCCTGTGAGTGAGACTGGTCTACTGTCTAGCTCTTGGATTATCTGTGCTTCCGCCCAGCAGTTTCTAGGAAGTACTTGGCCACTGTAGGGTGTCGGTGAGGATGTTTGTTGAAGTGGCAGCTCAGGTGCCAAGGAGATATGTCTCCAGAATAAGGTTGCTCAGCGTAAATATTTTAAAGTAATTTATTCTACCTAGTAATGCAGATTATTCTTGGGTGTTGAACCCAGGCCAGGTCAAAATCACCGTTTGTGGGTGTAGGCTAGTTTTAAGCTTTTCAGTCTTCTTTCATCCTCAAGACAAATTGAGATAATATTTGTGGGGCGCGGCGCTGTGCCTGGCACATGTTGGGTACTCACACATTATTTTTTTTTTCCCTCCTTCTCATGAGTCTCTCAGACAGACTCTGTTTCTCTTGAATCTGTTAAGTGACTTGAATATTAATAAAAGGACTCGATTCCCCAACCTCTCACCTGGAAACTTGGTTGGAAGGAGGAAAAATTGGCTTCCTACACATTGCCAGCCAGCCTCCTGGCTCAAGCCACGTGCCTGGTGAGCTGGTGCTTTCCAGCCCATTCTCCCCAAGTGCTTCCTTCCTAATCTTCCTTGTGAGTCTTGAATGAGGGGTCTTCTCTGCAGTGTGGACTGTTGTGCTATGGTGGGGATGTTTGGGTGTGAGTTAATGCCTTCACCCTGCTATCTAGGGAGTTTATCCCCTCTGGGGAGGAGGTTGGTCCTTATGGGCCTCTTAGCCCGTTAAAATCATCTGATACTATTTGAGTTGCTAATCTGTGTGGGATATATTTTAATCCCAGACCTTCATTCCTAGGGCATGTGTTTTCATCTACATCCCTTTCTGATGTAATGCCTCACACAGATTTCACCTTTGATTATTAACATCAAGTACCGATTGTGTGTGGCATTCTCACTGAGCAAACCTCCTGGCCCTCATGCCTAATTTTAAACTTGGGCAATGCAGAACAAGGACAGTGCTCTGGGTAGGACAGAGTGGCTGGAGAAGTCACTTGTGGAGACAGAAGCTAAAATTTAGGGGACGCCTTTTCCTTGATAGAGTTACAAGCAGGCACCTCCCTGATCCTTTAATCCTCACACTTTTGAGTACAGTTGAGGAGAGTGAAGCTGGAGGCCATTCGGGATTGTTTCAGTGGCAAATGAAAATACAAATTGAAGGATAGAGAAACTGACTAAATTTGGGTTTGAACTTACACTCAGTCCTCTGGAGGGCTTTTGTGAGAAGAACAAGGAGTCGTCAAGTCTATGGGGTTTTCACCTTTTCTGTCTACTGCTTCCTAAGCAGATTGTTGCAGTAAAAGGAGTGTGTGTTGCCGTTCAGCATTCTGAGGACTGGCTTTCAGTCTTATGGACCTTTCAAGGTGTCCTCTTCCTCTCCTGTATGGTTCTGCTAAGTGGTCTTTGTTCTGTTCAGTTCTTGCCATCTGAATGTTTCCACAGCTCAGTTGAGTAAGTTTGCAGAAGTTGATACTAAACTTGCTGTCCCCATCTGGCAGTGCTGGTCCTCACTGAGGCCCATGCACTTGGGAACAGAGCAGGGCCCCAGGAAAGTTCTGGAAGTAAAGCTGAGCAGTGCTGAGGGCTTGTTTCATCCCTGAGGGGTTAGCTAACAGGAGTCTTGATTAGGGGTGGCAGGGTGGGGTGGAGGTTGAGGTCTCTACAGCTTTCAAGACTGAAACCTGGCTGGAGTTCTGGGCAGGTCTCAGTTTCTGCAGCTGGGGAAATAAAGTTAGTCAGCATGAAATGCATGCAGATTGTGCTTCTGGGAGCCCTGGAGTTAGTCTCCCCCTTACAGCTGCTGGGAGGTGGAGTTGCCTGCAGGGTGGGGTATGTTTGGGCCAGGGATGCCAGGATAGTACTGCTGCTGCTGCTGCTAAGTCACATCAGTCGTGTCCAACTCTGTGCGACCCCATAGACGGCAGCCCACCAGGCTCCCCCGTCCCTGGGATTCTCCAGGCAAGAACACTGGAGTGGGTTGCCATTTCCTTCTCCAGTGCATGAAAGTGAAAAGTGAAAGTGAAGTCGCTCAGTCCTGTCCAACTCTTAGCGACCCCATGGACTGCAGCCCACAAGGCTCCTCCATCCATGGGATTTTCCAGGCAAGAGTACTGGAGTGGGGTGCCATTGCCTTCTCTGAGGATAGTACTAGCCAAAGACTAAAAAAAAAAAAAAAAAAAAGTCAATCCACTGTTTTAAGTGCATTTGAAGTTCACTTAGCTCTCAGGTGCTACTGTATTAAATGTTTTTATTTCTTACTATATCTTTATTTTCCTGAATCCATCCTTAGGGGTGAGGGTGTAGAGCTGCCTGTCCTATAGATAGCTACTAGTTATGGGTGGCTAGTTAAATTTAAGCTTTTTAAAGCATTAAGGAAATTTTAAGAATTAGCTCCTTGGTGACATTAGTCACATTTCACATGCTCACATAGCTTCATGTGGCCCAAGGCTGCGGTACTGGACAGTGCAGATCAGGAACGTTTTCATCATCACAGAAGGCTCTGTTGGACAGCACTGGTCTTAGTTCTTTGCCCAACTCTAAGAGCTTCATTGTCTCGCCTTGTAAAGTATCACGTGTTTGGCCTTAGTCTTCTATATTCCACAAACCGAACATCTTTGGTGACAAGTTATTTATCAACTCTCTCCATGGCATGTTCAGAAGCAAGTTCTGGTCTGCCAGTTTGGAGGTCATTGATCAATTATGAAACAGTTTGAGAGAGGCGTGTAGCAAGGGGTCTGGGGATGGGAGAGAGAAGCGAAGGGCCGGATGCTAAGCCTTTGGAAAGCCATCTTGGCTCGAGAGACTGTTCATCATCGTAAAGGTCCTCGCTAGTTCTCCAAGGCCTGTGCTCATTGGCCTTGGTCATCATGTCAGCAGACTTGCTGTTTGGTCCTTCAGTGGCCTGGTGACTTTTGCAGGATCCCAGCGTGGGCCTTTCTAAGCCAGGTTGCGCGCACCTTACAGACGAGTATCATTTTCATTCTGTCCCGGCAGGCCGTCTGAGCGGTAGGAAGCCTGTCTTTACCGAAGGCTTTGGGGAGAGTTGGTTTCCAGTGGGGATCCCCAAGTCTTGGTGTGGGTCTGGCTCTGGGGAGCAGGCTTTATTTCCATATGCCCCTCATCTAGTCCTGGGTGTGCTTGGTTTGAACCCTGCTAGACTGGCCTTCAGCATATACTGTGAACTCTTTTCTTGGAGCCTGACAGAAGATGTATAAGGCATTTATTGAGCATCTGCTGTATACCTGATAACTTAGGAGGGTTTTTGCACATTATCCCTTTTTATTCTCTCTCATCCCTATGAGGTTAAGAATTTCTAGTTTTGTGTATGTGGAAGCCAAGGCTCTGTGAAAAGGAAGCTGATTGCAGGACACAGAGCTGGGCTGGGTCAGGCCCTCTGGGGCTCTTTATTAACTGCCCTGTTACCCCTCCATCCTCATCCAGAAAGTGAAACCAGGCTTTTAAAACGTAAATTTATTTATCCCACAAACTGAGTCAGACTGTTAGATCATTCCAGCCTCATTCAGCCCTAGGAGGGAGGTATTTGTATCTCATTTCTTTCAATGTTATTTTACGGGAAACGGGAGTTAAGGATCTTTAACGCCCTTATATTTCCAGTGTGTTTATCATCAGAATTATGCAACCGTCCAGTGCCTTCAAGCTGCACAATAATGGCAGTGACTAAGAGCAGACAGCCTCCTAAGTGAGGTAGCCCTGCCTTAGGGCCTGGAAAACTGCTCTGAAGACTCTATGGCTTAGTTCAGTCACCTGGCTGAAAAGGCTGTCGTGAAGCCACTCAGTCCTTGGCTAATAATAGTGTGGCCTGTCAGACCTTGCACAGGGTCACAGGACGGTCCCCTGGCCCTCAAGCAGGCTGCAGCCCAGAGCAGCCTGGTCCCTGTTGGAGGAGGCCGCCCCACTGCCCCCATCACTTCCCTCCAGCCTTGGCTTGGAGGACAGGTTTCCACCCCCATCCCCCGCCCTGTGGATTTCCACCCCACTCACCTCCCCCTTCCTGTCTCTCCAAAGAGAAAGGAGTGGCTTGCCCAGAGCTGCATGGGCTGGGCCTGAGAATAACCTCCTCGCTTTGTCCTTTGACTTTGGTGCGGCCTGCCCGGCCAAGCATGTGCTGTCATGCTATTTTTAGCAGGTGGTTCCTTTAGGAGGGCCAAGTGCGTGCGGCCTCAGTGTGTGGGGCAGGTCCTAGCGCCAAAGCCGCCGCCTCTCTCAATCAGGGAGGAAGAGGGAGAAAGCCCCCTAGAGACCGCCATGGGTGTGGGAGTGGCCACTCATGAGATCCCCGGGGCTGCCACTTCTATCGGGACCTGTGGCAGGGACCCAGCCCTTTCTTCTGGGCAGGCAGACATGTGACCCAGGCAGTCCTCTGAGCGGACACTTGTAGGTCAGGACTGCCATCCTGGGGAAGGACAACCCAGCGGCTGGGTTCTGTTTCCATGGGAAGTCACCCAGCCTGAGGACCGGCCACTGAAGAACCGCAGCCTGGAAACCGGCGTCCTCTGGCTTAAGCCAGAAGAAAACCACGAGGGAAGGGGAGCTCATGCCATTCACGGGGAATTCTTCCTGGGGAGTCACTGAGGCCCAAAAGAGACGAAAAAGGGGGCTGACGGATACGTTTTGTCCCTCATTGCCCTCCTTCCTCACCCTGCTCCTCCCTCGCTCCTTCTTTCCTCTGACTCGGAGCTGCCGGCTCCAGCCCCTCTCCCTGTTTCTGATTAAGGAAGCTTCGAGCCATATAAGGTCCTCTGTTGCCTATGGTTTATGTTGGCTGGAGACAAGATTGTTTTCGCAAAGTCTGATTGAAAGAAGTGGCAAGGGCTTCTGTGGGGCTGCGTATATGTGTGTGTCTGTCTGTGCCTGTGTCTGTCTGTCCGTTGCTGCCCTCTGTCCCCAACCCCCTTCTGTGGAGGGGGCCTGGGCCCCCTTATTCTGACAGATTCGTTTGAAGGTGTGAAGGGCTGAGGGTAAGAGCTTAGTTCCAGTTCCCCAAGGGTAATAAGGGGTGTGCCCCCGGGGCTTCCTGGCAGATGAATTTGCTGAGGGAACCTCTTGTCACAGCGTCCCTGCTGTGCTACCAGCCGCAGGGGCGCTCTGTCCTGGAATGGATTCTGCAGTCAGCTTCTGTTTATTAAGAACCTGCAGTCCTGTGGCTCTTGGGGCGCCCTCTCTGGAGGGAGTTGGGTGAGCTTTAGCTCGGCGTCTGCCCAGCGGTGCTGGGAATGGCTCCTCGGGCAGCAGCCCTTAGTCCTGCCCTGCCCTCTGCTTCTGGCCGGCTCTTGAGTCAGCCAGGCTTGTGACTGCCGCAGGACTCTGGCCTGGCTTCTCCCTGCTGGAACTTCTCCCCCTCCTTTCCCGTCCTCTTAGGTCTTGGCAGAGCTGCTCCTTGCTGTTCACGCTGCTGCCACCTCTGCAGAGACCTTCACTGACCATGCTGTTTAGAGCTAAAGCTCCCCCTCTCCCGGGCGGGCTTCACCTGGCTTTCCTCGGCCCGGGCTCCTCGTTTAAACTACACAACACTTTCTCAGCTCTCCCAGCTGGTACCATTCAGGATGCCGTTCAGTTCAGTCACTCAGTCATGTCCGACTCTTTGGGACCCCATGGACTGCAGCACGCCAGGCCTCCCTGTCCATCACCAACTCCCTGAGTCCACCCAAACCCATATCCATTGAGTCGGTGATGCCATCCAACCATCTCATCCTCTGTCATCCCCTTCTCCTCCTGCCCTCAATCTGTCCCAGCATTGGGGTCTTTTCCAGTGAGTCAGCTCTTCACATCAGGTGGCCAAAGGATTGCAGTTTCAGCATAGTTCTTCCAATGAATGTTCAGACTGATTTCCTTTAGGATAGACTGGTTGGATCTCCTTGCAGTCCAAGGGACTCTCAAGAGTCTTCTCTGACACCACAGTTCAAAAGCATCAATTCTTTGGCGCTCAGCTTTCTTCACAGTCCAACTCTCACATCCATACATGACCACTGGAAAAACCATAGCCTTGACTAGATGGACCTTTGTTGGCAAAGTAATGTCTCTGCTTTTTAATATGCTGTCTAGGTTGGTCATAACTTTCCTTCCAGGGAGTAAGCGTCTTTTAATTTTGTGGCTGCAGTCACCATCTGCAGTGATTTTGGAGCCCCCAAAATAAAGTCTGACACTGTTTCCACTGTTTCCCGATCCATTCCCCATGAAGTGGTGGGACTGGATGCCATGATCTTCGTTTTCTGAATGTTGAGCTTTAAGCCAACTTTTCCACTCTGCTCTTTCACTTTCATCAAGAGGCTTTTTAGTTCCTCTTCACTTTCTGCCATAAGGGTGGTGTCATCTGCGTATCTTATATTTCTCCCGGCAATCCTGATTCCAGCTTGTGCTTCTTCCAGCCCAGCGTTTCTCATGATGTGCTCTGCGTGTAAGTTACATAAGCAGGGTGACAATAAGGATGCACAGGAGTGTGGTTAATCCATTGCACGGTGGGATGCCCAGGGCTCAGTCCTCTGTTGAGAGGCTGTGGGTTTCTTACAGAGGTTCCCACATCTCTGCAGTGTTATCTTATTACCTGAAATGTGACTCCCTACCCCTCCCTCTATCTTTGCTTCCTGAGGGCTCCCCCATCTGCAGTGGAACCTGGCTCTCTGTGGGTCTTTAGTCTTTATTAAACTGCTGGCTCTGAGGGGTTCTGCTGCCTGAGGCTAGCTTGCCCTCAGTAAGCCTGTTCTCCTTCTGATTGTTGCTGTGTGTCAGGAGGCAGTTGGGGGTTTCTTGAAGCAAGACTGCTATCAGTATTTGAAAATAAAGCAGTGTAAGTTTGTACATAGATGGATTAGCACTGATACATATTAATCATATAGGTAAAAGTTGTATGGTAATAGAACATCCACTGTAGTTAATACTTAGGAGCATGTTAATTTATCATAGGGTTGCTTGTAGAAGGATTTGACTTGACTCTGCTAAGGTTTGAAAGAACAGCCCTTTGCCCAGAGTGTTCGCCCACCTGTCCTGACCCCTTCTGGAGGGGGCTGGCCTCCCTCCCAAGTACTTCTGCAGGGCAGCCTCTGGGTCTCCTGGGGGGTCGGGTCCAGACCTCCGCAGATCGAAACCCGTGCACATTCATGGCCCTGTAGGCTCTGTCCTTGGGTTCTGCGTCCATGGGTAAGGAGGGCCGGATCTGTTTCTAAGCAGTGTACTACTTTATTTTTTTCCTTCCTTCCTTTTAAAAAGTGCTGTCTGTTTTGTTTTTCTATCTGGAAGATACGGACTTGGCCCATTCCTCTCCATTTTCCCCCTCATCGTCTCAGTAGAGGGGCAGCTCAGCATTTGGTCACGTTACAGGGTTGTGGTATTTATATTGCCATGGCTGCAGAGTTCTAGCTTCTCCGAGTTTCCTCTCTGGTCTTCTCCCTTCCTCCTCTTCCCCTAGTTGATTTCCTGTGTTTCTTTAGCTTGGTGTTCTTTGAATCTCTTTCCAGCCTCTGGCTCTCCCCTGGGCCTTGGCCACTGCAGTCCACTGGTGGGAAGCTCCTCTCATGCTCACCGCGTGCTCAGCATCCCCGGGCCCCTGCGTCCTGGAACCTCCTCCTCCCCTTCTCTGGTGTTGTTTCCTTCCTCTCCTTTCTGGTTTTACTCCCTTGTCTTGGTGAGGACGTGTGCAAAGGTGGGCAGCCAACCAGAAGCAAGCTGCTCTGAGCACAAGGACAAGCCCCTTTGAAGGCAGGAGTTGGGGCTGTGTGGCTGAAGGCAAAGGGTTGGTGGAAAGACGGCAGAGAAAGCCAGGCCCTCAGATCCCTTCTATCAATACCACGCCCGCAAAAGACGGCTTTACTCTCGGAGTAGTTGGAATGAGAGCGGATCCAGATTTGGGTACCAGGTAGTGGCGGGAGCGAAAGTCTGCGTGCTGAACGGGCACCCTGCCCCGCTTGACTGGCTCAGTGCTGCTGTTCATGCTCCTGTCTTCTCTTACCCTGGGACAGTCCAATTTGGGACATCTGGTGGCCAGATCCCCCCCCCCACCACAACCAGAACCCTTGATTCCCTCTCGGGCTGAACCTGTCACTTGGTCAGTGGCAGTACCGGGCCAACTGAGGAAGAGGTCACTGGGGGATTTTCCCCCAAAGAAACCGACAGGCTTGGAAGAAGGCCGTGTTTCTGTCTGGTTCGTGTCTGTGCCCCGCTGAACTTTGTACCTTGTTGGCACCAATGAATTTTTTGTTGAGTAGAAATTAGCTTATGCGTTAGGTCATTTCTGAGTTAGTCCTGTTGCACTGGCTGCCACTGGGGAAGTCGTGTCGTATTCCCTCTTTGCGTCTTTTGCCTCTCCTCAGCATCTTTTCTGACTCCTTTTGAAGGCATGTGCCGTCCTTAACAGCTTTCAGGTGAGCTTGCTGTCCAAGCACACCTTCATATCTTTGGGGCAGTCTTGTGTTCTCTGGTCGTGGGTGGGAACTCCGTGTGCCTGGGAGCACTACCCTGGCACCTGATCTGTCACCGTTCTGAGAGACCTGTCAGAATTCACTGGTAAAGCAAGAAGGTTGCCAGAAGCCAGGGATCAGGGGCAGGATGGATGTGACATCGTCGTTCAGGGATGCAGTGGGAAGGTTTTTGTAGGAGATGCTGATTTTATCACCTGAAGTTGAGTGAGGCTAGATGGTTGTGGGTTTAGTCGGAGGAGTCGGGATTTGGGGCGTTCCTTGCACGGGTTTATGGTTTCTGAAGTTTTGCAAACTGGAAGTTTAATTTTGAATTGAGCTGGAGGAGGAGGAGGAGGTCTTGATTTGAGACCATGTCCAGATGGGATGTTTTGCTTCTGACTTCTTACCTGGAGCTCTGGTACTGGACCCCAAGTTTCTGCTTCAGCAGGAGAAGCCTTCCCTGAGCAGATCTCTCACCCAGACATTACTGGGAGAAGGCTCCAGTCTCCTGGAGGGCAGCCGGGAAGCGCCCTGTGACTTGTGGGACCGCGGGTCCCACCAGGGTGGGCAGTGTGGCGGGGCTGGCTGCGCTGGCTGCCCTGCTGCTGCGCTGGGCCGTCACAATGGAGGGTGTGGAGGCAGCCCTCTCTGTGAGCTAGTGTGGAATCTCTAGGGTGCTCACACGAGTCACAGCCCAGCCAGGCCCCCTAAGGATGAAGGTAACAACCCTGTGAACACGGGCTGGGTGAGACCAACCGCCTGAGGATGGCCGCGGCAGTCTAATTCCGGGGCCTCAGTCATGCTGCTGAGGGTCTGCGGCCCAGCGCACCATCGTCCCCCACCCTCAGGGGCAGGACCACACTCTGCCCGGCAAGGTAGGCACTGGCCATCGCGCCATTGATCCGGCTCTTGTGTCTCCTTCGGGCGCTTGAGGATGCCCTCTAGCACCGCGTCTGTGCTCGGGACGCTAGGCTGCCACTTGCTGCACGTGGCTGTTTGGGTTTAAGCTGATATTAGATTTAAGGTTCAGTTCCTCTGTCGCCCCGGTCCCGTTTCCAGTGCTCAGGAGCCCCTTGTGACTAAGTGGCCTCCAGTCCTAGCCTTCGGTCGCCCCTCGGGGATGGCCCAGGCCTTTGCATCTTGCGACCTGCTCTGCTTTGGCTGAATCTCAGCTGCCACAACTTCTCCCTGCCGTCCTCGTCCTCACGGCAGAGGTCACACTCCTTTGTCCTCCCCCACCAGCTTTTTGGCTCTGGCTCCCAACTCTTTCTTCCCCTCTCTGCTGCCCCCTTCACTCCCCAGTGTGTCTTGGTTTAGAAGCTCAGTTTCTGTTGTTAGCCCCATTACAACCTAAGGAGATCCTGGCCTTCTTTGAGACAGCCTCCTGGGGTGAGTTCTCTTTGCCACATCTGAAGGTGGGCTCAGCTTGGTGCAGTTCTGTGTGTGAGAGACACCCAGAGTCTTCCATTGGCATTGTGAGCTTCTGGTGACAGGAAGTTTTTATTTGCATGGTTTAAATGTATGTGCATAACCTCAGCCTGGTGAGGAATTGGGTAAATGCGTCCTGTACAGATCCAGAGACACCCTGGTAGTCCTATACACACACCTCTGTGTGTGACCTTCCTCCGGGGTGGAGGGTGGTGAGGGGGGCGGGCCAGTGGGGGTGATGTTGGCCCAGCCAGAAGCCTGCTGTTCTCTGAAGGCGGTGGCATCAAGTGCTGGGTCATGTAGCTATTTCCTGTCCTTGGAAGGGACCCCTTAAGAGGAGAAGCTCCTTAGCAAGAGTTTGATGTGCTGGACACGCAGAGATGGGGTGTCTTGCGCCCCCTGTTGGTGAACACCCCGGGACCGTAACACATCATGCTGGAATAATGGAAGAAACATTCCAATTTCCACTTGGAGAGTGTATGACAGTCCATTCAGAACACAGGAGTGGATCCAGGCCCAAGCCCACACTGGACTTGAGAGTCTCTTGGTGTTCCCTCGGCTCTTGTGTTATGATCAGTTCCCCCGCCCACCCCGTCATAAATCACATGCCACTCTTTTTCTAACAATAACCGCAGCCAAATTGACTTAGTTACTGGGACCAACACTTGTTTTCTTGTTTAATAAATCTCCTGGAAATTTGCTTTCTTAATTAGCAGAAGGCTCTAGACTGCAGTGACTGAACTGGTCATCAGGCTTGGGGGTGAGACCAGTATTTCTCCAGGGGTAAGCTCTTCTGTGGAGAAGGAAATGGCAACCCACTCCAGTATTCTTGTCTAGAGAATCCTGTGGGCGGAGGAGTCTGGTGGGCTGCTGTCCATAAGGTCGCACAGAGTCAGACACGACTGAAGAGACTTAGCATGCATGCATGCATTGGAGAAGGAAATGACAACCCACTCCGGTATCCTTGCCTGGAGAATCCCAGGGACAGAGGAGCCTGGTGGGCTGCCGTCGCACGGGGTCGGACACCACTGAAGCGACTTAGCAGCAGCAGCAAGCTCTTCTGAGAAGCTGCAGGTACCTCTGGGAGAAGGAAGAACTCTCTTTAAATCCTGGGGCTGCTGCTGCTAAGTCTCTTCAGTCGTGTCTGACTCGGCGCGACCCCATAGACGTCAGCCCACCAGGCTCCGCCTTCCCTGGGATTCTCCAGGCAAGAACACTGGAGTGGGTTGCCATTTCCTTCTCCAACGCATGAAAGTGAAAAGTGAAAGTGAAGGTGCTCAGTTGTGTCCGACCCCATGGACCGCAGCCTACCAGGCTCCTCCATCCACAGGATTGTCCAGGCAAGAGTACTGGAGTGGGGTGCCATTGCCTTCTCCGTAGATCCTGGGGAGTCCAGGTGAATGCTGCAGTCTTGTGGGGCTGTGGCACGTGCCAGCCTTGGGCTCTGTGTGACCGCTGGGAAGCCAGCCAGCCTGCATCTATTCCCCAGCAAATGGACCTGCTAAAAATAAACAGGCAGCTATTCAGTTCCACCAGATTCAAAATAGCCAGGCCGTCCTACCCCCCAGTGTTAAGGTCCCTTCTGCATTCTTCTGCGAGAACGGGAGGCAGTGTCCTTGGCCTCCCGGGTAGTAGGCCCTAGGGGAGGAACCTGCCTTCCCAGCGAGTGAGTGTGAAGGCTGCTAGACCTACAGTGCTAAATGCCACTTGTATCTTCAAAGGTTCAGGTTAAAACAACAAGTCACACATGCACAGAACCAGGGCCAAGAGAGCAACTCGTGATTCTGTGCCCAGAGAAGGAAGGTAGCAGTGGGCCGCCGGAGGCTGCAGAGTGTGTGTGTGTGTGTGTGTCTGTCTGTGTGTGTGTCTGTGTGTCTGTGGTCAGTGTTCAGGAGAGGCGGGTGCTTCCTACACCACCTGTCCAGGTCTGTCAGACCTTGTGAAGCAGGGAAAATCGGCACCTCACTGATTCACAAGTCTATCCAAGTGACATTAGCTCAGGTAGGGCCCTTCCAGACTGAAGAGCCAAGGAAGTGAGGGGCAGTTCTTGACTGGTGGGAAGTGGGGCTCCCTATGAGGTGCTCCCAGGCCGCCGTGCCCTTGGTGAAACCCACTCGCCTCCTGAACGCGCTGCCTTTGGGTGGAGTGGCTGCTGGTCCAGGGGCTTCTGGCCCTGGTCCCAGTGCCCTTGCTGCTCTGCGCCCACTCCCGTCCGGGGATCCGCTCGCTCTGAACTCGGGAGCCGGGAGCGGCTCCTGCAGGAGGCGGGGCAGTGCAGGGCCAGGCGCTGCTGCTCACACGTAAGCGGTGGCTCCTCGGCGCGAGGCCCGGGTGAGTGGTGGCGCTGGGGCTCCGCTGGGACAGCCCGGGGCCTGTGGGCAGGTGACGTTGCCTCACGGGAGCAGCGCTTCCCGCCTTCTCTGAGGCCCTTTTGGGTATTTGTCCGGCTTGGCAATGTAGGAAGTGTTTCCTGAGCTGTCATTAACCGAGTGGCCTTTTGGGCTGGGTGAGGCTATATAGGTGGTGACTCCTGCTGGGAGTTGGGCCTCAGTGTGTGCGGACCGAGCTGGGCTGGAGGGTGAGGTGGGCAGGTGGCAGGCGTCGTGGCCCCAGTCTGCACTAGGAAGGGAGCAGAACGGGGAGGCGGCAGGGGAGGCCTGGCAGGGGGCAGGTTGCGGTGTGCGTGTCCTGGGTGCAGGACCGAAGCTCGACAGGGGTCTGTGTCTGACCTCTGCCTCATGGTAGCACAGATCTGATCCGGGAGTGGGGCAGGGCCTGCGGGAGAACAGACCCCTGCCATCAGCCTTAGTTCCAAGGGAGTGGGGAGCGGGTTCTCCCAGCTGTTTTGAGAAGCAGTTTGTATCTTGGATAGCAGCTCCCCACTTACACCCTGATTTTTAAGACTGTAAAAGTTGGGCCCCTGGTATGTAACGTGAGGAGACTGCCCACTCTGGGTTGTTAAGATGTAGGATTCTTTTTCTTCCTCTCCGTCCCATTCCATTTAATCTCATACCTGAGAGTAGAGAATGGCTAGAATACGATGGGAATCACAGCTATAAACTCTGGGATTGCTGAATTAATGAAGAAGTAGAATAGGAATTTGCTGATGAGAAGAAAACCTGGGTCCATACCCCAGCCCCACTTCCTGTTGCGTGTGATCTCTTGGGTGGAACTTGATCTGATACCAGGCCAGGGACGGACTGCCTTATCCTGAGTGCCCCCTTCCCCCCAACCTGTTTTCCTTCTCAAATTTCATATTTAAAATTTTTTATGTGAAAGACATTGAACACAAAGCAATTCTCCTTAATCTCACCTTTTCTGGGGTGTGCGCAGGTTGTTACGGAACAGTGATTCCCCAACTTGACTGCACTTTGAAATCATCTGGGTTGATTTCAGGTGAAATCAAAACCTGACGCCCAAGTCTCAGCCTGAGATTCTGATTTAATTGATCTGGGTGCCACCTTGGGGTTTTAAAGGTTCCCAAATGGTACCGACAGGCAGCCAAGGTGGAGAATCTCTGTTTAAGAAATTTAAAATTCTCTTCCTGAAAGAAAGAAGACTATCTCTATTTACAGATAAGGATAAATAAATAGACAGGTCTGGGAAGATTTGCAAGATCGATGTACAAACCTCTCCCCTTCCACAACCAAGAGTCCTGATGCGGATCTTTCCCAGTTTTTCCTTGAGATTATGTGAACGTAATCACAGATGCACACTGGTCTACAGCTTTTGTTTTCTGTATCACGGCAGTTTTCCCATGTCAGTACATGAGATCAGCTTCCTTCTCCAAAACTGGTATATGCATAGGTTCTGCAATACATTTAGCAGTCATTCCTCTGAGTTTTGCTTCAAATGATACCCCAGTGAATGTTCTTTTTTATAACTTTTTATTTTATATTGGAGTATAGATGATTAACAAGCAGTGTAATAGTTTCAGTTGAACAACTGTGAGGAGTCTCCACCATTCATATACATGTATCCTTTCTCTCCCAAACGCCCCTCCCATCCAGGCTGCCATATAACATTGAGCAGAATTCCATGTGCTATACAGTAGGGCCTTGTTGGTTATCCGTTTAAAGTGGAGCAGTGTGTATATGTCGATCCCAAACTCCGTAACTATCCCTTCCTCCCACCCTTCCCCCCCAACAACCCTGAGTTCCCAGTGAACATTCTTAATACATATAGACGTCTGCCTGTGTTTTTTTTTAAAGGAAAGATTCTGGGTGTGGGATTTGGGCATCATAGGATAGGATCATTAAGTTTTAAGAGAAGTACAAACTTCTTTCCTTGCTCTGTACAATGCCTTGTTTGCACACACCCTTGGGTTCTGGATTTAATGTGGAGTAGACTCAGGTTCTTTTCCATGGGGATGGTTTTGATTCCTGTCTCCTGTACAATGTCACGAACCTCAGTCCATAGTTCATCAGGCACTCTATCTATCAGATCTAGTCCCTTAAATCTATTTCTCACTTCCACTGTATAATCATAAGGGACTTGATTTAGGTTATACCTGAATGGTCTAGTGGTTTTCCCTACTTTCTTCAATTTAAGTCTGAATTTGGCAATAAGGAGCTCATGATCTGAGCCACAGTCAGCTCCCAGTCTTGTTTTTGTTGATTGTATAGAGCGTCTCCATCTTTGGCTGCAAAGAATATAATCAATCTGATTTCAGTGTTGACCATCTGGTGATGTCCATGTGTAGAATCTTCTCTTGTGTTGTTGGAAGAGGGTGTTTGCTATGACCAGTGCGATCTCTTGGCAAAACTCTATTAGCCTTTGCCCTGCTTCATTCCGTATTCCAAGGCCAAGTTTGCCTGTTACTCCAGGTATTTCTTGACTTCCTACTTTTGCATTCCAGTCTCCTACAATGAAAAGGACATCTTTTTTGGGTGTTAGTTCCAAAAGATCTTGTAGGTCTTCATAGAACCGTTCAACTTCAGCTTCTTCAGTGTTACTGGTTGGGGCATAGACTTGGATTACTGTAATATTGAATGGTTTGCCTTGGAAACAAACAGAGATCATTCTGTCATTTTTGAGATTGCATCCAAGTACTGCATTTCGGACTCTTTTGTTGACCATGATGGCTACTCCATTTCTTCTAAGGAATTCCTGCCCGCAGTAGTAGATATAATGGTCATCTGAGTTAAATTCATTTTAGTTTGCTGATTCCTAGAATGTCGATGTTCACTCTTGCCATCTCCTGTTTGACCACTTCCAATTTGCCTTGATTCATGGACCTGACATTCCAGGTTCCTATGCAATATTGCTCTTTACAGCATCAGACTTTGCTTCTATCACCAGTCACATCCACAACTGGGTATTGTTTTTCTTTGGCTCCATCCTTTCATTCTTTCTGGAGTTATTTCTCCATTGATCTCTAGTAGCATATTGGGCATCTACTGACTTGGGGAGTTCCTCTTTCAGTATCCTATCATTTTGCCTTTTCATACTGTTCATGGGGTTCTCAAGGCAAGAATACTGAAGTAGTTTGCCATTGCCTTCTCCAGTGGACCACATTCTGTCAGATGTTCAAGCTGGTTTTAGAAAAGGCAGAGGAACCAGAGATCAAATTGCCAACATCTGCTGGATCATGGAAAAAGCAGGAGAGTTCCAGAAAAACATCTATTTCTGCTTTATTGACTATGCCAAAGCCTTTGACTGTGTGGATCACAATAAACTGTGGAAAATTCTGAAAGAGATGGGAATACCAGACCACCTGATCTGCCTCTTGAGAAATCTGTATGCAGGTCAGGAAGCAACAGTTAGAACTGGACATGGAACAACAGACTGGTTCCAAATAGGAAAAGGAGTACGTCAAGGCTGTGTATTGTCACCCTGCTTATTTAACTTATGTGCCGAGTACATCATGAGAAATGCTGGACTGGAAGAAGCACAAGCTAGAATCAAGATTGCCGGGAGAAATATCAATAACCTCAGATATGCAGATGATACCACCCTTAGAAGTGAAGAAGAACTCAAAAGCCTCTTGATGAAAGTGAAAGAGGAGAGTGAAAAAGTTGGCTTAAAGCCCAGCATTCAGAAAACGAAGATCATGGCATCCGGTCCCATCACTTCATGGGAAATAGATGGGGAAACAATGGAAACAGTGTCAGACTTTATTTTTCTGGGCTCCAAAATCACTGCAGATGGTGACTGCAGCCATGAAATTAAAAGACGCTTGGAGGGAAACTTATGACCAGCCTAGATAGCGTATTGAAAAGCAGAGACATTACTTTGCCAGTGAAGGTCCATCGAGTCAAGGCTATTGTTTTTCCAGTGGTCATGTATGGATGTGAAAGTTGGACTGTGAAGAAAGCTGAGCGCCGAAGAGTTGATCCTTTTGAATTGTGGTGTTGGAGAAAACTCTTGAGAGTCTCTTGGACTGCAAGGAGATCCAACCAGTCCATTCTAAAGGAGATCAGCCCTGGGTGTTTTTTGGAAGAAATGATGCTAAAGCTGAAACTCCAGTACTTTGGCCACCTCATGTGAAGAGTTGACTCATTGGAAAAGACTCTGATGCTGGGAGGGATTGGGGGCAGGAGGAGAAGGGGACGACAGAGGATGAGATGGCTGGATGGCATCACCGACTCGATGGACGTGAGTCTGAGTGAACTCTGGGAGTTGGTGATGGACAGGGAGGCCTGGCGTGCTGCGATTCATGGGGTCGCAAAGAGTCGGACATGACTGAGAGACTGAACCGAACTGAAGTGAGACCCAAGTTCAGCCCCTTGAGGTATTTTAACCTTTAGGATGGTAATAGGTATTACAAACCAGGTAGTTGAGGATTAAGCAATGCAAGGGAAAGCATCTAGTGAGGTTGTGTTTGAATCTGAAGCTCCAGGGTAGCATCTTTGAAGCTTTCTGCCTGAAGGGATTAATACAGTCTTCTGAGCCCCGGCCATTGCTTAGCTTTGCTTTTGTATTTTCCAGTCCCATTGCTTCATCTTTGAATATTAGCAAGAAGGTTTCTCTTTACAAACAAGGGAGTTTCTGGAAATGACTGCTCCCCAACCCCTTCACTTTGGAGCAGAACACTCTTTCCTGGACCCCTTCCCCAGCTGCCATGTGCTGGGGGAACCTTGGTGGTCCTGTTAAATGGCAGTGTGCGATTCATTGGCCCCGGGGTGGGCAGCAGGTTCTCAGGTGACGCTCAGTGCTTCTGGTCCATAGACTACGCTTCGAGAAGCAAAGTTTCCAGGCCTGTTTTTGCAGTGGTTGAACTTTCTTTTGCCTTGGCTGAACATTAAAACCACCTAGGAAACAAGAGTGCACTCTGGTATTTCCCGAGTGCGCTGATGTAAATAAATTCAACTAGTTGTTGTTTAGTCACTAAGTTGTGTCTGTCTCTTTGTAACCCCGTGGACTGTAGCCCGCCAGGCTCCTTTGTCCTTGGGATTTCCCACGCAAGAACACTGGAGTGCGTTGCCATTTCCTTCTCTAGGCCATCTTCCTGTCCCAAGGATTGTGAACCCACATCTCCTGGTTTTCAGGTGGATTCTTAACTGCTGAGTCACAGGGGAAGCCCAAATTAAACTAGTGCAAATTTAACAGTTAAAGAATTGTTAAAGCATTCACTTATATCCACAACAAAGCACGAACCACATTAAGGAATAATTCACCGTAACAGTGGAGGATTTTTCGTTTTAAGGATTCTTGTCATTTTTGCAGACAAAATAAATTTTGCTGGTAGGGAGGCAGTGCATGCAAGTGTGTGTTCTAGAACACGTCTGTCACATGCCTCTCGTGAGAGCTAACCCTGCTTTACCAGCACTTCATGTATGTCTCAGCTGACCTTAGCCAGCCATTCCTTACAGTGTGTGCCCGCCTCACAGGTGGAGAAAGCCGTTTCCATCTCTTGTCTACTGCCTCTTCTGGGCTCTTACTCCTCTTTGCCTGGATCTGACGGACCAGGTACTCAGCTTCCTTTCATTTGACGTGCTCCTGTAATAAGCTAGCAGCACAGTTTGGGAGTGTGTGTTCCTTGCAAACCAAAGCTGGTTCTCTGTTGACTGCAGAAAAAAGCGCAGCTTCTGCAGTGGGTGCAAGAGCCTCACTGAACCCGCTGAACAGCTTGACTCTCAAACCACTCGATTTCCACAGCCCTGTGTGTGTTGCTGGCCCCTTGCCTTGGGGCACCCCCCATCCCTTGAAAAATCTCACTTGTCCTTTGTTCTGACTTAATTGTGGCATAACTACTGTTTCCTTGGCTGATGATTTGGGGGATGATTTTGAGGGGACGTGTCCACATGGATTTCCATGGGTATTGAAAAGTGCTGCAATATCACCTGAATAGAAGTGTTCTGGGAGTTTAGAGAATGAAAACACTAAACACAGCTAGTCCCTTGTCCGTGAACCTAGGGAGAATTGGGCATCAAGAAGTGACGCAGGAAAGGACTTGGTTTCGGGAGTGGGCTCAGTGTGTTTCAGGGGAGTGTGCCTGGATGAGCGGGCAGCAGGCCGGGGGCAGTGCGCGCCTCCCCAACCCCACCGCGTGGGTCACTGGCCGGCGTGTGCCCAGAGGGAGGGCTGCACCTTCCAGGGGCCAGGGGCGCGGCTGGCCTTCCTGGGCCATCAGGAGCCCTCGCCGGCTCTCACGGCTCCCCCTTGCTCTCCTCTTCCCGCAGGTGTAATTACTCCACGCCTCCAGGATGACGATCCAGTTCCGTTCACTCTTCCCCCTGGCCCTGCCTGGAGTGCTGGCGCTCCTCGGCTGGTGGTGGTTTTTCTCCCGTAAGAAAGAGCCCCTCGACAGCCACGACAGAGCAGCGGAGGCCGGTGCGGTGGCGCTGCGGGCCGGCCCTGCGGCCCAGGAGGCGCTCCCAGCGGAAGACTCGCGGCCTGGAGCAGCCAGCCCGCCGCCTGAGAGGGAGCTGTGCGGTGGCGGCAGGCCCTCGCCGGAGCCGCCGGCCCTGTTGCGGGCACACCCAGCCTGCCGGAGGTCCGAGTCCTCGGGCGGCCTTCCGAACCCCGCAGACACGAGACTCCGCCCGGGATCGCGCAAGGAGGTGGAGCTCGCCCTCGCGGGCGATGAAGCCAAGGTTGTCCCTCTAGAGTGTCCCCTGCCAGCCCCCAAGGGCCTTCCGTTCCCCCACGAGGCAGTCGAGGTGTGTAAGCGAGAGGCCGTGCTGGGCCGGCCGGAGGGACGGGGCCGCCGGGGTCAGCCTGCAGCCCCCGCGGAAAAGCCGGCCCCTGAAGAGAAGGCCCGGGAGACAGGGGGCGCCGAAGGCACGGGGGACGCGGTGCTGGGAGAGAACGTGCTGGAGGAAGGGCCGGCAGCCTGGGAGCCAGCCCCCGAGTTAGAGTTACAGAGCGGCCGGGCGGCCGGAGCGGGAGAGAAGGGCCCGGGCCGCCCGCTGGACGAGGCCGTGGTGGAGGCGGCGCCCGAGGAGACGCTGGCGCCGCGGGGCCTGGCGGGCCAAGCCTGGGATGGAGCCTTTCCCCAGGAGCAAGGCGGGGAGGAGACCTGGGACAGAAGCGAGGAGACCTGGGACAGAAGCGAGAAGATCGAGCAGGCTGCCTTCCAGATCATCTCCAAAGTGATCCTGGAGGCCACCGAGGAGGTGCTGGCCACCACCATGGGCAGGATCGCGGGCCGGGTGTATCAGGCCTCAGCCACCCAGCCCCAAGGGCTGAAGAAGGAGAGCTGTGCCCCCGCCAGCCAGAAAACCCCTCTGGGCCTGGAGGCCTCGGAGCCTACCCTGGCTGCGGTGGAGGCGGCAGGGGGTCTGGGGGACACAGCCCTCCCCTCCGCAGAGCCTCCAGAAGGGGACCTGCCAGCGCCAAAGACCTACGTGAGCTGCCTGAGCAGTCCTCTGTCCAGCCCCACCAAGGACAGGAAGCCAAAGAACTCTGCACACCACATCTCCCTGGCCCCCTGCCCTCTGCCGGCTGCCCCCCTCCGCGAGTTGCTGGACGAGGCAAGCGGCCCTGGGGAAGAGGCCACCCGTGTCCCCTGCGTGTCTGACTGCGGCCAGGCTGTCCCCTGTGGGGCGGCCTCTGGGCAGTGCTCAGATTCCGCCAGCACCTCGGGGCTTGAAGACTGTTGTCCGGAGACCGCCCCCAGCCCCAGGGGCGAGGCCGACACCCCACTGCTGCCCGAAAGTACTGTGCCCGTCAGCAATGGGGTGCTGAAGGGGGAGCTGTCAGACTTGGGGACTGAGGACGGATGGACCGTGGACGTGGAAGCAGACCATTCGGGAGGTAGGCGGGCCTGGGGTGTCCCCGAAAGGAGCGGGGTGTCTCCCCTCATTCAGCTGGGAAAGGTGGCTGGCCTGCCTCTGCTGCTTCTGTAGTCACGATGCTCTTCTACACTGTGTCCCAGCGGCTTGCAGAAATCGGGGTACAGGAGAGAGCTGGGGGGCAACTGAGAAGTGAACGCTGCCCTGAACCCCAAAGCCATGGGAGCTGTAACTTGGTTCTGCAGCCGGGGACCCTCCTCAGCCCTTCTGAAGGAACCAGCTCAAAGTTGGGTTCACCCAGTAACTTAAGTGTACACACTAACTTCCTAATAGCTTTTGTAAAGACGGAGAGGCCCCTTTAGCTTTAATCCGCTTGAGTACCAAGAATGGGTGAGCTTTTTCAATGGTTTATTTCCTTTTAATAATGTGCTTGTTCCCATGTCTTCACCTGCTTTCCTTCTCCAGAAGCTCTTTCGGGGTAAGTGCCCAGAGAATGGCCACAGCCTCGAATCCTTGCGGGAGGCTCGCGCCTCCTGCCCGTTGCTGTCACCTGTTCCTTCGCAGAGAACCTCAGCCATTTCCTTTCTGTGCAGCTGCAGTTCCACCCCCGGGAAAGGGGCACTTTGGTAATGAAGTGTCCAATGGGTTTTTCGAGTGCTGACCCCAGCGTAGACAGTTCAGACCGCTCACTTACAGGTCAGCAGCTCCTGACCCTGGTTTTGCAGCTTCCCTGGGGTATTTGCACTTATCTCACGGAAAGAGGCTGCGGATTCCTCTGCGGGTCTGCAGCCTGCTTGTCCTGGAGATGTTCCCTGTCATTTCAGCCCCAGGAAGGTCAGGGCTCTTCTGGGGAACGTTACTGCTCTCAGCAGCATCTTGTGGCACCCCGTGTTGTCACCTGTAAGATGCTGTTAGTGACTAAGACGCTGCTGTTTTGTGTGTACCTGTGATAGAAAAAAAAGTGCTGCCAGTCACCAGTGTAGAAAAGTCAGAGGCCAGAAGACGCACCCGACTTCAGGGATGTTAAATTACTTTTTTAAAGTTATTTTAAAACATCTTAAAATGGACGGAAGTCTTCTGGAAGTAGAGGAGCCCCTCAGCCTCGTCATGCGGACCCCAGTTTGGCAGTGGCGGCTGCTGGGATGAGTCTTGGGCACAGCAGGTGGGGGCTGGTGGAGTTGCGGTGTGGTCTGAGCCCCCTCTAAGCGTCATCAGGGTGGAGGCCCATCCTGCTTGGTCGGGCAGCAGCTGGGGGCCGGGTACGAGCCGAGCCCGCATCGGCCAGGTTGGCTAAGCAGACTTCTCTCCAGAAGGGTGCTTTTCCCAGCATGAAGCCCCTAGTGTCGAGGGAGGCACCTCGTCGTAGCTGGGAGGAGTGCCTGCCTCCTCTGTCTAGGCAGGGCTGGGATCGCTCGGTAGGGGATTATGTCCAGGGCTTAGAGAAACCATGTGGAAAATAACCTAGTTAGTAGCCTCTCAGGAGTGATCTATTTCTGGCAGTCGAATCTTCCATATTTCAGCCAGAGCCACTTTCTGAAGCCGTCTGACCCCTGTGTCTGGGCTGTGGGCCCCTTGGCAGACCCTGAATGGGGGTGTCCTCTTGGGACTGAAGACCCATTGGGAGCGCTGAGAGCCTTCAGCGGTGTGCGAGTCAGGCCTCAGCAGAGGGAGGGGCCTCCTCCCGTTGCCCACTCTTCCCGGCCCTGACCGGGATAAGGGCAAGTGGGGACTCTGTAGTTCTGATTGGCTGAAGGCCCCTGCGTGAGTGCCCCGGCCTGGGGCCTTGGGGCCCAGGGACCCTTCATCGGAGGGGCCGCTTGGTTGTGTGTAGACCAGCTGTGACCAGTTGGGCTCCACTGAGACCTACACCAGGCGCAGGCCGCCAAGACCTTGGGGACCGGCTGGCCTGTCCCCTCCCCCGCCCCATGGACTCCCCTTGCTGAGCCAACATCAGTTTCTTCCCAGTTCACCACTTGTCTCTGCTCCAGCAGCTGTGCTGGGCGCGGCTGCCAGTTCAGCAAGTGGGGCTGTAAGTGACAGGCTAAAATTAGGTGTGTCTACACCCCCAGTCCGCCTTTCATTGGGGCTGTTCTGAGCCTTCTAGACTGCGAGTTGACAGTCACCTGCCAAGCCTGAGGAGGGGGCGTGGGGCGGGGGCCTCCTGGGAGTGCCAGTTTGGAAGTTGTACGTTATTAACTGCTCTGGGCCCGTGTCTGTGCGTGCTGCTTCCTCCCCTGCAGGTTCAGACGGGAACAGCATGGACTCGGTGGACAGCTGCTGTGGCCTCAGGAAGCCTGATGGTTTCCAGAATGCCCAGGCAGGCTCCAATCCCAAGAAGGTCGACCTGATCATCTGGGAGATCGAGGTGCCAAAGGTAAGGGCTGCGAGTGCTAAGAGACCCCAGGTCCCGGGTCAGCGGGCTTGGGAGAGGGGGCCAAGGTGGGGACCTAAACCAGGAGAAGCCCCCTGGGAGCTGGAGGCTGAAGGGATGGGAATGCTCCGCTTTGCCTGGAGTCTGGAGAGCTCCGGCAGCACGGAGTCCCTCCAGCTGCCCTTGGGGGTGGCGTTCTCACACTCCCCGGCTCCTCCCTTCCTCAGGGCTCTTCTTGGCGTGCAGGGCTCAGATCAGTTTGGAGATGCTAGCAAAGCGAGGCTGAGGACAGGGGCTGGCCAGGAGTCCCCTCAGCACGCTTTCCTCACGCTCTCCAATGCAGACTGTATTTTATAATTGAGCACAGCATAAATCCATATTTTAGAGAGCTTGAGGAATATAGCAGTGTAGGAAGAAAATAAAAATCAGCTTATTCCTACCCCCGAGAGTGACTAGGAAGACTTTTATTTCCTTCTCATCTTGCACCCTGTGGTTTTTAAACAAAACTAAGATTATGTTGCTTTAATTAATGCTTTTAAATATTTAACAACTTAATTTTCCTGTGTTATTCTTTGAAAATGGAGTTTTAACTGCATGATTCACTGTGTGAATGTCAGTTTACTTCACCAGTCCCCCAACTCCAGGGTGCGTAAGTGATTCTAGCTTCTTGCTTTTCTAACTTACATCTTATTAACTTGATCTTGACGTTTGTCTCAGGGGTTCAGAAATAATTGGCCAACTGCATTCTTCTGGGCGCTTAGCCTCCTGCCGAGGTGGAGACTTGGCCTGGTGTGACCTCGAGGTCAGGTGGGCCGCTCTGACCCACATGGCTGGCTCCCTTGTTATGTCTTTACCCCAGTGACCCTGAAGGCAGAGCTGCCCTCTTTTCTCTCCTTCAGTGGTTGCATAGGGCACACCCAGGCAGCTTTGGGTGCAGGGTGACTGTCCCTAGCAGCTCCGCCGGGTGGGGTCATTGGGGATTGCTTCAGGGTTTGTCTTATATTGGGCTGAGTTTGGCTTCTCTTGCCCACAGGGGATGTGTGCTCTGGAGTTGGCAGCCCAAGGGTTCTTTCTTAGACCTTTGTTTTCAAACTGAGGCCATTCTTTGGACCTGAGCAGACTTGGAGAGGTAGAGGACTCAAAAATCCAACCTTGTGCTTAGAAACATCCCAGTGTCTAGGAGGAGAAAATGCTGCCTTTGCAGCCTCTGAATGTGAGCCCCGTTGTTGGGGAGGAAATGGAAACTGCCGCGTCCTGGAGCTATTGCCTGGTGCAGCTGCTGAGTAGCTGTGTGCAAGGGAAAGGCGCTCAGTTGAGTCCGACTCTCTGCAACCCCATGGACTGTATCTCCATGGATTATACAGTCCATGCGATTCTCCAGGCCAGAATACTGGAATGGGTAGCCTTTCCCTTCTCCTGGGGATCTTCTAACCCAGGGATCGAACCCAGGGCTCCCACTTTGCAGGTAGATTCTTTACCAGCTGAGCTATCAGGGAAGCCAGTAGCTGTGTGAGCCTGGCCAAATTAGCTTAACCTCTCTGGGTTTGTTCCATCAACTGTAAAATGGTGATAAACAGATGCTGTTTGTTTTGCACTCAGAACCATGCCTGGTGAGTGAGTGCCGAGAATACGTGTGAGCCTGACCTGGTGTGAAGCAGAGATGGGTCTTGGGGATGCTCGAGCTTGGCTTCTTGTTAACCCTCTCACCTCTCTCTCTCCCCCAAAGCACCTGGTTGGTCGGCTGATTGGCAAGCAGGGACGCTACGTGAGTTTTCTCAAGCAGACATCTGGTGCCAAGATCTACATCTCCACCCTGCCTTACACCCAGAACATCCAGGTCTGCCACATCGAAGGTCAGTGGCAGCCGCTGCCTGGGTTTTATGACAGTTTTCTTACCTGGAACGTAAGTGACTTGAAGCATTTGAGTCCCACTTGCTCCCTTTTGGAATCTAAGTCTCTGAATAGAAAGCCCTGCTGCTCACCCCTTGTGAAGGGAGTGGGCAAGTCTTCCCTTTAGCCTCATCTTCACTTGCGGTACTTGAAGGAGACTCGGGGTCCCCTAGATCTTCTGGCGGGAAAGGGGTGGGCACTCGGGGACTGGCCAGGGGTCCTGGACTGATGGTGGACAAAGGCCGGGCCTCCCCGTCGGCTAAGCTCCCGTTGCATTAGTGCAGGCATAACCAATAGAGGCCAAGTGTGAAAGGGCGACAGGCTTCCAGCTTTAGATGCGCTTAACCCTAAGGCGAGGCTTGGCATTTTGGCACCTTAAAGGTGCACCTGAACTCGGGGGAAAGTCAGTGCGGGGCGGGGCGGGCCTGAATTCCGTTTTGCTCTCTGTCTGAGCCCTGTGACTGTGGTCTGGCCCCACATTCAGGCTCTCAGCATCATGTGGACAAGGCGCTGAACTTGATTGGCAAGAAGTTCAAAGAACTGAACCTCACCAACATTTACGCTCCCCCGCTGCCTTCGCTGGCACTGCCTTCTCTTCCAATGACTTCCTGGGTGAGCATGCCCCTTCCTCCCGGCCGGCCCCAGATGGAAGCTCCCAAGGCCGTGGGCAAGGAAGGCCCGGGGCACACTGAGGCCTGCCCCCTCACCTCCGGCCGGCGGCCAGCTCTGCTTTTAGTTCTCTGGGTTGGGCTGGGGACCAGGGTGCTATAGGAAGCCGGAAGCCTCTCAGTCCCTGCTTGGAAGGACCGCTGTCCCCGCCTCTGCCACCTGGGCAGTCTGTTCTCCAGGCAGTTGCCTGGAAAGGACTACTCCCTCCTGACTGGCCGTGTGCAGGCTGGCTCGGGACGCCTTCGAGCTGTGCCTTGTCCTGATCACCCTGAGACCTGGTTCGGGGACCCCCCCGGTGGAGTCGGGTCCAGCGGTGGCCCTGGTGAAGGAGGCCCTTCCCCTTAAATCCTCACGAGGGTACCTGTGTCATAAAGGGAAAGAACCCCTGCTCCACCTCCACCCCTGGGAGCCCTAGCAGAGGAGCTGGTGTTTTGGGGCCTGTGTGCTGGGGCTGTGGGGTCTCTGGGGCCTGTCACCCCTTGCTGCTGTGTGCCTCCAGCCCTGTGAGCCTCGTCTCACTGGGAGCAGAACTGTAGGTTTCTGGAGGCTGAGAGCACTGTGTGTCACACGTAGGCTGGGTGTGCACTCCAGGAGAACGTTCAGGACGCTGGCCTTTTCATCCTGTGTCTCCTCCCTCCCGGTACCCTTGTGCTTCGGGGGAAGGGTGGGTGTCCCTTCCTTTCTTGTGGATATCCGGGAGTGGGCTGACCCCCACTCCACGCTTCACTTCTGAATCATCGGGGTTTCCCGTGAGGCTTGGCCCAAACCCACTCTCTCTTTTTCAAGTAGTTGGGCGGTTGGTGAGGCCTCCTCTCCTTGGGCTCTGAGTGGCTGGAGCCATGGCTGTCAGCCTGCAGGGCCGGGGGTCGGCGCGGAGCTCTCGCCCGAAGCTCTTTCTGTGGCCTGGCTGGAGGTGGCGTGGATGCCCTTCTGTGTCCACAGTGCCTCGGTGTTGCCTTAGCTTGGAGGGATGCCAACGGTCACGCTGGAGCTCCTGGAGTCAGCTGCCGTTCCAAGGAGCTGGCAGAGCGGCCCTCAGGCTTGACCATCTCTTACTGTTTTTCTCAGTGGCCACCCCATTCCTGTTTGCCTTCCCTGGGTCTTACAGAGTCTGGAGAAGAGGTGGACTGGGCAGAAGCTGTGCCCAGCCCCGTGGGCAGCCAGACGCTCCATCCACCGCGGACGCCTGGGGGCCTCCTTGCCCAGCTGAACTGAGGCCACCTCTCGTGGTTACTTGGGGCATTGCAGGGCCAGGGCCACAGGGGAGCCAAACACTTTGAACGGCTTAAGAGAATTTTCCTTGCACCTCTGCTGTCTAGGAGCCATGTCGCTTTGGTTTGCTGTGCCTTTTTCGAAGATGTGTCGATGTGGAGTCTTGCCCTGGGGCCTCAGAGTTTACCCCAGGTGTGTGAAGGGTCGCTGAACGCACTGCCCCTCCCCTGTCTGCAGCTCATGCTCCCGGACGGCGTCACCGTGGAGGTGATCGTGGTCAACCAGGTCAATGCCGGGCACCTGTTCGTGCAGCAGCACACACACCCCACCTTCCACGCGCTGCGCAGCCTGGACCAGCAGATGTACCTCTGCTACTCTCAGCCTGGCATCCCCACCTTGCCCACCCCGGTGGAGAGTAAGCGCTGCCCTCGGGGCCAGAGAGGGGCGCCTGCGCTCTGGCGAGGCTCGGGGAGAAGTTTTGGGGGGGGGTCTTCTCTTGTTCTGCCCATGGTTTTAACCAGCAGGAGGCTGTTCTGGGGCTCTTCATGGGAATAGCATCCCTGAGTTCTTGGTGTTGGCTTGGGGAGCGCTGGGCTCCATTTCCTAGCTAGCTCAAACTGGTGTTTCCATAGGCTGACGGAAAGAAGGGGTCAGAATACAGAGTTGGCGCGAGGGTTCAGATCTCAGCTCTGCTGCTCGCCTGTTGAGGGCTGGGGTGGCTACTGTGTGTGTCAGACATGCACAGTACCTGCTGCAGACGCCACTCCCATAGACCGTCGCAGAGTCTGGTGACGGTGGGTTGGGGCATCTCCAGTCAGCGGGTGAGAAAACGAAGACTCTGAAGTCAGTGACTTGCCCAGGTGGCCCCTACCCCGGAGCTCTGTTACCTTGATCACCCTCATTAGCAGAGATCTAATGTCTCTAACCTAGCTTGACTCCTAACCTGAAGCCCCCAGTGGGCGTTAAGACATAAGGAAAACTTGAAATTTGGGGGGCATTTTATATTAAGCTTTTCCTTTTGGAGGAATATTGTCAGGTTCTCTGATGTTGCTTCAACCCAGAAGTGAAGACAGAACTGGAGGCCAGGAGGTGACTGGACTGTACTGGGGCCTGCCCTTCAGGGTCAGGACACAGTGTGGCCAGCCATGTCACAGCCCCCGCCCTTGCTGCCCCAGGCTGGGGTTGGTGGCGCTCAGGGGCACTTGCGCTCTGGCCTGGTTGACTGCCCCGAGCATTCCTGCTCTCAGCACCGTCCTGAAGCAAAGGCCAGAAGTGGGCTTCCGGCTTGGGAGCCCTCGGTCTGGTCTGCGGTGGGCCAGAGCAGGCCCTGGCAGCCAACCAGAGATCTGCTGCACTTGAGGCTCTGGGTTCTTTCTGAGACATTCCCTTCAGAGTATAAGGCAGGTGCTGGTCCATTCCATGAATTCTGGAATTTACCTGGCTTATATCAGGTAATCTGTGTCTATTTTTGGCCTCAGAGAACGTCTCAGAGAAAGAGGTGCGGGTGGGTACTTTCTGGTCTGGGGGGCGTTGGGGGCAGCAGAGATGCACGGCTGGCAGGCCTTGCCCTTGGTCCGTGCTGGGCCCAGGATGGCCTGTGGCCGCCCGCCCTGCGCCGGCTCTGGGCACACGCTCTCGTCTGCCTGCAGTAACAGTCATCTGCGCTGCCCCTGGCGTGGACGGGGCCTGGTGGCGAGCCCAGGTGGTGGCCGCCTACGAGGACACCAACGAGGTCGAGATTCGCTACGTCGACTACGGTGGCTACAAGAGGGTGAAGGTAGACGTGCTGCGGCAGATCCGGTGAGTCGAGTCGGCCACGATGTCTGCCGAGCGGGCGCCTGGGACGAGGGTGGGTTCTTCCTGCTGCTGCCCACTCTGTTTGGGAGAGGATGAAGCAAACGAATCCCGTCCTTGCCTCAGCAGAGAGGCCGGTCCGGTGGAAGAAGTCCAGGTGTCGCTGGGCCCAGGGAGGCGGCGTCCCTTGGGTGCTCGATGGAAGCAGCGCCGCCAGGGCCGGGCCTGCGCAGGCGAGCGGCAGCAGTGGCCTGTGCCTGTCGCGTGCGCCTCTGTGTGGCTTCACTGGGTTTCGGGGTCACGGCACTGAGCGGGAGGGGAGTGTCAGCCTGGCGTGAGGCAGTGTGGCGTCCGGGTTCAGCTCGGGCCTTGCTTGTCTTTCAGGTCTGACTTTGTGACCCTGCCGTTCCAGGGAGCGGAGGTGCTTCTGGACAGCGTGATGCCCCTGTCAGGTAACAGGTGGGGCTGCGGGCCGGGGCGCAGCAAGTGTTGAGAGGGGGTCTTCTCTGTGAGACCCTTGTTCTCAGCTTCCAGGCTTAAGCAGCACAGGTTGCGGCCACTCTGTTTCCAATGGACTGGTCTGGGTGGAGGCCCGAGAACTTGCGTTTCTAACAAGTTCTCTCGTGGTGCTGGTCCCTGGACCCCCGCTTTCAGGCCCACTGCCCTGGTCTCCACCCGGGCCTCTGGCTTTGAGTGGCTTCCTGCAGAGACACTGCTCCGTCCCTAGATGCTCCCAGACCTTAGCCCTGTGCTCCCGTCCTCCCTGCCTCTCACCCTGGGCGTGTCCTTGTTCGGGAGTCGCTGCGCAGAGTGGACTGTGTGGCCACCTGCCTGGTCTGAGTCGCACCTGCATCGCTGTGGGAGCGGGCTGACCGTCAGCCACTGACCCGTGTCTCACGTGTTCTCACGTGTAACATGTGTTCCTGAGTCCGTGAGATAACAGTCCATTCAGCCCCCATCAGTGTCGGTGGCAGCGATACTTCCACTGGAGGCAGTGTCTGTCCCTGAGCCCCTCTGTCCCCCGGAGGTGGCATGCAGCAGGCACCCCGAGTGTACCCAGGGAGGCCTGGGCTCTGTCCCAGGAGGTCCTGCTCCGTGGCAGCGCGTGACGTCTGCTTGGAGAACACCTGCGAGCTGTGTGACGAGTGTCGGCCTCCGAGTCGAACGCTGCTTTTCCCTCTCCTCAGACGATGACCACTTCTCCCCCGAGGCGGACGCGGCTATGAGCGAGATGACGGGGAACACAGCGCTGCTGGCTCAGGTGTGTGGTGCGGGCGGGCTGGTGGGTCTGTCTCGGGAGCCCCCGCCTGGCGCCTCCAGCCTCTCTGAGCTCTCCCGGCTTCTTGGGAGCGGACCTACAGCGCCTGCCTTCCCATGGCCCACGCCCTGGGTCGACCAGCAATCTTGAAGGAGAGGGGCCTGGGGTAGCTTATTAACACTATGGGGGTTTTTCTCTCAGGTGACGAGTTACAGCCCAACCGGCCTTCCTCTGATTCAACTGTGGAGCGTGGTTGGAGATGAAGTAAGTTCTGGCCTCCTCTCCCCCGTCACGCCCAGAGACGCTCTTGGTGGCCGCAGTTGGGGTGGGGATGCCGCGGTCATCTAGGGGGTGGCGGCTGGAGGTGCAGCTGACGATCCCCGCGGAGCTGTGGCGGCCCGTGGCAGGACGTCCCTGGGCTCTCTTGGCCCTGTGCCTTGGGGTTCCCCTCCGTCCCCTGGTACTAGAGGTGGGCAGCCCGCTCGCCCGCTGGTCGCCGCTGGTGGGCTCTTGGCTGAGGGGGACCCGGAAGGTGGGCCTGGTGCCGTGGCCGCGCTCCAGCACCTTTCTCTCCTAGGTGGTGTTGATAAACCGGTCGCTGGTGGAGCGAGGACTCGCTCAGTGGGTGGACAGCTGCTACTCAAGCCTCTGACCCGCTCCACACCGCCTCTGGAGTCTGTTTTGCACTGTTGAAATTGGGCTTGGCACTCAAGGCAAAGACTTTACAGCAGAATTACAAACACTTGTCTCCAGAGACTCCTTTCGTTCCGTACTGTAGTCATGTTGAGCTGTTTCCGTCTCTGAGATGAGGGAATTGTGGGTTCTTTTCAAAGCCATCAGATGGCGTGTATCAAGCCAGTAGGCTTAACCTGGTTCCAAGCTGTTTATAAAACAAACAAAAACAATGAAAGGAAAACTGCCTCAGCTCGGTTGTCCTGCCCTTCCCCCCATTCCCTTCCTCCCTTCTTCCTGCCTCTATATTTCCTCCCAAACCCAAACCCCTGTAAGCAGACAGGCCAAGGGATGTGTTGTTGCTTTTGGGGAAGGGATTCTTTTACCTTCGGGTCTTTCTTCAGGGAGCAAGACATGAACTGACTGATGGGCGTCAATCGCTTGTATAGCTTACAAATGAATTTATGATTGTTTAACCATTTTTTATGAACTCCATCTAGGTCTCTTAAGAAGACAGACTTTTTAATGCATCTGTAAATACAGAGCAATCGTACCTCCGGCCTCAGTCAGTGATAGAGGAGGGGGGGAACTTATCTTGCCAAGCCTGGTTGTAATTTGTAACCATTTTCTATTTGTGCAAACTCTGTAAATATGTTTAAAAAAAATGTAATTATTTTGTACAAGATACACTGGAGAACAAAGGGAACTCAAGGTTTTTCCATATCCCGTGTCATCTATGACACTGCCTGTCCCAGCTCCCATCGCTTCCTGCATAACCGGACAGGGTGAGCGTATGGTATAGGGTGTGACCCGGGGATTTTTTTTTTTTCTGTACAAATTTGTTTAAAAAACAAACAAGCAAAAAAAAAACCTCATTGGATTACCTTGCAGTGGCGTGTGTTGATTCTTTTTTAGACTGATTTCATGCAGCATTGTGCAATTTAAGTAACTTAAACATACAAACATATAAATCTCAAATTGTGTACACTGTAGCTTCTGTTTTTTCCCGTGGTGAACACAGCTGGGGAGTCGTGGGGTGGTTGTGAGTGTGGCGGGCTCTAGGGCGCCACTTAAACTAGGAGACTCATGGCTCTCTGAAGACAGTTTAGCCAGAAATTTCCATCTGGTCTTTTCCTCCCCTTTGCTCCACAAGGTGGCTGCCAGCCTTCCCCTGGCTTCTTCCTGTGATGTTCTCAGACAGCCAGGCTTGAGGAGCAAGCACTGGTTGCCCAAATTCTTTGTGCACTCTTAATAAATCTGCGAAGTGATTTAAGAGCAGAACCAAGTCTTGATCAAAAGGCCTCTCCTCTCGAACATAGGCTCCGGGCCTTGAGCTGTGGCCTCTGGGCCTGCCCACCCCTCCAGGGTCCCTGGAGTGCTAATAGAGCCCCAGGGCACAGAAGGCATTCTCCCCAGAGCTGCAGTCTCTCTCCCTGGCTTTGGGTACCAAGTGGGTAAAATACAGGCTTCAGTTTCCATGATCAGATAATGGTGGTGGTGGATGTTCAGTGGCTCAGTCATGTCCGACTCTGACCCCATGGACTGCAGCACACCAGGCTTCCCTGTTTCACTCTCTCCTGGAGTTTGTTCTAACTCTTGTCCATTGAGTTGGTGATGCCATCCAACCATCTCATCCTCTGTTGGCCCTTTCTCCTCCTGCCCTCAATCTTTCCCAGCATCAGGGTCTTTCCCATGAGTTGGCTTTTTGCATCAGGTGGCCAAGGTATTGGAGCTTCAGCATCAGTCCTTCCAATGAATATTCAGGGTTGATCTCCTTTAGGATGGACAGGTTCGATCTCCTTGCAGTCCAAAGGACTCTCAAGAGTCTTCTCCAGCACCACAGTTCCAAAGCAGCAATTCTTTGGCGCTCAGCCTTCTTTATGGTCCAACTCGTGTCTGCACACTACTGGGAAAATCATAGCTTTGACGATATGCACATTTGTCGGCAAAGTGATGTCTATGCTGTTGAATTCGCTATCTAGGTTTGTTGTAGCTTTTCTTCCAAGGAGCAAGTGTCTTTTAGTTTCATGGCTGCAGTCACCATCCACAGTGATTTTGGAGCCCAAGAAAAAATCTGCCACTGTTTGGTATCAGCCTCATAAGGCAATGAAATGGAAATATCCCTGCTGGAATGGAGCTTGGCCCTCAGCGAGCTCTTGTGTGGTCTTAACTGCCAACAGCCCTCAGTCCCAGCCATAAGTGGGTTGTGACTTTGGTCAAGTTGGGTTATACGCGGGGCTAAGATTTTTCTTTACAGCTTGCATCACTGGAACGGGAAGTGGTGTGTGGCAACCTTTAGGCTAGTCTGAAGAGGGCTGTCACCGCCGGGGGTGCAGGCGTGGCTTCTCTCTTGGGAAGCAGTGGAGGGCTTTTGACGGCCAGAACCCATGATTCTGTGCAGGGCGGAGGGCAGGGGAGGTGACAGAGTGAAGGCCAAACCAGAGCGGTCTGGTCAAGACAGGCTTCCTCTGGGAAGGCTCTTGGGCTGACAAGTGATGGGGTCAGGACCAAGGGCCCAGGCTCATGGCAGGGATGTTGTGCTTGGTGTCTCAGGGCTTAGCTCTCAGGGCTGGGGTATTGGAGAAAACGTAAGAAGTTACTGAGGAGCCTGTACGCTTTGGATAGATGCTATTTAGGTTGCCGTGGGCCTTGGATTAATTTCCAGAGTTCCGAAAAAGTTCATTTTGACCATTTTGCTGGTACTTGTGTTGCTTTTACTGAGGAGTGGATTTCCAGGTTCGTGGAGGTCCTTATTCTGCCAGGCCAGATGGCGTCCCTCTGCTTGTTGGTGTGTTCTTGGAATTACCCGGGGGAGCCTGGTGGGCTGCCGTCTATGGGGTCGCACAGAGTTGGACACGACTGAAGCGACTTAGCAGCAACAGCTTAAGTGTAAGCTTGAACTCTTAAATTGGAGAAGCTGGGGCTGGAGAGGGCAGGGATGATCTCCCCCGGGTGTGAGGGAGAGTGGATGGCTGAGCACAGGAGCCCGAGAGCCAGCCTGTTCTCACTGCAGGTGCTTGTGTGGGCTGTAGCCCCTCTCAGGTCCTTGGGGCACTGCTGCGGGAGAAAGGACCTAGAAGGGTGTCGATGTCTGTTCCGGGGTTAAGATCAAGGTTGAGCGGGAGTTGTGGAGAACTTACTGTCAGGTGCTGTGCTGCTTTACAGTAATCCTTGGTCCTCAAAAGGCTCAGTGGTAAAGAATCTGCCTGCCAATGCAGGAGACACAGGTTCCATCTCTGTCATGGAAAGATTCCCTGGAGGAGAAAATGGCAACCCACTCCAGTGTTCTTACCTAGAGAATCCCACGGACAGAGGAGCCTGGTGGGCTACAGTCCATGGGGTCTCAAAGAAGCTGGACATGACTTTGCGGCTAAACATCACTTGGTCCTCATGACCACCTCTGGGGTGAGCCAGGGCTGACCCCAGAGATAGACGGTGGGGACGGCGGTTTGCAGGTGGAGCGGATGTGAGGCTGAAAGCCAGATTCTCGACCACAGCTCCTCTGTGGCAGTGTGAGAATGATCGTTTCCCCTCCTGTGTCCCCAGACACCTCAGTGTCTCACTGACCAGCCTCTTAGGAGAGTTTCAGAACTGAGAATTGGGAAAACACAGATGGGAGAGAGCCATCATTTCACCTCTTAGAAACATTAAAATTTATGTCAACAAACCCAGGAGAAACTCATGGCACCTAGGCCAGACAGGAAGCATTTTAAATCTGATCTAAAAGGAAAACAGTCTCCGTGGGCGTCAAAGAATGTGGACAGAACATTGAAAACCCAGACCCGTTTCTAGACCAGCTCTGTCCAGCGACATGGAGTGTGAGACACGTGTATAGTTTGAAATTTTCTAGGAGTCTCAATAAGAAGGAAAGAGCAGATGAAATGAATAATGGTTCATTTAATCTATTTCAACATGTAATGGGTGTTAGAAATACTGAGATATTTGGGTGTTTTTATATTAAGTCTTTGGAATCCCATCTGTGTATTTGCAGTCACGGCAGCTCAGGTGCTCCACAGTCACGGGGGCTGGAGGCTGCTGGTCTGGGCAGCTCAGGACTGGACTGTTGCCTTCTCACCATCGCTCCGGTACTGACAGCCTCGTGGGTATATTCTTACTCAGAAAATTCTGGGTTCTTTGGTGCATTTATTTCTCCAGGTAAACTCTAGAATGATTTTTTTGCGGGGGGAAGGGGATTGTGGAAAATGTTCTGCCACACCTGAAAATAATGCATTATTGTTGGTTTGGTATAAAATTTTATGTGATCTATTAAATTCAGCTTGTAAATTAAATCTGTTTTCCTTTTTTGCTGTCTCCCTCCACCCCCTCCCCCAATTTTTTTCTTTTTTGCCTGTACTATCCATTTCTAAGAGAAGTACATTAAAGGATTTTGTATGTATTGGCATCATGTTTTCCTGTCTCCTTGACAACTTTTTGGTGAAATCTGGAAAGTCAGTAGGTGAATTTCACTTGTTCATTGTGATCACTTGTTGTAATATTATTTGGTGTTTAGTTCATTTTCCTGTTGCTTTCTGATTGGCTCTTTTTTTTTTTTTTTTGCTTTCATCATTATTTGCTTGGTCAAAAATTTTCCCTGTAGTAAATTTAACAACATTCAACAAGTATTAATTAACAACATTAAGTTATTAATGTTATTAAGTATTAATTAACAACATTTAACAAGTATTCAACATCTTGATTCTGTGTTATCAGTGAGTTTTAAGTTACCCACTTTTCTCCCTGAACAAGAAGAAACTCAGCAGAATGTCAGATTTCTGCCCTTCCTACAAGTATGTGTACACACACACACACACACATACACACACAGGTTCTGTGTCCCCTGAATTGTGTTGAAATATCTAGAATACAGTTCAGAATTATAAACTTCTCACATATGCCTCTATCTCAAGAATGTTTTAATGGTGACATTGAACTTCAGTCATGTTGTCAACGATTTTTGCCCAACTCACTGTTAGGAGCTTTATTGCTCATCTATTTCTTTTTTTTTTAATTTTATTACCCAAAATGAAAAATTTGTTATCAGTTGAAGGATGATTTCAATATTGTGTTCTGATCCACGCCAACACGAATCAGCCATGAGTGTGCATACGTCCCCTCGCTCTTGAGCCTCCCTCTCACCCGTCTAGGTTGTCTCAGCCCGTTTGGGTTCCGAGTCACAGCAAGTTCCCGCTGGCTGGCTGGCTTACACGTTAGGGTGTGTGTTTCTAGGCTCCGCTCATCCCACCCTCTATTTTACCCTTCCCCCCATTGCAGCCTGTATGTAGGTTCATCAGTACCATCTTTCTAGATTGCATATGTATGGGTTAATACACAACATTTGTTTTTCACTTTCTGACTTCACTCTGTATAATAGGCTGTAGGTTCATCCACCCCACTGGTACACACACATGGGCACCTTAGCATTGACAAAGGAGGCAAGAGTATTCGGTGGGGCAAAGATAGTCTCTTCATTAAGTGGTGCTGGGAAAACTGGACAGCTACCTCTAAAAGACTGAAATTAGAACACTTCCTAACACCACACACAAAGAGAAAATGGATTAAAGACCTAAATGTAGGATCAGAAATAATCAAACTCAGAGGAAAACAGGCAGAACACTATTTCTTATATACCTGTTCCTGAGTTATTTTGATTCACTTTTAACGTTATTTTGGGTTGGGCTGGCTCCTCGCTGTGGTGAGTGGGCTCTCTAGTTGCAGAGTGGGGCTCGCCTTCTTTGCGGTGCCCAGGCTCCAGGGTGCGCGGGCCTCAGCAGTTGCAGCACAGGTGCTGGCCCCAGGCCTGTGGGATCCTCCCAAACCAGGCGTGGAACCCGTGTGCCCTGCATTGGCAGATGGGTTCTTATCCACTGGGCCACCAGGGGACTGCTTTTGATTCACTTCTGTTTGTTGTATTTCTTCTGACTTTTCTGTGTTCTCAAAACACGTATGAATCGTTGGTCATCGGAACCTGTCTTTTTGTCCTGAGGTCAGCCTTGGTGTCTCTACTGGAGCAGACGCCTGCCAAAAAAACTGCCCTCCCTCCCCCTCCGCGCAGTAGGATCACACATTCTGACACCAGGCGCCGTTAGCGAAGGGCGGGTCGAGGTGCCCTCGGTCCCAAGGCTGAGGTTTCAGGAGGCAGCATGTGCCCCGCTGGCCCAGCATCCGCTGAGTTCCGGGTGGAGACTAGCCTGCGTGCCCGGGTGCCCACAGGGAGATGGTGAGGAACGGAGCTGCAGTCACCCGCAGAGGGGGTGTGGGGTATCCCAAGCGGGTCTGTCGTGAGTCGTGAGGTCTGGGGGCTACGTGTGGCTTATCAATGGTGTCGTTCTGGCCCCAGACTTTTCTCTGAGGGCATAGCTCTGGCCGTGGCCTTGGGGGCAAGTTCCTAACTCCCCAAACCCTGTCTGTGAAAGAGTGAATTAGGTGCGTACAGAGGTGTCTGCTAGGTTTGACTTTACACTGATCTCTAAGGGCCGTCCTGGCGATTCCTCTTAGGGGGCTAACTTATTTTGTATTTTTACAAAGCACATTATCTAGGAGAGATCTTGGGTGTTTGTCGCTTGCAATAGGCCCAGCTAACAGGGTGGGGACAGACGGCCCCTCCTATCTCGACCTGGGGTGGCTGTCTGGTCTCCCAGCCCCTGGCTCAGTGATGGACAAAAGCTCTGCCTGCTCCCACTGGTCTCTTCTCTCCATTGAGCGCCTGCTGTATGCCAAGCATCCTGCTGTGCTGTGCTTAGTCTGTCAGTTGTGTCTGACTCTTTGTGAGCCTTCCAGGCTACTCTGCCCTTGGGGATTCTCCAGGCAAGAATACAGGAGTGGGTTGCTATGCCTTCCTCCACAGGATCTTCTCACCCCAGGGATTGAAGCCACGTCTCCCGCATTGTAGGCAGATTCTTTACCTGCTGAATCACAAGGGAAACCCAAGAATACTGGAGTGGGTAGCCTATCCCTTCTCCAAGGGATCTTCCTGACCCAGGCATTGAACCGGGGTCTCTTGAGTTGCAGGCAGATTCTTTACCAGCTGAGCTGCCACATAAGCCCAAGTATCCTGCCAGGAGACTGCAAAGATGGGGCACATTCTTGCCCTTTGGAGGCATCTCTACCTGGGGAGGCGGGCTTGGCGAGTCTGCACAGCTGGTGCTTCACCGTGGAGCCGCCCTCCCGCACTTCCTATGGGATCCTGGCAACTGCTGGTGAGGTGGGCACCGGGGGCTGAGAATCAGCAGAGCTGGACTGGAACCCAGGCCTTCCGGACTCCAGGCTGAGCTTTTCTCTGCATGTGGTGCCTCAGCTTCCCTTTATGAAGCCAACTTGCCTGTCCTCAGCAGGAGGCGTGGAAAATCCCATGGACGGAGGAGCCTGGAGGGCTGCAATCCATGGGGTCGCTGAGGGTCGGACACGACTGAGCTACTTCACTTTCACTTTTCACTTCCCTGCATTGGAGAAGGAAATGGCAACCCACTCCAGTGTTCTTGCCTGGAGAATCCCATGGACGGAGGGGCCTGGTGGGCTGCAGTCCATGTCGCTAGGAGTCGGACATGACTGAGCAACTTCACTTTCACTTTTCACTTTCATGCATTGGAGAAGGAAATGGCAACCCACTCCAGCGTTCTTGCCTGGAGAATTCCAGGGATGGGGGAGCCTGGTGGGCTGCCGTCTATGGTGTCACACAGAGTCGGACATGACTGAAGTGACTTAGCAGCAGTAGCAGGAGGCGGCCTCCACCGGGCTCCGCTGAAGGAAGGGGAGGCCGAGGGAGGTTGGCAGCGGGTGGTGGGGGAGAAGCGGGGCGTGCTGCTGAGACGGAGTTGGCCTGCGGGTCTGGCTCCCTGGCACTAGGAACAGAGCTGGTAAAAGTGAGGGCAGAGGAGGCCTCACAGTAGGCAGTCTGCAAGTAGGTCCTATGTGCAAGTCTTGTCTGTTTTTTGGTCTTTAATAGGTGATGAAAATAACACAATACATGATTCCAAAGGAAAACGAAGAGAAGAGGGCACAGCCACCTCCTTTCCTGTCCCCCAGACACACGTCTCCTCTTCGGGGGACTGTTATGAGGTTCCCCTGTTCCTGCTCAGCACATGTGAGCGATGCTGCTGCTGCTGCTAAGTCGCCTCAGTCGTGTCCGACTCTGTGCGACCCCATTGATGGCAGCCCACTAGGCTCCCCCGTCCCTGGGATTCTCCAGGCAAGAACACTGGAGTGGCTTGCCATTTCCTTCTCCAATGCATGAAAGTGAAAAGTGAAAGTGAAGTCGCTCAGTCATGTCCGACTCTTCGCGACCCCATGGACTGCAGCCCCCCAGGCTCCTCCGTCCATGGGACTTTCCAGGCAAGAGTACTGGAGTGGGTGCCATTGCCTTCTCCAATGTGAGCGATAGGGCGATGCAGACCATGGTCACAGGGCAAGGCCTGAGTCTGTAACGGTGTTGGCTGCACAGAGCAGCAGCTGTGTGTATACTGTCCAGGGCTGCGTTTCTGCTGCAGCCACGCAGTTGAGCACCTTGGATAGAGGCCACCCCGCAAAGCCCCCAAACCCAGTCCTTTATAGAAAGTTGGCTGACCGCCCCTGGCTGTAAACATTTGAAAGTCAGTATGTCCTGCCTCTTTCAACCAGAAGTTCCTTTGTTGAGAATTCCAGAGCCTCAGGTTCCTTGGGAGGGTGTCTGGTCCGCAGCCCCCTGCTGGAGGTCTTGTTCCTGAGCAGGTGAGCAGGCCAGAGCCTGGGGTGGAGCAGGCAGCAAAGAGTGGGCCACCGCCCAGTGCACTGGCAGCACCTGAGTGGACGCTCAGGCCCCCCACTGACCCACGTCTTCCTCTTAATAAGACTCCTGGCGATTTGTGTGTACAGCAGGATCTGAGAAACACTGATCCAGGGGTTGTCAGTCATGTCCGACCTTGGCTGTGTATTTGGAATCGCCTCAAAAACCACATATGCCTGGGACCCATTCTCAGAGATGCAGATTTTTAAAAATTATTTATTTGGTTGCGCTGGGTCTTAGCTGCGTCACGCAGAATTTTTCCACCGGGCGCATGGAGACTCTGCGGTTGTGGCTTGTGGGTTTAGTTGCTCTGCAACATATTAGAACTTTGTTCCTTGACCAGGGATCGAACCCTCATCCCCTGCATTGCAAGGTGGATTCTCAACCACTGGACCACCAGGGCAGTCCCCAGAGATGCAGATTTAATTGATCTCAACAGCCTGGGCATTTATTTTATATATATTTAATATTAAATATATATATATATTTAATAATGAGAAAACAGAAAGAGAAATTAAGGAAACAATTCCATTCACCATTGCAACGGAAAGAATAAAATACTTAGGAATATATCTACCTAAAGAATCTAAAGACCTATATATAGAAAACTATAAAACACTGGTGAAAGAAATCAAAGAGGACCCTAACAGATGGAGAAATATACCATGTTCATGGATTGGAAGAATCAATATAGTGAAAATGAGTATACTACCCAAAGCAATCTATAGATTCAATGCAATCCCTATCAAGCTACCAACAGCATTCTTCACAGAGCTAGAACAAATAATTTCACAATTTGTATGGAAAAACAAAAAACCTTGAATAGCCAAAGCGATCTTGAGAAAGAAGAATGGAACTGGAGGAATCAACCTACCTGACTTCAGGCTCTACTACAAAGCCACAGTTATCAAGACAGTATGGTACTGGCACAAAGACAGAAATATAGATCAATGGAACAAAATAGAAAGCCCAGAGATAAATCCACGCACATATGGACACCTTATCTTTGACAAAGGAGGCAAGAATATACAATGGATTAAAGACAATCTCTTTAACAAGTGGTGCTGGGAACTCTGGTCAACCACTTGTAAAAGAATGAAACTAGAACACTTTCTAACACCATACACAAAAATAAACTCAAAATGGATTAAAGATCTAAACGTAAGACCAGAAACTATAAAACTCCTAGAGGAGAACATAGGCAAAACACTCTCTGACATACATCACAGCAGGATCCTCTATGACCCACTTCCCAGATTATTGGAAATAAAAGCAAAAATAAACAAATGGGACCTAATTAACCTTAAAAGCTTCTGCACATCAAAGGAAACTATTAGCAAGGTGAAAAGACAGCCTTCAGAATGGGAGAAGATAATAGCAAATGAAGCAACTGACAAACAACTAATCTCGAGAATATACAAGCAACTCCTACAGCTCAACTCCAGAAAAATAAATGACCCAATCAAAAAATGGGCCAAAGAACTAAATAGACATTTCTCCAAAGAAGACATACAGATGGCTAACAAACACATGAAAAGATGCACATTATCAGAGAAATGCAAATCAAAACCACTATGAGATACCATTTCACACCAGTCAGAATGGCTGCGATCCAAAAGTCTACAAGTAATAAATGCTGGAGAGGGTGTGGAGAAAAGGGAACCCTCTTACACTGTTGGTGGGAATGCAAACTAGTACAGCCACTATGGAGAACAGTGTGGAGATTCCTTAAAAAACTGGAAATAGACCTGCCTTATGATCCAGCAATCCCACTGCTGGGCAAACACACTGAGGAAACCAGAAGGGAAAGAGACACGTGTACCCCAATGTTCATCGCAGCACTGTTTATAATAGCCAGGACATGGAAGCAACCTAGATGTCCATCAGCAGATGAATGGATAAGAAAGCTGTGGTACATATACACAATGGAGTATTATTCAGCCATTAAAAAGAATACATTTGAATCAGTTCTAATGAGGTGGATGAAACTGGAGCCTATTATACAGAGTGAAGTAAGCCAGAAAGAAAAACACCAATACAGTATACTAATGCATATATATGGAATTTAGAAAGATGGTAACAATAACCCTGTGTACGAGACAGCAAAAGAGACACTGATGTATAGAACAGTCTTATGGACTCTGTGAGAGAGGGAGAGGGTGTGAAGATGTGGGAGAATGGCATTGAAACATGTAAAATATCATGTATGAAACAAGTTGCCAGTCCAGGTTCGATGCACGATACTGGATGCTTGGGGCTGGTGCACTGGGAAGACCCAGAGGGATGGAATGGGGAGGGAGGAGGGAGGAGGGAGGAGGGTTCAGGATGGGGAACACATGTATACCTGTGGCGGATTCATTTTGATATTTGGCAAAACTAATACAGTTATGTAAAGTTTAAAAATAAAATAAAATTAAAAAAAATATATATATATTCTTTCCTAGTGGCTCAGCTGGTAAAGAATCTGCCTGCAATGCAGGAGACACATGTTCAATCCCTGCGTCAGCAAGATTCCCTGGAGACGGGAATGGTAATCCACTCCAGTATTCTTGCCTGGAAGATCCCTTGGACAAAGGAGCCTGGCAGGCCACAGTCCATGGGGTTGCAAAGAGCCGGACATGACTGAGCGACTAACACTTTCACAACTTTCACTTTTCATACTAATATATATAATATACAAACACACATATATAAATGATTACCTTTGGAGTATAACGTATACTCTCTATTTGTGTATAGAGTGCACAGATCTTGAGTAGAGAATGTACACATTTTTTTGTATAATTACACCTAGGGTAGCCATTATCCAGTGAAGAAAGAGGAACGTTTCCCGGGTTTCTCTCACGACGTTTTCTGGTTGGGACCCCCTTCCAAGGAATCATCATTCTTGTGTCACCCTAGGGTTAGCTTCACCTGTTGTGGAGGGATCACCCAGAGGTGCGTGAGGTCACGGTGCTGTGTGAGAGGCGCCGTGCCTCGGTGGTGCCTTGCTGTGCGAGCTCCTCCTCGTGAACACGCCACAGCTCTCTGATCCAGCCTTTGGACGACTGTCATTTCAGTTTCCACATTCAGGCTGCAATGAATTAAAGTGCTGTGATTTCTTCTTGTGTTTTTAGTGGCTGCTGCTGCTAAGTTGCTTCAGTCGTGTCTGATTCTGTGCAACCCCATAGACTGCAGCCCACGAGGCTCCCCCGTCCCTGGGATTCTCCAGGCAAGAACACTGGAGTGGGTTTTAGTGGCCACGTGTATCCATTTTTCTTGAGCCCGCACCTGGGCGGGTGCTTGCTGGGCCATGGGGGAGGACTAGGTTTAACTTGAGTAGTCACTTGGGTACTGGGACTTTAAAATGCTCAGCAGGTGACTCTGATGGCTTGCTGTTGATTTCTTCCAGCTGCTGTTCTGTCAGTTTCCCCAGTCACCTTCCAGTAAATTCCTTACCCACCTCTTTCTTGCCACCCGTAAGCCCTGTTTACCAGACTCTGGGCAGTTCCCACCCCACCCCTGAATCCCCTTCAGTGTTTAAATCCCTCCCCATCACCCCTATCGACGGGATTCTGTCCAGCCTCACTCCAGCAGCCTAGCTCAGACTCTCGACCCAGTTCTTCCTCCTGGGCCCTCTAGGCATGGACACGGTAGCAATCGACCACAGGGATGTGGTATCTGTCGATTCCCAGCACCCTCCCTGTTGAGAGGCCTAACACTGGGTTAACAAGAGGGTGAGCAGGCATAAAGCCTATAAAGCACTTGGCATAGGCACTGTGGTCAGTACTCAATAAATGACGCCCAAATGCAGATAAAAGAACATTTCCGAACTCACTCCAAGTTTTAATGGACAGTATGGCATCGAGAGCTGCGTTGTCTGATGGGGCAGCCTCTGACCACAGGCAAAGAGTGCCGGGGTCCAGCCCCGGCTGATCCAGGGTATTCGAAGCGGGGACGGCATCGGCGACCTATTTAATTATTTATTCATCAAAGATATAAAGAGTAATAGAATGAGGATAGCTCAGTAGGAAAATTCAGTGGAGAAAAGAGGCTGAGTAGCTTGGTTTACGCGGGAGACCAATAAAACTTCAAGACAAGAAGTTTGCACCACTTACGTAGGTCGCAGGCGTCCTTCCGTTCTCCCGAAGGAGAGGAGACACTGAGGCCTCCCCGGTCGGATCTTAGAAGCCCAGGCATAATTAGCAAGCATGGCGGGTTCCGCGCTCCAGATGGAGACTCAGCCAGAAGTTGAAAGAGAGAGCGACATGGGGAGACCAAGTTTTGGTGAACAAGGCCCGCACTTTATTTTCCAAAGTAGTTTTTATACCTTAAGTTATGCATAGAGGATAATGGGGGAAGGGGTGGAGTCATGTAAGGACAGCAGTTCCTGGTTCTAATCTAAGCCAGGCTTTCAAACTTATCATATGCAAAAGTTCAGGTGATTGACATCATCTTCTGGCCCGGAGGCCTGTTAACATTTTAAGAAACTTATTTTTCTCTAAAGGTGATTATTCCAAAGTCAGGCACCAGCCTTCCAAAAAGCATTGGACAAAGCTGCATTTTACATTTCTATACACCCATTATATCGATCAATACACTGCCAAGGACACAGTAGGTAAGGAGTATGGAGACTTAGCAGCAAACATTGGCCCAACAAGTGAAAAACCCTTCACCAATACAATTTCTAATCAATCTTTTAACTACTCAAAGGAATCTGTGTTTAGGCAGTTTAGAACATCTCCTGCCTCTCACAGTTGGGAGGCTCTGAACAATCACATGTGGCCGGAAAAACCCATTCAGGCAGGCTAGAGGATTTCCAAAGGAGTTTGTAGGTTAAACACTGTCACACCCAGGAATTATTAACTGGAGCTGTAAGCTAACTCTTTTTTCAGAGAGAGGTAGTGGGAGACAGCCCCCCGTAAAGTCAGAGGTGTAGGTGAAAGCACAAAGCAGAAAGTAGGCAGACTCTGGTTTTGGGGGTAGATGCTCGAGAATTTCCAGGGGGACTCCTGAGGCTCGATCCCGCCTTTGCGTATGCCGAGCCTCCTTCCTCATGACCTTTGTCATGGACGGAGTGCCTCACGCTGGCTCCCGGCAGTGATAGAATTCCAGTTGAGCTATTCCGGATCCTCACTCAATATGCAATATGCCGGCTCCCGGCAAAAGAGCTCTTGAAAAGTGACTTGTCCAAACTGAGGTGTGTTGTAAAATATATACTTTGTGAGAAAAATGATTGCATATTGAAATAATATTCCGGATGTAGGGGGTTAAAGAAAATACACACCCTGTACTTTTTTTTCTTAAAAAAACTGTATTTTTTGGTTTTTCTTTTTAAGCTGGATAATTGCTTGATTTATTCTTTCTAAACATGTTTATTTTCTTTATTTTTGGCTGCACTGGGTCTCTGCTGCTGCGTGCAGGCTCTCTCGTTGTGGCGAGCAGGGGCTGCTCTTTGGTTTCTCGCTGCGGTGGCTATTCGTGTTGTGGAGCCCGGGCTCCAGGGTGCGCAGGCTCGGTAGCCGTGGCGAATGGGTTTCGTTGCTCCACAGCATGTACAATCTTCCCAGACCAGGGATCGAATCCACATTCCTTGCATCTCAAGGCAGCTTCTTAACCACTGGACCACCGTGGAAGTCCTGGTGTTTTTCAATTTTTAATTAATTTTTTTTCTTTTTGTCTTTCTCTTTCTTTCTTTGTGTTTTTAAATGGCTGATGGGCATGTGAAGATGGCTCACGTGGATCACAGGTTCCTGTTGGACTGCGCTGGGGAGAAGCACGTTGTTACAGGAGGTCACTTTTTCATAGAGTGTTTCTCAAATTAGGGGCTCATGTCTTTTGCTTCAGCGTTTATCTGGAGTGACTCTTAAAAATGCAATATGCGGGGCCCTAACCAGAAACTCTTATTAAGAGTGAGACTGGGAATCTGCATTTTCAACAACCTCCTCAGCTAACTCCTGCCCTCTTAAATATGAGATCTACTTCTCCTAGAACTTGGGGTATTCAATATTCCTCTTTAACAGGTATGCTCCCGTGCTTCAGATTGTGAAAAGATGGAACTCTTATTTCCTACTTTGACTTGGCTGCCAGGAAGTGCTGAGGACTGCTTTGGGTTAAATTAAATCAGCAATTAATTCCTGTGTAACCCGTGTGGCTATCTTGCTGTCTGCCAGTATGTTGGGATTGTCATGCCTTAGGTTGGAAGCATCTGGGGGACACACACCAAAGTTTGTATTGTTGAGTTTCTGGCTTCAAAAGACTTGTCTTCCCGTTGCATTTCTGCCTGTGGTTGTTCGGAGGATGAAAAGAATCATTTAACTTCAATAGGAAGTTTACCTAAAGAAAAAAAAAGGAAGAAAGAAAGAAGAGTTAACCAAGGGAAATGCACTCCACACAAGTCAACAATTTCTTGAGTCATTTACAAGGGTCTGCAATTCATCCTGCACAGATTGCTGCCACTGTGGTCTTAGACCACTAGATGGCACCATAGCACCAGTTTCTGGAAGTGTTACCTCCCTCCAACTTCTCTCCCAACTGATTGAACAGTGGTTCTTCAAGTAAAGTCTCAATCTCAGAATTTATTAGAGATGCAAACTCTCAGGTTCTATCCCAGATCCACTGAGTCAGAATCTGCTTTAACGTACCATCCAGGTAGCTCTGCTGCGCGCTAAAGTTTGAGAATCACTGTCCTAGAATCCACCTTGGGGTTCAGTTCAATTCAGTTCAGTTTAGTTGCTCAGTTGTGTCCAGCTCTTTGCAACCCCATGGAGTGTAGCACACCAGGCCTCCCTGTCCATCACCAACTCCCGGAGTTTACTCAAACTCATGTCCATTGAGTCGTTGATGCCATCCAACCATCTCATCCTCTGTTGTCCCCTTCTCCTCCTACCTTCAATCTTTCCCAGCATCAGGGTCTTTTCCAATGAGTCAGTTCTTCGCATAAGGTGGCCAGAGTATTGCAGTTTCAGCTTCAGCATCAGTCCTTTGAATGAATATTCAGGACTGATTTCCTTTAGGATGGACCGGTTGGATCTCCTTGCAGTCCAAGGGACTCTCAAGAGTCTTCTCCAACACCACAGTTCAAAAGTATCAATTCTTTGGCACTCAGCTTTCTTTATGCTCCAACTCTCATATCCATACGTGACTACTGAAAAAACCATAGCTTTGACTAGACGGACCTCTGTCAGCAAGGTAATGTCTCTGCTTTTTAATATGCTGTCTAGGTTGGTCATAACTTTTCTTCCAAGGAGCAAGCGTCTTTTAATTTCATGGCTGCAGTCACCATCTACAGTGATTTCCGAGCCCCCAAAATAAAGTCTCTCACTGTTTCTACTGTTTCCCCATCTATTTGCCATGGAGTGATGGGACCAAATGCCATGCTCTTAGTTTTCTGAATGTTGAGCTTTAAGCCAACTTTTACACTCTCCTCTTTCACTTTCATCAAGAGGCTTTTTAGTTCCTCTTCACTTTCTGCCATAAGGGTGGTGTCATCTGCATATCTAAGGTTACTGATATGTCTCCCAGCAATCTTGATTCCAGCTTGTGCTTCCTCCAGCCCAGCATTTCTCATGATGTACTCTGCATAGAAGTTAAATAAGCAGGGTGACAATATACAGCCTTGACATACTCCTTTTCCTATTTGGAACCAGTCTGTTGTTCTATGTCCAGTTCTAACTGTTGCTTCTTGACCTGCATACAGATTTCTCAGGAGATAGGTCAGATGGTCTGGTATTCCCATCTCTTTAAGAATGTTCCACAGTTTGTTGTGATCCACACAAAGGCTTGGGCGTAGTCAATAAAGCAGAAGTTTTTCTGGAATTTTCTTGCTTGTTCGATGATCCAATGGATGTTGGTAATTTGATCTCTGGTTCCTCTGCCTTTATTAAATCCAGCTTGAACATCTGGAAGTTCATGGTTCATGTACTGTTGAAGCCTGGCTTGGAGAATTTTGACCATTACTTTGCTAGCATGTGAGATGAGTGCAATTGTGTGGTAGTTTGAACATTCTTTGGCATTGCCTTTCTTTGGGATTGGAATGAAAAATGGACCTTTTCCAGTCCTGTGACCACTGCTGAGTTTTCCAAATTTGCTGGCATATTGAGTGAAGCACTTTCACAGCATCATCTTTCAGGATTTGAAATAGCTCAACTGGAATTCAATTCCCTCCACTAGCTTTGTTCAAAGTGATGCTTTCTAAGGCCCACTTGACTTCACATTCCAGAATGTCTGTCTCTAGGTGGGTGATCACACCATCGTCGTTATCTGGGACATGAAGATCTTTTTTGTACAGTTCTTCTGTGTATTCTTGCCACCTCTTCTTAATATTTTCTGCTTCTGTTAGGTCCATACATTTTCTGTCCACTGTTGTGCCCATCTTTGCATGAAATATTCCCTTGGTATCTCTAATTTTCTTAAAGAGATCTCTAGTTTTTCCCATTCTATTGTTTTCCTCTATTTCTTTACATTGATTGCTGAGGAAGCCTTTCTTATCTCTCCTTGCAATTCTTTGGAACACTGCATTCAAATGAGTATATCTTTCCTTTTCTCCTTTGCCTTTTGCATCTCTTCTTTTCTCAGCTATTTGTAAGGCCTCCTCAGACACCCATTTTTCCTTTTTGCATTTCTTTTTCTTGGGGATGGTCTTGATCACTGCCTCCTGTACTATGTCACAAACCTCCATCCATAGTTCTTCAGGCACTCTGTCTATCAGATATAATCCCTTGAATCTATTTGTCGCTTCTACTGTATATTTGCAAGGGATTTGACTTAGGTCATATCTGAATGGTCTAGTGGTTTTCCCCACTTTCTTCAATTTAAGTCTGAATTTGGCAATAAGGAGTTCATGATCTGAGCCACAGTCAGCTCCCAGTCATGCTGAAGAAGCTGAAGTTGAACGGTTCTATGAAGACCTACAAGACCTTCTAGAACTAACACCCAAACAAGATGTCCTTTTCATCATAGGGGACTGGAATGCAAAAGTAGGAAGTCAAGAGACACCTAGAGTAACAGGCAAATTTGGCCTTGGAGTACAAAACGAAGCAGGTCAAAGGCTAACAGGGTTTTGCCAAGAGAACGCACCGGTCATAGCAAACACCCTCTTCCAACAACACAAGAGAAGACTCTACACACTAGCAAAGTTATGGTCAAAATTCTCCAAGCCAGGCTTCAACAGTTCGTGAACCTTGGGGTAGCTTGGGTGAATGAAGGTGAGTGGAAGTGGCTAGAGGCCTTGCTGGAGAAGGGTGAGGTGAGTTGGGGGAGTGGGGAGGCTGGGAAGGGAGACAGTGAAGGTCCCAGGTGCAGGGACAGGTCCACACTGTCCGTATTTGGACAGGGCTGGTCCAAACAGGGCAGCAGTTAAGGAAAAGGGAATGGGTGGAGATTTTATATCTTTCTTTTTAGGTTAGGCATGTCAAATGGTATCAGCTGGAAGGGGGTCACTAGGGAACCCCCACCTTAGATGAAAGGTCCTGAACTGGGAAAAGAAACGCAGGCTGCTCAGCCTAGGTCTCCATTATGGATGGCTATCTGTTTCTGCCCATTCTGAAATTTCACCAAAGCAGCCACTGTTAATGAACAAAAATCTTGCAACCCTCCCGAGATGATCCACGAAGATGGATGCTCAGAAATCAAAAAGAACCTTGAGACTAGGGGGAACTATCTCTAGTGTATTAAAATCGTGTCTCTGTCAAGCCTATCTGTATCCTAAGGGGAGGCCAGTGCCAGAATTAATTCATATCTTCTTTTTCCTTTTGCACACAGACAAAAATTCCTCTCGCAGGTGGTTCCTGTTCTTTCAAAGGAGCAATGCATCATGCAAATACTTTTTTTTTCAGCTGTGACGTGTACAGTTTAGTTTGATTTATTTTTGATGTCAGAAACAAAATGGAAAGTTGGCGCTTTAAAAACGAGAGTGGCTGGCTGAATAAATAAATAATATGCTCTGGGCCAGAACCTGCCAGTGCCTCCTTAATTGCCCATTGATTCTTTAATTCTCTGCACTTTAACATCTGCGGAAATTAAGAGGCCACAAAGCATGGAGATGTCTTTTGTTAAACAAATGAAGGAAGCTGGGTTTTAGAAGGTGTAGTTCTTCCTGGGCTCTGACCTGGTATTTAAAGGCGGGAGGAGGAAAGCCAGGAGCCCTTGGTGGTTTCTTCCGGAGCAAGCGGGCCTCACTTGTTTCCAGCCATGAATATTTATGGTCTGTTCCCAGCCCTGAGAACACGGAGCGACTTAGCACCGGGACATCATGCGTCCCTCCTGGGGTTTCCTGGGTGTAGGGAGGCGGCCTGGCTAGGTCCCTCTCTGGAAGGTCAGGGATTGATGTTCTACCCTCGCCCACTAACCTGAGCGGGCAGGCCACGTGTCCCGGGGAGCCACCTCCATTTCTCACAGGAAGGGAAACCTCCCCGGAAGATTTCTTTACCTCATTTCCAGGCTGGATGGAGGCACCAGCCATTCTCACCACCCAAAAGGGTTCAAGAATCCCGTGGCCTCCAGAGCATCCGAGCTTGCCACCACCCTTAACCTTCATCTGTCATTCCAAACTTTGGAAAGTTCGAGCGCTCTCTGTCCTCCGTGCCTCTGCCAAGATTGTCTCCGCTGCTGCTTGCCTCTTCTTCTAACACATGAGGTTCTCGCTTCTAGGAAAGTACTTCTGAGTTCTTTCCACCCCCCAGACCCCCAGCTTCCTACCCAGATGTGGAATGGTGGCCTTCCCACCCCCGCTGGGCCACTGAGGCACTTGGAACACCCTTCTGCTGAGACATTGCCTCCTACTATTTGTGAGTCCCTAGGGAACGGGGCACGTCTTCTATTTCTGCAACTGGTCTATGAAACAGGCCCCAGAACGTCATCGGCACTCAAAAATGTTTGGTCGAATGAATAAATGATGAAGTGCATCAGACCCCAAGTGGATACTATAGAAACTCGGTTAACAGAGAATGGAACCCTCAAAAGGGAATTCCATGACTGTTTCCTTGTTTTTTTTGGCTGAGACTGGCTAAAAGCTGTGTTTTCTTGGGGAAGTTACTTAACTCCCTGGGCCTCAGTTTGCTCATCTGTGAATTAGGGTCAATAATAACAGCGTCTTCTCCAATTGTGGGAGTTTAACGTAAAGTTTCTGGCATCTAGGATGCACCTGATATTTTGTTTATTATTTAATACCTTCAGCTGCTAAATGGTGTACAGGCAGCACCAGCTGAGTGGTTCTCTGGAGAAGTCTCTTGGAAGACAACTCCATCGTCATCTGCTTCTGTGGGTTCTTACAGGGTGGGGTCCACCCCTTTTCCCTGGATCCAAGGGACCCATCATTCCCTCCACACTCAAGACCCAGCTCCTGGTCCCTTCGCCACTCTCCCCTTGAACCTCTGTGGGATGCCTCCTGGGCCGTAATTATGGCTCCAGGGGGACCCCGCTGTCAAAACGCCTGCTGCCCAGGCCCCCACTTCCAGATGCCCTTTCCTTCTCAGCTGGGAACCGCCCCCCATCCGGGCACACGTCCTCAGCTGGCTGCCTGCGGAAGCCTCCCCTTTCTCAGTCCCAATTCCCCTTTCCATCAGCATCTCCATTACATTCGAATTCTCGCCCTTCCACTTATCAAATCAGCATCGCACCTGCCTGTCTCTGCCACTGTCAACATCCCTGCCTGTGTGCTGCCTGCAGCCTGGGGCCCACCGCTCCCCCCTCTCCGGCAATTATGATTCCCTCCCCAGCTCACGTCGAAAGTCTTTGTTCTTCTCCCTGAACATTCAAGTTAATTTCTACCGACTGTTTATTCAGCCTTTGTACTGGCGGCCCGCTACTTACTCAGGAAGCGAAGCCCCTAGAGGGAGAGAGTGCAGCACTTTAGGACAGGAAGGAGACACTTCAGAGAGACGGGGGTGAGGCAGGCGCTGGGGGGACCCTGGACGCGGGCGAGGGCTGGGGAGATGGGCTCAGGCGCTGCTTTTTGGGTTAGCATCCCAGTGGTTGATGAGGCTGTAAGCGTGTGTGCGTATGCATATGGATGCACACGCACGTACAGTTACAAACCTGTGTATATGTAGGAGGCTGCAAAGCATAGCTGTCCGTGGCCACAAGTGCCTCTCAGTTGGTCTTTTGTTCCACCCAGCATTTGGAGTTTGCAAAGGGAGTTCTGGGCAGGCAGCCCTGCCCTGCTCTGGAGCAGAGATGAGGTGGTCCCACGGGGAGGGGCACAGAGGCGAATGGGAAGCTGTGAGGGGGGAGGGCTGGGCGGGGTGACCCAGGAGAAGCCCTGAGCAGGGAGGCCCAAGGAAGAGGAGGCCTTTTTAAGCTGCCTGCTGGGAGGCGCTGCTGAGACGCTGCAGCCTTCACAGAAGACTCAGTTTGGGGAGCAGCAGCTTAGTATTTGAGGTTGCTTGGAGGGTAGCCGTGTGTGCAGAGAAGAGTTCATTTATGAACTAGTGCGGGGGTGTGGATTCAGCCACAGCCAGGGCTGGAAGCCTCCAACTTTCAACAGCTGGGAATTTTGAAAAATCTTGGTGAGAGCTTCAGCCTGTGCGATGAAGGGGTTGAATCAATGTCACCCCTTAGGGAGCCTGGGATGCTCTATATAAACACATGTGTACACATCAGAATATGTTCATAATATAGAAAATGAATAAATGCAGAATTTTGTATAACATGTATGCACGCTAAGTCGCTTCAGTTATGTCCGATTCTGCTACCCCATGGACTGTAGCCCTCCAGGCTCCTCTGTCCATAGGGATTCTCCAGGCAAGAATACTGGAGTGACTTGCCATGCCCTCCTCCAGGGGATCTTCCCAACCCTGGGATCGAACCCACATCTCTTATGTCTCCTGCTTTGGCAGGTGGGTTCTAGGTACACTAGCACCATGTGGGAGGCCCTACATAACATACACTATGTATAAATTCAGACCTCCCTGGTGGCTCAGTCAGTCAAGAATCCGTCTGCAATTCAGGAGACCTGGGTTCGATCCCTGGGTCGGGAAGATTCCCCTGAAGAAGGGAATGAGAAGGGAATGACAATCCCCTCCAGTATCCTTGCCTAGGAAATCCCATCAACAGAAGATACTGGCGGGCTACAGTCCGTGAGGTTGCAAAGATTTGGACACAACCACCACCACCATGTATAAATTATACACAGCATGTTAAATATAAATGTATAAACTCATATATGGTAAAATATAAAATACATAAAAATCAAATATATTTGTATAATACAAATACATCAAAGTATATATATTGTAGTATATAATCACATATATAATTATACACGAAATACAGAACATGTAATCATGTTTTAAATATGTATAAATGTGGATATATACACAAAATATAGTAAAACCTTGGACCATAAAATAAAGTCACTCTTCTTGTTTTTCCCCTTCTATCTCTAACTTTTATTTGGAGTGGTTACTCCGTTTACATTTCCCAACTTTGTGTATAATTGATGCATAATTGGTATACAATCAGTTGCACATATTTAAAGCACATGGACAAGCCTGCGAAGCATTGCCAGCCAAGATAATGAACATACTCATCCCTCCCCAAATTTACTCCAGTCCCTGTGTAATCCCTCTGCTTGCTCCCCACCTCCCTCCCATCCCCAGGCGATCAGCAATCTGCTTTATGTCACCGCAGATCAGCTTGTGTTTCCTGGGACTTTGTATAAACAGAATCGTACAGTGCGTGCTCATTTCTGCCTGGCTCCTTTCACTCAGCCTCCTTCGTGGAGACCGTGTTGGTGCCAGCGTCAGGGGCTCCTTCCTTTTTATCGCTGAGATCCGCTGAACAGATGGACCACACTTTGTTTATTCAGTCGTGTGCAGAAGGACACTTGGGTTTAATATTCACGTGAGAATATCTCTACCTCCCTCCCCACCATGCAATGAATTGTAGGAAGTTCCTCTTGCTTCCCAAGTTTCTCTTTATTTCTCAATAGCCCTAAGAGGTGCAGAGTTCATTTCTCCAAGGTAAGTTCAGGGCCTGCCGCAAGCACAAGGGGGCCTGCCTGGGAGGTGGCCTGCATCACTTCACCCCCATCAGCTCCTCCCGGGGGCAGGCTGGCCGTGGGAGGCCTCCTAACACCACTCCTTGTGTCTGCGGCAACTTGGTCTCAGGGAACTGGGTCAGGAGAGGCGCCAGCGGCTGGCCTGGCATGGTACCCAGGTCACTCCTATGCAACCTGTTCTCTTCATGCAGGGACATATCTGAGACTCCCCACTGTGTGTCAGGGTGGATTCTGGGCTGTACCCAGGAGTCAATGTGGTTACACTCCTGTGAAAGCTCACACTATGGGTGCTCAGCCCCTGCTGCTGACCTAGAGCCTCAGTGCAGCCCTAGAGTCTCTAGCTGTTGTTTCTGGAAGGCTCCGGGCAGCCCCTCACATTCCATCCAGTCTCTTACGTGGTTCCCCGCCCCCACCCTCCCTGCAGCCTCACCAGCTCTCTTGCTGTTCCTCAAGCACACGTTGTGTTCCTGCCTCAGGGCCTTTGCACTTGCCGTTCCCTCTGCTAGAACGTTCTCTCCCTGACATCTGCTCCTCCTTTACCTAAACTTTCACCCCCACAGCTTTTCATATCTCCTTTCCCACTTTTTTCCCCTCTAGGCATCACCATCTAACATATTGTATAGTTGACTTCTCTCTCTCTTATTTATCATTGTCTCCTCCACTAGATTCTAAGCTCTATGAGGGCAATAATTGGTCTACCTGATCCGTCAGTAGCCCTAGCTCCTAGACTGCCGGGCACATAACAGGTGCTTAAATATTTGTCGAAAGAATGAACAAATAGGTGGACGCCTGGCTCATGTCCATTCCACTGGAGAAGAGCATCCCAGTCCCTTCAGGATGAATAGCCTGAAGAGGCAATTTCAACCTAAAGAGGGTGTGAAGCTTCCATACTGAGAGCTGGGGACTTGGCTCTTTTTAGCAAGTCCTGGTAGAGCCAACATTGCCGGAACTGTGCCCCCGGGGGCTGCCAGGGTCGAGTCAACTCCATGGGTCATCTCCTCCAGGTGTCTGCAAACTGTTTCCAAAAACAGTGAAATCTGAATAAAATCTAGCTTTCACTTAATAGTAACACACCCAGGTTGGTTTCTTATTTCTGACAAATGCGCACTGTAATGCATGATGGCAAATATTAGGAGAAAATGAAATTAATTGGATGCACGTATTCAGGAACTCTTGGGACTATAAGTCCTCTGTGAATATAAAATTAGCAAAAGAAAAAGGTTATTTTAAAAATTTTTATTGCATTAGTAAATGTGAGTGAGTGTCAGTGGTTCAGTCGTGTTCAACTCTTTGCAGCCCCATGGACTATAGTCCGCCAAACTCCTCTGTCCACGGGATTATCCAGGCAAGGACACTGGAGTGGGTTGCCATGCCTTTCTCCAGGGGCTCTTCCTGACCCAGGGATTAGAACTGGGTCTCCTGCATTGCAGGCAGATTCTTTACCATCTGAGCCACCAGGGAAGCATTAGTAAATTAAATTCATAAAAAATACAAATTTGAAATTATGGGCGACCATTAGCTTCTACAATAGAGAACTTATTGCTATGTGTTGCTTTGGTTACACAGCGTTGGAAAAAAACCTCGGCTTCCTCAGTGGAGCAGTTGAAAAAACGGCAACAGATTTAACAGCGGCCGCCCTGCGGTCCCGGGATATGCTGGGCTGAAAGAGGAAGGTGGGGAGCTCACTCTGAGGTCTGTGAAGGCAGCGGCCTGCGAGGGGTTAATATTTTGTACAAAGCCCATTGGAGTGTGCCTGTTGTTCCCTTCAGTTTCAAAACAGTTTAAAACCTCTTTGAAGGTGGCATTTGCATCTAAGTTTGCAGAGCCCCCGTGAAGCCTCTGCAGGGCTTTGCCAAGCACGCTTTGAAAACCACAGGTCTAACCACAAGTTCCCATTTTACAGAAGAAACTGAGGCCTGGAGAGAAAGGACTAAGGTCTTACAACAAGTCCAGGGCCAGTCCAGGTTTTACTTTTTCCAGCCATGAGGTTTATTCCTGTGGATGGATGTAACCGGATTATTCTTTCTAACTGCTGGATAGAAAGTCTTTGAATGCTTCAACTTACGTTTTTCTCTTGATGTCATGGACTCTATTTCCATTTTTTCAAAGCTCCAGTGAAGCATCTTAAGCATATTTCCTTATTCACATGTCTAGAGCTTCTTTTTCTGTGTTAGTTGCTCAGTTGTGTCCGACTCTTTGCAATCCCACGGACTACAGCCTGCCAGGCTCCTCTGTCCAAGGAATTCTCCAGGCAAGAATACCAGGGTGGGTTGCTATTTCCTCCTCCAGGGGATCTTCCCAACCCAGGGATCGAACCCGAGTCTCCTGCATTGCAGGCCGAGTCTTCACTATCTGAGCCACCAGGGATAGAGCTTCTTTCTGTAGGACATGATTTCTAAATTGCAGGATATACATACCCTCAACTTCACCAGAAAACACCAGATCATTCTCTAAGTGCTTGTAAGAATCACACCTCGGGACTTCCCTGGCCGTCCAGCGGTTGAGACTCTGTGCTTCCAGTGTAGAGGGCCTGGGTTCAATCCCTGATCGGAGAACTAGGATCCCATAAGCCATAGAGCCAAAAACAAAACAGAGCAAAAAGAAAATAAAACAAAACTCTATGCCTGTTGTGACAGCTGCCCAATTCTGTAAATATACCCCAAATCACAGAATTGTGCAAAAAAAGCAACGGAACTTGCTTGCTCTGGTATGCAAATTGTAACTCAAAAATTTAAGAAGAGTTGCATGCCTCCAGAGCAGAGCACACCCTCTGTGACTCCCCACCCCACCTGTAGTGGACTTGTCAGGAAAGAAGGGAGCGGAGCCCCCCATTCCTCTAGTGTGATACCCTTCCCTCTGGAAACCTTGATGGTCCCAGGGCTGGGTTCTTGCCCTAAGCCGGTCCCCACTCGCTGGGTGGCCTTGGGTGAGTCACTTCCCAGCCCCCCAAACCAAGTCTGACTCTCATCTGGGATGTGGGGACGAAGGCCAAGCTGGCTTCTAATCTGAGAGTTTTCACTCAAAACTTCACCACCTTCCCCATAAAAACAGACATACTGACGGATTTCCATGATTGAGAAAATACGCCACCATCCTAGGCTACTCTGAGCTCATGAATGATTTACAATGAATTTGCATTTCATTAAACATGGCAACGTGCATTACATTTTGAAATGGTTGTAACGGTATCTGTGATCAACTTGTTTCTTCGTCACCATGTTTTATACGCACCCACACCCCACGCCAGCGTCACCTCTCCATCCATGGCCGGAAACTGCTGGACTAGAGACGTCTGTGACGGGAAGGTGGCCTCGTCTCTTCAGAAAGGACCTGAATCCTGCTTTTGCCGTCTGCCACGTCGCCTAGCTTCCTGGGGCCCCAGTTTGTACTCACGTGTGAGTGCGTGCACACGGCACCATTCTGAGCACACGTCATGTACTAAATTACACGCGGAACGCAGTCCCTGATCCCGTGCCCTCTAAATGCTAGTTCTTCTTATTATTGCAATTAATCCTCCCATCAACCCTACGAGGGAGTTATCATTCATTCATTTATTTGGAGATTTATATCTCGTTTATTTGTTTAGATATTTATTGAACATGACTGTGTTCCAGGCTTCAGTTAGGCACTGGAGATACATCAGGGAACAAAAACAGTCGCAAATCTCTGCCTTGATGAAGCATACCATTATTCTGATTTTACACTTAAGGATGCTGGAGCACAGGGAGGTTAAATGCCTTTTCTGAGTAAGAAAGAAGGTAAAATCCCTTCACTTTCACCAGGGAACTGCTTCTGCTCGCACCCAGTCCATCCACGTGATGCGGTAGCTGCTCTGGTCTCTCACGGTCCTGCTTATGGCCCCTGGACCAGGCAGAGGACAGGAGTTCAGCTCCATGGGGTTTTGGACCTGGGATCAGAGAAACACAGAGTCAGCCCCTGGAAGCAATGAGAGAAGCTGGGGACGTTTTCTTCCGTGTCGAGAATGTCACTCTGGAGGGACCCGGAAGCAAGGCATGGAGAGGTGCAGGAGAGACAGACAGACAGACACGCCGGTGTCATCTCTCCAGACTCAGCCATTCCTGAGACCCAGCCATATTCCTCTCTGGAATCCTGGAGACCCCAGTACTTTTAGACCAAAATCTCCCTTTTGGCCTCAATTTGCACCCAAAGGGCTCCTAGTTAGTTAGCAGACCGGGAGCGGCCAGGGCCCGGTGAGAAGGTGCTCCAAGCCTCCGTGAGTGCCTGCCACACCCCAGCCTTGCCTTTTGGCATCTGGAGCTGAGACTGTCCTGTTCTTAGATAACTTTGCAATAGATTCTCTACCTCCGGAGCATGTGGCTGCCACCTAACTCTTAATAAATCAGACGGGCGCTTTCTGCATGGAAAAGAGCCTCAGCCATACATCATTTTTGTTTTCCTCTTGGGGAGAACAGCCATGCTACAGCAATAACCTGCCACGTATATGTCTCAAAGCCCTATTTATATAGCCATATGGATAAATATATATAAATAGGACTGTGGAATAATAGATTAAGGGATCTGCTCATCCATAGAAGACTTATGGGGCTTTCAGGACCTAATGGCGGCCTGATTCAGTAAGAAAAATGGGTCTTCAGCAGGATGTGGCCAAGAATTAGATGAGCCCGTAACCTGATGGAGAGCCCGCCCAGGAGATGGGGAGGAGGGGAGGGCCGGATGAGGACACAGAAGCTCTGGCAGGACGGACTGCGGGAGAGGCTGGGCCGTGCGGGGCTGCAGAGAGCCACGGGCCCTGAACTGTCTTCCCAGCTCAGCTCTGAGTTTTCTCTATGACCGTGGGCAGGTCGCTTGCCTTCTCTGAGCTTTGGTTCCTCCTGTGGACTCACTGCCCTTCCAGCGGTTTCCAGCCTTTGTGGGGCCAGTTCCCTGGAAGACAGTGTTTGCACAGATCGCTGAGGGGGTGGGAGTGGTTTGGGGATGACTCCAGCACATCACACTTACTGTGCCCTTTATTTCTATTATCATGACATCGGCTCCACCGCAGACCATCAGGCGTTAGATCCCAGAGGGTGGCAGGCCCTGCTCGAAGTCCTGTTTTTCCCGCTCTGACATTAAAATGCCTCTGAGCTGCAGGGTTGCTGCCCTCGGAGGTGGGGCCGACCTCAGGAAGGTGGAGGTGTTCTCCCAGGCCTTGAACCATCACTGGTGTGGCCCCTGAAGCTGTATTTCTCAGTAGAGACTTGCAGCCACAAGACTAGGCGCCCTGCTGCTAAGTCACTTCAGTCGTGTCCGACTCTGTGCGACCCATAGACGGCAGCCCACCAGGCTCCCCCGTCCCTGGGATTCTCCGGGCAAGAACACTGGAGTGGGTTGCCATTTCCTTCTCCAATGCATGAAAGCGAAAAGTGAAAGTGAAGTCACTCAGTAGTGTCCGACCCTCAGCGACCCCATGGACTGCAGCCTTCTAGGCTCCTCCGTCCATGGGATTTTCCAGGCAAGAATACTGGAGTGGGGTGCCGTTGCCTTCTCCTGGGGCCATCTACATGGCAATAACAACAGCTGACACTGCTGTTTGTCATTTAGTCTCTAAGTCGTGTCCGACTCTTTTGCAACCCTTCGGACTGTAGCCCACCAAGCTCCTCTGTCCATGGATTTCCCGGGCAAGAATACTCAAGAGGGTTGGCATTTCCTTCTCCAGGGGCTCTTGCTGACCCAGGGATTGAACCCACATCTCTTGCATTGGCAGGTGGATTCTTCACCGCTGAGCCACCTGGGAAGCCCGACACAGCTACTACGGCCTCATTATATCTGCAAGACTGTGTCTGGGTGCTCTATGCTTGTGCTCAGCAGCAAACATTTATCGAGTACTTACTATGCCAGGCACTGTTCCGTATACTGTACATATATTACCATCCTCACAAGAACGTGGGAGACAGGTGTCATAATCTCCTCCATTTAGAGACGAGGAAGCAGAAGTACAGGGAGCTCCAGGGACTGGTCCCAGGTTCAGCAACTGGGAAGTGATGGTGTGAAGACACCCCCTGGAGTCTGACTCCAGCATCTGCATTCCTAGTCTCCCCTGGGTATGTCCCTCTTACAAAGGGAGAAGCAGAGGCTGCAAGAGGTTAATTCATGTGTAAACAGCCGAGCTCCTTGGAGTTCTCAGACCCATCAGTTTCATGGGAGAGGTTAGAGAGAAAAAGTATTTCTCCCCACTCCTCGTCTTTCTTTCAATTTTTCCAAGTCAGTCATTTTTTTAAAAACAAAAGTCTATTTACAGAAGCGACATATAGGACCCAAGATAACCACGTGTCCGCCATGCTTCAGCGAACCTCCAAATCAGAGATGGGTTGGATAACATGTACCTGGAGCTATGGGCTTTTTCAGGATTTCAGGCTTTTTTTTTTTTCCCGTTCCCTCTGCGGGCTGAAGCCAGCCTTTTGTGGCTTGATGAGGACACATTTCTCCTGGGGTGTAATAAGGCAGCCAGAGTTAGACCTAACGCCAAAGAGAGAACATTTGCTATTTTGGAAGAGTTAATCCTAAAGCTTCTTTCTTTGGCTCCTGCCTTTAGAAAAGGCATTTCTAAGGCAGGTCCAGGCAAGACTGCACCCATAATAATCCGCCCTCAACCATCTTAAGGCTAATCGGGAAACTTTACTGAGCGCTGGTAACGTGCCAGGCCGGGCTCTGGTGGCGGGTTTACCTCTCCTGACGCCTTCTCTGGGTTGTTTTCACTGTTACCCTCATGTCGCAGCCGAGGAGCTGAGGCACAGAGGTGCATAGCTCAGCTGAGATGCCTCAGCCAGCACAGGGCTGAGCTGGGACTGGAACCCAGACTGGCACCCCAGGCCACGCTCCTGCCCCGCAGGGCCCCCATGCGGGCACGTGGGCAGAGCCCGCCCCACTCCCCGCTGCCCATCTCCAGCTGCGTGCTGGAAGTCCACAGACCTCTCCCGTGCCTTCACCTGTCCTGGGTCTGCATCTAGGACAGACCTCCCAGAGGTTCCCAGGGGCCCTTTCTTTAAGCTGTGGTTTATTACCCAATGAAGACATGTCAAAATGGCTCGTAAACATTGTAGTGTATTTCAAATGTAAACATGTTTAAAGTTGAGCCCATTAGCACGAAAAATAATATAAAGCAATTTAAAAGTGCTTTTCCAAGACAGTTACTGGATTTATTTGTTCACAGCTCACACAGACAGTAGAATCTGATAAGGGAATATAAGTATTCTTCTGTTTTTATTGGAATATAACACATATAGCAAAGTATCTGTGAGGTACACTAATCTGAGGGATACTACTTGATGGCGTGTACACACACACACACACACACACACACACATATGTTTCCCCAGTGGCTCAGCAGTCAAGAATCAGCCTGGAAAGCAGAAGACACAGGAGATGCCGGTTCAATCCCTGGGTCAGGAAGGGCATGGCTACCCACTCCAGTCTTCTTGCCTGGAAAATCCCATGGACAGAGGAGCTTGGTGGGGTGCAGTCCATGGGGCTCGCAAAAGAGTCAGACACGACTGAAATGACGGCGTGAGCACGACACATCCCTGTCACCCTACCAGATCAGGATATTTACAGCACCTAGAGGGTCCTCTGTGCCCCTCTGCAGGCACTACCCCCCAAGAGATAACCACCATTATGACTTCTATCACCACTGACTGGCTTTGCCTATTCTTGAATTTCATATAAATTGAGTAATGCAATGTACATTCTCTAGAGTCTGGCTTCTTTCCCTGAACATAATATATGCGATCATCCATGTCTTTGTGTGTAGCAGTGGTTTATTCTTATTATTGTTAGCATTCCAATTGTATGAAAGTGCACAATTTATCTACCCATTCTCTTGTTGATGGCATCTGGGTTATTTCCATTTTGGAACTATTACAAATAAACTATTACGAGCACTTACTATACATTGAATGTTTGTTTCCCCCAAAGATTCTATGCTAAAACTGAATCCCCAACATTGTGATGTTTGGAAGTGGGGCCTTTGGAAGGTGATTGTGTTGTGGGATTGGTGACCTTCTAAAAGAGACCGCAGAGCCCGCTTGCCCCTTCTGCCGTGTGAGGGCAGAGCAAAAAGATGGCCGATCACAAATCAGAAGACAGGTCCTCACCAGACACCGTGTCTGCAGAACTGTGAGGAATAAATTTCTGCTGTTTCCTCAGGGTGTACGCTCAAAAGTGGGATCGCTGGGTCATATGGTAGTTTTTTTTAGTCCTAGTGTTTTAAGGAATCTCTATACTGTTCTCCTTAGAAGTTCTATCTATTTATATTCCCGCTAACAGTGCAGTAGGGTTTCCTTCTCTCCGTACCCTCTCCATCATTTATTATTTCAAGTTTTTGTGGTTTTTTTTTTTTTTTTTTGATAATGGCCATTCTGATTGGTGTGAGCTGATATCTCCTTGTAGTTTTGATTTGCATTTCTCTAATAATGAGCAATGAAGGAATGGAGACGCAGAAGTAGAGAACGGCACAGCAGGGGAAGAAGACGGTGGGAAGGACTGAGAGCGAGGCACTGGATGCATAAACACTACAACGTATAAAGCAGAGAGCTGGAGGGGGGCTGCTCGGTGACGCCGGAGCCCGGCCTGGCGCTCTGCGATGACCTAGAGGGCTGGGTGGGGGAGGGAAGAAGGAGGCTCAAGAGGGAGGGAATATATGTGGATTTAATTATGACTGATTCACTTTGTTGTACGGCAGAAACCAACACATCATTGTAAAGCAATTATCTTCCAATTAAAAAAAAGATTCTGTTGTTCAGGAGCCGCCTAGTCTGTGGCACGTGTTACAGAGGCCTGATCAGACTAAGGTGATGCTCTTGCCCGCCTTCTTGGTGGCCCTCTGCACTCGTTTCCCGTGAGCAGGGTGTGTGCGTGTTCAGTGTTATGTGTACGGCACCATCATTCTGACAGCGGCGCAGGAGCATGGACACGACGTTTAGAGACGGAGGGCGGATGTCACGTCCTGGGTCGTGTCAGCGTCAGGATTTGAATTGAATATTTTGGAGAGATGTCCAAGTTTACACAGGACTTCCTTGAGGCCTGGGCCTCAGGGTGCCCACTGGGTCCCTGTCTGTTAAGAAAACCCCACTGAGGCACCGCTTTTGTTATAGGAATTGCCTGTTTAATGATTCTCCTGAGAAACAGAGTTGAACGGATGTTGCTCTGTATTTGTTATAGGACTCAGCTCCCATGAAGCTCCCTGTCTGCTCTCTGCCCACGGGAGGCAGAGGGAAGCAGGCGGTGTAATTCAGTCTGAGCCCGAAGGCCTGAGACCCAGGAACACGGATGTCTCAGGGCGGGAGAAGACGGATGTCCTGACTCAGGCAAAGAGAGCACGTCCACTCTTTCTCTGCCTTTTTGCCACACTAGGGCCCTCAGTGGGTTGGAGGGTGCCCACCTCCATTGCGGAGAGTGATCTTTACTCTTGTCTACTGATTCAAATGCTAAATCAAATCCAAGACACACCAAGACATAATGTGGTTTTTTAAAAAATATTTATTTACTTATTTACTTATGATTGTACAGTGGAGGTAATGAATAGATTCAAGGGATTAGATCTGGTAGACAGAGTGACTGAAGAACTGTGGACAGATGTTTGTAGCATTGTACAGGAGGAGGAGACCAAAACCATCCCCAAGAAAAAGAAATGCAAGAAGGCAAAGTAGTTGTCTGTGGAGACCTTACAAATAGCTGAGAAAAGATGAAAAGTGAAAGGCAAAAGAGAAAGGGAAAGATACACCCAACTGAATACAAAATTCTAGAGAACAGCAAGGAGAGATAAGAAAGACTTTTTAAGTGAACAATGCAAAGAAATAGAGGAAAACAGTAGAATGGAAAAGACTAGAGATGTCTTTAAGAAAATTGGAGATACCAAGGGAACTTTTCATGTAAAGATGGGCACAATAAAGGACAGAAATAACAAGGACCTGGATGGCATAACTGACTTGATGGACGTGAGTCTGAGTGAACTCAGGGAGTTGGTGATGGACAGGGAGGCCTGGCGTGCTGCGATTCTTGGGGTCGCAAAGAGTCGGACATGACTGAGTGACTGAACTGAACTGAACTGAACAGACGCAGAAGAGATTAAGAAGAGGTGGCAAAAATACACAGAAGAACTGTACAAAAAGGGTCTTAATAACCCAGATAACCCTGATGATGTGGTTACTTACCTAAAGCCAGACATCTTGGAGTGTGAAGTTAAGTGGGCCTTAGGAAGCATTACTACAAACAAGGCTAGTGGAAGTGGTGGAATTCCGGCTGAGCTATTTCAAGTCCTAAAAGATGATGCTGTTAAAGTGATGCACTCAACATGCCAGCAAATTTGGAAAACTCAGCAGTGGCTACAGGTCTGGAAAAGGTCAGTTCATTCCAATCCCAAAGAAAGGCAATGCCAAGGAATGTTCAAACTACCACATAAGTGTGCTCTTTTCACATGCTAGCATGGTCATGCTCAAAATCCTTCAAGCTAGATTTCAACAGTCCATGAACCAAGGACTTCCAGAGGTATAAGCTGAGTTTGGCTATCTGATGCAAAGAACTGACTCATTGGAAAGACCCTGATGCTGGGAAAGATTGAAGGCAGGAAGAAAAGGGGGCAACAGAGGATGAGATGGTTGGATGGCATTACTGACTCGATGGACATGAGTTTGAATAAGCTCTGGGAGTTGGTGATGGACAGGGAAGCCTGGTGTGCTGCAGTCCATGGGGTCACAAAGAGTCAGCCACGATTGAGTGACTGAACTGAACTGACTGAAGCTGAGTTTAGAAAAAGCAGAAGAACCAGAGAACAAATTGCCAACATCCGTTGGACCATAGAAAAAGCAAGGGAATTTCAAAAATATCTATTTCTGCTTTATTGACTATGCTGAAGTCTTTGTGTGGATCATAAGAACTGTGGAAAATTCTTAAAGAGCTGGGATGGGAATACTAGACCATCTTTCCTGTCTCTTGAGATTCCTGTATGCAGGTCAAGAAGCAACAATTGGAAACTTACATTGAACAACTGATTGGTTCAAAATTGGGAAAGGAGTACATCAAGGCTGTATATTGTCACTGTGCTTATTTAACTTATATGCAGAGTACATCGTGTGAAATGCCGGGCTGGATGAAGCACAAGCTGGAATCAAGATTACCAGGAGAAATATCAACAGCCTCAGATAAGCAGATGATACCACTTTAATGACAGAAAGCAAAGAGGAACTAAAGAGCCTCTTGATGAGGGTGAATGAGGAGAGTGAAAAAGCTGGCTGTTTAAAACTCAGCACTAAAAAAAACTAATATCATGGCATCCAGGCCCATTACTCCATGGCAAATAGATAAGGAAAAAGTGGAAACAGTAACAGATTTTATTTTCTTGGGCTCCAAAATCACTCTGGATGGTGACTGTAGCCATAAAGTTAGAAGACACTTGTTCTTGGAAGAAAAGCTATAACAAATCTAGACAGCATATTAGAAAGCAGAGACATCACTTTGCCAAAAAACGTCCATATAATCAAAGGTATGGTTTTTCCAGTAGTCACGTACGGATGTGAGTGTTGGTCCATAAAGAAGGCAGAGCACCAAAGAACTGATGCTTTGGAATTGTCGTGCTAGAGAAGACTCTTGAGAGTCCCTTGGACAAACCAGTTAATCCTAAAGGAAATCAATCCTGAATAGTCTTTGGAAGGACTGATGCTGAAGCTGAACCTCTGATACTTTGGCTACCCGATGGGAAGAGCCGACTCATTGGGAAAAGACCCTGATGCTGGGAAAGATTGAAGGCAGGAGGAGAAGGGGATGACAGAAGATGAGATGGTTGGATGGCTTCATCGCCGCAATGAACATGAGTTTGAGCAGACTCTGGGAGATAGTGAAGGACAGGGAAGCCTGGCGTGCTGCAGTCCATCGGGTGGCAAAGAGTCGGACACGACTGAGTGACTGAACAATGACAACAACAACTTTACTTCTTTGGCTGTGTAGGGTTTTAGTTGTGGCATGTGGAATCCTCCTTGTGTTTTGAGGGATCTTTCGTTGCAGTGCGCAGACTCTTTAGTTGTGGCTCACGGGTTCCAGAGTGTGGGGGCTCAGTAGCTGTGATGCATGGGCTTAGTTGCCCTGTGGCATGTGGGATCCTCTTGGATCAAGGATTGAACATACAAGTTCAATTGCAAGGAGGATTCTTTTTTTTTTTTGCATTTAAAAGGTTTTTTAATTTTTTTAAAAATTTTATTTTATTTAACTTTACAATATTGTATTGGTTTTGCCATATATCAGAATGAATCTGCCACAGGTATACATGTGTTCCCCATCCTGAACCCTCCTCCCTCCCCATACCATCCCTCTGGGTCGTCCCAGTACACCAGCCCCAAGCATCCAGTATCGTGCATCGAACCTGGACTGGCGACTCGTTTCATATATGATATTATACATATTTCAGTGCCATTCTGCAAGGAGTATTCTTAACCACCGGACCACCAGGGAAGTCCCCAGACAGTTACCTGGGGCTCTCTCAGCCTGGACAAAATGAGTCATAAAATTAACCATCACACTGCTGTGCTTCAGACTTCCCTCATCCTCCAGCCACCCAAGTGATGGTGAGAACACCCAAGGGAGGTGTTCTTCCAGTTAGTGAGGTTGGGAAAGGGCTACAAACCCCAGAAGGAGCCCGCCGGAGGAAGGAGGGAGAGGAAGCAATCCCGCTTTGTCATTTCTCCACGTGGGATCAGGCAAAGCCCCATGGGATCCAGCTCAGGATCCTCCACTCCTCTCAGCGCACATCTGGGGGGCAGCTCCCACATGCCAGATGCGTTTGCTACTTGGTGTGGCCATTCTAGCTACCTTGCCCGTTTGCTCTGATTAGCTATCACCTGTGTCAGTCACCTCGTTAATTTCCATTATCTCCCGTCTTCACGACTCCTCCAGGCACAAAAGAGAAAAAGGCACAGCAGAGAGACAAGGACCTCGTGCGGGGTCACAGAGCGAGGGCCTGCCCCAGAGCGCCGCTCCCTCCCCTGCCGCGGGGAGGCCATGCGGTTCCTACAGCAGGACCCCGCTTACTGTGAGCTACACGTGCACACAAGACACACAGATGTGTGTGTGCACACTACTTCCCGTGACAGACGTGGCTCTTCTGAAAGACGAAGCACAAGGGATGTTTTGCGAATTGAATTACATTATTTACCTGGGGAGTTGACTTCAAAAAGAAATTTAGTGGGCGATAATAGGATGAGGCTGTTGGAAAATGTGACCCTGTCTTCTACGTGAAGCTGTAGGTTTTTCTGGTTGAGATTTTACTTAAAGCGGGAGCTGCACGGCCCCACCTCCCCCCAGCCCCTCCCACCCACCCTGTTTGCTGCCATCACGTGTCCGCTGCAGGACGCTGGGTGTCCTGTCTTGTTTGCGGTGGGGCAAGGCCCTCAGCTGGCTCTCGGCCTAGGCCGGGGGTGGGGGGTGGTCGGAGGCGCCAACAGCGCTCAGGACTGGGGTCAAGGTGGTGCCCGGGGGCCAGGTTCTTGCTTTCTCCCTACTGCTCAACAAGCCCCCCCAACTCGGCACCCACGGAGGAGCTGGTCTTTTCTGCCCGGTCTGATAGTTTGAGAGTCTGCAGGGTGAGCTAACATAGTAAAGCTAGAGAAAGGGGTGCTTCCAGGTCTAGAAATGTGTTCTTCGGTTTGTTCCCTTGGATGCATGGGAGGAGCAAGCCACCAGCCCAGCGTGGGTTTCAGTCAACCCGGGGCGGGGGCCTAAGCGGTCACCCTGCCCGCCTGTTGGCTCACCCTCATTTCTGGGGAGTAGCTTTGGGGCCAGTGGCCCAGCCATGGGCTGGCCTTTGCTCTCTCCTATGGTCCAGCCTGCACCTCCCAGAACATCCCCACTGGGATTACCCAGGGTCCCTGGAAGGGGGTCCGCTCCCTCACCCCTGGGAGCGGCAGAGCCGCAGCCCGAGTGCTGGGCTGGGAGGGATTTGCTGCCAGCTCCCAGGAGGACCAAGCTCGAGGGCGAGGACTGGGGCCGTGTACCCAGAAAGCTCCCTCCAAGAGGTAACAGATGGTGGAAAAAGAAGGTAAGATTTTAGGAGGGAGGGCTTCCTGGGTTGGCCAGTGGTTAAGAATCCCTCCCAATGCAAGGAATGCAGGTTTGATCCCTGGTCCAGGAAAATATCACAAGCCCTGGGGCAACCAAGCCCGTGGGCCTCTACTACTGAGCCTGCGCGCCTAGCACCCGTGCTCCAAAGTAAAGGGACCTCCTGCAGAGAGAAGCCTGGCACGGCAACTAGAGAGCAGTCTCCACTCTCCACACAGCCGTAAATAAGTAATAAATAAAATTTAAAAGTTACGTAAGGAGGGACAGTCGTGTTTTCAACTCTATTCCAGGAACTGTATAAGGTGCTTCCCCATAACCTATGCTGACTGGTCTTCACAGCAGCCTAATAAACCGGATTCTGTTTATTATCACACCAGCCCCAGTGGCTTGGGCTTGCAAACAGTGTCGGCATGCAGGGCCCTGGGCTCAGAAGGAGCCCTGCACTCAGTTTAATCCTCTGCTGTCAGCACCTGGAAATCCGTCATGGTTTTTAGCAGGGTGTTGTGCTTCCATGTGTGTTTCTTACACTGGGCCCTGCAAGTTTGGTACCAGTCCTGACCATCCTGTTTACAGACAAGGAAACCAACGACCGTCCCTGATCTGCCCAAGGTCACAGCTGGGAAGAGGAGGACTTAGTACTTGGACTCAGGGATGTCCGACTCTCAAGACCACCCTCTCCAGCCCGCCGTGGGGTGACATCCAGCAGGGTCTGTGGTACATCAGCCAGGTCCTTGGATGGGCAGCAACAGTGTTGCTCGAGGGCTTGTTAGACCCTCTGGGGGAAGGGCCTGTATTCTAACAAGCCCTCCGGATGACACTGATGTAACTCAAGCTTGAGATGCTCTGAGCTCAAAGATGGTAGCTAACAGCGAAAAGAAGAGCACAGTGACGGGAGGGTATGCAGATGGAGAGGGCGTGCGTGGTTTGTGGGGGCTGCTCTGTTGTGAACAGGCTGGCCAAGGCCAGCTCAGTGAGAGGCGATGCTTGAACCCAAGGGTGGAGGAGATGGGAGGTGCTCTGTGGACTCGTGGAGGTTGGGTAGGAGCCAGGAAAAGGCAAGGACCAGCCTGAGGCCCGAGGGTGGGAAGGTGCCTGGGTGAGCCTGAGGCGCAGGACGGAGGCCCTGGGGTCCCGACACGCGTGGGGACGGCGAAGCCTCATTCCCTGTGTCACCAAGCCTCAGCCCCCAGCCCCCTTATCTCGTTTATTCCATCCATGTGACTGCTGCCTGGGGAGAGTTTCTGCAGTCACCCAGAAGAACAGGTGAGGGGCCGTTTCTCCCGACAGGCAATCTTGCTCTTCAAGGGGGAGGCACGAGGGCCCACCTGGAGGTGGGATTCGTGGACGAATCAATTCTCCTTGGCCAAGGTCTTCAATGTGGCTTTCTCACTTCCTGGCTGGGGGTGCGGGGGAGCTGCTGAGAAGAGGCCAGGAGACGTTTCCAGGTGGTCTCAAGACTGCCTGGGGCCCCAACAAGTAACTCAGGGAGTTCTGGCTCTGACTCTGCGGCTTGGGAAGCAGGTCTGCAGGCTTAAGGGTTTTCTTAAAGTTTCAGGGCTGAACTTGTGACCCAGCGTGAAATTCCAGAAGGAAAGGACCGGCAGAAGAGACCAGCGTTGGCTCAGTCTCTTCCTCAGGAGTGACTCTGACTCTGGGGTCCACAAGGCTGCTTTGTCTCTTTTCCTATGTCGTCTCTTTGCTAGCTTCAGCCCTTGTGCAGAATCTGCATCTCTCATCGGTGCAGGGTGATGAGATCTTGGACTTAAAGGCAGTGGTGGAAGGAGTGGAGAAGTGAGGGAGTATTAGAGTGAATGACGGAGGACTTCCCTGGTGGTCCAGGGATTAAGAATCTGCCTTCCAGTGCAGGGGACATGGGGTCGATCCCTGGCCACGGAACCAAGATCACACATGCCTCAGGGTGACTAAGCCCAAGTGCTGCACTACTGAGCCCAAGTACCACAGCTAGAGAGAAGCCCACACATTGCAACAAAAAGCTCCCATGCGCTGCAACAAAGATCCTCTGTGTTACAACTTAGATCCAATGCAGCCAAAGAAATAAATATAAAAAAATGAGTGAAAGATGTTTAGACTTAGTTAAGGATTTTTGGGAGGGGGCGTGATGGGGAAGGGAAATGGGAAATAAACTTCCAAGTTGGAGACCTGGGTGATACTAGCTGACATTTAATTGGGTGCTGATTCTATATTAGAAAGCATATCAAATGCTCTCTGTGCACTGTCCCATTTAATTCCTCATTATACCCATTTTATAGATGTGAAAACTGAGCCTCCGCTAGGGAAAGCACTTGCTCCAGGTCATGGAGTTAGTAAGTGGTGGGCTCGAGAGAAGCCCAAACCTGACTGAATCCATGACACCAGTGGTCTGCAAACCGTAGCATATGTGAGAATTACCTGGAACGCCTGTTCCGCTGGAGATGACTGTGCCCAGAACTAGAGTTTCTGGTTCAGCGTTCTGCGTTTCTATCAAGTTCCCAAGTGACGCTGCGGCAGTTGGTCCAGGGAGCACAATAACAGCAGCCCAGTAACGAGGCTGTGCTCTGGGATGCGGATCAGCATCTCATCCTGATGTCAGCTGGCTCCCTCTCTGAAAGTCTGGCTGAGTTGGTCATCAGCGGTGTCAGAACTCCAGCTTTTTCAAAAAAGCCCCACGTGTTTCTAATGTACGCTAAGGATGAGAACCGCTGCTCTAAACCCCGTAGATAGGCAATGCAAGAGGAATAGCAGGTTTCTGGAGGAAAGAATGGTCCCTTTTCACTAATATACAGAAACATAATGACTTGTGCTTTCAAGCTCAAAATCCCCAGCATTAAGAGCCAATCTGCTTCGGCCCAGCTAGATGCTAATTGAGTTTCCTCTCCGGGCAGGGTACTCGCTCGTTCTGTACAGCCTTTCCAACGACCTGAGTGTGGACTGATTGGGGCCACTCGGTTGGTGGGAAATGACAAGATGGAAATCCATTGAGGAATTGATGACAGGTATCCTTGCAACTGGGCATTTTTCTTATGAGTAACAATCTCTGGTGATTTCATTCAAGTTTGCAGCAGCATGTTTTATGACCAAAGCCCTTGCATAATTATGCAATGGAAATGTATTTGAAATTGCTTAAGTGGTTATATATAGGTAGGATTTGCTCAGGAATTTGAGGTACTTTTAAGAAGTCCATATTCAGTTGGATTACCTTCGAAATGTGCTTTGGAAATTGGCGTTTACCGCTCCCAGTTCAGTGCTGGGAAAGAGGAGGGTGCTTTGTAACCTAAAAGCCATAGTGCTTTTTAGAGGACTGGCATTAATGGTTTTCAGGGATGATTAACTTGTACCTAGTGATTAATTTTTAGGAAATAACAGGGAGGCTTGTGACTACTGCCTGAAAGTACAAAGACAGTAAACAGATGAACAAATAGAACAAGGCAAGTTGAAGGTCTCAATTCAGCGGCTCTCACCAAGATTAAAAAAAGTGATGATGTTGACTGGATGCAGGAAAAAGAGGAGCAACTGGAAACAGGGAGTGGTGGGGCCTCAGGTTTGGAGCTGCAGAAGACATCTAGATCAGGACTCAAGTTCAATGCCTTTAGAAGTCTAGATGAGTGAGGGACCAATATACATCCCACCTACAAAGGCATCTGACTGCTCCATCCACGAATGAGGTCCAAAGCTGCCAAATCACTCGAGTTTTCAAGATAAGGCAGAGCTCAAGACCTTAATATAAACTTTCCCAGTTTTCAAAGACTTGCTTAAATACAATAAATACTGTGTCAGCCAAATCGGTCTGTGGGCTGTATTCAGACCACATCAAGGATCTTGTCCAACTCCATTATTTCACGAAGGAGGAGACGTGGCCTAGAGGGTTTACTTGGTTATCGATTTATTTATTTTTTTTTAAATTTTATTTTATTTTTAGACTTTACATAACTGTATTAGTTTTGCCAAATATCAAAATGAATCCACCACAGGTATACACGTGTTCCCCATCCTGAACCCTCCTCCCTCCTCCCTCCTAAAGACAGTCAGCTCAGAGCTCCTTTGCCTTCAAAGCACTCACAGGCTGGTGAGAAAAGGCAGGGAACAGGGGTGACTCTGATGAGCGGTCCAGGCAGCTGTGAGGATGGAAACGGGGTAGTCTTATGCAACCTGGGATCAGAAAGGACTTCCCTCTGGAGAGGAAGTCTCAGCTGAGTCTTGACGGAGGAACAAGGGTCAGTTACTCAGAACGGTGGTTTTGGGAGAGAGGTCAGCTTCAGCCAAGACCTAGGGACATGTCTGGTTGGAGAAATGCAAGAGGCTGTGAGACTGAACCCAGGTAAGAACCTGAGTGGGCAACTAGCAGATTTTGATGTGGCTGAAACTCTAGCCCACACCCCAAGATACACCTTCACTGTGGCGCAAGAGGAAGATGAGTCAAGTGTCCAAGAATCTGAGAGTGGAGTTTAGCCAAGCCCGGAGAGGATGGTGAAAATGTCAGGTGATGAAGTATAGTTTCAGCTTTTACTTTTTTCCTGCTTGCTCTGAAATGAGCATTCCGAGCGCTGACATCATAACCCCTGAAAGGCTGCCTGATTCTTCCATGGAGATGGCTCATTCTGCTTTTTATAGCTTTGAGTGGATGGATCTTCACATTTCAATAATCAACATGATTTCCCTTCGGTAACCTTAGCATCCATTGCAAGAGATGCTTTCTTTTCAGCCCTTATGCCTTAGAATTTGAAGGAAGGGAAGATGACGGAATTCAAATTGTTTCTCTGTGCTATCACATGTTTGCGGCAGGGTTGGGGGGGAGTTTCTTTTTCTGCTCATACCGTTACTCTAAGAGGGACCAGTAGATTTGGACAGGAACAAAGGTTGTGCTATTTCCCCCTTAGATCAGCTGTCTCTGCGGCTTCTCTGAGTTTTTGAGGCCCCACTGTTTCCAGCGTTTTGTTGGTACTGTGATAGACTTCTGGGATTCAGGCTCCAACCCTGCCCTCATAAACTTTACAATCTTGTGGAGAGCCATGTGTGATCAAAGTCATAACAGGGTTAAAAATAGGGGCCTTAAAATATACATTCAGGGAGCAGAGAGTTTGATTACCTTTATTCTTGGTGAAACTGAGTCCACCAGCAAACATCTTGAATTGCCATGTATTTTTCTTTTAAACTATAATATAAAAGTCATCATTTCAACCACTTTCAAGCATACAATTCAGTGATTTTTTTTTTAGCATCAATGTTTTGCGACCATCCCCACCAGCCAATGGTAGAATATAATCAGTACTTGCCAAAGAAACCCCACACTCATTAAACCATCACTCCCATTTCCTCTTCTCCCAACTCCTGACCCACACTAATCTGCTTTCTGTCTCTATGGATTTTCCTACTCTGAACATTGCATCTAAATGTATGGATTTTTGGGTCTGGCTTCTTTCACTCAGCAGCTTCCAAGTTTCATCCACGTTGTAGCATGAATCAGTACTTCATTGCTTTTTATGGCTGAATAATATTCCACTGTATGGATATACCACATTTTGATTATCCATTCATCAGTGATGGACGTATAGCTTGTTACCATCTTCCAGCTATTGTGAATAACACCACTATGAATATTTGCATACAAATTTTTGTTTGGACATCTGTTTTCAGTTCTTAGGGAGAGTAATTTCTGGGACATGTGGAAATACTATGTTTAACTTTTTGAGGAAACGTCAAATTATTTTCCACTGTGGTTGCAACATTTTACATTCCCACCAGCAAATCATGAGGGCTGCAATTTCTTCACATCCTCACCAACACTTAATATTGTTTGCCTTTTTGATGATATATAATCTTTCTAGTGGGGGTGAAGTGGTATCTCACTATAGTTTTGATTTCCCTAGTGACTAATGATGTTGAGCATCTTTTTATGCACTTATTGGCCATTTGTATATGTTCTTTGGAGAAATATCTCTTCAAAGCCTTTGTTATTTAAAAATTGGATTGTCTTTTTATTGTTGAGTTATAAGAGCTATTGATATATTCTGGATACTAGACTTTTATTCAGATGTATGCTTTACAAGTATTTTCTTCCATTTTTTACATTTAAATTTAATTTTTAAATTTTTTAAATTAAAAAATTTGGAGGGCTGTACAGCATGAGAGATCTTCATTCACTGACCAAGGATGAAATCTGCGCCCCTGCAGCAGGAGCAGAGTCTTAACCACTGGAACCGCCAGGGAAATCCAGATTTTTTTCTCTGGAACACACAGAAGCGCATTGTCTTTTTATTGGATTGGCCAAAAAACAATTTGTTCAGGTTTTTTCTGTAAGTTGTTACGGAAAAGCCTAAATGAATTTTTTGGCCAACCCAATACTTTCTTGATAGTGTTCTCTGATACATGAGTTTAATTTTTTTATTGAAGTATAACTGACTTACAGTATTATATTATTTTCAGGTATACAACAGTGATTCAGTATTTTTATACATTATAAAATGATCACCATAAGTCTACTTACCATCTGTCATCATATAAAGTTACTGAAATATTATTGACTATATCCCTGTGTTGTACATTTCTTCGCTGTGACATTTATTTTATAACTAGAATTTCATATCCCTTAATCTCCCTCACCTATTTTCACTTATCCCCCCAGTCCCTTCCCTTCTGGTAACCACCAGTTTGTTCTCTGTGTCTATAACCCTGATTCTGCTTTATGTTTGTTCATTTTGTTTTTCAGATTCCACACATAAGTGAAATCACTGGATCTTTCTTGAAAAGTTTTTACTTTGATGAAGTTTACTTTGTATTTTCTTTTATTGGCTTGTGCTCTTGGTGTTATATTTAAGAAACTCTTGCCTAATCCAAGGTCACAAATGTTTATACTTATGTTTTCTTTCAAGAATTCAATAGTTTCAGCTCTTATATGTAGGTCTTGGACTGATTTTGAATTAACTTTTGTTTATGCTGTGAGATAGGCATCCAACTTCATGCAAAAGCATGTGGATATCCAATTCCTAGCAACATTTGTTGATGACTATTTTTTTTTACCAGTGAATGACCTTGGCTTCCTTGTCACAGAACAATCGATCACACATAGATGTATGGGTTTATTTCTGGGTTTTCAGTTTTATTCCATTGGCCTATGTATGATAACTCAGTTAATAAAGATTCTGCCTCCAATGCAAGAGACCACAGTTCGATTCCTGGGTCGAGAAGATCCACTGGAGAAGGGACAGGCTACCCACTCCAATATTCTGGCCTGGAGAATTCCATGGACTATATTCTCCATGCAGTCACAAAGAATCGGACACGACTGAGTGACTTTCACGTCACTTCACTTTAAGTATGTATCCTTTTGACAGTACCACAGGTTTGGGTTTTTGTAGCTTTGTAGCAAGTTTTGAAATTGTAAAGTATGCTGCTGCTGCTGCTAAGTCACTTCAGTTGTGTCCGACTCTGTGCGACCCCAGAGATGGCAGCCCACCAGATGCCCCCGTCCCTGGGATTCTCCAGGCCAGAGCACTGGAGTGGGTTGCCATTTCCTTCTCCAATGCATGAAAGTGAAAAGTGAAAGTGAAGTCGCTCAGTCGTGTCAGACTATAAGATCCTCACTTTTGTTCTTTTTCAAGGTTGTTTAAGCTACAGGGGGTCCCCTGCAATTTCATGTGAATTTAAGGATAAGCTTGTTCATTTCTGCAAAGAAAGCAGTTACATTTTTTATATAGATTGCATTGAAGCTGTAAAACATTTTGGAGAATTTTGCATCTTAATATTAAGTCTTCCAATCCATGAACCCACGATGTCTTTCCATTTATTTAAGTTTTATTTAATTTTTTCAACAACATTTTGTAGTTTTCAGAGTACAAGTCTTGTGCTTCTTTGGGTAGATGTATTCCTATTTTATTCTCTTTGATGCTCCTGTGAAATGAATTGCTGTCTTAATTTCCTTTTTGGATTGGTCACTGCTGGTGTAGAGAAGCACAACTGATTTGTGTATATTGATCCTGCAACGTTGATGAACTTGCTTATTAGCTCTAATTGTTTTTGGTTTTGGCGTGTGTGAATTCTTTCGTGGTTTCCATTTGTAAGATCATGCCATCTATAAATAGAGATAGTTTTACTTTTTCCTTTCCAACCTGGATCACTTTCCCCCTTACCTAATTGCCCTGGCTAGAACTTCTAGTACAATGTTGATTAGAAGGGGCAGAAGTGAACTTCTTTGTCTATTTCCTGAGCTTAGGGGTAAAGCATCAGGCTAGGTGTGACGTTAGCAGAGAGTTTTTTGTAGATGGCTTTATAAAGGGTGAGGAAGTCTCCCTTGCTCTCCTAGTCTGTTGGGTGTTTTCATCATGAAAATGTGTAGGGTTTTTCCCCCTAAGGGATTTGTCTGTGTCTACTGTAGATTTTTTCCTATTAATATGATACTGGGTGCATGATAGAGGTCCAGTAAACACTTACTGAGTTAATGATGTAGGTGCCACTGCCCTGACCCAGCAGAGTGATGTTGCTGCGTGGTTTAGAGGTGTTGAGGTTCTGTGTTGTTGGTCTGTTGTTGTTTCTAGGACATTGAAGTTGGATTGCCCCCAGCCATCGCCGTCCTCTCTATCCCAGCGGTCCTTTTGACCTACAACAACCTCTTGGAAGTGGCTGCCCAGGGGCTCAGGTAGGTGAACCTCCTCAGGTCAACCAGAACTCACAACTGTACAGAAATGCAGTGGCCTTGGCCTTTGCAACATTTGGGCTAGCTAAACCAGACAACAGATCTTTGCCTTCCAAATGTGCAGGTCTAAATGTTAATGTCAAATCCCAAGTGCATTGTGCATTAGAAAGCTATAAAGAGTTAATTCCCAGAAGTCATTCCTATTAATCTTGGTGTCTGGATGAAAACTGAATTGGGGACCTCAATTACCTGATCGCGCCTCACATAGCCTTAGCTGGCAGTAATATTGATGAGGATGGCAATCATTTCTCCCACTTGGAGACCCGATTGCAATCCCATCCTGAGCAATCTGCCCTTCAAGTGAATCTGGAAGTGGGCATTATTCTCTTTTCTTCTGTTGTAGAAGGAGTTTTTTGTTCCTGAATCTTTAACCCCTTATTCTCCACGACACAGCCCTAGTTGACTGAAGAAGGTAAGTAACATCACACGTTTGAATCACCTTTCACAGTTCAGGAAGCACTTTGATGTTATCTTGTTTCAACCAGTCCTTATCACTGCTCAATAATTAGAGGTGTCCATGGAGAAGGCAATGGCAACCCACTCCAGTACTCTTGCCTGGCAAATCCCATGGACGGAGGAGCCTGGTGGGCTGCAGTCCATGGGGTCGCTAGGAGTTGGACACGACTGAGCGACTTCACTTTTACTTTTAACTTTCATGCATTGGAGAAGGCAATGGCAACCCACTCCAGTGTTTTTGCCTGGAGAATCCCAGGGACAGGGCTGCTGTCTCTGGGGTTGCACAGAGTCAGACATGACTGAAGCAACTTAGCAGCATGCCCATTTTCAGGTGAGGACACTGAGGTTTTTTAACTTACCTACCTGTCTGCATCCTCCAGATGGTAAGGGCCAGAGAGACGGGACTCACATTGACTTTCTGGCCCACTGTGTGCTTCTCTCTATGCTGCAGAGGGCTTCATGAAACAGGTGCAGCTGTTTTCAAAGGACCACAGACCGAAAAAACCAAGCCTTTTTCTTGGTTCAGTGGTTTGTGGGGGGTGGGGGATGAAGAGCAAAGTCTCATTGAAAACTTACATGGGAGGACAAAGAAGGATTTTGAAGTGGGGACCGAACTGGGCACTTGGAGCATCGAAAACCAAACCTCTCCACCTTGCAAGCAGCAGTTTGTGCCCCGGACCTCCATTTCTCTACAGTCCTCCTGTGCGGACTCTTGTCGTCTGTCCCCCGGTGACTGATTGGTGGCATGTTTTTGATCCTAAGCCATCTGGCGCACATCTGGTCACCTCTCTGAACAGTGAGCGTGTGGTCAGAGGGCATGAATTCCTCTGAGCAAGTGTCTAAGCAAAATGAGTCATGGAAGCAAATCCTCATCAAAAATAGTTAAGCACCGGCGACAAAGGCCAGGCACCTAAGAAAAGATTAGGTGCCTTTGCCGGGCTGTGTTCTGAGAGCAGTTTTATGCTTCCTTTCCTCCTTTGCCTTCTGTCATTGAACAGAGGGCAAGAGGATGTGAATGAATGCAATGGAAAGCAAGTGATGGAATCCATTCATTCATTTATTCTTTTGCATTTAATCCTGCGTTTCTTCACCCAGTAAATGTGTAGGAGGCATCTGCTGTGTGTTGGGGTCTTTGCTGGGCACTGGGGGTGCAGCAGTGAGCAAGGCAGACGTGGCCTTTGCCTTCGTGAAACTTGTAGTCTAGTAGAGGAAGAAAAACAAAAATAAATAGACACATAAATACAAATGAAGGTAAAGTACCAGGAGGAAAAGAAACAAGACCCTAGAGAACAAAAGAGGGAAACTTCATTGAATCCAATGATTAGAAAGACATCTATTTTAGGACATGTCCTATTTTAGGACATCTATTTTAAATATGAGAAGAAACCGATCTTGGAGCAGAGGAAGAGGTTAAGGGGGAGAAGAGGTTAAGGGGCAGAAGAATAGCACATGCAAAGGCCCTGGGGTGGCAAAGAAATTAGTGTCTTCAAGAAAATTAAAGGAACCCTGTATGGCTAATGTGTAGGGAGTAAGGAGAGGGGTAGGAGATGAGGTCAGAGAGGTAGGTGGGGCTTGATTATGCAAGGTCTTGATTTTTCCTCCCCAGCTTCTTACTCCTTACATTCCAATGAGATCATAGAAAAACGTGTCTAATGGAAAGAAGTCAAAGTCAATGGAAACAGGACAAAGGGAAAGTGAACAGTTGAAAGACTGAATTATTGGTCTCACTTCTTCACTCCTCCATACTCTTCTCATGCTTTACATCCATACATTTGCCATGGCCTCTTGAATTCGGGCTTGGTCTTCTGACTTTCTTTGACCAATGATATGAGAAGGCAACAAAGCTTGGAAATATGCTGGCACAAATGAGAATAGTTCCTTACACTTCTACCTTTGTTATTAAAAGAACAAGCCTTGGGGAGTTCAAGGAAGATGAGAGATACCTGGAGCAGACCTGGACACACCTTGAAGCGTGGAGTCAAACCCTGCTAAGCGAAACTTGTGCCCTTGAGTTGTTTGTTTTACCTTTGAGTTTTTGGAGAGGTTTGTTACACAGCATTATTCTGGAACTAGCTGACCAATACAAGCAGGGTAGTGAGAACTCTTCTGAGGAATGATTGACAGAGATGGGATACTTATCTGGAGAACAGAAGATCAAAAAGGAACTGAGATCTGTCACATGACAGAAGGATTAGGTTTATTTCATGTGATCCTAAAGTACATGGATGAGATCAGCATGGATTTACAGGAAGGCAAGTTTACCTGTACTCAGGGAATAACTTTTTATTGATACAAGTGCCAGGAAAATGGCATGGATTATCTCAAACCACAGGATGGCATGGAAGTAACAATGTAGTGCCTACTATGTGCCAAAGACTCTCATCTTTTTTTCTTTTATTTTGTGATAATTTCCACCAAAAAAAAATCTGTAAGACAAGGATTATTTTAAAGATAAGGGAACTGAGGCTCAGAGAAAGTAAGAAACTTGCAGAAGTCTATGCATAGCCAGTATATTACAAGGCAGGATTTGAACCAAGGTCTATCTGACATGAAACTCCAGCTGTTGGAGAAACACGTTTCCAGAGATGGCTTCAGGAAGACTGAAGAACTGAATGGGGACTGATGCCCAAAGCCTGGGCCCCCAAGCCATTCCTGCTCCAGGGTTTGGCAAGTTTTCGCTACAGGAGCTAGGGGTGAGGAGGGGAGAGGAAAGGAGAAATGGAGCAAGTTTTTCCTAAAGCTCAATTTTTTTTCTTTATTTCTCTTTATTCTGATATTCTATCTTGTCAGTTGTTCTTTCGTTAAATCAAATAATGATGTTAGTTTTAAAAAATCGTCTTCATTTAGCAAATTAAAAGGGCTTGCCAGGTGATGCTAGTGGTAAAGAACCCACCTGCCAATTCAGGAGACAGAAGAGATGCAGGTTCAGTCCCTGGGTTGGGAAGATCCCCTGGAGGGGGGCATGGCAACCCACTCCTGTGTTTTTGTCTGGAGAATCTTATGGACAGAGGAGCCTGGTGGGCTACAGTCCATAGGGTCGCAGAGAGTCGGACACGACTGAGCGACTCAGTGCACAGTGAGCAATATGAAAAGATGTCAACTTGGCCAGTCTCCCCAGCTATTTGGGGATGATATAGGCTGTGAAATAGAAAAGTCTAGAAGCCACTATCTGGACGACTTCCAATGTCTTTTTCAGCTCTGAACTTTGGTAACGTTTTAAAGAAAACTCTACGGGTCAAGTGACAGGCTCGGTGGGCCTCGGGAACCTGCCTTGGCCTGTGGTTGCCCAGGCCGAGGGACGGATGCAGGGCTGGCTGTCTTCAGCCTTCTCGTGTCTCCTGTGGGTCCATTTTGCCGATTCAATGCACAGGTCACCATGTCCCATCTGTAACCGTCTCCGTCAGGGTTACGGTGGAGAGGGTGTGGCTTGCTGAGGCACCCAACCAGGAGAAGACCCCCTTGAGGCAGCTCAGCCGAGCGGTGCTGTGCTCCTGAGATCTCCCGGCAGAAAGCTCACCCTCCTCGCCCATCCCTCAGGCCGGGGGTAGGGCGGGCTGTGCTGGGGACTGCCTCTTCGCTGCAGATGCAGGTGGTTAGGAGGGGCTTCTGGGAAACTTCAATCCTGTCTCCTCTTCCTCCTTCTTCTTTTTGAAAACAGCCTGCGCTCCACAGCTAGAGCCCATGTGCCACAGTGAAAGACTGTGCAGCAAAGACCCAGAGCAGCCAAATAAAAATCAGACATAAAAATAAAGGGTATAATTCAATTATTTTCATTTATTCACGAGTGTGTGCAGTTATCACCACAATTTTAGGACATCTTCCTGACCTCAAAGAGACACACATCCCCATGAAGAATTACTTCCCTCTGCGCCACCTCTACCCCGGCCCTAGGCAGCCACTACTCTCCTTTCTGTCTCTATGGACTTCCCTAGTCTGAACATTTCCTACAAATGGAATCAGACACCATGTGGTCTGTGACTGGCTTCTTTCACTTAGCATAACAGTTTCAAGGTTCCTCCAAGCTGTAACATGTGTCAATACTTCATTAACTTTTAGATTTTATTGTTTAGAGGCATTTTAGGTTCACAGTAAAATTGAGGGAAAAGTATAGTTTCCACATACCTCCTGGCCCCCTCCCCTGCACCCATAACCTTCTCTACTCTCAAATCTGCTACCAGATTTGACATTCACTGTCAAATATAAATGCATTTACTTCATTCAATGTGTTTACTATAACCGATGAACCGGTACTGACACCTCATCATCACGACTTTGACAGATGGATAACGACATGTATCCACCTTCTCTTTGTATAGTGGTATGAATAGGTTCACTGCCCTAAAATGCTCTGAGGTCCTCCTATTCATTCCTTCCTCCCCCTAACCCCAGGCAACCACTGATCTTTTTACTGTCTCCATGGTCTTGTCCTTTCCAGAGTGCCACATAGCTGGAATTACAGAGCACGTAACCTTTTCAGCACATTCCTCTTTCCTTTAGGAACATGTCTTTTCATGACTTGATAGGTCATTCATTTTTATGGTTGACTAATATTCCACTGTATGGATGTACCACACTTTATTTATCCATTCAGTTACTGAAGGATAACTTGATCGCTTCCAAGTTTGGGCAATAATGAATACGGCTGCTATACTAATGTACATTATTATTATCTTGTTTATCCTTTCATCAGCTGATGAATATTTGGATAGTTTCCACCCCTTTTGGCTACTGTAAATAATGCTACTATAAACACTTCTGTACATGCTTTTGTTTGAACACGTTTTCGATTTTGGGTATTTACCTAGGAGTAGAATTGCTGGGTCATTTGGTAACTCTATGTTTAACTGTTTTGAGAAACTGGCAGACTGTTTTTCAAAGTGGCTGCACCATTTCACATTCCCACCAGCAGTGTCTGAGGGTTCTGATTTCTCTGCCGTCCTCAGCAACACTTGTTATTGTCTGACTCTTTGAGTCTAGCTATCCCAGTGGGTGTGAAGTGGTGTCTCACTGTGATTTTGTTTTGCGTTTCCCTGATGACTGATGATTAGAGCATCTTTTCATGTGCCTTCTGGCCATCTGTATATTTTTCTTGGAGAAATATCTATTCACATCCTTTGTCACCTGTAAGTTGGGTCTTTTGTCTTTTATTACTGAGTTGTGAGAGTTCTTCATATATTCTGGATACAAGCCCCTTAATCAGATATATGGTTTGCAAATATTTTCACTCACCCATGCACTCTGACATGGTGCTTACCTCTCTCTCCTTGACCCCTACCCCCAGAAATGTTGGGAACAAAGAGTGTAAGTTTTGATTTGTTTTTAAAAGCTCTCCTGCCTCTTTCAAAATAATTGAAAGCAGAGACTCAAACAGCTATTTCTATACCAGTGCTCAGAGCAACCTTACATGCAGTAGCCAAAAGGCAGTCACATAAAAGGTAAATTACTGGAGGGAGATCTGACTTTGGAGTCAGCCTGCCTGGCTTTGACTCCTGGCTTTGCAGCGTGACCTTAGGCAAGTCACTGCTCTCGCTGGGCCCCAGCTGGCTCACCTATGCAATGAGGTGGCAGTTCCTTCCTGAGAAGGGCCCTGGCTCAACAAGAGGATGAACTGACCAAAGCCTAGCATCAGGGCAGTGTGGCAAAAAGAGCTCTCAACTCGAAAAGACTCAGAAGAAGTTTTCCTCTCGGCACAACCCTGCTGGCAGTATGACTTTGGGCAGGTTTGCCTCTCCAGGTCACAATTTCCCCATATATCAAGCCAGGACAATAACATCTCCCCCTGCTACACACTTTGAGGTTGTTAAGAAAGAGTTCTCAAAAAGGAACAGCGTTATACAAAACCGAGATTAGGAAATAAAGTAATTCTTGGCAGAATGATGAACTGTTAACCCAGGGTGCTGTTGTTAATTAAAAATGATCCTACATAATATGCAGCTATTAACATGGATAATTATGCACGATATGTAGAAACAAGCAACACCATTTAGGAGAGGCAGAGCGTTTACAGAATTATACGGACAGGAGGATCAGAGCTATGACCAATTTATGCATAATGTAGACAAAGACCAGAAGGGATCACAGAAAAGGTGTAAGCAATTATTGTGCACAGGCCTGGGGAGGATTACAGGCAATTGAAACACATTCTTGGAAAGTCATCCTCATGCTGTTTTCACAACATGTTTTCACAGTAAGGATATAATTTTAAAACATAAGTGTGGCTGGGGGTCATCTGGGGACAGCCTGCATCTGAATTCTGGTCCTCACACCCTCTGGCATTGTTGGATCCCGGAGATTCAAACCATAGCCAGCGTCGCCCTGCAGGAGCCCTGCCCTGTCTACCCTGGCCTTACCTGCCCTTCCCCCCTCACACCCTCAATGAGAGCTGGACCACAGGCCGCTCCTGGAGCTGCTGCTGCAGAAATTCCTCACCCTCCCATCCCCGACCCTCCATTCCCAGCTCACAGGGTCACTGGGAGGATGAAATGAGATGCTAGAGGTGGAAGAACTGGACCCCCTGGATCTTGCCAGACACAAGTGGGCATCCCCACTGCCCCTTAACTCCACAAGACCCGTGTGTCCAGCGCTGCAGGGGGAGGAGGGCCCCGCACCAGCGAACATGCAGCCAAAGGCCACTGAGGCGGCTGCCTGCCCGTTCCAACCACTAGCTGCATTTGAGAAATCTCAAACTTACTCATCACGCACTTACACACCTTCAAAACGACAACATAGGGGGCGTAGCTGGGCTTTTCAAAATTTTTTTCTTTTTAGTCAGAGTCCTCCATTCTTCCATTCCGATCCCCAGAGCAATCACCTCTCACCTGTTGAGCTGTTTCTTCTGAATGTTATCTGCACATCGTTATGCAAACACTGCCATCCTCTATTTCATGTTTTAACAACATAGTCATTGACTTTCTGCCATTGCAAAACGGTTCACCTCACTCACCTCACCTCCCTCTCCTTTAGTCTCATTTTCCCAACACCATTATATCACTGTCTTGGCTACAGTGGTCACTTTAGGAAACACACTACACCCTCCCTGTTCACCCACCCCTGGCTCTGATGATGCTCCCCCTCCATGCTTCCCAAGAAGGGGCCGCTCACCCTGCAACCTCCCCTCCTCCCTTCTCCTTCCTCTTCTCCCTGTTTCCATCCTACGTACTTTTACCTTGTCTCCATCCCTAGCATTTCCATTGTAACTGTAGTGAAGCCTTCCATGCTTTGCTTAATGACTGATTCTAAAACTCATAAACAGGGGCTTCCCTGGTGGTCCAGTGGCTAAGACTCCACACTCCCAACGCAGGGGGCCTGGGTTTGATCCCTGCTCAGGGAACTAGATCTCACATGCTGCAACTAAAGATCTTGCATGCCACAACTAAAAAGATTCTGCAGGTTTCAACGAAGGTTGAAGAGCCTCAGTGCCGCACTAGGACTTGGGCAGACAAATATATAAAAATAAATATTAAAAAAATTAAAAAAAACTAATAAACAATGTTTACATGGCTGAGATTTGTATACGTACACATACGGCTGTTTGCCTGGCCAATGACATTCCTGCTTATGTTTGTTTTCTTGCAATACTTTTCTTTGATCGGGAGTTTCAAATAGCTTTTCTTTTCTTTTTTTCCCCCCAGCAATAGTTGGCTTCATCATCTTCTCAATTTCTCCCTAACTTTCCTTCCCAATAGGCATTCTATGGAGATTCCCCCTCCCCGAGGATCCACCTTCTCGAGCCCTCTGCGCTCCTGTGCTTCGGTCTGGACAGTGAACATCCAGAAACTTCCTTTCACTGGTTTCTTGGGCTCAACCCACACTTTCGGAGATCTGGGTTACAGTCTTGAGTCTCTTCCCTTATGTTGCCAGAGCAGACCACTAAGTAACATCCTATGCAGAGGTGTATGGTGGGATATAAAACATAAAATAATTTTATATTTGGAAATTATTTAGTTTGCCTTTGGATGATTGATGATGTGGCTGAGCATTGACTCATAGGTTGTAAATCTAATTCCCTTAAAACTTTGAAGGCACCGCTCTATTGGTATATAGATTTTCCTTTTTAAATCCATGATTCATTTTCATTGTGTCACTTCACAGGGACCTAACCATCGGCAGAAGCTTTTAGGCTGCTGTCCTTATTTTGGCTGACTTCTTGCTCAGTGATGTTCCCTGTTTCACTCACTGTTCTGAGGCCTTGTGTCCTTCGACTCTGAGAAATTTTCCTGTATTATTTCTTTGACAATTTCCTACCCTCTGTTGTCCTCCTCTTTTTAAAAAAATTTTTATTGGCGTACAGTTGCTTTATAATTTTGTGTTACTTTCTGCTGTATAGTGAATCAGTTTGGGAATCAGTTTGTCCTACATCTATGTCTCTTTTTCTGCTTTGCAAATAAGTTCATCTGCACAATTTGTCTAGATTCCACATATAAGCGATATTACACGATACTGCCTTTTTTCAGAAACTCCTAACGCTTGGATCCTGTTTTGATCTTTCCTCCCTACTTCTCATCTGTTGAACTCTTTTTTTCCATATCTGTCTTGATGTTTTCAAATCATGCAAGGATATTTAAGCTCGAGAACCATTCGTCTTTTCACTTTGAGTCTTACGTGAAAATGTATTTCTGGTTATGTTGTTTCTATAATAACAGAGTGACAGACATTTCAAACAAGAAATGTTCACTTAAGACTTGAAGGATTATCATAAAACGTAAACCGAAACTGCCTTCAATGAGCAAGGCTCTGAAAACTTCAGGACAAAAGGACGGTGAGTGCTTCTAGAGGCGTGAAATGAAGACCGCGGTAGCAGGGTGAGGCAGGGCCCAGGTAAGACAAGGAAAACTGTGGTCTTGGCAAGCGCTTCAGGTGCAACCTCAGATCCCCACACTCCTGGGGCACTCTGCCCCCTGCTCCCCACCCCTGCCAAGACGTGGGCAGGGTCAGCCAGTCGGACAGAGCGGCGAAAGGGTCAAATCTCAAGCCTGCGAGGAGACCTTCCCTGAGCAAGGCAGCTGGGCTGGGAAGGGCAGGGGGTCTCCCCGCCGAGGATGGAAGCCAAGCAAGGCCCAAGGCCTGGGGCAGAGGGTCCAGGCAGACAGGGAGTCAGGCTTAGAGAGGGGCCCAGCGTGAGGTCTGAGCGGATGTCCAGACCGGCTAAGAAGCTGACTCAGGCGCCAAACACCGGCGGGCACCCAAGGTCGTGTAGGCCAGGGGAAGGAGCACTCAGCCATCCGACTCACGGGCGAGCAGGCTCCTCCCAGCCTTAACCCACGACTCAGTGGCGCAGGGCCCTCCCGTAACGAAGAGGCAGCAACAGAGTAGGAACATCCGCCGGAGGCTCCAGGATCTGATGCGCGTGGACGGTGTGCCCCTTGTGGGCTGTGGAGTTGCCCAAAGCCTCGTGTTGAGCAGCCCCTCAAGCCCGCCCTGTGAGGGGAAGGAGAGCCGCGGGCCCACACACACCAGCGCCGCCACCTCGGCCGGCTGTCCCCTTCACGCGGCCCGCGCGGGGCTGAGCCGGGCGCTCCGGCGCGGAGGCCCCTTCCGGGCCTGTGGGGGAGCAGACGTGTGAACACGGAGGGCTGGCGACTCCTTCACGGTTCAGCTGCTTCCAAAGGAGATGCTTGGCAGGAGCAGAGGCCTGCAACCTGTTGTCCCTCTGCTCATTGTTTATTTGTGGAAAGAATACTTTGGATAATTAGTCATTCATGCAAATGTTTACTTGGCCAACAAATGTTTATTGGATTCCAATAATGATAATAATTAGCGCTCATGGAGTGCTTGCTCTGTGTCAGGCACCGTGCTAAGCCCTTTGAACTCCGCTATGTGCCAGATGTTAGGGGGACAGAGATAAAGATACAGTAAATGCCTTCAAGTTGTTGAGAGGTCAGTAATCAACACTGCAGCCATTTTATGTAACCTTTACAACTGCATCCTGTGAAGTATCCTTCTGGAGAAGTATAGTATAACAGTTAAAGTCCCTTCTATATCAGAGACCTCATTTTGAAACCTGTTTATACAACTTTTTTGGGTAATTTACTTAAACTGATTAAGCCTCAGTTTTCCCATCTATAAAATGGGTGTGGAATTCATAACAGCTGTGCCTCACAAGATGTGACAGTTAAAGGCAATAATGCATTTAAAATGCTAACACATTACTTGGCACATAGTGAGTTAAGTCTAGGGTACTGTGGGATTCCAGGAATTAATGTAGCATAATGTTAATTAGGTAGCCCCAAAGCATCATCTATCCACAGGATGAGTAGGAGTTAGGCAAAGAAGGAAGTGGAATATTAATCTAAATAGTTTATATTATTCTGGTTGGAAGCCTAGCATTTTCTTACTGCCCCCCATCAGTGTTTCTGTGGAGTAACACAGACACCTTCAGTTCCAATTTCCACCAGCATAATTCACAGTGTGTAATTGTAGGAGACCTTGGAAAAGTCCGTTTTTGCTTCTGGGCTTCAGATTCTTCATCTTTACAGAGAAAATGCTCTAACAATCCCAATTAGAAGTCTATCCTTTAAGTATGTTCACTACAGCGTTACTGATAATAGCAAAAACTTGTAAGAAGTATAAATACATACCAATGGAGAAATAGTTTAATAAACTATGATGCATTCATACATAGAAGACTATATAGTTGCTGCTGCTGCTGCTGCTGCTAAGTCGCTTCAGTCATGTCCAACTCTGTGCGACCCCATAGACGGCAGCCCACCAGGCTCCCCCATCCCTGGGATTCTCCAGGCAAGAACACTGGAGTGGGTTGCCATTTCCTTCTCCAATGCATGAAAGTGAAAAGGGAAAGTGAAGTCGCTCAGTCATGCCCGACTCTCAGCGACCCCATGGACTGCAGCCTACCAGGCTCCTCCATCCATGGGATTTTCTAGGCAAGAGTACTGGAGTGGGTTGCCATTGCCATACAGATGTAAATTCTTATGAGGTGATATGGAGAAATGTACTCTAGTGAGCCACAATTTACATAAAATAAATGTACTAATTCGGGGAAATATGATACAGCTCCATGCATTTTGGCAAATGTATTCATTTGTCATCATCCCACACATCAAAAACAAATATTTCCATCATTTGAAAAATTTTCCTCATGTCACTTTTCCATCAATTCCTCCCCACCTGCACAGAGGAAACTGCTATCTTGATTTACAACACCATAGATTCATTTTGTCTCTTCTTAATCCTCATATTTTTGGGATTATAGTCTTTTAAATTTTCAACCATATAGCTGTTTCAAGAAATAGTAGTTTCCTTGTTGTTGGTATTGTACATTCAATGCTTGTGTTCCCCCCAAATTCATATTTTGAAGCTTTAAACCTCAGTGTGGCCATATTTGGAGATGTGGTCTTTAAGGAAATAATTAGGTTAAGTGAGGTCATAAGGGTGGGGCCTTGATCCAATAGGATTAGTGTCCTTATAAGAAGAAGCACAAGGCAAAGGCCCAGTGAACACACAGCAAGATGGTGGCCACCTTCTAGCCAAGAGACAAGGTCTCAGAAAACTGACCAGCACCTTGATCTTGGACTTCCCAGGCTCCAGAACTGTAAGAAATAAATGTCTGTTGTTTAAGTTATCCAGTCTGTGGTATTTTGTTATGGCAGCCTGGGCAGACTTGCTGAATATTAGTCTGCTGTTTGTCTCTATACCACAGTTTTTTATTCCCTGTATATGAACATTTGCGTTTTTTCCATTTTGGGGCCAATCTGTATAAAGTTGTGTGACCAACCTGAATTCCTGTATTATATGATAAATGTACGTTTAACTTTATTATAAAGTGCCAAACAGTCGTTCAAGGTGGTAGTACCGTTTCATATTCTAACCAGAAATAAATGAGAGTTCTGGTTGCTCCATGATCTTGCCAACACTAGGTGTTTTCAGTGTTTTAAACTATATCCATTTAAGTGTGTATAATGATCTATCTCACTGTGGTTTTAATTTTGTATATCCCTGTTGACAAATGATCAGGAACAGCTTTTCTCATGATTCTCTCTCTCTCTCTAAGTCGCTTCAGTCGTGTCCGACTCTGTGTGACCCCATAGACGGCAGCCCACCAGGTTCCCCCGTCACTGGGATTCTCCAGGCAAGAACACTGGAGTGGGTTGCCATTTCCTTCTCCAATGCATGAAAGTGAAAAGTGAAAGGGAAGTTGTTCAGTCGTGTCCGACTTTTTGCGACCCCATGGACTGCAGCCTTCCAGGCTCCTCCATCCATGGGATTTTATTAGGTATCAAAAACTAGATATCCAGTTTTTTTAAATACTTTAAGTTTTTTTTATTGCACTTTTGTTTTTAATTTTTAGGAGTTGTACGTATTCTGAATATGAGTCCTTTGTCAACTATAATGCATTGCGAGTATTTTTTTCTAGTCTGTGGCTGTCTATTCACTTTTTAAATTATGTGTGCTGAAGAACAGAAGTTTTTAACTTATAAGAAGTAAAATTTTTTATGTTTCTCTTTTTTGTCTTAAGAAAATTTTGCTTACCCCAAGATCATAAATATATTTCCTGTTTCAGAAAGTTTTTCTAGAAGCGTTATAGTATGCCCTGTTTTGTTAAAATTTTCCCTAAGTATGCAACATTTTTGGTATTCTTGTAACAGTTATTTAGAATTTTTTTTTTTCCTGTGAGTCATTGTGACTAGAAATGCAATTGATTTTTTCACATTACCTTTTTATTATGTAAATTATCCCATTAGTTCTAGTAGTGGTTTAATAAATTTCTTTGGATTTTTCCATGCATTAAATCATATTAATTATCTGCAAGAAGTTTTGGTCTTCAATTTCAATTTCATATATTTTATTCATTTTTATTGCCTTATTACTTGGATAAGATCCCTGAAAGTACGTTGAAGAGTTGTGGTAAGAATCCTTGTGTTGTTATGAATCTTAGGGGAGGGTGTTCAGTCTTTCCCCACTAGTATGACATTAACTATAGATTTCCATGGATAATTTTTATTAGATTGAGGAAGTTTCATGTTATCCCTTGTTTGCTGAGAGTTTTCTCTCTCTTTCTAAAAAAATGAATTAGTTTGAATTTTGTTATATGTTTTTCTTCAGTCTATTGAGGTGTTCATATGGTTGCTTTCCTCCATTCTATTAATACTGTGAATTGCATTCATTGGTTTTTAAATATTAAGCTAGCCTTGCATTCCTGTATAAATGGCATTTAGCCATGATATATATTTTTAATGAATTGGTGAATTTAATTTGCTCATATTTTGTTTAGTATGTTAAGGTCTATATTCATAAGTGATTTGGGCTTAAAATTTTCTTTTTCTGTAATGCCTTTGTCAGATTTTGATATTAAGGTTATGCTGATTTGGAATTGTCCTCCTTCCTTTGTTCTCTGAAAACATTTGTATAAAATTGGCATTTTCTTTTAAAAAGTTTTTAATAAAATCCACCAGTTAAGCCACATGGGCCTAGAGTTTTCTTTGTGGGTAAGTTTTAAATGATCAATTCAGTTTCTTTAACAGATATTGGGTGATTCATATTTTTCACTCCTTCTTGAGTTGGTCTTAGGAAGTTTTGTTTTTCAAAGAATTTTTCAATTTCCTCTAGTCACTGATTTTACTACTATAAACTAGAGTCAAAATGAATTGCTCACTTTATTTAAATATGGATTTATTTTTGTCTGTGTTGGGTCTTGGTTGCAGCATGGGGGACCTCTCACTGAGCATCTTTGGTTGTGCTGTGCGGGCTTCTCTCGAGTTGTGATGAGTGGGCTCTGTACTTGCAGCAAGCAGGCTTAGTGGTCCCTCCACATGTGGGATCTTAGTTCCCAGACCAGGGATCAAACCTGCATCATCTGTGTTGGAGGGTGGATTCTGAACCACCAGACCACCAGGGAAATCTTGGATTGTTCACTTTAAAATATTAATGTGACCTTTACCTCGATAAAAATGAACAAATAAAAATACATCATGGATTTTCTAGTTCTAGCCATGACTCAGTAGCCGTTATCAGCCTTAACTTCCCACTCTAAGTAACTATAAAGACAAACAAAGATGTAAAGTGAGTGATTTCAGGCCTTGGGCAAGTGCTTAGCTGCTACCCTGACAGACAGGTAGCACAAGAGGCAAACCCCATATTCATCCCAGCTTTCTTCCAAGGAAGGTGGCTTCCAAGCTTCCACTAGGGTAGGTGCAGCCCAAGCACAGAGGTACAGTTGCACTGGGTAGAAAACAGGGGTTTTGTGGAAGAAACCGACCAGAGTTCAGAGCTGCAGAGGTGGTGGAAACTCAAGGGTATGGAGCAGAGAAAACTATAGAAAGGGATCCCAGAAATCTATAAAGGGGTTCCCTTCAGGGACCCAGACAACTGCTATGCTAAGCTGCCTATCCCCAGGGTGACCATTCGCAAGGTCTGGTAGAAAATAGCTGCTGGGGGCTGAGAGTTAGAGCTTTCTGAGACTTCAGAATACTGGAGGACCCAGTATTGGAGTTCTGACTCAGCTAGAGTGGAGAAGCACAGGGCATACAATGGAGAGCCCAGGAAGACTGTTTTAGGGATAAGGACCATGGCCCAGGAGTAATCAAAATATTGTAGGATTAAGGGAAAGGCCAAAATAGACCCACCTTAACAAAGATCCAAACCAAGCTTCAACAAGGCCAAGGTGACCCATCAAAAATTTAACAGCCTGCTAAAATAAAATTTAACACTCTGTAGCAAAAGACTTGAAAACCCAGTCTCTATGTTACATCAATCGTAATACCAAGAATGTAATGAAAAATTACTACCCATTTTTCTATGCCTATAAATATTCTTGACCTTTGTTCTGGGATATGATTAAGTTACTTAGACCCAGTCTGATTCTTTTAGGTTTGTTCTTAAGCTTCATCAGGTGGGCCCAAAGCAACATTTATTCTTAGGCTAATTTTGCCCCACTTCTCTGACACAAAACTTTTCTGAGGACACCAACTGAATATTCTACCTGAATTATGTGAATAGTGCTACTATGAACATGTGTATACATGCATTTGTTTGAGTATCTCTTCGTAATTTGTTTGACTATATACCAAGAAGTGAAATTGATCATACGGTACATCTAATGTTTAACTTTTTTGAGGAACTGCCAAATTATTTTCCACAGTGGCTGAACCATTTTACATTCCCATTGGCAATGTACAAGTGTTCCAGTTTCTCCACATCCTTTTCAACACTTGATACTTTCCACCAAAAAAATTATAGCCATCCTAGTGGGCGTGAAGTGATATCTCATTGTGATTTTGATTTGCATTTTTCTAATGACCATTGACCGGAGAAGGCAATGGCACCCCACTCCAGTACTCTTGCCTGGAAAATCCCATGGGCAGAGGAGCCTGGTAGGCTGCAGTCCATGGGGTCGTTAAGAGTCGGACACGACTGAGCGACTTCATTTTCCCTTTTCACTTTCATGCATTGGAGAAGGAAATGGCAACCCATTCCAGTGTTCTTGCCTGGAGAATCCCAGGGATGGGGGAGCCTGGTGGGCTGCCGTGTATGGGGTCGGACAGAGTCGGACACGACTGAAGTGACTTAGCTTAATGACCATTGACATTGGGCATCTTTTCATGTGCTTGTTGGATATTTTTTCAGGAAATGTCTGTTCAAATCCTGTGCTCAATTTTAAATTATGATGTATTTTTCAAAAAGTATTTCTTTCTTTCTTTAGCTGTTCTGGGTTTTAGATGTGGCATACAGGATTTTTGATTTTCATTGTGGCGTGTGGGATCAAGTTTGCTGACCACCAATCAAACCTGGGCCCCCTGCATTGGGAGTGCAGAGGCTTAGCCACTGGACCACCAGAGAAGTCCCTAAATTATGATCTATTTTAACTGAAAATGATCAGTATGGATACCATGATCCAATCTGGTAAAATACCAAACATAAATGGCAACCTGCTCCAGTGTTCTTGCCTGGAGAATCCCAGGGACGGTGGAGCCTGATGGGCTGCCGTCTATGGGGTCGCACAGAGTCGGACACGACTGAAGCGACTTAGTAGCAGCAGCAGCAGTATGTATGTATGTTTGTGTGTGTGTACTCCAGTACTCTTGCTTGGAAAATCCCATGGACGGAGGAGCCTGTTAGGCTGCAATCCATGGGGTCGCTTAGAGTTGGACACGACTGAGTGACTTCCCTTTCACTTTTCACTTTCATGCATTGGAGAAGGAAATGGCAACCCACTCCAGTGTTCTTGCCTGGAGAATCCCAGGGACGGGGGAGCCTGGTGGGGTGCCGTCTATGGGGTCGCACAGAGTCGGAAACGACTGAAGTGACTTAGCGTAGCATGCAAACACATACTAGAGAATAGTAATTAGATGCACAAACTTTAACACTGCCTGGTTGTATCCTAGCTTTGCCTCTTACCACTTGTATAAACATAAGCAAGTTACCTTGTCTCTCTGGGTCTCAGTTTCTCTGTCTCTGAGATGGGGATAATTACTTCTTACTGCTGACGTCAGGATGAAATAAGAATGCGTGTAAAGGGCTTAGAACAATACTCCATTTAATAATAATAACAATGATATATAATAATAATAGTATCAACAATGATATGCAGATATATGTTGGTATATGCATACAGAAAAAGTCTGTTAGGAAAGACAATAAATTATTAACAGGGATTTCTGCTGGAGATTCTCTTTTTAGTTCATGTAGTTTTGTATTGTTTGAATTTGTTCAAACAAGCATCTAAAACAGAAAGATTTAAAGCTTAATGATGTAAAAATAAAGGAATGCTCTGCTTTAAAAGTTAACTTTACCCTTAGCCCTCAGTCCAGGCTCTTCACAACTGCTGGATGGTTTGTTGTTCTTATGGCTTTTAGAGGCTGCACTGTGAAGCTGCTTTCCCAGAAGGGACGGTGAGGTGGTCCCTGCGCCCCTCCAGAGGATTCCTTTTCCATTCCCCATATTTATTCCCCAGCTCCTCAGAACTGCCTCCAGTTCCCCCATGTCTTGCTTTCTCAGGCTTAAGAGACTTTTCACTTTGTCCCCTCCGCCAGGAAATACTGCCTTGGACTCCACGCCTACGTGCTGATTATCCTTTTGAACTTGTGGTGGAAAGCCTTACTCTGTTCCTCTTCCAAGCTGGGCTGGGTGTCCCTCCTTTCTCTGTGCTTAATCTAGTGCTCTGCGGGTTGCTGGGTTTACCTCTTATCACACCATATTGGGAATGACATGTCTTTATCCTCTAAGAGTGGACAGGCAGGACAGGAGCCATATTTATTTCCACCAAGTCCTTGTGGTTTTATCCCCAAAGGCTACCACGTGGCCAGAACCATGGGAAGTGCTCATAGTGTTTGTTAAACAAAACAATGAAGGACGGAGAGATGGGGTTTTCTAGTCAGAAACTTAAACTGCAGCCCTCATCTGTGTATCCTGGCTTATTTAGTATATGGCGCCACGCCTCATAAACATAGAGCTTTACGGATCTAAAGAAAATCCTCTGGAGGAAATTTCCCCAAATGGAAAGCTAAATAGACTGAAGACCTTTAGCCCTTCCTACGATAGAGCTGCCTACAGATTCCAAAAGAGCTGATGACTATCTCCCATCCAATTCTCCTGGATATTATTGAAGGATCATTTCCATCTTTGAAATAAAGCAAGCGTTTTTTCCTAAGCCCGTGAGTCTCAAAACAGCCACCTCCTCAAGTTCCAGTCATAGTGCAGCTGTTCAGAAAAGGAAAATAATTTAAAAAATATTTTTTACCTCCCTGAGAAATAAATAGCTCAAAATTTCCCAAAGTTTCCTACGAAAAAATTCAGAGGGTCTAAGTGTCCAGATGTGTTCCTTGCACAGGCATGCCATAGCATTGAGAGGCCAAGGCTGAGTTAGGCCTCCCAGCATCCTTCAGGGCAATGGTGTGCAAATGAGGCATCACCTGACTGCATCACTGAAGCAACCGAGTTCCCATGATGCATCACTCAGAAAGGGAGCTGGTCAGGAGAGTACCTCCCTCCACGAGCCAATGTGAGATCACAGTGTTACTAAACTTGAAAAATTCATTGTAGGTTATTGCCGTTATTACCGGTGTGAGTTATTATGAGTATTATTATTTTCGTTGGTTGTGTTTATGTTGTTGCAGTGATGTTGGGGTTGAATGTGTATTTTACTTGATATTTAAAAATTCTCATGGAATTTACGAGATTCTTAGTGATAATAAACTTGGCTATTGTTATTCTGTGTGAACAGGCATTAGAGTTATCGAGGCAGGGCTGAATAGGATACAGGAGAGCTCTCCTCTGCAGGATGCAGGTGAGGCATTAGACGTGGCCCGCTGAGAGAGATGCTCAATGTGTCCTATTCCACGGGATCCAGAGAGATCCAGATCCTCTTGATCTCAGCAGCACAGAATCTCTTGCATCCTCTGAGCATGCTAATTGATGAACAGATTTCCAGTGGCTGGGAGGTTGGCACCATTGCCTGGCATCCCATGATGCCCCTGCTCCCAGCTATGGTTGAAACTGATCTCTCTTGAGATTTCTGGGGCAGCCAGTGATGTGGACCTGGTCTTCACAGAGGGTTTTATAACCAGGATGGATGTAATTAGAGACAGTTACCTTCCTGCTTCTTAATATCCAAGGCAGATCTGGGAGTCACTGCCAGTAATATTGATATTGATCGCTACCACCACCATCATCATAGCTAACATTTGAAAGTTTATTATATGCCAGGCACTCTGTGAAATACTTAGGATGGAATATTTGATCTTGCCCAGACTCTATGGGTTTTACTCCCATTTTACAAATGAGGGACCTGGGGCTGAGATGGCTAAGTAACTTGGTTGAGGCCACCTAACTTGTTAGTGGAGGAGGTAAAATACAAACCCAAGCAGATCTGTGGGCAGTGGTGGTGGATCCATCCTCCAGTGACCTCCAAGGAGTCATGTCTTTGCATAATCCTTCTCCTTGAATGTGGACAGAACCTACCACTTGCTTCTAATGCATAGAAAATGCAAAGGTGATAGATGTCACTCTCAAAGTTATACTCAATAATATATGAGTGTCTTAGCCAGCTGGAGCAAGAGTGTCTCCTGATGGCCTTACAGAAACAAGTATCCTGCCGTGAACTTCCTGTGGAGAGGGCCACATGACAGGGAACTGTGGGTGGCCTCTGTAACTTCAGGGTTCCTTCAATCGACAGCCAGTAAGAGGTTCATGAAGCAGAAAAGAAATGAATACTGCCAACAACCTGCAGGAGTTGGGGAGCAAATTATTTCTTAGTTGAGCCTGCAGATGAGAACATGCCTTGGTGGGGAGACTTGGATTTCAGCCTTGTGAGACCCTGAGCAGAGGACCCAGCTAAGCCATGCCTGACTTCTGACCCACAGGAACTGTGAGATAAAAGCATGATGTTTCAAGTCACTATGTTTGCGGTGATTTGTTCCACGGCATAGAAAACTCATTTGCAGCCCATGTGGTTAACCGGCCCATCCATTTTTGCAGCAGGTCCCTGGGCTCTGATATATGGATCTCCCTGCAGAGTTGCTTTCCAGGGAGTTCCTGCCTACATTCCTGGAAAAGGGTCAGAACATGGGAATCCTGGGCTTCTTCCTGACACAAGGTTGAGAAGCAGGGGACCTCGGAACAATCGCCTGCTTATCTGAAAGGAGGGTCAGCAAGAAGCACGTGGAGCCCTCTGGCCTTGTGACATTTCTAGGAAAGCGGAGACTTTGGGTTGGGATTGAGGTAGAACATTCAAGGATTGGTCCTGGCAGAAATGTGCTCTTGTGACTTTGTACAGTGGGATGCAATCTGAGATGTGAACCTAATGATGGTGTATAGTTGAGTCCGTGCTGGGCTTCCAGGCACATTTCACCTTGACTTTCAGTGCTGGGGTTTCAAGGACAGCCCACAGGCCACACGAACTTGGAGAGGTGCCACATCTGCTAGACACTTTCAGTTTCTCCGCTTCGTTGAGCATGTCCTTAAAAAGTCAATACGGCAGGACAGGGCTGCCTGCATAATTAGTCTGAAGACAAAGGGCAACCCTCCCGTATAGGGACTAATCAAGCTGGAAGTTTCCTCTTCCTGCTTGACCAGTGTGTGCGCAGCCTGCCATGCGAGGATGGAAGAAGGTGTCTTCGAGCTCCGCCCCAGCCTTGGAGGATGCTGGAAACCTTCCCTAGTTCCCACGGAAGCTGAGGGCCCCACAAGGGTCACCCAGGGCAGGCCTGCCCTTGTGCTGAGCTGGCACCATCCTGATGGCCATGGGGTTGCCCTTACTGACCATACTTCCCAAAGAAGCAGAAGGAACAGCCGTGACCTCCTGAATACAGAGGCACAGGCTGGTGCTAGTGTCTGGGAGTCCGCCTGAGCAGCCTTGGGGTGGCCGTGGGGACACTCTGCCAGCTGCCTCAAGATAAGAACGACTCTGATTCATCTCTTTGCAGGAGTCATAGAACATTTGGTCCCTGCTTCTAAGTGTACATTGAAAGGATAGAGCACTTACGTGTTCAAAAATGTCCCTCGTGTAGGGGACACCTGGACAGGGCTGTCCCCCTGCTGTGCCCCATCCGGTCTACCTGCTTTCCCAAGGCAGAACTTCCTGCAGGTGAGGCTCTAGCCTTTGGGCGATGGGGGAGGGGGCTTTCTCTCTGGGAACATGTAGGAGGCCAGAGAGCAGCATCGGAGAGCATGGGGGTGGAGTGGAGAGGGGCAGGAGCATCCCCCCCACCCCAGGCCTCCCTCAAAGATGAGAAGATTCCTGCACGGCTGTCCGCATGTGACCTCTCAGAGCCCAGGCCCCAGCTGGAGCCATGGACTGGGTCCCCGGACCCTCCCGAGCAGGTCGGTCCAACCAACAGAACGTGTGCCAAGGGGAATAGAGGCAGGTACCAACTTTAGCCAAAATTAATAAGGACATTTACGAAGATATAGGAAGCTGAAACAAAAGGTATGTGCAGATGTCCAGGGTATCACTCACATCCCCATCAGTGAAAAATACTTGAAGAAGGCTCTAACACAGCAACGCGTGGATCCGCGAGAGACTTCGGGAAGGATGAAGATGAAGTCACCCCCAGACCTTGCCAGTTTTACCAGTAAAGGTGCAGTCTGGCTCCGGCTGCCGTTCCCTTCTGAGCGCTGAGGCTCCCAGGTGGACCTGTTTGGGGTCAAAGTCTATTGCGTGCTTTTACTGCTTTCATTTTATGTTGACTTTTTTATGTTGCTGTTTCCTCTTTTTCTGTTCCCTAACTGACCGGTTGGGTCGAGCTCCCATTCATTCTGTTTCTCATCCATTCAGCTCAGGGTTTCTCCTGCCCACTCCTAAATGCAGTTAGGGGACTCACTCTTTCCTTTCATTCCTAAAAGAACACACGTTTCTCCCCTATTATGTGAAAATAACATGCCAACTAATGATGATAGGAAGTACAGAAAGTGTGGGTCCCCAAGGATTAACTTCCTTGTTAACCCAAGATGACCTATTTTGGTTCTTATTTTACAAGAGAGAGAAACAGCCTTCCTACCTGCCTCTGGTATTTGGGATTTTCTGTTACATGCAGCAGTGATAGATTAGACTCTTCTGTTTGGCCCTGTGGGAGGATTATATGCACGCTAAGTCGGTTCAGTCGTGTCCAACTCTGTGTGACCTCATAGACGACAGCCCACCAGGCTCCTCTGTCCCTGGGATTCTGCAGGCAAGAATACTAGAGTGGGTTGCCATTTCCCTCTCCAATGCATGCACGCACGCTAAGTCGGTTCAGTCGTGTCCGACTCTGTGCGACCTCATAGACGGCAACCCACTGGGCTCCCCTGTCCACAGGATTCTCCAGGCAAGAATACTGGAGTGGGTTGCCATAGTCCCAGTTTATTGAGGACAGGCATGGCCATGTGACTGGCTTCGGCCAATGAAAACTTAGCAGAAGAGACCTCTGCCACTCCTAAGAGAAGCTTTGAGAAGCCACTGTGTTGTTGTACCATTTGTCCTTTCTGTTGCCATGACCCCAGCAATGCCCCGCATGGGAGATACTCTGACAGCCCAGGTCCTGAGGTGAGGGACACAGAGCCGTGGCTACCCCACCGTGGACCAGGTGTGTGGGCAGAAACTGAATCTTGCAAATCCCTGAGATTTAGGAGTCATTTCTGAACACATAACCCAGTCTATTCAGACTGGAAAAAATTGTCAAACATAATCCTAGCGGCTGGTGTTTGGTCCAAAATGGATTTTACTCCACAATGAATCATGCCATCTAGTATGTAATCAACACCCTGGACTTCAAATTAACTCTGTTTTCCTAGAAAGTGATGAGGACATAGATTAGGTCACCTTCCCAGAACTGTACGGACTGTAAGGGGAACAGAGCCTGATTTCAAACTCAGGACTGTATCTGTTACTCATTTTACTGCAAGTAGCTGCTGCATGAGACTGTCCCAGTCTCCTTGGCATCTCGGCCGAAGTGCAGAGGGCACTGGGCTCCTGCACAGGCTTTTCTCATTTAATTCCGTTTTTAGATGGAGCGGCACAGGGTACTAGGTTTCTGACTGTTACCTTTGGAGTCTGACTTATTACAAAATAAGGATCCTTCAGACCCCCAATTTACCAAGCTTTAGGAAAAAAAGGAAGAAGAACTTTAACTGTCAATGCCTAACCCCTGCTGCCAAACTGGATGTAAAAATTAATGTTCAGTTTAAACGCTCCATACTCGCTGAACTGGAGGCCTGAATAATCTGTTTCCTGAGTGCAGGGGGAGGTGATCCTCAGTCTCACCTTTGTGCAGGAATTCTAGGCTTCTTGCTAGATTCGGATCTCAGGGGTATGTAGTTAGCAGAACAGGGTCCCCATTATCCAGGAGCACACAGAGTCTCTGCTTCACACTTCGAGGCTTGGCAGAATGGCCACCTTCTCCAGGAAACTCAAGCTGTCCCAGCTGGCTCCCTGGGAGAGAGCAAAACTTTTTCAAGGGCCTCTTTCAGGAGGAGGGAAAAAAAATTATCCAAAACCCTTACATTGGTATAAGCCTAACCATTCAAGGGCCCCTCACGGATTTTTACCCAGGACTTCAGCAGGGGAAGGGAGGAGGTGGGAAACAAATGCAGACGGGAGAAGAAAGGAACTCCTTGAACTTGCTTCTGGATGTGAACAAGAAAATTGTACAAGTATCGGTTGATGGTGGGAGGCCAGGGGAAGCAGAGAAAATTACTGAAGGTCCCATAGACTAGAAGGTTCATTTTTATCTTGGAAGTTTTTCGACCTGAGCTTTTCCGTAAGTGGATTCCTAGATCTCCGGACTATAATTTGGGGACTCGTTAATGATGAAAAAAAAAGTTGGTTTTGACCAAAGCACACTCAAAAGCTCTACTTCTCAAGAGCTGATTTATTACCTCCTGCTCCTCTTGGAAGTTCCTTTTAAAAGAGGGATTGTGTGGGGCTTCTCCGGTGGTCCAGTGGTAAGGAATCCACCTGCCAATGCAGGGGACACGGGTTCAATCTCTGCTCCAGAACATCCTGCATGCCTTGGGGTCACTAAGCCTGCGTGCCACCGCTCCCGCAGCCTGTGTGCCTAGAGTCCACGCGTGCAATAAGAGGAGCCACTGCGCTGAGACCACACACCACCATGAAGAGCAGCTCCTGTTTGCCGCAACTAGAGAAGGCCCGTATGTGGCCACGAGCACCCAGCGTGGCCAAAAATAAAACATAAGTAAGAGGGGTCATGTGGCTTCCTGATAAAGACTCTTCCCCGCCTCCCTTGTCATTCTGAGCAGTACAAGTTGGAGGCGAAGGCCTGGCATCAGAAATGGGGAGAAAAACTTAGTGGCCCGAAAGGGTAAAACAAGAGGGTGCCAAGGATGGCTGTTGAAGCACCCACAGCTGATGAACCTCTTGGGGCGTTTGGGTTGCTGTCTGCGTGGTAGAGAAGGCAGTGTTGGTACATCACCCATGGGAGATGTGGATGCCTTAGGCTGCTTGGGGCATCATATCTTAGTTTCGATTTAGATCAAGATTTCTGAAATGGCTTGAAAAGGCAGATGCTAAGAGGTGTCTAGAGTCTTGACAACAAGATGAACCACAGAGTCCTAGAGAACTGAGACTGCTTCCCCTGAACAGCACCCCACCCTGAACTCAAGGATTAATCTCTTCTGTAAATCTGTAACCAGGAATAGATTTAACAGAATGGTATTCAGTGGCACTAAGAAGTCAATTCAGGGTCTTCCCTGGTGGTCCAGTGGCTGAACCTCCACACTTCTATCGCAGGGGCCTGGGTTCAATCCCTAGTCAGGGAACTAGATTCCATATGCCACAGCTAAGACCTAGAGCAGCCAAATAAATACATTTAAAAAATTAAAAAGAAGTTAATCCAGATTGGAGATGTGGATTTCTTTGGAGCTTGTGGGATTCATAAAGGTATAACAAACTCCAATATCACCTGCCAGAATTTGAGCAGGACTTCTCACCGCTTACTCCTTGGAAGGAAAGTTATGACCAACCTAGATAGCATATTCAAAAGCAGAGACATTACTTTGCCAACAAAGGTTCGTCTAGTCAAGGCTTTGGTTTTTCCTGTGGTCATGTATGGATGTGAGAGTTGGACTGTGAAGAAGGCTGAGCGCAGAAGAATGGATGCTTTTGAACTGTGGTGTTGGAGAAGACTCTTGAGAGTCCCTTGGACTGCAAGGAGAGCCAACCAGTCCATCCTAAAGGAGATCAGCCCTGGGATTTCTTTGGAAGGAATGATGCTAAAGCTGAAACTCCAGTACTTTGGCCACCTCGTGAGAAGAGTTGACTCATTGGAAAAGACTCTGATGCTGGGAGGGATTGAGGGCAGGAGGAGAAGGGGACGACAGAGGATGAGATGGCTGGATGGTATCACTGACTCAATGGACGTGAATCTGAGTGAACTCCGGGAGTTGGTGATGGACAGGGAGGCCTGGTGTGCTGCGATTCATGGGGTTGCAAAGAGTCGGACACTGAGCGACTGATCTGATCTGATCTCTCACCGCATGCCATCCTGGCATAGAGGAGAGGAGGTGCCCAGTTCCTGGTATTACAGGCGCTTTCTCTCAAAGTGAGGATGAGTTGAGAAGAGGCTCAGGTCACCTCCATAGCTGATGGGGTCTTTGTTAGCTATTGTTGTGTAACAGACCATCCCACGCTAGCCTTAGCTGATCATGGCTTGCCTTGCTCGTTACTCTCTTGTCAGCTGGTGGGATGGTCGGCCCCAACTGGTCTAGGATGGCTTCATTCACATCAACTGGCTTTTGGCTACAGCGGTGGGGGTGACTGAGCCCTGAATCTCTCATCCTCCAGCAGGCGAGCCTAGGCTTAGTCTCACAGAATGAGCAGAAGTGGGGAAGGTTTTAAAGCCTAGACACAGACCTGGCTCAGTGGAAATTTTTACTACCTTCTGTTTACCAAAGCAAGTCACAGAGTCAGCCTGGAATCAAAGACTGGGGCCACCAATTTCACCTCTTGATGGGAGGAGCTGCAACGTCAGATTATCAATGCTGTAGCTAGAGGCAGATGTGAAAATTAAGGCCATGTTTATAATCAGCCTACATAAATGGATTGACTGTGTTTGTAACATGGCTGACCCAGGCTATGCATGTGATGTATGCCCTGGAACCGAAGCCATCTCTGTGTGCAGTGACTAGACTCATAGAGAAATCAGACCATAGCCTTGGCCTCATTGAGGCCATGTCCCTAAAAGGAAGCGATTGTAGGACCAAAAAGTTTCCCGCATTCAAAACGTTGCCTAGGAATTCTCTCAGTCGCTTTTGAGTGCTTCATGCATTTCACAGAAAGGGAAACCATAAAATCAAGACTTTTTATTTTTTCTTTTTGAAAAAAAGATTTGACCCTAGTCTTCTTTTTTGGAAACACCGATCACAGTATGTCTGCTCTGTAGTTTCATGGGTTCCTGATGACTTCCTAAGATGCTGCACAAAAAGAATAGATAGGAGGAGTAACATAAGGGCTATAAATCAAGCTTCATAAATCTAGGGCACAAATGTGACCTACTAAGAACAGTAGAGAACCGTGGTGTCTGTCTACAGTTACTGAGATCAGGGCTTTCAAGCATTCAACTTGGATGTATGAGTTGGTCTTCAGTAATGACCTTGAAGATCTCTAGGGTCACCTGCACAGGTCAGTGATGCCTCTATCTAGAGGGAAAAAGAGTAGCATTGGTGGAATGGCTGGATTCTCCAATCACCCTACCCTTACACCAGGGTGACCCTATGGAAAAATGAAAAGTTGCTCTTCACCAAAATGTCAGCTTGGCAGACATGGTTGGTTGCCAGCCTAAATGTTATTCCTCACTGTCTCCCACATTCTGCTTCCTTCCAAGCTAATGGAACCCTAATTTGATTTCAGTACAAGTAGAATGTGTTTTGGCAAGGCGGAACCCTCCAAGATCCAGAGACTAAAGGATGGATTGGTCTGAGCTAACCACTACAGCACCTTCTCCTGCGTGTTATTGGTTTAAGGCTGGGCATGCGACCCACCTTCTGGCCAATAGTCAGTTCAGTTCAGTTCTGTCGCTCAGTCATGTCTGACTCTTTGTGACCCCATGGACTGCAGCACACCAGGCTTCCCGTCCTTTACTAACTCCCAGAGCGTGCTCAAACTCATGTCCATTGAGTCAGTGATGCCATCCAACCATCTCATCCTCTGTCATCCCCTTCTCCTCCTGCCCCCAATCCCTCCCAGCATCAGGGTCTTTTCCAATAAGTCAGCTCTTTGCATCAGGTGGCCAAAGTATTGGAGTTTCAGCTTTAGCATCAGTTCTTCCAATGAATATTCAGGACTGATCTCCTTTAGGTTGGACTGGTTGGATCTCCTTGCAGTCCAAGGGACTCTCAAGAGTCTTTTCCAACACCACAGTTTAAAAGCATCAATTCTTCGGCGCTCAGCTTTGTCTATGGTCCAGCTCTCACATCCACACACGACTACTGGAAAAACCATAGCTTTAACTAGATGGATCTTTGTTGGCAAAGTAATGTCTCTGCTTTTTCATATGCTATCTAGGCTGGTCATAACTTTTCTTCCAAGGAGCAAACATCTTTTAATTTCAAGGCTGCAGTCACAATCTGCAGTGATTTTGGAGTCCAAGAAAGTAAAATCTGTCACTGTTTCCATTGTTGCCCCATCTATTTGCTGTGAAGTGATGGGACCAGATGCCATGATCTTAGTTTTCTGAACACTGAATTTTAAGCCAGCTTTTTAACTCTCCTCTTTCACTTTCATCAAGAGGCTTTTCAGTTCCTCTTCACTTTCTGCCATAAGGGTGGTGTCATCTACATATCTGAGGTTATTGATATTTGATTCCAGCTTGTGCTTCATCCAGCACGGCATTTTGCATGATGTACTCATATAAGTTAAATAAACAAGGTGACAATATACAGGCTTGACATACTCCTTTCCCAATTTGGAACCAGTCTGTTGTTCCATGACTGGATCTAACTGTTGCTTCTTGACCTGTATACAGATTTCTTATGAAGCAGGTCAGGTGGTCTGGTATTCCCATCTCTTTAAGAATTTTCCACAGTTTGTTGTGATCCACACAGTCAAAGGCTTTGGCATAGTCAATAAAGCAGAAGTAGATGTTTTTCTGAACTGTCTTGCTTTTTCTATGATCCAATGGGTGTTGGCAATTTGATCTCTGGTTCCTCTGCCGTCTCTAAATCCAGCTTGAACATCTGGAAGTTCTCGGTTCAGATACTGTTGAAGCCTCGCTTGGAGAATTTTGAGTGTTACTTTGCTAGCGTGTGAGATGAGTGCAGTTGTGTGGTAGTTTGAGCATTCTTTGGCATTGCCTTTCTTTGGGATTGGAATGAAAACTGACCTTTTCCAGTCCTGTGGCCACTGCTGAGTTTTCCAAATTTGCTGACATATTGAGCATATTTAACAGCTGGCATATTTGCTGGCATATTTAACAGCATCATCTTTTAGGATTTGAAAAAGCTCAGCTGGAATTCCATAACCTCCACTAGCTTTGCTCCTAGTGATGCTTCCTAAGGCCCACCTGACTTCAGACTCCTGGATGTCTGGCTCTAGGTGAGTGACCACACCATCGTGGTTATCTGGGTCAAGAAGATCTCTTTTGTACAGTTCTTCCGTGTATTCTTGCCACCTCTTCTTAACGTCTTCTGCTTCTGTTAGGTCCTTGTCATTTCTGTCCTTCATTGTGCCCATCTTTGCATGAAATGTTTCCTTGGTATCTCTAATTGGCTAATAGCACTTAAGAGGAAATTGACTGAGGGCTTCTGGGGGTGGGGAGATGTCTCCCTAATACAAAGAGAAAAGCCCTAGGAGCAACCTTCACCCCTTCCTTCCTGTTTGTAGATTTCACTGTTAGGGGAGGAAGTGATGTCTGGAGGCATGGCAATCAACCTCTCACCACGAAGGGAAGGCCAAGAGAAGCTCTGGAGGGTAACCCAAGCTCTGACACCACTGAACTGCAGGGCCAACCTGGAAGCAGGGATGGAATTCAGCCAGATGTGGTGATGCAGCAGCAGCCGATGTTCACAGCTGGGGTTTGTTCTGATTGGTTGGGCACCGGTTCTGGTTTGCCATGGTCTGTGGCATGTTGATTGTTCAGTGTTTTGAATACCACCCTTGCCCCTCATTTGGAATTTACACCTCTGGATTTATTGTTATGTAAGGAAAATGATGCCCTGTTGTTTAAGCCTCATTAATTAGATATTCAGTTACTTGCAGCCAAAAGCATTCCAACTGATGCAGTTAGGGATCACGGAAACTTGGTCACATGTGAACTGGATGTATGGCTATTTCACTTGCAGGGCTTTGGGACCTGCGGTATCTTCCTGGGGTATATACATATTTTTAAAAGGTGGCAGTGGCGGGTAAAGGCAAGCTATCTTATCTCTCTGGCCTGGCAAAGGAAGCTATCTCAGCTCTATCACTGTGTCATATCTGCTCTTCTAGGAAGGGTTGAGATAGAAATTTATCCGCTTTGGCAGAAAGTAGGAGATTTAGCTTTTACCTAATCTGTGTATTTGCTCTTTTGCTATGCCATTTGATTGGCCATATTGATAACGTCTGTTTTAGGAACGAGGCTTGGGTATCCATCAGTCAACCAGACAGCCAGTCAGTCTTGCTGACGTGTGCTTTCAGCTTCCAGAGGTAACTTCAGGGTCTACCGACACACTTGCTCCATCGTATGGTCATTGTTGGGGTTTTTTTGTTTTCTGTGTCCATCTTCCATGGACTCAATGGCAGGAACTATTTCTTTAATCTCGGTATTGCTAAGTTTGGTACAAGATCTGGACCATACAGGGTGCTTGATAGTTGTTTTGTTGAAAGAAAGAAAGAAAGAATGAATTATATACAAAACTGTCTGTAAATGCAAGTCCTACCAAGAGCAGATGACTTTTATGGCCGCAGAATGATTTGCTTTATATCTGACTGCCTGAAAAAAGCTCTAATTAGGGAAATTAGAATATCTTATCCCATTTTTAAATCCAACACATTCAAAAGTACACTTTAAGGGGAATCAACTCATCTTTCCATGTGCTTTTTGTGGCATGGCTTGTGCCTAGAAAGCCTTTATTACTGGGAAAGATGATGCTTCCTAAAATAGCCCTCCTATTAAATGTGAGGGTGAGAAGTAGAAATATTCTCAGAGTTAAAAAAAAGATTTTCATGAATTCACTAAGTAGTGTGTTTGAACTAATTTTAAAAGCTGGCTTAAAGAAACGAGATAAAATATATTTATATCTCTGCTAACCATTTCTCAACATGTCAGCTCCTCTGCAGCCTCCCTGAGATCCATGAGAGACAGCATGTAAGCTGTTCTTTAGATGGCCATCTGAAAACTCATCAAATAGCAAGGTAGGAAGAACAAAATCACCTCCAAAACTTTCGAATTGCATTGATCTGTGGCATAAAGCCCTCACCACAGGAAGAGAAATGATGGATTTGAGACTCACAGGAGAATTCATTTAAAGTGCTTTGTGTGTTTTTTTTTTTTTTTTAATTTATGTATGGAATTGCCCGGGAGTAGTAAATAGACTTTATTTGCTATATTTCCAGGAAGATAAAATTATCAGGACTGTCTATGTATTTCAAAGCCAGGGAAAACAAAAACAGCTTTGAAGCCTCTCCTCTTGGATTTTTTTGTCCTAATCTTCTAAGAGATGGTCTTGATAATGTTTATTCTTTTCTTCGTTCTAAAACAGTTGAAAGTCCTATTTTTCTCAGTTAAAATAGCAATCTGATTTTTAATTAGGTCAGGTAAAATACCCACTGAACACCACAGATTATTTAAGTGATTGCAAAGGGCAGGCAAAAATTTCTGAACAGCGTCGCCACCCTTTTCCCCAAATATCCCTCCTCCTCCTTTCCTAACCCTGGATGCTCCCACCAGCAATGCGCCCTGCTCTTTGGAGGTGTGTTTCTCATTTGGATTTATACACCATCTGGGCAAGTTTTTCCGCTGTATTTTCCCAATTTAACTGAAGAGATAAGCCCTTTCCATCTCCTTGGAGATAGTTTGTAGATTTTTGTTAAGACTGGTGGGCATGGGAAGGGGAATACAGCGCCTGCATTGTGCACTCCAGCAAACACGGAGGGTCAGGGCTTTAGTTCAGATCTCCTGTATGCCGAAACAGGGGCTTCTCCTAAGACTTCATCCTGTGAATCTCCGCATAGCCTTGAGCACGGGTTGGCAAGCGTTTCCTGTAAAGGCCAGATAAGTAAATATTATAGGCTTTGGGGGACGTTTGTTCTCTGTTGCCACTATTCAGCTCTTCACAAAAGCAGCTATAAGTGGGGACTTCCCTGGTGGTCCAGTGGCTAAGACTCTGCGCTCCCAAAGCAGGGGACCTGAGCTCAATCCCTGGTCAGGGAAGTAGATCCCACATGTTGAAACTAGGAGTTCCTGTGCAACTAAAAAGAAAAAAAAAATTCTGAATGCTACACCCAATCAGTTGCTCAGTGGTTAAGACTCAGCCTGCTAATGAGGAGACTCAGGTTTGACCCCTGGGTGGGGAAGATCCCCTGGAGAAGGAAATGGTAACATCACTCCAGTATTCTTGCCTGGGAAATCCCAGGGACAGAGGAGCCTGGCGGGCTACAGTCTGTGGGGTCGAAAAGAGTCAGACACGGCTTAGCAACTAAACAACAGCATGCTGCAACTGAAGATTTTACAAAGGTAGACGATCCCATGTGCCACAAGTGAGACCTGGCACAGCCGAATAAACAAATAAATATTTTTCTTAAAAAGCGGCTATAAGTAACATGGAACCAAATAGTCACGGTCATGTCCAATAAAGCTTTATTTTCAAAGGCACACTGTGAGTGCTGGACCACTAGCTTTAAACCTTTCTCAAGGAGAGGAAGAGCACTGAGCAATGCTGGGAGCCCAGGTCATAGGTTTTTGAGTGATGGCATCCTGCCTGCTTTCATAAGGAGGTGGTGAGCCCAGCAGTGGTTTTGAGCCTTTTAGGTAAGTCCATTGCACCACTCAGACTGTGTGCAGGCCACACCTTTGCATGATGCAAAGCTGCTGAGCAGTATAGCATGCTGCTGTTGATGCTAAGTTGCTTCAGTCGTGTCCAACTCTGTGCGACCCCAGAGACGGCAGCCCACCAGGCTCCCCCGTCCCTGGGATTCCCCAGGCAAGAACACTGGAGTGGGTTGCCATGTCCTTCTCCAATGCATGAAAGTGAAAAGTGAAAGTGAAGTCGCTCAGTCGTGTCTGACTCCTAGCGACCCCATGGACTGCAGCCCACCAGGCTCCTCCGTCCATGGGATTTTCCAGGCAAGAGTACTGGAGTGGGGTGCCATTGCCTTCGCCGCATTATAGCATATAGACGCTCAAATTAGTGAGCCTTCCAGCTGCCCTTACTAAAGCCCTACTAATGGCCCACCTCAGTCATGGTGACTACCTTCCCCTGAGTACAAAAGTTCGATTCTTGGCCTCTTCACCATCCTCTCAACTAGGACTAGTTTCCTGAGACACAGTCTAATCCTAGAGGTCTTCGTTGAACAAAGGTCAATGAAGAATGTCCAGTTATGTCTAATTGTGGCATTTGAGGCACTTCGTATGCCGACTTATCCATTAGGCATGGTAGGTATGGTGCCTGGGGCCCATGATAGAGACATCCATGAATATATTTAACTTTAATTTTTTTAGAGTGGAAGAAAAATGAGTGTGATAATGAGTATGTAATAATGAATCCAGCCTGAATTATGCTGCTGCTGTGCTTTGTTGCTCAGTCGTGTCCGACTCTTTGAGACCCCATGGACGGCAGCCTACCAGTCTCCTCTGTTCATGGGGATTCTCCAGGCAAGAATACTGGAGAGGGTTACCGTATTGCCCTGCCTTGTTCCCCCAGTCACCTATTAGTCTCCTCTGGGAGCACTTCTTTAAATAAACTACTTGCACATGAATCTTTGTCTTAAGATCTGCCTCCTCCAGGGGCAGGGTTACCCTCCTCCAGAGGATCTTCCCAACCCAGGGATCAAACCCAGGTCTCCTGCACTACAGGCGAATTCTTTACTATCTGAGCCAACAAGGAAGCCCAAGAATCCTGGAGTAGGTAGCCTATCCCTTCTCCAGGGGATCTTCCTGACCCAGGAATTGAACTGGAGTCTCCTGGATGGAAGGTGGGTTCTTTACCAGCTGAGCTACCAGGGAAGCCCAGCCTGAATTATATTCATCTTTATACCCACATAGTCATAAATGTAATTTAAAAACTTTTTTCTTAGATGAACAGACCAGTGAAGGCGAAATACCAAGCACTCTTTCTAAGGATTGCCATGTAAATAAAATACAGAACACCCAGTTAAATTTGAATTTCAGATAAGAAATGAACAATTTTTAGTGCATACACGCATGCATGCTAAGTCACTTCAGTTGTGTCTGACTCTTTCTGACCCTATGAACTGCAGCCTGCTGGGCTCCTCTGTCCATGGGATTCTCCAGGCGAGAATACTAGAATATGTTGTCATGCTTTCTTTCAGGGAGTTGAAGCCACATCTCTTGAGTGCCCTGCAGTGGCAGGCAGGTTCTTTACCACCAGCACCACTCGGGAAGTCCAGTTTTAGTGTAAGTATATCCCAAATATTGCACGGGGTATGCTTGTTCTAAAAAGTGATTTGTTTTTTTTAATCTGAAATTCACTTTAACTGAGCATCCTGTTTATCTGAAATTCAAACTTTTACTTGCTAAATCTGGCGATGCTATGGGAAAGCCAGCCGAGGTTCTGGCTGGTACGAATTACAGTTGCAGCCTTCTCGCCCATACTCCTGAACCTAAATGTCTTAGGTTGGGCTCCCAGGAGGCAGATCTTAAGACAAAGATTAATGTGCAAGTAGTTTATTTAAAGAAGTGCTCCCAGAGGAGACTAATAGGTGACTGGGGGAACAAGGCGGGGCAAGAGAGGAGTCCGCGCCAGGAGGAAGACTCAGGCAAGCCCCTGCAGAGGGTGCTTCAGCCTGACTCCACAGGGGAGAGTAAGTTTCACCTCAGAAATATGCCAAAGGATATCTGGGTGGGCACTGACATTGTCATCTATGATAGGCCAGAAACAGAGATCAGCCCAAGTTCAAAACTTAGGAAGAAAAATCACCCTGGCCGTTATTTTCATTAACACACGAAGCTGTGCAAAGAATGGTGAGATCAAGCAGCCGTGACGGTATGATGGATGCAACTGTCCCCTGCCCTCCTGGACCCCGCCGAGGTACCTGCCCCTTCACGATCGGTGATCCCTGTGGTCTGCATGAAGGGAGGGATGCGGTAGACAGAGGAAGAGACTTGCTATCTTTTACAGTGTTTGCAGGGGTGGGGGGCAGGCAAGGGAGGTCTGTACCTCATGGAGGTGGTCTGGACCTTACAGAAGCATCATCACGTTAGAACTTTATCATAAAAATATTTTCTGTCTTGACCACCTTCCTATCCATGAACCCTTGCTGCACCATCAGGCGTGGTTAATACTAAGTTCTCTGGCCTGATCAATGCCTCATGTCACCAGCATGCCCCATGCCCTACTCCCAAGACGAGATATATATAGACAAGGGTATACTCCTCAGCTCGGAGAAGGCAATGGCACCCCACTCCAGTACTCTTGCCTGGAAAATCCCATGGATGGAGGAGCCTGGTGGGCTGCAGTCCATGGGGTCGCTAAGAGTCGGACATGACTGAGTGACTTCACTTTCACTTTTCACTTTCATGCATTGGAGAAGGAAATGGCAACCCACTCCAGTGTTCTTGCCTGGAGAATCCCAGGGACGGGGGAGCCTGGTGGGCTGCCATCTATGGGGTTGCACAGAGTCGGACACGACTGAAGTGACTTAGCAGCAGCGGCAGCATACTCCTCAGCTGGGGCTTCCCAGGTGGCGCTAATGGTAAAGAGCCTGCCTGCCAATGCAGGAGACGTAAGAGACGCGAGTTCCATTCCTGTATGGGAAGATCCCCTGGAGGAGGTCATGGCAACCCACTCCAGTGGATTCTCTTGCCTGGAGAATCCCCATGGACAGAGAAGCCTGGCGGGCTACGGTTCACAAGGTCCCAAAGAGTTGACACTTAAGCATTGGAGTGGGACACTGAAGTGACTTAGCATGCACGTATGCACATACTCCTCAGTCATAAAAAAGAATGAAATAGTGCCATTTGCAGCAACATAGTTGGACCTGGAGATTATCATACTAAGTGAAATGTCAGACAGAGGAAGACAAATATCATAAGCTATCACTTATATGCGGAATCTAAAATATGACACAAATGAATTTATCTATGAAACAGAAACAGACGCACAGACATAGAGAACAGGCTCGTGGTTGCCGAGGTGGGTTGGGGGGAGGGACGAACTGGGAGGCTGGGGTTAGCAGATGCAAACTATGATATAGAAAATGGATGAGCAACAAGCTCCTGCTGTATAGCACAGGGAACTATATTCAATACTCTGTGATAAACCACAGTGGAAAAGAATATGGAAAAGAATGCATGTGTATGTATAACTGAATCATTTTACTGTACAACTAGAAATTAACAGAAGACTGTAGATTAACTGTACTTCAATAAAATTTAAAACAAGAAGCAGAGGCATGAAAATGTAAGTGGGAAAACACTGACCCGAGTTCTACATCAGAGCCCATTGAGGAGCCTCCTGGTGGAGCTGGGTAGCTATTAGGAGCCTCTTCTCCTGAGATGTCTCCAGCTCTATTCCACCAGATGGAGGCCTTTCCCAATCCCTGCTGCTGCTGCTGCTGCTGCTGCTGCTAAGTCACTTCAGTCGTGTCCGACTCTGTGCAACCCCATAGACGGCAGCCCACCAGGCTCCCCCGTCCCTGGGATTCTCCAGGCAAGAACACTGGAGTGGGTTGCCATTTCCTTCTCCAATGCATCAAAGTGAAAAGTGAAAGGGAAGTCGCTCAGCCGGGTCCGACTCTTAGCGACCCCATGGACTGCAGCCTACCCAGCTCCTCCATCCATGGGATTTTCCAGGCAAGAGTAATCCCTGCTAGACCGTCCCATCTGATGATTTGATTTGATTTTTTCAGTTTTGTTTCTGCCTGTGTTTCTCCCCCCAGGGAAGCGCTCTCTGCAGGACAGCCCCTCCTATCTTCCTGTTTTGGTTCTGTCACTGGAATACATGGTGCATATGAGAAAGGTTAATCAAACCTGACGATCTGACTTCTACCTCCATTTCCAGGAGCGGGAGCCTGGCCCTCGTCCACGTCCACTTACTGGTAGGGGCCTCGCCTTTGCCAACTCCCCGCCGATCCCTCTCTTCTGCTGGCTTCTTGTGGCGCCCTGCATTTCCCGCTCTAAAACGCCCAGACCTGAAGCACCAAACACAGCCTGATGTGAAGAACACCACGGAATCCTCGGCCGGCAGGACCCTTTGGATTTGAATGGTACTCTCCCTCAGATCTACATTTGACTTCCCTGGTGGCTCAGATGGTAAAGTGTCTGCCTACAACACGGGTGACCTGGGTTCAATCACTGGGTTGGGAAGATCTCCTGGAGAAGGAAATGGCAACCCACTGCAGTATTCTTGCCTGGGAAATCCCACGGACAGAGGAGCCTGCGGGGCTACAGTTCGTGAGGTTGCAAAGAGTCAGACACGACTTCACTTTCCCTTTCACTCCCTCAGATCCTCGGGCACCTGCCCCTTGGACACCTGAAGTGTCTGCTGGCTCCCCCTCCCCTTGGCCCACGGGGCAGCCCTTTCTCATAGCCAGAGGTGCAGGGTGGGAGAAGGGAGAGTGGCTGGGCACTGGGGTGGGCAGACCCAGATGTGGACTTTGGCCCTGGCACTGACTGTGGAAGGGCGTAACCTTGGGGGAGTTGCTTCATCTTGGTTTCCTCACCTGTTAACAGTAACACCACGGCCTCACAGGAAAGGCAGAACTGAGTGACCTCATTCAACAGATGCACAAAACCATATCACCTCCGCTCCCTTCTGTTTTGGGACCAACATGTTCCTAGACCTCTCCTTTTCCTTCCTTGAAGCCCAGGGTGCCAAGTGACTCTGGGTCCAAGACTTAGAAGAGCTATATGCTTAGTCATTCAGTTGTCTGACTCTTTGCAGCCCCCTGGACTATAACCTCCAGGCTCCTCTGTCCATGGGGATTATCCAGGCAAGAATACTGGAGTGGGTTGCCATGCCCTCCTCCAGGGGATCTTCCTGACCCAGGGATCAAACCCAGGTCTCCCGCATTGCAGGATGATTCTTTACCATCTGAGCCACCAGGGAAGCCCAAGAATACTGGAGTGGGTGGCTTATCCCTTCTCCAGCGGATCTTCCCCACCCAGGAATAGAACCAGGGTCTCCTGCATTGCAGGCAGATTCTTCACCAACTGAGCTACCAGGGAAGCCCTAGGCAAAAGATGCAGCCCCAGCCCCCTGCACAGTGGGAGAGCAGGGCACGTTAATCAAAGGGACCCTGCAGCAGACATGAGGTGCTGAGTAGAGTGCAGACTGCAGAGCACATTTGGACCAAACCAAAAAGACTACGGTCAATAAGAAGAGTCATAATAAACTATTCCTCCTGACATGAGTGGACAAAAAGGGACCAAGTGAGAAAGAGAGTGATGCACAGGAGACCTGGAATTTCACCCTCACGCGTGGTCCTTGACTGCTCAGGCTGCAGGGGGCCTTCCCAAAGAAACAGGTGACACTCACTTTCTGATCAGTTCAGCCAGCACACGGCAGGACCCTTCAGGAAGAGAGGTGCTCGGTGAGGGTGAAATGTCCCTCGCGTTGTTACAATGGCCCACTTTTGCACCCGCTTCAATTTCTGAGTCTTCCACCTCTTGCCTTTTGCCACAAAGCAAATAGAATGATTTGGAGAGATTCAGTGGCAGCTGCCCTCAATCTCCAGTTTAACTCAGATAGTTTCCTCCTGGGCAAAGAAAAAAAAAAAATTCCCCAGGTATGCCCTGCCAGACAAATTATCGAGTACTTATTTGTTTATTTCCCCCTACGCATCACACGTGGAGGGTGGGGAACAGGATGTTTAAGATGAGTTCCTCAGTCCCCATGATCCAGCAGGGGAGACAAGCATGGAGATAAATGCTCCCAGGACGAGTGCTAACTGCTGCCACGGAGGGCCAGCCAGGGGTCTGTGGGAACCCGAGAAATGAGTGATTGACAGTCACGGCAGAATGCATGCTTGAACTGAGTCTGCAAGAAGAATCAGGGCTGGCCCAGATTGACAGATGGGTCAGAAAACAGTCTAACTGGAGAGATCAATGTGTGCAAAGGCTCAGATACATGGGTTGGCCTGGCTAGTTGGAAAATTTGGTTTGGCTAGAATACAGGGTTTTGGGGAAATAGCAAGAGCTGGATTCATTCATTCAGCAAATATTTACTGGGCATCTACTGTACATGAGAGACCATGCCAAGGATGCATGAACCCCAGTGGTCCCTGCCTTCTCTGGGCATGCCCACCGTGGAAACTACACAAGAAGAGGGGCACCTGATGCCAGGTCATGAAGCATCTTTGGCTGCAGTGTGAAGGCTGCAGTGTGTGGTCTTTCCCAGTAGGAGATTAAACGAAAAGATTTTAATCAAAGGAACACTGCGCTCAGTTTGACATCATAGAAAGTTGGTTGAAGATGGAGTGGAGAAGGTAACCCTGGGGACAGGGGACCAGGCAGGAGTTTGCCGTGGTAACCCACAGAGAGTGTAACAATGGCCTGAACTAGGCAGGAAAGGTTTGCCTGATTTGCAGATGATGTGGCTGGACAACCACATCCTGACTCCATAGTGAATATTTATCTTTCTATATTGTGGTAAAATGCACATAAAATTTACCATTCTAACTATTTTAAAATGTTAAATAGTAGCATTTAGTACATTTACAGAGTTGTAAAACCATGACTGCTGTCTAGTCCCAGAACATTTTTGTTACTTTAAAAAGAAACCCTGAGGACTTCCCTGGTGGTCCAGTGGCTAAGACCCCATGCTCTCAATGCAGGGGGGCCTGGGTTTGATCCCTGGTCAGGGAACTAAGATCCCATATGCCACAGCTAAGACCTGGCACAGCTGAATAAATTCATTAAACAAATAAAAAGAATAAAAAAGAAAAACAAAATATACTGTATTTATTAAGCAGTTACTTCCAGTAGCTAATCGTTTTTGTCTTTATGAATTTGCCTATTCTGGATATTTCATATAAATGGAATATATGGCCTTTTGTGTCTGTACTTTTTCATGTAGCATGCTTTTCCCAAGGTTTGTCCATGTTGTAGCATGTCAGTACTTTGTCCTTTTTATTGCTGAATAATATTTCCTTGTGTGGATGTGCCATGTTTTGTTATCCATTCATTTCTTGATGGTCATTTAGGTTTTTCTACCTTTCGGCTATTGTGAACAATGCTGGTGTGAACATTCATGCACAAGTTTGTTTGTTTGTTTTTAACTCCTGTTTTCAGTTCTTTTAGGCAGATACCAGGGAGTGGAACTACTGAGACTTCTTTTTAACTTAAACTTGTAGCTCCCAGGAAAATCCATTTTTTGAAATATTTTCAGAAAAGTTTTCTGTCCCTTCTTAAGGATGATGAATGGCAGTGGTATTATTCCTTTCACTTTGTGATCTTGGTGGAATCAATCTTAAACTTTTGCTTAGAACCTGCCTCCTTCTCAGCAAGAAGTGATCTCAGAGGAGTCTGGTTTTTCTGAAGTGGCCACGGAGGCAAATTGGCTTAGACTCCTTGACCTAGAGACATATGGCCAAATCTCTTGACTAAAACAGAATCCATATCGTCAGTCCTGATTTCCTGTCTAGATTATTCAAGGAAGGCCCGAGGAGACCAGTGTTGATAATGAGAGCTTCTGACCTCAGCACCTGTTTCAGGATACAGGACAATTATCAGTCCATGGCCATTTGGAGGACAACACAACAGAACATTAGTCATGGTATGGTTTTCTAGAACAGCCAAATTTTAGAAATGCCTTAGCTCTTTTGGTTTTATATGTAAGTTCGGGGAGTGATAAATGCTGCTGAAATTTTTCTATTAGTACTGGTATGGCCTAGCAGAAAGAAGTGCCTCTTTGGACCTGAAAGAACCAAGTTTGAATCATGCTACTTCCCAGCTATTTGACCTTGAGCAAGTTATTCAAACTCTCTGAACCTAACATCTCTCATCTGTAAAAGAAAAGTAGTAATATCATTTGTATATGGATGTCTTCCTTTTCACTTGGATCACAGCCTTGTCTAACTCAATGAAACAATGAACCATGCCGGGTAGGGCCACCCAAGATGGATGGGTCATGGTGGAGAGTTCTGACAAAACGGGGTCCACTGGAGAAGAGAATGGCAAACCACTTCAGTATTCTTGCCTTGAGAACACCATGAACAGTATGAAAAGGCAAAAAGATATAACACTGAAAGATGAACTCCCCAGGTCGGTAGGTGCCCAATATGCTACTGGAGATCAGTGGAGAAATAACTCCAGAAAGAATGAAGAGATGGAGCCAAAGTGAAAACAACACCCAGTTGTGGATGTGACTGGTGGTGAAAGTAAAGTCTGATGCTGTAAAGAGTATTGCGTAGGAACCTGGAATGTTAAGTCCATGAATAAACGTAAATTGGAAGTGGTCAAACAGGAGATGGCAAGGGTGAACATCGACATTTTAGGAATCAGTGAACTAAGATGGACTGGAATGGGTGAATTTAACTCAGAACCATTACATCTACTACTGTGGGCAAGAATCCCTGAGAAGAAATGGAGTAGCCCTCATAGTCAACAAAAAAGTCCGAAATGCAGCACTTGGATGCAATCTCAAAAATGACAGGTTGATTTCTGTTCGTTTCCAAGGCAAACCATGCAATATCACAGTAATCCAAGTCTATGCGCCAACCACTAATGCCAGAGAAGCTGAAGTTGAACTGTTCTATGAAGGTGGACATCAAAAAAAGATGTCCTTTTCATCATAGGGAACTGGAAGGCAAAAGTAGGAAGTCAAGAGATACCAGGAGTAACAGGCAAGTTTGGCCTTGGAGTACAAAGTGAAGCAGGGCAAAGGCTAACAGAGTTTTGTCAAGAGAACACACTGGTCATAGCAAACACCCTCTTCCAATAACACGAGATGACTCTACACATGGACATCACCAGATTGTCAACACCTAAATCAATTGATTATATTCTTTGCAGCCAAAGATGGAGAAGCTCTATACACTCAGCAAAAACAAGACCGGGAGTTGACTGTGGCTCAGATCATGAACTCCTTATTGCCAAATTCAGACTTAAATTGAAGAAAGTAGGGAAAACCCCTAGGCCATTCAAGTATGACCTAAATCAAATCCCTTACAATTATACAGTGGAAGTGAGAAACAGATTCAAGGGATTAGATCTGATAGACAGAGTGCCTGAAGAACTGTGGACAGAGATTCTTAACACTGAACAGGAGACGGTGATCAAAACCATTCCCAAGAAGAAATGCAAAAAGGCAAAATGGCTGTCTGAGGAGGCCTTACAAATAGCTGAGAAAAGAAGAGAAGCAAAAGGCAAAGGAGAAAAGGAAATATATACCCATTTGAATGTGGAGTTCCAAAGAGTAGTAAGGAGACATAAGAAAGCCTTCCTCGGTGATCAATGCAAAGAAATAGAGGAAAACAATAGAATGGGAAAGACTAGAGATCTCTTCAAGAAAAATAGAGATACCAAGGGAACATTTCATGCAAAGATGGGCTTGATAAAAGACAGAAAATGTATGGACCTAACAGAAGCAGAAGATATTAAGAAGAGGTGGCAAGAATACACAGAAGAGCTATACAAAAAAGATCTTCATGACAGATAACCACGATGGTGTGATCATTCACCTAGAGCCAGACATCCTGGAGTGTGAAGTCAAGTGGGTCTTAGGAAGCATCACTACAATAAAGCTAGTGGAGGTGATGGAATTCCAGCTGAGCTATTTCAAATCCTAAAAGATGATGCTGTTAAAGTGATGCACTCAATATGCCAGCAAATTTGGAAAACTCAGCAGTGGCCACAGGACTGGGAAAGGTCAGTTTTCATTCCAATCCCAAAGAAAGGCAATGCCAAGGAATGTTCAAACTACCACACAATTGCATTCATCTCACTTGCTAGCAAAGTAATGCTCAAAATTCTCCAAGCGTGGCTTCAATAGTATCTGAACCGAGAACTTCCAGATGTTCAAGCTGGATTTAGAGAAGGCAGAGGAACCAGAGATCAAACTGCCAACATCTGTTGGATCATAGAAAAAGCAATACAGTTCCAGAAAAACATCTACTCCTGCTTCATTGACTGTCCTAAAGCCTTTGACTGTGTGGATCACAACAAACTGTGAAAAATTCTGAAAGAGATGGGAATACCAGACCACCTGACCTGTCTCCTGAGAAATCTGTATGCAGGTCAAGAAGCAACAGTTAGAATCAGTCATGGAACAACAGACTGGTTCCAAATTGGGAAAGGAGTACATCAAGGCTGTATATTATCCCCTTGCTTATTTAACTTCTATGCAGAGTACATCATGAGAAATGCCAGACTGGATGAAGCTCAAGCTGGAATCAAGATTGTTGGGAGAAATATCAATAACCTCAGATATATAGATGACACCACCTTTATGGTAGAAAGTAAAGAGGAATTAAAGAGCCTCTTGATTAAAGTCAAAAAGTAGCCTGAAAAAACTGGCTTAAAACTCAACATTCAAAAACTAAGATCATGGCATCCAGTCCTATCACTTCATGGCAACTAGATGGGGAAACAATGGAAACAGTGAGAGACTTTATTTTTTGGGGCTCCAAAGCAACTTCACTTTTACTTTTCACTTTCGTGCATTGGAGAAGAAAATGGAAAGCCAGTTCAGTGTTCTTGCCTGGAGAATCCCAGGGACGGGGGAGCTTGGTGGGCTGCCGTCTGGGGTCGCACAGAGTCGGACACAACTGAAGCGCCTTAGCAGCAAAATCACTGCAGATGGTGACTGTAGCCTTGAAATTAAAGGATATTTGCTTCTTGGAAGAAAAGCTATGACCAACCTAGACAGCATATTAAAAAGCAGAGACATTACTTTGCCAACAAAGGTCCGTCTAGTCAAAGCTATGGTTTTTCCAGTAGTCATCTATGAATGTGAGAATTGGACCATAAAGAAAGCTGAGTGTCGAAGAATTGATGCTTTTGAACTATGGTGTTGGAGAAGACTCGAGAGTCCCTTGGACTGCAAGGAGATCCAACCAGTCCATCCTAAAGGAGATTAGTCCTAAATATTCATTGGAAGAACGGATGCTAAAGCTGAAACTCCAATACTTTGGCCACCTGATGCGAAGAACTGACTCATGGGAAAAGACCCTGATGCTGGGAAAGATTGAAGGCAGGAGGAGAAGGGGATGACAGAGGATGAGATAGTTGGATGGCATCACCCACTCAGTGAACATGAGTTTGAGCAAGCTCTGGGAGTTGGTGATGGACAGGATATGGATAGGGCATGGGGCATGGACATGGCATGCTGCAGTCCATGGGGTCGCAGAGAGTCAGACAGAACTGAGTGACTGAACTGAACTGGACTGTCTTAGTTTTTGCTGAGGTCCCAAAGGGCTGAGAAAAAAAAAATGAGGCAAGTTATCTCTCTCATTCAAAAATTAAGGGCTAGAACACATTTTCAAGGCTTATAAAAAGGCATCCTGGAACCAATTTTTTGACCCCTACACCCACCAACCCCAAAGGCATACAGAGGCTGAAGTTGTAAAGAGGGAAGTTGAAATTAGATTTCACTAGATAGAGTTGTCAGTGGATGGGAGTTATACTCTTCCCCTGAGAGTCATCTAGGAAACGTTTCCTTCTTGCTACAAGTTCAGTGAGAAGGTTCCAAGGAAACTCTGTTAAACTGGGAATGAGGCAAGAACGTGTACTCTCACCACTCCTAGCCAACAGTTTACTGGGGGTCCTGCTGCTGCTTCTGCTAAGTCGCTTCAGACGTGTCCAACTCTGTGCGACCCTATAGACGGCAGCCCACCAGGCCCCCCCGTCCCTGGGATTCTCCAGGCAAGAACACTGGAGTGGGTTACCATTTCCTTCTCCAATGCATGAAAGTGAAAAGTGAAAGTGAAGTCGCTCAGTCATGTCCGACTCTTTGCAACCCCATGGACTGCAGCCTACCAGGGTCCTCCGACCATGGGATCCTCTATGCAAGAGTACTGGAGTGGGTTGCCATTGCCTTCTCCCACTGGGGGTCCTAAATAGTGCAATAAAGCAAGAAAAAGAAATAAAAGTCATATGGATTATAAAAGAAGTAAAACTGTCTCTAAAACTGTACCAAACTGTGTACATAGAAAATCTCAAAGGTTCTGCAGAATAAGCTGCTATAACTAAGTGAGTCTAGTTAAGATTGAAAGATAAAAAGTCAAGAACCAGAAATCAATTTTATTTTAAATGTTAGCAATTAATAATTGGAAATTTAAGGATTTTATAAAAGTACTGTTTACAACCACATCCATAAGTTCAAAATATTTAGGTATAAACCTAATAAAATCTGTTCAAAGTCTGCATGCTAAAATGTATAAAACATTCATGAACATAAAAAGAAGACTTAAATAAATGGATGGTTCATGGATTAAAAGACTCAGTCCTGTTAAGATGGCAGTTCTTCTCAAATTGATCTGTTGATTTAATATAATCTCAGCCAAAAACCAGGAGGATTTTTTTTGTTCAAATTGATAAGTTGATTCTAAAGTTTATGGAAAGGCAACAGATCTAGAATAGTCCAAGGAGTTTTGAAAAAAAAAAAAAAAAAAAAGAACAAAACTGGAGGACAGTCTCTGATTTCAAAACTCACTATGAAGCTGGTGGAAACGAAATCACATAGTAATATCAGAAGGACATCCACAGATCAGTGACACCAAGCAGAGAATCCAGAAAGAAACCCATACACATATGCCAAATGATTTTCATCAAAGGGATAGACGAACCAATGGAGAATATAGTTGTACAACAAATGCTGCTGAAAAATTAGCCATCATATGCAAAAGTGAACCTAGATCTATACCTTGCACCATATATAAAAATTAACTCCACGTGGGGAGTAGATTTAAATATGAAGCCCTAAAAAACTTTTAGAGGAAAATGTAAAAAAAAAATCATTATGTTCTTGTGTTAGGCAAAGTCTGTAGTTACAAAACTAAAAGCATGATCCCTGAAGGAAAATTTTGATGTATTAGATTTCATCAAAATTGAAAACTTCTGCTCTTTGGAAGACATTGCCAAGAGAACGAAATACTAAGGATATAACATATAACATGATGACTATGTTTAACACTGCTGATTGATATATATGAAAATTGTAGAGAGTAAATCCCTAGTTCTCATCACAAGGATAAAACGTTTTTTCTTTTTATTTTCTTCTTCTCCTTCTTCATTTTGCTTTCTTTTTTTATTGTATCCATATGAGATGCTGGCTGCTAACTAAACTGATAGAGATAATCATTTTACAATCTATGTTAAGTCAAACCATTATGCTGTATAACTTAAACAGTGATGTCAATTATATCTCAATAAAACTGGAAAAGAAAGCATTACAACACACAAAGCAATGGAAAAAACAAAAACACAAAATTGTCGTTGATTCCCAAACCCTTAACTGATTGGCAAACTGGAAGATTTAAGCGGTCATCTCATAGTATCTAAAGAAATGAGCTGATGGAGGAAAGTATTTTCCAAGTCTTTTATTTATTCTTTGTTAGAGGAGATGTAACTCTTACTAAAAATAAATCATTTAAAGTATCTTAAACTGTCATTCATTCTCTAATGAAAAGACAAGCCACGGAGTTGAAGAAGATATTTGCAAAATGTATATCTGATCTAGAATATATAAAGAACTCTCAAAATCCCTTAATGAGAAAACAACCCGTTTTAAAAATAGGCAAAGGTTTGAATTGACACTTCATCAGAGATGATATATGGATGGCAAATAAGCATTTGAAAAGATGCTCAGCATCATTAGTTATTTAGAAAATGTAAACTGAAACTATTGGATACTGCTGCCCATTTATTCCGAGAAGGCAATGGCACCCCGCTCCAGTACTCTTGCCTGGAAAATCCCATGGACGGAGGAGCCTGGTGGGCTGCCGTCTATGGGGTCGCACAGAGTCAGACACGACTGAAGTGACTTAGCATAGCCCATTTATTAGATCAGCTAATTTTTTAAAACTGACACCACCATGTGCTGGCAAACATCTGGGTACAGGATCTTTCACACAGCGCTAGTAGGAATACAAAATGGTACAGCTGCTATGGAAAAGAGTTTCTTATAATATGACCCACAATCCCACAATCCTACTCTTAGGTATTTACCCAAGTGAAATGAAAACTTCTGTTCACACAAAAACCTACATATGAATCTTTACACTGGCTTTACTCATAATTGCCAAGATCTGGAAACAACTCAAAAGACTTTCAATTAGTGAACAGGTAAACAAGCTGTGGTATATCCATAGAACAGAATCCCACTCAGCAATAAGAAGGAACAAATTATTAATCCTCAGAACAACATGGATGGATCTCAAAAACATTATGTTAAGTGAAAGAAGCCAAACCCAAAGGCTATGTGTTGAATGAATCCATTTACGTGACATTATGGAGAAAACTAAATTTTAGGGACAGATAAAAGGTCCGTCTAGTCAACACTATGGTTTTTCCTGTGGTCATGTATGGATATGAGAGCTGGACTGTGAAGAAAGCTGAGTGCCGAAGAATTGATGATTTAGAACTGTGGTGTTGGAGAAGACTCTTGAGAGTCCCTTGGACTGCAAGGAGATCCAACCAGTCCATTCTGAAGGAGATCAGCCCTGGGTGTTCTTTGGAAGGAAGGATGCTAAAGCTGAAACTCCAGTACTTTGGCCACCTCATGCGAAGAGTTGACTCATTGGAAAAGACCCTGATGCTGGGAGGGATTGGGGGCAGGAGGAGAAGGGGACGACAGAGGATGAGATGGCTGGATGGCATCACTGACTCAATGGACGTGAGTCTGAGTGTCCGGGAGTTGGTGATGGACAGGGAGGCCTGGCGTGCTGTGGTTTATGGGGTCGCAAAGAGTTAGACACAACTGAGCGACTGTACTGAACTGAACTGAACAGATCAGGGGTTGCCAGGAGCTGGGGGTTGATGGAAGGAGCTGATTACAAACACAGAGTAGAGAGTTTGGGGGTGATGAAATGTTCCACATCTTGATTGTGGTGGTAGCTATATTACTGTATTCATTTGTCAAAACTCGAAGAACTCAACACTCAAAAGGTGAATGTTGCTACATGTGTATTTCAACTTTTAGAAAATGTTGTTGAATTTTTTTAATGCATGCACCGGGGGGTTGAGGATGAAAAGCCAGAGGTTGGAATTTCTTGGGGGACTGTTGCAGCGTGATGCGTCTCATTCTCTTCTTGGGGAGAAAGGGCATGCCTCCCCCTCATCTCAAGGCCAGTAGGAGGAGCTGCAAATAGATAACCCACTAAGAGTTCACTCTGGGACCTCTGCGGTTGGAAGGACACAGAGGCAGGAACCTTAACTCAGGCTTGAAAGCAAAGTCACGGGTCTGGCTGAAGCTGCCTGGGCAGCAGAGTGATCACTATGGCAGAGGAATCACCGCACTATGACAAAAGCTGAAAGCATGCAGTGCCGGATGCCTCTAGGAAGGGTGGGGTTGTTTTAAAAGGACACTGTGCACCGAACTTCCGACCTGGAACAAGGAGACCTGAGCAGGAGCAGGTGGAGGGAAAACTGTCAGGTGCCCAGCTGAGGGGGAGGGGGCAGTTAGTCTAAGACAGATACTACCTGGACAAAGGATTCCATTGTGGGGAATCCAGGACTGGCGGGGTACCTGGAGGACCCCATGGCAGCCCCTGAGAGACGTGCCAGCTCTAGTCATCCGCCTGAGTGGTACCACTGTCAGATCAGACCTTTCATCCTTTCTCCATGATCCAGGAGGAGCCAAAGGAAATTTGGTGATGGGGGCAGAGGTCATAGGAAGGACTTGGAAGGGAGAGGCAGCCAGCAAAGTTGCTATGCATTTCTGGACTCTCCAGACCAGAGAATCATTTTCTAGAACTCGGAAAGAGGGAGATGAAATATAATGAAAGTCATTATTTTCTCTTTTAGATAAACATGAATTATTCACCAAAGACCTAAATTCTATTTTATTACAGCTTCCCATTTATCAAAGAGAAAAAACCTTTTTCTTTTTCCTTTTTCGTCTCCATCTCTGGAGGGCAAGTACGACCTCAGCTTGCTCAGCGCTACAACACTGAGTGGGATGGTCACCTTTAATCGTGGAGGAGGTGAAGTGATCGTGGGCCAGAGTGCTAAGCAGGGTGGTTATTTACACAAACTTCTTGCCTCCGTTGTGAATGATAATGCCCGTTTACCTCTCCTGCCTCAAAGTCTGAATTGTTCTTACCAACAGAGTGAAAATTATGACTTTTTTGGATCATCTTAAAGTCAGCTGTTGTACTCTTTTAAAAGGATGTTAGTGGTCTAATCAACTTACTTGCTGATTCTGAAGTCTGACCTTAATGTGAAAGGTCAGATGGTGAAGTTCTTTCTGAACCTGGTGGGAAGGGAGCAAGAGTGAGATGCCATGGGATCAAAGAGGTCAACCCAAGGATGGATTTGAACCCATGGCTTGAGTGAGCTCCAGTGTAAGTCAATTTGGCTTGACAAAATGGAGCCTTGGCTCCATTTTCACCAAGGCTGTGTTTGTCCCTCACGATGTGGGTCTTCTAAAGACGGTGTCACTCTTGGAGGTGACTGGGGTACTGTTAATTGAGTTGAAGAAGGTGACTGCAACCCTCAGGGAGAGAGAGCCCTCAAGCGTCTGAGCTCACCCTGCCGGGAGACTGAATAGTGTTTATCAATTCAGGCAGTGATGTCAGATTTAATTTTGCTGCCAAGGGCTTTGAAAACCTGTGATAAATTGTATCCCAGAACCTAAATCACTCTTGTTGCGACTTTCATCCCAGAGATCTGGTCCTTTGTGATCATCTTTCATGATACTGAATACAGCTGCACCCCACTCCGCATCCCCCAGTGAAGGATGACTGGCTTGGTCTATGTTGACATGAAGGTAATCTATGATTCTCTTAGTGTTAATTTATTTCCCCTGAGATTTAGCTTCAGATCTTGGATGGGGAAGGGAAGGAAGTACGAAACATCTCACCTCCGTGTATTCTGTGTCTGAGTGCATATCCTAAATGTCCATATTAATTTTAGTCCTCATTACTCAGCTGGTACAATAACTATTGAGTCATGTTTTTGTATCCCTGAATTAGCAAAGACTCCTTTTTTTCAAATATGTATTTATTTGGCTGAGTTGGGTCTGAGTTGCATCATGAGGGATCTTTTCGTTGTGGTGCTTGGTCTCAGTGCTTATAGCTGGCGTGCAAGCTCTCTAGCTACTGTGCACAGGCTCGAGTCCGTGGGCTCAAAATTGTGGTGCATGGGCTTAGTTGCTCCGTGGCACGTGGGATCTTAGTTTCCTGACCAGGGATCAAACCCGCATTTTCTGCATGACAAGACAGATTCTAAACCACTGGACCACCAAGGAAGTCCTCTAGGAGTCCTTTTTCCAAGTGTTAGAAAACCCAACGTGAGGTTCATATTACTGAAAAGACCAGACATTGAGGAAAGCCTCAGGCATGGCTAGATCCAAGGGTTTAAATCAAGGCTTCAAGACTCAGTCTTTAATTTCTCGTTCTTTTGTCTCATGCCTAAACCAATCACTGCATCCAGCAGTTTCGAATATAAGGAATGAGCCAGTCGGAGTCATTTCCTCAGTTTTTGAACCCAGGACTAGGTAACTCAGCTCCAACCAAACCACAAGACCAAATGTGGAAGGGGTAGGGCTCCCAAGAGGAAACTGAGGATGTTGTCGTTCAGGGAAAGAGATTGAATGCTTGGCACAAAAACTACAGTTGTTAAGAGCAAATCTTGGCTTTGGCTTTTCTGAGCTCTGCAAGTTTGGGCAAGTTATTAAATGTTGCTGGACCCAGTTTCCTCACTTTTTAAATTGGGAAAGTACTAGTTCATACCTCAGGGATGTCAAACAATTAAATGAAGTAATGTATGTAAACTGCTTAGTGCAAAAAGTAGACAGTTAAATGTCGTTTGTTACAATAATGATAATAATCACATCAATGTTTATTATTAAATCTCCCTACTGCTACTGCTAAGTCACTTCAGTCGTGTCCGACTCTGTGTGACCCCATAGACACCAGCCCACCAGGCTCTCCTGCCCCTGGGATTCTCCAGGCAAGAACACTGGAATGGGTTGCCATTTCCTTCTCCAATGCATGAAAGTGAAAAGTGAAAGTGAAGTCGCTTAGTCGTGTCCGACTCTTAGCGACCCCATGGACTGAGGCCCACCAGGCTCCTCCATCCATGGGATTTTCCAGGCAAGAGTGCTGGAGTGGGGTGCCACTGCCTTCTCCATTAAATCTCCCTAATAGATAATAAATTAATATCTATATTTTAGGTATCTAGTATTAGTAAAATAGTAAATATACAACAAATTCCTGTGGAATAAGTGAATAAATGAAAATATACATCAGTTAGGTTAATTTTATTTTAGGTTTATTAATTTACTGACTGAAATTAATTTTATTTTATTCTTTTGAAATGTGTCATACATATAGATGAGTGAATAAAACATGAAAGTACATGCTAAAGAATAATAATGTGGTAAGATGCACATGACTAGCAACCAGGTCAAGAAAGAAAATTGGTGCCCTTCCCCAATTGTGATTCCATCTCCACAGTGCTGCTAAGTCACTTCAGTCATGTCCGACTCTGTGTGACCCCATAGACAGCAGCCCACCAGGCTCCCCCGTCCCTGGGATTCTCCAGGCAAGAACACTGGAGTGGGTTGCCATTTCCTTCTCCAATGCATGAAAGTGAAAAGTAAAAGTGAAGTCGCTCAGTTGTGCTTGACTCTTCGAGACCCCATGGACTGCAGCCTACCAGGCTCCTCCGTCCATGGGATTTTCCAGTCAAGAGTACTGGAGTGGGGTGCCATGGCCTTCTCCGATCTCCACAATAGAGGTGGCCATTATCCCAGTGTTTTGTGACAATCATCTACTTGTTTCATTTTATAGTGTTATCAGTTATGTATCCATTCCAAAATAATATAGTATATACAATACAAATAATTATATATACCAACTATAATTATATATACAAATAATAATATATACAATACAAATAATTGTATATGTTTTAAACTTTATCAACATTAAATCATACTGTATGTATCAATTTCTCTTGGCATCTTTTCTTCAACACTGTATTTTGATATTCTTCTATGTCAACAAGAGTAACTGTAGTTTAGTCCTTTTCAACACTATATAGTATTGTATGCAGTATTCCAATACTATGTAGTAATTCATAGTAGTCCATAGTTAGATAGATAGATAGTAAAGTCTGTAAAGTTCAAATATTTTATTTATGTGGGGGACTATTTGTTTTCTTATGAATTTATAACATTATTTATATAACCTGGGTATTTGTCCTCTATCAGTTGTATGTGTTAAAAGTATTTATTCTCCTAATTCTGGCCTGTCTTTGTCTTTTGATTTACAGAAGTTCTTATAATAAAGACTAATGTATCCGTCTTTTTCCTTATGTTTTGTGTTTTGTCGTGGAAGTTCTTATAATAAAGACTAATGTATCCGTCTTTTTCCTTATGTTTTGTGTTTTGTCGTGGGTCCTACTTAAGAAATACTTCCTGTCTCTCCAGATATTTACACCTTTTCCTATTATCTTTGAATAACTTTATAATTTTCCCTTTCCTACTTAGTTGTTAATTCATCTGGAATTGATTTTTGTATGTGTTGTGAGATAGGGGGCGAAAGTTTTATGAATTAGAGATAACCAATCATGCCAGCATCACTTACTGAAAACTTCAGTGTTTTCTTGTTGCTCTACGGTGGCATTTCTGTTATACATCATGCTCACAATTGTGTAGGTCTTTTTGAAAAGGGGTTTCTCCGTATTTTTTTTTTTCTGATCTTTTTTTGAGCTCTGTGTTAATACTGTGATCTTCTAACTCAAATAGCTTTAGTCTTGATATCTGATATCTGGTAGGGAAAGTCACTCAAATTTATTTTCTTTTTAAAGTATCTAGCTTATTCTATATCATTTACATGTTCATATAAACTTACTTTGCTTTTTATTTTTAAAAGTTTGTTTTATTGAGGATTCCCCTGGTGGTCCAGTAGTTAAGAATTAGAATTCTAGGAATTCCAGTTCAGGAAGTATGGGTGCAAGCCCTGGTTGGGGAACTAAAATGTGTGCTCTGCACAGAGCAGCCAAAAAATTAAAAGTGTGTTTTATTGAATTTTACATACTTAGAGATGTACACACATCATAAGTGCAAAGTTCAATGAATGATCACAGAGTGAACAAATCTATGAAACTACCAACCTGGTCAAGAGATAATAGTGCGAAACACATGAAACTGGTATTGCTGTAAGTAAAAAAAAAAAGTTTAATGTATGCCACAAAGCATTAGATTGATCTCTCACCACAAACAACTACAAAAACAGAGAAAATACATTAACCATTTTCAGACATTGGACCACAAGTAGCATAGAATTATGATCTCTGAGAGAGATCAAAGAAATGAAGCAAGCACTTTGGTTGTCCCAGCTTACTGACTGAAGACAGTTTTCAGCTGAAACTCAAGTCTGAGAAGCCCAAAGAGCCCAGCGTTTTCACTGAATTGAGGTGACAGATATTGAAGTTCAGGGAAGCCAAGGTACCTAGAATTTACAAAGCAGAGTACTAGGAGGGGGCAGAGAGAGAAAGAGAAATCTACAGGAATTTATAAAGCATTCTTCACAATTATTTGGGTGAAAACTGATCATTGCATGATTGTGTGTGTAGGGTGGCATTCCACAAGGCTGGAAAAAGAACCTCTGGAAAGCAATAGGCCAAACAGTTCCAGGAGTTCATACAGGGCTGAGAATAGTTTGTACTCCTGCCAGCCAGGGTGCTGATGCCTGTAATACACTGTGAAAGTTAATTTCATGTGTCAAATTGGATGGTATTTTTGGATGACGTGAGCATTTAAGTCGGTAAACTCTAAGTAAAGCAGATTGCCCTCGATAATGTCAGTGGGCTTCATCCAATCCATTAAAAGCCTGAATAGACTAAAAAAGCTGGCACACTGAACGAAAGCAAAACCTCCAGTAGACTGCCTTTGAACATTATTTGCACTATCAGCTCTCCTGGGCATCAGGATGCTGGCCTTCAGACTGGAACTGAACCATTCTCTCCTGAGTTTCCAGCCTGCCAACTCATACTGCATATTTTGGACTTATTTTCTGGAACTATGCATGCCAAAAGTCAATGGAATCGCATTGCTAAACTACTGATAGATTTTGGAAAAAAAAAAAAAAAAACCCTGCCAACCTAAAATTCTATTGCCAGGAGAAGTATCTTTCTAAAGAATAAAGACTTAAGTAAATGAAGAATAAATAGAAGCTTTATCAAAGATACCAAAGCTAAAATAAATCATTGCAAGTACATCTTTGCTACAAGAATTATATTAAAAGTTCTCTGGGGAAAAAATAGTAGTTAAATATTACAGTCTATACAAAGAAATGCAAAGAGTGCCAGATGCGGTAAGTATATAGGAAAGTTTAACATAATTCCCCTCATTTTAAAATCTCTTTAAAAGGTAACTGTTTAAAGCAAAAAAGAACGTATGTGGGATTTATATGTAGAAGTAAACGATATGGCAAAAATAGCATAGGATGGGAAGAGGGATAAGGAAATATATTAAGGCTTTTACATTAAATGTGAATAGAATTAATCTTATTTGAAGTCAGAGTTCAGTTCAGTTCAATCACTCACTCATGTCCGACTCTTTGCGACCCCATGAATCACGCACGCCAGGCCTCCCTGTCCATCACCAACTCCCGGAGTTCACTCAAACTCATGTCCATCGAGTCAGTGATGCCATCCAGTCATCTCATCCTCTTTCGTCCCCTTCTCCTCCTGCCCCCAATCCCTCCCAGCATCAGGGTCTTTTCCAATGAGTCAACTCTTTGCATGAGGTGGCCAAAGTACTGGAGTTTCAGCTTTAGCATCATTCCTTCCAGTGAACACCCAGGACGGATCTCCTTCAGAATGGACTGGTTGGATCTCCTTGCAGTCCAAGGGACTCTCAAGAGTCTTCTCCAACACCACAGTTCAAAAGCATTAATTCTTTGGTGCTCAGGTTTCTTCACAGTCCAACTCTCACATCCATACATGACCACTGGAAAAACCATAGCCTTGACTAGACGGACCTTTGTTGGCAAAGTAATGTCTCTGCTTTTCAATATGCTATCTAGGCTGGTCATAAGTTTCCCTCCAAGGAGTAAGCGTCTTTTAATTTCATGGCTGCAATCACCATCTGCAGTGATTTTGGAGCCCAGAAAAATAAAGTCTGACACTGTTTTCACTGTTTCCCCATCTATTTGCCATGAAGTGATGGGACCAGATGCCATGATCTTCGTTTTCTGAATGTTGAGCTTTAAGCCAACTTTTTCACTCTCCTCTTTCACTTTCATCAAGACACTTTTTAGTTCCTCTTCACTTTTTGCCATAAGGGTGGTGTCATCTGCATATCTGAGGTTATTGATATTTCTCCCGGCAATCTTGATTCTAGCTTGTGCTTCTTCCAGCTCAGCGTTTCTCATGATGTACTCTGCATAGAAGTTAAATAAGCAGGGTGACAATATACAGCCTTGATGTACTCCTTTTCCTATTTGGAACCAGTCTGTTGTTCCATGTCCAGTTCTAACTGTTGCTTCCTGACCTGCATACAGATTTCTCGAGAGGCAGGTCAGGTGGTCTGGTATTCCCATCTCTTTCAGAATTTTCCACAGTTTATTGTGATCCACACAGTCAAAGGCTTTGGCATAGTCAATAAAGCAGAAATAGATGTTTTTCTGGAACTCTCTTGCTTTTTTGATGATCCAGTGGATGTTAGCAATTTGATCTCTGGTTCATCTGCCTTTCCTAAAACCAGCTGAACATTTGGAAGTTCATGGTTCACGTATTGCTGAAGCCTGGCTTGGAGAATTTTGAGCATTACTTTACTAGTGTGTGAGATGAGTGCAATTGTGTGGTAGTTTGAGCATTCTTTGGCATTGCCTTTCTTTGGGATTGGAATAAAAACTGACCTTTTCCAGTCCTGTGGCCACTGCTGAGTTTTCCAAATTTGCTGGCATATTGAGTGCAGCACTTTCACAGCATATTTCAGGATTTGAAATAGCTCAACTGGAATTCCACCACCTCCACTAACTTTGTTTGTAGTGATGCTTTCTAAGGCCCACTTTACTTCACATTCCAGGAGTGTGTCTAAATTAGAGTAGTAGAGAAGTCAGAGTAGTCTAAGTTAAATGTGTATATTAAAAATTCCAGATCAATAACTAAACACATAGATAGATAAATAAATAAAGAGACATCCCACTAAAATGTCACTGGGATGACAATAGTGTAAATTAAAACTGAATCATTAAAAAATACTTTAGCAATTCAAAAGAAGACAAGAGCAAAAAATCAAAAGAACGACAACAAAGATGTATAAATAGAAGACAAATAGCAAGATGGTAAACTTAAACCCAACTACACTTATAATTACATTAAATGTAAATGGAGAATATTCTAATGAAAGACAAAGATTTTCAGATTGGAATAAATAGAAGACCCAAAATGCTGTCTACAAGAAACTCTCTTATATTTAAAGATGTAAATAGGTTTAGAGTAAGTTGATAAAAGGATAAATACCATGAAGATGTTAATATCTGATCAAGTAAACTTCAGAATATAAAATAACACCAGAACTTAATAGGCACATTTCATAATGATAAAGGACAATAAAATCAAGAGGACATAACCCTAGAAGTTATGTAAATAATAAAACAGCTTCAAAATAAATTAATAAAAAATTGATGGGGACTTCCCTGGTGGTTCAGTGGTTAAGAATCTGCCTGCTAATGCAGGGGACACAAGTTGAAGCCTGGTCAGGGAAGATTCTACATGGCACAGGGCAACTAAGTCTGCGTGCCACAACTATGGTGCTCACACCCTAGAGCCTGGGAGCAGCAACGATCAAGTCTGCGTGCCACCACAGCGGAAGGCCATGTGCCCTAACGCCATGCTCTGCAACAAGAGAAACCCACACACTGCAATTAGAGAGCAGCCCCCACTCACTGTAACTAGAGAAAGCCCATGTGCAGCAATGAAGACCCAGTGCAGCCAAAAATAAATAAATAAATAATAAAAATATATTAAAAAACTGATGAATTTATTTAAAAAACAGATAAATCTACAATTATAGTTGGAGAACTCAACATTTCTTTATCAGTAATTGAAGAAAAACTTGACTTAAAATCAGTAATGAGGTAGAACTCAATCAACTTAATTGACAATATAAAACTACCCCAAAACAGCAGAATATATGTATTTTTTCAAGTATACATGGAACATTCACCAAAAGTAGAACATATTGTGGGCTATAAAGCAAGTCTCAATAAATTTATCATGTGGTGGTTCAGTGGCTAAGTCGTGTCCAACTCCTTGAAACCGCATGGACTGCAGCACGCCTGGCTTCCTCTCCTTCACTGTCTCCCAGAGTTTGCTTAAATTCATGTGCATTGAGTCGGTGATGCCATCCAACCATTTCATCTTCTGTCGCGCTCTTCTCCTCCTACCCTCAATCTTTCCCAGCATCAGGGTCTCTTCCAATGAGTAGGTTTTCTGCATCAGGTGGCTAAAGTATTGTAGTTTCAGCTTCAGCATCAGTCCTTCCAATGAATATTCAGGGTTGATTTCCTTTAGGATTGACTGGTTTGATCTCCTTGCAGTCCAAGGGACTTTAAGAATCTTCTCCAGCACCAGAGTTCAAAAGCATCAATTCTTCAGTCTTCTTTATGGTCCAACTCTCACATCCATACACGACTCTGGAAAAACTATAGCTTTAACTATATAGACCTTTGTTGGCAAAGTCTTTGCTTTATGATACACTGTCTAGGTTGACCAAAAGCTAGGTTGTCATAGCTTTCCTTCCAAGGAGTAACTTTCACTGAAGTCATATACTATATGTTTCATTTTTTTTTGCTATAATAAAATTAAACTAAAAATCAATAACAGATATCTAGAGAATCCCCAAATATTTTGTGATTAAACAATACCTTTCTAAATAACCCATGGGTCAAAAGAGGAAATCTGAATAGAAATTAGAAAATATTTTGAAATAAATTAAATACAACATATGAAATTTTGTGGGAAGCAGCTAAGGGAGTGCTTAGAGGGAGATATATAGTCCTAAATGTTTATATTAGAAAAAAAGAAAGGTCTCAAAGCAACTACCTAAATTTCCACCTTAAAAAACTAGAAAAAAAAAAGGGAAAATTAATTCCAATGTAAATAGGAGGAAGTAAATAATAAAGGTAAGACTGGAAGCTGCTAAAACAACATGAAAAACAACAGAAAAGAATCAGTGAAATCAAAAGCTGCTTCTTTGAGAATATCAATAAAATTGGTAAACTAGACAGACTAATTAAGAAAAAAGAGAAAGAAGACATAAATTATTATATTGGAAATAAAAGATTATCAGGAGTATATTTTATAGACATTAAAGTATAATAACGGAATATTATGCCAATTTAAAGTATTTAAATGAAACGGACAAATTCCTTAAAAGATGAGAAGAAAGCATAATCAGGAAAAAATAGATAACCTGGATAGCTCTAAGTCAATTAAAGAAACATTCACTTAAAATCTATCAGGCCTGGATAACTTCACTAATGAATTCTAACAAATTATGGAGGAAATAATACAGATTATATACAATCTCTTTCAGAAAATAGAAGATCAGAGCATCCCTTTCAAATCATTTTATGATATAATTACCATACTATCAAAACCAGATGAAAACATTACAAAAGAATAAAACTACAGACCAGTATTCCTCATGAACATAGAAACAAAAAAATTTAAGAAAGATTTAGCAAACTGAATGCAGAAATATGTGAAAAGGATAATGCATCAGATGAAGTGGGATTTATCCTGAGAATGTAAGATTAGTCTAATTTTCACAACTCAATATAAGTCATTTTAACACACTAAAGAAGAGACACAACAGGCTCTGTGGCTTGGTTGGCTAAAGCGCCTGTCTCATAAACAGGAAATCCTGGGTTCGAATCCTGCTGGGTTTTTCTCTCTCAAAACCGAGTCCTTTGTTTTTAGGGCTTCTCGGTGCTAGCGGTACCAAATGCAGGTGGCATAAGCGGTGCTGATTCAATCCCTGAGTCAGGAAGATCCCTTAGAGGAGGAAATGGCAACCCACTCCAGTATACCTGTTTGGAAAATCACCAAGGGAGCCTCGTGGGCAATAGTCCATGGGGTCGCAGAGTGGGACATGATTGAAGCCACTTAGCATGCAAAAAAGAAAAGTCATATGATCATCTAAATATAAAAAACACTTCACAAAACCCAACATTCATTCATGATAAAAAAAATTCTCAGCAAACTTAGAATAAAAAAGAATTCCCTTGACCTGATGAAAGGAGTCTTCAAAATAAACTACAGCTAACATTACACTTGATGGTGAGATAGATGTTGAATGCCTTCCTCCTAAGATTGGAAACGAGGCAAGTATATCTGCTCTTACCAATTCTTTTTAACATTTTAATGGGGGCAAGAGAATAGGAAAGAGAAAAAGTCATGCAGATTGTAAAAGAAGAAATGAAACTTTCTTTTTTCACTGTTAACATGATTATCTATGTAGAAAATCTTAAGCAGTTTATGAAAAAGCCACCAGAACTAATATATGAGTTCAGTTAAGGTCATATAATACAAATAAAAAATACAAAAATTAATTGTATTTCTATATTTTTAGCAACAAAAAATTGAAAAAAAATTTCAAATTCTGGCAGGATTTTGATTGGGACTAAATTGATTCTACAGATCACTTTAAAGAGAATTGGCATCTTTACGAACGTGTCTTCCAAAATGTGAAACAACCCTCTACATATGTAGATCTTCTTTAATATTCATCAATAATGTTTTATAGCTTTTGTGTAGAATTCTTGCATGTCAAATGAAGATTCATTTCTAGATTTTTATGTTTTCTAATGCTATTTTAAATATTATCTTTAAAATTTTCATTTTAATTTGTTTATAGCTAGATTATAGAAATTCAATTGACTTTTGCAATATTTACCTTGTATCTATTTGTTGTTCAGTTGCTCAGTCATGTCCAACTCTTTGTGACCCCAGGGACTCCAGCATACCAGGCTTCCCTGTCCTTTTCTATCTCCTGGAGTTTACTCAAACTCATGTCCATTGAGTGGGTGATGCCATCCAACCATCTCAACCTCTGGTCCCCTTTTCTTCCTGCCTTCAATCTTTCCCAGCATCAGGGTCTTTTCCAATGAGTCAGCTCTTCAAATTAGGTGGCCAAAGTATTGGAATTCCAGCTTCAGCATCAGTCCTCCCAAAGAATATTCAGGATTGATTTCCTTTAGGATGTACTGGTTGGATCTCCTTGCTGTCCAAGGGACTCTCAAGAGTCTTCTCCAGCACCACAGTTCAAAAGCATCAATTCTTTAGCATTCAGCCTTCTTTATGATCCAACTCTCACATCTGCACATGTGTACTGGAAAAACCGCAAATTTAATTTGATAATTTTATTCTTCCAAAAAATAGAAAAATCTTACAACTTTCATTTATATCTTCCTGACTCAGATGATATTAGTGCTGTGCATTTTAATCTATCAACTTTTCTTTTGAAACCCTATACATTTATTGTTGCTTTATACACTCAATATTGCTTTATACACTCAATGGCTAGACGGCATCACAGATGCAATGGACATGAACTTGGGCAAACTCCAGGAGATGGTGAGGGACAAGGAGGGCTGGCATGCTGCAGTCCAGGGGGTTGCAAAGAGTTGGACATGACTGGATGACTGAACAACAATAAGAGCAACACTCGATATTTCACCTATTTTCCACTTTTTGTGTGCTTGATTGCCTCTTGCTCCTCCTCACACTTTCCATTGGGGTTAATTTTTCTTCTGCCTGAATGAAGTTTTGTTGGTACCAAATTGTTTCAGTTTTTGTTTGTCTGAAAATGGCTTTTTCCCTTTAATTACTGATCTAGAATTGAAAATAATTGTTTTCCTTTCAGCACATTGAAGATAGCATCTGTTGTCTTTTGATTGCTATTGCTATTAATGAGTTGTAAGTTATCTGCCACCCCTTTAAAACTAATCTGTCTTTTCTCTCTCATTGCTCTAGAGATAGTCTTTTTGTCTTCCGGATTCTGCAGTTTCACTGTGGTGGATTCATACATACGACCTGCTTGGGATTCCTCAGATTTCTAGACTCTGTGGATTGATGTATTTCATCAGTCCTGAAAAATTTCAGCCCTAATGTCTTCAGATATCGCCTCTGCCCAACCTTCTTTCTCTTTTCCTTTTGGGACTTTAATTAGATGTTTAAAATTCTTGATTTATCCTCCATGTCTTTTTTCCTCTTTAGTAGTTTTGTCTTTCTATGCTGTATTATGGGAATGTTTATTTTCAAGTCATCTATATTGTGTACTCATTCTTGTCACATGTGATTATTCTAGTAAATCTGTCCGCAGCATTCTCTTTTCCAAAGAAGTTCTTTTGGTTCTTTCTCAAAATTGCTTGATCATTTTTTCATAGTTTCTTTTTCTTGTATATATTTTCACGTGTATATTTTGTTTTCATTAAGATTCCCTTGTGGCTCAGATGGTAAAGAGTGCCTGCAATGCGGGAGACCGGGGTTTGATCCCTGGGTCAGGAAGATTCCCCTGGAGAAGGAAAGGGCAACCCATCCCATTATTCTTGCCTGGAAAAGCCTATGGCTGGAGGAGCCTGGCGGGCTGCAGTCCATATTACAGCATGTATTTTCATGTGTGTATTTTGTTTTTATTAAACATATTAAATACACATGGTTATTTTATAGTCTTCACCTTATCATTCCGGGATCTAAAGCTTTTGCAGGTCTCTTCTGCCGAATGCTGCTTCTCGCTCTTAGTCCTTAGTGCCTTATTTGGCTGCGTCTCTCCCTTCCTTGTGTCTTCCCTTCGGTCCTTCCTTTCTTCCTATCTCCCTCACTCACTCCCTCCCACTTAGTTACCCCACGCTTTTCTATTATGTAGTCATTTGTTTATGATCTGTCCTTCTGTGTGTGCGTGTTTGTATTTTAACTTTAATCTGATCACTGTCCTTGACATTTTATATGTGGGAATGCTTTGAGGTCTGGGATAAATTTGGCTTCCTCTAAAGAGGATTCATTTTTGCTCTGCCAGGTGCTGGAGGCATTACTAGTTCCTGGGATGATTCTAGTTATATCCTCCACTTGGGGTATTCAGACCACCCAGATAGTGTGGATTTTTTGCTGTAAACTGTGTCATGGGCAACTTGAGGTTTGAATGTTTTATAGAGATTCCTGGCACATGTGTCTACACACACACACACACACTCACTCACACACATCCCTTATCCTCTCCAGTGCAAAGTTCGAGACAGATTTTCCTTGTAATCTCAAGTAGAGTGTGGAACGTGTTTCTAAATTCACTCTTACACTCAAGGCATAGCCTTTCACATGTCCCATTTTAATGCTGGAACATCTCTTCTTGGATTCCCCATCTTTGGCAGACCGGGCACTTTGACTGCTTTTTCAAAGTCTGATGAAGCCTTGAGTAACAGAGTTCAAGTTTGCCAGGTTCAGCAAATGTTCTTGGAGTGCTGGGCTCTGCTACACCTTGTCACTCCACTTCACTAGATCCTTGACTAAGAATTCTTAAATTTTCTGCTCATTCACTGATGTTCTTAAGAAAATCCAGAATTTTTAGTTGTTTTCTGTAAGTATATTGATTCACTTGCTGTGTTTCCAGGAATGGAAATCAGTTTCATAAGAAAAAAGAAAACACTTGTATTTTATAACTCAATAGTCTTCATTTAAATATGCAGATATATAGTATCTACTGAAAATCCACTGCAGTTTTATAGATTAATCATACTGTATATTTGAAAAGTGTATCTGTGGTTCTCAAGGGGGGTAGTACTGCCCTTTAGGGGAGTTTAAAAAATCTTAAGGAGTTGTTTGGGTCATCATCATGAATAGGGCATTATCAGTGTTTAGTGGGATCCAGGGATGCTAGACTCCTACAATGCTCAGGACAATCCTTCCCAAAGGATCATTGTCTTGTGTCTCATATGACTTTGGAATTTTCCCCCTGTTCATTGAGAGACTGAATGTCTGATGACATTTCAAGTAGGAGGTGTGTTTTTTCTCACATTTTCTTTTATCTTATCCTGTGTCTTAACACAGGAAATTGTTTTAATATTATACTTCTTAATGAGGCCCAGCTCATTTGTAAGAATATTTTTCCTTTTCATTTTCTCCACTTTGATAATCTTTAATTTGTCTTGGCACATTATTCTTACTTCAATTAACATTATAGTCCTAAAAAAAAAAGTATATTCCTGTTTCTTATCATATGCAAACAAGTCCAGTTTTTATCACTTATCCTAACATTATTTAATAGTGGGGCACATCTTTGCTGCTTGTTTTTTAAGTTCTAAATCCAAACTAACATGTTCATCATAACTCCATGCTATCATCTGACTCCTTCCTGTGCCCTTTAGTGAAATTATGCCAGGGCATTTATAGATTGAACTAGATTTACAAACTGAACCAGAAAGTTACTTAAAATTACTTAATAACCACATGTAGCAGGAGAGCAACCATAGATGCTACTTAACTGAATGATACAAACACTGAATGTGTTTGGCTGTGTTCCAATAAAACTTTCTTTACAAACCAGGGGGTGGGCAGGAGATGCTCTGGGGCTACAGTTTACCCACTCCTGCCCTACACAAAAGTGTCGTTCAAAGCACTCCAGGCAGACACACAGACAATCAGAAAAATCATGCTTAATTATAACTCTCTCCTTCATACTTTTATGTATTTCCCAAATTCTCTAATAAGTATGGTTATTTTATCTATATGTGCATTTAATTTATTTCACAACTCCTTTTATTTAGTTTTGGAAGGAGGAGCTTCCATAACACACG